>NC_088919.1:10012500-11262500 GCF_963576675.1 Euphorbia lathyris
AGAAGTGTTCACATGGTCCCTGATGACCAAATAAATTATGGTCATTCACCGTTAGATCTAGGCTGATTAAATAACTTGAATCTCCATCCCGAGTTATTTAATCATCCTAGATCCAACGGTGAATGACCACAATTCATTGGGTTATCAGGTCCATGTGAACATTACTGTTTGTCAAACAGACTTAAAGTTATTTAATGAGAGACTAATCATGTGAACACCACTAATAAAAATAAATAAATATATGATTTTATTAAATTGTAATCCATAAATTAGTGATTAATTAGGCGGATAAGTTGCCAACAACCTCCACTAATTGTGGCTTTGATTGATTATTGACTTGTACGTTTTCTTCAAATGATAGCCTCATAGTGGTACTAGTATAGCTTAGATTTTCCTTTTCCTTTTCCTTTTTACTATTTCTTTAGAAAACGTCAAATTGAAATTGGAAAATATATAATAACTTCTTCCTAGTTCTAATTTTCGTGAGCGGGACAGAGACAGGGGGGATTGGAGGGGCCCACGTCTCCGACCATTGAAACCACCCCTACCATGGATAGTGTTAGCTTTCTAACCGTTGAAACTACCCAAACTCTAAATGATTTCCGCTTTATAATCTCAGACAAATTAAGATTCGAGGTGGTTAATTAACTCATTGAGTTTGTATTTAATTACAAATTCAATTTATCAATATATGATAGGCGACAAAATTTTCTAAGTTTGTTCAAAACGACTCAATTTTACTTTTTTGTAGGTCAAATCTAACTTAATTTTGACAAGTTTTACAGTGGTACGTAAAATTTGATTCCGAATCACTCAAATGATAACATGTATATATACATAAAAAATAATTGAACGAGTTTGATTTAGCAAAAATAATAATTACACACACGTAAAATTAGTTCCCAGCAGATCAGTTATGTATTTGCCAACTGTTCGTGAGCTAATATGAAAAAAAAAAATTAAATTTATTTTGCTAAAATTGAAGATAAAAAAAAACTAAAGGGCTAATTTTAAATAAAACCCTGCAATTTCACTTTTTTTTTTGCAGATCGGTACTTGTGTTTAGCAAAAAAAATTATTTTTTAAAATTTGACCAATAAGGATCTCAAAATGAAAATTTTCGAGAACTAAATGATATTTTAAGCGACTTTAATTCTTCAACTTTTTAGGTTTGATGTCATTTTAAGCGACTTTAATGTTTAAAGAGAAAAAACTTTAAAAATGATTTTGAAAAATAAAAAATTTCTGCATTACGATCAAGCCTCTTGTAGGCATGTGAAAATGATCTGGAAAGAGTTAAATTTGAGACAGGCGCGGCGGAAGTAGCAAAGGGAGTAAATCTAAGTATTTATGATATTTCTTTATTTGGAGACTTAATGTGTGATTGCAAAGAATTGATGCAGAATAAAGCATTTTGGGTAAACCACACGTCGAGACTAGCGAATAGAGCTACTCATTCAGTAGCTAGGAATGTTCTTTCCCATGCTAGCTCTTACTCTTTTTTTGGAGTTCTTATATTAAGTATCGGATCTTCCATGTCACTCAAAGGACCTCAAATTCATATTTGGACACATGTATTGTGACCCCACGTAATAATTAATATAGTGAGGCCTTTTATAATATGTGTGGATCCATGTTATACATGTCAAAATATGTATATGAGGTCCTCCATTTGACATGGAAAACCGGCTGCTTCTAATAATTTGCCCTTTTTTTATAAGCTAAGTTGGCTTCAGGATGTAATCCGGAAAGATTTTACGCTTCTGTAATATAAAGTTTTGTTTTCTTTCAAAAGAAAATAAAAGATTTATGAAATTTAGTTTCATAGTAAATATGATACTAAACAATTTTAATTTTTTAAATTTTTTATTTTGATTTCGTTATCGGTCAAATTTAAAAAAAAATAAAAAGTTTACCAACCACTTATATCTAAAAAAAATGTGAAACAGTGTTTTATTTGACCCAAAACTAAATACATTGCTTTTTACATTTTCTTTACTATTGTTTCCAATAATTTTTTTTTTCAATAAAATATAATTTTATTGGCTAACATGTTTGACCAATTGGATGATAGTGAAGTTGCACATGGCCCCTTTTTAATCTTGTTTAATTAATAAAATTAAATAATATGCTATATTAGTATTTTTTTTTAAATATGGCTAAGAATATATAATCTTTGTTGGATTGTATATTATTAAATCTTTTTTTTGTCCTGCATGTAATGATGTAAATATAAAATTTATATTATTAAAATTATGTTTTAAATATATGTTATCTTGGTTGAATTATATAGGCAAAAGGGGAGAAAATCTTATGTTCCTATTTCGATGTCCCCTTCCACGTCTCTCTTATAAAAAGTGGTCTTTTTTAATCATATGGCTCCCCTTAACTCATAAAATATATTATTTTAATTACAAGAGACTACTTTTGTGAGAGAGACATGGAAGGGGACACCGAAATATAGACAACAGATTTTCTCCCGACAAAAGGCATCATTATCCTGACCTTTCATTTTTTAGTTCATTAAACCCTTAATTTTTTATTTGGATACATTAAACCCCTGATCATTTATTTTTGGTCTCATTAAACCCTTCATTACAAAAAAAAAAAATGAACATAAAATCCGGATATCATACTGTTATTCATTGTACCTGCATTTGAAATTTGTATTTTTTCACTATTTGAAATCAGTTTTGGATGTGTAACGTGGTTATAGAAAAACAGTAAAAACCTTAATTCAAATTGTAAAAAATAATGTATTTAATAATTTCAAATACAAATAAAGTTAATAACATATTTTTAACAGAATTAGATGCTCACAACTTACTAATTTGGTCATGAAGGGCTTAGTGAGACCAAAAATAAATGATCAGTGGCTTAATATATTCAAATAAAAGATGAAGAGCTTAATGAACCAAAAAATAAAAGATTAGAGACCTAATGATGGTTTTTTTTGGTCAATTATATATTAATCATGATTCATGAGATTACTTAAAGTTTACATAAATAATTAACATTACATTGGATTAAAACAATAAAAATAACCTATAAACAAGAAAACTAAAGGTTACATAGTATATTTAAGAAAAAAAAAATCTCATTTCTTTATATACAAGAAGCTTGCAAAAAAATATTAGGCGCACGACAGTTAAGGATTAGTCGGAAATTAATCGGATTTGTATCTTTGTATTTTTTATTTTTTAATAAATAAATTTAATTAAAATATATATTATACTATCCAAAAATAATAATATAAAAAAATTTAATATAAAAAAATACGTATATTTGAAATATATATCTTTAAAATGTGCAAATATCAACATTTTAATAACCATGTCATTTAAAAAAACTCAAACAAATAAAATATAATGTTCAAGAGTAATATAATTCACTCAAAACTACGAAACAATTTCCTCAAAGTGTTAAACCATTTCATAAAAAAATTTGAGAACGCAATATTAAACCAAAGTATCCGAAAATAATAAATATAATTCATGAATAATTATATGATAATATTCAAAAATCAATTATAATAAATTAAAAAAAATAATAATAATTTGTTCATTGTCACTTAGACGACACCTAGACGGTTTAGGTAGCGTCCAAAGGGGGAGCCTAGGCAACTAAAATTGCGTAAGAGGCCAAAAAACATCAAGAGATACTAGTTGAGGAAAATCAAAACAGATTTTCGATTTCGAGTGTCTAGGCCATGGATGGATCCAAGGGGAACAGGGGGTGCTTGAGCATGTAGTAGTCGTCAAAAATTGCGAACGAGACTTTAATTTTTTTTTTTATATAAAACACTAAAAAAATATCAATTTACACTCATAAATCACAATAAATACACTCTCTCTGTGAATTCCGGATCCGTCACTGAATTAGGGATCCATATCCCTTGTCTTTTAACATAAAATAATAAACAAATCAATTTTGTTTTCAAATAAAATAAATATAAACGGCACTTATTTTTGTATGTAGACAAACAAGCATAAAAGTCATGCCATCAGGTACAATTTGTATGGTGTGACACATGACTTCACATGCATCTAAATTGCATAAAACTGAAAATTATTATTTGTTAAAGGATTAAATATTAATTTAGCTTGAGATGTGATATTAAATTAGCATATGTTCGGAAAAAAGTTAATTCAGTCCTTAACTCGTTAACTTATTACAAAATTTGTCTGTTTTTCTACTAAACTTGTTTTTGTATTTTAAGATTAAAAGGTAAAAGGGTAAATAAATTATTTTCCTCTAAATTATATTTATTCCTAAATTTTTCTATTTTCATAATACATTATAGAGTGATTGAGTTTTACTAAATTCATTTAATTAAACTCTTCATCTATAATTATACTAGTTAAAAATTAAATGATTCGTCCTGGATTGGACCGACCAGACAAGCGAATTAGATTATGATGGAAGAATTATAGTAAGAGAGAAAGATTTAGATATGTTTATACATAAGTGCGTAATTATGATGATTGAAAACTGTAGAGATAAAAATGATTATAGTTGATGTTGTTGGATATTTCAAATGGATCACCCTTGATGGGATCCGATTCGACCCGATTGAATGAAAATGCATAACTTTTCATTCTGTATATAAAAAAAGAAACATTATTTTTTATGGTTAGTTACTGTAAAACTAATAAATAGAAAACTCTTCCTCTCATTTTCCAGATTTCTTTTTTGTGGTTAAAATCAGAGTTTCTATTTGGGAATCCTACAAGAGATATTTATACCATGAAACTAATCTTCATAGTTCGTCATTAGATTGATGTGATTATAAAGTTTGATTCATGTTTTGTGATATTGGGCTTGATTAATTTTGCGTTAATCACTTAATAATTCATCAGATGTGATATGGAATCTAGGATAAATCATAATTTTTTTTGTATACATGTTAATTGAGAGGCTATATATAATATCTCCAATAAGTATAATACTAGAGCTCTCGACAGTATGTCTGTAGCACAAACTATTCTACAAGTATGAATGAGATGAGGTAATGAATATGTTTCGTTGCATGCGAGTGAGAGATGCTGGGAATTAATAGTCGGGTTAAAATTGGTATCGGCCCGTGAGTGAAACAGACAGAGTAAAATTTTAAATTAATTAGGTTAAGACCGAATTATAAATTTAAGTAAAATTTAATGTATTTTAGTAAATACCAAAATACCCTTACCTCTACCGAACCTAATATTTGATAATTAGGATTTGTAATGCAAATCAGCACATTATCTTAATGAAATCTAATAGAAGATTAAGATTATCTTTTCCTCCTTGGCTTAAGCTCTCTCTCTCTCTTAACACTCATAACAATATACGTATGTTTGCATTTAGTTTATGATTCTGTTGCATCTCCTCCTAAAGTAGTTTGATGTAAATGTTGTGTGATCAGTAATACACAATTACATTACATTTCTTATGATGCAAAATTTGTGAGTGATCCACACCATAAGAGATAAATCGATTACCATTTAATTTATTCGGATTTATATGTGAATAAATCCAGCAGAGTTATAATTAGAGTGCTAGAGAACTCGCTCCCGTAAAATATAGTTTCAAATTAGATTTTTTCATATGAAAAAATTATTATTTTAAGAGAGAAATTCTACTGCAGAGCGGAACTAGTTGTGGTCATTTCGCTCGGATGATGTCACATCAACAATCATAATAGGAAAATAAAAATAATAAGTGAATGACAAATTTCACAAAGAAAGTGTCCAACTAATGAAATAAAAAATATAATATTTTAAAATTTAATTAAAAAGTAGTTTTCTTCTTGCTTTTTTTTAAGTAAAATTAAGGCTTAATGCGTCTCCAGCCCCCTTAACATGTTCAAATTGGTCATTTTACCCCTCCAACTCATCGAATGTCCTATTTACCCCCCTTAACTCCATAAAAATGGTATTTCTCACCCCCTTAACTTGTCCAAATTTATCATTTTACCCCTTCTCAACTAATCGAATATCCTATTTACCCCCTTAACTTCATAAAAGTGGTATTTCCCACCACTTATGATCCTATTTACACTCTTAACTCCATAAAAATGGTATTTCTTATCCCTTTATAATAGTCAAAAAAGTTGAAAAGAGAAAAAACGAATAAAAAATACAAATAACAAGAACATTAATATAAACAAGTTAAATACATTATATGTATGGATAATGTACCAAAATAGGCATATGATTTTTGGAGAAGTGTCAATTTAGGTTTCACTTGCAAAATAGCATAAATATAGGTTTAACGTTTAAAAAAAGTTATCAATTTAGGCTTCGATAACGGATTGTAAGGGGTGAAAAATACCACTTTTATGGAGTTAAGGGGGGGTAAATAGAACATTCTATGAGTTGGGGGGATAAATGGACAAGTTGAGGGGGTTAGAAATACCACTTTTATGGAGTTAAGATGGCAAATAAGACATTCGATGAGTTGCGGGGGTAAAATGACCAATTTGAACAAGTTAAGGGGGTTGGGAAAGCATTAGGCCTAAAATCAATAATCAGACTATCTTCAAGCAAATCATGTTCATACATAATAAAGCTAATTCATTTAATTTTTATTGTACTCCATTATTTGGAGGTCCTATACCGTCACACTTCCTACACACTTTTAAGACCAACCTTGCTTTCTAATGATCCGGTTAGAAAGCTTCCAAAAGCTAATATCTTAAGTCCTATCAAATTAGCGGAATTTAGAGGTTAACTATTCTCACCTCACTTCACCTCTCCTCCATCTCACCCGACTTTTCTATTATTTAACATTTTCTAACGTCCATGGCTCCATCCAAGCAGACCCTTAGAGAAAGATAATCTCGTATATGATAACTCACTAGTAGGTAAGGACATCTCCAATGTGAGTCTAATAAAAAGCTCATTAGCCCCGATAAACTAGGCTCGTTAGGAAGAGTTTATTAGCTTTCAATTCTCCTCGATCACTCGGTCTGCAGCGAGCGGTTTTATTGGATATAAAAGTTGTCAAAGTCAGTCTGTCTTGGCAACTTTTTTTAAGTTATATAGTATGTTGTTAAATGAAGAACTATTAGGTGATTAACATACAATCAATCATGCTCAAGATCATAATCATAAATCAAACAACATAATCACATCAAATTAAATTGACGAACAATGAAGATTAGTTTCTCGGTATAAATACCCTTTGTTGGAATTCTCAAGTACGTTTCTTCGAGTACATTTGATTCACATAGATACGACGAATAATTAAATCTGAAATTGAAAGATAGACATTAGAGTTTCTAGTTTTTGCACACAGAAAGAGAGAAAGAACGTTATTATTTTTCTACAGGAATGAAAAGATACATTTTCACTTTCAAAATCCTCCTATTTATAATAAACTAAATAGATCGGATCGGATCCCATCAAAGATGATCCGTCCGAAATATCCTAGTTGTAAACATTATAAGTATTTTTTCATATTTTTCCTTTTATAATTTTATCGTTGATTAATTTAAAACATGTCAATTTTAGACATTTTAAATCCGAACAGCAGCAGTTCAGTAAAATTTTACCAAACACTAGTAATTAAACAGCTAACAGCTTACTGCAAACTGCAAACAGTTAATAGCAACCGCAACAGCTATTAGCTAACAGCTGAACCAAACGGGCCCCTAATCTTTGGTAATTAGGATTTGTAATGCAAATCATCACATTATCTTAATGAAATCTAGTAGAAAATAAGCTCTCTCTCTTACATTCATAACAATATACGGTAAGTTTGCATTTAGTTTATGGTTCTGTTACATCTCCTAAAGCGTGCTTGGAGTTTGGATAAAAAAATTTAAAATTTAAATAATAGAAGATGTGTAACGATCTGGTCACTAGGGTAGAATGTCTGAGCAAGGAGTGATCCCAAGGGATGGAGATGGAGGCAGGAATGAACTGAATCTCATATCAGAAATGAAGAGATAGTCACTGAGGCTTATTAATAAGATGAGAATCCAATATATGCAGACGCGTTTTAAAGCCATGAGGCCCAGTGTGTTGGATTTGGACCAAAACGGACAATATTTAGATGGTATTAGGCCATGATGTGACAATTGGTATCATAGCCGATTCTCTACGTACAAACCAGGCGGAAGCTGGTGTGCCTGGAATGAGCTGGTCTGAAGTGGGTGATGCGGGGTAGAAGGCTTGAGCAAGGAGCCACGGGGTGGTGATGGAGGCAAGAATGCCCTGGATCTCACATAAAAAATGGAGAGAGACTGACTGAAGCTTATTAGTAAGATGAGAATCCAATACATGGAGATGCGTTACCTCTCCTCCATCTTACCTCCATCTTCTATTATTTAACATTTTCTAACTTCCGTAGCTCCATTCAAGCACACCGTTGGACAAAGATGATCTTATATATATAACTCACTAGTAGGTAAGGGCATCTCCAATGTAGGTCTAGTAAAAAGCTCATTAGCCCCCGATAAACTAGTGCCATTAAGAAGAGCTTGTTAGTTTAAATTTTCCTCGACCACTCGGTTTATACCGAGCGATTTAATGGATATAAAAGCTTTCAAAGTCAGTCTGCTTGACAACCTTTTTTTTTTGTTTTTTTAAAAGTAATATAGTATGTTGTTAAATGAAGAACTATTAGGCGATTAACATACAAGCAATCATATCTAGGAACATAAACATGAATCAAACAACATAATCACAACAAACTAAATTGACGAACTAGGAAGAGTTTCGCAGTATAAATATCTCTTATAGGAATTCCCAAATATGTTTCTTAGAGTACGTTTGATTCACACAGATACGACAAAGAATTAAATCCGAAATTGAAAAATAGAGATTAAAATTTCTAGTTTTTTCACAGAGAAAGAGAGAAAGAACGTTATTCTTTTTCTACAGGAATGAAAAGATACATTTTCACTTTTAAACTCTTCCTATTTATAATAAACTAAATAGGTCGGCTCGGGTTGATCCAATCAAGAGTGACCCGCTCGGAATATCCAACATAAAAAGTAATTAGTGAGTCTCATATAATTGAGTGATCGTACTATTTAAAGATTGGAATGAATGCTTTAATAAAAATGGAGTTTATTAAGTGGGTTCATAATAATGATATGACATGAGTATGGAATGATTATTAATTCAAGATATTAGAGATCCTCTAATATGTAAATTACACTGTAAATCCTCACTGAAGTCCGTAATTTTCCTGATTTTGGGAATATAGATAAGTCTACCATTACCTAAATCTTTATGCCAAAACTTACCAATTATACTTAACACTTTTTTTTACATTAATTTATTTAAGCATACTTTATTGGATTATTATATACAAATATTTGATTGATAATCATTATTTTCATCAAATGATTTTACAAAATTTCTCCTTTGATTATTGGCTTTGTGTGGATATTTACATAAGAAATAAGAAATAATAGTAAAATAAAAAAATTGAATTAAATTAATTTGTTATTTTAACTAAAAACAGTAAGTGGAGGAAAAAGCAAATTAATTAATTAATTAATAAAAACAGTCCAATGAAAATATTAAATAATTTAATAAAAAAAGATTAAATAATAAAACAGTTAATAAAAGTATTAAAGTCAGCTTTAAGTTGCAGAGAAATCTGCTTAACCACTTCTCTTTGGCAGAATGTTTTTTTTCTTTTGTTTTTGTTTTTTTTTCCCCTAATAAACACAAGGGGAAATTACACTCATGCCCCTTAAACTTTGTATTTACTTTCATTGTAGATCATTAACTTCAAAATTTGGGGGGTTTTTTTTGGGTAAATTTCAAATAAAACCTTTGTGTTTTCACTAATTTTCAGATAAAGTACTGTGGTTTACTTTTTCTCAAAACGAGGATTGAGGTTTTCAACTTTATCAAAATAAGGATTTTTTCGATTGATACTATTAAAATCACCATTGACGACTTCAAAAATGACATATTTTAAGAACTACTGATATTCTAAGTAACTTTAATTCTTCAACTTTTTTATTTATTTTGAGATTATTTAGATGAAGTTTGGTAAAGAGAGAGAAAGTTAATGTTTAGAAAGAGAAAGTTACAAAAAAAGATGATTTTCGGAAATCGAAAATGTAGTTCCATAGAAAATATGACATTGAACAACTTTAATTCTTGAAAATTTTCATTTTCAGGTCGTTAAAGATGGTTTTAATAGCATTAATCCAAGTGTGAAACCTCAATCCTCGTTTTGACAAAAAGTAAACCACAATCATTTATTTGAAAATTAGTGAAATCACAGGGGTTTTATTTGAAATTTACCTTTTTTTTTTGTTTCAGCTATTTGTATGAGCATTTACCCTTTGCAGAAAAGGTAGCGTTTGGTTAGGATGGTTGATTTTGACAAATTTGGATAACGACTTCAAAATAAAAGTTTCTAAGAATTAAATAATATTTTAAACAACTTTAATTCTTTAACTTTTTAAATTTAAGGTCATTTAAGTGTTGTTTTTAGAAGGTAAAAAGCATCATTAAACTCCTGATTTTTCATTTTTTGATTTATTAAGCTCTTGATCTTTTATTTGGATAAATTAAGCCTATGATCTTTTATTTTTGGTTTTATTAAGCCATTGATGACCAAATTAATAAGTTGTGAACATGTAATTCTGTTAAAAAGACGTTATTAACTTCATATGTATTTGAAATTATTAAAAAAAATATTTTTTACAGTTTGAATCAAAGTTTTTACATTTTTCTTATAGTCACATTACACATTCAAAAACTGCTTTCAAACAGTGAAAAGTTACAAATTTCGAATGCAGGTGCAATTACTAACAGTATGTTAATCGAATTTTATATTCAAAATTACTTTTTTTGGTCATCAAGGGCTTAATAAGACCAAAAATAAATGACCAGGGGCCTAATGTATTTAAATAAAAGATCAAGGGTTTAATGAACGAAAAATTGAAAGATCAGGGTCCTAATGATGTTTTTTGCCTTTTTAGAAGAGAGAAAGTTAGTATTTAGAGAGAGAAAACTTCAAAAATGATTATTTTGAAAAATAAAAAATATGGTTTCGTAGTAAATATGATACTAAACAACTTTAATTCTTGAAAATTTTCATTTTGAGATTGTTATCTGTCAAATTTGGCAAACTCAACCCAAAATGGCTAACGATATCAACCACATGGTTTATTTTGTAATAAAAAAAATCACAGATACCAATCTGCAAAAACATGAAACCATATAGATTTCATTTGAAATTAACATAATGATATATTAGTCCTTATATTTTAACCTAATATATTATTTAGTCATCATCGTATTACACTGATCCTTAACACACATAAATATTCAAATATTGTATCTACACCGTACAAAATACATGATATAATTAACAAAGCATATGATAAATAAAAGGATAAATTCCAAAAAAAAACCCCTGTGGTTTGGCCGATTTCCAAAAAAACCCCTGTGGTTTGTTTTTACCAAAAAAAAGGAGCGTGGTTTACGCCGTTACCCGAAAAACGGAAAATGGGTTAACAGTGTTAAAAATGAGGGGTAAAATTGGAAATTCCGAATTTTTTTAATTTTCTCTTTTTTCTTTCCTTCTTCTTTTTCTTCTTCTTCTTCTTCTTCTTCTTCTTCTTCTTCTTTCTTTCTTCTTCTTCTTCTTCTTCTTCTTCTTCTTCTTCCTCTCTCTCTTCTCCTTCCTCTTTTTCTTCTTTTTTTTAATCGGAAATTCCCAGATTTCCGATTTTGGAAATCTGAAATTTCCAGATTTCTGGAATTCCAGATTTCCAAAATCGGAAATCCGGGAATTTCCAGATTCGTGGCTTCTACTTGTTTGTTCTAACTGATTTTGGCTCACTTGTGAAACTTCGCCTCTCGTCATAGATTGAGTTAGTTGCTTTTGAATTTCGAATTAGTTGGGCGGAGTTGGCGGGATGGTGGAGGAGGAGGGGGAGGAGATGACCTGTAGAATTGTGAAGATTGAATGTAGAAGAAGAAGAGGACATGGAAGGAGAATCAGGGAGGATTAAATTATGAAGATTAGAAGAATCAGTGGGTGGAATTTTAACGAGGAAGATTTGTCGTTCATATATTTGTATTTAATATGTTTGCGTTTAATATGTTTGTCGTTCATAGAAAGAATTACTTGATCAAACAATGGCGGAAGCGGACCAAACGGATATCTGGGAATTTCTGAAGAAATCTGGAAATTTAAAAAAAAAATAGAAGAAAAAAAAAGAAGGAGGAGGAAGAAGGAAAGAAGAAGAAGAAGAAGAAGAAGGAGGAGGAGGAGGAGGAGGAGGAGGAGGAACGACGTAAACCACGCTCCTTTTTTTTGGTAAAAACAAAACACAGGGGTTTTTTTAGAAATCGGCCAAACCACAGGATTTTTTTTTGGAATTTACGCTAAATAAAATTAAGTTCAATAACTTTAGCTATAGAATTTAAAAAACTGTAAAATAAATTATACTATAGTTCAAAAGCTAAAAAAATATTAATCCTTTAAAATTTAAACACAATTAATTCTTTTTGTATAAAATTATTTAGTTCGACTAATGTCAACATCATTTTTTTTTGGTAGAAAAGGAAAAGAAAAACGAACAACAACAAACTACCCAGGAATTAGCCTAGGGAAGCTAACCCCAATCCTATCTTCTAAGAGAAGATGAGAGATGAAACTAGGGGAAACAGGAAGGGTAGTAACGCCTAACGTCCCTTCATGGCCCGCCGCCGCCAAGCGATCAGCAACACGATTCTGCTCTCTAAAAATGTGTCAACATCATTTGGTTGCTTTATGGTCGTATTTATTTATAAAAAAAAAAATTAAATCCATCAAATTAAAAATTATAAAAAAAAGGCCTAATACACAAATAACCCCCTGAACTTGTCCAAATGTTGCAACTGCCCCCTCCAACTTTCAATTGTAACAACTTACCCCTCAAACTTGTCCAATTGTAACAACTTACCCCTTAAACTTGTCAAATTGTAAAACACAACCCCAAATTGCTGACATGGACTACAATTGAAGAAACACGTGAAATGCAAAATCTGCAACGCTCGTGGAGTATGATAATCAGATCTTTGGCGTGATACGAATCCCGTGGAAACTTTTTTACGGTTGCTTCAAATACGGGGTAAAAAAATTCCCAATTTGGGGTTATGTTTTACAATTGGACAAGTTTAAGGGGTAAGTTGTTACAATTGAAAGTTAAGGGGGACAGTTGCAACATTTGGACAAGTTCAGGGAGTTATTTGTGTATTAGGCCTAAAAAAAATTAAGATTAGTTTGAGCGAAAGGAGTCTCTCATCCTATTTGTTCCAAATATACACAGAATATCTTAATTAGAAGAGGGATCAGTTAAAAAGTGTCTAAATAACTCCAACCAAGTAATGAGATTAATTAAAAAGAATAGATTTATTTACAAGAAATTGAATTTTTTGTATGATAATTTTATACAAATTCTGGATAATTGTTTTTTTGATATTATAATTCAGTTTTTAATATTTTGTAGTGGTAAATATGTTGCCAATTTTAATATTATAATAGATTGGGGTCAGCCTTCCTAGACTGATCCCGGTGTAGGTTTTTGTTGGTTTTGTTTTTTTTCCTTTCCTCTCTTACCAAAAAAAAAAATATGTTGCCAATTTTTTTGGGAAATGCAAAGAATTCAGTTCTAGAAAATAAAATATTCTTCAAAAAAAAAAAAGAAATTTTTGGTTGAAAGGAAGGGTTAAAAAAACAAAGAAACTAAATTCTGCTCCGGCGAAGTGTCTCTGTACCACTCATATCAGCAAGAAGGATGTCATGAAGACCTATAGGGGGCCCATCACATTCGTGATGATTCAAAGAAAACAATCCTGTGAAATTCGCCAATCAGTCAACTGCTCGATTACCCTTCCGGAAGATATGAACAACTCTGACCTTCCACCGTTGCTTTAATAAGTTCTAGCATTCTTCAATAATCCAGTAGTGCATGTAATTCACCCAACCTGGAGACATGACCAGTCTGACCACAGCTAGAGAATCCACCTCGAGAATCACTTGACGAAATGAAAATGAAATAAGAACGTAAAAATACACTTCATTATTTAAAGTACATATACACTTCATATATATTAAATAATTCTGTTAGCAATAAAATATCATAATTTTCAACTTTGACGCGTATGAAATTTGTGCGGCGTGTCAAGAAATTCTAATTCTTGAAATGATGATTAATATTTTAAGAAAATAATTTGAGCCTATTACTTGATTTCTAAGAATGAAATGACAAACGAATGATTCAGAACTGAAAAAATCTTTCTCGCATCCCTAGTTACATTTATAAAAAGGTTAACTAGTTTCAATAATGCCTCTAAAAATGATAAATCAAGAGAATTTTTAATTTTTTTTCTCTTTTTATTGATTTTTATAATATATTTATTATTAGAGTGGGAAAGAAATGGGGAAATTACAACGAAACTTAGCGTTAATTCTATAGAAAAATTACGCGTATGAAATGTAAATTGCAGGAATTGGAAAATATGTACGCAATTCAAATTAAAATGACAAACTTAGCGTTTAGAAAACAACAAACGACTTAAGGAACTTTGGACTTCGTAGATTAATTGCTCAAAATTAACTAGTAGAATGTCGATTTTAATGAGTGGAGAGATATAACCGAGTTAAATCAAATTGCAAATAAAATTTCCAAACTAGTGAAAAGATGGGTTTTAGAGATCAGAAACACATGAAAATATAGGCTTTTGAGTAACGTTTTGGATGAAGCGAATGGTCGAATTTGAAACGTATGCTGGGAATGGCAATGAAAAAAGAGTTGCAAATAATTTTTGAAAGTAGCCCGACAATGCAGTTTTTGACAAAAAAAACCTGATTTCGTATAAAATTTTGAATTAATCAAAATCTTAATTCCAAATCAATTTCTTGAATTAGGATGAATAATAATTTGGAAATAATGGATGTAAATGGTTTGACAATTGAAAGTATCGAAAAATGAACGCTTGAGATGTTTGCATTGAAGCTCAAAAGCTTGAGGAAAATTGAGAAGATGACAATGGCAGATTACATAATACTTGGTTTTGCACGAATTAAAAACTTGTGAAACGCAATTAAGAGCTTGACAATAGAGATTGAATGTTCAGAAATGAAATTTGATATGAAGAATTCAAGAATTGAATTAAGAACTTGATTTTTTTACATGGATTGCAAATTGGAGCTTTGATGTTCGAATTTAGGAATTGAAAGTTTGAAGATTATAGCTTGGAGATGAAAATTGGAGGTCGGAAAAACGAAATGGGAGTTTGAAAAAGAATTCAGAAATCGATTTTGAGTTATGATTTTTGGGTTTGGTTTTTGTTGTTGATTTGTTGGTTCTCGAAAATGAAGCATTTAAGGTCTATTTATAGAGTTTTTTGGGGTTGGGGATCAAGAAAATCAACTATCCACTACCGCTTAACTCCTAAATTTACTCAACTTCATTCCCACTAATTCAATTTGCAGAATTAAAGTGGAAATCGTGCATCATTGTTGAAGATCATGGCAGCAAATCTGCTTAGCAAATAGGAGCCACGATTTTGAGCTGTTTTTACACATTTGTGTTTCTGCAGCCATCTTCAAAAATTCACATCTCCTTCAAAGTCTGCTTGAGCTCACTGAATAGTCCCTGGATTTTAGAAATGTCCAATTTCAGAATTTATTGCCGTTATTCCAAAATTCCATCACCTGGTACCTCAAAAAATTCATCAAAGTTGGCACCATACTACGAGCAGACTCAATAATCTGATACCCAACTTTTGGTGAGTATAACCCGTTCTTTGAGAAATGTCAAATGAGACATTCATTCTTATCCGAGAAAGATACCACCATATTACAAATGATATTCGCCTCTGAACGATTGACCCGATTCTCGACTTTGCCTCGATCCTACAGTCTCGTACCACAGATGAAAAGGGAACTCATTGTATCATTACAATTCGCCTCAGCACTACGTGATGCAACCATCCGATTATCACCATTAGCAAGCCAAAAATCCTTCCAAATAGACACCTTACCTTCCCTCCCAATTTTCACCATAAACCTTGATTCAAGACCTTAATAGAACTCCACATGCTCTTCCAAACCATTGTAGGGCTATTGCCTAATTTAGAAGAAAGGAGAGATTCATTAGAGTAGTATTTAGCTTTGAACAAATGATTCTCCAAGACGTGTGAATTACTAATAAACCTCTATCCATGTTTATCCAATAACAAAAGATTAAAATTCTGAAAATCTCGAAACCCTAAACCATTTGTCTTTATCGGTACGCAACTTCACCCAATCAAACTAATGTCTATTCCTCTTTCCATCTCCCTTCGTACCCCAACAAAAAGAATTCATCATAAACTATGCAGATCCTGAGCCACTAATTTGGAAGAAAAGTGCTCATGCATAAACTAGGCAGATCCTAAGCCACTAATTTAAGTAGAACATCTTTCCATGTTGTCAAGAGAAAATGAAAACTCCAACTACTAAAATGCTTACTGACGCTGTCTTTCATAAAATTGAAGATTGCACATTTGGATCTACTAATAAGGGATGGTAGACCCATATATCTCCCGGTATCAAGAGGTGAATCAACACCGAAAATGGAGCGAATATTAGTACGAACCTTCTCATTCACATTCGAACTGAAAAAGACGTCAGACATAACCAAATTCACTGTTTGCCTAGACGCTAACTCATATGTTGAGATTTTATTACTTTCTTGAATTGTAGTCTGGAATAAAAAACTGTCATCAGCGAAAAAAATGGGACACATTAGGGGCACCACGACAAATGCAACAACTATGGAGAGCGCAATCCACCTCTATTATGGCGATCAACTTAGACAACACTAGACTTTACTTGGTTTAGGCTCTGATACCAAATGTCACAAGGCCAGGTTTGAGCCAGCTAAAACCTCGTGTGTCGTCAATACTTCCCCAAGTCTCGGCTAGCCAACTCCTACTGAAGGGGTCTATCTTCTTTAAGCGTTTCGTCAATACGCCTATCGATATTCCGTCCTGGTTGGTCTCACTGTGTGTAAAACTCACCCTAAAAGGCACATGCACTATAGGCTAACTCCGGAGCCCATAGTATTCATAGAGTTCCATTCTATGGAGACATTCACCTCCCTTCACGAATGTCGAACGCCCGACTCTCCTAGTCCCTAATAGATTAGGATGGATCGCTTAAACCAGTACCGACTACTGACCAAAGGGGTGTCGGAGATTCAAAGTCATAGTAGTCCATTTCTCCTATAGTGTTCCTTATACCAACTTGTCCTCCACCATCAGTGTACGATGATATGTTCTATTTAACACTACTTATTGAATCCTTATTGTAACTTTGCCAATAGACCTCTGTTCTACTGATCAATTTAGACAACACTTATCCCTAGTCTAAGAGCACTCTATTCAAAATATATTATTTTATTTTCTCTCTCATCCACCTCATCTTTGACAAAAGAAATTAAAAAAAAACTTCAATACTAAATACTTACAAAAAGTTGTTATTATGGTCATATAAATTATTATTTTATATATAATTTATTTTAATAATAATAAAATTTTACCAATAATAGACAACTAAATTAATTTTTTATTAAAAAAAGAAAAAGGAGTGTTGAAAGGGTGTAAAAAATTGGTAACATTACCATAACCATTTAAGCAACATTTGTTACTCCAATATAAGACAGTCTTTTAAGTACCGTTCATGTCATCGAGTATTAGAGTTCTTATATTAAGCACCGGGTCTTCCATATCACTCGGAGGATCCTAAATTCGTATTTGCACACGTGTATCGTGACCCCACGTCATAATTAAAATGGTGAAGTCTTTTATAATATGTGTGAGTCCATGTCACACGTGTCAAAATATATATGGAAGATCATTCATTTGACATGAAGAATCCGGTGGTTCTAATAATTTGCCTAAATATCGTTTCAAGCACCTTACATTGAAGATGCTTTAAGACCTCACGGAAGACCCCACATATGAATATTATTCACGAATGATATAAATATTTAATATTTTTTAAAGCTAATATATTTTTATTAAATATATATATATAATTCTCTCTTTCTTCCACGCATTCCTCTTTCAACCTCTCTTTTGTCTGCTTCATCTTTTCATCATTTTCTACTGTTGAAGACTGACTTCTTTTCCTTCTTCTCTCCTTTCTTTTCCACACTGTGAGAGATCAGAGAGAAAAACAAACAAAGCCTCAATCAAATTCATGTTATGCGACCGAAGAATTGTGATGGATTGGGATAATAATCAGGAAAATCACCAGCAGCTTGAGAATCAGAACCAGAGAGATAACAGAAATGGAAATGGAGGAGGAATGTTGTATGTGAAAGTAATGACAGATGAGCAACTTGAAACTCTGCGGAAACAAATTGCTGTTTATGCCACCATTTGTGAGCAGCTTGTTGAGATGCATAAAAACCTTTCTGCTCAGCAAGATCTTGCAGGTTTCTTCTCTTTACCACTCTCTGTTTGGGAATTTTAGGTTGGAATCGGTTTTTTCTGTTGCATTTATGGGGGTTTTGTGTCTGTGCTTTTTTTGGGGCATTTATTGTCTGTTTTAGGGTTCATTTATCCCTTTTCTGGTTTGATGTTTCTGAATTTGGACATATCTTTGTATAATTGGAAAGTTTTTTGAGTGATTTCTTCTTTGGAGAGTATCTGGCAAAGAAATTTTCCATAATTGGGTGTTTATAGGTTTCAAAAACGGACAAAAGTTCAAACTGTTAGCATTTAATTACTGTTAATTTAATGAATTGCCTCCTTTTGCTGGGATCGAGGTTATTAATTAGCTGAATGTGAGTTCTCAGACTTAGGGCAAATCTGATTTGGATAGGGCTGTAAATGGGCCTACCGCCTACCCCTGGTTCGATGGTGTTCGGCTCAATTCATAAACGAGTTGAGCTTGAGTACGACGAAACTTGGCTCGAAAGCTCGCTAACAGGTTCGGCTATAGGTTCATGAACAAGCTCATGAATAAATTCAATTATTATAATGTCCATGAACACGCTAAGCTTGATTCGATTATTTTTTTAATAATAATATTTCCATGAAGGGAGAATTGTAAAACTAGGTAGTTTTATGGTAAAGAAATTCAAATCGACATAATTAATGAGCTAGACGAGGAAAACTCCTATGAACGAACTGCTCGTGAGCAGAATTAATGAGCTCTTAAAGAAATTTTAAGAACAGAATTAATGAGCTGCTCTTTCATGAACAAATAAATGAATTGCTCGCTCATGAATAGGATTTCGAGCTCGAGCTTGTCAATTTTCTAACAAGCCAAGCATGAGCACAAAGCTCGACTCGGCTCGATTACCACCCTAGATTTGGATTTTGGAGTATATTTTGTCATTTAATTTTATTGTTTCTGAATGAGATCTCAATATTGAACTCTAAAATTCACTCCGCCTTTGTTGTGTCAAAGGAAAACTGATTACATTTATGGTTGCTACACTCTTATTGTTTGCAATTTCAGGTTTTCTTTTATCTTTAATTTGATTCACAGTTTTGCTTTCCTCAATCCAAAGAGAACATGGACAATCAGTAGTTTCGATTCTATTCGTTGCAAGAACATGAATGTTCTATCTCTTTATCGAGCAAATTGATTGCGAAAATCTTCACTCCATTGCACCAAAATTTCATGTGCAACATGTTCTTTAAGCAAGTTTTTATGGTCTCAAATCTCAATAGCAATTATTCAATTGGTTTTTCCTAATATCTGTGCAGAAAGCTGGAATCTCGACACTCTTCTGTCCGTGATTATTTGCTTATTCTACAATTTGTGTAGAAAAAACGATGACTGAACAAAGTTGCTGTTGTTATATTGCAGGAGGCAGGCTGGGAAATCTGTACTGTGATCCATTAATGACTTCCGGTGGACATAAAATTACTGCAAGACAGCGGTGGACTCCTACACCGGTGCAGCTTCAAATTTTGGAGCGAATCTTTGAGCAGGGGAATGGAACGCCAAGCAAGCAAAAGATTAAAGATATAACCACTGAACTCAGCCAGCATGGACAAATTTCTGAAACAAATGTGTATAATTGGTTTCAAAACAGGCGCGCCCGATCCAAGAGAAAACAAGTGGTTGGCTTGTCTAACAATGGTGAATCAGAAGTGGAAACAGAAGTTGACTCAATGAATGAAAGGAAGACTAAACCAGAAGTATATCTATCCCAACAGAACCCTCAAAGAGCAGATGATTTGTGCTTCCAGAGCCCTGAAATAAGCTCAGAACTACATTTCTTGGGCATGTTACCGAATCAAAGTACGTATAATGCATATAATGCTTTAATTCGTTTAATTTCCTTCCGTTACCATATGCAGGAAACTTGACACCTAACCTTTATTGCTATGTTCTGTATAAAGTAGACAGGTTGAACAGTCACGAAAATCATAACACATTAATTCGCGAAACACGATTGTTTCAGAATACCTTCACGAAATTTGAAAGAATATCATGTTAGTTTCAAGCATATATTCTAAATTATCTGGAATTCTAGCCACTTAACTTTCTAGTTCGCTACAATTCCATTCTTCTGTTTATCAACTGTTGCCCATCCCAACTGGTAGTTTGTATTAGAGTTGCATCTTAATCGAAGAATGGGCGAGGATTTTCTGATCCAGTTCTTCCCTGTACTTCGTAAAATATGCAGAAAACTCTCTCTTCTGATGCATTTCGTCTACTTCATCTAGTCACGAGGTCTGCACTGAGTGTTTACGTGCTTCAACTCATTTGTTCTGTTAAATCTGTTTGCGTTCATACGAATATTTGATGCAGTTCTTATCTGTACTTCCTAAAATATGCAGAGAACTCTATTTCTGATGCATTGTATTGTGTCTACTTCATCTAGTCACGAGGTCTGAAATGAGTGTTTATGCTCTTCAACTCGTTTGTTCCGTGAAATCTGTTTGCGTTCATACGAATATTTGATGCAGTTCTTCTCTGTACTTCGTAAAATATGCAGAGAACTCTCTTTTCTGATGCCTCATGTCTACTTGATCTAGTCATGAGGTCTACAATGAGTGTTTACGCACTTCAACTCGTCTGTTTGCGTTCGTATGAATATTTGATGCAGTTCTTCTCCATACTTCGTAAAACAAGCAGAGAACTCTCTTTTCTGATGCATTGTGTCTACTTCATCTAGTAATGAGGTCTGCAATGAGTGTTTACACTCTTCAGCTCGTTTTTTTCGTTAAATCTGTTTGCGTTCATACGAATATTTGATGCAGTTCTTCTCTGAACTTACGTAAAATATGCAGAGAACTCTCTTCTCTATTGCATCATGTCTACCTCATCTAGTCACATGGTCTGCAATGAGTGTTTACGCGGTGCATCAACTCGTTTGTTCCATTTAATCTGTTTGCGTTCATACGAATATTTGAAGCATGACCTCTGATTGACAATGCTCTTATTGATGCAGGAGACGACCATCTAACGGGAAAGATGGGAGGACCGGGAAGTTACAACCTTTACGATCAAGCCGACGACTATGGCATGGGCTGATGACACCGGCTGTGAACGCGGATTTGATCGACGAACTTTTCTCCCGACGTGAAGGAGCTTTTGAAGGTAAGAGAATAGAAGAGAATTTTCAGTCTTTTATACCATATGCTTTAGTATAACAGAGTTGGTTATAGTTGTAATGGTGATTGTAAGATTGAAATGGACACTGTTTACTGCTATATAATGTATTTTATTTATGTTTATACATTAGCAAAAGTTACAAGATAAAAACATCCCGAGACGTCTAATCTTTCATTTTTTGGTGCATTAAGCTGTGATCTTTTATTTAGATACACTGAACCGCTGATCTTTTATTTTGTCACGTTAAGCAATTTCTTGTCAAATTGGTTAGTTGTGAATATCTAATACACTTAGTTTGAAATTATATTTTTTATAGTTCAAAATAAGGTTTTTATATTTTTTTTTTTTACAGCGGCATTACGCATATTAAAAATTGTTTTCAACGGTTAAAAATAAAAATTTCTAATGCAAGTCAAATAAATAACAATTTGTTAATCGAGTTTTATATTCAAAATTAACTTTTTTGGTCATCAGATATTTAATGTGATAATGTGTCCAAATAAAAAATTAGGGGCTTAATGCATCAAAAATGAAAGATCAAGGATCTCAAAGTGTTTTTTTTTTTTTTTTGCCAAATTAAAACCCATCGCCACTTTTAAATTTCAGCAAAAATAAGTAATACGAAGATGTTAAAGTTGTGTTGGAGAATTAATAAGGGTGTTGTTAAACCCAGCCCCAAATTCCCACCCCTAGCCCTGTGAAAGGACGAAAATGCCCTTTCATGGGTTTTGGGAGGGGAATTTCTACTTTTTTTGCCAATCCGACACGCGGGCGTGTGGCCATCATGCCTCACCTCGCGGTCGAGCGTATAGATATCACGCCTCACCGTGTGGTTGGACGTGATAGCCTCACGCCTCACCGCAAGGTCGGGCATGTGGTTGTCACGTCCGACCACGCGGTGAGGCGTGAGGCTATCACGTCCGACCACACGGTGAGGCGTGATAGCCATACGCCCGCGTGTCGGATTGGTAAAAAAAATAGCTTTTTTATCCCGTAAATAGTCCGTTAAACCCGTAAATAGGCCGTTAAACCTGTAACTACATAATTGTACTTAAAACTAAAAAATAATATAAGTTAATTAATAAATATTATTAATCACAACATATAAAACTAATATAATCTAGTCCAAACCTCTCTCCTTTCAGCGTATAGATTCTCCAATTGACGAACACTCTGATGACAAAATAATCGCCATTGGGTGGCAATGGGAGGCACTGGAAACGCAGGATGTAAATAAAGACGTATGTAGTGATGATAACTCCCCAAATGACAAATCACAATCTCTCGCTCTGGTGGTCTTCCATCGTCCGAACGCATCGGCAGTATAGTGCAAAATCCTAATTGTTGTGTAGTAAAGAGGAAAATTACTACGTTCAATACAGATGCAGCAGCAAATAAGTCATCCGGACTCACCATCCAGTGGGACTCACCACAACCCGCTCCTACCCATTTAATACGTGTGAGGGCAGCATCAAATCTGTTCCCGTACACTGGCGCATACAGATCACGGTTTGCCCGCATCTCATTCTCTATGAGCACTCTCATCAGCTTCCACTCCTCTTGGTTATAAATGATGGCATCGGCTAAAACACGAAATCCACAGTTACCATCTGCTACAACATCATGGAATCCAGTAATAAATGGTACGACGAGACCTTGAACCCGATGTAAATGGTGGTAACCGGCGATATCCGCATCAAATCCGACTGAAAATATTAATATATGAAATTTATCAATAAAAATATATTAACTTCAACATATATATAAATGAAATAAAATATACCCGGCATCTGGCTGTTATGCACAGATGAGGATGAGGAACGGCCTCGACTACGACTACTCCTCGAACCTGAGGACCGTGCTCGACCTCGTGGTGACTGACTGTACTCCCATGCACTCGGATTTCGTTTTGTTGATGAATTTCCCTTTGGTCTACCCCTAAGAGTGTCTTTGACCTCAGGTTCTTTGAAGCCACTTTGTTCCGAGTTTATCTGATCATGAATCATCATCGATATGCTACGCACCATTAAAGGATCTAATTTTTCAACCTTTTCCACAAGAGATTGAAAAAATCGGTGATCCTCAGATCCGTCAGCATATACTGGAGCAGTAACTGGTATGTCACTCAACCCTTCAAACGCAAGAGATCTCCAAAAAGGATGGATGCGGTCAACACGGACCGATTCATTTGTGTCAATATATGTTTTAAGCTCACATGCACACGGAATGCCATGAGTCATGGGCAACACGCATCCGCATTCACTTACCACATCCATACTCAATCCATGCATACGCTTGAGCTCATCATTTAGTACAGCCAAGCAGTAATGTGAAACGTGTAAGTCGAGATACGCGAAAGGTTCTCCACAGTGATTCACCGCAGATCTTCTTCTCGAGTCCTCGAGTGAGTATATACAATGAAGGATTACAAAACTAATGTATTAAATTTTAAAAGATTAAAGCAAATAACAGAATAAATGTCTTACTTGATCGCCTCGATCTGAGCCTCAATGTCCTTGTGCACCTTCGCCCACACTGTATCGAGTGCACCAGTAGATGAATTCAACCACTATTTCAACTGTGCATGTGAACTCTCCACTCGACAGGTTATGGTGTTTCCTAAGTGCAACACCTTGTTCGTCCATGCTCGACAAAACTTCTCTTTATGCACTACCCACGTGGTCTCCACGTACTGAATCACACCAGGCCAGTTGCCAGTAGTATTCTTCATGGCTACCACTGCCGCCTCATATTCGGCTACTGTCGGGGCTTCAATTATACGTTTCCATTTGGAATTCTTAAAAATTTCACCAAACTTCTTCATTCCACTCAACTTGCCAACTCTATCCTCCACATCTTTATTAATATGCCATGTGCACAATAAATGATGAGAATGAGGAAATACCTCACGAACCGGCCGCATCAGTCCTAACTCCCGGTCTGTAGCAATGGCTGTCGGATGCACATCAGGTTGGAGAAAAATCTTCAATTTTTGTAACACCCACATATAACTACCCTCGGTTTCATCCTTCATGATTGCATAGGCGATCAAGAAGTTTTTGTTTGAAGGCGTCATTCCAATGATTGCAAAGAATGACATCTTATACTTGTTTGTTTTATATGTTGAATCCATACCAACAAACAAGTAATAAGATCAGAACAGTGTGATCGATGTTGGATGTGCCATAAATAAGTGAGTCACGACATTGCTGCCCGGCACCGCTTGCGTCCAATGTATGTAGTCCTTATCTATAGCAAGCCGATAAAACTGAACGATTACATCCCGACCCTCAAAGCTCTCAGTCCTGATTTTCTCCCTGTAATTATAGATATGTCTTTGTGTCGGGCAATCCTCCGGATATTTTTCTTTGATTGCAGCAAAAATAGCACAAGGCTTAGCTTGAGCTGAACTCATTTCACGAACAAGTTTTTTGGAAACCGGGCTTAGTCCGCTCATCTGTCTGTAGCCCTGACGATATACAGCCAACTGATGACAGTGCTGTCCTCTATCTCCAGGAATCCCATTCACCACCCAACCGCCCAATTCAGCGATTTCCATAACCTTTATCTGGAATTTGCAACCATAGTACTTTGTTTTTGTATTCTTCCGTAGTATAACATCCATATCCATATCCTTTTTCCTTTTATAATTCTTAACACCACGAGCACATTTAACCAATAACCACTTTGACTTGCGTCCCGTCTTGTGCGACGCTATGGTTAACTCAAACCCGATCCTAATTGCCGTTTGTTTTGCGCAGTTAACAGCTTCATGATATGTTTGAAATGTTTGTTTGGGAAAAAACTGCGAGCTGTAATCTATGCCGTTTCCGTCAAATTCTTCCCATGAAACCTCTTGTAAATGATAAATAACGAACATTACATTCCAAAACGTGACATTTCTACAGCGTTTCGGTGTCTAAACCCGAAAAACAACCACAAATATGCTCGGGTGTGTGAGCATCACGCCCCACGTCATGGTGGGGCGTATGAGTATCACGCTCCACCTCATGGTGGGGCGTATGAACATCACGCCCCACCTCATGGTGAGGCGTGTGGCTATCACGCCCCACCACATGGTGGGACGTGATACTCATACGCCCCACCATGAGGTGGGGCGTGATGCTCACACGCCCGAGTGCCGAACCAGATTTTTTTTTTCAATTCAAATTACAGAAATGCAAGGAAGTTAAATCGGAAAAATACCTCGAATTCGGACGTAGCATCACTCCCGTCTACTCTCGGTGATAACGGATTGTCTTCCATCAAACGTGTTGTCTTTGATTCGGATGAAAATGTATTTGGGAGACTTTGAAAGAATGTGGGAGGGATTCAAATTTTCAGCTTTTGTTCAAAGGGCGGTTAGGTCTTTTTCTGGGGCTGGAAGTGTGAATATGGGGCTGGGTTTAGTAACCCACATTAATAATTGCTCAAAGTATGAAAAAAAAACTTATTATATTAAATATATATATTTTTTCCAGACGGGATTGGGTTGTTTGCTTTGCTAAAAACAATGATGTTTTAGTTTGATGCTATAAAAATGACCGTTAACGATTTTAAAATGGAAAATTCGAAGAATTAAAGTTGTTAGGTACCACATTTAATGTGAAATCAAAATTTTTTATTTTCCAAAATCATGAATTTTGGAGCTTTATCTCTCTAAATATTCACTTTCTCTCTCTTTGTTAAACAATGTCTAAGTGACTTTAAAATTAAAAAGTTAAATAATTAAAATTGCTTAAAATACTATCAATTTTTGGAATTTTTGAATTTTAAGGTTGTGAACGGTCATTTTTAAAAAATTATTTTTTTTAATAAAGCAAAAAGCCTCAATCATTTTCTAGTCACTAAAGAAAATCTCAGTCCCGTTTGGAAAAAAAAAACACAGGCAGACAAAAAATGTAACTAAAAGAGGTAATATTTTGATTATTTCATTAGTCAAAATAGACTTAAATACAAAAATATAATAGAGCCATGTAAGGCTATAATTAAGGCAATGGAGCCATTTAAGGCTATGATTAAGGTAACAAGTCAACAACATATCTGAATACAAATAGGCTAGAATTAAGGTAACAAGCACAGATGGTACAAATATAGTTGGGAAGCAAGGCTATTGTGGCACTATTCTATTTGCTTGGGGAGAGCAGCTCGGTTCGGAATGCAGTACTGTTGGCGAGGGAACGACTCGAGATACTGCTGCAGCAGCGCGAAACTTTTTGGAGGCAGCGATCTCGTCAATTGTGGCTCAACTCCGGCGATCTCAATTCCAAATACTTCCACGCTGCGGCTTCGGGTTGACGGAAGAAGAACTTAATTCAGAAATTGAAGAATGATACAGGGGAATGGCTCGATTGGAATACTGGATTGGCGGAACACATTCACTCATATTTTCAGTCAATTTTCTCCTCTTCTGGGCCTGTCGCTGATTATGTGCTACAATATGTAAATCCTAAAGTGTCGACTGATACAGCAAGAGATCTTGAACGGCCATTTGTAGCGGAAGAAATTAAGCAAGCTATGTTCAGTATGCACCCGGATAAAAGTCCTGGGCGACGGCTTCAACCCGGGTTTCTATCAGAAGTTCTGGAACATTGTGGGGCAGTCAGTTAGAACATCGTGTCTGAATTGGCTGAACTCGGGTCAGCTCCTAGATAACATACATGAAACTACTCTCGTGCTCATCCCAAAGAAGTCTAAGCCTGAATTAATTACTGATCTCAGACCTATTGCGCTTTGCAGTGTCATTTACAAGGTGGTTTCGAAGGTAATTGCTAACCGGTTGAAGCAAGTAATCCCCCAGATTATCTCCCAGAACCAGAGTGCATTTATCCCTGGACGCTTAATCTCTGACAATGCAATGCTCGCATTTGAGGTAAACCACTACCTAAACAGGAAAACACAGGGGAAGACGGGTTATGTTTCATTAAAGCTGGATAAGTCCAAAGCCTAGGACAGAGTTGAGTGGAACTTCCTAGAGGGTATGATGTGCAAATTGGGATTTGGAGAGAAGCTCATCTCGCTGATACTACAATGTGTTTCTAAGGCCTCATACTATGTTATTAATGGAAAACACAAGATAGGTCCGATCCATCCACAAAGGGGCCTTCGCCAGGGAGATCCTATATCACCATATCTGTCCCTACTATGCGCCGAAGGCCTGTCTGCTATGCTCTCAGTCCTAAAAGCAATGGGGAAGATACATGGATGCCGATTGCTAGATCAGCCCCTGCGATATCTCATCTCTTCTTTGCGGATGATAACTACCTATTCTTTCAAGCGTCTGCTGAGGAGATCTGCACGATTAAGGAATACCTCCGGTTCTATGAAGTGGCATCTGGACAAAAGATTAATTTTGAGAAATCGTCAATGTCGTTTAGCAGGAATTGTTCACAGGAGCTGAGGATCAGATTAAGTACATAGCTGGGGGTCATGCCGTCTGAGATTGCTAGTAAATACATAAGATTGCCAGCTTTAATATGCAGGAGTAAAATTCAGATTTTTCAATACCTCAAAGACGTAGTTAGGAAGCGGGTTATGAGCTGGAAAGCAAGGTTTCTTTCACGAGCTGGAAAGGAGATCCTGATTAAATCCGTCCTTCAATCTTTGCCATCTTACGCCATGAGCTTGTTTATGATACCACATCTTTTATGCGCGGAGTTGGAAAGAATGATGAACTCTTTCTGGTGGGGCTTAGAAGGCCAACACTCTAAGGGTATCAGATGGCAATCCTGGGAGCGTCTATGTGTCCCGGAGAAGTTTGGGGGAATGGAGTTCAGGAGGTTACACGAGTTCAATTTGTTACTCCTAGCTAAACATGGATGGCAGATCTTGAATAATCCGAACTCGCTTGTGGCGCTGATGTATAAAGCCAGGTACTTCCCAAACTCTGACTTTTTGAGTGCGCAAGTGGGTAATAACCCGAGCTTCATTTGGAGAAGTATTTTAGAGGCACGAAGTGTGATTACACGAGGCCTACGTCGGATGATTGGTAATGGTGCCGACACGCTGGTTTGGAACTCCCCTTGGTTGCTAGCTGCTAATCCATATATCAAGAGCCCTTGTCTACTGGAATTAAGATTAACGACTGTCGAGTAGTTGAGATGCATAGAGTCGAATAATTGGGATGAAGGAATCCTACACGACATATTCAGTGAAAGAGATAGGATGCTAATTCGACAAATTCTGATTTTATCAAACCACCGTGCTGACAGCTGGTTCTGGTGCCACGAGAGGAGTGGGAGTTTCACGGTTAAAACGACATACATACAGACTGTCGGGGAAGTGCAGAACGCAAGGAATGAACTATCTCCGCACTGGGCGTTCATATGGCGAATTAAAGCTCCTCCTAAGGTGAAGGATCTGGTGTGACGGGCTGCTGCGCATTGCCTCCATACGATGCAGAATCTGCAGGCTCGTTTCGTTCCAGTTGATGCCGCCTGTTCGAGGTGCAAACTTGCACCAGAGACTCCATATCATGCTTTATTTGGTTGTGTCAAAGCCAAGGTAGTTTTGCACTTCTCGCTGATTAGAGATGTAAGCTCACAATGTTCAGACATCTCGACTTTCTGGGGATTTGTAGCAGCTCAGACAGATTCTAAAAAGAGTGAACAAGCTGTTGTTTTGTGCTGGGCCATCTGGAATGCACGCAATGAGGTTGTCTAGCGACAACACGATGAATCGGTAAGTGTGGTCTTCAGCAGGGCCATAGCTTTCTTATTAAGATGGATCCAGGCACGTTCGAAGGGTGTTGTTCAGCCCCGACGGCTACCCCTTGCATCTCCGGAAGACCTGGCGGCCACGGTAGTCAGGGTTAATATGGATGCGGCTGTTTTTATGGAGGAACAGGCTGCTGGTTTTGGAGTTATTGTTCGAGACATGAATGGTAATTTTATTGCAGGACGGAAATGGTCCAATAAATTGCCCGATGGATGCACTATTAGTGGAAGCCATGGCCTGTCGAGAAGCTCTACGATGGATACTGATCAAAGGATGAAGTGGCGTACTAGTTGAAATGGATTGTCAAGTGGTGGTCAGAACACTCTTTGAACCCCCCATTGGTTCCTGTTCGTACTTCAATCTAATTATCGAGGAATATAAAACCCTCTTACATAACATTGAGTCTTGCTCAATTCATTTTGTGCCCCGTTCAGCGAACTCTACCGCACATGCTCTTGCGTGGGCGGTGAGTTCCTTGCCTGAGTTTAGGAGATGGGAGTCTGTTCCCCCTCCTTTTATTGCTGATTTATTTTCTACTCATTAATAAAATTCTCTTTATCTTCAAAAAAAAAAAAAGTAACAAGCAATGTTTTAAAAACCGGATCGGACCGGTTGGTCGGACCTGGATTACGAACCGATCATGAGTTCAGTCTGGTTATAAGTGCAATTGTTTAATTATATTAAACCAGATTGAACCGGGATTATATCGGGAGCCGGCATCAAACCGGTGAATCAGATTGACCCCGTGTTTCGGCAAAAAAAAATTTAAAAAGGAAAAAAACTAAAAACTGATTTATTGATAAAAAAAATTAAAAATCTATTCTATTTATTGTGTTAATTAAATTCAACTTTAATATTTGTGTTATGTTAAATTCTAAATTATGAATGATTTGTGTTAATTAACTTCAACTTTAATATTTATGTTGTGTTAGACTAAGGATTTGTTTTTTAATTTGTGATTTTTTTAATTAAATGAAAGTTTATTATATATATTTATTAATTTATATATAATATATTTATGACATCATTTGGTTGAACCAATGTTCCAGTTATCACGTCGCGTTCGATGTCCGGTCCGGTTTTTCAAACATTAGTAACAAGTCAACTACCTAATCTGAATATAGATATTCACAATATATTAACATATATTCTAACACTCCACCTCAGTCGAAGTAGGAGGACGACGAACGTTGAGACTGTCGCGAAAATCCTTAAATAAGACCGATGGCAAGCCTTTTGTAAAAATGTCAGCAATATGATGATGAGAATGGACATGAAGAATCCAAAGTTCACCCCGTGCTAATTTTTTCCCGAACAAAATGAATGTCCATTTGAACATGCTTAGTCCTCTGATGTTGGACAAGGTTGCTGGAGAGGTAAATGACACTAACATTATCACAGTAAACTAAAGTAGCTTTTACGAATTAGACAGTGAAGTTCTAACAACAGGTTACGTAACCAACAAGATTCAGAGACCACATTAGCAACACCACCGTATTCGTCCTCCGCACTAGACCATGATAGGGTAGACCATTTCTTAGTTAACTAATGGTATCCCAAAAAAACACAATATCCAGATATTGACCGACGGGTCCGGACACCCACCCTAATCGACATCTGTATATAACAGAATAGCATATGTAGCAGAAGGATAAAGATGCAAACCATGATCAAGAGTACCCTGAAGATAGCGGAAAACACGCTTGAGAGAAGTCATGTGTTCATCTTGTGGTTCATGCATGAACAAACACATTTGCTGAACAACATAAGTAATACCAGGTCTCGTGAATGTAAGATATTGTAAGGCCCCTACAAGACTGCAATACAAAGATGGATCGATAAATGGCGGGATGGCGGTAGCACTCACATTCGGCTTGGTATCAACAAGTGTTAGACAAGGTTTGCAAGACGACATTCCCGCCCCTTTGAGAATTTCAGCAGAACACTTCTTCTGTGAGAGGAATGCATGATGAGTTACAACTATCCCCAAAAAAGTATCTCAAGGGATCCAAGTCCAAAAGAATTATTGAATTAATTTTACACTCCTAATATATAAAAAATTGATATATATATATATATAATTTAACCTTTTGTTAGAAGGATAATATACAAGTATTCTAAAAGAAACATAATATGATTCTAAAAAAAAATAACATAATATACAAATTAAAAAATAAATTATTAGCCTTTTTAATAAAATTGATAAATTGGAAGGAGAGTTATTTTGTTTTAGAAAGTAAAAAGTTGTATTAGTTTTTATTTTCTATCGGAAACATAAAAAGGTGTACCGGTGAAAATTAAACAACTCGAAGAACTACACTACCTGCTTTAGAACAAACTTTGTTTTTTTTCATCATTGGATGATGTTGGACTTTAATAAAGTAAGTTCGTCCAATGATGGTAAAAACAAAATAAAGCTTACTTTGTCAAAAACAAATTAAGCATAGCTTAACCCACCTGCTTTATAGACTTAACTTATTACTACAAATAGGACATTTTCTCATTTTTCTGGTATTTTTTTTATGATTTGGTCATTTTCCATTTTCTTTATCGTTTTTTCATTTCTTTCGGTTTTCTCAATTTTTCTGATATTTTTTTCTTTCTGTTTATCTCAATTTTTCCATCTTTTTCTATTTTTTTTTGTAGTAACATTATTTTTAAATTGAAAAAGAAAGTTGAAAATAAAACGTGCAAATATTTAAATTAAAACCCAACCCAACCCAACCCAACCGAATCTAATAAATCTATCTCTTATGTGGGTTGGATTCAACCAAACCCATATACATAAAAATATATGTGTTGAGTTGAGTTGGATTGGAGTGATTATATTTAGTAGGTTGGTTATATTTTGTACATCTCTACTATTTATAATATATAAACTTCATATCACTTTTCTTTGCTTCATAAAATCTAAAGGGGTTAATTACAAATACCTACCCTGTAGTTTGGCCGATTTGTAATGTGGTACCTGTGGTATTTTTTTTGCAAACACAACCTTATGGTTGCAAAATTTTACATGTTTTTTTTTACTTTACCGAATTTGGCCGATGACGACTTCGAAATAAAAAATTTCAAGAGTTAAATGATATTTTAAACAACTTTAATTCTTCAACTTTTTAGATTTGAGGTCATTTAGGTGTTTTTTTATGAGAGAGAAAGAAAATGTTTAGAGAGAGAAAACTCCAAAAATGATGATTTTGAAAAATTAAGAATATGGTTCCATAGTAAATATGATACTAAACAAGTTTAATTCTTGAAAATTTTCATTTTGAGGTCGTTATTGGCCAAATTTGGCAAAGAAAAAAAAACATGTAAAATTTTGCTACCATAGGGTTGCGTTTGCAAAAAAAAATACCACATGTACCATATCGCAAATCGGCCAAACCACAGGATAGTTATTTGTAATTAACCCAATCTAAAAATATCAAAGTTATAATTCTTATCAATGTTAGAGGTAAAATTGCTCTTGACTTCCAAGGTTAAAAGTAAAATTTCACCATTTCAGACGTTAGAGGTAAAATTACTCCTAACCCAAAACATTAGAGGTATTTTTACATCCTAATCTGAGTTAGTATTATGGTTTTGTATTTAATTGTTATAAAATAAGCAAGTTTAAGGAGCTGATGAGACACTTGCAAAGTTTAGAGAGCCCAATCTACTATTATGGATAAGTTCGGAGAGATGGTGATGTATTAAACCTAAGGGAAACATTCATTTTATGGTTATTCGTTTAAGTAAAATAATGATTCTATTTACCCATTTTAAGTTTAGGTAAACCGTAAGCTATTATACCGTGATTCCCCAACCGATAGATATTACTCCCTCCGTTTCATATTACATGTCTTTTTAGACCGTTGTATAGAAATTAAGAATATTGGAAAAAAGACATTGTTGCCCCTTATTTATTGATTCCAAAATTTATTTATTCTATAATAAGTCCATTATTCTAATTAATTTCCGTAAACCCGCGTTTTATAGCTAACAAAATGACTTAATATGTACTGATCATATAAAATGATATGTAATATGAAACAAAAAAGAATTTCTAGAAAGACATGTAATATGAAACGGAGGTAGTACTATTCATTTTCCCTTCTTCTCTATACAGATACCTACTTTGCACTAGACCTCAGCATGGGCCGGGCTGGGCCGGGCTTGGGCCGGGCCTGTGATAAAACCTGATAAGCCCAAACCCAGCCCAAGCCCACACTAATTAGATTCGGGCTCAGGCCTAAACAAGGAATCCCAAGCCCGCCCATCCAAGCCCATATCTATATTAAAAAAAACCAATTAAAATAAAATACTAACTTTTTTTAATAAAAAATAATAAACGTAATAGTTAATAAGTCTTAGAAAAATATAACAAACTAATAGTTAAGTTCGAAATAAAATTACAACATAACAATAAAAAATAACTATCTAAAATTACAACATAACAATAAAATATATCTATCTAAAATTTATATAATTAAATTTATAAATATATATATAATGGGTCGGGCCGGGCCCGTCCGGTATTTACATAGCCCAAGCCCGCCCATTTACTAGGCGGGCTTAATCGGACTTGGATCGGACCGGGCCTGACACTAATTTTATGTGTCCAGGTCCGGATAAATGGGCCTGGGCTCGGACCGGCCGGCTGGGCTCATCGGCCCATGGCAAGGTCTACTTTGCACCTTCATTCCTCTAGCTGCCATCATTCTTCTTCCTTTCGCCAACACGCCATCATGCTTAGCTTAATAAAAAATGGGGTAAATAATTTATTAGTCCCCTATTTTTAACCTAACACACTGTTTAGTCCTCCTATTTTGAAAAATATATTATAAGATCTCTATCTTTTGTCAATATTAACCATTTTGTCCTCCTGTCTAGTTTTTTTAGATTTTTAACCGAACATATCTTAACTTTTGGGACAGCCATAGTAGATACAAAATGACCATATTACTCTGCTATTTTCTGTCTGTCTGTTTTTGCCAAATATAACGGTTAAAAATCTAAAAAAAATAGACAAAGGGACCAAAGGGTTAATATTGACAAAAGATAGGGATCTTATAATGTGTTTTTCAGAATAAATGGACTAAACAGTATGTTAAGTAAAAAGTAGGGATTAATAAATTATTTACCCTAAAAAATGAAACAATGATAACCCAATTGGAGAAAGTAAAGGTGGATCAGAGAGTTTTAGATTTAACTTCCAACCAAAACCATGTTCCTTTTTTAAGATATAAGATAAAATTAGCTCAATTTTCTTTGCTTCTCTTGTTTACAGTATTGTTTACCTGGACCTGAATAACTAAATTAATTTAGTCATTCACTGTTAGATATAAGCTTATTAAATATAAGTCTTAGGATGCTTTGAAACCCCGACATAAGATTCTAATAAGAATAGATCTAACAGTGAATAACCTCATTTATTTGAATTTTTTAGAGGAAAATGGGTAACTATGGAAGATAGATTTCGAAATGGATGTTTGGAGCAGTGGAAGGAAAAATTTATTAGGGCATAGAGTTTGAGATGATAAAAAACACATGACATCCTATCATGAAATCTAAAACTTTTGATGAAAATTGATTCAGGGGTAAAACTGTAATTTTTATTTTTTTTAATTATTTTACTTAGTTTTTAATAGTTGGCCTTAAGTTTACTGTCCAAGAATTACAACCAATTAATATTTTTTTTTCTGACTGATATGTGATGTGCCTCCGAGCGGTCGCTCTAGAGACTCACTAAGGGATGAGTGTACCCTATCATTATCAAGTAATAAATCTGGATAAGTCCATGTATCGAATCCACATGATTTATACCGCAAGTACCAAACTATTAGGCTTCTAATATTATCTAGGCTATGGGAGTTTGAGATTGATGGTTTTAAGTTAAACTACTCCTAATTAGATTAAAGCTACTCCTAATTAAGTTAAATCCACTTCTAAGTGATCTTTAGCAAGTTAAATTAACCTGGAATGAGATGGGGTGATATGATAATATCAATTCCAATCCTATTTTAACATTCAATTGTTAACCTAACCCAAGTCACTTATGCCTAAGGCGATTAACCCTACTTATCATTCTATGGTTCCTAGCGCGTGATTCCCTTGTAAGGCCGAAACTAGCTCTGAGGCTCAGAAATTTGGACTTAATCTTCCATAAGGTTGTCAATCTGTCAAATCTGCCAACAGTTACAAACGAAAACTGATTATGTATATAATTACTTTGTACCATTTTTCATTATATTTAAATATTATTATAGATGTAGTAAAATATAGACATAGAATATCTTAGATTACTAATAATGTTGTTGTTTTTTGAAAAAGAATAACAATGTTATTATTATTAATGAAATTTGTCTTAATATTAGATTACAAAATTACAAAATAACTTTGTTAAAATAAAAGTAAAGAAAGCAGTGGTCAATGGTTATAGTGGTTACCGATGTAAAAGAGAGAAGTAACCAGCGTAAAAGGGGTGTAACCCTCGTCTAATGTCACATTCACAGAAAATCAAACAATTATCATAATTGCACACACACAGCAACATAATCAAATAAAGTCTCCTTATTCATTATTGCCTATAAAAAATACATAATCAAAAGGCTAAATAACCAATAAAACGATTTAATCAATCAATAAAAATTCACTTAATCTAAACAAAATAATCCAGTTCAACAATATATAAAATCCTAATGAATGTCCATAAAATTTGCTAATGGGAATGAGACGCCTGTATTGGTCAACCTGAATGCAGAATGAAACTGAGAAAAACTAGCAAACATGAATCTTCTGAACCTAGCCTGGAAATTTCAATGTGGCAAGGGGTGAACTGCCTACTCAATAAACATAGTTACCTATATTTATATACATAACTATATATATACACATATAAACAATTAATTTCATACATCTTACATTTAATTAATCAAACAATCAATCAATAAAAAATAAAATATAAATATAGCATCTCATACATAACCCGGTTTATTCTAACAGCAAAATTATAACTTATTATGTTCATTTTTTAAGGCCCCAGCTAGTCCTAATTGAAATATACTCAATGGTCTCATGGTTAACAGTATTCCAACATACGTCTACGTTATCACCCTTAGTTTCATGACACATAACTTTTTAACCTCATAATAATTATCTCAAGAACACGATGCTGCTATCGCCTCCAGTTTAATGACACAATACAAGCTCTAATTAGAGCAAAATAATACCCTGTCGCCTCCTTGTCGAGACACATGTCCGTGATCACATTTATCAAACCTCCAGACCATTGAATATACTCATCCAAGCTAGCTATTTATGTTTTGTTTTAACTCAAACATAATCCAACATAATTTCATAACTCATAATTTCATCATAAATCAAATCATACAAACTTCACACTATTTTGTTCTGATCACATGACAATAATCTCAACAATCTAATCATCTCATTCATGCCATCCAAATATTTCATAATAGATACATATATACTCAACAGTTCAAACCACTCAATCCAAACAATTAGTATTCACATAACTATATATCATATACATATATACATGCATATATACATACATAAATATAAGCAATTACGCTTACCTCTCATCCAATAAGCTAATCAAATTATTCGGGTTCCTGTTAACCCGTCACTTGCTCGCCTATAAATATAGAATGCATTTTCTATAATCAATCAATCTATATGTCAAACTAAAGATGCTTATGCATGTCAAAACAAACCTCTAAGAGTCTTAAAAACATCTAAGAATTTCTATTTAAAGCTCTAAGTTTTTTAAAAGAAATTTCAAATTGAACGGACAAGTATGGAATTAAAAAAAACACAGTGAAAACGAAAAAAAGTTTTAGCATGTGTATCTGATTACGACTCAATGTTGAAGCTGTTAGAGTTCGAATTTTGGATCGTTTCAGTCACAACATTTTGTAAAGTTGTATCTTAGGTTTATTCTTCAACTTGAATCGATGCAATCGGAGTTCGTATGAAATAGCTATGGCCAAAATATGAATGGTTTCCAAATCTACCAACAGTTATGAACGAGAAAGAGGAAATCAAATTTAGCCCTATTTCAACTCCAATTGTCACCAAATTCGACCAAAATGAAATCAAAACAAAACTAATGGTATAAAACCTTTATAGGAACATAAATATTTGATTGAAATATGTTTTTACATTATCAAAACGCTAAATTGAAAGTGAAACATGAAATATCAAAACCCTAACTCATATGTTCTTCAACCCAAATCAAAATCATCTTGAAATGAAATTGATCTTACCTTAAACGGTTTTACATAAGAATTGATAATATGATGTTCTTATTCTTCAAAGATCACCGAACAAGCTTCTTTAATTTGTGATTGGAAACACAGAAGATGAGGAAAATAAATTAGATAAGAGAAAAAAGAAGGAAATGTTTGACTCTAAATGAAATTATAGAATTAAGGAAGTTATTAGAACTCTTATATATATCTTCCCATGAAGGTTTAAATACAAAAAAAAAAAAAAAAACCTTAAAAAGATGTAGGATTTTTCTTTTAAGATAAATTACCAAAATCCCTTATTTAAATATTGAAATTAATGTATGTATACTATATATAAATTAATGAAAATTTCGGGATGTTACAAGGGGAGTCAAGGTTGAAAAAATAGGCCAATCGTCACAGTGGCTACCGGTGTAATAAAGTGTAAAATTTTGGCTTTTATGTGACAATGAAAGTTTAGTGGTTATACCATAAAAAGAGCAAAGTTCAGTGACCATGAGTGTAATTTACCCTTAATTTATATGTACAAATTTACTTTAAATATTTTAACATAATTTTTATAATTTTATTAGTAATACAGGCTTTTATTGGATGGGAGGTTTGGGAGGGTTTGAGAGGGTTAGTAAGGGAAGAGTTTGGGAGGGTTTGTGGAAACCCTTGTTCGGAGGAAATAAATTTAGAAGGGTAAGGGTTTGACAAGGGTTTGGAAGAGTTTGATTTCTGTACTTTTGTTTCAATTATCAAACCCACCGATTTGGAGGGTTTAGAAGGGTTAAATTTTTATTTCCATTATTATCCTTATAAAAATTATCTAATACCAAACCAAACCAGTATTTATTATTTGTTCGAACTCGCTCACTTCCTTCTCCCGATTTCTCATCCCTCACCAGCGGAACTCCACCACAGGTCAGTTTTCTTCTATTTTTTTGTGCTTTCTCTCTTCCTCAATGGTTGCTCACTTCCTCAATGGTTGCTATGTATTTGGGGTTTGGTTAATTTATGGTTGGCTGTGTTTAGATTTGTTATCTGTTATGCTTGATTTGTTCTTTATTGCTATGTACTTAAGCGATTTTCTCTGTTTCTGCTGCCAAGATTGGGAAATTATTCTACTGCCAAATTGCTCATTTTTAAAATGTTGTATAATTGCATTTCCATTGTGCATAGTTGAAACTTCTAGCAAAAGCACGTTATCTCAACGCGAACTTGCACTCATCTTTCGCCGTTCATCCAGGACACTTTGGTTACTGTCGACTTATTGTCTCAGATGAACGGCGAAAGATGAGTGCTTTTGCTAGAAGTTTCAACTATGCACAATGGAAATGCAATTATACAACATTTTTAAAAATGAGCAATTTGGCAGCAGAATAATTTCCCAATCTTGGCAGCAGAAACAGAGAAAATCGCTCAAGTACATAGCAATAAAGAACAAATCAAGCATAACAGATAACAGATCTAAACACAGCCAACCAGAAATTAACCTAACCCCAAGTACATAGCAACCATTGAGGAAGTGAGCAACCATTGAGGAAGAGAGAAAGCACAAAAAAATAGAAGAAAACTGACATGTGATGGAGTTCCGCTGGTGAGGGATGAGATATCGGGAGGAGGAAGTGAGCGAATTCGAACAAATAATAAATACTGGTTTGGCTTGGTATTAGGTAATTTTAATAAGGATAATAATGGAAATAAAAATTTTAACCCTTCTAAACCCTTCAAATCGGTGGGTTTGATAATTGAAACAAAAATACAGAAATCAAACCCTTCCAAACCCTTACCCTTCTAAATTTATTTTCTCCAAACAAGGGTTTCCACAAACCCTCCCAAACCCTTCCCTTGCTAACCCTCTCAAACCTCTCATCCAATCAAAGTCTTACCATCAAACCAAACAAGGGTAAGGTTAGTGCTTCCCTTCCCATTCCTCTCCCTTCCATTCCCTTCCTTTATTTACCCTCCCAAACCTTCCATCCAATCAAGGCCTAAGTATCTTAGACATAATTAATATTTGGAAAGTTTGAAGTGACAGTTAAGTATCACTCAGACCAATTTTTTCTAATTTTCTATAACATAAGGCTAAAATTGATCTTATTTGGAAACGTTACGGCTAAATTTACATCATTTCATACGTTAAGACTTAATCTGCAATTCACTTAAAACGTTAGGATTAAATTTGATATCCCGAGAAAATACAATCAACCCATAATATGGCTAGAAAAAAATAAATAATTCAAAAAAAAGAGAGAGGAAATAATTCATATAAGAATTAATCAAAAAAAAAAAAGAATGACCAAATTCAGGTTTAGTTACAATGAATGATTTCCTTTTTCTAATTAGTCCCTTGATATCTCCACTAGAGATACTCTCAGAGCATTTCCACTGGTTGCTATTAAGAATCATTATGTATTTTTTACAAACTCCAAAACACAAACCAATCAGCATAGTTGATAGAAATTGAAGTGTCTAATTCTGGATTCTCTATCTTTAGAGAGTGTTTTGGATGAGAACAGAGCCAAACAAGAGAAATTTTACTGTACGCCAGACAAACCACCTAGAAAAGGTGATGTGGTATGTCTTGGCCATTAAAAAAATTACGTGTTCAAAAAGTTAGCAGCTCATTAAAAATAATTAAAAGGAAGATTAACCTTCCATGATCACCTTTTTCTGTATTTGGATTTTTTACAAAACCAAAACCTTCTCTCTAATCATCTCTCTATCACTTTCAGAACACAATAACTGGCACAGAATAACTTTTCCGTTCATTCTCCTTCACCGGTTGCCATTAGTGGTCTGTTCGATCCACCCGATAACCACCAGTTCGTTGTTAGAAAATTTAATTGTTTTACATTGAAAATTGATTATTTCTTGTCAGAAAAAGGCGGCTAAAACTAAAATTACAGCAAATGATATCCGATACCAAAAGATATTCATATTCCTTCTCAGTATTTAGATGAAATTGAGCGAAAGGTAACAGTGGAGATCGAACAGATCACTAATAGCAACTGGTGAAGGAGAACGAACGGAAAAGTTATTCTGTACCGGTGATTGTGTTCTGAAAGTGATAGATAGATGATTAGAGAGAATGTTTTGATTTTGTAAAGAATCCAAATACAGAAAAAAAAAAAGGAGACTGAAAAGGAGATGTGAAGGTGATCATGGGGGTTAATCTTCCCTTTAATTATTTTTATTCCCTTTAATTATTTTTAGTTGAGCTATTAACTTTTTTAACACATGTAATTTTTTTAATGGTCGAGGCATACACATCACCTCTTCTAAATGGTATGCTTAGTATACACTAAAATTTCTTGCCAAACCTACATTGGGATTATGGATGAGGGGAAAAACGCATCGTACGTGTCAAGTTGAGAGAGGAGTGTGCTCTTCATTCACAGTGAATAACATGTTACATAAAAGTAGACAGTTTTCCTCCATTTACAACGTGGGATTAACCCATTTCCACATACACAAAAACAGAACAAAAAAAACGAAGCAAAATTTTCAATTGCTTTTTTTTTTTTAAGTCAAACTTTAATTTCAAAATTGAAAACAACAAATAACATATTATTAATAACTTTGGATGTAAAAGAATGATATTTATTATTTTAAAAAAATTCGGTTGAAGCTTTATTATTAAAAAATGACAGTTAGAAATTCTTAAAAAGAATGAATGTTGAAAAGAATGCTATAAATATGTTATATGTTTACTCAAATGTTACCTAATATTTATAAATATTATTAATAAAAAATAGTAACTTTTTCAAAAGAAAAAGTAATTGAATTAAAATAAAGAAAATAAAATTTGATATGATGCCAGGGACCTATCAAAACAATGTATTATTATCCAATCACTAAAGCTTTTTTTGTTGGAATATTTTTTTAGGCCTAATACACAAATAACCCCTGAGCTTGTCCAAATGTTGCAACTGCCCCCCTCAACTTTCAATTGTAATAATTTACTTCTCAAATTTGTCCAATTGTAAAACATAACCCCAAATTGGGATTTTTTTTACCCCGTACTTGAAGCAACCGTAAAAATGTTTTCCCGAATTCGTATCACGCTATGAAATCTTCAATGGAGCTATTTCTCCGCATAAACACATTTTCACCCACATAATATCCCAAAACTTTGAATCAAGAAATCACTAAAAAACGAATAGCAATAACAAAAAGAAGAAGAAGTTGAAGAATTGAGGATTTGGTTACTTAAATACTGATTTTTTTTTGTCTAAGGATCTAATTATCATATTTCATGAGCGTTTGCAGCTTTTGTATTTCACGTGTTTCTTCAATTGCAGTCCGTGTTAGCAATTTGGGGTTCTGTTTTACAATTGAACAAGTTTGAAGGGTTATGTTTTACAATTGGACAAGTTTGAGGGGTAAGTTGTTACAATTAAAAGTTGGAGGGGGCAGTTGCAACATTTGGACAAGTTCAGGGGGTTATTTGTGTATTAGACCTATTTTTTATTTATAATTTATACGATTTTTCAGTTCGAGACTCGTCGGGTACCTTTCAGATGGAAAATTTTTCAATTAAAGCTTTCTGCGTATATTAGGACTAGAATTCCAGATCTAGTTTAAGCGACTTACGGTGCTTTCTATGGTTACTTTGTTTTTGACAAAGTACCATTACTTGGTGTGTTTTCACCATTGGATGGTGGAGTATAAAATTAATCCAATGGTGAAAACATACAAAGTAATGCTTACTTTGTTAAAAACAAAGTAAACATAGCCTTTACCGCGACTTTAAGCCTTTACCCACTAAAACTAATCTTAATTAAATCAATACTTTTTAATTAAAGAGTTTTTTTTTTTTTTGAAACATTAAAGAGTATTTTTAGGACGATGTGGCATGAATGTTTTAATTAGTTTTCCATATTCTTTTAAATTAAAAGTTATAAATTGTATTACAAAAAAGACAAGTAAATATCAGAAAGTTATAATCCTAATTTATGAATTCAAATCAGTTTTTTTTCAAAGAATTCAAAGCAAGTTTAAATTAAGATATTTATATTTATAGAAATAATTAACTCATCAATTAATAGCAATAAATTTAAATTAAATTGAATATAAAATAAATATCATGTATTGATTTTTTTTTAAATTTAGTAACAAATTTCTTTTTGGCAATAAATATATCATTTGTTTTTTTTTTGAGAAAATTTTGTATCATTTATCATTATATTTAAATAAAATATTATTATAGCTGTAGTATTATATAAACATAACTTAGGTACGGGCTCCTCCTTTACTGGTGGCGTTCTTCGGGATGCTGGTGGCGCCTGGCTGGCTGGGTTTACCCATAACTTAGGTACGAGCTCCTCCTTTACTGCGGAGCTCTGGGGGATCTTGTCTGGCATTAAACTCGCCATTCGCATGAGTGTTAAAAGACTTTCGGTGGAGTCTGACAATTTGGAGGCTATCAACAGGATTTCGGATAGACAGGCTGTTTGTCTTAAGAGTCAGAATCTCATTAAAGCCATCTTGAGGCTTCGTCATGCCTTCGATTCTCTTACCTTCTCCCATATTTATAGGGAGCAAAACCGCGTGGCGGATCGCTTGGCAGCTGCTGGGCATGGGGGGATGTTAGGTGTTTCTACCATTTCCGTTCCTCCTTCTTTTCTGTTATCTTCTCTTCTTGAGGATAGGATTGGGGTCAGTTTTCCTAGACTGATCCCGGGTTAGGTTTTTGTTTGTTTGTTTTTTTTCTTCCCTTCCTACCAAAAAAAAATATAAACATAGGATATATTAGATTTACTACTAATAATAGTAATATTGTTATTATTAATGAAATTTGTATTAATATTAGATTACAAAATTACAAAATGATTTTTTTAGTGGTCAATGGTCATAATGGCCAGTAGTATAAAAGAGAGAGGTAATGAGTGTAAAATGAGAGTCAACGGTTGAAAAGGCATGTCAATGGTTATAATGGTAGCCGGTGTAATTAAGTGTAAAGTTGAATGATTTTTATTTTACGTTTTTTAAGTTTAGTTTATATCATAAAAAAGAGAAAAGTTTAGTGACCATGTGTGTAGTTTACCTTTAATTTATATGTAACAGTAACAAAAAAAAAATTGTAGGCTTAATAATACATCCAAAACCCTTGAACTTATCCAAAACGATTGATTGGCCCCAATCTTACATAGTATCTCGTTAACCTCTTCAACTTATTCAAAATAACTTATTAGCCACCTTAATTTGTTTAAAATAACCTATTAACCCCCTGAATTTGCTTATAATGATTCATTTACCCCCTGAATTTGTTAAAGTGACCTACATTGTAATTCTGGTAAAAAAAAAAAACCTACATTGTAATTTGTTTAAATCCGTAAAAAAATTCAAAACTTAAAAAGTAAAAGCTTAATTCTTAATTTTAAGACTTTAAACAAATTAACTTTTTATTTTCTACATTTTTATGACGTTTTTATAGATTTAGGGATTTAATTATGACATTTTCTTGAGAATTTAGGGTTATAAATTTAGGACACCAATTAATCTTTTTAGACAAATTCAGAGAACAACGGATGCATTAAGCTTTTTTTTTTTGGTAATGCATTAAATATTTGTAAACAGTTTTTTTTTTAAATTTTTTATAAGATAACACTAGGATTGATCTTGTTTGAAACTATTAAAATTAAATTTATATAAATGCTAAATTTACAATTTTCTTAAAACGTTAAGAGATTTTTTTCTAAACGTTAGAGTTAAATTTGGTATTTATGTGTTAAAATATTATCAACCCATAGCATAGTATAGCTCCAAAAAATAAATAATTCATATAAGAATTAATTAAAAAAAGGAAATAACTCATATCGCAATTAATTTTAAAATAAGAAAAAAAGAAAATATTTAATCCTATCATATATAAATGAAATGAATATTCCTAAAACATTCACAGAGGAGAATTTATTCTGAACAAACACAGATTTTTACTCCAAGAATTTCGCCATTATACCCATTGATTTGCATTTCCACTACTGAGCAGAGACGAAGAACGACGACGAAGAAGAAGAAAATCTGAAGAAACAGCAAAGGAGTAATCCGCAGAAGTCATGATCGAGCCACGGTCGAATGCCGTCTATCTCTGGAATTCGAAATCAATACCGGTTAGTCAATTTTCACATTATCAATTTCAGATTAAACCAGTGATCGATGTTTAGAATTCGGAAATTTTTCATGATTTTCTTTCCTCTATTGATTCATATTGCCGGAAACCTAAATTTGAGAATGTTCAAAATCTGAAACAGTCTGCATTAATGGAAGGGATACCAGTTCTTATACAGCATGGCGGTGAATGGGGAGAAAATAATAAGTACCAGAATTACAAGTTTGAAGGTGTTTTAATTCCGAAATCCTGCAATTTCGAAATGTTGACCAGTATAATAGCGAATCAGTTGAAGATTAATCTACAATACACCAAGTTGGAGATAAAATTTCAGGTGTTTTTCTTTGATTTCGTTGAATTTTTTTATTATCATAGGGATTAGGGCTAATTATGGGGGATTATAGTCTTTATGTATAGCATGATCCAATTTTGTGTACCCATGCTAAAAAAAACCTAACTCTGTTTCCAGATTTCGTTGAAATCTGTTCGTCTTTTAGGGACAGATTCGGGTTTGTCCATATTTACTTAAATTAGGTTAAAATTGAGCTGAGTTTGGACGAATCGGAACTTTGTCCCAAAATTGAGGGGTAAATTGCACTTGTGGTCATTAAAGTTTGGGGTATATTTCAATAAATCACTGAATTTCATTTTCTTTCAATGAAATGCATTGAATTCTTCTATTTATTTCAATGAATTCTTGCCAAGTCAGCGGAATCATGACATGGGCAGCCATGTTGGGAAGTCTCCAAACTTTAGTGATCACCCGTGTGCAATTTACCCAAAATTGGGCTTTATATGATAAGGGTAAAATTGATGTTTCTAAGAAGTTGTTGCTTTTTGTGTCCATTTTCGTTTGAAGGTTCTTTATGAAGGTTGTGATTTAGAAATAACGTTTCTGTGTCTATGTTCGTGTGTCCGTGCAACGTAGTCTATAATACTTCCTTACACTTGCTTGCAGATTAAAGAGGAAATGCCACTGATGAGTGTCACAAATGACATGAATCTCAAATTCTATTTACATTTGAAGATCAGAGAAGATGATGTGAAGAAGTATCCTTTATGCATATCAATTGAGGAGATTACGAGAATGGAAGAATGCTCGGTGCAACCAGACGAACAATCAGCGGACTATGATGGCACATTAGCAATTCAACCTTTTCAAGAACCAATTCAACCTTTTCAAGAACCGCCATTGGATATGATCGATTATGTGAAGCAATTAACCCAGCAAACCATTCATGATTTGGATAAGTCCAGCTTCAGTGAAGTGAACCAAATAGAATCAAGCAACTCAAATCTGAATCTAATAACCAACGTCAGGCACTCCGATTTCAAGATCGGACAAAGATTCAGAGACAAATGCACGTTGAAAACAGCCATCAGCTTTTATGCCATAACCAAACATTTCCAGTTCAAAACCGAGAGATCCAGTAGCAGACACTTGTTTTTAAGGTGTATAGATGGGGGTTGCGACTGGGCCTTCAAAGCAAGCAGAACTGGCAACTTAAGCACATTTAAAATCAGAAAGTTTGTAGATTCACACACTTGTGAATTGGAAAGCAGAACTGGCCAAAAACAAGCAACGAGAAACTTAATCGGGGATCTGATAAAGAAGAAATATGCTGATATGAAGGCGTACACACCTGCAGATATAATAAATGATATAAAGGATGAATTTGGGGTGGACATTAACTACCAAAAAGCATGGAGATCGAAAGAGAAAGCACTTGAAGTCATACGAGGCAAACCCTCAGATTCATACGCTCTGCTGCCTAGTTATTTATACATGTTGCAACAGACGAATCCTGGATCCGTTGTAGAGCTGCATACAGAAGCAAACAATGCTTTCTTATATGCATACATGGCGTTGGATGCATCCATAAAGGGTTGGAAACATTGCAAGCCAACAGTGGTTATCGATGAAAGCCCCTTAAAAGCAGCACATGGTGGTACGCTCATAACAGCATGTACACAAGACGCCTCAGGTATGCATAAAATACTCGTAATTTTATGATATACATGACTGTCGTAACCATAAACATTTAGCTTTATACTTAGAATGCACAAATTATACACTTTTAATATATTGAGATTGTTATAAATGTGTCACAAATACGTGACGTGTACACTTATTTCTAATTTTTAGATTAGATAAAGCGTAGATATATACTCGTTTGATATAATGGGTGAACAGATACAAAAATAAGTTAAACGACGAACTAACCAATGGTGTATATGTTTATGATTCAACAGGTTCAGTTTTTCCATTGGCATTTTGTGTGGTAGATTCGGAAAACGATGCATCATGGGAATGGTTTTTCAGGAAGTTCAGAGATACATATGGAACACGGGATGGAATGTCGATTATATCAGAAAGGCATGGGAGCATTACAAATGCAGCAAACGAAACTTATCCCGAAACTAGCCATTGTGTATGTATTCTCCACTTGCTGAACAACTTGAAAACAAATTTCACAAAAAAACACAAGGAGGTAAAGGATTATTTCCTTGGAGCGGCTAAGGCGTACACCATTGACGATTTTGAGGTTTACATGAGTGAACTTGACAAGATCGATGTCCAAATAAGAGATTACCTAAAGAACATTGGATACGAGAGATGGTCACGAGCTCATTCATTCACAAACAGAAGTTTAGCCATGACATCAAACATAGCGGAGTTTATGAACGCAATCAACAAAGCTGCTATGGAGTTACCTATTACATGTCTGTTCGAGCATTTGCGCGGTTTGACTCAGGAATGGTCAATGATCAATAGGTCAGCAGCAAACTCAACTTTCACTAGGATGTCGAAAAGATACGAGGATATGCTAAACGAAAGCCGCATGAGATCTCATCAGTTTCAGGTAATTCCTCGCTAAATAACGAATAATATATACCATACTATACCTATAAAACGCAATAACTAATTACAGAATACAAATATTTGCAGGTCGAAGAATCAATTGATGATGCATACCCCGTGTTCGATGGCGAAAACCGATACATAGTCAACATGGCAACTAGATCATGCACTTGCAATCGATTTCAAGTCGATGAAATACCATGTGAACATGCATCAGCAGTAATACACAAACAACAGATGGACCCGTACGAGTTCTGCTCGACTTACTTCAGTAAAGAATCGATGCAGAACACGTACGAAGGCAGTGTATTCCCACTTCCGAAACAAGATACATGGGACGTACCAGAAGAAGTAAAAGACCGAATGGTGCTCCCACCATCGTGTCGAATAAGGTCCGGGCGACCTAGAAAAAGGAATATCAAAGCGGTATATGAAAGCAAGTCGCAGAACTGCTGTTCCCGGTGTGGCCTTAAAGGGCATAACAGAAAGACTTGTAAAAATTTACCAGAAAGATCTGATTAGAGGTTTGAAGCTCCGATCTATACCGAAAACTGTGATGAATTTTGATTGATTGAGTAACGTTTTTAAGTTAGGGATTTTTTTTAGCGTTAGGCATAATTAAAATGTGTCTAGAAAAATAACATAGTTTTAAGAATGTTTGCATCTGAGTTTATTTGATGCTGATTTTCCAATATGAAAAACAACTTGTGAAGTGTGAATTATTCTTACTTATAGCCGTAAAAAACATTGCATAAATAACATCTGCAGAAACTATCCGGTCTTCGTCATTTAGGATCTTCTGGATATCTGGATTTGAGTCATTTCTAATCTACGGATAAGATAAAATGCTTTCGTTCTTGATAAACCCGGAAAATGTATAAATGAAAGAGTATAGATGATAGATGTAGTTCAGACGGAAAAGAAATTCGATGTATGGATTAATCCATATGAAATTGCCAACAAAAAAATACACTTGATAGAAAACAAGTAGACCGGAGAAAGTTCTTCCTCTTTAAAGTAGATTCGGTTAGAGGTAGATTTGTTGTTATCGGCCCAAGAGGCTGAGTTGCTGAAGTTGATAGTGAGAGAAGGATGTGACGCTAGGTTAGACTGGGTTGAATGAGAAAGCTAGTGAGATAAAAATGTTTTTGTTTATTTTTCATCTAACTCGGGGGATCACGAACCCTTTGGTTCGGTTTATCCACTTTGAAATTAGAATAAACTATAAATCTTGATGAAGGTGTGCAGTATATGAGGTTATCAAATTATCGATAAATGAATATTTTATTAATCTATCAATAAATATTATATTAGTTTATTGAATAATTTTTATTTTGTCAAATTGAATAATTTATTTATTTATTTTAAATAATTACTTGTTTCAAAATGAAAAGAATATATCAAATGTAGTCTATGCCTTTCAAAAAGTTGTAGATGGAATTGAGTAAGCTATTAGGTTAGAATTTTATATTTGGGATTTTGTATTATAATTAAGTTTTTATTGTTATTTATTTATTTTTATTCTATTTCAAATAGTTCTTAAGTGCACTTAAAATTCTCAAAATCCGTACTTTTGTTTTGATTGATCTTGCAGTTTGTATGAAAAGAAGAAACAATTGACTATAAATATATATTTTAAAAAAAATATAAAAATTGAAATAAAAATTGTTTAGAAAGTGCTTTATTTTATGAATTATATAAATAATTTTTATACATATTTAATGAATTATTAGTCTATATATTCAGTGGGTCTTAAGAAATTTTTTTAAAATTATTATTTTATATATTTAACGAGGCTATTGCTTTATCTTATTAACTCAAGTCAGAACTGAAAAAAAATTATTATTTAATCAAAAGTTATTAATTTATCAACTATTCATTTACCGAGATTTTACTGTATATTAAATGTCTAATTTGATAAGTAGAAGTCTCAAATTCCTTACCGCTCGCAGTAGCTCTCACTGGCAGATATCCAAGAATATTAATCTAGGAAAGTGAATTGCTAATATGAGAAATATCACAATATACTATTTTGAAAAAAATTACATGGTTTCTAAACACAAAATATCAGGTTCGTATCGTATCAATTTCGAGTTAGTGTCAAATGAGTCAATTCTAACCCAATCCAAAAACTTTCGTGTTATAATCATGTTATTTAATCGGGTTAGTGTCGTATTTTCGGGTCACATGTAATTTTACTATGTACGTATATTAGTGATGATTTTGAAAAATATACGAAGATAGGATACTATTTTTAAATATTTTATGTCAATTTTTACTTAATATGTTAACATTAACCATCCAAAACTCCAGTAATATCACGATGGGTCATGTAATGTGTTTATCAGAGATGATTCCAATATTTTAGCGGCTCTAGGTGTAGCTTTCATATATAATTTTGTTTTATGAAGTTAAATTTAATAAATATAAACTTTAATGAATTACTGAGTGGATAAAAAAAAACTAAATAAGGATAAAAATCTTTAGGAGAATTGGCAAAAAAAAAAAACGAAACAGTTAGCATTTATATTATTATTAGAGTAAAATACAAAACATAAATCCTTATTGTTTGACATTTTTGCAACACAATTCTCTAGTTTTAAAACGTGCAAACATGAGTTTGTATTTTAGGCAGTTCACAAATTCGGGTATTCCGTCAAAAAATATTATCGTAATTTATTCCAAAAGGAAACGATTTTAAACAATTGAAAAGTCCGACTTTGCAAATTATTCTATATATAATGTCTCACTATGTAAATCAGTTAAACCACAAAATGTCTATTCACAAATCTTTTAAATGAAAACTGCACAACCAAACCCCATGTTTGTAAGTTTTCAAATCGTGGGATTGTATTTTCAAATTGGACAAACCACGGTGTTTTTTTTATATTTGACTTTTATTTTTAAGAAAAAAAGTTATGAAATAAATTTTGAAGACCTCCTATAATGTTATTGTTGTTGGTGATGCGTTGATTGAAAAAAAAGACATTATGTTCTATTATTATCGCTTTTTTATTCCATTTTAATAGGCAAATTCTTATTTTCTATATATCATTACTATTAAATTAAGATACGTGGTAATACTTTATTTGCATTGATATTTTTTAACTATTGATATTTTCTATAATTATTGTATCATAATTACAATAGGTTTCGAATTAGATGCCCTCTTAAATAGGAGGCCCTAGGGGGACGCCTAGGGCCTAGGCTGACTCCTCCTGGAGCTGCCTATGGTGTTTATAACAGTATAGGAAGTTCGAATCGTGTTTGCAAGTAATAATTATAATTTTATTATCTTTATTAATAAATGTGACATGTAAAAAAAAAATATAACAATAATTTTAAATATTCGTGTCATTTTCGGGTATTCATATCATTTTCGGGTTACCATTTAAATCCTAACCCAACCCAAAAATTTGTATATCGATTTCGTATCAATTAATGATACATTATCTACTAAACTAAACTGAAACACTAAAATTACGTATCGATTGCGTGATGTAACTGGATAATGCGTACTTTTTGTCAAACAATTTCCTTTATGGTTATAAGATTAGGGACCACAAAGGGTTTGGACTTTTAAGACACTGTTTCAACTAATTTATTAATAAATAAACAATAATTAAACGAAACAATTAAAATTAATTTGAATAATTAAAGTTCTCAAGTGATTTAAATTAGAAATTTTTAAGTTTAATTTTAATTTTAATTTATACACAATTGAATTTGATTAGAAAATGAATCTCTTAAAAGGTGTCTAAACGGCATTTGATTGATTCGGATATATTAACCGACAAAGAAATGGTAAATAAATCAGGTTGGCAGATAGTTTCGTTATTCGTTGAAGTTTGATTTATTTTTTATTTTTTTTATTATACCGGCGGAATTAGGACTTTGAAAAAACAGAATAGAAATGAAGCACTAAGTTCGAGTCAATAGAAGAAGACAGGAACCGCACATGTCCGCATCAAGAATGTCTTTGATGTTTGTAGGCAGTACATTACACTCGTGACTATCCAAGGACAAACGTCTCGTGTAGTTGACCATCAAATCAGCAACTATATGAACCTCGCGGAGCACATGCACAATCTTCATATCCCAACTCCGAGCATACAACTCTCTTCACTTACCAATAAGCTAATAGAACTGATGCCTCTGCCAGGGGCGTAGATGGGGGTCTGAGCCCCTCCGGCCTGCCGGAACCATCTTGACCCGGGGTAGTTTCGGCCCCCCTGTCTCAAATTTTTTTTATCGGGGTGTTGAATTAGTCCCCAAGATGGCCCATTAAGTGTTAGACTTGTCAAAAATTCAAAATTTTAATATTTTGGGTCTATTAGATACTCCCTAAATCCAAATTTCTAATTTTTTTTTAGCCAATTAGGCATCCTTAAATCCAAATTATTAATTTTTTTTTGGCCTGATAGGCCCTCTCAAATCAAAAATTTTATTTTTTTTACATGTTCAGCCCTTCCTAAATCCATTTTTTTTTTACATGTTAGAAATCTTAAAAAAAAAATCTAGCTTAATTTTGAGAAATTATATATTAATACTTAAAAAAAGTTGGTTCTTGACCACTCAAATCATAACACGCATATATATATATATATATATATATAAAAAATTAAACAAGTTCGATTTAGCAAAAAAAAAAAAAAAAAGCTAAGGCACGTATAAAATCGGCCCCCTAACCAAATAATCTTGTATTCGCCACTGGCGTTTGCTTCGTACCCTAACTGATCAGGCAAACCACACCCATAGAGTTTTACCAAAAAATAACCTTACAATAACCTTTGCTCCATGCATGCTCCACACCGAGATAAAGAGCCCATAACTCCGTAAGAACCGTTGTACAAACCCTCGATATTAATAGCATAACCCTCTAGCAAAATTCCATTCATGTCATTCAACAGCCTCCCGGTAGAGGCTAGACTTGGGTTTCCCTTAGTTATTATTTAATGAGGTATGTAGATTGAACAGTTGTAGGTCTACTGTAGTAGAATGTCCTATGTAAACTCCCACGATCTAAGTACTCTGATTAGTCAATAAGGCTAATCAGAGTACTTAGAGCGATAAAGTAGAGAGGGAAAAAAGCAAAAGAAGATCCATTTTATGCCTTTATATAGGCTCGGGGTTCTCCTTCTAGAGTCCATTATTTCCCTAGGCTTTGTTTGGTCTCTCATATTGGTCCGACTTAGTCCGGGACCGATCTTGAGATTCTAAATGTCTAGGAATGAAGTAGCAAATGAGGGTCTCCAAGTAAATAATAAAGTAAAAAAAAATCAATTATGTAAAGTTTTCGCAATTTGCTGTTTTGACAAACTCAAGAATTTTAAATACTGACAGCAACAATTTTGGCAAATGATTCTTTAGTTTGGCCGGTCTTCGGTTAACACCGGCTGTCGATCAGGAATGAGGTCGTCGATCTCCAACTCAACCTCAGGTTCAGTCGCCTCATCCAAGATGGAGGGCTCTCTTCAATCCAGCCGCAGGTTTCCCTACGGCTGAACCCATTCCAAGGGAGAATACCAGACACAGTTCGAAGCAGGGTTAGAAGCAAATGCGACCTCCTCCGCCCCCCCTATGTGCTGAGAATAAGAGGAGCCAGAAAGTGAAAGTCATTTCAGCTTCTCAACACATTGCTTGTGTGAAGACTGGTGAAGTTGGTCGCGAACAGTGATTCGATTGATGATAAAGAAAGAGAATTCTTGGTTCAGTTCTCCACCTTTTTTGTAACAATTTTATATTTTTTTAATAAAATTTTATTTTTCAGCCTCTCTCCTCCTTATATCTAGATGTGTTTCTAATAGTTGAACTAATCCCAACTTGTCGAAGTTGGGTCATTTTGATTAACATTTAAAGGTTTATATCAGCTAATTGTGATTGAAAATGTATATATGGTGTAGTAATAAAATTATTCTATAAAAATTCTCGGGTAAATTATTTACCCCCCGTTTGGTACACCGTAATGAATGTTGTAATGGAATGCCCATTACGATGGATGTCCATTACCATGTTTGGATTAGTCATGTTGTTTTTGTTGTAATAGAATCACAATTACATCACTCAAATTTTCCTTACAAACTTATGTAATGGGCATTACACAAAAAATAGGTATGAATTCTCATTACGACAAGCCTTTGTATTTTTATTATTAATACTTATTATCCATAATTCTTATTAAAAGTAAAACAAAAAATGAAAAAAACGCGAAGAATGGGAAAAAAGTGAAAACGAAAAAAATTGAAAAACACGAAAACGTGAAACACAAAAAAAATGAGAAAAAACACGAAAAATGGGAAAATATAAAAATGCAAAAACGGAAAAATACGAAAAAATGGAAAAAACGTGAAAACACGAAAATGAAAAAAAAGCCTAAAAATGAACCAAAAAACGTGAAAATACGAAAAACGGATTTTTTCATTTTTTTCGCAATTTCCATGTTTTCCTATTTTTTCATGATTTTCGTATTTTTTTTACGTTTTTTCATGTTTTTTTTACGTTTTTTATAACTATATTTAATGAAGCAAACATTACTATTGTTATAGTAATTACATTTCATCAATTATTTATAATTTGTCAACCAAACATGGTAATGGAATCACTATTACATTCCATTACATTACAACTTTGATTACAGTACATTGCATTACAGCGTACCAAACGGGGCCTTGGTATATAATTTTTGTCATATCTCACACTTTGGTGTATAGTCTTCAATTTTGCATACAAAACTGTACAACCTTTTGGTTACCTTTCACTAAAGTGTACAACAGATAATTATGACCGGTAATCATGAAGTCAACATGCCACATCAGCAGTTTGACTTCTTTAAAAGTCAAAATTTTCTTGATGTGACACATTAACTTCGGGTTGACCAGTCAACTTTTGACTTTTAGGAATGTCAAATTGTTGACATAACGTTTTGATTTCGTGTTAATCGGTCACAATTACCGGATGTACACTTTAGTGGAAAATCAACAAGATGTTGTACAGTTTTGTGTACAAAACTGAAGGTTGTACACCAAATTGTGAAATATGACAAAAGTTTTATACCACGTATATAATTTAGGGTTAGTTACAAGTAGATGCTCTGTAGTTACACGGATTTACAGATGGGTACCTATAGTATTTTTCTTTACAAACGCAATCTTGTGGTGCAAAATTTTGCATTTTTTTACTTTGCTAAATTTGACCGATAACGACCTCAAAATGAAAATTTTCAAGAATTAGCGCCCGTTTGTTTTACTTATAGCTTGCTTTTGTTGTTTGCTGTTGGAAAATACTGTTTTTCCAAAAAAAAAAACAGAGATTCACTGCTTTTGTAAGATGCTGTTTTTCAGGTGTAAAAGGCAAATAAGAAGTAACTAACCAAACACATAAAACTCTCAATTTTGAAGTGAAAAGACAAACAAGAGCATGAAAAGTAGCTACCAAACACCCCCTTAAACTTGTTTAGTATCATATATGAAACCATATTTTTTATTTTTAGTTTTTTGAATTTCTCTTTCTAATATAAACATTAACTTTCTCTCTAACAAAAATAAATAAATAAATCCAACCACCACAAAGATGTTGTACCCTTACGGGGTGTTTGTTAGGAGGGATATCGGAGGTGGGATAGGGATAAAAAACACGAGATAAGTTATCCCGCGTTTGTTTGTGAGATAGAAGAGTAAGACAGATGAGGAATAAGTCTCTTATCCCTCAAATCCTATACCCAGGAGGGGGGTGGTATAAGGAGGTGGGATAAGCTCCTGCGATTTTAATAGGATGGAAAAGTCCATCTTATCCCTCAAATTAATGTTATGTAGTTTAAATAATGTTAAAATAGTAAAATGTATTATTTTATCCCTATCCCACGTACCAAACATTGAATAATAATTCTCGAATTATATTTTTATCCTTATCCCAACTATTTATCTTTGTCCATATCCCAACCTTTATCCTTATCCCTATCCCAATAGAATACCAAACGCCCCGTTAAGGTACTTTAACAAGCATATGAACTATTGTGAGAGAGTTCATGAATTGGCTTACAAAATCATGGCTGGTCAGACCGGTTAAATTGGAACTGGTCATGAGTTTGGTCCGAGATAATCCGATTTGTTGAATCTTCAATAAACCGGAGGTCGGATTGGGAATCGGTAGAACCCCGGTTTAGTTAAAATTTTAATGGACAATTTTTATAAACCGAAGAAAAAAAAAGTAATCAGGTCGGTTTTGTATTTAAAAAAAAATATTTCAGGTAAAACATAATGGAACAAAGTAAACCTAGGCTGGTCTTGTTAAAAAAAAAAAACTTAATTTTGATCAAAATAAAATAAAACAAAAAATTAATCAAAAATAAAATAAAACAAAGACATATGAAAAGAATAATTAATAGTAGTTCAATCGGTGAATGATATTATTGGTGTAATTATCAAAGTCATTGTATGGGTTTTGTATGGTTTTTTTTTTTTTTTTGTATTTGTCCAAGATATGGACATTCGAATTCTTATTTAAGTAGATGTTATTTTGAGATGTAAGGAGTGAGTGAAATAATAGAAGAGTTGAGTGCTGAAGTAGAGAGTTTTTTTTGTGCATAATTATTATCATTCAAATTATAAAAATATTTCTTCAAAATTACAATTTCATCCTTCATAAATTATAATTTTAGTCCATCTACTTCAACAGGTCTAAGGGTCCCTATTTCGATGCAGTATTCGCGTCGACCACGTTATGCAAGTGTGCCCGTAACCTGATTGTGTTTCGACTTCATCCCTACACGTGAGAGAGTCTTTCCCATAGTATTTGGTTAAAGACTTGTAAAGGTGATTTATTTTTTATCATTTTCAAAATCATTTCAAGTGGTTCGCTTTGAGCATCAATTTATCATTCATCATTTGTCCGTTTTGAATTTATAATATACTGTTAAAAAGATCTCATGACATAGAATATTCAAGTTATTCTAAACTCCATTTATTTATTACGTCATCCGATCCGTATCGTATAATCAGGTCGTGTGTACGTTTGCCACCTTTAAGGGAAAGTAGGAAAGATAATTGATGTATAACATATGGGGTCAGTTTTGAAACCTTTTTTATGCTGGAAATGACCTGGAAAAATGGCAGGATAAGCTTTTGTGGCAAAGGTAGTTTTTTGTGGGTTGGTATTAGTAACGTAACAAAAGCACCCAAAAACTCTTCTTTTGTCAAAAAAAAAAAAAAATAAAAAAAAAAAAATTATGATAAGTATCTGGTCTAGGGGTGAGTATGGTCCGGTTCGATAAAAAACCGAACCAAATCAAATTGGACCGAATCAAATTACCTCTATTTTTTAGGACCGAACCGAATTATTTCGGTCCGGTCCAGTTTGGTTCATGTTTGGACCAAACAAAGCACTAGAGACCTATAACTACTTGTACATTCACTAACTAAACAATTATATATATAAAAAAAATAATAATATAATTAGTTTTTCTTTTTATATATAATTAGTTGAGAGAGAAAAAATATGTTTAATTGTTTTTTCTTTTCTATATATAATTAGTTAATTAATTTAAAACTTTAAAATTAAGAGTAGTACATATTGTATTTCGGTTTGGATTTGTTCGGTTTTGGACCGGATCAAACCGAACCGGACCGAAAACCAAACTAGCTGAAAAATTAGGACCGAACCAAACCAAAATATAATTTGGTCTGATTTGGTTCGGTTTTTTCGATCTTTGGGCTTTCGGTTCGGTTCTGCTCACCCCTAATCTGGTCTTCCATGTCATTTGAAAGACCCAATTCACATTTGAATATGTGTATTTTGATCCTATTTATAAAAAAAAAATAGTGGAACCTCTTATAATATATTTAAATCCATATGACACATAGTATGTGGAAGGTTCTCCATTTGACATGGAGAACCGGATGCTTCTAATAATTCGTCCAAAAATGGGTCTCAACCAAAAAGTTTTTATGAGATATCTATTGTACGATTTTTGTAGGAAGAAAATTTAGTATTGCGGTAGGATGAAGGAGAGTTTCTCCCTAGAAACTAAAGTAGATTGTTATTTACCGCCTCCAAATTACTTATCACCGCTTCCTCTTCGACACTTTTCGACACTTTTGCCATGTTTATTGTTTAAACTCAAAAACTGAAATTCTCTCTAATTTCTTCGAAATTCAAAAACCCGAACAACATTCGTGGGACTTAAACACGGTAAAAGAAAAAGACTAATGATTCCCCGAATAAGTATTTTTATTTGAAAATCGAATCGAAAACACGAGTTTCATTTCCGGATTCGGAGAAAAAATTCATCCAAAATGTGCTAAACGGGTGATTCACACCATTCCGCCTAAGCAGAAACGGATGACCGTTTCCACAAAAAAAAAAAATTTAGAAATTTGGATTTAGGAAGACCTAAAAGGCAAAAAATAAAAATAAAAATTTGGATTTAGAGAGGTCTAATAGTTGGGTTTAGATAGGCTTAACAAGCCCAAAAAAAATAGAAATTTAGGGAGTACCTAATTATGGAAGGCGCGAAATGACAAAGTATGGAACGATAAGCTTCGCACCCCTGAGGAAATATGTCATTCGGCAGCAACAGAACTTGTGGCTTGGCAGGCTGCACAGAATTGTCATCCGAGTCAGGCTACTCCATATTCAAATGCTCAGAGTAAGTGGAAAAAGCCCAGCTTCGGCAGCTTCATATGCAATGTTGACGCAGACATTGATAGCCAAAATAATTTCTGTTCATATGGTTTTCTCCTACGAGATCACCAAGGGCGATGTTTTGCGGCTCGTATGGGCTATCTTGCAGATACAGTTAATCCTACCTTGGCAGAGGCTATGGCGATCCGCGAAACGTTATCATTGGTCAAGGATTTCAATCTAAGACACGTCGAATTTCAATCTGATTGTTTGGCGGTGGTTCGGGATATTCAACATCAAAACATTCGATTATCATATTTGTCTGATGTTATTTGTGAGTGTTGTGATTTATTACGAGATTTGAACACTTGTTCTATCTCTTTTGTGAAACGATCAGCGAATTTAGCAGCCCATAGTCTTGCTAAGGCTGTTACTTCTAGTTCTGTTCGTGGTGAGTGGGCTTGTCCACCATCGTTTATACTTAATGTTCTATCTTCTGATTTAAGATAATAATAAATTATGTTTTATTCAAAAAAAATTAAAATTGGGTCAAATACATGAATATCATAATTAAGTACAAAATTACAACTAAGGCTCTGTTCTTTATCGCTGAAAAAAACTGAACTGAACTGAACTGAACTGAATTGAACTGAACTGAACTGAATTGAATTGAACTGAACTGAACTGAACTGAACTGAACTGAATATTGAACTGAATACTGAACTGAATTTAACTGAATGCTACTGAACTTAACTGAATACTACCGAACTTAACCGAACTTAACAATAATGATGATATTAGACTTTAAAATCATTTTAATGATAATATTGGACATTAATAAACTTATAATAATAATAATGGTTCTAATAAATATAATAATATCAATAATAAATAAATATATTATTAAAGATAAAACTAAAATGAATATCAAATAAAAGCTCGGGTTGATAAAATCTTGGCTCGATAAAAGCCTATGAAATTAAATAAAAATGAGTCTAATTTAAATTAAAAATACAAATTACATACAAACACAAATTTACATATAATTTAAAGCCTATGAAATTAAATATAAATTTTCATATGAATATAAACTCTTAACTTTTTATTCTAATTAAGGGTTAAAGTGCAAAAATAACGTTTTGGGTCAGGAGTAATTTTACCCCTAACGTCTAAAATTGTGCAATTTTATCCCTAACATTGATAAATTTGGTAAATTTTAGAAACAAATCGTAATTTGGATGCAATTTCTAATTTTTAAATATGGATGCATACTTTAGTTTTAATTTTTTATTAAACGATATATACTTTAATAAACTATTATTTCTTGACTTTTATCTAATTTATAGATAATGATAAAATATAAATAATAATAATAATATATAATAATAATAATAAATAATGATAAATTATAGATAAATAATAATAATTATTATAATATAATAAATAATGATAAATTACTGAACGCTGAAACTAAATGCTGAAACTGGATGTTGAAACTGGATGCTGAACTGAACTGAACTGAACTGAACTGAATTGAACTGAACTGAACTGAATTGAACTGATTGTTACTGAAATTAAATGATAAAGAACATGGCCTAAATCATATCACCAAACTTAATTCTTAATATGTCATTATTCTCTGTATATTATGATTTTACACTATTATTTAAACATTCTAGACTCCAATTCATAAATCATAAACCCTAGAAAATATATTCTAGACTTGTAATTTATAAATTACAATCCTTAAAGTATATTAAAAGTACCGATTTTACTAGTTTAACATAATCCAAAATTATAATTTGACATAGTTGTAAATAGTTTTTCAAAGATGAATTTTTGTGTAATTTTCCCATTAAAATTTTGAATTTTGTACAAGCCTAACACTTAATGGCCCATCTTGTGAGCTTAATTCAACACCCTGATAAAAAATTATAAAAAGAGTAAAAAAGTGTAAAAGGAGACGGTGATAAATAAAATGGAGGCGGTATTTAACAATCTACATATGCTTTTGTTATGGATTGATACATGACCCAATGTGTTATGCCACAACAAAGCATGTTTGTCATGTAGTTGTGTTCACATGGACCCTGATGACCACGTAAATTTGGTCATTCACCGTTAGATTTAAGCGGATTAAATATAAGTCTTAAGATGTTTTGAATCTCCACCTTAGGATTTTAATCCGCCTAGATCTAACGGTGAATGACCAAATTTACGTGGTCATCAGGGTCCATGTGAACGCAACTGGTTTATCATGACTGACTATGTATTTGTAAAGCTACATCATTAGAATTACACGTGTTGGAAATTTCTATGAAAATGCACTTAAGATTTTATATACAACTTAAGATTTTATATACAACTCCCACAGTTAGCCCTCTATTAGCGGTCAGGTCAACAGACGTTCATAACCTCCTCATCAAAAATATTCACTTTCTCTCTTTTCACCAAACAATACCTAAATAACCTCAAGATAAAGTCTTTAAATTTTCAATTTTAAGATCGTAAACGCTCATTTTAATTTTGAGGCCCTTGTTTTTAGTAAAGTGAAAAACCCGTGTCATCTCCTAGTCACAAACGAAAACCACATTCCCCGTTTGGACAAAAAAAAATTAGGGACCAGTTTGATAAAAATGAAAGCATAGCGGTTTTTTTACTTTACTTTTAATATAATTCATCAACCCAAATAATAATACATAAAACTCATATTAGAAAACAAATAGAAACTATATATATGGTGACAATCATCTCCAGAAAAACCAAACACTTATCAAACCAACAAAAAAGAAAATAAAAGAGAAATCAACATATATTTACATACAATAATGACCGAACTTAACAGCGATCGAGAATGGAAGTAATCGACTGGGGTGGCTACTGCAACTCAAAGAAGACAAGAATGGTGGGTAGTTGATGAAGTAGTAGAGTTTTAACTTTTAAAAAATGTTTTTACTCTTTTAAAAGAGTAAAATATATTTCTCAATTCCTTCGTTTATTTTCCAATTGACTTGCTAAATATTTTCCATTGATTTATTTTGCAAAGCAAACCAGCACTGAAAAATTAGAAAAATATTTTTCAACACAATTTTCTGGCAAACCAGCGATTTAATAATTATATGTGTTAAGATAAAGTCCGGAAAAAAACCATATACTTCCACTTTTTTGTCAAATTGATATCCGGAAAAAAAAACAATTTGTCTAGAGGAGGATTGTGATTTTCGTTTGATCATTAACAACCACAAAATGGAAAAATTCAAGAATTAGTACCACATTTAACATGGAACTGAATTTTTTATTTTTCAAAATCATCATTTTCAGAGTTTTCTCCCGAGTAAATTACACCGATGGTACCTGAATTTTACCCTAGTTCACACTTTGGTACCTAGATTATATTTTGTCTCAAAAATATACTTAAAGTAACAATGGCAGAACAATTTAGTATATTTTACCGGTCAATAGCCGGTCCATACGAGTTTGATGAGTAAATTATAATGATGGTACCTGAACTTTACCCTAATTCACACTTTGGTATCTAGATTTCATTTTGTCCCAAAAAATACACGTCAAGTAAAGATGATTCAACATTTTAGTATATTTGACTGATCAGTGATAATTCAACGCGAGTTTGACCATTTTAAATTAAAAACTGGAACCCATTATACACTCAATTAACATAAAGTATTGTAATTTTATGTTAATTGAGTATATGGTGAGTCTCAATGTTTAGTTCAAAATGGCCAATCTCACATTAATCGGTCACTAACCGATCAAATGAACTAAATTTTTCAGTCACCTTTACTTAAGTTATGTTTTTAGGATAAAATAAAATCTAAGTACCAAAGTGTGAATTATGGTAAAATTCAGGTACCATTGGTGTAATTAACTCATGAAACTCTTATTGACCGGTCATTAACCGGTAAAGAGTAAATTACTCCAATGGTACCTGAATTTTACCCTAGTTCACACTTTGGTACCTAGATTATATTTTGTCCCAAAAATATACCTGAAGTAATGATGACCGGACAATTTAGTATATTTTACCGGTCAATAGCCGGCCCATACGAGTCTGATGAGTAAATTACAATGATGGTACCTGAACTTTATCCTAATTCACACTTTGATACCTAGATTTCATTTTGTCCAAAAAATACACGTCAAGTAAAGATGACTCAACATTTTAGTACATTTGACTGATAAGTTATCATTCAACTCGAGTTTGACCATTTTAAATTAAAAAATTAGGACCCATTATACACTCAATTAACATAAAGTATTATAATTTTATGTTAATTGAGTGTATGATGAGTCCCAATATTTAGTTCAAAATGGTCAATCTCATATTAACCAATCACTAACTGATCAAATAAACTAAATTTTTCAGTCATCTTTACTTGAGTATGTTTTTAGGACAAAATAAAATCCAGGTACCAAAGTGTGAATTATGATAAAATTCAGGTACCATTGGTGTAATTAACTCATGAGACTCTTATTGACCGGTCATTAACCGGTAAAATATACTAAATTGTCCAGTCGTCATTACTTCAGGTATATTTTTGGAACAAAATGTAATCTATGTATCAAAGTGTGAATAAGATAAAGTTCAGATACCATTGGTGTAATTTACCCAACTGATAAAATATACTAAATTGTCTAGTTATCATTGCTTCAGATATATTTTTGGGACAAAATGTAATCTAAGTACCAAAATGTGAATAAGATAAAATTCAACCACAATCTCCACAGTTTTTTTTTTTTTTTCAAATATCAATTTCACTAACTACACACGTGCTTACTACCAACAATAAATTCCTGCCATATCTAACAAACTCTGCCAGCTCAGCCTAAGCCTTGATATTCCTCACGGTTAAAAATGGCAAATTATTAGTGATATTCCTCACTGCTAAAAATGACAAATTATTAGAAGCATATGGTTCTTCATGTCAAATGAAAGACTTTCCATAAATATTTTGATACGTGTAATATGGATCCACACATATTATAAAAAAATTTACTATTTTAATTATTCCGTAGGATTCCAATACACATGTCCAAATGTAAATTGGAGGTCCTCCAAGTGATATGGAAGACTCGGTACTTAATATAAGAATTAGTAAAAAATGCACCTCTTATTCCAAGAAAAGATTACATAAATTTCAAATAAAATATTTAACCAAATTATACTATATATATGAAAATTGATATTTATACACTTATATAATCATAGGTAGACCTGGCAATTTTGTGTTCGAATCGTGTTCGTGTCATCTCATTTTCAGATTCGTGTTGAAAAAAGTAAACCAAAATCCAACAAAAAAAACTTTCGTGTCACAATTGTATTAATTTATTCGGATTAGTATCGATTTCGTATCGTGTTTTCAGATTACATATAATTTTGTTATGCACATTATATTAATAATAACTTTTAAAAATATAAGAAATATGATATTATTTTTAAATACTTTATGTCATTTCTAGATTAGTATGTTAACACTCATCATCGAAAAGTCCGTTAATACCATGTTATGTAATGTGTTTATAACAATTTAGAAGGTTCGAATCATATTTTCAAGTAATAATTATAATTTTATTATCTTTATTAATAAAGTGACATAAAAATACCAAAGAAAATAACAATAATTTTAACTATTCGTGTTATTTCGTGTCGTTTTTGGGATTGCACATCAACCTTAGCCCAACCCAAAAATTTACGTGTCAGTTTCATGTCTACCAAAAAATGACACATTACCTACTAAGCTAAATCCAAAAATTTGCGTGTCGATTTCGTGTCGTATAATCGAATCATGCATACCTTTTCCACCTCAATCATAGGCTTAATAAAGTATTTGCCCCCCTAACTGGTCTAAAGAGCTTGATTGGCCCCTGAACTTTCAAAGTGTCCCGATAGCCTTCTCAACTTATATAAAATGTCTAGTTAGCCCCCTGAACTTGCGTAAAATGTTGCACGGAAACGGACATCGACATGGAAACGGACACGGACACAGGAAACGTTATTTCTAAAACATAACCTTCATAAAATAGCCTACAAACAGAAATAGACACATACAAAATGGACAGACACGAAACGCAGAAACGCTACTAACTAGAAGTGTCCGTGCAACATAGTGAAGTAACAGAAGATCGGCAAAAACTGAAAACGTCAAAGGCCTGGAGAAGTTTTTTATTGGGTCTTTTACATAAAGATCAGAAATGATAAAAATATTTATAATTTAATCAAATTGATAATTTTATTAGTATTATATCAAATATATCATTTTTTATTTTAAAAATGTAAGATATTTTTGAATTTCTATCATCTTTTAACATTCTCTAACCATTTCTAACCAATCATTTATTGATAACTTCCTAATTGACAAAATGCAAAATATGATTTGTTATAACTGTAAATTACTTTTTATAAAGGCTTTTCTGTGTAATTTCCCCTTTTTTATTTCGTGTAAACGCATAGAAACAATAGTGGGATTAGCAAGATATACTTGTATGATTATTACAACTAAGCTAAGCTATACTTGTATGACTTTACAATGAATGAATCTAACCTCAATGATTCTGGAAAATCAGTTGTTGCTTTGCCATCAACCTCTGGCCATGCTTAAACGCTGCGCCGCACGTTCAAGAGTGAGCTGCTGCCTCTGTAAGCCATGCCATAACTCACTGGAAGAACCATCTAACAGTTTAAGTTTAGCTATCTGCTTGTGAAGTTCTTCCAGTTTCACCACCGGAACAGTTGTAGGCCGCCCATGAGCACACTGCGTCCCAACAAATCTTAATGTCAGTTTGTTACAGGCAAAAAGATGCTTTTAGCCCCTCAACTTGTTAAAATGCTGAGTTTTGGACGTTGATCCTTTTATCTAGCGTGATCATAGTTGTTAGAATCGTACGAGTCACGAGTCAACTTGTACGATTCGATTCGATTCGATTCATGAAAAATTCAAGTCGTATCTATGGTACGACTCAAAAGCTTCATGAATTAGCCTAGTCACCACCGATTCGGCCGATTCACCGAGTCACCCGATTCGGTTGATTCAGGCCACCATTTAAAAAAGATATATCAATTTTTAACAACTCAAAAACTTACAGCAGAAGAAGATGACTATTCATTTTACAAAAACAAAAAAACGTACAGAAGTTATGAAACACAAATAGTTTCAATCAGATAACTCTTCACTTTACAAATTCCAAAACCTTCCTTCTTCTTTTCTCTTTATTTGTTATTATCTTCTTCTACTCTCTATTCTTTCTATTTTCTATATTCTGTCGGTCTCTACTTTCTTTTATAACTTGATATAATTTCTATTTAGATATTAAAATTGCATTTTTGGACTAATATTTAAAGTTAAATATGGTTAATATTTTATTTTTTATAGCATTTTGAATTTGATCCAGATCTTAAGATTCGATTCGATTCACGAGTCCCGATTCGCAAAATGAGATTTCGAGTCACGAGTCGAATCTCGATTTAACAACTATGAGCGTGATTTAGCCATTCACCTTTCAATTTTGTTAAAATGTACAACTTCACAAATGGAATTGTCAAGCACGCGGGAGAGGTACGCATGCTGTCAACTGATGGGTGTCAAAAATAAAACCATGTCATTCAATTTCTTTTACCAAATTTTGAAACGTAAGATCCAAAATGACATGTTATTCCTGGATCCTACATGTCAAAATCTGATAAAAGAAAATTGGATTTAAGCCGTTAATTTTGGCACACGCGTTAGTAAACGGCATATATACCCCCACGTGTGGCAGTTCCGTCTACCAAGGTATACAAGAAAGGTAAGATTCAGAATATCATGTTATTCCTGGATCCTACGTGTCAAAATCTGATAAGAAAAAAGTTGGATGTAAGCCGTTACTTTTGGCACACACGTTAGTAAATGGCGCATGTACTACAGGTGTGGCAGTTCCGTCTACCAAGGTATAGATTTTAACAAAATTGAAAGGTGAGGGCCAAAACTCAACAATTTGGCAAGTTCAGGGACCGAAAGTGTCGTTTTTCTGTTTGTTATCCAACATTTGTATGAAATATGCATATAGACATATTACTTGAAAACAGAGTGAAGTCTGCTTAAGCTCTTCAACAATAAGTGCACATTCTGATGGTAGCAAAGAATCTCCAAACATGATTGCACCTAAATAGCGAGAGAACGAGTAAAGGAACGGTCATCAAACTCAGTAAAATGTCATTGAAATTCCAATTCTAATGTAGCGAATGAAATAATGATTAAAGAAGGCAATACCTCTGCATGCTTTGTAATTTAGAACACGAAGAACTGATGGTGGGATTGTAGAAGAGCCATCTGTATCAGCAAGCTACAATTGCGAATTAGCATAGGTAAAAGAGCCAATGAATGATAAAAGAAAAGAGAAAGGATGAAGAGTTCTGAAAGGCTGTAATTCAATATTTACCTGCTCCAGAAATTCTAATAGGTCGCTGTCCGATAATTTGACACCTAAAATGCAGGGCACCTGCATATCATGATAAAGCAATGATATAATGGGCAGGAATATGATCCAAGTGTGTATATAGGGTTGTAAACTGGGCAGGACGACGGGGAATGATTCCCCTGCCCCCTTCCCCATCCCTGTCCCCGAATATTTCAGAGAATACTCGTCCCCGTATATGAATCGGAAAAAATCTCTCCCCGTCCCTGCTCCGTGGAGATTTTTTTTTTATATTAATATCAAGGGGTAAGATACCAAAATAGGCCTATGGGTTTTGGGGAAGTACCAATGCAGGCTCCACGTACAAAATAGCATCAATATAGGCTTAACGTTTCAAAAAGAGTACCAATTTAAGCCTTAATAACAGAACGTGACACGTCATTCATATTACTCCATTAAGTTCTGTTAATTGTACGTGGAGAGAGAAATCACAACTTAACAGAGTAATATCAACTTACCAGAGAGTAATATGAGTAATATGAATGACATGTCACATTTCGTTATCGATGCCTAAATTGCTAGGCTTTTTTAAACATTAAGCCTACAATACATTGATGCTATTTTGTAGGTTAGCCTAAATTGATACTTCCCCAAAAACCCTATTTTGGTAGCTTATCCCTAATATCAATAATGTAGAGAATATATATATATATATATATATACTTTTATTAATAACTTCGGATCCCAAATAGTCAGGGATTGGATTCCCATAGGGGGTGAGAGCATTCCCCATCCCTGTCCCAATTCAATTTTGGGGGAAAAAATTTCTCCATCCCCTTCTCATGGGAACCTTTTTCGGGGATCCTGCCCCGTTTACAACCTACGTATGTACATGCCGAAAGAAGCCCATGCTTTACCCCAAGAAGAGTGACCACAGCTGGTTGCTGGTGGAGAATATTCAAATTCCTATGGGAACAGAACCTAAAATCAGTTACAAAAATGCTTGTACAATAGATAAATATAAAGAGATTAAAAAGGCCAATAGCTAGCTAGCTTTTACAGCCTAAAAATGGAGATGCCAGTTGCATTCCGTGTCAAACACTCGTGCCGTTTCATTTTGAACCGATTCAAATGTCTTTGTTTAATTTCCATGAATAATTGGTAAATTCATTAATTTATATATTAATATGAAGTATTAGCTGCAGAGAGATGATGAAATTACTTTTTAAAGCTACAAGAACCCGGAGCTTGAATGTCGCATATCCATCCCCATTCTCTTATTTGTCCAGCATAATTTTGAAGCAGCTGATATCCTATCTCTGGAAGGGTCTGTTATCATATACATAGTTATCGCAAATTAACACCAGAGCAAAGGAAGCCTAACATACTACATTGCACGGATACTCTTCTTTGGAAATGTTTCTGTGTTCTGTGGCCGTGTCTGTTTTCGTTTCCGTACAACATAGTAACATTGTATTGAGGAAGAAAGAAGCATACCAGTTCTTTTTCTGCATCCAGATAAGAAACTGTCTTTGCTTCCCCAAATAATACCTACGCAATAAGATAATCAACGAGCCATCTTCTATAGATCCTATGCAGATCAAACGTTTAGTTTCAGCTATTTTTATACCTTCTGACGAAGCTCTTCCAGTTGAATTCTTTCATCTGCAGCATGCTGTCAAAACCCAAGACAAGCAAACACTTGTATCGTAAAACAAAAAATATGACCATCATAGGTTTTCGTTGAAAAGAAATTTCTTGAAAATTTATCACTGATGAAAAGAAAAGAAACCGAAAAGAAGATGCAGTGAAATGGACCTAGTCTACAACAATATTTACCTGATCTATAATAGCAAGTGTTCCACTGGCCACAATTGGGATAAATTTCTTGTCAACCTGATGAAGAACTTTGGCATCCTCGAGCCATTTTTTATGGATAGATTGTGGTACCAATGAATTTCCAGCAAGATGTAACAATCCTGAAGAAATGTCTAGTATATTATGCTGCTTGCCAACGTGTGATGCATATTTCTCCTGCATAGAAGAAGAAAAAAATTCAAATCCTTTGTCAAAACTTAACTTGTACACCAAAGGAAAAGTCGAGCTTCTATAGTTACAAAAATACTCAACTGCAATTTGTTCACAGCCATTCCGCCATTTGGTCCCAGAATCTGTTGATTCTTGAATTTCAGCTGGAAGAAGGCCTGAAAAGAAGTTATTATAAGTATTATCCCGAACACAAGCACCCAAATAAATGAGCATACTATGCTTTTACACATGTAAACAGGCCCTCATCCAAAGATCCACAACTGATGATAACGATATATAGGGGATTATACGAAGTGATCCTTATTTATGATGCTCACCACATCTATTTGTGGCGAAAACAGAAGCTAAATTAGACAGTGAATTGCTTTAATATGGTGAAGCCATTTGAAACAATGTTAACTGTCTAGGTCTATACAGTATTCTACATATCATCCATGAACAATTTCTAAGAGTACACTATGCTATTCGGGTATGCTCATCATTACAATATAATATCTTCCTCTAATTTTTACACAATCCTAAGCCCTTAAGCCAACCATAGCTTATTTCATCAGAAAGCAGCATTATGTTCAACTGGAAAATCATCATCCATAGGAGCTGTGAGCATTTGAAACTTTCACCTTTTTTATTCTCTTTCATATCCAGTATAATTGCTTGCTCATTCTCCACCTTGGGACTAAAACCAAATATTATACAGAGATCAGTTAGATTTCAAGGCAACAAACAAGCATGTGTAAGGGCACTGCCAAATTATAGCACCTGGGGCAGAATGTTAAATCTTCTGCATACTTTGGGAGAAAATCTAGTGGCTTCGGGCCATCAGTTTCTATAAAAGCTACAAGCATATTAGTGTACTAAAACCAGAGAACTGCAACAAAAATATGCAATATCACTACAAATACCTGGAGAAATAAGGCCCTTATGGGACAACTGAGCATTTCCCTCCTTCATTATAGAATGATGAGAGCTCAAGGAAATAAATCTTTTTTTGTGTCTGTAAAATGGTGGAGCTGATTGGCTTCTTTTGCATCGTTCACCTAGCTCCCTATTTTGACATCTAAATTGGTTTTCATGACTTTCATACTTGTCATCACTCGTGTCACCTCTAGAGTGCAAATCTAGAGGTAACCATTCAGTCTCACAAATTGATTTATCAGAATGTTCGAATGAAAATTCGTCATTTGTTATGTCTCCTTTAAGGTACTTGATGATGTCTTCAGAAGTATCTGTGTAGTCCTTAAAATTTGACACAGAAAAAGTATCAGTACTATCTTTGAAATCTAACATAGTACTTGTACATCCTGAGACGAAGTTATGTTGACCAGAGCTATTTGATGCAATGTTGTAACCATAGTTACCCTTGTCTGGTACATGTGCAGCATCCCAAGCTGTGGATTGAAATAAGGCATCTGATGAAAGAGAACACCATTTGGAATTTGACCCATAAAATGAGTCAGCATTATCACTATGATCAATTGAGCCAGAACCAAGAACTACCCCTTTAGCAAAAGGATTTCCATGAGATAAAAGTGACTTCTCTGAAGCCCCCAACAGATTATCAGCATCTTCAAGTATGTTGTTTCCCGTGCTATATGCAAGACAATCCCGAGGACATAATGTTTCAAGTTGCGCTGGAGATGTATCAAATCTGCAATTTCTGGTGTCAATCTTTATCATGTCAGAATTTTGAACACTGCAAACCCGTCTTCTTTTTGACTTTAAGTCGTCAAATGGAAATTCAAGATCATCCACACTGGAAGAATATGATCTATCAAGTGGAAGGCTTCTCCTTGAAGAGCAAATCTGTAAGAAAGGTTTCTTGCTGACCTCTAATTCATCAGAAAAATCATTATAACCCATTGAAAATGAATTTTCAGAAGATTCATTTACTTCCATAGATCTAGTCTTGTTAAATTCATCTTGCCAATCTAAGCTCCGGACATGGCTACTGACATGATCATAGGATCTTTCTCTAGAATTGACCCTATCTTCCAAGAAATAATTATCTTGCAGGAAAGAATTGGCCTCCAATGTCAAGAGATGTGTTTCAATTTTTTGGCCCTGTGGTTCACGTTCTGAAACTAAGCCATTCCATGATTGCAGAGAACAGTCACTTTGACATAGAAATTCTGTATCAGTTTCTCGTTCTGAAACATTCACGCAGAATTCTTCAAATGGAACTTTGTGACTCTTCACACTACATCTATGGTCAACCTCCTTGGTTAGCATGGGAACAGCAGGTGCGCGAGAGGGTTTGTGCTTCTGAGTCTCACTTTTCTTTACTGCAAATTCAGACAAATCTGCACCAAGAAAATATATGGTTAAAATTTTTTTCAGGGGAAGATCTGTAATTTCACAATGAAGCATGAGTTAATAATATGATGGTTTTGTGCACAAAATGATAACAACCTTCCTTCCAGGTTTCATCTTTCCTCCATGAACCACTTGCATGACTTGAGGATTCTGCTAGACACATTTGTATGGTTAAAAGAAATGAAATTCAGAAACCAACATATTAAGAAAGTAATGAAAATCAATGTAGATGAGAGGGCTTACTGTCAGTCATATTTTCCCTCCATAAATGTTGAATGGAATCCTCTATAAAATTAAGAATAGGAATCCAATCCTGGAAAAACAGGCCTAGTAAACTCAAAAGAAAGAAGAGATTTGTACAATAATTCCTGAAAGAAATTCGTGCCATGATGATATAAGAAAGTTCGGTCATGATGGAGAGCTTTGGGCAAGAAGCAAGTAAAATAAAATAACACAGTTTTACAGGAATTTTGAATAACAATTGCATATTTGACAAAAAAGGCAGAAAATAGAATAAAATTAAGTACTTCCCTTGACAATATATGTAATACCAATGCAAAAGAACCAAAGACATTATAATAATATACCAACACAAGAGAATCACAAGTATTTATGTCTATTGTTGTGTGCACTACCAAGGATTATCCGAGGAAATAAGGAGTTCTGAAGTAGCTCATACGGCTCAAGGTAATTTTTTTATTATTATTATTTTATCTCAACATTGTAAAGAAACAGAAAAATTGGAAGTCAGAGATGTCCAATGCAGAAAACCTTCATCATGAGTTGCCATGAATACACAAGGAATCACCTTGAACTCAACATATGTCTTTGAAGGCTCAAAAGTTAAATCATAGAGACTTCGAGGGCAGCTTATATTTAGAACATATGCTGGACATGCTTGAGGCTTCGATCTAGTTCCCTTCTGAGAAATGCTATTGACTTCCCAAGGATCTAAGCGCCCAAACCCAGTAGCCAATTGGTTCAATAATTTGTGTATTGGACCTTTGCAGACGAACCTTGAGTTGATATCTGTAACTGTTAAGGTTTAAAACAGATCAAAATACTCTCTCCCTTAACCACGATAGAATAGCTGTAAAAACAGGGGTACATTGTCTGCACATGTAGACAAAAGGATACACACATATTGGAAAGCCTGCAAAGGAGAAAAATCCTCCATTAAGGGATCAGATACATTAAGGATAAAAAAGCATCGACTCAATGACTATATAGATATACCTTAGTGGTTAAGCTATCAAAAGGACCAGATATATATCCAGAAAGCTTTAATACACCACCACTGATGTTCAATTCATGAAGAAATTTGGAATCGTCAATCCCATATACACTCATCAACAATGACAATGAAGAAGAGAAGCGCGTACATAGAAGCTCATCCTCGCTACAGTTGGAGAATAATTAATGTCATAAAACGATTATAATCATAAATGCTTCATTTTGCCAAATGTGATCAAGAAAGCCACCTTTCAATGTCAACAACTACGAAGCAAACTTTTGAATGCACAAGTGCAATTTGAAGTACGCACTTTTTGACCAAGTCCAAAACCTTCTTGAGGCTTCCATTTCAACATAGAAGATGACAAAACCATCAAATCATTTGAGGTCAACAAAATATAAAAGGTCATCCACCGCTCCAAACTGCAACAGATTTCAAAATGGCCAAACAAAAACCTTGATTGCATATTCTTTCTCCGAACAGGTTGGTTGTAAAATAAATCACGAACAATCACTGTCAAAATACATGAAGATGTTTGATAGAGAATGAAAAACCAAACAATAGCAAAAACTCAACAATACAGAGAATAAGATGCTTTTATTAATAAAACTCTCTCAAGACCCACTAAGCATATGGAAACTAGAGTAAAACAAGCTAGAATTGATCTGCATAGATGGAACGATTTTGAGGGGGAAAAAGTAAGTCCTTTGATGATGGAAATGCAAATTTAGGGGGGAATTCCTGATGCAAATGAAACTATGACAGATAAATTGATCTGACTTGAACTCAATCACCATAGGAACCAAAAATTCCCTTCACTCTGCCCAGATAGAATAGCCAAACACTCAAAGAGCCATATTACTGAGTTATGCCTCCTCTCTCACACCCTTCTCTGCATATATCAGACTGTACATCTTATTACCCATATAGCTAAGTACAGGTCACTGCTCCTATATGCCAACACAGCATAACTACTTCTCCTAACTGTTGATCGCTCACACTCTCCACCCCTTTTCCTTTCTTCCTTCTACCAAATTATGTGATCCATTCCTAATTTGAACCATCAATGCACCTAAGGTAGGCCATTCTCTAGCAGTATTGGACACATGAGAAATAAAGATTCTGGAAACTAAATTACAATCCACGTACTCTACAGCCAGAAGAATATATTTTTGTGCCTTGGAAGTAAAAATATGTACTACATAATAATATTACTAAAAAAACTGGTTACCTGTTGTTCCAACATCTTTTCGATCATCATTTACTCCAAGATACAAACATTTTGATCCCTGAAAAATTATTTGACAAGTATACCAGCAGCAACATGAAGTCACAATGGGAATGAGAGAATGAAAAGGATTACTGAAATATTTTATAAGCACGTCCTAACGACACAGACCTTCAGGACTTTACGATATCCATTTGGCATCCCGCGAGCTTTTGTTACAATTTCCAACAAGGAGACATCAGAAATAGAAGCCAATGCTTCTCCTCTGAAGCCAAAGGTAATAGCAGTGCTGGTTTCAGCCACATCAGGAAACTTTGATGTCACTGCGTGTTCATTGAGGACACCCAAGAATAAGGCTATCTAATAAATTAAGATTGATACAAATTTCACCAAAGGTTACATGCTGATGCTTCTTCCACCATGTACCTTCGACATACATCCCTTTTGAAATAGTAGGTTATTACTTCAGATGAAATCCTACAGTAAACGCCATTACTCCACAATAGTTTTACACTATAAGAAATTTAATCCTCACCATATGTTTTTTATTTGATGGTGCCTAGAAAGTGCATCAATTATAGAATTGATTTATATGCTTTCACCACAATAACAATAAAAAGGTTGGTATTCCAAATGAAAATCCAGTCAATATATATCTAGGATAATATGGATTAACCTAGGACAAAAAAAAAAAACCTTTCTTGAAAATCTGAAAGAATCCAAACATGCCTCATAAAAAAAAAGGGCGGCCCGGTCGCACTACGCGTCCCCGCTGAGCGAGGGTCCGGGGAGGGGTCCCACCACAAGGGTGTACTGGGGGCAAGCCTTCCGCTGCCAATTTATTTGGCAAGAGGCCGCTCCTAAGACTCGAACCGGTGACCTCTTGGTCACACGACAACAACGTTTACCGTTGCGCCAAGGCTCGCCCTCCCAAACATGCCTCATAAATTTCAAAATTTCACTCTGGAAGAGTAATTAATTTTTATGCATCTTAAACATCCTAAATGATCCAACATCTCAACTTCCATAAATACTTTGAAACCTGCCCAGTGTATTTGAACCATTAAGCATGCTCTCCCAAAAGTTTGTTCATAAACCTTAGGTTATATAAATGACATAACAAATATTCTAGAACCAGCTCATAATGTGTAGATTGAAAACGCTTACAAGCATCAATGTAAACAAATCAACAGAAAATTAACAAAATCAAATGAATGAAGATGAAGGTACCGTATCTTTCTCCCAATAATGCCAATCCATCCCGAGAGATGCCACATCCTGTAATTTACACAAGTCATAAAACTAACCAAATTAGATATCATAGCCTTTACTCTGAAAGAGTAGCATTACTGACCATCATCCTCTACTTTAACATAGCAGGTTCCCACACCTACATAAACAGACACCTGAAACAGCAATTAATTCACATCTTTCATAAAACCGTTCAATCACAAAAAAAAAATGAAAATCAAGACAAAAAAAAATGTGCCCTAGACTGCATAGAGTGTAACTGTGTAACCTACCTTAGTAGCTCCAGCATCCAAGCTGTTAAAAATCAATTCCTCCATGACCCGTGTCAAGTCAAACAAAATAATCCCAGAACGCATCGAGTTACGAATTGACTGGGGCAAGCGCTCAATACTCCTCATTAGGAACTCTTTAAGTCTACAAAAACTAATCAAATGGCCATCAATTAACCATCAAATGATCAATCTAATTGGAATATTCAACAGAATCGCTGCGATTATTTACTGAAATGGATGAAGAAAAATGCAATGAAGAATTAAAACAGGAATAGATTCACTTGCCTGAGAATGCGAATTTCGTTTTCCTCGAAAATCAGTAGAGACTTCACTTCGACTGCCTTCTTTATAAAACCGGTACAATGAACACAAAAAAGGCGGGTTTCAGACGAGTTTTTATACCAGGGTTGAGTTACTCTAACGTACGCAGCGGGTGATGAGAGGCAAGGTGCGCAAGCGGATGGGCGTTGCTAGGATAACACGTAGGCGTTCATTTTGAAGCACTGTTTGACACGTGTAAGGAGATAACAAGATAAAACGAATTAGGGTGAAAATGACCCGGGAAATTAGCATGGACGGTTAATTCAACCTAATTCGACATTTAGGTATAATTTCAGTGGATAATATTTTATAATTTAATCTAAATTTAATTGTATTCGGGGGGCAGAGATAAGGGGATCAGGAGGTAGGGCTGTAAATGAGCCGAGCCGCTCATGAGCGGTTCGGTGGTCGGTTCGATAAAAGTTTGGTTCTATTCGGCTTAATTTGTAAACGAGCTGTTAATGAGCACGATTTACTGGCTCGGTTCGTAAACGAGTCGAGCTTGAGCAGGTCAAAGCTCGACTCGAAAGCTCGCGAGCAGACTCGATTAGAATATTTATAAAGAAATTTTAGTTTTGAAGAAAACTATATAGTTTTGTATTAGTTCACAAATATCTAAAGTTAATATTATTTCATTTTCTATAAGATGAGTTCGTTCACAAACATAATAAGTGAGTAATAAACGAACTATTTGCAAGCATCTTGTTTATTTATTCACGAACTTTACTTGTGAGCTTGTGTATGTACACAATGAAAGAGTTATTTGCAAGCAAACTTCACAAATATAATTAACGATTTACTCATAAACAATTCAGGGTTAGATAATTTTCTTAATGAACTAAATCCAAAGAGAATTTTGGGCTCGAAACAAGCTCGAAGCTCGGCTCGAGCTCATTGAGCAAGCTAAAGTTTGGCTCGGGCTCGGTTCGTTAATTTTATAGCAAACTTGGCTCGGACTCGAACTCGTTAATTTTATAACGAGCCGAGCTTAAACATGTCAAAGCTCGGCTCGGTTCGGCTCGATTACACCCCTACCTGTTGGGGTTTAGTGTCCTATAGACAATTGTTCTAGGATACGAACTTAATATAAATGAATTGTTCTTTATATCATTTGTTTTAATGAGATATATGTTTTATAACTATATAAAGGCAATCCCTTTTAAGCACTAAATAAAGTCTAATAAAAGGAAATCCGTAAGTTTGTTTAAAGTGATTATAAAGTGTTCATACAAGCATGAAGTGAGACAAAACTTTATAATAAACTAATAAACTTAAAACCACCCCAAGTCAAGTGATATGTTTAGGATTGATATATCACTGTTGAGACTTGCATGTAACAATTTCTTCTGTCCGACAGAAAGCTGATCTCACAAGATTCATATATACAGATATCTGGACAGTTACATGGATCCGATGAAAAGTAGTTCATTAGGATTGGGGATCCGATTTAAGATAACAGGATGGGTAGATTCATCCTTGTCACCTGTTCATCTCATTGGTATTAATAGGTATAACTAATTCTCAGACTCAAAGGAATATTAATTGGTATTCTGGATTACGGAATGTGACGCTTTGACTCTGGTGTAACACGATCCTTAACAGAGATGACTCTGGGGTGTGAACAGTAGACGTTGGGTATCACAGGAAGTGATTGCAGGATCGTTATATATTGGATTGAGCATTTATCACTCCCGATAAATGGGAGATACGTCCATGGATCGCTTGTGGAAGACTCGACTCTAAATCCTTGCAAGGTGATAGCTTAAGAGTAGAAATACAGATTTCACTTAACCTATCTATTTGAGTTGACTCGGCCTGTACAAGTAAAACGAACGTCTCGCTATATGTGACTTGACATCATCCATAGTCATAAGATTCAGTTCAAGGATGTAGTTGATAAAGGATCGAATTATACTGTAACTAATACGGAAAGGTTAACGACAGAATCAACATGTCTTCTTATGGCTCTGGGGGAATGATTACGGACTTGCTAATCACATACTCTGTACATCATTCCGTTATGCAAAGATTAAATATAATTCTTTGAAAATTAATTTAATAACGTTGCATACGGCTAGAAGCAATAAGAACCTAATGGATCACACATAAGACTTGGAACCTAAAAGAGAGATAGATGTTAATTAATTGATGGAAGCCCAATTGAGCCCAAGAAGGCCCATGGACTAAGGGGGGGTCGAAATTCATGTAAGGAAATACATGAATAATTAATTTGATTTTGTTAATCCTAATTAGATTAGGATTATGAATTAAATTAATTAAGAGATAAATAAGTTAGGAGTTTTAATTAGATTATTATACTCATATTATTATCCAATAAGGTTATTATTATTATCCTTAATATATTAGATATATAGTGAGTTAATAATTAGGAATTCTATTCCGAATTGAATTCCTATTCAGTAACCTAATTCTATCTAACTAGGGATTAGATACAAGAGATTATAAATACCCCTCCCCCTTGAGATTTTCGAAATCTACATGTTAATCCCCTACTGAGATTTTCGAAATCCACCCTAGCACAAGAGAGAGAAAAATTTGACACCCCTTGTTCGAGGATGAGATTTCTCTACGGCTTCCTTTGATCAATTGATTTCATCTATTTCTCTTATCCTTGATCTTGTGTTGATTAGTTAGAGGCAATCTATTTTGGTTGCTATTCAACGGTTGATTCTAAATTAATCTTCCTGTGTTTTATTTCGTGTTTGGGAACTCGGAGAAGAGTTGTGGGCACTTCATTAACAACGGTAGATTGATCATCAAGAGGTAATTCTTCTTATCCCTCTTTATATGAAATAACGATTAACAGATCCTATGGTTAAATGGAAATAGGTTAAAAATTTTATATTTCCGCTGCTATACCTTAGCCTAATTTCCAACAGTGGTATCAGAGCCATCGTTAAATCCGTTATTTCATATATGAAAATTTAGAAGTTTTTCAATAGGATTGAATAAATATTTATAGTTAGGATTAATTAACAAATTGTTTTGATTAATTGATTCTAAAGATAGATAAGTTTTAATTAATTGTTAATTAAAATAGATTATGCGTATGTTCCTAATTATTTTGATTGATAATCATCATAACAAAATCTATTAGTTTTATAGTTAGATTGATAAAATCAGTTTTATTAATTCTAAAGATAAAACGGAAATCTATAGTAGTTTTTCCTATTTTTTGAAAATCGTTTTAAAATCGTTTTAGAACTGATATAAATATATTTAAAATTGATATTATAAAAAAAAATATACGATAGCAGCCCGAGTCGCGCTGAGGCTGCTACCTCGTGGCAGCAGCCGCGTGCGGCGCCTGGCCGCCGCTGCCGCAAGGCAGCGGCGGTTCAGCCGCCCTAGGGCTGCTGCCAATCGGCGGCAGCCCACTCTCGGGCCCGGCCCGAGACCCACTTGAATTTTAAATTGTTTAAAAATCGGTTTTTATATATGTTTAAATATATATGTTTCAGAAATTGATAGTTTTCTGTTTTGATTATCGAATGAAAATTTGTTTAAAAGTTTGTTTTACCAATTTGTAAATCAAAATGTTAAATGAATTAAAATCAAAATAATTGGGACATGCATAATTAAAGTTTTGTATAGTTATATTAATCTAGAATTAATATAAAAGATACGAAACTATTAGAAGTAAAATTGGATGAAAGTTAATTTGATAAGTTAATGTGATTAACATAAATATTACATAAAATAGTTATGTAATCAACCAATTAAATTTATTTAATTGAGTCTATGCATGTTTGGAGTTATGGACATATTTGGACCCTCTTTTAGTCTTTTGGTATTTTTGAAATAGGGTCTGCGAGTCCTGTCTTTCTACTATCTATTGTAATTTCTCCTCTCATCTAATTCCCTTCAATTCAATTGAAGTTTTCTTTAGTAGTATAGAAATTAATATGTAATTTCAAGGCGCCATGGAGAAGACGGAGGACCTAAAGAGAAATATGTAATAGTTAGTATTTCCTAAGGTTTTCCCTTTTATTCCGTCTCTGGCTCGACGGAATAATTTAGATGATATGTCCATAACGCCAATGTATGTGAATGTATGTGTCTGATGTATGCTAAAGCAAATCAAGACTAAGTTAGATTATGAGACCTAAAATAAAATCCCTCATTAAAAAGTTAAGTAAATAAGCAAGTTATTAAAATCGGTTGCCCCTCCCTAATATTATAATTCAGCCGGCAATACTGGGGGCCTTTGGGTTGTTGAGCAAACTCAGGCTCGGGGTCTTACGGTAACACCTGAATTATCGAAAATTACTTTTCATGAATATGGGGTAATACTTAAATTAGATTATGATAATTGGATGAGCAAACTCATGTTGTCATAAACTAATGGGCAATATGGTTGGGATTAATGTGAATAGCATATTAGTTACTAATGTGGTTAGTAACCCAATAACCTAGGAATCACATTAAAGATGTGATTGATTACATGAATCTACCTAACGAATGAGACTAGCTTGTTGAGCAAACTCAAGGCGAAATCTCAGGAGTTAGGATCCTAGCTCACTAAAGGATTTGTGAAATTCTTCGAATTAATATGGAGGGCTATTAATTTGGCAAAATAATGGGAGCAATCTAAAATAAACAAAAGGCCTATAATTTTAGATTGAAATACTTTAAGCAAGTGAATGACATACGTTTACTCTTTCTCACTCTCAGGTTTAATTAAACGCACTCTTAAAATCATGACTAAAACCAATCTGCAAAACATTCTTACCGATAACAAATTGAATGGTTCAAACTTCACCGACTGGTATCGCAACCTCAAAATTGTTTTGAAGTTCGAGAGGAAAGGGTATGTACTTGATACACCGATACCCCCTTACCCAACGGATGATGCTCCCTACCAAGAATTTTATGCTTACTTGAAGCATAAATCTGATGACGATCAAATGGGAGACATCATACTTGCATCCTTGACACCGGAAGTAAAAAGGCAACTACATTCAGATATGGATGCCTATTCCATGGTCAAGCACCTAAAAGAGTTATTTGTGAATGAAACTCGGTGCGAGCGCTTCGAAATAACAAAGGAGTTATATAAAAGCAAGATGCAGGTGGGCACGTTTGTAATGGCACACTGTGCCAAGATGATCATCCTTATCACCAAGTTTTCTAGTATTGGAGATGCGATGGACCATGAACTAAGTGAAAACTTACTTCTTCAGTCCCTCCCCGAGAGTTACTCACAGTTCATCATGAACTACCAAATGAGTGGCTTGCAAACCTCTCTTGTAGAGCTTGCACATATGCTCGAGTCAGTCGAGCCCATTATAAAAGAAAACGAGGAGATACTGGCCCTTGCTATTGAAGGATCAAGAAAAAGGAAAGGGATCTCTCCCAATCCAAACCATATTGATAAAGGCAAGGAGGTTGTGCTCACTGAAACGAAGGGAAAGGAATTAAAGAAGCCCAAAGGAAAGTGCTACTATTGTGGTGACTTGGGGCATTGGAAGAGGAACTGCATGGAGTACCTACCCTTCCACAAGAAGGAAAATAACGGTGCTTCAGCATCTGGTATGTTTTATATTGAAATAAATACAGTTTCACAGTCTGAATCTTGGGTACTTGATACCGGATGTGGATCTCATATTTGTACAAATATGCAGGAGCTAAAACAGACTAAGGAACTAAAGAAAGGAAGCATAAACTTGCGAGTGGGAAATGGAGCAAGAGTTGCCGCCCTCGCAATTGGAGATTATGTTTTGAATTTGCCCTCTGGGCTTGTAATAGAATTAAGGAATTGTTTATACGTTCCGCAAATGTCTCGTAACATTATTTCTATTAGCCGTCTTGTTGACGACGGTTTTCATATTTCAATAAAAGATAAGAGTTGCAATTTTTATAAAGATTCGATCTTTTATTTTTCAGGAATATCACAAAATGGGATTTATGTGTTAGATGACAAAATTCCTGTTTTTGCAATTGATACCAAAAGACATAAGCTAGATAATTCAACTTACTTGTGGCATTGTCGTTTAGGCCATATAAACAAGAGACGCATGCTAAAGCTACATTCAGATGGGCTTATAGATCCAATCGATCCCGAATCATTGGAAACATGTGAAACATGTTTAAAAGGTAAAATGACAAAGACACCCTTTAGCAATAAAGGTGAGCGTGTATCAGACACTCTAGGACTCATTCATCCAGATGTATACGGTCCTATGTCAGTTCAAGCAATAGGAGGATTCAGATTCTTCATAAGCTTCATAGATGACCATACCCAATATGGTTACATCTACTTGATGAAGCACAAATCAGAAGCTTTTGAGAAATTCAAATGCTTTAAGAATGAAGTAGAAAATCAATTAGGAAAGAAAATAAAGACGCTTCGATCTGATCGAGGTGGCGAATATCTTTCAGATGATTTTCTGAATTATCTAACTGAATGTGGGATATGCTCACAATGGACACCTCCCTATACACCATAACACAATGGTGTATCTGAGAGGAGAAACCGTACCCTACTAGATATGGTACGATTCATGATGAGCATGGCCTTGCTTCCAAAGACGTTCTGGGGCTATGCCTTAGAAACTGCCCTCTTCACCCTAAATCGAGTACCAACTAAATCCGCTAGTTCCACACCATATGAATTGTTCATTGGTAGGAAACCCGTGTTTTCATTTATGAGAGTATGGGGTTGTTCAGCATTTGTCAAACGCATTGCGTCCGACAAACTAGATTCTAAATCTGATAAATGTTTCTTCATTGGATACCCTAAGGAAACTGTGGGATATTACTTCTATCATCCAGATGATCAGAAAGTGATAGTATCCAAACACGCAACCTTCTTAGAGAAAGAGTTTCTCGAAGAAACACAAAAGGGAAGCGTGATTGAACTTGACGAAGTTCAAGAAGAAGAAACACCAACTGAAACAACAGAGGCGATTGAGGTACCCAAAGTAGTCCCATTAGATGAGACTCCAGTGCCACCTATTCGTAGATCATGAAGAGTTCGTGAACTCCCAGTTAGATATGGTTTTCTAGTGGGAGATGATAATGAGGTTCCCGTGTTAGACGACGAACCCGAAAACTACAAAGAGGCTCTTACTAGTCCAGATTCTAAAGCATGGCTTGAGGCCATGGATTCTGAAATGGATTCCATGTATACTAACCAAGTGTGGACTTTGGTTGATCCACCCGAAGGGATAATACCCATTGGGTGCAGGTGGATCTTCAAAAAGAAGACAGACATGGATGGAAAGGTTAGCACCTACAAAGCTAGGTTAGTAGCGAAAGGATATCGTCAGAAGCAAGGAATTGATTATGACGAAACTTTCTCTCCTGTGGCTATGTCCAAATCAATCAGAATCATGCTTGCAATTGCCGCTCACTGCGATTATGAGATTTGGCAAATGGATGTGAAAACAGCTTTTCTAAACGGAAACCTGCTTGAGGATGTATATATGATGCAGCCTGAAGGTTTCATATCGAATGATGCAAATAAAGTTTGCAAACTTCAGAGATCCATTTATGGACTCAAGCAAGCATCGAGAAGCTGGAATAAGCGTTTTGACGAAACCATAAAACAATTTGGTTTCAAACAAAATTGCGAAGAAGCTTGCATTTACAAGAAAGCAAGTGGGAGCTCTATAGCATTTCTCATACTATATGTGGACGATATATTATTAATGAGAAATGACATTGCTCTACTACAGTCGGTAAAGGTATGGTTATCTGGTAACTTCTCAATGAAAGACCTTGGTGAAGCAGCTTAGATACTTGGTATAAAGATCTACAGAGATATATCGAGAAGACTGCTTGGTCTTTCACAGGCTACATACATTGAAAAGGTGCTAAATCGGTTTAGCATGCTTGAATCGAAACGAGGTAACTTGCCCATGCTATATGGAGTAAAGTTAAACAATCATCAATGTCCTAAAACCGATGATGACAAAAGATGCATGGTTGTAGTCCCGTACGCCAGCGCAATCGGTTCGATTATGTATGCTATGCTATGCACTAGACCTGACGTAGCGTTCACGTTATCTGTAACGAGTCGTTACCAAGGAAATCTGGGAGACGAGTATTGGATTGCCGTCAAGAACATTCTTAAGTACTTGAGAAGAACTAAAGATATGTTCCTAGTGTACGGAGGAGGTGATCTGAAAATAGAAGGATTTTCAGACGCAAGTCATCTCACAGATGAGAATGATTTTAAATCCCAATCAGGATACCTGTTTATCTTGAATGGGGGCGCAGTCAGTTGGAAGAGTTCCAAGCAGGGAAGCGTAGCTTTCTCTACGACTGAGTCAAAGTATATCGCAGCTGCGGAAGCAGTAAAGGAAGCGGTTTGGATAAGAAAGTTCATTACAGAACTTGGTGTGGTGCCTGACATTGTAAATCTCATCACACTGTATTGTGATAACAATGGAGCCATTGCGCAAGCAAAGGAACCACGGTCTCATAATGCGTCCAAGCATTACCTTAAGCGATACCACATCATAAGAGAGATTGTGGCTAGAGGAGATGTGAGAATAGAAAGAGTACCTACAGAGGACAACGTTGCAGATCCGTTGACAAAGCCCTTAACCTAGAGAGTACATGATCGTCATCTAACTTCTACTGGGATAAGTTTTAGAAACAATTGGCTTTAGTCCAAGTGGGAGCATGTTGGGGTTTAGTGTCCTATAGACAATTGTTCTAGGATACGAACTTAATATAAATGAATTGTTCTTTATATCATTTGTTTTAATGAGATATATGTTTTATAACTATATAAAGGCAAACCCTTTTAAGCACTAAATAAAGTCTTTTTTTTTAATAAAAGAATCAATTGAATTAATGAGCCAAGTCGGCTAAAAGAACATCAAATAGAAAAGGAGGTGGACATGCCCACGAACAGACTCAGACACAACCGCCCGTGCTAGGCTATGGGCTGCTATGTTTGCTGAACGTTTGACAAAAGAGACTGATACTGAATCTAACTCTTGTAGTAAATCAAAACAAATTGAAAGAATGTCTGAAAGATAAGAATTATGTGCCGGTTGACTCTGTAGTGCTTGAACAATAGAGAGACAATCCGTTCGAATGTCAATGTTTCTGATGTTTTGAGCCTTAATCTATGATAGAACTTCCTTCAGGGCTATGGCTTCCGCCACAATCGGTTCGTAAAGTCCTTCCAATGCTCCATAAAATGCGTATTTACAGTTTCCAGTTGAATCACGGACAATAAAGCCCATAGAGCTGTATCCCGCCTCCTCAAAAGTCCCTGCGTCTACATTGCAGGCCTGTACACCCTCGGTTGGACGAATCTAATGTCCTGGTGCTGTTGCTGTAAATTCTGCACTTCCTTCGCCAGCTTCCATTCCCTTACTTCATTTCGTATCTGTATTACTACACTCCTGGCGTTGCTTCTATTCTGATTCCATACTACCGCATTTCTATGTTTCCATATCACCCAAACACTCACTGCAATTTCTTGAATTTCCTCACTGCTATTGTTCGACAGAAAAGCTTTGAACCAGCTCAAGAAATCATCAATTTGTGTCATTCTTCCGTCTCCATAGAGCTGTGACCACACTTGTCTCGCGAACTCGCATTCCACAAAAAGGTGTTGCTCCGTTTCATCCTCCGAATCGCAAATTGGGCATATATTCGGTAAGCTACTGTTCTCGTTGCTAAATTGTGCATCGTTGGTAAAACTTGAGAAAACAGCCTCCAAATACAATTCTTTATTTTAGGAGCTACATCCATCGACCAAAGGTGGATCCAGACGCCTTCTTTCGCCTGACTCTCATTTCCGATTCCATTGATACTTACCCTATATCTGCTTCGCACCGAGTAAACTCCTCGCGTTTCAGGGCCCCATAGCCATCCATCATCTTGAGTTTGTCGACTTCGTGGAATTGCTAAGATTAACCTTTGATCACGATGATTGAACGTTCGTTGAATCAAATTCTTGTTCCACTTACCGTCGCTTCCAATTAAGTCCTTCACCGTGCCTGTGGGGAGACTAAAATCAATGGGGCTGGTTGGCTTTGGATTAGATTGATCCGGTAGCCATGAACTATCCCATATAGGAATTGTCGCACCATCTCCCACCTTATTTCTCAGCCCCTTTAACAACAAATCCCTGCCTGCAAGCAAGCTTCTCCATACATATGACGGGTTATGACCCAGAACCGCATCCTGAAAGGGGAGGTGTGGAAAGTACCTAGCCTTTAATATTTTAGCCATTAGAGATTCTGGCTCTTGTACAATCCTCCAACCCTGCTTAGCCAATAGAGCTAGATTGAAGTCTTTAATGTTTCTGAATCCCATACCTCCCTGACATTTTGGTCTACATAATCTCTTCCATTGTTGCCAATGAATTCCATAATTGGATCCACCAGTTGTTCGCCACCAAAAACGATTTAACATTCTATTAACATCTTCATAGAACTGCTCCGTCATTTGAAATACGCTCATGATAAAGGTTGGGATAGACTGTAGCACCGCTTTGATTAAGATCTCCTTACCTGCCCGTGATAGAAATCTTTCTTTCCAATTATTAATTCGGTTCCATATCCTTTCCTTTATGTGTCCAAAGGCATGTGTTTTGCTTCTTCCAACCGAAATTGGTGCCCCTAGGTACATTCCCAGTTCTGATACCTCTTCAACTCCCAGCCTTGATACAATTGCTTGCTTAGTACCCGCCTCTACCCCTTTACTGAACACCATAGAGGACTTCTGATAATTAATTTGCTGTCCTGATGCAATCTCGTAGTTCTTTAGGCATTGTAGGATTGTGTCAGCTTCCTGTGTTTTGGCTTTGAAAAATAGGAAGCTGTCGTCAGCGAAGAACAAGTGAGAGACCCGAGGCACTGATCTAGCTACAGAACATCCATGAAGCAAACCCGCGTTCTCTTTAGCTTGGAGAAGGGCCGAGAGTCCTTCCGCACATATCAAAAAAAGAAAGGGAGAGAGCGGATCTCCCTGTCTTAGACCTCTGTTCGGATTAATAGTGTTGCTAGTTCGTCCACCATGTAGAATTCTATATGATACTGAACTGACATACATCATCATCCAAGCAATCCATTTATCCTGAAAACCCAATTTCCTAAGCATACTTCTCAGAAAGTCCCACTCAACTCGATCATACGCTTTGCTCATATCTAGCTTCAGAGTCGCCATACTCGACCCTTTGGCTATTTTCAGTTTGTGGAGACATTCAAAGGTAACAATGATATTGTCAGAGATTGCTCTTCCCGCTAAAAAAGCGCTCTAGTTAGCTGATATTACTTTCGGTAGAATCTTCTTGAACCGATTGGCTAGCATCTTTGAGAGTATTTTGAACAGGACGTTGCAGAGGGCAATCGGACGAAGGTCAGTAACCTTAGTCGCCTCCTTCTTCTTTGGGATAAGGACTATGAAAGTTTCATTTAAACTAGCCGGTACACTTGATGAATTTAGACATGATAAGCAAGTAGATACTACGTCATTACCGATGATGTTCCAAAATCTCTGAAAAAACGCCGGATTCATCCCGTCAGGCCCAGGGCTCTTATCCGGATGCATAGAAAAACAAGCAATTCGCACTTCTTCTGCCGTGAAGTTCCGTGTTAAGAACTCATTATCGTTGGCTGATATTCTAGGACTGATTGTGTCAAGAATCCTGGCTGCTGAACTTCCATTACTTGAAAAAATGTTCCTGAAATAACTTTCTAGCAGCTCCTCTAAACCTCCTCCCTATTTGCATTTCACTCCGTTCCCATCCTCGAGTTCAGTGATCATATTATTTCATTTTCTGGCCGACGCGTACTCATGGAAGTACCGTGTGTTACAATCTCCTTCTCGTAACCAAAAGATTTTGGCTATTTGCTTGCAAAAATCTTCTTGTTGAGCCAGCACTTTATTGAAATCTGTTGTAACTTGTCTGAACATTGCAACTCCTGCATGATCCGTGCGATGTCTTAGTTCGCCCATGAGCTTTCTTAGATCACCAATCTGTTTGCTGAAATTCCCTTGACAAGTTTTACTCCAAAGCTGCAGCGCTGTTGCACACTTGGTGATCTTCTCTTCAACTGACGCCCCTACTTTCCGATTCCACGCCCTGTTGATAACTTCGCTGCACTGTTCATCGCGGAGCCATATATTTTCAAATCTGAATCTTCGCGGATAGACCGTTCTGATCCAAATCTTGATTTCGAGACAAATTGCTGAGTGGTTGGAGCAAGAGGTGTTGATATTGGAAAGTTTGGTGTTAGGGAATTCCTGTTTACAATTTGCATTGATTAAACCCCTATCAAGCCTTTCTCTGATCCATCTCTGAGTTCCTCGTCCCATCTCCCAAGTGAAGGGATAGTCTGACATGTTTATACTTGTTAACCCACATTCCTCTAAAGTCGCGCGAAAGCCTTCTAGTAGACTTTCAGGGTGCCTGTTTCCTCCAACCTTCTCTGTTTGACTTAGTAGATCATTAAAATCCCCGATAAAACACCAAGGGATGTTGGTATTGCGTGCTAGTCCTTTCAGTATGTTCCAGGATTATTGTCTTCTGTTTCTCTCTGGACAGCCGTAAAATCCGATGAGTCTCCATTTAACCACATTACTTACTGCTACCGTAGCATCAATATAATTATCTATTGAACCGTTGACCATAACCTTACTGTCTTTCTTCCACATCAATGCTAGACCTCCTCCTTGCCCTCTACTATCGACTGCATACCATTCTTCGAACCCCAACTGATTGCTTACATTCCTTATTCGCTCTTTAGCCACCTTTGTTTCCATAAGGAAAAGAAACAACGGTTTGTGGACACGTACCAAGTCCCATAGGACGTTAACTGTCCGTGAATTGCCCAGTCCAGGACAGTTCCAGCTGATGACACTCATGACCCCTGACGGGCTTGATTCTCAGGTCCCGTCTCCATAACTCCCCCTTCTATATAACCACCCATATTCAAGAGTGGTTTCGATGCTCCTTCTGCTGAACCATGAGTTTTACGACCGCTGCCATAGCCTCCCTCCGACCCTCCTGAGTCTGCGTCAAAGTCACTGTAAACGTCTTCAAATTCTTCCAACGGTTTCCGTATCCATGTCCGATTATACCGCAGTAAAAACAGACTTGGGGCAGCCTTTCATACATGTACGTCACCCAGAACTTTGGTCCTCCCCTTCGCTGTAAGAACTGGCCTAATTTTAGGCTTCTGCGCACATCCATAGAGGCTTTGATCTGGAGAAAGCTTCGTCTTAGGCCAGTAAAGTTCTTGTGATCTGTTTCGATGAAGCTTCCAAGGTCGTTCCCCAGGGCTTTGCACGATGCTTCAGTTTGGAAATCGATAGGAAGATCGTAAACTTGTACCCATATGATTAGGTTGTGTAGTTCTACTTGAGATGTCTGTTCAGAAGTTTTCAGCTCTTTGACCACCATAACGTTTTGATTAAACGTCCATGGACTGTCATTCAGGACTCTAGCCATGTCGAGTTCATGGTAAAATTGAAATAGGTACCTTCACCCAATCTCTGTTTCTATAACCGTAACTCCTTTTACAGGGCGCCATATTGCTGCTAACGTTGTCTGCATGGAATCGAAGTGTATTGTTCGTGCTGCGAGGAATTGCCCGATTATAAAGAACGATTGGTGCGTGTTACCTGGAGAGAGATGATCTTCTTCAATGGTTATTCCGCCTTTGTCGTTGTCTGTGATGTTCATATTCGCATAACCTGTAGTTATGTTCATGATGCTGGTTTTCGATGATCAGGGATTGTGATTTGGTCTTGATTGTTTGCGGAAGGTTGATCTGGGTTGAATGGGCGAGCTAGGGTTTTGGGTTATCGATGGAGTGATGAACAAGGAAGTAAGGGATTTAGGGTTTAAAACTTCTCATACGAGAAGACCGAAAAAACTCCAGAGGGAGAGACTTTAATAAAAGAAGATTCGCACTAAATAAAGTCTAATAAAAGGAAATCCGTAAGTTTGTTTAAAGTGATTATAAAGTGTTCATACAAGCATGAAGTGAGACAAAACTTTATAATAAACTAATAAACTTAAAACCACCCCAAGTCAAGTGATATGTTTAGGATTGATATATCACTATTGAGACTTGCTTGTAACAATGTCTTCTGTCCGACAGAAAGCTGATCTCACAAGCTTCATATATACAGATATCTGGACAGTTACATGGATCCGATGAAAAGTAGTTCATTAGGATTGGGGATCCGATTTGAGATCACAGGATGGATAGATTCATCCTTGTCACATGTTCATCTCATTGGTATTAATAGGTATAACTAATCCTCAGACTCAAAGGAACATTAATTGGTATTCTGGATTACGGAATGTGACGCTTTGACTCTGGTGTAACACGATCCTTAACAGAGATGACTCTAGGGTGTGAACAGTAGACGTTGGGTATCACAGGAAGTGATTGCAGGATCGTTATATATTGGATTGAGCATTTATCACTCCCGATAAATGGGAGATACTCCATGGATCGCTTGTGGAAGACTCGACTCTAAATCCTTGCAAGGTGATAGCTTAAGAGTAGAAATACAGATTTCACTTAACCTATCTATTTGAGTTGACTCAGCCTGTACAAGTAAAACAAACGTCTCGCTATATGTGACTTGACATCATCCATAGTCATAAGATTCAGTTCAAGGATGTAGTTGATAAAGGATCGAATTATACTGTAACTAATACGGAAAGGTTAACGACAGAATCAACCTGTCTTCTTATGGCTCTGGGGGAATGATTACAGACTTGCTAATAATATACTATGTACATCATTCCGTTACGCAAAGATTAAATATAATTCTTTGAAAATTAATTTAATAACGTTGCATACGGCTAGAAGCAATAAGAACCTAATGGATCACACATAAGACTTGGAACCTAAAAGAGAGATAGATGTTAATTAATTGATGGAAGCCCAATTGAGCCCAAGAAGGCCCATGGACCAAGGGGGGGTCGAAATTCATGTAAGGAAATACATGAATAATTAATTTGATTTTGTTAATTATGAATTAAATTATTAGGATTATGAATTAAATTAATTAAGAGATAAATAAGTTAGGAGTTTTAATTAGATTATTATACTCCTATTATTATCCAATAAAGTTATTATTATTATCCTTAATATATTAGATATATAGTGAGATAATAATTAGGAATTCTATTCCGAATTGAATTCCTATTCAGTAACCTAATTCTATCTAACTAGGGATTAGATACAAGAGATTATAAATACCCCTCCCCCTTGAGATTTTCGAAATCTACATGCTAATCCCCTACTGAGATTTTCGAAATCCACCCTAGCACAAGAGAGAGAAAAATTCGACACCCCTAGTTCGAGGACGAGATTTCTCTACGGATTCCTTTGATCAATTGATTTCATCTATTTCTCTTATCATTGATCTTGTGTTGATTAGTTAGAGGCAATCTATTTTGGTTGCTATTCAACGGTTGATTCTAAATTAATCTTCCCGTGTTTTATTTCGTGTTTGGGAACTCGGAGAAGAGTTGTGGGCACTTCATTAACAACGATAGATTGATCATCAAGAGGTAATTCTTCTTATCCCTCTTTATATAAAATAACGATTAACGGATCCTATGGTTAAATGGAAATAGGTTAAAATTTTTATATTTCCGCTGCTATACCTTAGCCTAATTTCCAACACTACCTGGAGGAGGTCAGACCTCCCGACCACTGAAACTACCCCTACTATGAATGGTCTCAGTTTTCCGGTTGTTAGAACGCCTATTATGGATGGTTTCAGCTCCCTGCTTTTAACAAGATAAGATTCGGATAATTAATTAACTCATTGAATTTGTATTTAATTACAAAGCTAGTTATATTAATATATGATAGGCGATAAATTTCTCTTAGTTTGTTTAATACAACTTCAATTTACTTTTGTAGTTCAAATAAAGCTTAATTTTGGATAGTTTTATACGGGTACGTTAAAATTGGTTTTGGACCACTCAGATTATAACATGTACATATACGCAAAAAAAAAAATGAGCAGTTCGATTTAGCAAAAATAACTTACGCACGCACGTGTAAAATTGGTCCCAACGGACCAATCATGTATTCCTCACTGATTATATTTGAGTTGATTCGTTAGTTCAAATTTAATTGTATTTGAGCTAATTTGTTTAATATTGTCAATTTCAAAACTGATTTGTTACTTAAATTTCGATTTTGGGCAAAATTAATCATGTATGCCAGCTTCAGGAACCATTTTAACCTTATGGCGTAGTACATTATTTGCTCCATTAACTTGTCTAAAAAGCTTGATTGAACTATTGAATTTTCAAAGTGTCCCAATAGCTCCCTCAATTTGCATAAAATGTTCAGTTAGCCATTTGAACTTGCGTAAAATGTAATCAATTTATCACTTGGTTGCAAAAAAATGTAAGTTAAATGCGGAAAATATATTTCACGTATCTTATAATATTATTACATAATTCAAAAATAGATTAAAAATGAAGTTATTACTTACTCAATTATAAATTTGACTTCACTAATATTAGAACTGCATACCTCGATCTTGATCGTTTTACTTTCTTTTCAGACGCATGCAATATATCTTCCGAATTTAACTTACTTTTTTTTACAATCGGATAATCAATTGATTACATTTTATATACATTTAAAAGACTAATTGAATATTGACAATCGAATATTTTAAAAATTTAGATGGAAAATTAAAATTTTTGGACAAATTCAAGCCGCGAATGACGTTAAGCCTTAAAAATAGGGTGTTGCTATTTACCGTCTCCATTTGGATAATTTTGCCCTTTTGATATTTATTTTTTTGAATTTTTGAAAAAAAACCCAAATTTTAGTGTAGGAGGGTTCAACATCCGCTCAGCCAATGGTTTGGGCGGGTGCTATATCTGCCCAAGCCATTGGCTGGGCGGATGTTGGATCCACCTAGCCACTGGCTGTGCGGGTGTTGGATCTGCCCAGCCACTGGCTGGGCGGGTCCAGCACCCTCCTACAATAAAATTTGTGCTTGGCACAATGTAGGTTTTCTAGTGACGGAAAATATTAAATCCTTCAATTTTTTACGACGAAAAATACAAAATTCTGCAATTTTTTGTGACGAAAAATGTTAATCGTCATAAAAAAATATTTATTATGTTCATGATTTTTTTCATAAAAAAATATAAATTTTAATTTCCGACTCGTAATCATCCATTTTCGGGATTCAGATTGTCACATTTTAATTATTTTCATAATTTCAATTATTATTGTTCGAGTTTGTGATTTTGGAGAAAGAATTTTTAGTTTTTTTATCAAAATTATGATAATGGTAAAAAAAAGTCAAAATGAAAACGGTAACTAGTAATTTGGGAGAGATAAATAAAACCTTAGGAGACCATGGAAGAGTGTTGGACCTATAATGCATTTACTAGTTTTTGGCCCGTGCGATGCACGGATTCATCTTAATATATAAATATTAATAAAAATACAATCTAATAATTACAATTAATGACATAAATGTGTTATATAAATTAAATATTATTATTTGATTTTCACATTTACTTTAAATAATATTTTTATAGATAAATATAATAATAAAATAAGAACTAATATATTATAAATTATATTATATTTTTTATCAGTAAAAAAGGAGGAAGTGATATCTCAGTTCCATCGTTACTGTTTTATATTATATATAGATTATATATAGATATGTAGAGAATTAGAGAGATTTTAGGGATTAATTTAAATTCTGTAGTACTCTTAGATATATGGGATAAAATAATCTTTTTATAGATAAATATACATAATAAAATTAAAATCAATATATTAAATTTTTTATCACTAAAAAAGGAGGAAGTGACACCTCAGTTCCATCGTTACTGTTTTATATTATATATAGATTGGACTTTTCTCACAATTAATATAAAGAAACATATGAATTAAATAAGACAAAATAAGATATAGGTTAGAAATATGGGAATGCTACGGGATAATCAAAGGATTCGTTCGGTCTAATTTAGTCCTCAAAGTTGGATAGTTTAATCAATTTAGTATAATAAAATCAAGTTTGGGTACTAATTTGATCATTTAACTTAGCATTTATAGTCAAATTAGCTCAAAACGACACATGTCTATATATGATTAGTAGTTATTTAGCACTGGTAACTTTTTCATCCCGGCATGTTTTTGGAGTATACCTAGCTCTGAGACGTTATATATAGACAATACGCTTAATTGTAAGATAATAATATATTTATTTCACTTATGTGAACTAACTTGATAGAGTATTGTTGATTAATGATCTGCTCATGTTTGACGGGTTAAGGATTTGGACAAGTGAAACTATGTGACAAGAAGATATTAATCTATATATTCCTAGTTTATTGCTATCGTGGGAAGGATAACGAACTAAAGACTAGTATGTATTTTGGTTGTGATGGTGTTTCACCGGTTACAATGGTTGGATGTCAGACATAGGGAATAAGGACTTATGAAATAAGGGTGTGAAGTGCAATGATTGTTACTCTCTTGCGGGAGAGCAGATATCGCCGACCACTTGATTAGTAAATCTGAGAAGCGTGTGGCCACACCCGAATAAAGTAATTAGACATTGCTTATTCAAAATTATCAGTTCACTAAAAGATCAAGAATTGTCTGAAAATCAGATAAGGGTGACATTACCATGCCTCGCGCTAAACTTAATATCGAATAGCAAAGGATCACTTGAGGATACCATTAGGTTCTCAGATTTCATATATGAAAATTATATCTAAGTTGGGTAGCCATAATGGTTTGCTAGAGTCAATTTATAACTTGTGAGACACACTTCTATTTCGGGATAGGATCGCATGCAAAAGAGACTTATTGGAGTAAAGTTTCTTATGAAAATTTAAGATACATGTAATAGTTATATATATTTAAGCATAGATGAATCAATGTACGTGGACCCGAGTGAACAGAATAACTTAATGGAAATGAAATCATGTTCATCCCAAACTCAATTGATAAATAAACATGGCAAATTTGTCTGATTAGGAATTACATTTTAATATCTAACATATGGATTCCATTCAGATAAATTTTGGATATATATAAAGGATGGTTCGGGTGAGAACACCCCCCCTTATATGAGAACATAAATTTATATGAGAACACTCATTAATGGCATAACTGTAAATATATCTAATGTCATTTTATATAAATAGGTTCTAATTTACATACATACGTGCTCATTCATATTCTTCTAGACTTTCTGTTTTCTCAGACTTTTGCTTTTCCACGAGACTTTTGCTCTTCCACCGTTGTTCATCTTCGTTGTTGTGATGTTGTTGTGCCTTGAGTTATTGTTTGCATCTGATACTTGCGGTAAGTTACATGCCATCTCTATTTTGCTACATTTCTTTGGTTCGTAACTTTTGCTTTTATCTTCCCTGACTTCTTTTTTCTCTTTTATTTTGACGAATTGTTTCTCTTCCACCAGTTAGCAGCGCTGGTCTTCTATTAGCTGTTGTTTTTTAAGGTCGCCGGTATTTCCTTCGTCTCCGATCAATCTCATATTTCCGATCATTTATTTCTCATGACTATCTTGCTGCATTTCTTTAATTTTTATATATGTTGGTGAACTGTAGTGATTTTTTTAGAAACATGCTTTAACAACATAAGATATTAGGTCTAGAAGTTTAGAACATAATGGCATCCATTTTAGAGCATGATACATTAGGTTGGGAACATACGTGGTCGGGAGAGACCCTTGTTGTCTCTCTTGATGTTGGCGATTTAATTGGGCCACTTGGTGCCCCAAATCCCTGCAAAACGCCTCATTATCAGCAAGACAGGAGATATTTCTTTAAGAAAATTGATTACCGCAGGGTCTTGTGCGTTGCTAGGAGGTTAAGAGTTTTGGCCCCCTTGGGCATTTGGGGATTGACCCAACTTGTGCTCCTTGTATTCACTGTTAAATCCGGATGGGGGCTTCAACACGTGTTGGTTGTTGCCATATGACAAATTCGGGTGTTGGTGTTGAGGCCTTCATCTGTTGTTATTATTATTACGGTGGTGATAAGCATTTGAATTATGGTAGGATTTATAGTTAGAATTATACATTGGCTGCCCTCCCACATAACTTACACTTTCGGCATCGCCGGCAAAAGGACTTCCGGCTTGGCAATCTTGACCGTGATGGTTGCCACTACAATGAGAGCACATCAGGACCTGTGCTGAATTTTTGAGGCTCATTTACGCCATCAAGGCGTCTAAATTTTTGTTCATCTCAGCCATGGAAAATTTAGGAGCCTCGTCCTCCACGGTAAAGGTTTGATAGCGCGAGGGTCCGGTAAATCGATCCTCTTACCATTGGACGCTTTTTCTAGCTAACTCGTTGATAAGCTCATAAGTCTCGCTTGCTGACTTCCTAAACAAATCCCCTCCTCCGGCAGAATCCACAGTTGCACGATTAGTAGGAGTTAGACTATGATAGAATGTACTTACAAGATCGTGTTTGGGGATGTCATGGTGGGGGAAATTTCAGAGCAACTTTCGGAACCTAGCCTAAGCTGAGTGAAGGGCCTCATATTCGAGTTGCCGAAAAGATGTGATGTCATTTCTCAACTTAACCGTCTTGGATGGAGGGAAGTAATAGGAAAGGAATTCCTTCTCGAGCTTGTCCCATGATGTGATTGATTCCGCTTCCAATGATCGCAACCACTCCAAAGTTTAGCCTGTCAAAGAAAAAGGAAAAAGCTTTAGACACACGGCCTCAACCAGAACACCATTTTTCCGAAAAGTATCGGCACACATAAGAAATTTATCAAGATGTTTGTTAGGATTCTCATGAATTTCTCCTCCGAATTGTCCGAGTTGCTGGATCAATTGGATCATGCTTGTCTTGATCTTATATATGTTGACCGAAATGGTGGGGGCGACAATTCCATTACGATTTTGTGGTCTATGTGGAGCTAGAATCTCCATCATCATCCTTGTGTCGTTGCCTCCTCCATTTCGGATGTTGTTCACGGGTTTGTTAGGTTGCCTTTGGTTGTTCTCGGGTTGGTTGGTTTCGTTGTTGACATTGGCCATCTTTTCTCTCCGGATCCTACAAAGAGTACGTTCAATTTCAAGATCAATAGGAATAAGAGTACCACTCCAAGATCGGGTGAGCATAAACTAAAGAAAATATAAATGAATAAGAAGATATGAACAAAAAGAATGTTGTTAGTAAAAGAGTATATATAAACAATTTATACAAAAAGAATGCTCAGACTAACAATAAAACGTTTTGGTCTAATATTGCAAGAAAATATAAATCCCCAGCAACGGCGCCAAAAACTTGATGAGCGCCTCTAGTAGAGCGGTAAATATATTGTGTGTGTGTGTGTGTGTGTTATGGTTAAGATCTTTCTACGTGTTTTAATTCTATTAGACGCTACGTAGGGGCAAGTGTATCCCGTCGTATCAAGTAATAAATCTGGTTAAGACCGGGTATCGAATCCACGAGATTTATACCTACAACTATTAAACTACTCGGTTCTACATGTTATCTAAGCGGTGAATACTTTAGACTTGAGTTGGGTGACAACTATAAACTACTCCTAAACTATGGTGAAATAGACTTGTGTAGTTCAAACTCTAATAAAGTGTTACATGTAGTGATAAGTTATAACATATGGCAAACAATTCGGAACATATACGATTAATAATTTACTCTTGCAAATATGATTATCTATAGACCGAACAACTCCGTGAGGTTCTTAGATCGTGATTTCCCCTTAAGGCGACTCTAATTCTTAGGATTAGAAACTAGGGCCTGTAAGTTCTGTGGCTCGTCAATTCCTACGGTTTCCAGATTGTCAACTCTGGTAAGGCAACACCTATGTGAATCCTAATGGATTTCCAAGCTCGTAAGCGACCTACACAATAATCAATTATAAATATCAAAACAAGTAATAAAGAATAACACGTATAGTGAAACAGAAATTGTAAATCATATATTATAAATGTGGAATGCGTAAATATGAAATACAACCAAGTCTAGTACATAGAAAGAGTACAAGCTAATTAACAAGTAAAAAGAGAAGAAGAATCGGCCTTTAGAACTAGCTAACCGGACTCAAAGTCGTCTCTTAGGACTTGGAGGTGGAACTCTCGAGCTTGGTGGATGAGGATGGAACGGAACTTCGACGGCGTGATGGAAGGAATACACAAGCTCTCAAGGTGGTAGAGTTTTATTACACAAAATTTGAATGCCTAAATTAATGCTAAACACTCCTATTTATACACATCAAGCTCGGGAGCACAATCGTAATTACTTAAGTCTTTGGAACAATTCACACTTCTTCCGTTGATTTTTCAGGCCACGCTTCGCGTAAGACTTTTCCCACTTTGTTGCAGATTTCACATTTTCGTAGACTGGACCCGAAGGTGTTGACCCAGCCACGCTCCGTGTGGACTAGGGCAAGCTCTGTGTGATTGAGGTCCTAGAACTCATCATTGAATTATCACTCTTGCACGCTCCATGTACTCTAGGCTACGCTCCGCGTGTTTGCTGCTCTGAAGTTTGTCAACTGATTCACACCATTCCACGCTCCACGTAGACTGAAGTACACTTCGCGTGGACTGCATTGACCTGAGGCACAAGATAAGGTTGACTGTCGTAATTTAGTGGGCACTGTGTGGTGACGTGGCATGCTCCGCGTAGTTCAAAGCATGCTCCGCATGGATCATACTAAATTTGGTTATTTCTTCATTTGTTCCTTATTTCTGGTGTGTTTATCTCGAACCTGCAAAATACGACTACGAACACCGAGATTACTTGCTGCTTTTATTTTTCTAAAATTGATACAAAAGTAACGAAAATTATTAAAAGTACGATTTTTATTATTATTTCGCTATTTATTCAAAACACACTTATTTTTGTAATTAAACTTAATTATTAGCTCAAATTAAACCGTAAATCGTGCTAAAAAGATAGGGACAAAACGTCCCTATTAGTCCACTACCCCACTCACTATTCTAGTTTCAATAAGCAACACTCATGCCATCCCTGTTAACCAAATGAACAATTCTCCTCTCATTCAAGATGCTCGAAAAATGTCGTTAGAGACCTTTGGCGATCAAATTCTGGATCTTGTGGCAAACAATTATGGTGTGGGTACTGCGAACCGTTTGAGGCCATTGCTGGAAAACCCAGTTGTTGGCGGACCAATGATAGGAATTATACCGCCCCTTCGACGACCCCCGAGGGCTAGAGCAAACAACCAAAGCAATTGGGACAACACCATCATAAGATCGACATTCGGGCCCCAATCATCATTCCTTGTGCAGCCAGGAAACACAGTTGATGCAACAATCAAACACACGACGTCTGGGCTCAATCCACCGTTGAATAGGCGATTGTTTGAAGATACGCCAGAAGGAAGTAGAAGGAATGAGCAACTGCCTCCCACAAATGTACGACAAGTTCCAGGAGGCATAGTAGGAGTAAAAGGACAAGGACAACCTCATATCGCAGTGGCTAGAGAGGTACAACCACCTGGTGCAGCGGTTGTACAGGAACGCTAATGTGACGGAGTTGCGGATCACAGACATCGAAGGCGTTCTAGTTCCAGGCATAGATGTTCACATTCTCGAGATAGGCGTTTGCCTCCTCATCCTCGAAGGCGTAAAAGGACTGGTGGACGATCTCCTTATGACCCGTCGTCTAGTTCATCTGGATCCAGACGTAGCAGATCAATGAGTAGAGACCAACCAATGGCGGATCGTGATTATATTAATGTTGAAATTAACATACGTTTGCACTATTTTAGACGTTAGGAGTAAAATTACTTATAGATATTAACATTAGGGTATTTTTGTACCTTATCTCTAAATATTTATTCAAAGAAAAACCAAAACTTTAATTATTGATTTTAAAACAAAAAATTGTCCAACCTTCTTTGGTTTCTTCTCATCTCTTTCCCCTTTTTTCTCAAAGCCTCATCATTTAGCAAATACACAATACCTTTTTTATTTTGTGAATCTACTTTGAAGAGGAAGATGGAAGTTTGTCTTCCTTCTTCTTCCTCCTCCCACCGGGTTAGATTTTCTGTTTTTTTATTGTTTTATGTTTTTTCTGTCTATGTGTATATACTTCATCTAATCTCCTTATTCATTTGAATTGTATCTGTTCTCTATTATTCTTTCGTTATACCTTTTTCGAATTTAGCACGAGCGAAAACGGTTTATCTTGTTCGTAGATCAATGGATCTACGTGGTTGCAACAAAAGAAAGGATTCATATCCGAATGTTCAGATCGGCTTAAATGATGATGATTAGATTGCAGATGCTTTTCTACGGATTTGGATTTATGAGAAATATATATTTTCTTGTTCTTTTGTATTTTTAATATCCTTTATGGTTATTTTTGCTCTTTATAATCGTTTTTATGTCTTTATGGACCTTATAAGGTTTTATTCCTTATGTTGTTGTACTTGTTTATTCATCTATTAAAGATTTAAGCGTTTTTATAAAAAAAAGTTTATTGATTTTAGATTTTTTTTTAGCTTCTGTTGTTTAAAATTTATAATAAAATGAATATATTAATATAGATGTGTAACAAGAAAGGAAATTAAAATAATACTCCGTCAAAGCAAAAACAAAATGGAAAGAAATTAATAAAAGAATTAAAAATTGAGGGTTTGAGGATTGGCTTATTGGAGTTGGAGAATAAATTGCCAAATTGTTATTTTAATATATACATAATTATCAAAATATAAATAAAAGAACACTTTTTAATTTTTTGAATTTAAAAATATTTTACCGAATTTAAAAATGTTAATTTCCAGTTCTATTATTAAGGGCCCGTTTGTTTTACCTACTGTTTGCTGTTTGCTGTTGGAAAAGGCCGCTTTTCCAAAAAGCAGAGATTCTCTGCTTTTGCAAAAGGCTGTTTTTCAGGTGTAAAAGGCAAACAGGAGGTCACTAACCAAACACTTAATGCTGCTTTTCAACTGTAAAAGGCAAACAGGAAAAGTCTAATCAAACACCTAAAACTCTGCCTTGTAAAATGAAAAGGCAAATAGGAGGTGAAAAGTAGGTAAACCAACACCCCCTAAGTTACAAGAAAATATGAAATCTTTTTTTAGAAACATCAAATATACAAATAGTGTAAAATAAATAACAAAATATCTGTGTTTTAGAACGATACCTGAAATTAATCAAACTTGTGAATATTAGGGGTAAAATTGTTCTTGACTGCTAAACATTAAAGGTAAAATTGCACCATTTTAAATGTTAGGGATAAAATTATACATAAATATATTTAGGGTATTTTTTCATCTTATCCTTAAATAATTATTAAAAAAAAACTAAAACTTTAATTGTTGATTTTAAATTTTTAGCTTTCTAAAAAATGGGTTTAAGATTTATAATAAAAAGAAAATACTACTGTAAATGTGTAACAAGAAATGAAATTAAATTAATATTCGTCAAAAGAAAAAAGAAAAAGAAATTAATAAAAAAATTAAATTAATATTCATCAACATAAAAAAAGGAAACAAAATTAAAATTGAGCTTTTGGGATTAGCTTCTTGGTTCGAATAAAAAAAACTAATACTCTCTAATTTTGTTATTATGTTGCAGCAAATATGAAATCCTTTTAGAAACAACAAATATGTCATTGGTGCAAAATAAATAACAAAATATCTATGTTTTGTAACGATGTCTGAAATTGATTAAATTTACCAACGTTATAGATAAAATTACTTTTGGTTTTCAATGTTATAAGTAAAATTGCACCATGTTTTTTTGCATGAAAGATTAGGATGCGATTAAGTGGCATGACATCCCAACTAGGTTGGCACCTCTAACACACCAAATCAACCCGAAATATTATTAATAAAAAAAAGAAAAATTACAAAGAGAAGAGAAGAGAAAGAAAATAAAAAAGGTTCAAAACAGAAAATTAAGAAAAACGAACATGTGCAATATTACATAAGTCGTCAAAATAGACGATTGACAAAAATAAGGAGCCGAATGCCACCATGTAAGAGCAGGAGCTGTTTTGCCAAAACGGGCAAGTTGGTCCGCCGCCTGATTGCCCTCTCGATAGATATGAATGATTCGTCAATTCATATTCGAAAATCTAGACAAACACTGAAGCAAGTTTTGTCTAATTTTCCAGGGAGCCATGATAGACTTTCTGTTTAGCATATCAACCGTATATGTAGAATCTGATTCAATCCAAAGACTGTGCCGCCCCATAAAATTGCACCATGTTAAACGATAGAGTAAATTTGGGGCTAATTACAAATCTAGCCCAATTAAGAGGGGCCTTTTATATATCTAACCCACTTTGCTTCCATCTTACCAAATTAGACACTTTCAACCATTTTGGACAAAATTACCCTTAGTTCTATTCAATCATCGATCTACTTCTGATTCTTCCACTACACCATAGAATGTATATTGCAACGATGCTAATTCGTTATGTTTGGCACTGAAAACTGTTGCGTTTTGGCCAAAAATGGCCTAAGGCAACGATTTTGGTCAATTTATTTTCGTCGGTTAATTCACGGTTGCTTTTTCTCTCAAGGGCAACGAAAATATTCTCTAATGCAACAATGAAAATATCGTTGCTTATAGTTTTGAGCAAGTGCAACAGTTAAAGGATACAACTAGAGGCAACGAAACATGAACCTTAATGCAACGGTTTTACAACACTATTTCGGGTCCAAAGGCAACGCTATTTTATAGGGGAGGCAACGACTTTTTAACCATTGACAACTCCTAATGTTATACAAATGCAATGACTTTTTTTGTCAAAGGCAACAATTATCTTTCTTTATCAATGGTTTTTGGTTAGATAAAGCAACACAAGTTTATAGCAAAGGCAATGAATTTAATTTATAGCAACGATGTTTCTCATACACATGCAACATTTTGTAACACTAATGCAACGATTTTTTGTTTAGAGTGCAACGAGGTTTAGAGTAGAAGGCAACAATGTTTGTAACATAAAGGCAACGATGATATTTATAATCCAAAAGGCACCGTCTGTTTAAATAAACATCCACAAGCAACAAAATCCATAAGTACCTAAATATCAACATCCAACAGTACCTAAATAATAAAATCCCAAATCCTAAAGTATCATCACACGCATAAATAAATCAATCGTCACGTTCATTTGAATGAACTGTAGAAAGAACACCATCCAAATTTAGATTGAGTGCTGGGTTCATAAGGCTCAACTTCTGTACAAAAATTTCAAGATGAGCTGATAGTTCATTCTTCACTTCCTCTCTAATCTCATTCTTCACTTCGTCTCTGATTTCCTTTCGGATTTCCATTTTGAATTGCTTTTTTGCATCTTCGGACATGGGGTTCTTACTCATAGTAGTTGAAGATTCAACTCTCCTATAACCTTTTGTTTTCTTCATGAGGCCTATCCTACCATGAGATGACGAGCCTCCAAGTATTTCATCAATCTGCTCAATGTTTTCCCCGGTAGATGACAACTCTTCAATCCTTGACTGTAAAATAAAAACATAAAAACAAACAGAAGACAACCAACAAATATCATGGATATAAGAAAACAAAAAAAAATATGATTTAAAGAAGCATTTGAGTTCTTATAACCGAGTAAAATCCAATCAAAGCACATCTAACCAATTAAAATTGAACACATACCTATTCTTATGATTAGCATGATTCTCTAAACAATATTCACCTAACTGGCATATAAACAGAAAACCTTACTTAAAATGGGAAGTCCATGATACCTCTAATCTGCCCAATAAGAGTATACATTCAATAAAAATAACCCTATCAATCTAGGATAACTTTAAAATTATGGTTGTGTTACCAGCCATTAATTTGGATCTAGCTGTAGGACCCTACATCTTCAAATCAGCTAGTGACCCAAACTTTGGCATTTTTCTTTCTTGTTTACCTTTCTTGTGGAATAGAAATTTAGTGCTCATTTTTAATTAACCCTACAGTCTCAAGAATAGAGTTTGATTAGAAATGTCTCCCTCTCTTTGTTGCTTGCAAAAAAATAAAGGCTTTATTTTTACTCAAGCTAAAGAAATGAGTGATCTTAAAGAAATGCACGAAAAGTCCACCTTGAGGTATTACTAAGAGGGAAACTAACGACCTCAAAGAAAGCAGACCATTGACTGAATGGATGTAAATGAATATAAGATCCCAACACACATCAGAAATATGAAGATGCAAAAATAATGGCTACCCAGAATATGAAAATTCAACTATATAGGCAAATTGCAAAAGGATCACATGAAATAATAAAGTTGTGACGAAATGCGATAAATTTCGTCACAAATGCGACAACAATGGAGGAAAATTGAGAAAAATTGTGGAAAATAGAGGAAATTGAAACGATACCATTACAGATGAAGAAAGAGGCAAGACCAACGAGAAAAGCAAGTGTATAAGCTAAAAACATACCATTTCTACGGGAAATTGAATATAATACATCAATAATCTCAAAAATCGCTAATGATTGGTATCAGAAATTGAAGAAGATGAACCGAAGAAGAAGAAGAAGAACCAGAACCAGAAGAAGAAGAAAAAGAAGAAGAAGAAGCGGAAGCAGAAGAAGAAGAAGAAGAATCAGAAGTAGATCGATGATTGAATAGAACTAAGGGTAATTTTGTCCAAAATGGTTGAAAGTGTCTAATTTGGTAAGATGGAAACAAAGTGAGTTAGATATGTAAAAGATCCCTCTTAATTAGACTAGATTTGTAATTAGCCCGTAAATTTGCTCTTAACTGTAAATTGTAAATGTTGGAGTTATTTTTATATATTATTCCATAATTATTCAAATAAAAGCTAAAACTTTAATTATTGATCTTAGGATTTTAGCTCTCTTTAAGATTTATAATAAAATAAAAATATTAATATAAATGTATAATAAGAAAGGAAATTAAATTAATACTCGTAAAAAGAAAAAAGGAAAGAAAATTAATAAATGAATTAAAATTCAGCGTTTGGGTATTAGCGCTTTCTGGAATTAAACAACCATAACCAATAAAAAATGGCTTAAAGCACATTTTGGCCCCTGACCTATCCAAAATTTGTGCATTTGGCCCCTCACCTGTTATTTGGTCATATTTGACCCTAACCTATCAAATTAGATAAAATCCAACCATATTGAATGAAAAATTAACTCTGTTGAAAAATTAATGGCAGTAACCAATACAAAAATGACACATGACATATAAATAAAATTAATTTTCACTCTATCGGAACACTAGAAAAAGTTTTTAGGATTTTTTTACTATGTAAAATAGTTACGGTTGCCATCTCCAGTTAAAAATTAATTTTATTTATGTGTCATGTATCGTTTTTGTATTGGTGACTGCTGTTGATTTTCCAACAAAGTTAATTTCCCATTCAATATGGGTTGAATTTTATCTAATTTGATAGGTCATGGGCCAAATATGACCAAATAATAGGCCAGGGACCAAATATGACCAAATAATAGGTCAGGGGCCAAATGCATAAATTTTGGATAGATCAGGGGCCAAAAAGTGTTTTAAGCCATAAAAAATTATCGAATTGACATTTTAATATATAAATAATTATCAAAATATAAATAAAATAAAGGTATAAGGTACCAAAATAGGCCTAAGGTTTTTGGGGAAGTACCAATTTAGGCTCAACGTTCAAAATAGCACCAATATAAGCTTGACGTTTACAACATAATATCAATTTAGGCTTAACGTTTACAATATAACATCAATTTAGACCTCACGTACAAAATAGCACCAATATAGGCTTAACGTTTACAAAATAATACGAATTTAAGCTTAACGTTTACAAAATATATCCAATTTAAACTAAACGTCACAATTAAATTAACCATATTATATTATTTTCCTATTAACTTTATATGTTATCTTTTTATTTAGTTTTATTTTCGTATTTATTATAATACAATTAATTAGTTTTCTTGCCCATTAAAACCTTATATTTGTTTTTCATCAACCATTCCATTACTCATAAATTTCATGGCTCATGTAATATATGCAAACAGTCTTGATCACATGCACCTTAATGAGCATGTAGAATTTGCTCATTCACCGTTAGATCTAGGCTTATTAAAATCCTAAGGTGGAGATTCAAAGCATCCCGAGGCTTAGATTTAATAAGCCTATATCTAACGGTGAATGAGCAAATTCACTTGCTCATTAAGGTGCATGTGAAAATTCCTGTATATGCAAATTAAAAGTAATTGAATATCCATATATTGTGGATATTCAATTACTTTTAATTTGCATATATTACATGAATATAATTTAGTAGTCATGAAATCATTTATGAAAAACAAATATAAGATTTTAATGGGTAAGAATACTAATTAAAATAAATAGGAATATAGAACTAAATAAAAAGATAACATATAAAGTTAATAGGGAAATAATATAATATGATTAATTTAATTATGACGTTTAGCTTAAATTATATATATTTTGTAAAACGTTAAGCTTAAATTCGTATTATTTTGTAAACGTTAAGCCTATATTGGTGCTATTTTGTACGTGAGGCTTAAATTGATGCTATATTGTAAACGTTAAGCCTAAATTGATATTATGTTGTAAACGTTAAACATATATTGGTGATATTTTGAACGTTGAGCCTAAATTGGTACTTTTCCAAAAATCTTAGACCTATTTTGGTATCTTATCCCTAAAATAAACTTCGAATTTAAAAATATTAATTTGCAATTTTATTATTAAATTACAAAAAAAATATCTACTGATGTGAAGGAGACAACAACAAAAGCACTAGTGTTCGTTGATCACCGGGGAGCAACATAGAAACCGGTTCGATAGGAAGCTTTTGAAAACACAGTCATATCCGTGGACTAGTGAGCCGAGATTAGAGCTATGTAAACCATCTTCACGTCACGAGCTGACGACAATCACAAATATGCGATTTGTACAAAATCAATAAAAAAAATATCTGTGTTTATTTTATAACGATGTTTGAAATTGGTCATACTTACTAACCTTAGCGGGATGTTTGTTAGAAGGGATATAGGAGGTGAGATAGGGATAAAAAATACGAAATAAGTTATCCCGTGTTTGTTTAGGAGATAGAAGAGTGAGACAGATGAAGGATAAACCTCTTATCCCTCAAATCCTATATCCAAGAGGGTGGGTGGTATAAGGAGGTGGGTTAAGCTCCTGCGATTTTAATAGGATGAAAAAGTCAATATTATCTTTCAAATTAATGTTATGTAGTTTAAATAAGGTTAAAATAGTAAAATGTATTATTTTATCCTTATCCCTATCCCACATACCAAACATTGAGTAATAATTCTCGACTATCATATTTTTATCCTTAGCCCAACCATTTATCTTTATCCCTATCCCGATCCCAATAGAATATCAAACGTCCCGTAGGTGTAAAATTACTTTTTTTTTGGTAGGAAAGGAAAGAAAAACAAACAAAGCCGCTTAACCCGGGATCAACCTGGGAAAGCTGACCCCACCAAATCATCCAAGATCAGGGACGAAATGAACAACGGAGGAGAAGAAAAGGTTGAGAGACCCAACATCCTTATATGACCTTTAACCGCGAGACGGTCCGCTACCCGATTATGCTCCCTATAAATATGGCCGAAGCTAAGAAAATCAAAGGAAGAGCCAATCCTTCTAATACATTTGATTAAATTTTAGCTATTCAAGCAAATAGCATTATTCTCCGATATCATTTTGACCGCTTCAAGGTTATTAGACTCCACCAAAAGCTTCTTCACCCCCAGATTTTTAGCTAGCCTAAGACCAGAAAAATCCCCCCAAAGCTCTGCAGAAAAGGACGATCCCATGCCCAAATTCTGAGAGAAATCAGAAACCCAACCACCACCATCATCTCTCAGAACCCCTCCCGCGGCAATTCTCCCATCCTTTAGACAAGAACCATCAGTGTTTAGCTTAACCACACCTTCACTCGGCCTACACCGGCCTAAGAGATGGACCTCTTTCCTCTGAACAGCCCTAGCCAAGGGATCCTCAACAAAGCTATCAACCAAGGTGCAAATCTTTTTGGAAAAGAAATAAAAAACATTAGGCAAAACAACCGTTTCTCCTCCAAAAATCTCCTCATTTCTCCATTTCCAAATCTGATGGCAAACCACCACAAATAAGAGAACACCATGCTTCAAATCAGCCAAAAGTTTCCCATTAATCCCATCCACAAGCCAATCAAGCTCAGAGTGGGCTAAAAATGTAGACAACACCTTTATAGGGAGAACTTTCCTCCAAACCTCTTTACTTTTGGCACAATCTCTGAGAGCATGGCACAAAGTTTCTTCATGACCTCTGCATCTGCCACAAGCTCCAGACTCCACCAAATGCCTCCTTTTCCTATCAGAATTAGTAAGCAACCTATTTTTAACCCCTAGCCACATGAAGCTTCTAATATGGTAAGGCACTTTTAAGGCCCAAATCGTCTTCCACACCTCTGGGTGCGAAGTATCCAACTCCTGATAGAACACCTGAAAAGCTGATTTACAAGAAAAGGCCCCGTTGTTCGTCAAAGACCAACAGTAACTATCCCTGTCTTCCTCCTTACTACTAATCTGAACTCCTCTAATTCTCAGGAGCGATTCCAGACTGATGTAAGAATCAAACTTAGACCAAATCCACTCACCCTCAGAATCCACTACATCTGCAATCCTCCAGTTCTAAATTTCTAAAGGCAGTAAAGACTCACAAACCTCCAATAAAGGCTTTTTACCAATCCAAATATCATTCCAGAAGCTGATGGATCTACCATTCCCCAAATTCGACCCAATCCCTGAGCAAAATTCAGCAAAAACCGCACTAAGGCCTTTCTAAAGAAAGGAACAATTAACCACTCTATTCTTAGGACCCCAAAAACCTTATCTTTTCTATATTTACCGCATAATAATTGAACCCAAAGAGCTGAAGGAAGTTGCCACATTCGCCACAGAAGTTTCATTAATAAAACTTTATTATTATCTCTGGCTTTTCTAATGCCGAGACCTCCTATATCCTTAGGTTGACAAACCTCATTCCAAGGAACTAGGTGAATCTTCCTCCCCTCCTCAGCTTCTCCCCACAGGAACCGACGATTAATTTTATCAAGATCATTGAGAACAGGCTCAGGAAGATGACAAGCCTGCATAATGTGATTAGGAGTCGCACAATTGACAGACTGAACCAAAGTAAGGCGGCCTGAAAGAGAGAGAGAGAGTCTTAGCTTTTCAAATGGCACACTTCTTATTGGTTTTATCCAAAGTATCCTTAAAAGATGCTTTCGAAACTCTTTCACTATGGAGGGGAATTCCCAGATACTTCCCCAGAGAATTAGTCAGAGGAATTCCAGACAAATCACTCAACCTTTTGTAGGCTCTCTGGTTCATATTCTTAGAACACATCATCTCGGACTTCTGGATATTAAGCTTTTGACCAGAGGCAGTACAGAAACAATCAAGAATGTCCATAATCACACTTAACTGCTCCTCATTACCTTCTAGAAAGATCAAAACATCATCTACAAAGAACAAGTGAGTAACTTGGGGACATAATTTATTGATGGCCACCGGGTGGAATTTCCCATTGCCAACAATATCATGGATAAGGTGAGTCAATCTTTCCATTGCAATAACAAATAAGAAAGGGCTCATTGGGTCCCCTTAACGGATACCCCGGTAAGGAGAAAATTCCTCCGACATATCCCCATTGATCAAAACTTGAAAAACAGGAGAAGAGATACAAACCTTAATTAAACTCCTCCAATTGTCCGGGATCCTTGCTCTCTTCAGACTCTCAAGAAGGAAACTCCAGTTTATGTGATCATAAGCTTTCTCCAGATCCAACTTAAGATCCACAATACATCTCTTCCCCTTTTTGATTTTCATAGAGTGGACCATCTCTTGGGCAATGACCATATTATCCATCATTTGTCTACCAGGAACAAAGCTTCCCTGATTCTGGCTAATGATATCAGGAAGAATACAACGGAGTCTATTGGCCACAATTTTAGTAATAGCTTTATAGAGAACATTACAAAGACTAATAGGCCTCATTTGTAAGAAAGAAGAAGGCTTCTCAACTTTAGGAATCAGAACTAGAAGAGTTCTGTTCACAAGCCCAATATCCTGAGAGCCATTCAAAACACCTTTAATAAAGCTATAAATGCCTTCCTTCACAACCTTCCAGTGTTTATGATAAAAAACAGCAGGCAGACCATCAACCCCAGGAGCTTTAGTAGCCCCAATACTAAAAATAGCTTGATCAATTTCTTTATGGGAAATAGGGTGGAAGGCTTCCAGAATTCTATCCTCTCCCACCATGGGAAAGCTAGCAACAGTCTGAGCCTTATCCAGATCAACATGGTCCTCTTTAAAAAGGTCTTTATAGAAGTTAAGGGCCAAGTGACGAATATCTTCATCCTCATAGACCCAATCTCCATTAGAGTCTTTAATAGCATCAATCCTATTGTTCTGTCTTCTAATAACAGTAGAGAGATGAAAATACCTGGTATTCCGATCCCCATCTTTGATCCAGGCTTTCCTAGATTTCTGAAACCAACGTAGCTCTTCCTGTCTAAGCACAGCTTCCAACTCCTTCTGAAGGGTTCTGAGGAGACCATCCAAACTGTGATCGAAACTAACCTCCAACCTACGATGAATGCCCTAAATTCTACTCAATAATTTATTCTTTCTCCTGATAATATGACCAAAGACGTTTTTATTCCACCCCAAAACATTCTTTCTGAAGCCCTCAGCAGCTTGTAAGACATTAGAGTGAGGCTTTCAATTGTCTTGAACGAAGTCTTTAAACTCAGGATGAGATTCCCAAGCCACCTGATACCTAAAAGGTCTCTCCCCCCTAGGCCGATTGCCTCTCACCAGCCTGACTAAGATAGGACAGTGATCCGAATGCCGGAAGGGAAGATTTAACACAGACACTTCAGGAAATCTAGTTTGAGTTGAAACATTAGCATAAACTTTGTCCAAACGAATAAAGGTACTGTTGCACTTCCAAGTGAACTTATGACCAGCGGCACCCAGATCAAAAAAGCCCACATAAATCCATACTATGCTTATGATTGAGGCAACGATTAACATAGTGATGCGCACCCCCTCTCTGATCACTCATAAGGGCAATATCATTACAATCACCAGCCACAAACCAAGATTCAGTAATACTAACACTCATAGAGTAAAGAACCTCCCAAAGCCGTTTCCGATTAGCCAGGACAGGATCAACATACACCAAGGTAATAAAGAAAGGTTTATTACCAGAAAAGCTCACTTTACTATGAATAAATTGTTTATCCATACTAATAATATCGAAATGAACTCGATCTGGCTTCCAGAAAAGCCAAATCCCACCAGCCCGGCCAGTAGCCTCCGATCTAACACAATTCCAGTTCCTAAACTTTTTAACCACCTCATCTGCTTTAACTCCACTAATCTTAGTTTCCATTAAAATAAAACAAGAAGGATTAAACTGTTTAATTAAATCTTTAACATAGATACGGGTAGCCTTGCTAGCCGCTCCTCTAACATTCCAAACCAACAAATCCATAGAAGGGAGGACAAACTGACCCCACCCACAACCCTAAACCAGGTATTTATTAGGGGCTCCTGAGAGCCTCGCCGAGGTACCAACAGGTCCCCTCTTATCCGACAAAACCATAAAATTATAGACAATTTTTTGCTTACCCATAGGCTTTTTCATACTAATTTTGTTAACACCCATAGCCTTCCCAATACTAGGTTCACCACATTAATTAGGAATACTAACCTTATTTAACTTCACCTTCCCTTGAGAAGCCTGAGCTTGGGATCCAAACTGGGCTTCACCTTTGGAAACAAAAAGGGGATTAATAGTCATTCACATTATTTGATGGATCAGCAGATTCTAAGCTTGGCATGCTTTGCTTAATGTGTTCGTCAGCCTGGTCAGATTCTTGGACCTCCTCAATAGTCAGAGCCCCAAATTTGGACCCTGAAGTGATGCCCGAAGCAACCCTAGAATCCACCCTAATTTTTGGGCTAGGCTTCTCCTTGACAACAGGATTAGCAATGGGATGGGTCAGAGTAGACTCGATATTAATGTCAGGGGGACGATTCTGTACAACAGATGGACGTGTCCTTCGTCTAGCCGATCTCTTAGCAACCATCTAGGGGCCAAAATTCCCCCCATCTCCTTGGATCCCTTCAGCTATTCCATTAACACCCTCAATTACCTCCTCTAACACCTTCTCCCTCTTGGGGGCAACCCTCATAAGTATGACCATACATACCACATTCAAAACAAATATTATGTAAACCTTCATACTCAATAAAGTAAACCTTATTATGAACACAGAATTTTGACAGAAGAGGTTTGGCAAGATCAATATCAATACATACTCTTGCAAACTTACCTCTAATAGCTCCAATGGTAGTTTTATCCACATGGTGAACCTTCCAACAAAACCGCCTATCTTATTAAGAAAACTTTCACTATAATATTCGATAGGTAGGCCCGGGAACCTAACCCATGTCAAAATCCTGTTTACCGAGCAATCATGAGGATTAAAATTAGGAACCCAAGGCCTTAAGGCCAGAACATGATTAGAAATAATGTACGGACCCCCATTAATCACAGTGTTATAATCCTCAACCCGAGTAAATTTAATGACATAGTAGTCATTTTCTAAATCAGTAATACTGAATTTCCCTTTCTTTGCCCACTGAGCTTGGATCCTCTGAGCGAAATAGTTAAAACTAATTCTTTTCCCAAGCACCGTTACTATTAATTAAATCCTCCACTTATCCCTAAGTGCCCGCTTGTCAGCTGAGGAAAGCCGGATCACAGGACAAAGCAGATCATCTTGATCACCATCCTCTTCGTCTGACTCAGAATAAACTTCTTCCGACTCCCCCTCCATCAAAACTTCATCCATACAAGGCTCCTCCTCAACCACACCCATCACCGTATCTTTCCATGAAGTTTTCCCTATTCCAAGATTAGAATTTAATTTATTTGCCAACTCTCCAATAGGATTGAGAGATCCATTCACACCAACCCGAGTTTTGGAGGAAACCGCGTTCCCCTGAGCCTGACCACCACTAACATCTTCTAACCTACCCGAATCCCCTTCACCCGCCTGGATCTGACCCACGGCTGCCTTTCCCACCGCGGCAGCCTCAGCCCGTGCCAAATCAACCCTACCCGCAAAATCACCGCCCTCTTGGATCTCACCGGCGCCCAAACCCATCCCCACACCCTCATAAGCCTCTGTCGCGCCTCCCGCCTGCGGCGGCCCTTTGCCTCGTTCATCACTCGACAGCCCCGCCCCCATCGAACGCCCCTCTTCCCCTTGCTACACCGGTCGGTGGCCCAGCGCCCCCCTACCCGCCAGCGCTCCACCACGCCCCACGACCTCCGATCTCCCACCTCCCCTATCGCCTTCCCCCTCCGAGCCGCACACCCCTTCCACGCCGAAACCCCCTTCCTGCTCCGCCCTAGCCGCCGCATCCCCATCACCACAAACCGCCGCCCCCTTTCCCTAGATCTATCTCTCACCCTCTTCACCATGAAACCCTAGCAGAGAGAATTTCTTTGGACTTATTACTATAAATAAAAAAAATCTAAGATTGTTTTTCTTTTTATTCTATTTTTCTTTTGAGATAAAAGCAAATATGGGTATAACGATTCAAGCGAGGTGTATAGTTATGGGTGTTTGTTTCAACTTTTTGAAGCATCGTTTTGGTGTAAAATTACTTTTAGCTTTTAAAATTAAGGATAAAATCATATTATTTTACATATTAAAAATAAAATTACTCATATAAACGTTAGGTATTTTTTACCTTATCCAAAAAAAAAAAAATACTTTTGTTCCATATAACAAGAAAGGAAATTAAATTAATACTAAAATAAAAAGGAAAGAAAATTAATAAAATAATTAAGTTGAGGGTTTGGAGATTAGCTTCTTGGAGTTGAAAAAACAGAACCAATCAGAAAATGCCAAATTGACAATTTATATAATTAAATTATTAAAATATAAATTAAAAAACAGCTCCTGATTTACCTCTCTACCTGGATGTTCTTCCCTCACTTCTTCATTTCTCTCTCCATTTCTGCAACCTCCGAGATACAGCAAACCCTAATTTCAAATCGCCGAATCTTTCTTCTCATCATCACATGAAGTGATCAGGTACTTACAATTCAATTCAATTCAATTTCTATCTTCCCGTATCTATGCACTTTCCCCCTAGTTATTTTCAATCTGCTCAAATTTGGTTTCAACTCTGCTAGATTTGCATAATTCAATTGAATCCAGCTTCAAACATTGTAGATTGATGTTTAATTTTATCTTATTCCATGTCTCCGATCGTGATTCTTATGGAATTCCAGGAATTTTGATTAGCTTACATGATCTTTTAACTGGTGAACGGGTTTGTGCATGTTGTCTGTTTAGGAGTTCTATCCTTGGTTTTGATTTTGTTTTTGTGTTTTGCCTGCAAATTCAATTGAATTTTAATGTTAGAAGCTGTTTGTTTCCCGAGAAATTACCAGAATTTTGACCTTTGCGTTGTGTTTTTGATAGTTTTGTTTCGTTTGATGAACTCTAGCAATCATGTTGGTGGCTGATTGTTTGTACCAATTCAGTTTAAGTAAAAACGTTTCCTAGGGTTTAGGAAGATTCATTTTCTTGCTACAATCTGATTTGGACCAGAACAGACAGTTCTTATATTTGAATTATGATCTGATCTTAATGAAATTGCCGAATTGATATTTTTCCTTATACTTCTAGATAAGCTAGGTTAATTATGTGCAATTTTCGATCTGGATTAGGGTTTGATGGTTGGTTTGACACTGAATTTCTTTTTGTTGATTTATATCTCAAAGAAATTGCTGAATTGATCTTTTTCCTTATATTTCTAGATAAGTTAGGTCGATTATGCTCAATTTTCGATCTGGATTAGGGTTTGATGGTAGGTTTGACACTGAATTTCTTTTTGTTGATTTAGATTAATACAATTGAAGTCATTTTGACAATTTGAAGTAACTTTTTGTAAATAATTGAATTTAGAAGAGGAGGAATGGAGGCTAATTTATGTGACATCGGCCATTTGGATGCCGATGTACTTTTGCCGCCTCGGAAGCGCCTTCTTGCTGGATTTAAGAAACAGAATTCTGATGGCGACACAACTTTAACACCTCCTGGGATTCCTTCCTCTTCATCCTCAGCATCTCCGTCTTGTCCGTCTTGGTCACCGTCTTCTCCAGCTCCCCATTCTCCTTCTTCAAGTGAATATCAAGCCCGTCTCAACAATCTGTTGAGTTCTCATCTTAACAATAACCATAATCTTTCGCCTGAGCAGATTGTGCAGGCCTCAAAATCAGCAGCTGATGCTGCTCTAAAGGCTGCAGAAGCAGCAAGAGCTGCTGCCCAAGAAAAGGCTATTTTAGCAGCAAAAGCTGTGACAGCTGCTAAAACCGCTTTATCCTTAGTCGCCTCTTTTCCCGAAGAAGCAGCAGCTAGCAAGGAGAGGAATTTAAGGAAGAATAAACTAAAGAAACATGTTCAGTTGCAGCTTTTGTACAAGAAGCACCAACCCATCGAGAATTTTAGAGATGATGACGAAGAGTTAGCTCGGAAGTTGCATCGTGTTATAAACAGTTCCCCTAGAATTTCAAAGAATTCGTCAAGTCCCGATTGCAAGGGTCACAAAAATAAGAAGCTTAAAAGCTCATCAACTTCTGAAAGAACCCGGACTTCCAACGGAAGTATAGCAGTTGGAGGTGAACCATCTTCCATGTGCAATGATGAGCATACACCAGCAGCAGAATTGGATTCTGAAGGCTCCATTGGGGAGGTATGCACAAGCAGGGCAGATGAGAAGATATCCAAACATGAAAAATTATCCCGATTAGAGGTTAATAACGGAGAAGCAGAATCAAGTCACACCAAGGAGAAAATCTCGATAGATGCAGGTTCGCCGAGTAAAAGAAAGGGAAGACTGAAACTAAAGAAGTTGCCTTTAAGCATATGTAGCTCTAGAGATCAAGCAAACCCAAAAGATGATACTATACCCAGAAACACTCCATTGACAGATAAGAACACGGGCAATCATCCGATCGGTCTGTTTTCGAAGGAGCCTTCTGCTGATAATGTGATACCAATTGACGTTTCATCGGTGAGAAAATGCCAAGAGTTGAAGTCAGCAGCAGCATGTGTGAAACAGAATAAGGTTATTCAGTCATGAGAATCATCATCAAATCCAGATTGGACTTTCATACAAGTTCATAGCTGAGGTAGGTTTCGTGTTGCTTAATTTCGTTTTTTTTTTAATTTTATATATAGAAACGGCTTTATTTAATTTGTTCATCTTTTGTTTTGTGATGAAGTTGAACTGTTTAAAAAATGTATATTTAAAAAAGTTCAATTGCTTGTTGGCAAATTAGTGATTCAAAAGTCATTCAATTTTCTCTCCAGAAAAGGAGATGATTTTCCTAAAGAAATACATCAAAACTTTAGCTTACTTTCTCTACATTAAATTAAAATCAGTCATTATTTATTATTATTATTATTAGTGGATTCGACTTTGCAAACGGAATGACGAGATGGGGATTCCCCGATTAGAATCCCCATGGGGTGGGGATGTGGATTGTCTTGTCCCCTGCTAGCGGGATAGATATCCCCGTTTTCTGGGGATCTCCGTACCCGTCCCGATATGCCTCACCTACAGATTTTCCAATTAATTCGCATTTATTTTTTGTTGTTTTAGTTATTTATTTTTTTGTCATTCTTCTTAAAGTTATTAGATTAGGATAATTTTATTCTTTCTTTTCACTATTCAATTCAATCTTTTTTTTTTTTATCGTTATATTATGCCAAATGCTAAGAAAATGGATAAAAAATTCGAATAAATTATATATATATAACAAAATGGAACGGGGACTCCGTGGGGACAAGGATAGGGACAAAATTTCCCTATTTAGGATTTGGGGATGGGAAATTCCTGATAGGTCAGGGAGCAGGGATGGACAATATAATCCCCACCCCATCCTATCCGTTTACATCCCTAACTCAATTCGAGGTTGATCATTCACAATTAGAGTATATTGCATATGTTAATACTCTATTTTCCTGATAAATTTACCAAGGTTTTCTTGTAATAAAGGTTCACCTTTTATTAATTTATTTTGATTTTAGTTTCAATGGTTAATTGGAAAAAGAGAAATTTATACCGTTGACACTATATGAAGTTAGGTTTTTTTTTAAAAGAAAATTCACTGTAATTTATGTGTTTAACAGAGGATAGGAATGCATCAGTTGTCTCTGAACTTGTTCAGAAAATTCGATTGACCCTCTAAACTTATATGGTATTTCATTAGTTTTTTAAATTTTCTTAAAATGTCATGATTAAATCTCTAAATCTATAAAAACGTCATAAGAATGTACAAAATTAAAAGTTAATTCGTTTTAAAGACTCAAAATCACGAATTAGGAATTTATTTTTTGAGTTTTAAATTTTTATGGATTTAGACAAATTGAAATATATATTACTTGTCACTGTAAGCAAGTTCAAAGTGTTACAAATCACTTTAAACAATCTAAGTGATCAATTTATTATTTTAAGCAAATTGAAAGGCTAATAAAACACTATGTAAATTCAGGAGGCTAATTAAGCACTTTAGATAAGTTCAAGAACAACTAAATGTAAGCCAAAAAAAAAATATCATTGTAAAAAATTTATACTTATTTTTTGAAGTCCGAATACTTAACTTTCATTTAATGTTAGACGTTAATTGGGTGGATAATTAGATTTGTATTTTTGTGTTTGCTGATAATTTTTTTATTATGAATGCAATTAAAATATGTATTATACCATGTAAAACTAATAATATAAAAATTTTGATATAAAAAATCATGTATATATGTAACATGTAAAGAGTTTTTTAAGGTAAAATTAGAGGTTTGAGCCACTTTAGAGATTTTGACTAGTTAAATATCTAACAATGGTGTTTGGTGAATGGAGGTTTGAAAGAACTTATTGAGTTCAAAAAACTAATTTTGAAAAAGCTCTGAGCTTTTTGAATTAACTTATTGCCCCGTCTTTTTTAAAGGACATTTTTACCCCTATTTACTACCCTCTAATCCCAAATAAAGACTTTACCATATCCTTGTTTGTCATTTTACACAAACAACTATTAACAATTAGTTAACTTTTACCAAACAAGTTTATATAATCAACTAGTCAAATCAGCTAACCAAATAGGTAATCAGCTAATAGCTAATGTAATCAGCTATCAGCTAACAGCTATTTGCCAAACAGGATCATATCCTTGAAAACATGGGAATAACAACATTTAAATAATAATATCATTTATCAACATTCATTTCGTTCCACTTATAGTTTGTAAGAAATTGTTGGAGGCTTTTAATAATAATCATGTTATATTTGTTAGTCGTTTTGCGAACAGAATTGCTCATAGTATTGCCAGAGTAGCTTGTTCTTTGTCCGAATATAAGGAATGGTATTAAAGCCTTCGTATTTTATTGTTCTTGTTTTGTATGCGAAATAATAATATCATTGAAACAACTCAAACAAGTAAAATATAATGTACATAAGTAATATAGTTCACTGAAAACTATGAAATAAAATAATGTTCTTAAAATGTTAAACAGTAACATGAAAACAAATAGATAACACAATTAATAAAAAATATTTAAAAATAATAAACACAATTTACCCAAATATTCAAAAGAAAATTATAATAAAGTAAAAAAAAAACGTTTTTTTTGTTTTGACTGCCGCTCATACAACATTTAGGCGGACTCTTGGTACCCCTAGGTGGTAAAAAAAATGGCAAGTGGACCAAAAAAGGACCAAGTAGCCTAGGCGAAAAAAATTAAAACAAATTCTTGATTTTGAGAGGCTCCCTTGTTTTTAACACTGGAGATTTACATTTATTTGCACGTTGGCATGTCTCAGAACTGTCCCTAGACATGGACAGGAAAGGCACTTGCCCAGAACTCGAGGGATGGAGAGACTCAGAAATATTTTTTCAAAAACAAAAAATAATAATATAAAAACTAAATCTTTAGAAATGCAACAGTTACGAAAATAATTGTTGCATATTTTATCTCACGTTTTTAAAGAAAGCAAACAATGTTTTTTAAACAACCGTTTTGAAATGTACCCTATTATGATATCTAACCGATAAGGAATCTATGGACGTTATATGCAATTGGTGAGAAACTGAAACACAGTTGTGCTCGTTTGACTCTTGTGGATCCTTTGTATTTCTGCTTCGTATAATCCCATATATCCTTAATCGTTTCTTTAATGATAATGGTCTCTATAATGGTCCGATTAATAGCTTAGAACAAGTAATTCCTAGCTTTCAAATCTTTCAGGTTTTAGTCTGCAATGGACTTTCATTTAGTCTTATAAGTTTCTTCAAACAAAGAAAATTTCCCATAAGCATGAACCAATTATCATAATAGACAGTGATGAATATAGGATTATTCGGTTGGGGGATCGATTTTACATGTGCGTTCGTAAAAAAAATCTTTTGCTAAATCAAACTTGCTCGATTTTCTTTTGTATATACACGTCTTATAATTTGAATAGTCAAGAACCAATTTTTAAGTATTAATATACAATTTCTCAAAATTTAGCTAGATTTTGTTTAAGAGTCCTAACATGTAAAAAATTGGATTTAGGAAGGGCCAAATAGGTAAAAAAAAAATAAAAATTTTGATTTGAGAGGGTCTATCAAGCCAAAAAAATTAATAATTTGGATTTGCAGAGGGCCTAACATGTCAAAAAAAATTAGAAATTTGGATTTAGGGAGGCCTAACAGGCTTAAAAAATTTAGAAATTTAGATTTAAAGAGACCTAACAGGCTCAAAAAAAATTAAAAATTTGGATTTAAAGAGTACCTAATAGGCCCAAAATATTGAAATATTGAATTTTGGGCAAATCTAACATATAATGGGCCATTTTGGGGGGTTATTTCAACACCCCGATATTTTTTTTGAGACAAGGGACCGAAATTATCCGGAGTCAAGGTGGTTCCGGTGGCCGAAGGGACCCGTACCCCTCTAAGCCCCTGTCTGTTCTTCTGGTAATGGACATCAATCTTACAAGTTTGAACGAAGTTTTCAAAAACAATAAGCCTTACATTTAGATAGAGATTTTATATGATTGAGACTTTGCATTTTCCTCCGACCATCCAAAACATAACTATTTATAAATTTTTTTTATCAATATTAAGTCTAATACATTAATATTGTTATACTAAGAAAAATACATTAGTATTGTTCAAACCTTGCACTAATATTGATCAAATCAATAATGTTAGTGCAAATTATGGTTGTAATACGAATTATGGTCGTAGAAGATTGGAATTCAACTATTTTTATCTTTAAAATTTGAATTACTTTGATTTGACATCTTTTTTTTATAATTACATTTTAATAAAGTTTAATTTTTAATTTTCAAATTTTACGTAAATTTTATGTTGTATGCTACTCAACTTGCGTAACTATTTTTAAAATTTTAGATTAAACTAAATTAATTAAAACTTATAAAATTATAAATATTAATTTATTTTTTTATTTTAACTAGTTAGTATGTGTTAAAACCGAAAACCGGACCGAACCGACCGAAATAATCGGTTTGGTTCGGTTCGATTTACTAATATTATTCGGTTCGGTTCGGTTCTTATTATAGACGTTATTCGATTTTCGGTTATTTCGGTTTGGTTCGGTTTTTAGACCAAACCGACCGATGAACACCCCTAGTTCGGTCAACCTGGTTCAATCGAATCTGGTAGATAGGTCAATTTGTAGATGTATAAAAGAAAGTATACTTGAGACTCATTTGAAACTCAGTGACTCGGACGGTTAAAACTATTGAATCGAAAATCCGGTCTCAAGTTTTCGAGTTTCAACGGATATAAATTATAGAGTTTATTTATTATTTATTTGAAAAATAAAATAAATAATTAATGTTAATTGATGATACATAATTAGTAATTAATTTATTTTGAATGAGTGTTTGACTAAGTCGTTGTGATGTATATGGAATTCATTAAATTTAGGTTTAATATATTATTTGACTTCTGAACTGGTCTAAAAAGCTTGATTGGCCTCTAAACTTTCAAAATATTTCGATAGCCCCTAAACTTATATAAAATATTCAGTTAGCCTCTTGAACTTGTGTAAAATATAATTAATTGATCATTCGGTTGTAAAAAAGTAAGTTAAATGCGGAATATGTATTCCACTTGTCTTAGAATGTTATTACATAATTCAAGAATAGAACAAAAATGAAGTTATTACTTGCTCAACTATAAACCTTGTATTCTCTAATATTACAACCTCAATACTCCGATCTTGATTGTTTTAATTTTTTTTGTAAGATGCGTGCAATACATTTTCCGTATTTAACTTATTTTTTTTTTGCAACCGAGTGACCAATTGATTACATTTTATGTAAATTCAGGGAGCTAACCGAATATTTTATGTAAGTTCAAGGAGCTATCAGGACATTTTAAAAATTTAGAGGACCAATCAAACTTTTTGAATAAATTTAGAGGGGCAAATGATGTATTAACCCTTAAATTCATAAATACTCACAGTTTTGAAACCTTCAGATAATTAAATATTACTTAATTATTAATTAATGGAGTCAATGGTTTATTGGTAAATTAATCATTGTGATATAAAGAAATTCATTAAAATATAAATTTATTATGCTCAGAATTTCGGATTTAAATATTGGTGCTTAATATATTTTTAGAGGAACAAAGTTAAATTTGATCCTAACATTTCTTGTGAAATCGCATATTTGTTCTTATTATACAAAATGATTTAAGGCCTAATAAATTATCGCTACTAGAATTTGTTCAAAATAGTAGATTGACTTTTTGAACTTTGTAAGTATCTCATCAACTCCTTAAACTTTTTTATTTCATATTACCAGCTTTCTAAACTTGTCCATAAAAATAGATTAGCTTTCTGAACTTTGTAAGTGTCTCACCAACTCTCTAAACTTGTTTATTCTGTAACAACTAAATACAAAAACTTGTTAAATCTAAATTCTAAAAATATATTTTCATCTATTCGAGAGGTAATTTTTTCGGTTCTCCTACCTTTCGACATATTATAAGAGTTAGTTGCAGGTTTGAGAGATTGAATGAGTAAGGATCGAGAGTTAGTATTATGATTTTTGTATTTAGTTGTTACAGAATAAACAAGTTTGAGGAATTGGTGAGATACTTGCAAAGTTCAGGGAGCTAATCTACTTTTATGGACAAGTTTAGGGAGCTGATGATATGAAATAAGCAAGTTTATGGAGCTGGTGAGACACTTGCAAAGTTCAGAGAGCCAATCTACTATTTTGGACAAGTTCAGGGAGCTGGTGATGTATTAGGCCATGATTTAAATTTAACCCTAACGTTTTTAAGAAAAATCAACTTTAGTCATACGTTATGGAAATTTTGAAAAAGTTGGTTTAACTATCACATTAGAACTTTCAAACATCAATCATGTCTAAGATATTTAATGTGTTACAATACAATTACAAAAAAAATGTTAAAAGGCTAGTAACAACTAAGGGTCTGCTTGGATTGAGGTTAGTGGAGGTTAATTAAACGGATATTATTTGTGTAACCTTGCTTGGGAAGGAGTTTAAATGAAGGTTATTTTTCTAACCTTGCTTAACCTTGCTTGGGAAGGAGTTTAAGTTTAAATGAGAGTTAAATGAGGGTTAAATGGAGGTTCAAAAACCTCCAATTTCAGTCCCACCAAATTGGTGGGATCTGGAGGTTCTCTAATCTCCCCTCCCTTCCCTTCCCCTCCCTTTAATTAACCTCCCCTCCCTTCCCTTCCCCTCCCTTCCCCTCCCTTTAATGAACCTTAGGAAACTTTCATCCAAGCAGACCCTAAAGGGGTGTTTGATAGCCCATTTTCATGTTTCTGTTTGTTTTTTCACTTTAAAAATGAGAGTTTTAGGTGTTTGGTTAGTAACTCATGTTTGTCTTTTATCCCTGAAAAGTAGCTATTTATAAAAACAGAGAATCCTTGCTTTTTTGGAAAAACAGTTTTTTTTTCAATAGCAAACATCAGGTAAAACAAATGGGGCCTTAATCTACCACATATAAGTTAATCACAATTTTTTTTCTAAGCGCGTAAAATGTTAATGTGTTATTAACGTAGTTCCAAAATAACCAACAAAAAATGTATGAAGCTGCTTCACTTTATCGACAAACTTGTTTGGAAGGTCTAATGTAAGAGTTAAATAATAGTGATCCAAATGTTTGATAATATTAGAATTAAATTTAAATCATTTCATACATTATACGTTATGATTAAATCTGCACTTTTTAAAAAACGTCTGAAACAATATAGTTTACCTCTAAAAGCCATTATCCTTATTGAAGTCCAACCAAACCAAAATTAGTTCTCAAATTCACTCCGACCTACCTAATAGCAAATACAACCCAATTATATATTAAAATTAGATTCTTCATATATTTTGGATATATAGAGTTTCTTGAGAATTAGTTATCAAACCCGGATCGGGCTGACTAGTTCAACCGGCTAAATCGAGAACTATCCAAGTCTCTGGCTTAGGTCACACTGATCTTCTCAATTCTCAACAAACCGGACTGAACCAGACTCAATAGTCCAATAAAAAGCAAAGTGTGAAATATGTCATGTTGAAAATACAATGGAGATCGATAGAAAATATATATTGTTTAATGAATTTCCCTCAATTAGGTTTGAACATAAAGCTTTGTATATGCAGGGGAATACATGAGTTGGAGTTTAACTAAATTAACAACACGTAATATAGATAAATATAAACACTAACTATTAAATAACTTTAAATAAGCCTAATATTATCTGTTAGTATTTCAGGATAGCTAAAGAGATAATTAACAATAATTATCTCCAACACCCTCCCTCAAGCCGATAGCGAGAGCGAATCAAAAGGCGAGAGCAAAGCAAAACGAACTGAGCTCTTGCAAGCGACTTGATTAAGGTATCCGTAACTTGATTAGTCGGAATGAAGCGGATGTTGTGGTCAAGTCATGGACGGGCTGAAAGCTCTTATCAGTGAATTGAAGAAGAAGACATGTTTTTCTAACTCTAGTGTTGTCGATGATGATTTACTTGAAGAGGTAAGCATAAGACGTATTTTGAAGTGGATTGATCGGAACTTGGAGGGATAAAGAAAATGCTAATATAAATAAATAAAAAACAATGGATAGATAGCAGAATTGGGAAAAGAAAAAGGAAGAAATAAGATTGATAAGAAGAAATTAGAGAATTTGAATTATAAATAATTAAAAGAAAAGAGAAATTATAATTGTAAAGAAAAAGAAAAGATATATATTGTAAAACGGTTGGAATGAGCAAACAAAATCGGTGAATATCAGAAGAAAAAGAAAAACAAGTGATAATAGAAAGTGAGGAAGCAGAAGTTAACAAGGGCAATGTAAAAAAAAAATTAAGACGAGGAAATAGAAACGTAAACTCAAAATCCGAATATGAAAATTGAAGATTTATAAGAAACAAAAAAAGAGAGGAAAAAGTAGATAGGTTTAGAGGCTCAAATTTACATCTCGTGGGAGGATTTTACACATGAAGTAAGAGTTGAAACTGACTACAAATTAGAAATCTGAGGCTCCCAGTTAAAATCAAAGGGCAAGGCTTGGAAAAATTCAAACTTGTTGAAACACCTTTCCACATAATTTTGATTTGACAAAATTGTTTAAGTATAATTAAAAACATATTCTAAACACACTAAGTTTAAATGCTTTGATTTATACTACTAATGTGTTTGTTCAATGTTGAGTTAAATTGTTTATAAGATACAAAGTTTAAAAGGCCCAAAGCCCAAGTCAAACAGATTAAGGCAACTCGGCCCGCGTATGTCAAAACGTTGTCGTTATGGACAAAACGCAACTCAGCGGAAGAAGGATCTAGAAGACCTTCAGGGAACAACTTCGGGACGAAGCTGCTGAGTTGATTCGACAAACCGTACAAGACATCAGCTGGCTAAGAACAACTTCCAGACAAAGTATTTCCACTTTGGGTAAAGTTCAGAAGACACAGTATGCTGTCTGTTTGACATTACCATAAATGGAGAGACACTCTGTCGAGCTGACCAAAAGCTGACCGAGGACAGAAGATACTCAAATTTGATTGGCCGAGAGCTCTGAGCAAGTCAGGATGACAACGACAGGAAGTTGTTTCCCTCCAACGGTTATTTCGAAATTCGAAATGACCGACACCTCAGACGTCTCTATAAATAGTGCCATCAGTTGCTTCATTCAATACAGAACTTGATCAAGCCATTACGCTGACCAAATTTCTACGCAAAGTTCTGCAAGTAAAAAGCAAAGCAATCTTACACTAGATTTCATATCTTTTGTGTAAAAGTCTAGAGTGATTATTCAATCATCTAAGGTGTCTTAGCAATCATTGTTTAGGACAAACACTTATCATTTCTAGAGATTAGAAAGGAGAGGCTGAGTACTCGGTTATAGTACTCAGCAAGAGATTAGGATTGAGTAGAGGTATAGAGGAAGGTACTCTTGTTATACTCAGTTGCTAAGATTGTAAAAGGTTTGATGCTCTACCGTTAAAGAGCTCAGTAGAGAATTCAAAATCTCGGAACGTGTTCCGGGGACAGGACGTAGGCTTGGAGGCCGAACCTGGATAAATCTGCTGAGTAACATATTTCTAACCTTAAACTCCTTTATATATTTATTGCTTGCTTAAACAAAAACTGACCAAGTAAAAAGGTCAAGCTGAGTTGTGCGCATTGAATATCTGAGCTCAGGAATAGACTCCAAGTGCTATCTCCTGACTCAAGTAAAGAAACTGACCTAGTCACTAGTTGACTAAGCCAGTATCTTGCTATTCACTCAGCGCCGCTGTCCAAACCTTTTTCTCACGAAAAAGAAGTCAGCCCTAGCTTAAAATTTTTAAATAGTTCCTAACCCCCCCTTGGAACTATACTTGTAACGTTATAAGGGACCAACAAGTGGTATCAGAGCTTAAAAGCTCACTGTAAAAGGTTTAACCACCTTGAGCTGATCCCCACTATGGGCAAAAACAGCACTCGGTTTCTCCCAGGAAACCAAAGAACTCAGATCTTACCTGAGGGGCTGTCCATTACTCGGCCTCCCCTATTCTTCGGGTCTAACTATAACTTCTGGAAGAATAGGATGACAAATTTCATTCAGGCTACAAACATGAGTGCCTGGCTATCCATAGTCCAAGGCCCATTTGTACCTGTCGAAGTTGTGGCTGGCCAAACAGTTGTTAAAGCTGAGGCCAAATGGACAGAGGATGATCTCAAGAAGCTACAAAATCATGCTTCGGCTATAAATATGCTTCACTGTGCGCTCAATGCTGCAGAATATAATAAAATCTCAGGTTGTGAGTCGGCGCAAGAGATCTGGAAGAAGCTGGAGGTCACCTACGAGGGAACCAATAAAGTAAAGGAGTCCAAGGTGAACCAGCAGATGAGACTGTACGAGCTGTTCGAAATGAACAATGATGAGGGTATATCTGACATGAATGCAAGGTTTACCAACATCATCAATGAGCTCAAGAGACTTGGGAAGATCTTCACTGAGGAAGAACAAGTAAAAAAGATACTCAGGAGTCTTCCTAAAGACTGGCAAGCAAAGAAGACCGCTGTTGAGGAAGCTCAGGACTTAACCACCTACAAATATGATGAACTCATCGGCTCGTTGCTGACCCATGAGATATCAATGAAAAACTTCGAGGTGAAGGAAAAGTCTGAAGACAAGAAGCAGAAATCTCTTGTCATGAAAGCTGACTCCACTGATGGGAGCTCAACAGATGATGAAGAGATGGCTATGTTCACAAGGAAGATGAAAAGGCTGTTCAGGAAAAATGACAAATATTCTAAGAAGCCTTACAGAAAGTTTGATAAGAATAAAGCTGAGTCCAGCGACAGCAAATACAAGAAAGACAACTCAAAGCCCATTACATGCTTTGAATGTCATCAAACTGGCCATATAAAGTCAAGCTGCCCCACGCTGAGGAAAGATAAGAAGAACGGCAAAAAGGCAATGGTGGCTACATGGAATGACAGTGATGAGTCTTCATCAACAGAAGCTGAGGCCACCGAGTCAGCGAAGATATGCTTCATGGCTGACGAACTTGCTGAGCCGTGCGTCTCTGAGCATGCTGACCCCTCCGTTGCATCTGACGAGGAGGAGCAATCAAATGAGGTAATATCACTTTCCCAGCTCAGAAACGAAATGGGTAATGCCCTGAGTGATCTCTATACACTTGTCAAAAAGTGTAATAAGAAAATTAGAGCACTCAGCAGGCGCTGTGACGAGGTTGAAGAGGTCAAGCTAAGTGACCTCAAATACCTTCTTCAGGACAACTCAACTTTGCATGATAACATGAAAATCATACATGAGTCTGTCTCTGAAGTCCAATCAGATTCAAAGAAACTGAGAAAGGATGTCACAAATATCCAGAACCAACTAAAGGTTCAAAACAAAAGGAATATTCCTTTGAATGCTCAGTACCGAAGTACTGGTCAGCAGAGATGGAATCCCCAGCAGAATGTCCAGTGTGACTTCTGTGGGAAGAAAGGACACACCACTAAGATGTGCTAGCACGCTCAGCACTGGGGTGCTGACCAGTCAGTGAAAAATCCTAAACGAAAGGTCAGCTGTGATTTTTGTGGAAAGAATGGCCATACTGTCCATGTATGCCGCCATAAAATAAAATATGATGCTTTACCTGTTGAACCTAACAAGCAAGGACCCAAAAAGAATTGGGTACCTAAAAGTAACTAGTTACAATGCAGGTAAGCCTGAGGTGTGCTGAGAAGTCAAAGATGTGGTATATTGACAGCGCATGCTCGAGGCACATGACTGGTGATGAAACTCAGTTCATCACATTTGAGCGTAAACGAGGAGGAAGCGTAAGTTTTGGAGACAATAAAAAGGGTAAGATAGTAGGGTCAGGAACCATCGGAGGTAATCCTACTATTGAGTCAGTCTCCCTAGTCAGCGGACTCAAATATAACTTACTCAGCGTAGCTCAGCTATGTGATAATGGGAGAAAAGTTATATTTGATGCTACTGGATGTAAAATATACAAGGGAAAAACAAATGAGTTAATTTTAACTGCCCCTCGGATTGATAATGTCTTTATGCTAGACTTAGAGAAAAAGTTTTCAAAAACTGTATGCTTAGTTTCAAAGGAAGAAAATTCCTGGCTATGGCACATGAGACTTGGTCATGTAAGCATGGACCTCCTGGCCAAATTAGCAAGAAAGCAATTGGTTGAGGGACTAGATAGGGGTCAAAAACCCTATCTTTGGGTACGGTTTTAGGACGGATTTTAGCGTTATTTAGTTAATAAGCGAGCAATTCTCGCATTTAAATGCTTTTGTGTGAGTTAGTTAGAAATTGGAAACGTTTTATTTACTTTTCGTTGTTTAGGCTCGTTTTATGATCAATTTAGGCAAATACGGCCAAAATGGCATGCATATTATAATTCCGTTATCTTTTGAAACTAATTGATCCGTCAAAAGTCGCACCAAACGAAGCGTTTGCTCAAATAAGCGATTGGCGGGTCAATTTAGCCCTTGGACTAATGTTGTTTGGAGTTTATGTGCGTGTGCAGGTTAAAACATGATCAATTTCAGGCAAAAATCGAGTCTCGGGGACCCCCGGAAGTCGCTCGGCGAATAGAGCATCGGCACGCAGCCCGGGCGCTGCTCGGCGAGCAGCCCAGGCACTGCCCAGGCACCGCCCAGGCACTGTGCCTGCTCGCCGAGCAGGCCACCAGAGGCCTGCTCGGGCGAGTAGGATGCCTGCTCGCCGACCAGGCCGCCAGAGGCCTGCTCGCCGAGCAGGGCGCTGCTCGTCGCGAGTAGCCCTGCTCGCCGAGCAGCTCGCCCTGCTCGGCGAGCAGACCTGCGGGAATTGGTCAAAAAGACCAATTCTGCCCCCACGAAGCCACGATGGACCCCACGACTTCCTACACCAATAAGGACACAAAAATAGGTCAAAAAGAGGGCCGAGCCACGCCTATAAATAGAGTTTTTCCAATGTAAATTAGATATCTTTTATCTTTGTAATTTTCTTAGTTTTCCTCTTGAGAAATCCTCTCCACCTCCTCCATATCCTTCAAACCTCCATTGAAGACACCTCCGAAGCTCCGTTCACCGAGGATTGCTCAAGCTCCATCCTTAAGTCCTAGAAAGACGCCTGCATTGGTAGACAGGTTCCCTGAAAGAGATTTTTCTTCTTTTACATTCTGTCTAACCTCTGATACATGTTATGAATTCTAGGCTTATTGTAACTTCGTGACAATATTCTCCATCTTTGATATATTCAATTGTTTTAATGCTTTAATCTTTGTCTTACGCTTTGTCTGATTGGTTTAACTCATTCGATAATCCCAAAATCAAGTTGGCACATATTGCGAGCTGAATCTGACCTAGTCAGTGCCTATAGGATTGACGACCCTATAGAAGATTAAGCCCAAATTGCTGAGCCTTAGAGCTAGTTTCGACCTTACAAGGGAATCACGAACTAGGAACTTTAGGAGGATAGGTCGGGTTAATCGCCTCGGACACAAGTGACTTAGGTTTTAATTCAATTGCTTAAACATTCTATTTTCATTATCATCGTATCCCTTCATGTTCCTTCGGATAATTGCATTGGTAAAAGATCACTTAGGAGTAGTTTAAATTAATTAGGGGTAGAGTAACTTAATTAGGCGTAGAATAACTTAGTTAGAATCAGATAACTTAGCTAGGAATAGTATAATTCAACCTAGGAGTAGATTAACTTAGAAAAACCAACTCAAAACCCCCTAAGCCTAGATAACATCTGAAACCAAGTAACTCGATACTTGCAGAAATAAATCCTGTGGACGATAACCTGGACTTAACCAGAAATTTATTACTTGATAACGACGGGGTACACTTATCCCTTAGTGAGTTCTCATCTCTAACTTAGGTGAGGGCGCATCAAGTTTTTGGCGCCGTTGCCGGGGATTTATTTCTTTTGCAATATCGAACCAAAGGTCGATTTGTTAGTTTAGGCATTCCTTGTTATTATCCTTTGTTTATAATCGTTTATACTTGTTTATATATAATCCTTTATACTTTTCTTTTTGTGAATATTTGTTTTTAATTTTTATTGTTATTTCTAATGATTCTTCTTTTTTGAGAAAATGGCTAGAAACAATGGAAATAAGGAGTCTATTACGCATTTGCTTAACTTTCTATCTACTCACGAAGATCAAACTGACGATTTGTATGCCTCAATTAAAAATTTATGCATACAAAAAGGGATCCTAGTTGATTCAACCGCGGACGAATCAATTAAAGAACCCAATTTGGTAGGTCAGGTTGATAAGGTAATATCTTTTTCCATTAACAATGAAGAACTGATCCCTAATTATGAGAAACCAAAAGTTTCAATATTAATTGAGGAATCAGTTGAAATTGAGCCTCTAGAGAAGAATCCAAAAATAGAAGAGTTCGGTTTTGCTCCATGTCCAGAAGATTTCATTCTCTTCGATCTACCTAGAGAATAAAAAAGGGAGCAAACTAAACTTTTTCATAATTTATTTAAATTTGATCCTTTGTTTTTATTAAAATTCCTTGAAACTGATAATCCGTTTTGCAGGTACGGATTATTTATTCAGGAATTTGAATTCCTAACGCGAATGTCAGCATACACCTAAGCGTGAATTCTATGTCGAGCTCACCGACTATAACGTAGCGCTTCTTGGGAGGCAACCCAAGTTTTAATAAAACTTTTCAGGTTTATTTTATTTAGATTATACATTGATCTTTTAGTTTAGTCTTTTTAGTTTTCTTTTACGTTTTTTTAAAAAAAATGTTCGTTTAAAAAAAATAAAAAAATAAATATTTTTTTTAGTTGTTTAGCTTTATTTTATTTTATTTTATTTTATTTTTATTTTTATTTTAAAGTTTTCAGGTTTAAAATAAATTTAAAAAAAAAAAAGTATTTTTTTTGGCCCAGGAGGCCCAGCTCGCCGAGCTGGGCACTGCCGCCCAGCTCGACGAGCAAGGCCCTGCTCGTCGCGAGCTGGGCGCTGGCGCCCAGCCCGCCGCTGGGCACTGCGCCCAGCCCGCCGCTGGGCACTGCGCCCAGCCCGCCGCTGGGCACTGCTGCTCGGCCGCGATAAGCAAACTGTTCGAGATTTCTTCTCCATCCTAACTTTTTGCACTTGTACTTTATGGTTTGTGATGCAATGTTGGAACTTATCGCATATTTTTAGTGTGAGGAGGAGGGGTAGACAAACTTACAAAAAATTGTATAATTTTTAAATTTTTGTTGCGTCGTGGCTAGTTTAGTTTAGCGTTTTCGGGTTTTATTTATGTTCTCGCATGTTTAGGATCTAAAACCGTGAACCTCCTTCGAATCTAAACTTCGTTAGTTGCCCTTGAGGGCTGAGAACCGAATCTAAGATTGCATGACAACTAGTTTAGGTGTAGGACACAATCCTTGTATCTGTAAGAGCATGAGCTAAAGTTTGCATTTAGACCCTACTTTTGAAGAAATGCTAAAATCATTACTTAGGTAGATAACTTAAGAATTGAAGGCATGTGATGTTGAACTTGAGTTTGGGGAAAACTAGTAAACACAAAATTGAAACCCAAAGAATTGTGAGTTGAATTTGAGCCTAAGAGCGAACATCAAAAAGCTCTTTTTCTTGACATTTTTGTGTGAATGCTTTAACTTGTGGAAAGATTACAGATTTTGCAGCTAATACTGTGTTGAACCTACATGCAATGATTTGAAATGATAAACGATGAATCAGCCTCATTAGAATTAACCCTTTTTCTTTACCTTATTTTCTCTTTTTCATCCACTCTAGGAAGCCCCTTTGAGCCTATATTTTTGTAGTTGATAGATTTTTCTTTCGTTCTAACCTATTTTTGCAAACCACAACTTGGTTTGCTACTTAACCCAAGTTTTTGCAAAGCTCAAATTGAGCCTTTGCTTTCTCCTAGCGCTTTTTCTTTGTTTATGGCATTATAGTAGCAAGCCAAAAGGCTAAGAAGTGAATGAGCATCACTATCCCAAAAAAAAAAAAGAAGAGAAAAACAGAAAAAGAAAAGGAAAGAAAAGAGACGAACAAAAAGGGGAGAACTTCATTCCCCAGTTCTTAAAATAAAAAACGTCTCAAGAAAACATCCCAAAAAGAGAATAGTGAATAAATAAAAAGCTCAGTCACTTCATACTCGCTAAAGCCATTTTAACTTTGTTTTTCTAGCGCTAGAACTATTAACCCTTGTTGTACCTTTAACCCTCTAACCACATTACAACCCCAATTAGAGGTTGTTTTTGATATCATCGGAGTCATATAGCATAGTAGAGGAACTCGGATGAACGTGCAAAATCAACGTAATCCTAAGCAAGAACATAAGCCGAGAGTAAACACTTTAGCCACCAAAATTGTGTGAATGAGTGAACTACCTATGGTGAGGTGTTCTACTTAGCGATCCCCTCAAGCTCGTTTAATTGAACATATGTCCTTTTGCTTAAAACTATGACCTATGATAATTGAAATGCGGCTTTTGGATATCGTGTCTCTACTTTGTATTTCCGAATGCATGTAATTACAGATGCCCGAAATTGTGTCAGGCACCTAGTCAAAACCGGGAGGTTTTCTAGCTTGCGTGATTACGGGTTTAGTTTTTAATTTACTTGGGGACAAGTAAAGTTTTAAGTGCGAGGAGGTTTGATAGGGGTCAAAAACCCCTATCTTTGGGTACGGTTTTAGGACGTGTTTTAGCGTTATTTAGTTAATAAGCGAGCAATTCTCGCATTTAAATGCTTTTGTGTGAGTTAGTTAGAAATTGGAAACGTTTTATTTACTTTTCATTGTTTAGGCTCGTTTTATGATCAATTTAGGCAAATACGGCCAAAATGGCATGCATATTATAATTCTGTTATCTTTTGAAGCTAATTGATCCGTCAAAAGTCGCACCAAACGAAGCGTTTGCTCAAATAAGCGATTGGCGGGTCAATTTAGCCCTTGGACTAATGTTGTTTGGAGTTTATGTGCGTGTGCAGGTTAAAACATGATCAATTTCAGGCAAAAATCGAGTCTCGGGGACCCCCGGCAGTCGCTCGGCGAATAGATCATCGACGCGCAGCCCGGGCGCTGCTCGGCGAGCAGCCCAGGCACTGCCCAGGCACTGCCCAGGCACCGCCCAGGCACTGCCCAGGCACTGTGCCTGCTCGCCGAGCAGGCCACCAGAGGCCTGCTCGGGCGAGCAGGATGCCTGCTCGCCGAGCAGGCCGCCAGAGGCCTGCTCGCCGAGCAGCTCGCCCTGCTCGGCGAGCAGACCTGCGGGAATTGGTCAAAAAGACCAATTCCGCCCCACGAAGCCACGATGGACCCCACGACTTCCTACACCAATAAGGACACGAAAATAGGTCAAAAAGAGGGCCGAGCCACGCCTATAAATAGAGTTTTTCCAATGTAAATTAGATATCTTTTATCTTTGTAATTTTCTTAGTTTTCCTCTTGAGAAATCCTCTCCACCTCCTCCATATCCTTCAAACCTCCATTGAAGACACCTCCGAAGCTCCGTTCACCGAGGATTGCTCAAGCTCCATCCTTAAGTCCTAGAAAGATGCCTGCATTGGTAGACAGGTTCCTTGAAAGGGATTTTTCTTCTTTTACATTCTGTCTAACCTCTGATACATGTTATGAATTCTAGGCTTATTATAACTTCGTGACAATATTCTCCATCTTTGATATATATTATAGTTCTTGTTCATTCAATTGTTTTAATGCTTTAATCTTTGTCTTACGCTTTTTCTGATTGGTTTAACTCATTCGATAATCCCAAAATCAAGTTGGCACATATTGCGAGCTGAATCTGACCTAGTCAGTGCCTATAGGATTGACGACCCTATAGAAGATTAAGCCCAAATTGCTGAGCCTTAGAGCTAGTTTCGACCTTACAAGGGAATCACGGACTAGGAACTTTAGGAGGATAGGTCGGGTTAATCGCCTCGGACACAAGTGACTTAGGTTTTAATTCAATTGCTTAAACATTCTATTTTCATTATCATCGTATCCCTTCATGTTCCTTCGGATAATTGCATTGGTAAAAGATCACTTAGGAGTAGTTTAACTTAATTAGGGGTAGAGTAACTTAATTAGGCGTAGAATAACTTAGTTAGAATCAGATAACTTAGCTAGGAATAGTATAATTCAACCTAGGAGTAGATTAACTTAGAAAAACCAACTCAAAACCCCCTAAGCCTAGATAACATCTGAAACCAAGTAACTCGATACTTGCAGAAATAAATCCTGTGGACGATAACCTGGACTTAACCAGAAATTTATTACTTGATAACGACGGGGTACACTTATCCCTTAGTGAGTTCTCATCTCTAACTTAGGTGAGGGCGCATCAGGGACTGCATGAACTTAGATTTGAAAAAGATCAATTATGCCACGCTTGCCAAGCTGGAAAACAAACCAAACAATCTTTTCATAGCAAAAACATTGTCTCAACTAAGCGTCCGTTAGAATTACTACACTTGGATCTCTTCGGTCTAGTCCAGCCGCTGAGTCTGGGTGGAAGAAGATTTTCCTTGGTCATTGTAGATGACTTCTCTCGGTACACTTGGGTCATCTTGCTGAGTAGCAAGGATGAAACCTTTGAGACATTTTCAAACTTGGTTAGAAAACTTGAAAATGACAAAGACCTAAAATTGGCTCACATCCGAAGTGATAATGGTGGAGAATTCAAAAACCAACAGTTTGTTGAATTCTGTGAAGCCAGCGGCATTGACCATAATTTTTCTGCTCCTAGGACGCCTCAACAAAATGGGGTTGTTGAAAGGAAGAATAGAACATTGGTTGAAATAGCCAGAACAATGCTGAGTGAGCATAGGCTTCCAAAGTATTTTTGGGGAGAAGCTGTTAACACAGCGTGTGTAGACACCGAGTCGGAGGACCTGTGACGAAAACCTGAAAACAAGACGGTTAAAGCGATTGATTCCGGAAGTTTCGAAAAAATAAAATAAATAGTTACAGTGGGTCGCTGCTGTGATGTGCGTAGTGCGAGTGCTTAGCGGCGGCCGACGCGTGTTCGACGACAGTCGGACACCCGCTCCATGACGCAAAGCGCGCGCTCGACGCTCGGCGGTCACAACGCGTGGACGCCCGACGGCGCAGAACGCGAGCCCGACGGTCACGACGCGTGAGCGCCCGACGGCGCGGAACGCGAGCTCGACGGCCGCGGGGGCATGCACGCCTGACGGTGCGAGACGCGCCCCAGCGGCCGTTGGGCGAGCGCCCAACCACGTCGGGCGGACGCCCAATGCTGTTGGGCGACCGCCCAACAATCGTTGGGCGATCGCCCAACAATTGTTGGACGGCCGCCCAACAATGTTGGGCGGTAGCCCAACGCGAGGTTGGGCGGCCGCCCAACAATGTTGGGCGGTAGCCCAACGCAAGGTTGGGCGGCCGCGCAACCCTTTGGGCGACGTCCGATTTTACTCGGGCGTCGCCCATTGGTCCGGGGACCCGTTTGCCTATAAAAGGCACGGATCCCCATGCATTTGAGTGGGGAGGAGAATTTTGGAGCCTTTCTCACTCTAAACATTTTTAGAGAGAGAAAGTGATTTTTTTTGAGAAAAATATTTTTTTTCTCAAAAATTCCGAATTTCCCAAAGTTAAATTTTTACTAAAAAACACAAAAAACCGGAAAATCACGACTCGTGGAATCAATCGGCTTCGACTGTCAGATACCGAACTTGAGGTATTATCCGAGGACTAGACTCGATTTATTTTATTTAATTTATTTCTTTTCCTTTATTTATTTTTATGTTATAATTTTATTTATTTTGTCATTTATTTATTTATCACGTTTTATTTAATTTTTCGTATTTATTTAATTCCCGTCTCGTGTTGAATAAAATTCGGTTTTGCTTTAAAATAAAAAACCTCGTTTTGATATCCCAATACGAACCGTGATCCGATAAAAAGGTAGTTCGGGTGTTAGAAACGTTGTAATTATAAGTTTTAATTTAAAAGAATTTCCGAATAACGTTTTAAAATAAAAACGTCGTTTTAGGAATTTCCGTTATTGACTATGATCCATTTTTGGTAGTTCGGAAATCCAAAACGATTGAATTAGATCTAATTTAAAGTTTTTGAATAAATCTGGAAACCATTGGAGTGCTGCTGTAATTTTCCGTTTCTGTCACTAATTGCTGTTTACCGACGGATTTTCCGTCGGTAAATCTGCTGGAATGTAAAAAATGATGTTTTGGTCCCTGTTTCTTAACTTTTAAGCTTTTGGTCCTTTGTATATATATGTATATTTATGTAATATATATTTTCAAACTATTTTTAGACATTTGGTATATATAATTATTTGGGATGTTTATATATCATTTTTTTATTAAATATAAGTATATATATATATATCTTTTCTTTTCTTTTTTCTTTATTTAAATGGTAATGAATTTCATTTTAAAAGAATATTTACTTGGGTGTTTTGGGAGTGATTAATTATTGGATGAATAAATATTATTTTGACATTTAAAATTACATTAGTTATGTATATATATAGTTTTGGGATATTTGGGTTATATTAGTTATTATTAAATAAAACTATTTTGGGAATAAATGTTATTTTCTTATCTAGGAGTTTTATTTACTATTTTCACATGTTTAAAGTATAAATGTATTATATTTAGTATTTTCATATATGTATTATATAATCTCTTTTCATTAACTTTTATTTCATATTTCTCTTTTGGATTAAAATGTATATATATATGCTTATATTATTTTCTTTATTCTTTTGGGCCATTTAGGGGTCCATGTTTCAAATGGGCTTTATTTGGGAGTAAATTTTGGTTTAAATATGTTCATTATTGTAATTATGACAAGTAGAGAATCCATTAAGGAAAAAGGGGAAAATTAAATCACAAAAAGAGTTTTTAATTTAATCATTTAAACTAATGGTTTTTCAGAGGTTCCTAATGTAAATAAATAGTGTTTTCTTGACATTTCAAATCGTTTCTCAAAACATCACGCTTTAAAACCTTAGTCCGTTCCAACGACGGATTAAGCGAGCCTTGTAATTAAAATCGTTTTCATTGTAAATAATGAAGTTTTGAATCGTTTTCTTAAATGATTTGTACAAAATAAAATTGACTTGTATGTTTAATCATGTTTTCTTATTAAAGGTTTTTTTATCTCAATGTTTTCAAACACTCGAGTCGTTCCAACGGCGATTCGGGTGAACTTCATCAAACGGGGTTTTAAAACGCACCTAAATCGTTCCAATGGCGATTAAGGTGCGAACCATGTAAATAAACTCGTTTTGGGGAAATAAGTTAGTGTAGAATTAACTCATAACACGACATATAAATCACATTGTAAATAAACCACTTCTTCCTTTCTCCCCTCTCTTTTATATTGAACTGATGTAAATGGGTGATTCTTTACTGATGTAGCTTTTCAATAATATATGCTCAAAACGGTTTCTAAAAAGAGAAAGAAAAGGGTTTCAAATGAATTTTAAACTTAAAGAAGTATACGATTAGTCCGTTATCGCCTAACATGCTGAGTAGGAGGCTGGTGGTTCATAACCGGGCGATGTCGGGGTGCCTAGTAGCCTTTCTCCGGAAAGGAGCTAGCCTTCTCGGCTCGTACCTAAGTTTCCCGAACCCACACCGGTCTCCCGCAAGGGATCGGTGTTCATTTTCCCATTCGTGGGTGGCGACTCTTCCATATCTCCGAGCTCCGGTCCTGCCGAGCAGCTTGATTCCACGATTGGTTGCTTTCGGTGCCAATCACCGCTTACGTCGCCATGAGGTGTCCACCCCCCGATCCGCCCGGGAGATTAGGCCGCGGCACCTCGTCTAACAAGTGGCGACTCTGCTGGGGAAGCGAGAAATTTGATTCCGGAAGGCGTGTATTAAGCCCTTAACGGGGACGGATCATTTTACTTCTTTTCGTATGCATTCATGTGCATTATTGCAAACCCTTTGGGTAATTTCCGCGAAACCTCTAGCGAGAGTCCATTCGTCGTTCGAAAGAGGCTAGTGTAAGTTCCCCCTTACAGTAAGGCGCCAAAGGGTCCCCATCCATTCGTTAGGGGCGAATTTGTGCGGTCCTGTGAGGTCCCGCGGTCAGCCGTGTCAGCATATAGTAGCCTTAGAAGTTTCCATAGGATTATCCGTTACTATTTTTGATGTGATAAATGAATCAATTCGTGTTTTCAAACCGCCACGATACGTGTCGAATCCTAAAGTAGGTAAAGAAAATGAGACGATGTGTTAATATATACTCGTGAATCGACATACTAATTACCCTAAAACATCGAAACAATTTGAACTAAAGACGACTTAGTCATCTCATATGAATGAACATGTGCGACCCGCCTTGTCCCTTTCGGTGTCCCGACGAAGGCACATGTTCAGGAAATGTGTTATGACGTAAGCACGTATTAGTATGAATCGGTTCGGTGTTAAGGATAGTTACATCTCGATACAAAAGACTATATTAACAGTAGCCGTTATTCACATTCTTTAAATAAGTTAGGATAAAACGAGATCATGACGAAACGAAAACGAAGAACATTTCTGTTTCGAACGACCCTGTCGTAACGTGAAAAGTTTCGCACAAGTAGCCCGTCCCTTCCGAATAAAAGACGAGCTTTTACGTTATGCCCCGTGTCGTTTTTAAGAGAAATGGACGTGTCCGCGGAAGTGACTAAGAAAAGAAAAGCGAAAAATGAATTAAATGACCAAAATCATTCCGAATTTACGCTATATGTCAATCCCGAGCGTAGTTAAAGAAAATAAACCAATGCCGTTGAATACGTGCCTCGAACGAGTGTATACCCCGTTTAAAATCTCGAAGCCGAATCAAGCCAACCCATATAATTGCGCCATATGGACGAGACTGCGGGTTTTGACAAACGACTCGCTCATTTCGACCGTTACCAAAACTGCAAGAAATATGGCCCGATATACGTGTTTGCTTAAGTCGTGCCTAAAGGAAAGAGAACGGTGATGTCCTCGCTTTGAATAAGCATGCGATTCAACGAAACGTTCATTTTCTATAACCACACTAAGAGGATATATCCCGTAGATTGGGAAGAACAACGAACTGTTGCTAGCCGAAAGGTTACCGTGCGCTCAAATAAGACTCGCCGTCTTTTCGTGTAGCAAAATGAGCAAACGAATCCTCGACGCTAAGAACAAACACATTACGTGATGAGTCCGTTCCCTAAAATAAAATCCAAAAGTGATTCCATCACTAAATAAACGCATGGTTACGTCTCTCGATAGATCCAAAAAGATCCTGTTGTAATCCAAAAATCGAGACACGAATCCACGTGAATAAAAAGGGAATGAGTCATTTGCAATAACAAACGATTGGAATAGAAGAATAACTCGAACCACGTCTAAGAACTGAGATGCGCTCAAAGGGAGTCAAAACCCGAATTAATGCGTCTCGCGAAAGGACAAAAGACGAGTTATTCTAAAAGGACAATCCAACTTGGTCGATTTCTTAGTCACTGAACGTGGATACGTAAAAAACGAACTGTGTTGTATGGTGAATGATTTATTTTTCCGCAATAATCGACGGCATCACGCGTCCCTTGGACCGCAATATGAGCCCCAAACCAAAATCCTAGGAAAGAGACCTAGACCAACGAGTGTGTGGAGGAATAAGGGTGGAAGAGAGATGTTGTGATACGTGTAATTAGACTAACGTTTGTTCTTCTTATCTTATAATCGTAAATAAATAAACGCACACACCACGAATCATGCATATAAAATCATGCATACATACTAATGGATACCGTTCGCGCAGACGTCATCATTAAGCGGTTGTGGTTTCGCGAGAGTAATCGGCTTGTCAGACAGTTTGATCAGCTACGAGTAGACAGTTCCGAATCAGTAGTTGTGGCTTCTGAATCATCTTCATCCGGGTATACTCAGTCTTCCGTCAATATGTCTGCGACCGACGAGAAAGTGGCTGAATTGGAAAATTCTGTGAACAATATCAATGATCAGCTGGCCGCAATCTTGGCCCAGCTAGCTGAGTTAGCACTGAAGGACAACAAGAGTGGTAGTAAGCGTGCTGAGAATGAGGTGAACGATGGCCCTCGCTTTGGGAATGAGGAGGATTATCAGGATTATATCCGAAAACAGCTGGAAAAAGAGAAAGCTAAGGAGGAGGAATGGAAGCAACACATCACGCAGGAGGTGCAGGACTTGCGCGGAGGAAGTTCCGGAAGTCAGGACTTTTATAACTTGAAGAGTTGTTTATCGGCAACAGCTTTGCCTTTAAAATTTCGTCTCCCCGACATGAAAAAGTTCGATGGAACTGGAGATCCCACCGCTCATATGAATCAGTATGTTGCTGTGATGAAGCACACGATCCTGACTGAGGATCAGGTCTTAGGGTTGTTTAACACCTACCTAGAGGGGGCTGCCCTCACATGGTTTCATGCGTTACCAATGGTGACAAAGAGGGATTGGAAGGAGTTAGCGAAGTCATTCATCGCTCAATATAGCTTCAATACCATGCTGGAGGTCACTTTGAAAGAGCTAGAGAGCACTAAGCAACAGGCTGGGGAATCTTTTTCCGATTTCGTGAAAAGATGGAGGGCTAAGGCCGCAGTGATGAAACAAAAGCCACTCGAGCAGGATCAGATTCGAATGGTGGTTGGCAACACGTTGCCGTATATCAAAAATGAGTTGCGGTATATGCCATTTACGGATTTCAATCAGATGTATAGTTGTGCCTTGACTGTTGAAGGGGATGGAGAGCCGAAGAAAGCTTATACCAAGTGGACGAAGTCTGGATATAGTGTCGGAGGGCCTAGCGCGAGTATGGAATCCGCAGCAGTGAAAGTGGTTGATCTTAATGCTATTGAAAAGAGGCGGTTCGCCAAGTTCGATCAGACCTACACGAAAGTTTTCGAGCGTCTGGAGAAAAAGGGATTGTTGAAAGCCCTTACCCCGTATAACAAAGCTCAATCTACTCCGCAGATACAGGCTAGAGGGTATTGTGAGTTCCACAGCAGTTATGGGCATACAATTGAGAATTGTGAGAGGCTGAAACACGAAATCTAGGATTTAATCGAGGAGAAAAAGATAGCTGATCCTTCGTCAGCGAACCCTTCCACTAGGCGCAATCCATTGCCTAATCATAGGGTAAACATGATCGAAATTGGTCTGACAAAACGTGTAGTGATGGAATCCTTCGAAGAGAACGTAGAGGAGTTGCTGGATTTCGACGAAAGGAACAATGTAGGAAATGGTCTATATGTGTCCTTCCTTGGCGAGGAACAAGAGGATGAACCGATGGGAGAGGGATTGGATGGTGGAGCACCGTATGGTGAAGATAGTGCCGAAGAGACCGGAGAAGGGTCGTCTCGAACTATTGTGCCTAATTTGGGTCTGTTTAGTGGAGGGGGAAATCCCGAGGTGCACTTGCGTGAATATATGCGCGATATGTTTGTTGAATCCTTCGGGGTGGATGAGATTGCTCAGTGGTTCCACCATTCGCTGATAGGCGAGCCTTTGGGGTGGTTTTACTCATTACCCGACCCTTGCAAGCATGATTGGGATCGGTTGTCAGATTTGTTTCTAGAAAAGTACCAAAGAGCTGAAGATAGAACTGCGGAGCGCTTTGCGATGCAGATCGGACCTATCAAGCGTCCGTTGCCGAGGGTCAGTAAGTATAATGGCAACAAAGATCCGATGGAACACCTTCACTTCTACTTATCGGCCATGTCGCCCTTGGGTTTTAAAGAAGAAGAGATCACTAGCTTGTTTTGTAATTCGTTGATGGGTGAACCATTGATGTGGTATATGTCACTTCTGATGTATGTTAAGACCGATTGGGCGGCAATGATGAAGAGGTTTATCAAAGAGTATACGGTATGGATGTTGGCGGATCAAACCCCAGACTCCCCCTCTTATGAAACGCCCGAGGCAGTGTTGGCAATGCCTAGGTATGGTGGATACCAGGATCCTGTTGAGCATGCGAGGTTATTCCGCAATCATATGTATGACGCCGGATTCCCGCAATGTGAATTACATGAACATTTCCCTGAAACTTTAATGGGAGAAGCCTTGTTATGGCACCAGGGCCTATCAGAAGAAGAAATGGGTCATTGGATACCTCTTAGGAATGCTTTTATGGCGAGATATGAGATGTATGTTCCATGGACGGGATCGTTGGAAGATTTAGAAAGGATCAGGCAATTCCCCGAGGAACCATTTATGGATTATGCTAGAAGATGGAGGTTCAAGTATGCCTCGTGTCGGGTCACCTTGAGTGATCAGGAGCAACTCATGTGCATCCGGAAGGGTGCTATTCCACTCGTGGCTAGAAGAATGAATGGAGTGTTCCTCAAGGACTATGAAGAACTGATAGGCTGGGCTCGGTATGGATCGTCGGACCCTTCCTACATAAATCCGAATGTCCCTCACATAATGGATCTGATGGTCGTGGACATTTGGGGAAGTTCCTCCGACGAGGAAGGTATCAATCAGAGGGTTCCGATCAACATCTGGGATGAGTCTGATGATGAGTCGGAAGTGGCTGTTAGCGCCGAAGGAAAGATTCTGCCGGGGTTCGAAATCTTCAATGATGTGGCCGACTGGGGCGAAGGAAAGGCGAGCTGCTTTGTCGAGGAGATTATGATGCTAGAATTGAATGCCGAGGAGCAAGTCATCACTATTGAAGCAACTGCAGGAGCAGGAGATGAGCCTAGTACCTCCAAAATTCATGAGAAGTCCGAAGACCCTGATGATGAAAATTGTATTATTGCTTTGTTTGAATCAGAGGATGTAATCACCCATGCTATCAATGAAAAGAATTCTGATTTTGCTTACTTGCTTGATGTTGATCATGATCATTCCATGCATTCTCATTCATATAACATGCCTACATTTGAAATCAATGCAATAGAAATGTCAACTTTCAATCTTGGTACGGATGAAAATCCTAAACTTATACAAATTGCTCAAGAATTAACTATTGAAGAGAGAAAAGAATTTGAGAGAATAATTAAAAAATACGAAATTGTATTCACTTGGACATACGAAGACATGCCTGGAATTGATCAATCTATCGTAACTCACCGCATTCCAACTTATCCCGAAGCAAAGCCCGTAAAGCAGAAGCTCCGACGTATGAGACTCGAATGGGCAGATAAGATCAGGGAGGAGGTGAAGAAGCAGTTAGAAGCTGGATTCATCGAAGTAATCGACTATCCCCCTTGGGTCGCAAATGTGGTGCCCATCGCAAAGAAAGACGGCAAAGTAAGAATGTGCGTTGATTACAGAGATCTTAACAAGGCATGCCCCAAGGATGAGTTCGCATTGCCTCATATTGACGTATTGATCGACAGTGCAGTGTCAAGCGTCTTACACACGAATGTGGATGGTTTCATGGGCTACATGCAAGTTCAGATGGTCGAAAAGCACAAAGCAAAAACCTCGTTCACAACCGAGTGGGGGACATACTGTTACAGAGTAATGCCGTTTGGTTTGAAAAATGCCGGGGCAACTTATCAGCGAATGGCCACAGCACTGTTCCATGATATGATACACAAGGAGGTAGTACATGGACGATATGATGGTCAAATCAGAGACAAGAGAAGGGCATTTTGCCGCGCTCGAGAAGTTTTTGGCCCGAATTGCAGAATTCAAGCTAATGTTAAACCCGAAGAAGTGATTTTTCGGCGTTTCGTCGGGGAAAATCTTAGGCTATGTAATCAGAAATAAGGGAATCGAGGTGGATCCTGATAAAGTGAAGGCTATACAGGAGATGCCGGCGCCGAGAAATGAGAAGGAAGTGAGAGGGTTTCTGGGGCAGGTTCAGTATATCAGTCGGTTCATAGCGAGACTCACCGCAATCTGCAAGCCAATCTTTAAGTTATTAAGGAAAGACCAACCCACTATTTGGAATGATAAGTGTCAGCAAGCTTTGGAGAGTGTCCGAAACTATTTGTCCAATCCGCCAGTGCTGAGATCGCCTAAACTGGGAAAGCCGCTTCTCCTCTATATAGCAATTGAGGAGCGATCTATTGGGGCAATGTTGGCTCAAGAGGGAGACACCGGTGTGGAGCACGCGGTGTATTATTTGAGTAAGAAATTCCTGGAGTACGAGCTCAAGTACAACATGATCGAAAAGACATACGTGGCAGTAGTATGGTTGACAAAGAAACTGTGGCACTATTTCCAATCGTATAAAGTGATCATTATTTCTCAGATGGACCCCGTGAAGTATCTGTACCGAACTCCGTCTTTGACAGGGAAACTAGCCCGATGGTTACTACTTTTATCCGAGTTTGACATTGAATATGTAACGAAGAAGGTTATCAAAGGGAGGGCCGTGGCAGAGTTTCTGGCCAACCAACCTCTGAATGCAGAAGAGGAAGAGATAAATTATGATTTCCCCGATGAGCACTTAAACGCAATTGAAGTTATACCATGGAAAATGTTCTTCGACGGAGCAGTTAATTCGAATGGAGCCGGAATAGGAGTACTACTTACCTCACCGGAAGGAGAAAGGATCCCGATGGCCAAGAAGTTATCCTTCCCTCTCACCAATAATATGGCCGAGTATGAAGAGTGCATTTATGGTTTAGAGTCATTAGCGGCACTGGGAGCGTCATATGTCGAAATTTGGGGTGACTCAAAGTTGATCATCGAACAAGCACAAGGAAACTGGGAGGTAAGAGAAGAAACACTGCGTCCGTACCTCGATCAGCTAGAAGGGTTGGCATAAAGATTCAAAGAATGCCGTTTCTATCATATTCCTCGAGCACAGAACCAGGCGGCGGATGCCTTGGCCACTTTGGTGTCAGTTTGGGACAACCCCCGGAACCTTGCCTCGAAACCGTTGGTATTGAGGAGATCTCACAAACCATGCTACGAGGACATAATGCTGTTAGAGGCAGATGAAAAACCGTGGTATTTCGATATCGTGAACTTCATGAAAAATGGAACATATCCGGGAGAGTCAGAACCTAGGGATCAAGCTGTGATTAGAAGGCTAGCTCGTCAGTTCGTCATCCATAACGACTTGCTTTACAAAAGGCACATTGATGGGTTACAACTAAGATGCTTGGATGCGGGAGAAGCCCGCGAGGCAATGGAATCAGTACATTCAGGAATTTGTGGAGCCCATATGGGAGGAGCAGTACTAGCTAAGAAAATTATTAGGTAAGGCTTCTATTGGCTCACCATGGAAAGAGATTGTAATGAGTATGCGAAGAAATGTCACGATTGTCAAATCCACGGTGATTGCAATCATCTTCCGGCCATGGAATTACATGTGTTAGCACCTATTTGGCCATTCGCTGCCTGGGGCATCGACATCATCGGCGAAGTAAGGCCTAACGCTTCAAATGGACATAAGTTTATTGCTGTCGCCATCGATTATTTCACCAAGTGGGTAGAAGCAGAGTCGTTTAGCAAACTGGGATCCAAGCAGATGAGAAAGTTCATTGAAAAACACTTGATCACCAGGTTTGGAGTGCCTCATCACATGATTACGGATAACGGGGTCCAGTTTCAGGGGGAAGTAAGGAATCTTTTCCGAGAATATGGCATTGAACATCACAGGTCTTCTCCGTACCGTCCACAGGCTAATGGAGCAGTAGAAGCAGCTAATAAGAACCTTAAGAGGATTCTCGTAAAAACGGTGGAATCACATCGGAACTGGCATGAGCACCTCCCACTCGCGTTGTGGGCTTATCGCACGACAATTAGAACCTCAACTGGGGCAATGCCATTCTCTTTGGTGTATGGAACAGAAGCAGTCTTGCCGATTGAGATCGAAAAGCGATCATTGAGAATCGCAGTGGAGGCAGAAATTCCCGAGGCGGAATGGGTGAAGAGGCGATGTGAGCAGTTCGCTTTAGTTGACGAGAAAAGGATGGAAGCCCTTTACCATGTACAGTTATATCAAAGAAGGATGACTCGAGCTTTCAATAAAAAGGTCAAGACCAGTCCTGTCAAAGAAGGAGATTTGGTGCTGAAACAGATTCGTGTGACGCACACCGACCCTAGGGGCAAGTTTAAACCTAACTGGGAAGGGCCATTCGTCGTGAAGAAGATACTAAGCAAAGGAGCGGTGAAGTTAACTACCATGGACGGCATGGAATTCTCCGAACCTACCAACCTGGATAGGCTTAAGAAATACTTTTCGTAAAAAAAAAAAGAGAAAAAAAAAAAATTCCCGATAGGTTGAAAACCCGCAAAGGGCGACCTATGCAACAATAAGGGAAATCCTAATGGGTGAAAACCCGAGAGGGCACTCATTTAAAAATTCTGGGATAGTAAAAGGAGAGGAGAAAAATTGTCGGGATCCGAAAACCGAAAGGCGGGTCCTGGTAACAATAGTTATGACTTGAGCAATTACAAAAACAATGTATAAGAGACTAAGTATTTCTGTTGTTTGTAAATAAATAAAGGCATGAATATATTTGACGAGAATGATTGGAATCATCATAATCTACTGAATGCATGGTAATATGAATCACGAGTTATACATTTCCTATCCTACTTTTCACAAAAAGCCTACCTACTATCCACCCCACTCCCTATACATCAGCTATACAGCGGGGAAACCCCAATAAAAGCTACAAAGCAATAATGAAAGCTACAAAGCAATACATAACAAGCCTAATACGGAGGGAAGTCCCAATAGTCCTCAAAATCTCTCAAGTGTGATGCCCGCTCCGCAGATAGTGCCTCCTCGGCAGTTCGCGCTCGCTCATCAGCAACTCGTGCTCTCTCATCGGCGACCCGTGCTCTCTCCTCGGCAGCGAGGCGTCCGATCGACTCATCGCACGCCCTATCCTCGACAGCGAGGCGACCCTTAGTCTCCCGTCGCATCATCCCTGACCAGTGATCATTTCTCTCCTGATACACCTGACCGACCCGGGCGTCGGCCTCCCACACCAACTCGCTCTGTCTCCGCTCGTGGGCATGCAGATCGCTCTAAAGCAAAAAAAAAAAAGGAAAAACAGATAAAAATAAGAAGCAGTGTAGGCACGAACATAAATCATACATACATGCATACATTCCACTACACTAAAGTAAAATAATAATACATACCAGGTGATCGGTGCAGCGCAAGCTTAGGCGATCTCGGAGATAACCAGACAGCCCCACGTAATCCGTGCAGGTCTCCCTCGTAGTCAGAGAAGCATCTGAGGGATCAAAGGGGAACCTCGAGGTGAAGATAGGGGGAGCTGTCTCAAATCCCGCATAAGCTGCCCCGGACCTGTCATAACAAATCGTGGCAAAATCTCGCCCGTAGTCTGGTAGGGGCACACCTAGGGATGAGCTCTCTGGTCGGGCAGCGCTGGAGGACTCGTCGACATAGTAAGGCTGCTCGCACACGGGTGTCTGAGCTCGAATGCCGTCGAAGAAATCAGATAAATGTGCACTCCTCCAGGATCCCTCCTGCAAAAAAACACACACGATAAAAACCTCTAAACATCTCATGAATGAAATGGTAAAATGAGAATGGGGCGGAACCACTTACCGGGACCTCCTCCTGACCAAAGACTACCGTGATAGCCTCCCTCGAAAATACATCTGCCACCGGATCCACCTCCATCGCTGCCGCCGGGGCATCCCTCACGCTCAGCAGAGTAGACAAGTAAAGCTCACGGCCCCCGGCGTGAACCCACACCGCTCTACCAACGAACCGACGAGACCAGTCCCGATGAACGACCGATAAGGGCATGGTCCGCACCGCAAACATAGATACGGGGATTTCACCCGGTGTCCAATGTGCGTCACTAACTCCGGTGATGCCTCGGTCCCCCAAATACCACGCCCGCACGCAGGGGCCGGTGAGCACACACTGCTGCTCCTGGATCATAGATATATACGTATAATCGGGACCGAAGTCGAGGTCGTCCCACCTGAACTTAATCTAAAAAAATGCACAAAGAGAAAGTCAGAAAGACTCAAACAAAAATCTAGCACGACTAGGCAATAATCTACCTGTCTGAGGGTCAGCGAGTCTATCCAATCTAGAAGTCGCGGCACCGTCCGTGTCCTCTCGGCACCCAAGTCGAAATATCTCCACCGGGTCATGAGAGGCGGCCTCGGTACTCTCGGTCGAGGTCGAGACCGGCTGGGAAGGATGTGCCTCTCATACGCCCACACCTGCGGTAAAAACAAGGACTAGGAGGGTGAAAGACGCAAAGAAGATAAAACGGGCAAGTCAAAAAGGCGTCGCGTACCAGCAAAGCGAAGGTGTAACCACCGAAATCCTTGCGCTTCTGGCAAGTCAGATCCAAAAACTTTGAAAGGCTAAGCCTGCCCCCGCCCAATCATAGGAAGCCGCCGCATCCAGATCGCTGAGTGCCTGAATGAGACCCGCGTGTACCTTCTCGCCCTTCGTGCGGAAAATCGTCTCACTCAGAGTATATACCAAGAAACTATGAACCGCCAAGTCGGTATCGTCAGTCTCGCAAAAATCTCGCCGACTCAAAAGGCTCGCGGTGGAAATAAACTTCGCCGGAGTAGATTTTCCGCATGGGCGAACTCCCGGTCCAATCAAAGCAGCGAGCCTAGCGAGGTCGACCCGCGGTCGCATCATGTCGAAATGAAGAGGAACGGGAGTGCTGCTCCCTCGCAATCCTGTCAACAGTGAAAAATCTCTAGGCGAGATGGTCATCTCCCCAAAAGAAAGGTGGAAAGTGTGGGTCGAGTCAACCCACCGCTCACATAAGGCGCGTAGGCCAAAACGGTCACATACCCCGTTGGTACGGGGCAACGCTGCAATGAAAGGCTCAAAGCCCAACTCGCGCACGCGGGCTCTCGCCGCGGCGCCCAGCCTAGCATACCACGAGTGAATCTTGACGGTGGTCCCAGAAATCTCAATAAACTAGAAAGAACAAGACAAGAAAATTTAAATACAGTTCCTAAAGCATGCAATCAATGAGGACGCGTTAAGACTAGGCATTCTTTCATTATCTAACCTAGAGACATCTGGTCAATTAGGGCCAACTTTCTGTAAAAGTCTCTCCCTTAGGGTCACTCATGTAAGGTTTAGTTAATTCTTTAATCCACTCTCGTCCGCATTGACAAGGAGCATAGATTAAATTTTACTATCCACGTGCATTAGTTAAGTTTTTACTATTCACGTTTTCACTATTCACGTGCACTATTCAGTTAAGTTTTCACTATTCACGTGCACTATTCACGTTTTCACTATTCACGTGCATTAGTTAAGTTTTACTATTCACATGCATTAGTTAAGTTTTCACTATTCACGTGCATTAGTTAAAGTTTTTAATATTCACATACATTATTCACGTTTTTACTATTCACGTACACTATTCACGTTTTTACTATTCACGTGCACTATTCACGTTTTTACTATCCACGTTGTTTTTACTGTTAGCATGCATAAATTCGTAGTGTCGTTATTCACATGCATATAGCGCGCATTCTCACACAGAAATAAACAAGTGTTACTTGTAAGTGAAGAAATTCATGTTTTCTAGCTAAAGTCCTCTAAGGCAATCTAAAGGTTAGCATGCAAATCATGTTCGGATAGGAATGCTAAAGCCTAGAGTTTGAATCAAATAAAAGTGAGAAAATACTTACCTCGTTGCAGCGTGTCCGGCTCAGATGCGTTGTAGGGTCGTGGAAGGGATCCACTCTATCTAGGTTTACGTAAACCTCGTCCATGCCTCTAGTGCCATCCCATTCATCTAAATCCATCCCGAGAATAATCCAAAATCAAAGTCTAGAGAGAGAAAGAAGAGAGAGAAGGTGTGGGGTTGAAATGAAACCCCACCACCTTATATAGTAAGAGGGAATGACATTCCCGTAAATAGTGAAAAAGGTACGATTTGACATAAAGGTAAAAAGTAAATAATTAATTACCAGGTGCACAGACCTCTGATTTGCAGTCCGTTTCAGCCCGCATTTCTCCCAGACAGCAGCCAATATTGTCAAGATATGAACTCCAGGCAACAGCCAATTTTTACAGAACAGTGACACCAGTCAAAATACAGACGACAGTCAACAGAAAAATAATCGTTAGTCTATATCATTCCAGACCAAAACACGTTCCCATTAAACCTCCGAGACACTAGCTCCAGACAATGGTGTTTTAAAAGAATTCAGAATCATTAGAAAGAACTTTTCTGCCCTTTAGCCATCTTACCTACGGTTCACGACCGAGGTAGTTTTTTAGCCATCTTACCTACGGTTCGCGACCGAGGTAGCTCTTTAGCCATCTTACCTACGGTTCACGACCGAGGTAGTTTTTTAGCCATCTTACCTACGGTTCACGACCGAGGTAGCTTTTTAGCCATCTTACCTACGGTTCACGACCGAGGTAGCTTCTTAGCCATCTTACCTACGGTTCACGACCGAGGTAGCTTTTTAGCCATCTTACCTACGGTTCACGACCGAGGTAGCTTTTTAGCCATCTTACCTACGGTTCACGACCGAGGTAGCTTTTTAGCCATCTTACCTACGGTTCACGATCGAGGTAGCTTGTTAGTCATTCTTACCCATAGTCAACGTACGCTAGATTCTGAGAGAAAAACATCCACCGACGGCCGATTCAGAGGCGAGGCGGGAAAGAATCGACAAACAACACCGGAACGCGCAGCGTGAAGGTCAGGTATGCTCCCTCCTACTCTTTACGTGTCTTTTACTTTTATATGTTTTACATTGCATGTGTTGCGTTAGCAAAAAACGTTTTCAAAACACACACATCACTGTCAAAATAGAAAAGTAGGGGCAACTGTAGACACCGAGTCGGAGGACCTGTGACGAAAACCTGAAAACAAGACAGTTAAAGCGATTGATTCTGGAAGTTTCGAAAAAATAAAATAAATAGTTACAGTGGGTCGCTGCTGTGATGTGCGTAGTGCGAGTGCTTAGCGGCGGCCGACGCGTGTTCGACGACAGTCGGACACCCACTCGACGACGCAAAGCGCGCGCTCGACGCTCGGCGGTCACAATGCGTGGACGCCCGACGGAGCAGAACGCGAGCCCGACGGTCACGACGCGTGAGCGCCCGACGGCGCGGAACGCGAGCTCGACGGCCGCGGGGGCATGCAAGCCCGACGGTGCGAGACGCGCCCCAGCGGCCGTTGGGCGAGCGCCCAACCGCGTCGGGCGGACGCCCAACGACAGTTGGGCGCGCGCGCCCAACCTCGCGTTGGGCGCTCGCCCAACAATCGTTGGGCGATCGCCCAACAATCGTTGGGCGATCGCCCAACAATTGTTGGGCGGCCGCCCAACCTTTTGGGCGACGCCCGATTTTACTCGGGCGTCGCCCATTGGTCCGGGGACCCGTTTGCCTATAAAAGGCACGGATCCCCATGCATTTGAGAGGGGAGGAGAATTTTGGAGCCTTTCTCACTCTAAACATTTTTAGAGAGAGAAAGTGATTTTTTTTGAGAAAGATATTTTTTTTCTCAAAAATTCTGAATTTCCCAAAGTTAAATTTTTACTAAAAAACACAAAAAACCGGAAAATCACAACTCGTGGAATCAATCGGCTTCGACTGTCAGATACCGAACTTGAGGTATTATCCAAGGACTAGACTCGTTTTATTTTATTTAATTTATTTCTTTTCCTTTATTTATTTTTATGTTATAATTTTATTTATTTTGTCATTTATTTATTTATCACGTTTTATTTAATTTTTCGTATTTATTTAATTCCCGTCTCGTGTTGAATAAAATTCGGTTTTGCTTTAAAATAAAAAACCTCGTTTTGATATCCCAATACGAACCGTGATCCGATAAAAAGGTAGTTCGGGTGTTAGAAACGTTGTAATTATAAGTTTTAATTTAAAAGAATTTCCGAATAACGTTTTAAAATAAAAACGTCGTTTTAGGAATTTCCGTTATTGACTATGATCCATTTTTGGTAGTTCGGAAATCCAAAACGATTGAATTAGACCTAATTTAAAGTTTTTGAATAAATCTGGAAACCATTGGAGTGCTGCTGTAATTTTCCGTTTCTATCACTAATTGCTGTTTACCGATGGATTTTCCGTCGGTAAATCTGCTGGAATGTAAAAAATACTGTTTTGGTCCCTGTTTCTTAACTTTTAAGCTTTTGGTCCTTTGTATATATATGTATATTTATGTAATATATATTTTCAAACTATTTTTAGACATTTGGTATATATAATTATTTGGGATGTTTATATATCATTTTTTATTAAATATAAGTATATGTATATATATCTTTTCTTTTCTTTTTTCTTTATTTAAATGGTAATGAATTTCATTTTAAAAGAATATTTACTTGGGTGTTTTGGGAGTGATTAATTATTGGATGAATAAATATTATTTTGACATTTAAAATTACATTAGTTATGTATATATATAGTTTTGGGATATTTGGGTTATATTAGTTATTATTAAATAAAACTATTTTGGGAATAAATGTTATTTTCTTATCTAGGAGTTTTATTTACTATTTTCACATGTTTAAAGTATAAATGTATTATATTTAGTATTTTCATATATGTATTATATAATCTCTTTTCATTAACTTTTATTTCATATTTCTCTTTTGGATTAAAATGTATATATATATGCTTATATTATTTTCTTTATTCTTTTGGGCCATTTAGGGGTCCATGTTTCAAATGGGCTTTATTTGGGAGTAAATTTTGGTTTAAATATGTTCATTATTGTAATTATGACAAGTAGAGAATCCATTAAGGAAAAAGGGGAAAATTAAATCACAAAAAGAGTTTTTAATTTAATCATTTAAACTAATGGTTTTTTAGAGGTTCCTAATGTAAATAAATAGTGTTTTCTTGACATTTCAAATCGTTTCTCAAAACATCACGCTTTAAAACCTTAGTCCATTCCAACGACGGATTAAGCGAGCCTTGTAATTAAAATCGTTTTCATTGTAAATAATGAAGTTTTGAATCGTTTTCTTAAATGATTTGTACAAAATAAAATTGACTTGTATGTTTAATCACGTTTTCTTATTAAAGGTTTTTTTTTTATCTCAATGTTTTCAAACACTCGAGTCGTTCCAACGGCGATTCGGGTGAACTTCATCAAACGGGGTTTTAAAACGCACCTAAATCGTTCCAATGGCGATTAAGGTGCGAACCATGTAAATAAACTCGTTTTGGGGAAATAAGTTAGTGTAGAATTAACTCGTAACACGACATATAAATCACATTGTAAATAAACCACTTCTTCATTTCTCCCCTCTCTTTTATATTGAACTGATGTAAATGGGTGATTCTTTACTGATGTAGCTTTTCAATAATATATGCTCAAAACGGTTTCTAAAAAGAGAAAGAAAAGGGTTTCAAATGAATTTTAAACTTAAAGAAGTATACGATTAGTCCGTTATCGCCTAACATGCTGAGTAGGAGGCCGGTGGTTCATAACCGAGCGATGTCGGGGTGCCTAGTAGCCTTTCTCCGGAAAGGAGCTAGCCTTCTCGGCTCGTACCTAAGTTTCCCGAACCCACACCGGTCTCCCACTCCGGTCCTGCCGAGCAGCTTGATTCCATGATTGGTTGCTTTCAGTGCCAATCACCGCTTACGTCGCCATGAGGTGTCCACCTCCCGGTCCGCCCGGGAGATTAGGCCGCGACACCTCGTCTAACAGCGTGCTACATTCTTAATAGGGCTCTTGTTAGACCTATACTAAAGAAAACCCCCTATGAGCTTTGGAAAGGACGAAAGCCTAACATTGGATACTTTCGTGCCTTTGGCTGTAAATGTTTTATTTTAAACACTAAAGATAGCCTAGCTAAATTTGACTCAAAAGCTGATGAAGCTATCTTTTTAGGCTACTCAACAAACAGCAAAGCATACAGAGTTTTCAATAAACGAACTCAAGTTTTAGAAGAGTCAGTACATGTTGAGTTCGACGAAACTAACCCTACAGGAAGATATCTGTCGCTGACCGAGGATGATCCACACTCAGCACCCGCTGATCAAGATACAGCCGCTGAGTCATTTCCTCAAGGGCTGACTAAAGATAAAAGTGAACCAAATATTGTTTTCACTGACCAGTCTTCACCTGTAGAGATTGTTGAAACACAGGCAGCACAAGACATCAATCTACCCAAAGAGATAAGGATTCCAAGAGGGCACTCAGAGAGTGCAATCCTTGATGCCGCTGAGAATACCTTGATGACAAGAAACCAACTCAGGAGGTACCTCAGCAATGTAGCCTTCGTCTCAGTTCAGGAACCTAAGAACTTCGCTGATGCTGAGGAAGATGAATTCTGGATGAGCGCAATGCAAGAGGAACTTGACCAATTTAGAAGAGACGATGTATGGGAGCTAGTGCCACATCCAAGGAGTCAGAAGTCCATTGGAACAAGATGGGTCTTCCGCAACAAGCTGGATGAGCAAGGAAACGTAGTCAGGAACAAAGCAAGGCTTGTAGCTCAGGGCTACAGTCAGCAAGAAGGTATTGACTACGGTGAGACCTTTGCCCCAGTGGCAAGGCTAGAGGCTATTAGGATTTTATGTGCATATGCATCTTACATGAACTTTAAACTGTTTCAAATGGATGTTAAGAGTGCATTTCTTAATGGAGTTATAAACGAGGAAGTTTATGTTAATCAACCTCCAGGGTTTGAGCATCCTAAATTCCCAAACCACGTTTATAAGCTCAAAAAGGCTCTGTACGGCCTCAAGCAAGCACCACGTGCTTGGTATGAGAGGCTGACCAGTTTCTTGCTGACTAGAAACTACGTCAGGGGCAAAGCTGATACAACCTTATTCATTAAGAGAAAGGGTAAAGATACCCTGCTGGCTCAAATATATGTTGATGATATTATTTTCGGTGCTACTAATGAGTCAATGTGCAAGGAATTTAGCAAGCAAATGCAGACTGAGTTTGAAATGTCTATGATGGGAGAACTCAACTTCTTCCTTGGACTTCAAATCAAACAAGGAAAGAATGGCATCTTCATCAGTTAAGCTAAATATGCCAAGGAGATATTGAAGAAATATGATCTTGAAAACTGCAAGCCAATATCCACTCCTATGGGCACTGACACTGTCCTCTGCGCTGACGAGAATGGTAAGTCAGTAGACAGCAAGTTATATCGAGGTAAGTCATGGCTTTACACTCGTTGGATACACTGACACTGACTATGGTCGAGACAAGCTAGAACGGAAAAGCACCTCTGGAGGATGTCATTTCTTAGGAAGCTGTCTTGTATCCTGGTTCAGCAAGAAGCAGGCGTCAGTAGCCTTGTCTACCACTGAAGCTGAGTAAATTGCTGCTGGTCACTGTGTTGCTCAAGTCCATGGATTAAGCAACAACTTGAAGACTATGGTGTTCAAACAAAGACAATTGAGGTCAAATGTGACAACAAAAGTGCAATTGATCTATCAAAGAACCCAATTCAACACAGCAGGATGAAGCATGTCAGCATAAGGCATCACTTCATTAGAGACCATGTACTTAAGGGTGAGATAAAGCTGACCTACGTCCCAACGGATGAGCAGCATGCGGATATCTTCACAAAGCCACTGGCTCGTGAACAGTTCAGCATATTGAGAGAAGCCATTGGTATATTTAATCCTCTTCAGTAAATTCCTGTTCTAAAATGAAAATTTATGCTGAGTGAATTACTATGCTGAATGATTTATGCAAATGCATGCTGAGTGATTGTTATGCTGAGTACTTAATGAAAAATAAAATTAAATATCAATAATGAGTCAATATGCACACCGAGTAGTAATCTCAAACTGAGAAATCATCCTTTCATATACTACTGACCACTCAGAATATAAAACGCTTACTATTCTAAACGCTGAGTGTTAGATCCGTTGCATTAAATGCAAAAGCACGTGAATAGCCACCTAGGATGACGTATGCGCCGAATGTGTCATAAAAGCCAGGATCTTTGTCGGTTGACAATCCCAAGGCAAAACTGACACATGGATTCGATAAGATCCACACTTCACCGCTATAAATAATGGGTAAATCCCCATTTTTATTTTCTTTACACTTACCGAATTCTTTGGCAAAGCATTCTCTCTCTAAAAAAACCTCAAAGCTTCCAATCCTTTTCTGAAACAATGACTAGAGTTTCCGTCAACATCTCTGGTGTCGGTCACCCTAAGACCAGCTCCGATGAACCCTCCAGGCAAACTACTATGCCTGAAACTACCAAGGTCACTATGCCGAGCAAAGGCAAAGCTGACCAAGCAGCCTCATCCAAAGGAAAGCCGACCAAGGCAAGAACCTATTCCAAGGTATTTGAAGATATTAGCGAATGGAAATTAGACTTCTCACGATGGGTTTCTGAGACCCTTGTGACATCCGAGCAACCCTTCTGCGAATGGATATCGCAAAATGGTTGGACCGAGCTGTTCTCCATTAGGGATCACACCTATCCTGACCTAGTAAGGGAGTTCTACAACAACCTCCAAGTCGCTGATGATAACCAGGACTATCTGGCAACAGTAGTAAGGGGGAAAACGATTTTCATCAATCCTATCTATTTGGAAAATTTGCTGAAATTGAAAAATGAGGGAGCAAAACTGAGGAGAACTGGAGATCAGGATAACACTAACTACGAAGTTAACTTTTGCAAGCCCCCTGGTCATTCTGGAGAAATCTCAAGTACCTCAATGGGTCAGCACCAAAAGATGGCTCACTATTTGCTGACCTACTTTATTTATCCCAAGATCAACCGCACCACCTCAGCAACGAACTTTGAGCAATTCTTCATATGGCATATGCTGACGTACAAGCCGATCAATATGCCAGTATTCTTGATTGCTGGGTTCCTAAGGAGCACTGGAACTCTCAGGCTGGGATCACTCATCACCAGAATCCTCTTAGATCATCAAATTGATCTATCTCAGGAAACAAAGGCTAGAGGATCTGAGATTACTGCGGCTTCGCTGAGGGCTTTGAAGTTCAATCAGCCACTAAAGAAAGGAAAAGCTGCTGCTAAACAACAAGCTGAGGAAACAACTCCAAAGCAAAGCAAAAGGACAAAGGCTCCAGCTGCCCGCAAGAGGAAAGCTGTCGGGACTCCTTCAAAGAAGGCTGAGCCTCAGACCAAGAAGCCTAAGTCAGCTGCTGAACCAGGTTAGGAGAGACCTAAGTCAGCTAAGAAAAGGAGCAGGCAAGATGAGCCTGAAATTGAGGAAAGAATAGATGCTGATGAGCAGCCTCAAAAGAAGCAGAAGTCTTCTACACTGACTCTTATTGATGCTATTCCTACTGATGTAGTTGTCCCTGGAGACTCTCACTACACACAGTGTCTAGGAACTGTAGCTGAGCATCAAGAAGATGAGGTGCATCTGGACGATCAGTTCATTGCACAAGTTGAGGAAGAGTTAGATGGCGATAGTGAAGAAGATGATGAAGAAGAAGAAGAAGCCAACGGTCAGGATGACGCTGAGGACACAGAGGAGATAGATAGTGAGATTGGAGCTGAGCCAACCAATACTGTGTTGGCTGCTGGAAATGAACAAGAAACTTACCAACCCAATGTTCATCAAGAACAAGAACAAGCTGACCAGCTTAATGCTGATCAAGAGGAATCTTCTCCCTCTCACTCAGGAGAGTCTATTCAAGCTGACACTCCTCTGTTGGTCCCTTGTAAGGTTGCAAATATAGTTCCAAGGGGGGGTTAGGAACTATTTTACCTTTTTAAACTAATTTGGGCAGATTTCTTTTCTTTAAGAAAAGTTTATAAAACAGCGGCACTTAACACTCAGCAAGACACTGGCTTAGTCAACTAGTGACTAGGACAGCTTCGTTGCTTAGGTCAGGAAATAGCACTTAGAGTCTATTCATGAACCTGCTCGTTTGTAGCGCACAACTCAACTTGACCTCTTTTACTTGGTCAGTTTTAGTTTGTTTTAAGCAAGCAATATAAATAAGGAGTTAAGGTTTAAGAAAACTTCACTCAGCAGATTTATCCAGGTTCGGCTTCTTCTAAGCCTACGTCCTGTCCCCGGAACACTTCCGAGATTTCAAATCCTCTACTGAGCTCTTTAAAGGTAGAGCCTCAAACCTTTTACAATATCAGCAATTGAGTATGACAAGAGTACCTTCCTCTATACTTCTACTCAATCCTAATCTCTCCGCTGAGTACTTAAAACCGAGTACTCAGCCTCTCCTTTCTACTTCTAGAAATGATAAAGATTTTGTCCTAAACAACAATTGCTAGAACACCTTAGATGATTGAAAAACAACCACTCTAGACTTTTACACAGATATGAAAATGTAGTGTAAGAATTTTGCTTTGCTTCTTGCTTGCAGAACTTGTAGAGATTTTGTCAGCGTAATGGCTTGATCAAGTTCTGTATTTAGTGAAGCTTGTGATGGCACTATTTATAGAGACGTCTGGCCATTCGGTCATTTCGAATTTCGAAATAACCGTTGGAGGGAAACGGCTATGTGTCGTTGTCATCCTGACTTGCACAGAGCTCTTGGCCAATCACAATCGTGTATCTTCTATTCTCGGTCAGCACAGCAGATGGTCTCTCCTTTTATGGTAAAGTCAACTGGACAGCATACTGTGTCGTCTGAACTTTGCTAAAAGAAGAAACACTTTGTCTGGAAGTTTTCCTCTGCCGGTCTGCTGTCTTGTACGCTTTGTCGAGACTACTCAGCAGCTTCATTGTGAAGTTGTTCCTGAAGGTCTTCTAGATCCTTCCGTTTGCTGAGTTGCGTTTTTGTCCAAAATGACAACGTCTTGACATACGCGGGTCGAGTGTACTGAGTTGTTTGACTTGGGCCTTGGCTTCCGTATTGGGCTTGGGCCTTCCAATCCTTATGACTTATAACATTTATACTCAACATTGAACAAACACATTAGTAGAATAAATCAACGCATTTAAACTTAGTGTGTTTAGAATATGTATTCTAATTTATACTTAAACAATTTTGTCAAATCAAAATTATGTGGAAAGGTGTTTCAACAAACTCCCCCATTTTGATGTTGGCAAAACTGTTCAGCAAGGAACTCAGTATGAGCTCCCCCATGATAGTTGACCTTTTTAATTAAGTGAACTCCCCCGTAAGGACTGAACTACTGACTTAGTTTTATTCTAAACATTCTAAGGTTTAACTGAATAAGTCTAAGATCAGATTTCAGGTATAGGTCAGCTTATGGGTCATATTCTATTTTACTCAGAATTCAGCGGAAGTAATGTATAGTGACAGAGCGCGCTGAGCAAATTATTGTTCAATGAGTTCTTTATCAGAATGTATCCTAAGATCATAGTATGATGTCAAACATGTTATCAGCATATCATTTAGTCAATAAATATTATAAGTGTTAAGCATAGCTGATATAACGAAGATACATAATAACTCAGTACTTAATAGCATATATCATAACTCAGTATTTGAATAAGAAAAGGAAGTATGATATATTGATAGAAGTCAGCAGTTGCACAGCAAAAGAAATAAATTAGCAAAAATTAAGACCTAGCCTAACTATTTCTTTTTCTTGCCCTGTGACTGACTTCTCTTGTACTGACATTGCTCATGCTGAGCTCTAGCAGCTTGCTCTTTCTCCCCCGTTTTGTCAACTTCAGGGAGCTTAAACGCATCGGTTAAGACAGCACGAGAAAGTTCTTGTGAAAGCTCTTTTAATTTGTCAGCACTTTCGTTCACGCCATCAAAAATGGCAACCCCATCAGCTGAGACTTCTACTGGTATATGAAGATCAGCAGCACTGAGCATATTTACACTGAAGGCTTGAGCTTTAGCTTGCCAGATGAGAGCTTCAGAGAGGCCAGCGAAGACTTGGTGGAATGTCTTCAGAAGTGCTGAGTCATAGTGATGTCGTTGAATATTATTATGACGGATATGGTTGAAGGATTGTTGTGTGAGGGACAATAATTCATTCTACTTCAACTCGTCAGTATCCATTTCTTGCTTGTTCAGGTTAAGTAGCCTGACAGCCTCACTGATTTGCTCAACTGAGCACTGACTATAGGACACCATTTGCTCATTTGTCTTGAGTTGCTCAGTATGCAGCTGAGCAAAAAGCATCTTCAGTTCTGAGGAAGTGGCGTAGTCAGTGTTCACAGCAGATAACCTCTGGACTTGCTGATGTAGCGAGTTCAGATGTTGAATTGTGGACAGTTGAATCTCTGCCAACTTGGCAAGTGAGTCTTTCTTTGCTTGCTGGGCTTGAAATGATATGACGACATTCAGCAGGTCCTTGAGTCCCTTGACTTCATTGAGAAGTAGAGTGACTTGGGAGAGCTGAGTTGTCTCTGGGAATGAGGATCCATCAGCAGGTGAAGCAGACTGTTGAAGATCTTGGATGAGAGCTTGCACTGAGTCGATGAGATTCTTGCCGGACTCAGTGGCATCCCTATGTACATCCGTATGACCAGAAGAGAAGGGTGTGAGAGGAGTACCCTAGTCAGTGACAGGATGAGTTTGCTCAATCTGCACTTGAGATGGAGGAATTGTTGTGTGATCGGCAGAGAGATTGGTTGTAGAGGTGTTAACTCGAACACTGTCCGTGCTGACGGCAGAAGGATGGGGAGTCAGCACCATGCTTGAGGAGACAGCATGAGCAGTGGTCGGTTCAACCTGACTGGTTGAAGTAGTGGAAGTATGATGCTCGGCATGTTCCTGTTGAGAAGAAACAGAGGCTTGTTTTTCCAACGGCATTGTAGTAGAGGAAGTTGAGGGCCGTTTGAAAAATTTTAATTGGACGGTAGAAGGATCCTTTGTTGTCTTGGAGAGGACAAGTTCAGGAATAGATGGTGATTGCAAAGGGGGTTCACTGAACATTTTCTCACTGGCCTTAACCAGCTTTCGCCTTCTACGTGGTGGAGAGGTATGATGAGCAGGTTCTTCTGAGTGAGTAGGTTCTTTTTCCTCATTATGGGTCTGGTCAGCTTGATCCACTTGCTCAATTCCAGCAGCTAACTCAGTGTCAGTCTGCACAGCTCCACCAGCTAACCCAGTGTTAGCGTCCTCAGCTTCAATTTCGCTGTCATACTCTTCAGACTCCTCAGCGTCATCCTGACCGCTGGTTTCATCGTCTTCTTCTTCTTTTTCTTCAGTATTATCTCCATCAAGTTCTTCCTCAACTTGGGAGATGAAGTGGTCATCTAACTGGACCTCAGGTTCCTCAGCATCAGTACCTTGGCATTGAGTGAAATGAGAATCACCTGGTACAATAAAATCTGTCGGCATGACGTCGAGAGGTGCCAGTGTTGAAGACTTCTGCTTCTTCTTCTCAGCTGACTTTCCAGCTGACCTCTGTCTCTTTGCTGGAGACACAGCATTAGGTGCCTCAGCAGATTTTCTCTTGCGAGAAACTGGGGCCTTAGTTCTTCGCCCTTTCTTAGGCTCAGCAATAGTCTCCTCAGTCTGATCAGCTTGGCCAGCAGCAGCAGCAGCTTTTCCTTTCTTCAAGGGCTGTCCAAATTTAAGTGCCCTCAGCGAGGCAGCTGTGATTTCAGTTCCTCTAAAAGATTCCTCACCTTCGAGGTCAATCTTGTGGTCGATGAGGATCCTGGTGATGATTGATCCCAACCTCATTGTACCCGTGCTGCGTAGGAACCCAACAACTAAGAAAACTGGCATGTTGATGGGGGTGTACGTCAGCATGTGCCATATGAAGCACTGTTCAAAGTTGGTTGCTGATGTAGTGCAGTTGATCTTTGGGTAAATGAAATAGCTCAGCAGGTAGTGAGCCATCTTCTGATGCTGTCCCATTGAAGATGCTGAGATCTCTCCTGAGTGACCCTCAGGTTTGCAGAAGGTATGGACGTAGTCGGTCTTGTCCTGATCTCCTGACTTTCTCAGCCTTACTCCCTTAGTTTTGAGCTGGAGGAGATTTCCTATGTACAGAGGGTTGATGAAGATGGTTTTCCCTTTTACTTCAGTGCTCAGGTAGTCGGCGGAGTCACTGGCAACCTTGAGGTTGTGGTAAAATTCCCTCACTAGGTCAGGATATGTCTCATCCCTGACCGAGAACAGCCCAGTCCATTCATTCTTGGAAATCCACTCAGCAAATGGTTGTTCGTTCTGTACAAAGTGCTCCGAAACCCATCTAGAGGGTTCTACCTTCCATTCACGTACATTGTCGAAGATCTTTGAGTAGGTCCTGATCTTAACAGCTTTCCCTTGGCCAGAGGTTTGGCCAGTTTTACCCTTGCTCGGTGTAGAGGGGTTTCGTGAAGGTTCATCGGAGCTGGACTTATTTTGGCCGGCACCGGAGACGTTGAAGGATAGCTTAGTCATGCTTCTAAGATGGAGAGAATAGAGGTATTTAAGAGAGAGAAATTTGGGTGATTTCGTAGCCTTAAAGATTTGTTGAGCGTAAGGAGTAAAAGATGGGGAATTGCCCATGATTTATAGACGAGTTGAACGGTGTGGATCTTAACCAAATCCATGTGTCAGTTGCCTTGGGATCATGTACCGACAGGGATCCTGGCATTTATGACACATTACGGCGAATACGTCATCCTAGGTTATACGTGTGCTTGGAATTTATGCTAATGGATTAATCACTCAGTATTTAGAATGTCAAGCGTTTGATATTCTGAGAGGTCAGTGCATTATTTAAGGATGATTTTAAGTTCAAGTTCTAAACTAATTTACTCAGTGTGCAAGTTTACTCAGTATTGTATATTCAGTCAGTTTCAAGAGATACTCAGCAAATAATAAATCATTCAGCATGTAATTCACTCAGCATTCAATATTCATTTAGCACAGGAATTTACTGAAGAGGATTAAACATACCAATTGCTTCTCTCAGTATGCTGAACTGCTCACGAGCCAGTGGCTTCGTGAAGATATCCGCCAGCTGTTCATCCGTTGGGACATAAGTCAGCTTAATTTCTTTCTTAAGTACATGATCTCTGATGAAATGATGTCTTATGCTGACATGCTTCATCCTGCTGTGCTGGATTGGGTTCCTTGAGAGGTCAATTGCACTTTTGTTGCCGCATTTGACTTCAATTGTCTTTGTTTGAACACCATAATCTTCAAGCTGTTGCTTAATCCAAAGTACCTGAGCAACACAGCTTCCAGCAGCAATGTACTCAGCTTCAGTTGTGGACAGGGCTACTGACGCCTGCTTCTTGCTGAACCAAGATACAAGACAGCTTCCTAGGAATTGGCATCCTCCAGAGGTGCTTTTTCTTTCCAGCTTGTCTCGTCCATAGTCAGCGTCAGTGTATCCGATGAGTGTAAAGTCATGAGTATTTGGATACCACAGACCTGCATTTACTGAGCTTTGCAAATATCTAAGGATCCTTTTTACAGCTATGTAATGGGATTCCTTAGGGTTAGCTTGATATCTAGCACAATAACATACTGAGAACTGAATGTCCGATCTACTTGCTGTTAAGTAAAGTAAAGAGCCAATCATACCTCGGTATAACTTGCTGTCTACTGGCTTACCATTCTCATCAGCGCAGAGGACAGTGTTAGTGCCCATAGGAGTGGATATTGGCTTGCAATTTTCCAAGTCATATTTCTTTAAGATCTCCTTGGCATATTTTGCTTGACTGATGAAGATGCCATTGTTTCCTTGTTTAATTTGAAGACCGAGGAAGAAGTTGAGTTCTCCCATCATAGACATTTCAAACTCAGTCTGCATTTGTTTGCTAAACTCCTTGCACATTGATTCGTTAGTTGCACCAAATATTATATCATCAACATAAATTTGGGCCAGCAGGGTATCTTTACCCTTTTTCTTAATGAATAAGGTTGTATCAGCTTTGCCCCTGACGTAATTTCTAGTCAGCAGGAAACTGGTCAGCCTCTCGTACCAAGCACGTGGTGCTTGCTTGAGGCCGTACAGAGCCTTTTTGAGTTTGTAAACATGGTTTGGGAACTTAGGGTCCTCAAAACCTGGAGGTTGATTTACATAAACCTCCTCGTTTATAACTCCATTAAGAAATGCACTTTTGACATCCATTTGGAATAATTTAAAATTCATGTAAGATGCATATGCACATAATATTCTAATTGCCTCCAGCCTTGCCACTGGGGCAAAGGTCTCACCGTAGTCTATACCTTCTTGCTGACTGTAGCCCTGAGCTACAAGCCTTGCTTTGTTCCTGACTACGTTTCCTTGTTCGTCCATTTTGTTCCTGAAGACCCATCTTGTACCGATGGTCTTTTGACTCTTTGGATGAGGCACTAACTCCCATACATCATTTCTTCAAAATTGATCGAGCTCCTCTTGCATTGCGTTCATCCAGAATTCATCGTACTCAGCTTCAGCGAAATTCTTCGGTTCTTGTACTGAGACGAAAGCAACATTGCTGAGGTATTTCCTGAGTTGATTCCTCGTCATCAGGGTATTCCCAGCAGAATCAAGGATTGCACTTTCGGAGTGCCCTTTAGGAATCCTTATTTCTTTGGGTAGATTCATGTCTTGTGCTGTTCCTGTTTCAACAATCTCTGCAGAAGTAGATGGGTCAGTAAAAGTAATCTTAGGTTCACTCTTACTCTTGGTCAGCCTTTTCGTGAATGACTCAGTAGCTGGTTCTGAGTCAGCGATGGTTACTGAGTTTGGATCATCTTCGGTCAGCGGCTGGTATCTACCTGCAGGGTCAGTTTCATCGAACTCTACATGTATTGACTCTTCTAAAACTTGAGTTCGCTTATTAAAAACTCTATATGCTTTGCTGTTTGTTGAGTAGCCCAGAAAGATAGCTTCATCAGCTTTTGAATCAAACTTTGCTAAGCTATCTTTGGTATTTAAAATAAAACATCTACAGCCAAAGGCACGAAAGTATCCAATATTGGGCTTTCGTCCTTTCCAAAGTTCATAGGGGGTTTTCTTGAGTATAGGTCTAACTAGAGCCCTATTAAGAATGTAGCATGCTGTGTTAACAGCCTCACCCCAAAAATACTTTGGAAGCCTATGCTCATCCAGCATTGTCCTGGCTATTTCAACCAGAGTTCTGTTCTTCCTTTCTACAACCCCATTTTGCTGAGGTGTTCTAGGAGTAGAAAAATTGTGGTTAATGCCGCTGTCTTCACAGAATTCAACAAACTTTTGGTTTTTGAATTCTCCACCGTTATCACTACGGATATGAGCTAATTTTAGGTCTTTTTCATTTTCAATTTTTCTAACCAAATTTGAAAATGTCTCAAAGGTCTCATCCTTGCTGGTCAGCAAGATAACCCACGTATACCGAGAGAAATCATCTACAATGACCAAGGAAAATCTTCTTCCACCCAGACTCAGCGGCTGGACTGGACCAAAGAGATCCAAGTGTAGTAATTCTAACTGACGTTTAGTTGAGATAATGTTTTTACTGTGAAAAGATTGTTTGGTTTGTTTTCCAGCTTGGCAAGCGTGGCATAATTGATCTTTTTGGAATTTAAGTTCAGGCAGTCCCTCAACCAATTGCTTTCTTGCTTGTTTGGCCAGGAGGTCCATGCTTACATGACCAAGTCTCCTGTGCCATAGCCAGGAATTTTCTTCCTTTGTTACTAAGCACACAGTTTTTGAAAACTTTTTCTCTAAGTCTAGCATAAAGACATTATCTATCCGAGGGGCAGTTAAAATTAACTCATTAGTTTTACCCTCGTATATTTTACATCCAGTAGCATCAAATATAACTTTTCTCCCATTGTCACATAGCTGAGCTACGCTGAGTAAGTTATATTTGAGTCCGCTGACTAGGGAGACAGATTCAATAGTAGGATTACCTCCGATGGTTCCTGAGCCTACTATCTTACCCTTCTTGTTGTCTCCAAAACTTACGCTTCCTCCTCATTTACGTTCGAACGTGATGAATTGAGTTTCATCACCCGTCATATGCCTTGAGCATGCGTTGTCAATATACCACATTTTTGACTTCTCGGCACATCTCAGGCTTACCTGCATTGTAATCAGTTTCCTTTAGGTACCCAATTCTTTTTGGGTCCTGACTTGTTAGGTTCAACAGGTAAAGCATCATATTTTATTTTGTGGCGACATACATTAATAGTGTGGCCACTTTTTCCACAGAAGTCACAACTGACTTTCTGTTTAGGACTCTTTACTGACTTGTCAGCACCCCAGTGCTGAGCGTGCCAGCACACCTTAATGGTGTGTCCTAACTTCCCACAAAAGTCACACTGGACTCTTCGCTGGGGATTTCGTCTCTGCTGAGTACCTTGGTACTGAGTACCTTGATACTTAGTTCTCAGAGGAAAATTATTTTTGTTTGGAACCTTTAGTTGGTTCTGAATGGTTGTGACATCCTTCCTCAGTTTCTTGGAAACTGACTGGACTTCAACTACAGACTCATGAATGGTTTTCATATTTTCATGCAAAACTGAGTTGTCTTGAAGAAGGTATCTGAGGTCACTCAGTTTGATCTCTTCCACCTCATCACAGCGCCGGCTGAGTGTTTTAATCTTTTTGTTACACTTTTTGACAAGTGTGTAAAGATCACTCAGGGCATTACCCATTTCATTTCTGAGTTGAGAGAGTGAGATTACCTCATTGGATTGCTCTTCATTGTCTGACTTATCAGATTGGTCAGCATGCTCAGAAATGCATGGCTCAGCAAGTTCGTCAGCCATGAAGCATATCTTCGCTGACTCGGTGGCCTCAGTTTCTGTTGATGAAGATTCATCACTGTTACTCCAAGTAGCCACCATTGCCTTCTTCCCACTTTTCTTGTCTTTCCTCAGCGTGGGGCAGTTTGACTTAATATGGCCATCTTGGTGGCACTCAAAGCATGTAATGGGCTTTGAGTTGTCCTTTCTGTATTTGCTGTCGCTTGAGTCAGCCTTATACTTATCAAACTTTTTGTAAGGCTTTTTGGAATATTTGTCGTTCTTCCTGAACAGCCTCTTCATCTTTCTTGTGAACATAGCCATCTCCTCATCATCAGTTGAACTCCCGTCAGTGGAGTCAGCCTTCATGTCAAGTGACTTCTGCTTCTTGTCATCAGATTTTTCCTTCACCTCAAAGTTCTTCATTGATATCTCATGGGTCAGCAATGAACCCATGAGTTCGTCATATTTGTAGGTGGTTAAATCCTGAGCTTCCTCAACTGCTGTCTTCTTTGCTTGCCAGTCTTTTGGAAGACTCCTGAGTATCTTTTTGACTTGTTCTTCCTCAGTGAAGATTTTCCCAAGTCTCTTGAGCTCATTAATGATGTTGGTGAACCTTGCGTTCATGTCTGAAATGCCCTCATCATTGTTCATCTCGAACAGCTCGTACAGTCTCATCTGCTGATTCACCTTGGATTCTTTTACTTTGTTTGTTCCCTCGTAGGTGACTTCCAGATTTTTCCAGATCTCTTGTGCCGACTCACAACCTGAGATTTTGTTATATTCTGCAGCATCGAGCGCACAGTGAAGCATATTGATAGCCGAAGCATGGTTTTGAAGCTTCTTAAGATCATCCTCTGTCCATTCAACCTCAGCTTTAACAACTGACTGGCCATCAACAACTTTCACAGGTACAAACGGGCCTTGGACTATAGATAGCCAAGCACTCATGTTTGTAGCTTGAATGAAGTTTTTCATCCTATTCTTCCAAAAGGTATAGTTTGACCCGAAGAATAGGGGAGGCCTGGTAATGGACAGCCCCTCAGGTAATATCTGAGTTGTCTGGTTTCCAGGGAGAAACCGAGTGCTGTTTTCGCCCATGGTATGGATCAACTCAAGGTTGTTAGACCTTTAGTAATGAGCTTTTAAGCTCTGATACCACTTGTTGGTCCCTTGTAAGGTTGCAAATATAGTTCCAAGGGGGGGTTAGGAACTATTTTACCTTTTTAAACTAATTTGGGCAGATTTCTTTTCTTTAAGAAAAGTTTATAAAACAGCGGCACTTAACACTCAGCAAGACACTGGCTTAGTCAACTAGTGACTAGGACAGCTTCGTTGCTTAGGTCAGGAAATAGCACTTAGAGTCTATTCCTGAACCTGCTCGTTTGTAGCGCACAACTCAGCTTGACCTCTTTTACTTGGTCAGTTTTAGTTTGTTTTAAACAAGCAATATAAATAAGGAGTTAAGGTTTAAGAAAACTTCACTCAGCAGATTTATCCAGGTTCGGCTTCTTCTAAGCCTACGTCCTGTCCCCGGAACACTTCTGAGATTTCAAATCCTCTACTGAGCTCTTTAAAGGTAGAGCCTCAAACCTTTTACAATATCAGCAATTGAGTATGACAAGAGTACCTTCCTCTATACTTCTACTCAATCCTAATCTCTCCGCTGAGTACTTAAAACCGAGTACTCAGCCTCTCCTTTCTACTTCTAGAAATGATAAAGATTTTGTCCTAAACAACAATTGCTAGAACACCTTAGATGATTGAAAAACAACCACTCTAGACTTTTACACAGATATGAAAATGTAGTGTAAGAATTTTGCTTTGCTTCTTGCTTGCAGAACTTGTAGAGATTTTGTCAGCGTAATGGCTTGATCAAGTTCTGTATTTAGTGAAGCTTGTGATGGCACTATTTATAGAGACGTCTGGCCATTCGGTCATTTCGAATTTTGAAATAACCGTTGGAGGGAAACGGTTATGTGTCGTTGTCATCCTGACTTGCACAGAGCTCTTGGCCAATCACAATCGTGTATCTTCTGTTCTCGGTCAGCACAGCAGATGGTCTCTCCTTTTATGGTAAAGTCAACTGGACAGCATACTGTGTCGTCTGAACTTTGCTAAAAGAAGAAACACTTTGTCTGGAAGTTTTCCTCTGCCGGTCTGCTGTCTTGTACGCTTTGTCGAGACTACTCAGCAGCTTCATTGTGAAGTTGTTCCTGAAGGTCTTCTAGATCCTTCCGTTTGCTGAGTTGCGTTTTTGTCCAAAACGACAACGTCTTGACATACGCGGGCCGAGTGTACTGAGTTGTTTGACTTGGGCCTTGGCTTCTGTATTGGGCTTGGGCCTTCCAATCCTTATGACTTATAACATTTATACTCAACATTGAACAAACACATTAGTAGAATAAATCAACGCATTTAAACTTAGTGTGTTTAGAATATGTATTCTAATTTATACTTAAACAATTTTGTCAAATCAAAATTATGTGGAAAGGTGTTTCAACATCCTCCTCCTCCTCGCAGAAGAAGACTAGTTAAGGCAATTCAGAAGTCAGTAATTGACATTCCTGTTCAACCACCAACTGTCCCTGACTTTGTTATTCAGAAGCCGACCCAAGACCCTTCTAGACTCAAGCTGAAATTTTTCAGAAAACAACCAACCACTACTCCATCGGCTTCCCTTGAAAAGCAAGCCTCTGTTTCTTCACCAAAGGAACACGCCGACTTGAATGCTTCTGCCAACTCAACAAGTCAAGTTGAGCCAATTCTTGTAAATGCTATCAATCCAAGCATTGTGCTGACTCAAAACATTCCTGCCCCTGTCAGCACAGACAGCATAAGAATTACCTCTTCTCCAATCAACACCTCTGCCGATCAGTCAGTTCTACCTGAAACTCAAGTGCAGATTGGAAACACACTTCCAGTCACTGACCATATTATTCCTCTGACTCCTCTCCCAACCGGTCATACTGAGGAAACAAGACAAGTTAATGAAGGCTCTCTTAGCTACTTGCATGCCGCCGAGTCTGGAAAAAGAATCATCAACTCGGTGCAAACACTAATCAAAGACCTTCATCAAACCACTCAACCTGCTACTGGGTCTTCTACTGCCGAGACAACTCAGCTCTCCCATGTAACTCAGCTTCTCCACGAAGTTAAGGGATTCAAAGACTTGCTGAGTGTCATCGTTACCTTTCAAGCACAACAAGCTAAGCAGGATTCCATCGCAAAGCTGGCTGAGATCTAACTGACAATAGTTCAACATCTCAACGCTCTTCAAGAATAAGTTCAGACTTTGTCAGCTGCGAACACGCGCTATGCAACTTCTGATGAAGTCAAAATGCTTTTTGCTCAGCTTCACACCGAGCAAATCAAAACCAACGAGCAAATGGTCTCCTATTCTCAGTGCTCAGTAGAGCAAATTGGTGAGGCCGTTCGATTGCTGAACTTGAACAAGCAAGAGATGGATACTGACGCTATGAAGCAAAATGAAATGCTGTCTATGACCAGACAAACCTTCAACCACATACGTCACACAAATATTCAGCGTCAATATTACGACACATCCCTACTGAAGACTTTTCATCAAGTCGTTGCTGGCCTGACCGACGCACTTACCTGGATAGGTAAATCTCAAGCTTTCATAGTAAGCATGATCAGCGCTGCTGAACTCAATATACCCGCCGAGGTATCAGATGATGGAGTTGCAATTTTTGATGGTGTCAATGAAAGCGTCGATAGGCTTAAGGCGCTATCCACAGAGCTGACCAGAGTCGTCCTTACCGACGCCTTTAGGATTCCTCCTCCCGATGCTGACAAAACGGGGGAGAAAGAAGTAGCTAAAACACAGCATGAGCTTAGTCAGTCTAAGCAAAAGAAAAAGAAATAGAAGTAGGCTAGCTCAGTATAAAGAAGTAGCTAGAACACAGCATGAGCTTAGTCAGTCTAAGCAAAAGAAAAAGAAATAGAAGTAGGCTAGCTCAGTATATGCTATGTGTAGTCTCTATGATTTTTCTTTTGTCTTTCATTGTATACGCTGACTACTTTTAGTAATATCAATACTTGCATCTTTTTATCCAAAAACTGAGTTATGAGTTATTATCTATGATGCTGAGTATTAAGTTATTATGTACCTTCAATTACATCAACTATGTTTAATGCTTATAAAACTTGTTGATTGTACCCAATGCTGATAACATGTTTGACATTGACTTGTATGTTTATATAACAGTGTCTTATAAAACTCATTGAACAACAAATTACTCAGCGCCCTCTGAATGCTATAACTTCCGCTTAAACACTGAGTAAAATAGAATATGTTCCATGAGCTGACCTATATCTGAAAACTGACTTTAGACTTACTCGATTAAACCTTCAAATGTTTAAAGTAAAACTAAGTTAGTAGCTCAACCCTTATGGGGGAGTTTGCAAAGTTATATCAGGTTATTTCGAAATTCGAAATGACCGACACCTCAGACGTCTCTATAAATAGTGCCATCAGTTGCTTCATTCAATACAGAACTTGATCAAGCCATTACGCTGACCAAATTTCTACGCAAAGTTCTGCAAGCAAAAAGCAAAGCAATCTTACACTAAATTTCATATCTTTTGTGTAAAAGTCTAGAGTGATTATTCAATCATTTAAGGTGTCTTAGCAATCATTGTTTAGGACAAACACTTATCATTTCAAGAGATTAGAAAGGAGAGGCTGAGTACTCGGTTATAGTACTCAGCAAGAGATTAGGATTGAGTAGAGGTATAGAGGAAGGTACTCTTATTATACTCAGTTGCTAAGATTGTAAAAGGTTTGATGCTCTACCGTTAAAGAGCTCAGTAGAGAATTCGAAATCTCGGAACGTGTTCCGAGGACAGGACGTAGGCTTCGAGGCCGAACCTGGATAAATCTGCTGAGTAACATATTTCTAACCTTAAACTCCTTTATATATTTATTGCTTGCTTAAACAAAAACTGACCAAGTAAAGAGGTCAAGCTGAGTTGTGTGCATTGAATATCTGAGCTCAGGAATAGACTCCAAGTGCTATCTCCTGACTCAAGTAAAGAAACTGACCTAGTCACTAGTTGACTAAGCCAGTATCTTGCTATTCACTCAGCGCCGCTGTCCAAACCTTTTTCTCACGAAAAAGAAGTCTGCCCTAGCTTAAATTTTTTAAATAGTTCCTAACCCCCCCTTGGAACTATACTTGTAACGTTATAAGGGACCAACAAAACTTACCCATGAATTTGAATTGAAGAGGATGAAACCACAGAAGAAAGACTTTTACTAAGACCCAATAAACTCATTATTGCAGAGAAAATAATTAGGAAGAAGAAGAAGAAATTCCGAATATTTTGACCAATTTAAGGTGAAAAATGGAGTTGCTCCCTCAGTAAAACTGGGATAAAGTTGAGCTAAAATATCCCGATTCAAGATAAATTTATGAGGAAGTGGGATTTCTTTAGGATCTACTCCAGCATTTAGAAATTGGTTAATTGGTAAAGATACATGTGCTTGATGTCCCACCCAAGAAAGAGACCCAGAATCTAAGGTAACTAACATTTGAAGGATAACCAACCAGAATCTTCACTAAGAAGTCAATCGTAATGGAAATAATACGACCGAAAACTGAAAGTATAAACCGAACATAAATTTCGAAATAGGAGCGATGAAACAGAGACGATGCTACACATAAAGATATCGAAACCAAAAAGGTAACAGACAGATACACATGAAACAAATGGAAGAATAATATTATGCAAGAAGGTAAACAGAAGAACGCAGATGACGGACAGACTGAATGTAGGGATTAGGTTTCGAAAAAATAGACAAAGAAAGAAGGTCAGATTAGAGAAAGAAAAAAGCCGACCGAAAATAGTAGAGTGGTAGGGAATAAAAGGAATTAGGATTAGAGGTTAAGATTGAGATGGGCAAAATTTAACACATAGAATCTATTTGAATATATATCGGACTGATAACCAGAGATTGGAAGTCGAATTTGACAAGAACTAAAGATTTGAATGACATAGAGAACACAAACTCAAACAGATAATTGAAAAACACGAACTGATTGAAGAACTAATATTGAAAGTCCGAACTAGGAAAGAACTAGAGATACGAACGAATCAGAAGAGAATTGAGAGACAGATAATTAATCATAATCAGGATGTAGATTATAGAAATTTTTTGAATAGAAGAGAAAAATGATCGACCGACTTTAATCGAACGATTTCTTTTCTTTCCGTACTATATTAGCATAGCAACAAGCGTCTTTGGCGAGTGAGTTCTATTCCAAGAAGAGCAGCACCTGCATTTAGCCATCTCCTTCTCCTTCTACTTCTTTCTTGCAATCTTGGCAAAGAAGAAAAGAGAGCTCACCATCTCACTCTACTCTTTCGTCTTCAACCTTACCATTTCTTTTCTTTCCGTACTGTATTAGCATAGAAGCAAACGTCTTTGGTGAGTGAGTTTTATTCCAAGAAGAGCAGCACCTGCATTTAGCCGTCTCCTTCTCCTTCTCTATCTTCCTAGTTTTGCTACCCAGCTTTAGCTCCCACTCAACTCATTTTTCTGTTCGGTAGTCAGCTCTCTTTATCTTTCACACACACTTGAGTTTAGTCGTCACCTTCTCCATCTTCCTAGTTTTTCTACCTTGCTCATTTTTCTGTTTGGCAGTCAGATCTCTTTCACACACCTGAGTTTAACGGTCTCCTTCTCCGTCTTTCGAGTTTTGCTACCTTGCTCATTCTTCTGTTCGACAGTCACCTCTCTTTCACAAGCCGCACCTGGGTTTAGTAGTATCCTTCTTCCTAGTTTTACTACCTACTTTATTCAGACCTCATTCACACACCTGAGTTTAGTGGTCTCTTTCTCCATCTTCCTAGTTTTGCTATCCTGCTCATTCTTCTATTCGACAGTTAGCTCTCTTTCACAAGTCGCACCTGGGTTTAGCAGTCTCTTTCTCCTTCTTCCTATTTTTGCTACGTACTTTAGTCAGATCTCTTTCACACAGCTGAATTTAGCAGTCTCCTTCTCTATCTTCCTAGTTTTGCTACCTTGCTCATTCTTATGTTCGACAGTCAGCTCTCTTTCACAAGCTACATCTGAGTGTAGCAGTCTCTATCTCTTTCTTCCTATTTTTGCTACCTGCTTTAGTTAGATCTCTTTCACACACCTCAGTTTAGCGGTCTCCTTCTCCGTCTTCCTAGTTTTGCTACCTTGCTCATTCTTCTGTTAGAAAGTCAGCTCTTTTTCAAAAACCTGGGTTTAGTTGTCTCCTCTTTCCTAGTTTTACTACCCTACTTTAGTTCACCACTCAAATCATTATTTTGTACAACAGTCAGCTCTCTTTCCCACACCTGGGTTTAGCCATCTCCTTCCTAGTTTTGCTACCCTGCTTTAGCTCACCACTCAACTCATTTTCTTGTTCAATAGTTAGCTCTCTTTCACACTACTCTGCCTTTGGAAGGACATGGAGATGGGGTAGAGAGGTTTTTCACGGAGCTTTGCATAAAAGACGAAAGTATATTTGCCAAAGCCAATAGGATGGGGGCATCTTCATCCAATTAAGTTTAATTTGGACGTCTGGTTCCTACACGCAGCTTTCCTAACACTTTCTGATGGAGAACATTGTTTCGGTCTAGGGTGGTTGTTCTTGGATTGTTCGGAAGTATAAGAAGCTTGAAGCAAGAGATTGAGATGTTCAAATTGTGTATTCTTACCGTGAGGGTGATAGAGCAACTGATAGCAGTGTTGTCAAAGTCGCTAGGCGCTAGTCGGGCGGACAAGATGTCTAAAGATTAATTGGAGATTAATAAATGATTAATCGGTGATTTATCGGATTTGTATTTTTCTATTTTTTAGATTTATAGTAAATAAATATTACATAAATACATTTAAAATATAAAATATACTATCTAAAAATAATGATAATAAATATTATATAATAGAAAAATAAAAATATTTATTTTAAATAAATAATAAAATATTTATTAGTTAATACTAATTATTTGTATTATTTTTTACTAATTGTAATTTATAAATTAGGGCGATTTTAACACATTCCAACCCATTTTAACCTGTTTCAGCCAATTTTTTCCGCATAGACAGATTTTTTAAGCCTACCCCGACTTGTCCGACTTAACCCGATTTGAACCGCCTAGGCGGAAGAAAATCGGGCTCCCGACATATGCCGACCAGTTATATAAAATCGGTCGATGTTGTAAAAATCACCGATATATCGACCGATTAGTCGCTGACTTGACAGATTTTTACAACACTGACTGATAGTATTTGAAAAAACTGAAGAACGAATTGTAGTCAGCTCCTTCTCCATCTTCCGAGTTTTGCTACCTTGCTCATTCTTCTGTTCGACAGTCACCTCTCTTTCACAAGCCGCACCTGGGTTTAGTAGTCTCCTTCTCCTTCTTCCTAGTTTTACTACCTACTTTAGTCAGATCTCTTTCACACACCTGAGTTTAGTGGTCTCTTTCTCCGTCTTCCTAGTTTTGCTATCATGCTCATTCTTCTATTCGACAGTTAGCTCTCTTTCACAAGTCGCACCTGGGTTTAGCAGTCTCTTTCTCCTTCTTCCTATTTTTGCTATGTACTTTAGTCAGATCTCTTTCACACAGCTGAATTTAGCAGTCTCCTTCTCCATCTTCCTAGTTTTGCTACCTTGCTCATTCTTATGTTCGACAGTCAGCTCTCTTTCACAAGCTACATCTGAGTGTAGCAGTCTCTATCTCTTTCTTCCTATTTTTGCTACCTGCTTTAGTTAGATCTCTTTCACACACCTGAGTTTAGCGGTCTCCTTCTCCGTCTTCCTAGTTTTGCTACCTTGCTCATTCTTCTGTTAGAAAGTCAGCTCTTCTTCACAAACCTGTGTTTAGTTGTCTCCTCTTTTCTAGTTTTACTATCCTGCTTTAGTTCACCACTCAAATCATTATTTTGTTCAACAGTCAGCTCTCTTTCACACACCTGGGTTTAGCCATCTCCTTCCTAGTTTTGCTACCCTGCTTTAGCTCACCACTCAACTCATTTTCCTGTTCAATAGTTAGCTCTCTTTCACACTACTCTGCCTTTGGATGGACACGAAGATATATTTGCCAAAGCCAATAGGATGGGGGCATCTTCATCCAATTAAGTTTAATTTGGACGTCTGGTTCCTACATGCCGCTTTCCTAACACTTTCTGATGGAGAACATTGTTTCGGTCTAGGGTGGTTGTTCTTGGATTGTTCGGAAGTATAAGAAGCTTGAAGCTAGAGATTGGGATGTTCAAATTGTGTATTCTTACCATGAGGGTGACAGAGGAACTGATAGCATTGTTGTAAAAGTCGATAGGCGCTAGTCGGGCGGACAAGACGTCTAAAGATTAATCGAAGATTAATAAATGATTAATCGTTGATTAATCGGATTTGTATTTTTCTATTTTTTAGATTTATAGTAAATAAATATTACATAAACACATTTAAAATATAAATTATACCATCTAAAAATAATAATAATAAATATTATATAATAGAAAAATATAAATATTTATTTTAAATAAATAATAAAATATTTATAAGTTAATACTAATTACTTGTATTATTTTTTACTAATTGTAATTTATAAATTAGGCCGATTTTAACACATTCCAACCCATTTTAACCTGTTTTAGCCGATTTTTTCCGCATAGACCGATTTTTAAGCCTACCCCGACTTGTCCGACTTAACCCGATTTGAACCGCCTAGGCGGAAGAAAATCGGGCTCCCGACATATGCCGACCAGTTATATAAAATTGGTTGATGTTGTAAAAATCACCGATATATCGACCGATTAGTCGCCGACTTGACCGATTTTTACAACATTGACTGATAGTATTTGAAAAAACTGAAGAACGAATTGTAGTCAGCTCATTCTCCGTCTATGGAGTTTTGCTACCTTGCTCATTCTTCTGTTCGACAGTCACCTCTATTTGATAAGTCGCACCTTGGTTTAGTAGTCTCCTTCTCCTTCTTCCTAGTTTTACTATATACTTTAGTCAGATCTCTTTCACAACCTGAGTTTAGTGGTCTCTTTCTTCGTCTTCCTAGTTTTGCTATCCTGCTCATTCTTCTGTTCGATAGTTAGCTCTCTTTCACAAGTCGCACCTGGGTTTAGCAGCCTCCTTCTCCTTCTTCCTATTTTTGCTACCTGCTTTAGTCAGATCTCTTTCACACACCTGAATTTAGCAGTCTCCTTCTCCATCTTCCTGCTTTTGCTACCTTGCTCAATCTTATGTTCGATAGTCAGCTCTCTTTCATAAGCTGCATCTGAGTGTAGCAGTCTCCTTCTCATTCTTCCTATTTTTGCTACTTGCTTTAGTTAGATCTATTTCACACACCTGAGTTTAGCGGTCTCCTTCTCCGTCTTCCTAGTTTTGCTACCTTGCTCATTCTTCGGTTAGAAAGTCAGCTCTTCTTCACAAACCTGGGTTTAGTTGTCTCCTCTTTCCTAGTTTTACTACCCTGCTTTAGTTCACCACTCAAATCATTATTTTGTTCAACAATCAGCTCTCTTTGACACACCTAGGTTTAGCCATCTCCTTCCTAGTTTTGTTACCCTGCTTTAGCTCACCACTCAACTCATTTTCCTGTTCAATAGTTAGCCCCCTTTCACACTACTCTGCCTTTGGAAGGACACGGAGATGGGGTAGAGAGGTTTTTCACGGAGCTTTGTATAAAAGACGAAAGTATATTTGCCAAAGCCAATAGAATGGGGGCATCTTCATCCAATTAAGTTTAATTTGGACGTCTGGTTCCTACACGCCGCTTTCCTAACACTTTCTGATGGAGAACATTGTTTCGGTCTAGGGTGGTTTTCCTCTGATTGTTCGGAAGTATAAGAAGCTTGAAGCTAGAGATTGGGATGTTCAAATTGTGTATTCTTACTGTGAGGGTGACAGAGCAACTGATAGCAGTGTTGTAAAAGTTGTTAGGCGCTAGTCGGGCGGACAAGACGTCTAAAGATTAATCGGAGATTAATAAATGATTAATCAGTGATTAAACGGATTTGTATTTTTCTATTTTGTAGATTTATAGTAATAATATTACATAAACACATTTAAAATATAAATTATACTATCTAAAAATAATAATAATAAATATTATATAAAAGAAAAATATAAATATTTATTTTAAATAAATAATAATATATTTATGAGTTAATACTAATTTTTTTTTTGGTAAGAAGGGAAGAAAAAAAACAAACAAACAAAAACCTAACCCGGGATCAGTCTAGGAAGACTGACCCCAATCCTATCCTCAAGAAGAGAAGGTAACAGAAAAGAAGGAGGAACGGAAAGGGTAGAAACACCTAACATCCCCCCATGCCCAGCAGCTGCCAAGCGATCCGCCACGCGGTTTTGCTCCCTATAAATATGGGAGAAGGTAAGAGAATCGAAGGCAGGACGAAGCCTCAAGATGGCTTTAATGAGATTCTGACTCTTAAGACAAACAGCATGTCTATCCGAAATCCTGTTGATAGCCTCCAAATTGTCAGACTCCACCGAAAGTCTTTTAACACCCATGCGAATGGCGAGTTTAATGCCAGACAAGATCCCCCAGAGCTCTGCAGTAAAGGAGGAGCCCGTACCTAAGTTATGGGTAAACCCAGCCAGCCAGGCGCCACCAGCATCCCGAAGAACTCCACCAGCAGCAATTCTGCCATTACTAAGGCAGGAGCCATCCGTATTCAACTTGACAACCCCTTCCCTGGGCTTCCTCCAACCAACTAACTGGACCTCTTTAACCGGAGAGGGGTGAACCAGGGGCTCTCCTTCAAAACTCTTTGTAATAACAGAGAGTTTTTTCGAGAAGTAAAACCGGAGGTCAGGAATAAAGACAGTCTTCTCAGCAAATAACTCTTCATTCCTCCATTTCCACATTTGGTGACAAATAATAGCGAAGAGAATAGCCCCGTGCTCCATACTGGCCAACAAATTCCCATTAACGCCTTCATAGAACCAGTCAATATCAGAGAACCCCATAAAGGAAGGAAGGATGTGGTGAGGAAGGACCCCTTCCCAAACCTTTCTACTATTCGGGCAATCCCTCAAAGCATGGCACAAGGTTTCCACATGGCCGCTGCATCTGCTACAGGCACCAGATACAGCCAAGTGCCTTCTGTGTCTATCTGCATTCGTGAGGAGCCTGTCTTTGACTCCCAGCCATAGGAAACTCCTAATGCGGTAGGGGACTTTGAGGGCCCAAATGGACTTCCAAATTTCCAAAGGAGGATCAGCCCTATTAGGGGTAAAAGCTTCATAGGCCGATTTGCAAGAATAAGAACCATTATTAGTCAAGGCCCAGCAGTGTCTGTCCTTATCCTCCTCCTGATTACTAATCTTCACACCTCTAATATTAAGGAGGGTCTCCAGGCTAAGAAAGGAGTCGAACTTAGACCAGATCCAGTCTCCCTCCGAGTCCACCACATCAGCAATTCTCCAGGAGAGGAGATCATTCGGCGGAGGGGCGATGCACACCTCAATCAACGGTTTGTCACCAATCCAGGTGTCATACCAGAAACTAATGGATCTCCCATTACCCACCTCCAAGCCAATCCCTGTACAGAACTCAGCAAAAACAGCACTAAGCCCTTTCCAGAGGAAGGAACAGCTGACAACCCTCTCCTTCGGGCCACCAAAGATTCTATCTTTCCTATACTTGCCGCACAGAAGACGAACCCAAAGGGAGGAGGGGGATTGCCACATTCTCCAAAGAAGCTTCATTAACAGGACTTTATTATTGTCCTTAGCTTGCCTTATACCAAGACCCCCCCTGCTCTTAGGCTGGCAGGCTTCCTTCCAAGGGACCAGGTGAATCTTCCTCCCATCCCCAGACTCTCCCCACAGAAAACGCCGATTAATTTTATCAAGGTCGTTGAGGACCGACTCAGGGAGCTTACAGGCTTGCATGATGTGATTTGGAGCAGCGCAGTTGATAGACTGGATTAAAGTAAGGCGACCTGCAAGGGAAAGAGAATTAGCTTTCCAGCTAGCACACAAACCGTTAGATTTGTCCAAAATGTCTTTAAAAGAGGCTTTGGACACCCTGTCACTATGAAGAGGGACCCCAAGGTATTTCCCAAACGATTGAGTCAGGGGAATGCCAGACATCTCACTCAGTCTTCTACACAAGCTATTATCCATATTCTTGGAACAAAGCATACGGGATTTATGGATGTTAATCTTCTGGCCAGAAGCCTCACAAAAGCAGTCGAGGATATCCATCACAGCCTTAATTTGTTCCTCATTACCCTCCACAAAAAGCATGACATCATCAGCAAAGAGTAAATGGGTAACAGGGGGGCAATGTCTGTTGATGGAAACAGGGTGGAGAGTCCCTTTGCTCACCGCCTCTTGGATCAGGTGAGACAATCTTTCCATGGCAATAACAAAAAGGAATGGGCTCATAGGATCCCCTTGACGAATACCCCTGGATGGAGAGAACTCATCCGACATATCCCCATTGATCATAACCTGGAAAACAGGAGAGGAGATACACTTTCCAATCAAATTCCTCCAGTTCTCCGGGATACCAGCTTTGGCTAAACTATCCAGAAGAAAGCTCCAGTTCAACCTATCATAGGCTTTCTCCAGATCCAGCTTGAGAGCCACGATCCCTTTCTTGCCTTTCTTAATCTTCATAGAATGGACAACCTCCTGGGCAATAACAACGTTATCCATTAATTGTCTTCCAGGAACAAAGCTCCCTTGATTTTGGCTGATAATATCCGGAAGGATCTTCCGGATTCTATTAGCCACAATCTTAGTAATAGCTTTATACAAGACATTACAAAGACTGATGGGTCTCATCTGAAGAAAGGAAGAAGGCTTGGCAACCTTAGGAATCAAGACAAGGAGGGTTTTATTAACCAAACTGATATCGTTCGAACCACCAAAGACACCTAACACAAAGCTGTATATACCCTCTTTAATAGTGTCCCAGTGTTTATGATAGAAACTAGCGGGGATACCATCAATACCAGGAGCCTTAGTGGAACCGATGCTGGAGAAGGCCAGATCAATCTCTTTAAGCTCAATGGGATGGAAAGCATTATTAATAGCATCCTCCCCCAAACGAGGAAAGGAAATGCCAGAGTGGGCACTCTCTAGGTCCACAGCTTCCTCTCTGAACAGGTCCTTGTAGAAATCAAGGGCAAGGCGCCGAATGTCCTCCTCCTCAAAAATCCACTCACCACTGGCGTCTTTAATAGCCTCGATCCTATTTCGCTGTCTCCTAATGATCGTTGAGAGGTGGAAAAACCTGGTATTCCGGTCCCCGTCTTGAATCCAAGCCTTCCTAGATTTCTGGAACCACAGAAGCTCTTCCTGTCTAAGCACAGCTTCCAACTCGTTCTGAAGAGCTCTTAGGTGACCATTCAGCTATGATCAAAACGAACCTCCAAGCAACGCTGAACACCTTTCATTCTCCTCAAGAGTTTGTTCTTCCTCCTGATAATATGACCAAAAGTATTTTGATTCCAAACAGCCACATTCCTCCTGAATTCCTCAGTAGCGAGGAGAACATCAGAGTGGGGATGCCAATTGCTTTTAACGAAATCCTTAAACTCGGGGTGAGACTCCCAAGCCACCAGATACCTAAAAGGTCTATTACCTTTCAGCCGATTTCCTTTGACCAAATTAATGAGGATAGGGCAATGGTCTGAGTGACGGAAAGGGAGATTAAGTACCTTGACCTCAGAAAACCTATAAATCGCTGCAACATTAGCGTACACCTTATCCAACCTAACAAACACACTATTCCTTTTCCAGGTAAATTTGTGGCCAGCAGCACCCAGGTCCGAAAGCCCGCACATATCCATACTTTGCTTATGATTAAGACACCGGTTCACATAATGATTACCCCCTCCTCTCTGATCACTCAAGAGGGCAATGTCATTAAAATCCCCGGCAACCAACCACGCCTCCACCATGTTAGAGCTAAAAGAATGAAGGATCTCCCACAGCCTTCTTCGGTTAGTCGAAACAGGATCAGCATAGACGAAGGTAATAAAGAAGGGTTTATTACCCGGGTAACACACCTTACTATGGATGAATTGACTGTCCATAGTAACAATATCAATATTGACTTGACCTGGCTTCCAAAAGAGCCAAATCCCCCCTGCCCGGCCAGTAGCCTCCGACCTGACGCAATTCCAATTCTTAAACTTTCTAACCACCTCATCTGCTTTGGCTCCACTAACCTTGGTCTCAAGAAGGACAAAGCAGGAAGGGTTAAACTGTTTAATGAGATCATTGACATGAATGCGGGTAGCCTTGCTCGCCGCACCTCTAACATTCCAAACGAAGAAGTCCATCAGAGGGGGAGACTACAGACGCAGGCCCAAACCCTAGATCAGGTATTTGTTTGGGGCTCTAGAGAGCCTAGAGGCGGTCCCAGAAGGACCCCTTTTATCCAAAGAATTCAAACCATGAAGGTTCTTTTTAGGTTTCCCTTTGGGATTCTTCATGTTTAACTTACTCACTCCTATAGTCTTACCAATAGGAGCATCAACAGGAGGATGTAGAGTACTCGCCTCCCTACTCAAACCCTTCCCAGCTGACAGGATAGACTGGGGAATCTCTTTGCCTTTAGCAGAAGCATTAGAGACAAAGAGAGGATTAATAGAATTACCCAGACTAGAGGCATGCTCTACCGACTCCAGACCAGGCATGCTTAAATCAATCTGCTTATCAGAAGGATCCGAGTCTTGATCTTCCTCCATAGACAAAACACCGAACCTTGACCCAGAACCCGAAGCTGAGTCCACTCCAGTCTCAATCCCCTTCTTAATATCCGGGGGTCTGACCTTGATCTCAGGAGCAATCTGGAGAGTAGTCATCTTCGTACTGATATCTGGTGAATGATTAGCATTAACATTAGCCCGTGGCTTCCTTCTCACTGGCCTCTTGGCAAGCATCCATGGGCCAAAGCTCCTTACTTCCCCTTGACTCTTCTCAGCTTCGCCTATGATAGGTTGCACCAACTCCTCCACGTCCTTCCTCCTCTTAGGACAACCCTCAAGGGTATGGCCAAACATACCACATTCATAGCAGATGTTGTGTATACCTTCATATTCAATATGATAGACCTTGTTTTGAGTACAGAACTGAGAAAGAAGAGGCTTAGCGAGATCAATATCGATACAGACCCTGGCAAACTTGCCTCTCACTGCCCCAATGGTAGTCTTATCAACATGGTGGACTTTCCCAACAAGGCTACCAATCTTGTTCAGGAACCTATCACTGTAGTATTCAAGAGGTAGGCTCGGGAACCTAACCCAAGTAAGGATCCTGTTAACAGAGCAATCATGGGGATCAAAATTTGGGACCCAAGGTCTCAGAGCCAACACATGATTGGAGATAATATACGGACCACCATTCACAACAGCATTGAAATCCTCAGCCCTTGTGAATTTAATGACATAATAGTCATTTTCAAGGTCTGTGATAGTAACCTTTCCTTTCTTTGCCCATTGAGCCTGGATCCTCTGGGCAAAATAATTGAAACTGATCCTTTTCCCCAACACAGTGACGATTAACGCCAATTTCCACTTCGATCTCATGACCCGCTTGTCATCTGAGGACAGCCGGATCCTAGGACACAGCGGGTTATCAGGCTCTCCATCCTCAGAATCGGAATCAGAGAGAAAATCCCCGGAATCATTCTCAAAAGCATCCACCTCCATCATGGGATCCTCCTCTGACACCCCTAGCAACTTATCCCTCCAGGAGGGGCCTCCCAAATCCACGGAAACTTCCGCTTGAGCGGCTTGCGTAGTCTGTGCGACTTGCGCGACTTGCGCGGCCAGCACGGCCTGCGCGGCCTGCGCGGCCAACGAAAGTCGCACGGCATGCTCATCCTGCTGGGGAGAGACGGCCGGTACTCCCTGTGGCCCAAGCACCGGAAGCGGCCCTCTAACTCCGGAATCATACGCGCGTCCCTCCGCGAAAAACGAGTCCAAGGCCGCGGCCGCGGCACCAACACCTTCCAGCCCCCGATCGGCCGCCGCATCCCTAGAAGCCCCCAACGGCACCGACGCACCCCTAGCACCCCCCGTCGAAACCGCCGAATCTGCCTCCCCACCATCCACCCACTATGAGTTAATACTAATTACTTGTATTATTTTTTACTAATTTTAATTTATAACTTAGGCCGATTTTAACACATTCCAACCCATTTTTACCTGTTTCAGCCGATTTTTTCCGCATAAACCAATTTTTTAGGCCTACCCTGACTTGTCCGACTTGACCGACTTCTCCGACTTAACCCGATTTGAACCGCCTAGGCGGAAGAAAATCGGGCTCCTGACATATGCCGACCAGTTATATAAAATCGGTCGATGTTGTAAAAATCACCGATATATCGACCGATTAGTCGCCGAATTGACCGATTTTTACAACACTGACTGATAGTATTTGGAAAAACTGAAGAACGAATTATAGTCAGCTCCTTCTCCGTCTTCCGAGTTTTGCTACCTCGCTCATTCTTCTGTTCGACAGTCACCTCTCTTTCACAAGCCGCACCTGGGTTTAGTAGTCTCCTTCTCCTTTTTCCTAGTTTTACTACATACTTTAGTCAGGCCTCTTTCACACACCTAAGTTTAGTGGTCTCTTTATCCGTCTTCCTAGTTTTGTTATCCTGCTCATTCTTCTGTTCGACAGTTAGTTCTCTTTCACAAGTCGCACCTGGGTTTTAGCAGTCTCCTTCTCCTTCTTCCTATTTTTTCTACCTGCTTTAGTCAGATCTCTTTCACACACCTGAATTTAACAGTCTCCTTCTCCATCTTCCTAGTTTTGGTACCTTGCTCATTCTTATATTCGACAGTCAGCTCTCTTTCACAAGCTGCATCTGAGTGTAGCAGTCTCCTTCTCTTTCTTCCTATTTTTGCTACCTGCTTTAGTTAGATCTCTTTCACACACCTGAGTTTAGCGGTCTCCTTCTCCGTCTTCCTAGTTTTGCTACCTTGCTCATTCTTCTGTTAGAAAGTCAGCTCTTTTTCACAAACCTGGGTTTAGTTGTCTCCTCTTTCCTAGTTTTACTACCCTGCTTTAGTTCACCACTCAAATCATTATTTTGTACAACAGTCAGCTCTCTTTCACACACCTGGGTTTAGCCATCTCCTTCCTAGTTTTGCTACCCTGCTTTAGCTCACCACTCAACTCATTTTCTTGTTCAATAGTTAGCTCTCTTTCACACTACTCTGCCTTTGGAAGGACACGGAGATGGGGTAGAGAGGTTTTTCACGGAGCTTTGCATAAAAGACGAAAGTATATTTGCCAAAGCCAATAGGATGGGGGCATCTTCATCCAATTAAGTTTAATTTGGACGTCTGGTTCCTACACGCAGCTTTCCTAACACTTTCTGATGGAGAACATTGTTTCGGTCTAGGGTAGTTGTTCTTGGATTGTTCGGAAGTATAAGAAGCTTGAAGCAAGAGATTGAGATGTTCAAATTGTGTATTCTTACCGTGAGGGTGACAGAGCAACTGATAGCAGTGTTGTAAAAGTCGCTAGGCGCTAGTCGGACGGACAAGACGTCTAAAGATTAATCGGAGATTAATAAATGATTAACCGGTGATTAATCGGATTTGTATTTTTCTATTTTTTAGATTTATAGTAAATAAATATTACATAACCACATTTAAAATATAAATTATACTATCTAAAAATAATAATAATAAATATTATATGATAACAACCCAAATTATTCTTGAATAAAGAATAAAGGAAAATTAATAGAAATAATGGCAAACCATTATTCCTTCTAAAAGAGATATTTATACATGATTAATGTGGCATTAATGATAATTAATGCAGGGGAGAATATGCAAATAATAAGGAAAATGAAGGAGTCTCTAGCATTATGCCACGCCACGTGGACCATGGTGAGATACGCCATAACGAGATACGCCCGATGAGAGCAAGTAGCGGAGACCCGCCATAGCTCTCAAGGAGAGCGTACATACGCCTTGACGGATCAAAGAATATTATCCCAAGGACCAAAAGGGATATTCACCTTGAGAACGCCGCAAGAAGAACCAGATGGCGGATCTCCACGGTTCAGCACAGTGAGGTCCGCTGGCGAACCTATGAGGCGAATCTCCTCTTTCACCTGATTCATCACAGTAACGGCTAACCGCCAACTCGGCCATAAAGATCATTAAATGAATCATTAATAGTCTTAAACCACCAGGTTAAGAGTAACTTGTAACCGCCATTAAATGAGCATTAATGGAGACTTTCTAGTTACCTAGAGGTTACGAATTCCCCAACTATATATAGCCTACATCCCTAGGCTATCAAGGTACACACATTCACTTATTCTTTGTCAATTCAGTTTGCTCTCTTGATCTTCCTTACTGACTTTGGCATCGGAGTGTCCCCGGCCGATCCCAACGGGGCCTCACAGGGACGTGCTCTGATCAAGGATTTTTCCCCGTGTTATCAATTGGTGCGGTGAACGTGGATCTCTAACAAACAGAAGATCACAAAATCTTGATTGTATAGAGTTTCACAAAGAACAAAACAATGAAGTCAACAGAATAGAAATCACAATCTCCAACTTTGGCTCAATCAGTACAACAAATCTATCCAAAGATACGGTTCTCCATATATTGGTGGGAAAGAGTTTTCTACATTAAATCTGGAATTTTATGATGAAAAAGATAAGTTTCCTCCCATTTCTTATTCCATTTTTGATTAAAGAAAATTGAGATCCCTCACTCTTATAAAGTGCTATGAATATCGTTATAAAGTGCTATGAATATCGTTACATGTTATTATGATAAATCTAATAAATTGTAAAAGATGACGTCATAGACGCAAATCTTTCATTAAACCTTGCATGCTTACTATGCCCTCATATTTTTATGCATGACAAGTGTAATATGATATTATCATTGAACCAGTACAAACGCATGTATAAGACCCGTGATCTTGGGATTTACAAAAGGAAAAAATCATCCATTCGATGTGATTTTGTCATTTGATATTAAAAAATTGCTCATGTAATTGCAAAAGATTTAGATCTAGTCGGTCTTTTGGGTGAACAAGCATATAACTATTAGAAGAAATTGCAAAAAATCATATTTGGTTTTCCTTGTACAATTCACCATCTATATATGGCTTTTCTCCTATTTAGTACTTTTAATATCAAAAATTCATATTTTTGAATATTGTTTTGTCAAACAGTTATTTCATTCCCTTTTTTACAAGGATGTGTTTATTCATATAAAAACTGTTTATCTGACATTATTAGAATTTCTTTTACCGACGTAAGAGAATTGAACATATTAAATCAATTTGTGATCATCATGTAACTGTCCCTAACTATTAAGGCCATTATGGGTTGATGAATTGCCAAATTGGATAAACAAAACTTTCATGTCTTGAGCTAACTACAAAACTATGCAAATGTCAGTTTCGAATGAGAAGCATCGTAAAACATCTTCGCCACGAAGACAGGGCTCTTCTCGCAGAGGTAGGTCACCTCCCTCTCCAATACGCTGACGTAGTAAGAGGCCTATTGATACACCCCGGAGTACCGGCCCACCACCATCATCCTCCCGACCAGGAGACATTGGTCATGTCCCCGTAGGAAACCAAGGAGGTCATGACCGATTACATATAGGCGGTTCAGGCGGCGGTGGATCAGCTGCAGAAGCATTGGCCAAAAATACAACATGTAAAAGCTTACAGGAGGATCTGATCCGGAGAAAACCCCGCAATATGGCGAATCTAATTGAACGATGCAAAAGCATTCAGGGAAGTAGATGACATACGCCGCGAATCGTTATCTCCATCACATAAAACCAAAGGCGAATCTCACAATCGAGATCGTGAGAAAGACAAAAATCGGGGTTCTTCCTCCATAAACAGGACTTTAGTACACGTAATATAAATATTCCAGTGGTCAAATTTGAGGGGGTACCCAATCTAAGATTATTACCACCCTTTGGTTGGCCACCACACTGAAGCTTGCTGGGAGCTGGCAAACTAGATAGATTTGTCTAGAATAACACATAACAAGATGACAAGCAGAAGACAGATCCCAAAAATAAATTCAAAAGTGTCATTAATGTCATGGCGGATGGACCAGGGTATCAGCCACCCGTGGAAAAAGCAAATATATCCGCTCTAGATAAAACATCCCTCCATTGCTCCTTTTGCAGAAACAGGTCCAGTAATCTCTCCACATACAGATGCGTTGACAATTGAAGGATGGAAGATGAAATGAGGCGGATAATGGTAGACACGGGCAGTTCTTGCAATATCATCACCATAGGTACATTCTCACCAACAAAGGAGGAGTAATGATTAGCGGGAACCAAAAGACGGTTCAAGAGACCTACTCAGCGTCACTATCAATTCGCCCACAATCCAAAGAGGACGAAGGTGAGAAATATTAACTTGTCACTACAGCTTTGGGCGACACAGAAACGCTCCTTATTGCTGATGGAAAGTGGGTACGAATCGCCAAAGGATTAAACATCATTGAGTCTGAAAGCCTATTTGCATAGGAGAATGAGATCCGTACAGGAATAAGCCCAGATGTGATCACTCGTAAGTTAAACATCATTAAGGATGTGGTTCTAGTTGCTCAGAAAAGACGGAACCATGGGCCTAAAAATCAGTATTTTTACATATTCTTATATGTGCATTAAACTGTTATAGTATCCTATATTTTATAATTTATTCTTTCTCGCCATACTTCTTATATTCACTTGCCTAGCTTTTAGTGCTGATATACATCCAGTGGCTGGCGAATCATAAGTTCCACAGGTGGATCAATTACCTCAAAGATAGGACAATTGATCCCATCACGGGCGGATCCCCTTTCCATAAAGGTAAGAAGCACAGACCCTCAGGAGCTTTCAAATAAGCTCAACTCTCTCCTCAAAGATAGGAGAACACTCTCATGGGTGGATCCATCTTTAGATGATCACCATTCGGTCGGACACCATTCGGTCGGACACCATTCGGTCGGACACCATAAACGAGTTAAAACATTCCTTGGACGCAAGGACTTTACACTCTCTCACTCCCTTCCCAAAGAAGGGTTCACAAAGTCCTACGGGCGGATCGCTTCACCTCAAAGATAGGTAGCAAGTTAATCCCCTGGGCAGCTTTACTTCCTCTAGAAGGAATAGAACAGCTTCTAAACCTTCACAAAGGTTCACACATTGGGGTACGGCTGGCCACCTACCCTAAACAATCGGAGAAATCGTAAACCAGATTCTAGAAAATTACTTGCTAAGGGATTCATCTCCAAATAATGAAGCCTCGTCTTCATCTCCAAGTAATGAAGCCTCGTCTTCATCTCCAAATAATGAAGCCTCGTCTTCATCTCCAAGTAATGAAGCCTCGTCTTCATCTCCAAGTAATGAAGCCTCGTCTTCATCCAATTCATAAAGCCTCGTCTTTATCCAATTAATGAAGTCTCGTTTTCATCAAAATTAATCCGCATCTTCATCATAGAAATAACAAAGTCTCGCCTCCACAAAATGCACAAAAGTCCCTAAATGGCTGATCATTCTCACTGATCCCTAAGGGCGGGTCATTCTCCTCAATATGGCAGAACTGAAGAAAAGAAGTCCCTAAGGCGAATCATAATCCTATGCGGTAGGAACAAATGGCCCCATCTAGGGCGGGTCCACTTTCCTCCAAGATAGAAAAATAAAACACGGCGGATCAAGCCCTGATCACCGCCAGGATTAAAACATTTCTCAGATGTGAGATCTTTACATCCTTCAAAACTTCTCTCAAAAAGAGGAGTTTTCTACACCTATGGCAGATTGATCCACCTCAAAGAGAGGAAGCAGATCAAACGCTTACGGTAGATTGATTCCCTCAAAAGGAATACCAAGCACATAAACCTTCACCAAGGTTCAAGCCTTCACAAAGGTTTTCATACAAGGGTATGGCTGGCCACCTACTCTAAGTTGCCTTGGACAGATCACTCAAAGATAGGTAGCAAGTTGATCATCAAGACTAAGCCATATGAGATCCACGGGCGGATCTCTAAGGCGAATCTCCTTATAAACGGTCAGAGTTCACAGACAACGTAAAAATCTCCATACATTGGATCCTAGGGAAAGAAATCCATAAAGCTTATCATAAGCCTCTAGGGATATGGTTGGCCACCTACCTCGAGACATAACAAGTTTGAAACCTTGAGAAAATTCAGAAGAAGTTTGAACACTTAAAAGATCAATAGCATGGAATACGATTAGACAGCCCTAAAGAGCTTTTTATACCTTTAGGGGGGCTTCTGATAACAACCCAAATTATTCTTGAATAAAGAATAAGGGAAAATTAATAGAAATAATGGCAAACCATTATTCCTTCTAAAAGAGATATTTATACATGATTAATGTGGCATTAATGATAATTAATGCAGGGGAGAATATGCAAATAATAAGGAAAATGAAGGAGTCTCTAGCATTATGCCACGCCACGTGGACCATGGTGAGATACGCCATAACGAGATACGCCCGATGAGAGCAAGTAGCGGAGACCCGCCATAGCTCTCAAGGAGAGCGTACATACGCCTTGACGGATCAAAGAATATTATCCCAAGGACCAAAAGGGATATTCACCTTGAGAACGCCGCAAGAAGAACCAGATGGCGGATCTCCACGGTTCAGCACAGTGAGGTCCGCTGGCGAACCTATGAGGCGAATCTCCTCTTTCACCTGATTCATCACAGTAACGGCTAACCGCCAACTCGGCCATAAAGATCATTAAATGAATCATTAATAGTCTTAAACCACCAGGTTAAGAGTAACTTGTAACCGCCATTAAATGAGCATTAATGGAGACTTTCTAGTTACCTAGAGGTTACGAATTCCCCAACTATATATAGCCTACATCCCTAGGCTATCAAGGTACACACATTCAGTTATTCTTTGTCAATTCAGTTTGCTCTCTTGATCTTCCTTACTGACTTTGGCATCGGAGTGTCCCCGGCCGATCCCAACGGCGCCTCACAGGGACGTGCTCTGATCAAGGATTTTTCCCCGTGTTATCATTATATAATAGAAAAATATAAATATTTATTTTGAATAAATAATAAAATATTTATTCGTTAATACTAATTACTTGTATTATTTTTTACTAATTATAATTTATAAATTAGGCCGATTTTAACACATTCCAACTCATTTTAACCTGTTCAGCCGATTTTTTCCGCATAGACCGATTTTTTAAGCCTACCCCGACTTGTCCGATTTGACCAACTTGTCCGACTTAACCCGATTTGAACCGTCTAGGTGGAAGAAAATCGGGCTCTCGACATATGCCGACCAGTTATATAAAATCGGTCGATGTTGTGAAAATCACCGATATATCGACCGATTAGTCGCCGACTTGAACGATTTTTACAACACTAACTGATAGTATTTTAAAAAACTGAAGAACGAATTGTAGTCAGCTCATTCTCCGTCTTCCGAGTTTTGCTACCTTGCTCATTCTTCTGTTCGACAGTCACCTCTCTTTCACAAGCCGCACCTGGGTTTAGTAGTCTCCTTCTCCTTCTTCCTAGTTTTACTACCTACTTTAGTCAGATCTCTTTCACACACCTGAGTTTAGTGGTCTCTTTCTCCGTCTTCCTAGTTTTGCTATCCTGCTCATTCTTCTGTTCGACAGTTAGCTCTCTTTCACAAGTCGCACCTGGGTTTAGCAGTCTCCTTCTCCTTCTTCCTATTTTTGCTACCTGCTTTAGTCAGATCTCTTTCACACACCTGAATTTAGCAGTCTCCTTCTCCATCTTCCTGGTTTTGCTACCTTGCTCATTCTTATGTTCGACACTCAGCTCTCTTTCACAAGCTGCATCTGAGTGTAGCAGTCTCCTTCTCATTCTTCCTATTTTTTCTACATGCTTTAGTTAGATCTCTTTCACACACCTGAGTTTAGCGGTCTCCTTCTCCGTCTTCCTAGTTTTCTACCTTGCTCATTCTTCTGTTAGAAAGTCAGCGCTTTTTCACAAACCTATGTTTAGTTGTTTCCTCTTTCCTAGTTTTACTACCCTGCTTTAGTTCACCATTCAAATCATTATTTTGTTCAACAATGAGCTCTCTTTCACACACCTGGGTTTAGCCATCTCCTTCCTAGTTTTGTTATCCTACTTTAGCTCATCACTCAACTCATTTTCCTGTTCAATAGTTAGCTCTCTTTCACACTACTCTGCCTTTGGAAGGACACAGAGATGGGGTAGAGAGGTTTTTCACAGAGCTTTGCATAAAAGACGAAAGTATATTTGCCAAAGCCAATAGGATGGGGGCATCTTCATCCAATTAAGTTTAATTTGGACGTCTGGTTCCTACACGCCGCTCTCTTAACACTTTCTGATGGAGAACATTGTTTCGGTCTAGGGTGGTTGTTCTTGGATTGTTCGGAAGTATAAGAAACTTGAAGCTAGAGATTGGGATGTTCAAATTGTGTATTCTTACCGTGAGGGTGACAGAGCAACTGATAGCAGTGTTGTAAAAGTCGCTAGGCGCTAGTCGGACGGACAAGACGTCTAAAGATTAATCGGAGATTAATAAATGATTAACCGGTGATTAATCGGATTTGTATTTTTCTATTTTTTATGTTTATAGTAATAATATTACATAAACACATTTAAAATATAAATTATACTATCTAATAATAATAATAATAAATATTATATAAAAGAAAAATATAAATATTTATTTTAAATAAATAATAATATATTTATGGGTTAATACTAATTACTTGTATTATTTTTTACTAATTGTAATTTATAAATTATACCGATTTTAACACATTCCAACCCATTTTATCATGTTTCAGCCGATTTTTTCGGCATAGACCAATTTTTTAGGCCTTGTCCGACTTGACCGACTTAACCCGATTTGAACCGCCTAGGCGGAAGAAAATCGGGCTCCCGACATATGCCGACCAGTTATATAAAATCGGTCGATGTTGTAAAAATCACCGATATATCGACCGATTAGTCGCCGACACCGATTTTTATAACACTGACTGATAGTATTTGGAAAAACTGAAGAACGAATTGTAGTCAGCTCCTTCTCCGTCTTCCGAGTTTTGCTACCTTGCTCATTCTTCTGTTCGACAGTCACATCTCTTTCACAAGCTGCACTTGGGTTTAGTAGTCTCCTTCTCCTTCTTCCTACTTTTACTACATACTTTAGTCCGATCTCTTTCACACACCTGAGTTTAGTGGTCTCTTTATCCGTCTTCCTAGTTTTGTTATCCTGCTCATTCTTCTGTTCGACAGTTAGCTCTCTTTCATAAGTCGCACCTGGGTTTAGCAGTCTCCTTCTCCTTCTTCCTATTTTTGTTACCTGCTTTAGTTAGATCTCTTTCACACACCTGAATTTAGCAGTCTCCTTCTCCATCTTCCTAGTTTTGCTACCTTGCTCATTCTTATGTTCGACAGTCAGCTCTCTTTCATAAGCTGCATCTGAGTGTAGCAGTCTCCTTCTCCTTCTTCCTATTTTTGCTACGTGCTTTAATTAGATCTCTTTCACACACCTGAGTTTAGCGGTCTCCTTCTCCGTCTTCCTAGTTTTGCTACCTTGCACATTCTTCTGTTACAAAGTCAGCTCTTTTTTACAAACCTTGGTTTAGTTGTCTCCTCTTTTCTAGTTTTCCTATCCTGTTGTAGTTCACCACTTAAATCATTATTTTTTTCAACAGTCAGCTCTCTTTCACACAAATGGGTTTAGCCATCTCCTTCCTAGTTTTGCTACCCTGCTTTAGCTCACCACTCAACTCATTTTCCTGTTCAATAGTTAGCTCTCTTTCACACTACTTTGCCTTTGGAAGGACAATGAGATGGGGTAGAGAGGTTTTTCATGGAGCTTTGCATAAAAGACGAAAGTATATTTGCCAAAGCCAATAGGATGGGGCCATATTCATCCAATTAAGTTTAATTTGGACGTCTAGTTCCTACACGTCGCTTTCCTAACACTTTCTGATGGAGAACATTGTTTCGGTCTAGCGTGGTTGTTCTTGGATTGTTCGGAAGTATAAGAAGCTTGAAGTTAGAGATTGGGATGTTCAAATTGTGTATTCTTACCGTGAGGGTGACAGAACAAGTGATAGCAGTGTTGTAAAAGTCGATAGGCGTTAGTCGGACGGACAAGACGTCTAAAGATTAATCGGAGATTAATAAATGATTAACCGATGATTAATCGGATTTGTATTTTTCTATTTTTTAGATTTATAGTAAATAAATATTACATAACCACATTTAAAATATAAATTATACTGTCTAAAAATAATAATAATAAATATTATATAATAGAAAAATATAAATATTTATTTTGAATAAATAATAAAATATTTATTCGTTAATACTAATTACTTGTATTATTTTTTACTAATTGTAATTTATAAATTAGGCCGATTTTAACACATTCCAACTCATTTTAACCTGTTCAGCCGATTTTTTCCGCATAGACCGATTTTTTTAAGCCTACCCCGACTTGTCCGATTTGACCGACTTGTCCGACTTAACCCGATTTGAACCGTCTAGGTGGAAGAAAATCGGGCTCTCGACATATGCCGACCAGTTATATAAAATCGGTCGATGTTGTGAAAATCACCGATATATCGACCGATTAGTCGCTGACTTGACCGATTTTTACAACACTAACTGATAGTATTTGAAAAAACTAAAGAACGAATTGTAGTCAGCTCATTCTCCATCTTCCGAGTTTTGCTACCTTGCTCATTCTTCTGTTCGACAGTCACCTCTCTTTCACAAGCCGCACCTGGGTTTAGTAGTCTCATTCTCCTTCTTCCTAGTTTTACTACCTACTTTAGTCAGATCTCTTTCACACACCTGAGTTTAGTGGTCTCTTTCTCCGTTTTCCTAGTTTTGCTATCCTGCTCATTCTTCTGTTCGATAGTTAGCTCTCTTTCACAAGTCGCACCTGGGTTTAGCAGTCTCCTTCTCCTTCTTCCTATTTTTGCTACCTCCTTTAGTCAGATCTCTTTCACACACCTGAATTTAGCAGTCTCCTTCTCCATCTTCCTGGTTTTGCTACCTTGCTCATTCTTATGTTCGACCCTCAGCTCTCTTTCACAAGCTGCATTTGAGTGTAGCAGTCTCCTTCTCCTTCTTCCTATTTTTTCCACCTGCTTTAGTTAGATCTCTTTCACACACCTGAGTTGAGCGGTCTCCTTCTCCGTCTTCCTAGTTTTCTACCTTGCTCATTCTTCTGTTAGAAAGTCAGCTCTTTTTCACAAACCTGGGTTTAGTTGTCTCCTCTTTCCTAGTTTTACTACCCTGCTTTAGTTCACCATTCAAATCATTATTTTGTTCAACAATGAGCTCTCTTTCACACACCTGGGTTTAGCCATCTCCTTCCTAGTTTTGTTATCCTACTTTAGCTCACCACTCAACTCATTTTCCTATTCAATAGTTAGCTCTCTTTCACACTACTCTGCCTTTGGAAGGACACAGAGATGGGGTAGAGAGGTTTTTCACGGAGCTTTGCATAAAAGACGAAAGTATATTTTCCAAAGCCAATAGGATGGGGGCATCTTCATCCAATTAAGTTTAATTTGGACGTCTGGTTCCTACACGCCGCTCTCCTAACACTTTCTAATGGAGAACATTGTTTCGGTCTAGGGTGGTTGTTCTTGGATTGTTCGAAAGTATAAGAAGCATGAAGCTAGAGATTGGGATGTTCAAATTGTGTATTCTTACCATGAGGGTGACAGAGCAACTAATAGCAGTGTTGTAAAAGTCGCTAGGCGCTAGTCGGACGGACAAGACGTCTAAAGATTAATCGGAGATTAATAAATGATTAACCGGTGATTAATCGGATTTGTATTTTTCTATTTTTTTATGTTTATAGTAATAATATTACATAAACACATTTAAAATATAAATTATACTATCTAATAATAATAATAATAATAAATATTATATAAAAGAAAAATATAAATATTTATTTTAAATAAATAATAATATATTTATGAGTTAATACTAATTACTTGTATTATTTTTTACTAATTGTAATTTATAAATTAGGCCGATTTTAACACATTCCAACCCATTTTATCCTGTTTCAGCCAATTTTTTCGGCATAGACCAATTTTTTAGGCCTACCCCGACTTGTCCGACTTGACCGACTTCTCCGACTTAACCCGATTTGAACCGCCTAGGCGGAAGAAAATCGAGCTACCGACATATGCCGACCAGTTATATAAAATCGGTCGATGTTGTAAAAATCACCGATATATTGACTGATTAGTCGCCGACACCGATTTTTACAACACTGACTGATAGTATTTTGAAAAACTGAAGAACGAATTGTAGTCACCTCCTTCTCCGTCTTCCGAGTTTTGCTACCTTGCTCATTCTTCTGTTCGACAGTCACCTCTCTTTCACAAGCCGCACCTGGGTTTAGTAGTCTCTTTCTCCTTCTTCCTAGTTTTACTACCTACTTTAGTCCGATCTCTTTCACACACATGAGTTTAGTGGTCTCTTTCTCCGTCTTCCTAGTTTTTCTATCCTGCTCATTCTTCTGTTCGACAGTTAGCTCTCTTTCACAAGTCGCACCTGGGTTTAGCAGTCTCCTTCTCCTTCTTCCTATTTTTGCTACGTGCTTTAGTCAGATCTCTTTCACACACCTGAATTTAGCAGTCTCCTTCTCCATCTTCCTGGTTTTGCTACCTTGCTCATTCTTATGTTCGACAGTCAACTCTCTTTCACAAGCTGCATCTGAGTGTAGCAGTCTCCTTCTCTTTCAAAGGTTTACAAATGTTTCATGGAGATGTTGGTGATGATACTATTGTAATTGGTAGTGGGGTTGATAAAGTGAATATATACAACCAATTAATGATGACATATGGGCTGAAATTATGAGAGAAATTTAAGAAGAAGATGTAGCTGAGATGGGAATCAGTGGAATTAGGGTTAGAGGTTAAGATTGAGATGGGAAAAGTTTAACACAAAGAATCTATTTGAATATATATCGGACTGATAACCAGAGATTGGAAGTCGAATTTGACAAGAACTAGAGATTCGAATAACATATAGAACATGAACTGAGATAAACAATTGAAAAACACAAACTGATTAAAGAACTGAGATTGAAAGTCTGAACTAGGAAAAAACTAGAGATACGAATGAATCAGAAGAGAATTGAGAGACAGATAATTAATCATAATCAGGTTGTAGATTACTGAAAATTTTTGAACAGAAGAGAAGAATGATCCGCCGACTTTAATCGAACCATTTCTTTTCTTTTTGTACTATATTAGCATAGCAGCAAGCATCTTTGGCGAGTGAGTTCTATGCCAAGAAGAGCAGCACCTGCATTTAGCTTCTCCTTCTCTTTCTTCCTAGTTTTGCTTCCCTCCTTTAGCTCCCACTCAACTCATTTTTCTGTTCAGTAGTCAGCTCTCTTTATCTTTCACACACCACCTGAGTTTACCCGTCTCTTTCTTCGTCTTCCTAGTTTTTCTACCTTGCTCATTTTTCTGTTTGGCAATCAGATCTCTTTCACACACCTGAGTTTAGCGGTCTCCTTCTCCGTCTTCCTAGTTTTGCTACCTTGTTCATTCTTTTGTTCGACAGTCAACTCTCTTTCACAAGCCGCACCTGGGTTTAGTAGTCTCCTTCTCCTTCTTCCTAGTTTTGCTGCCTGCTTTAGTCAGATCTCTTTCACACACCTAAGTTTAGTGTTCTCCTTCCCCTTCTTACTAGTTTTGCTACCCTGCCCATTCTTCTGTTCGATAGTCAGCTCTTTTTCACAAGCTGCACCTGGGTTTAGCAGTCTCCTTCTCATTTTTCCTATTTTTGCTACCTGCTTTAGTCAGATCTCTTTCACACACCTGAGTTTAGCGGTCTTTTTTTACGTCTTCCTAGTTTTTCTACCTTGCTCATTCTTGTGTTCGACAGTCAGCTCTCTTTCACAAGTCACATCTGGGTGTAGCAGTCTCCTTCTCATTCTTCCTATTTTTGCTACCTGTTTTAATCAGATCTTTTTCACACACTTGAGTTTAGCGGTCTCCTTCTCCATTTTCCTAGTTTTGCTACCTTGCTCATTCTTGCGTTCGACAGCCAGCTCTCTTTCACAAGTCGCATCTGGGTGTAGCAGTCTTTTTCTCCTTCTTCCTATTTTTGCTGCCTACTTTAATCAGATCTTTTTCACACACTTGAGTTTAGCGGTCTCCTTCTCCATTTTCCTAGTTTTGCTACCTTGCTCATTCTCCTGTTCGAAAGTCAGCTCTCTTTCACAAACCTGGGTTTAGCTGTCTCCTCTTTCCTAGTTTTACCACCATACTTTAGTTCACCCCTCAAATCATTCTTTTGTTCAACCGTCAGCCCTCTTTCACACACCTGGGTTTAGCCATCCTCTTCCTAGTTTTGCTACCCTGCTTTAGCTCAGCACTCAACTCATTCTTCTGTTCAACAGTTAGCTCTCTTTCACACTACGCTGCCTTTGGAAGGACACGAAGATGGGGCAGAGAGGTTTTTCATGGATCTTTGCATAAAAGATGTAAGTATATTTGCCAAAGCCAATAGGATGGGGGAATCTTCAACCAATTAAGTTTAACTTGGATGTCTAGTTCCTACACGCCACTTTCCTAACACTTTTCAATGGAGAACATTGTTTCGGTGTAGGGTGGTTGTTCTTGGATTGTTTGGCAGTATAAGAAGCTTGAACCTAGAGATTGGGAGGTTCAAATTGTGTATTCTTACCGTGAGGGTGATAGAGCAACTGATAGTATTTGAAAAAAGTGAAGAACGAATTGTTTTGGTGGTGATGATCGACTAGTTCATTCTTTGTGGTGATATATCAAAGGTTTACGGATGTTTGATGGAGATGTTGGTGATGATGCTAGTTTAATTAGCATTGGGGTTGATAAAGTGAATATATACAACCAATTAATTATGACATATGGGCTGAAATTATGAGAGAACTTGAAGAAGATGTAGCTGAGAAAAATCCTGATCAACAACAAAGTGCACGAGTTGTGCAAGAAAGAACAAATGATTTAAATGAAATGGTGGATAGAAGCTTTTGATATTTCATTAGTAATAAAAAATACATTGATGGTTCTAGAAGCTTTTACACATTAACTTGAAGTTGCACTGCAATATAGACATAAAACTGATTAACATTTGCCAAACTGAAAAATAGAACTAAATTGGCTATACATAATATAGTTAAATATAAACACTAACTATTAAATAACTCTAAATAAGCCAAATAGTTATCTGTTAGTATTTCAGGATAGCTAAAGAGATAATTAACAATAATTATCTCCAACACCCTCCATCAAGTCGATAGCGAGAGCGAACCAACATGCGAGAGCAAAGCATAACGAACTGAGCTCTTGCAAGCGACTTGATTAAGATATCTGTAACTTGATTAGTCAGAATGAAGCAGATGTCGTGGTCAAGTCATGGACGGACTAAAAGCTCTTATCAGTGAATTGAAGAAGGTATGTTTTTCCAACTCCAATGTTCCCGGTGATGATTTACTTGAGGAGGTAAGCATAAGACATATTTTGAAGTGGATTAATCGGAACTTGGAGGGATAAAGAAAATGTTAATATAAATAAATAAAAAACAATTGATAAATAGCAGAATTGGGAAAAGAACAAGGAAGAAATATGATTGATAAGAAGAAATGGGAGAATTGGAATTATTAATAATTAAAAGAAAAGAGAAATTATAATTGTAAAGAAAAAGAAAAGATATATATTGTAAGAAAAGGTTGGAAAGAGCAAACAAAATCGGTGAATATCAGAAGAAAAAGAAAAACAAGTGATAGTAGAAAGTGAGGAAGTAGAAGTGTTAAGCCCAAAATATACCTAAAATATCATCAATATTTACATCAGTTCTGCTACGAATTTGTGTTGTTTATATCTATTTAGAGTACTTTTACGTCAGAATATTTTTATTTCATGCAAGGTACCTAAATATTTGGTAAAATCCAACTAGGAGCGAAAAAGGTCAGAAACGAAGGAAAAACCCTACGAAAGGAGTCAAAGACGACGAAAATCAAACGCACCGACACGAAGACAAGGAACGAAGACAAGGAACGAAGTCGGAGACGGAGAAAAACCTCCCGTGTCGCGACCGAGATTCCTTATTCTCGGTCGCGACACGCGTCGCCCAGGCACTTCTCTCCTCCGTTTTGAAGACTGAAATTTACCCCCCTAATCTCGGTAGAGATTTTCTATTCTCGGCAAGATCAGATTTTCAGGCAGCACAATTTACACATGTTTGATTTCAAATATACACGTCCGTTCGATTGGATATAAACGTCACTTCGCAGCAGACACGACCCCTAGACTCGACTCTTCAACAACTACAAATAGAGAGTTGATTTCAGAGTTGATATGATATAATTGAGAGTTAAGATTTAGTACAGAATTTATGCAGAAATTCTGAGTGAAACGATTCAGAGTTAGAAGTTCGATTTTGTAAAAACAATTTGATGTACACACATTGTTTATCAAATAATTACAAACACAGTAGCATTTAGATTTAGATTAAGATCTGTTCAAAGATTAGTTTACATTTTGGTAGTAGAAGAACCATCTCTATTCTGAAGATTCAGCGAGAAGATTAAGTAGCGGATTCGACCCCGGAGTCTGACAAACTCTAACGAGGTTTGAGGAAAGGATTGACGACCTAGAACTCTCATGTCGTTTGAATGCTTCCATGCTTTTTATTCTCTGTAAACTTGTATCAAATTCATACTTCATCTAATAAAGTTTATGCAATTCAATAAATTTTTATGTAGCACTTATGTAAACGATCGGAAGTGAGTTATGGTGTTTTCATTAAAACGTAGTTAAATTCAATATCTTTACAAGGAAACTTTGTTGACCATTTAGGCAAATTCATTCTTCGAGAATTAATTTGGTTAAGGTAGCGATCTATCCTGACCGTAGGAAGATTGTCCGCGGTTCAAAGCCTTTTAATTGAAGGAGTTTACGTTATTACACTTTTATAGTTTATACAAAGTTTAAAGTTGTTTTCTTTGCTTAATGCAAACAAACACAATTATTCTCTTATTTTAAACACTAAACGTTTCTGTTTTGTAATTCATTTTCAAAACAGAATTGATTTCTAACATTCTATATATTCTAGCCTAATTCTTATTCTATCACTCTCAAAACCAATTTCAAATAACAATTATCTATTTCTATAAACCTTAAGTCGTATTTAAACTACACATAAATAAGTTTTTGTTGAAAAGCGTTCTCTGTGGGTTCGATATCTTTTTATTACTACAAGCGAAACCGTGAACTTGCGGAAATCACTCAACAAGTTTTTGGCGCCGTTGCCGGGGAACGCCAAAATTTTTAACAAAAATTTAGATTTTTCGTGTGTTATTTCGAATCTAGGTTTATACATACTTATTTTAGCTTTTGTAATTTATTTATTTTTATTTTACTAACATATTTATTTTTCAAATTTTGTTTTGAAGGTAGTTTCGGTTCGTGCAAAAATTTCAAGTTCATGCGCAGTTCTCGAAGTTCAGGCATTCCACCAAAACCACTTGATCCAGAAATTGAAAAGACCATTAAAAATAAAAAGAAAGATAAGAAAAACAAAAACAAACAAAATTTCGAGCCACATAATATGGCAAATCCACCAACACTTATGGATTACGCTAGCCTAGGGGTGGTCGGTGTAACCAATAGTATCGTTAGACCTAGAATAACCGCAAACCAATTTGAAATTAAGCCAACTTTGCTTAATATGTTGCAAAACAATGTAACATTTTATGGCTTACCTAACGAAAATCCTAACGCTCATTTGACAAATTTTCTTGAATTTTGTCACACTTTTAAAATAACAGATATGACTGTCGAAGCAATCAAACTTCGACTCTTTCCTTTCACTTTGAAGGATAGAGCCAAAGAATGGTTAACTTCTATGCCAGGTGCAACATTTGAAACTCGGGACCAACTAGCCCAAGCGTTTTTATCAAAATATTTCCCTTTAGCAAAAACCACAAGAGTCATAAAAGAGTTAACATCTTTTTCTCAGAATGATAATGAAACTATTTATGAGGCTTGGGAACGTTTTAAAGAACTCCAACGTTTATGCCCACACTACCAATTACCCGATGCACTTTTAATGCAAACATTTTATAATGGGTTGAATCCTACAACTAGGGGTTCATTAGATGCTATGTCGGGAGGGTTATTTATGAAGAAGACATCCGCCCAAGCAAGAGAACTTTTGGAGGAAATGACAATTAACAGCAGTATGTGGCCCGCTGAACGTGGACACATACCGGTGGCGAAACCATCATCCTCAACCACATCATCTGTTAAAGGTATAGTGAATCTTGATCCTGTCGCGATGTTATAAGCCCAATTTTCTGCCTTATCGCACAAAATTGATAGGTTTATGGCACCGTGCGATGCCAATGGTAATCCAATCCAAACGGATGTGGATTATGAAGGTATGAGCGAGATTGAAAAGGTAAATTTTGTCCAAGGGCAAAACCAAACTAATAATCCTTACTCTAGTACTTATAATTCTGGATGGAGAAATCATCCTAACTTTAATTGGAAAGATAATAATAATAATGCAAATGCTAATCAAAATTGTAGCAATAATTATCAAAATCAATCAAGAGATACGATTAGCACTTTATCTTCTAAAATCAACAAATTCATAGATGCTATCAGTGGAAAAATAAGTAATCACGACGATGGTTTTAAACGGATCGAAAATAAATTCGATCAGCTTATTAAAAACCACTCATCTAGCATCCATAATTTGGAGGTTCAAATTGGTCAAATTGGTCAAATTGCTAAATCAATTCCATCCCGAAAAGAGGGAAGTCTTCCTAGCCATACGGAAGAAAATCCGAAAGAGCAAGTAAAGGCTATCACTCTTCGTTCAGGGAAAAATTACTTAGGTCCGGAAATGCCCGGAGATTCTACTTTATCAGGAACTGATTTACCAACAAAATCCAAAGAAGATGCATTAAATGCAAAAAGTTCACCAATTGACTCAAATACAAAAACTTTTGTATCCGAACCACCTTTTCCACACAAAGTCCGAAATAAGGACTATGACAAACAACTTTTAACGTTTTTACATAAACTTAAAAATTTGCATATTAATTTGACGTTTATGGATGCGATAACGCAGATTCCTAACTTTGGTAAGTTTTTAAAAGATTTAATTTCAAAGAAAATTAGTTGGGAAGGAATTTCATCCATTTCGCTAACTGAGGACTGTAGTTCAATAGTGTCAAGCAACTTGCCCACTAAACTCAAAGATCCCGGATGTTTTACCATTCCGTGTAAATTGGGAGATATTGAATTCCCAAGTTGTCTTTGTGATTTAGGAGTAAGTATAAACTTAATGTCGTTGTCTATTTTTAACAAGTTAGGTTTAGAAGAAGATATCAAGCGTACCAATATGGTTTTGCAATTAGCAGATCAAACCACTAAGAGACCATATGGTATAATTGAGGACATTTTAGTTAAAGTCGATAAATTTATTTTTCCTACCGATTTCGTTATATTAGACTTTGCATATGACGTTAATTGTCCACTAATTTTTGGTAGACCGTTTATGAACACGGGATGTGCTCTAGTCGATGTGTCGGAAGGGAAAGTAGTTTTAAGGTTAGGTGAAGATAAGATCGAGTTTAATATGAACATAGCAATGAAATATCCTATGGAGGAATTCGCTTGTATGAAACTTGACTTAGTTGAAGAATGTGTTAATGACATTGTTCAAAATGAAGAAATAATAGAACCTATAATGGGAGAAGAATTAGAAGATAAGGACCCAGAGCCTTTGATTCGAGAAGATGGACCAGTTCCGCCTTCAATTGTAGTACCCCCTCAATTAGAACTTAAAGAGTTACCAAACCATTTGAGGTACGCTTTCTTAGGCAAAGGCGATTCTCTACCTATAATTATCTCTAACAAGTTAACAAATGATCAAGAAGAGAAATTGAAAGAAGTTGTTAGAAATAGGATAGGAGGTATGGGATGGCAAATTTCAGACTTAAAAGGAATTAATCCTAGTATTGTAATGCACAGAATTCACTTAGAAAAAGATAAGCCACCTAAAGCAGATAGGCAAAGACGCCTAAATCCAAACATGAAGGAAGTAGTCAAAAATGAGATTACTAAACTTTTAGACAATGGAATCATTTATCCTATCTCGGATAGTGAATGGGTTAGTCCAATCCATTGTGTACCGAAAAAAGGAGGCATAACTGTTGTAAGGAATGACAAAGGAGAATTAATACCTACGTGCACCACCACCGGTTGGAGGGTTTGTATAGATTATAGGAACCTAAACAAAGCAACCAGGAAAGATCATTTTCCTCTACCTTTCATTGATCAAATGATCGAAAGGATAGCTGGTCATGCTTTTTATTGTTTTCTTGATGGTTATTCTGGATTCTTTCAAATATATATTTACCCGGATGACCAAGATAAAACAACCTTCACATGCCCTTATGGAACCTTTGCATATAGGAGAATGCCCTTTGGTCTATGTAATGCACCAGCAACATTTCAACATTGTATGACTGCAATTTTTAATGATTTCATTGAAGATATCATGGAAGTTTTTATGGATGATTTTTCAGTTTATGGAGATTCTTTTGATGCATGTTTAGGAAATTTAGATAAAGTATTGTCTAGATGTGAAGAGACGAATTTAGTTTTAAACTGGGAAAAATGTCATTTCATGGTAGATGAGGGAATTGTTTTTGGTCATAAAATATCTGAAAAAGGATTAGAAGTGGATAGAGCAAAAACTTCAGTGATAGAAAAATTACCCCCTCCAACTACTGTTAAGGGAGTACATTCATTTTTAGGACATGTTGGTTTTTACAGAAGGTTTATCAAAAACTTTTCTGTAATTTCCAAACCACTTACTAATTTACTCATGAAAGATTCAACCTTTGATTTTAATGAAGATTGTGTTAAAGCTTTTGAAACATTGAAAGCAGCTTTAATCAGTGCACCCATAATTGCTAAACCCGATTGAGATTTACCTTTTGAAATCATGTGTGATGCAAGTGACTTAGCCGTAGGATGTGTTTTAGGTCAAAGGAAGGATAAGAAGCTTCATGTTATTTATTATGCCAGTCACACATTGTCCGGTGCACAGTTAAATTATACCACAACTGAAAAAGAAATGCTAGCGGTAGTTTTTGCATGCGATAAGTTTAGGTCGTATCTGCTAGGATCTAAAGTTATTATATATACCGATCACGCAGCTTTAAGGTATCTATTTGCTAAGAAAGATGCAAAACCACGTCTTATTAGATTAGTTTTGTTATTACAAGAATTTGACATAGAAATTAAAGACAAAAAGGGAGTAGAAAACCTTGTCGCCGATCATCTATCGAGACTTGAAGATGAAAATGGTCCTATCGGTGAAACTATCGGTATACGAGATGATTTCCCTGATGAATATCTCTATCAAATAAAAAGTGTCATGTCACCATGGTATGTAGAAATAGCCAATTATCTCGCAGCTAACATTGTTCCAGAAGGGTTAAGTTTCCATCAAAGGAAAAAATTCTTTTCCGATATTAAAAAGTATTTTTGGAAAGATCCTTTCTTGTTCAAAACTTGTGGTGATGGTATAATTAGGAGATGCGTTAGTGAAGATGAATACGAGTCTATAATGTCAGAATGTCATTCAAGCTCTTATGGAGGGCATAACGACGTTAGTAAAACAGTAGCTAGGATATTAGAATGTGGATTCTTTTGGCCTACGTTATTTAAAGACGTTCGTTCATTTATTATTCGTTGTAACAAATGTCAAAGAACCGGGAATTTAGGAAGGAAAGATGAGATGCCTCTCACAAACATGTTAGAAGTTGAAGTCTTCGACATGTGGGGGGTCAATTTCATGGGTCCTTTTACCCCTTCTTTTGGTAAAACTTATATTTTAGTAGCCGTAGATTGTGTTTCAAAATGGGTTGAAGCAATTGAAACCCCAACAAATGATGCTAAGCTTGTCGTTAAGTTTCTTGATGATATATTTTGTAGATTTGGATGCCCCAGAGTCATGATAAGTGATGGAGGTACCCATTTCATAAACCGAAGTTTTGAATCGCTTATGAGAAAATATGGAGTACACCACCGCCTATCTACGCCATACCATCCTCAATCGAATGGTCAAGCGGAGATATCAAATAGAGAACTCAAGTGGATTTTAGAGAAAACAGTTTCGTCTTCAACAAGAGATTGGTCTTGTAAACTTAACAATGCGTTATGGGCATACCGTACTGCATTTAAAACACCTATAGGAATGACATCATACCGACTTGTGTATGGAAAAGCCTGTCATTTTCCAGTAGAATTAGAGCATAAAGCCTATTGGGCTATTAAAGCACTTAATTATGATTTGCAACAAGCAGGTAAGAAACGTTTATTTGACTTAAACGAGTTGGATGAATTACGTCATTTATCTTACGAAAATGCAAAAATATATAAAGAAAAAGTGAAAAGATGGCACGATGCCAAAATTAAAGTCAAAAGCTTTAGTGTTGGAGATAAGGTGTTGTTATTTAATTCACGACTCAGGTTATTCCCAGGTAAGCTTAAGTCTAAGTGGACATGACCATTTTTAGTCATTAAAACTTTCGACTACGGATCTTTAAAACTTGAAGGACCTAATGGAGTTCGTTTTCAGGTTAACGGTAATAGATGCAAAATTTATTATGAAACGCTCCAATTAGGGAAATAAAGTTTGTAACAAAATTTCAGTTATCTTTCTACATTTTGATTTGGTAAGAGAGTTATCTTTCTCTGATCGGATTAATGCTTTTCTTGATACTCTAGGGTGGCATACTTTTGCTTCTATGAAATTCCCTAACAATACCGAATTTATTGTGGAATTTTTGGTTACGTTGAAACTTGATAAAAAGAAATTTTATCACATTTAGGAACAATAGTGTAACTTATACTATTGATTATGAAGCCATGGGGAATATTTTTGGGTTTCCTACAAGTGGTTTTGTTGATAAGCCTAAGGATGTTGATTCGGATACTATTTGGAATAATCTTTCGGGTCAAGCTTATTTTAATCCCAAAAACACTTCAAGTAAAATGATTCAGGATAACTGTCAGTTTTATTTTCACAAGTTTCTGAGTTTTTCCCTGTTTGGCCGGGTTGAGAGTTCAAAGGTTCAAGTTCGTGATTTATTTGTTCTGGATTGTTTATTGAAAGGTCTTACGGTTGATAGCATCGGAATGCTATTTGATAATTTGTATCGTGCTTCAAAGTCACACACTAAGCAAGTGCCTCTAGGAAATTTTATTATCGGTTTAGTGATGGGTGCACGTGGAGAATTGGCCGATTATAATATGTCTTCCTACCATGGCTATGTCCCTCTTTTGGACATTTCGGCCCTTGACCGAGCACATTTGTTGCTTAGGTTTACACCTCCTATTTTTGTGTCATATGAATCACGTATTGCCCATCTTAGTGGTAATACGGGAGGAGGAGCCTCGAGTTCTCAATTTGTAGGTCCCGAAGAAGGCGGTGCGGAGGAGGAAGCGGCAAAAGAGCCACATGCACAACCACATGCCCAAGCACCACATGAGGAGGATCCTATTGATTTGAGAAGGATTTGGAACCAAATCAATGCCCACAATAGACAAATGAATTTGAGAATTGATGATTTGGTTGAAAACAATAATGTGATGAATGACAATATCAACACCTTGAGAAGGGAAAACAAGTCCACCCGTCGTCGGATGCTCTCATTCTTCCGTCGTCAAAATATTGAAACTTCACCATCTCCACCGGATTCACCATCACATGCTTAGGTTTTATCATTTCTTTCTCCTTTCTTTTGTTATATTTAAGTTTGGTACAATTTCTTTTCCATTATGCTTGGTACAATTTCAAATTTTATATTTATGTTGAATGCTTTTCTTTTATCCTTATTGTTGGATGAATTTCTTTCATGATTTTTATATCTTGCTCCGTATGCGTTATTTCGTATAATTTTTCGTGTTTTATCAATTTTTGCACCAATGAGGACATGGTCCAAATTAAGTGTGGGAGGAGATATTACATATATAGTTTTACTTTAGTATGAATGAATGTAACGAATAACGATAAGCGGACATCCATTTTTTTAAATGCAACATTTCTATAACGCAAATGCAACACATTTTGCAACGTATTTATTCAACTTAACATTTATTTTATAAACATTATTTTTCATAGCTCTATCATTATATGTTTAAGTAACATTAAACTTATGATTATTTGAAGGTTATCATTACCGTTAGAAAATAATATTTCTATATGGACAACATTTTTGAAATTTTTTTCACAAATCTCCGATACGATTTTAAGTAAAATTGTCTCGAGTTAATGTATTTAAGTAAAAATTCTTTATTTCAATCTCTATCTTATATCATGAAATCCATGATATAATAAATCTTATTTTAAAAAATTTCAATTAGGTTTATAGGCATTAAATTGAAGGGTAAATTCCAAAAAAATCCCCTGTGGTTTCATGTTCTTCCAAAAAAAACCATGTGGTTTGTTTTTACTAAAAAAAACCGATGTGGTTTACGTCGTTACCCGAAAAACGGAAAATGACTTAACACCGTTAAAAAGCTGACATGGCACAGGGGTAAAATTGGAAAACCGAATTTTTTTTATTTTTTTTCTCTCTCTCTCCTCCTTATTCTTCCTTTTTTTTTCTTCCTCCTCCTCCTCCTCTTTCTTCTTCTTCTTCTTCTTCTTCCTCTCTTCTCTCCTTCTTCTCCTTCTTCTTCTTCTTCTTCTTCTTCCTCTCTTCTCTCCTTCTTCTTCTTTTTTTTCTTCTATTCTTTTTTTTTTTAATTTCCAATACTCCAGATTTCTGGAAATTTCTGAAATCTGGAGATTTCCGAAACTTAAAAAAAAAGAAGGAAGAAGAAGAAGGAGGAGGAGAGAAGAAGAAGAAGAAGAAGGAAGAAGAGGGAAGAGGAGAGAAGAAGAAGAAGGAAGAGGAGAGAAGAAGGAAGAAGAAGAAGAATAAGGAGGAGAGAGAGAGGGGAAAAAATAAAACAAATAAAAAAAATTCGATTTAAGAAGAAGAAGAAGAAGAATGAAGAAGAAGAAGAAGAAGAAGAAGGAGGAGGAGGAGGAGGAAGAAGAAGAGGAAGAAGGAAGAAGAAGGAGGAGAGAGAGTGGGAAAAAAATAAAAAAAATCGATTTTCCAATTTTACCCCTGTGCCACGTCAGCTTTTTAACGGTGTTAAGCCATTTTCCGTTTTTCGGGTAACGACGTAAACCACATGGGTTTTTTTTGGTAAAAACAAACCACAAGGGTTTTTTTTGGAAGAACATGAAACCACAGGGGATTTTTTTGGAGTTTACCCTAAATTGAACTAACAATTTTTAGCTCGGTTTGATTTTTCGTCTTACATTAACACCAATTGAAGTTTTTAAGAAAACTTTAGCCATAATACATGTTGAATTTTAAGTCAATATAAGATGAATGTGCTATTTTTCTTTTTCCCAATTTATAATTTTAATTTTATAATTCATGTTAATTAATTCAATTAGTCGTATTCTTAACTTTTGGGCACGATTGAGACCAACCTTATCGCAATCGAGATATGAAAGGGAAGAAAATTAAGTACTGTTACTTTTGGCCACGATTGCGACCACCCTTATCATAATCGAGATATGGGAGGAACGATTAAAGCAAAAAATTAATCGTGTTTAAGTTTAAAGTAACGATTGCGTCCACCCATGACATGGTCCATACCTCTTAAGCGAACACAAATAATAGGCATATAAAGTTACGATCAAGACCACCCTTATCTCGGGCGTAACTAAGCAAATAAATTAACCTAAGTACTTATTCATTCAATATATTTCATATAATAGTTTAGGTTTGGGAAAAGAAATTTTGTGCTTTGAAATGCCTTGAGACGAAAGACTCAATAACATGCGTGCTTATATCATCCTAAATACTTCAATTTTAAATTGAAAAATACAAGATGAATGATATATCGCCTTTATACTAGTTAGTTTGATAGTATAAATTCGCCATAAAAAGTTAATCTTTTCGGCTTAACTAATTTACAAAGAAATACAAAGATATATGTTTTATTTTCATAAAGATGTGAGTTAAAGAATAAATTCAGTGAAATTTTGCTCGGGACTAGAAAAAAGATTAAGTGTGGAGATTTGTTAAGCCCAAAATATACCTAAAATATCATCAATATTTACATCAGTTCTGCTACGAATTTGTGTTGTTTATATCTATTTAGAGTACTTTTACGTCCGAATATGTTTCTTTCATGCAAGATACCTAAATATTTGGTAAAATCCAAATAGGAGCGAAAAAGGTCAGAAACGAAGGAAAAACCCTAGGAAAGGAGTCAAAGACGACGAAAATCAAACACACCGAAAACGGAGTCGGAGACGGAGAAAAACCTCCCGTGTTGCGACCGAGATTCCTTATTCTCGGTCGCGACACGCGTCGCCCAGGCACTTCTCTCCTCCGTTTTGAAGACTGAAATTTACCCCCCTAATCTCGGTAGAGATTTTCTATTCTTAGCAAGATCAGATTTTCAGGCAGCACAATTTACACATGTTCGATTTCAAATATACATGCCCGTTCGATTGGATAGAAACGTCTCTTCGCAGCAGACACGACCCCTAGACTCGACTCTTCAACAACTATAAATAGAGAGTTGATTTCAGAGTTGATATGATATAATTGAGAGTTAAGATTTAGTACATAATTTATGCAGAAATTCTGAGTGAAACGATTCAGAGTTAGAAGTTCGATTTTGTAAAAACAATTTGATGTACACACATTGTTTATCAAATAATTACAAACACAGTAGCATTTAGATTTAGATTAAGATCTGTTCAAAGATTAGTTTACATTTTGGTAGTAGAAGAACGATCTCTATTCCGAAGATTCAGCGAGAAGATTAAGTAGCGGATTCGACCCCAAAGCCTGACAAACTCTAACGAGGTTTGAGGAAAGGATTGACGACCCGGAACTCTCATGTTGTTTGAATGCTTCCATGCTTTTTATTCTTTGTAAAGTTGTATCAAATTCATACTTCATCTAATAAAGTTCATGCAATTCAATAAAATTTTATGTAGCACTTCTGTAAACGATCGGAAGTGAGTTCTGGTGTTTTCATTAAAACGTAGTTAAATTCAATATCTTTACAAGGAAACTTTGTTGAACACTTAGGCAAATTCATTCTTCGAGAATTAATTTGGTTAAGGTAGCGATCTATCCCGACCGTAGGAAGATTGTCTGCGGTTCAAAGCCTTTTAATTGAAGGAGTTTACGTTATTACACTTTTATAGTTTATACAAAGTTTAAAGTTGTTTTCTTTGCTTAATGCAAACAAACACAATTATTCTCTTATTTTAAACACTAAATGTTTCTGTTTTGTAATTCATTTTCAAAACAGAATTGATTTTTAACATTCTATATATTCTAGCCTAATTCTTATTCTATCAATTTCAAAACCAATTTCAAATAACGATTATCTATTTCTATAAACCTTAAGTCATATTTAAACTACACATAAATAAGTTTTTGTTGAAAAGCGTTCTCTATGGGTTCGATATCTTTTTATTACTACAAGTGAAACCGTGCACTTGCGGAAATCGTTCAACAAGAAGTTAACAAGGGCAATGTACAAAAAAATTAAGATGAGGAAATAGAAATGTAAACTCAAAATCTGAGTACGAAAATTGAAGATTTATAAGAAACAAAAAAGAGGAAAAATTAGATAGGTTTAGAGGCTCAAATTTACGTACATTGTGGGACGATTTTACACATGAAGTAAGAGTTGAAACTGACTACAAATTAGAAATCTTAGGCTCCCAGTTGAAAATCAAAGGGCAAGACTTGGAAAAATTCAAACTTACCCACGAATTTGAATTGAAGAGGATGAAACCACATAAGAAAGACTTTTACTAAGACCGAATAAACCCATTATTGCAGAGAAAATAATTAAGAAGAAGAAGAAATTCTGAATATTTTGACCAATTTAAGGTGAAAAATAGAGTTGCTCCTTCAATAAAATTGGGATAAAGTTGAGCTAAAAGATCCTGATTCAAGATAAATTCATGAGGAAGTGGGATTTCTTTAGGATCTACTCCAGCATTTTAGAAATTGGTTAATGGGTAAAGATACATGTGTTTGATGTCCCGCCCGAGAAAGAGACCCATAATCTAAGGTAACTAACATTTGAAGGATAACCAACCAGAATCTTCACTAAGAAGTCAATCATAACGGAAAAATTTAGTGTTAGAGGTTAAGATTGAGATGAGAAAATTTTAACACAGAATCTATTTGAATATATATCGGACTGTAATTAGAGATTGGAAGTAGAATTTGACAAGAACTAGCGATTCGAATGACATAGAGAACACGAAATGAGATAGACAATTGAAAAACACAAACTAATTGAAGAACTGAGATTGAAAGTCTGAACTAGGAAAAACTAGAGATACGAACGAATGAGAAGAGAATTGAGAAACAGATAATTAATTATAATCATGTTGTAGATTATTGAATAAATTTGAACAGAAGAGAAGAATGATCGACCGACTTTAATCGAACAATTTCTTTTCTTTTTGTACTATATTAGCATAGCAGCAAGCGTTTTTGGCGAGTGAGTTCTATTCCAAGAAGAGCAGCACCTGCATTTAGCCGTCTACTTCTCCTTTTTTCTTGCAATCTTGGCAAAAAAGAAAAGAGAGCTCACTCTCTCACTCTACTCTCTCATCTTCAACTTAGCCATTTCTTTTCTTTCAGTACTATATTAGCATAGGAGCAAACGTCTTTGGCGAGTGAGTTCTATTCCAAAAAGAGCAGCACCTGCATTTAGCCTTCTCCTTCTCTTTCTTCCTAGTTTTGCTTCCTTACTTTAGCTCCCACTCAACTCATTTTTCTATTCGACAGTCAGCTCTTTTTATCTTTCATATACCACCTGAGTCTACCCGTCTCCTTCTCCGTCTTCCTAGTTTTTCTACCTTGCTCATTTTTTTATTTGGCAGTCAGATCTCTTTCACACACCTGAGTTTAGCGGTCTCCTTCTCCATCTTCCTAGTTTTGCTACCTTGTGTTGAAACACCTTTCCATAAGATTTTGATTTGACAAAATCATATAAGGTTAATCCATGATTAAGAGACAATTAAATTTAAGTGCTTTGATTTAATTGTACTAATCCGTTTGTTCAATATTGAGTATAAATGTAAAAGGAAATAAAAAATTAAGACAGGACAAAGTCAGCATGAGAACATCACACAAGCTGAGTGAAGAGCGACTCAGCATAAGAGAAGATAAGTCATCTTAAAAACAACAACTTAAGAATGAAGCTGATCAAAGAAGCTGAGTGAAACGGAACTCGGCATAAAAGAAGTCTGCTTCAGAACTAGATCGTGCAGAACGAAGCTGACTATGGAAGCTGAGTGAAAAAGAAATTAGTATGAGAATTGGTGACAATCAAAGACAATGACTAGCAAAGTGAAGTTGAGTGATCTTCAGGACAGCATGAATGATCCGTTAGCTAAAAGACAAATCCGACAACTGTCTGCACCAATAATTGAAGCCTTGGAATTACGCAAAAACCAAATTCCGAGATGCATGGGTCAACTGTTTGTTGATATAAGACAAAATGCCGCGAGAAGACAAAGCCTGTAGGAAGAAGACAAGCCTGACATCTGAAGAAATCAGAAAACAAGATTGGCCTGCACATCTGAAGCTGACCAGAAGGTTGTCCCCCAAAAGAGCTGTTTTGGATTCAACGGACAAATCAAATTCAAATCATTTTGATCCTCAAAGTTCAACTATAAAAGGACAAGCAATCCTCTTGGATCATAGCCGAATTATAGAATATACAAGAGAGAAAAATACAAATTCAAAGCACTCAAAAACAAGAAAGAAATCTTACACCAACTTTCTATCCCTGTGTAAATGCTAGATTGATTGTTTTGTAATCATCTAAAGTGTTCTTTATCTGAAAAAGAGCAAATTGTATCAATCGTAAATTGAGAGTGTTGTGCTGAGTGTTTGGTTGTAAATACTCAGTGGTAGAGAAATCTAGGTGCTGGGTTGTAGCACTTAGTAGGAGTTGACTAGACGAATAGAGGAAGGTACTCTTGCATATTCAAATGCCTTGTAACCGGTTTGTGCTCTACCTTTAAAGAGCTCAGTATTGGATTCTAAAAGCCCGGAGAAGTCTGGGGACTGGACGTAGGCGGAGAGGCCGAACCAGGATAAGTGATACTGAGTAATTTCTAACTCTCTTAAAATATATATATATGTGCATGTGTTGCTTGTTATATTTACTCAGCATATAAACTGTTTAAAGCTGACACTGAGTAAATTAGAGTGCTGAGTTGGAAGCTGACCACTAACGTGTCAATTCCCAACTCACAAGTGAAACAGTCTTAGTCAAGATCTGACTAAAGCTGTCTTACACTAAGATCGGCCAAGCTGACCAAAGCTGAGTTAATAAACTCACCAAAATTATCAAGTCAGCAAGATTAATTAACGAAAAAGTTACATTAGTTCCTAATCCCCCCCCCTTGGAACTAATCCCACGGGACCAACAAGTGGTATCAGAGCCTAAGCTCACTACTCAAAGATATAACTATCTTGAGCTGATCCCGATAAATGGCTGAGAACAACACTTGTTTCCTTCACGGGAACCAAACAACACAGATACTTCCTGAGGGATTATCAATTAGTCGGCCTCCCCTATTCTTTGGATCTAATTATACATTCTGGAAGAATATGATGAAGAACTTTATTCAAGCCACAAACATGAGTGCATGGCTTGCAACAGTTCAAGGCCCATACGTGCCATATAAAACTGTTAACAATGAGAAAGTTGTTAAGAGTGAAACTGAGTGGTCAGAAGATGACCTTAGAAAACTTCAAAACAATGCTTCGGCTATCAATATGCTTCACTGTGCTCTAGATGCTACAGAATACAATAAGATTTCAGGTTGCGAGTCAGCACAGGAGATTTGGAAAAAGCTTGAAGTAACCTACGAAGGCACCAGCAAGGTCAAGGAATCAAAAGTAAATCAGCATATGAGATTATACGAGTTGTTCGAGATGAATGATAATGAGGACATCTTGGGAATGAACGCTAGATTTACCAACATTATAAATGAGCTGAAAAGACTTGGAAAGAACTTCACTGAGGAAGAACAGGTGAAGAAGATCTTGAGAAGTCTTCCCAAAAGCTGGCAGGCCAAAAAGACTGCAGTGGAGGAAGCTCAGGACCTGACTACGTACAAGTACGATGAGCTGATCGGATCGTTGCTAACTCATGAGATATCAATGAAAAACTTTGAAGAAAAATAGAAGTCAGAGGACAAGAAACAAAAATCACTTGTCATGAAAGCTAACTCCACCGAAGCTGACTCATCTGATGATGAGGAAATGGCAATGTTCACCAGGAAAATGAAGAAGTTGTTCAGAAAGAATGATAGGAACAGCAAAAGGTCATTCAGAAGAAATGACAAATATAAAGCTGAGCCCAGCGACAACAAATACAAGAAGGACAGCTCAAAGCCTGTCACATGCTTCGAGTGCCACCAAACTGGGCACGTCAAGTCAAGCTGTCCCATGTTGAAGAAAGACAAGAAGGGCAGCAGAAAGGCTATGGTAACCACATGGAGTGATAGTAATGAGTCAACCTCATCAGAAGCTGATGCACATGAAACAGCAAATATATGCTTCATGGTCGATGATGCTGACCGCACTTATTCTTAGCAAGCTGACCTCTCTGATGAAACTGACCAGGAGGAACACAATAATGAGGTAACATCCTTACTTTTGCTTAGAAATGAGATGATAAACGCCCTGAGTGATTTATATGCGCTAACTAAAAAGTGCAATAAGAAAGTAAAGGCACTCAGCAGGCGGTGTGATGAGATTGAAGAGGTCAAGCTGAGTGACCTCCGATATCTTCTCCAAGACAACTCAACTTTGCACAGTAACATAGAACTTATGCATAAGTTTGTCTCGGAGGTCCAATCAGATTCAAAGAAACTGAAAAAGGATGTCACTACCCTACAGAGCCAAATAAGAGGCCCAAATAAAAATAAATCCCATGCTGAGTACTCAAGTACTAGTCAGCATAAACAGTTCACGCAGTGTGACTGTTGCGGGAAAAAGGGACACACAAGAGAAGTATGTTGGTACAATAAGCGGATTGTCCAATGTGACTTCTACGGAAAGAAAGGACATACCACTAAGGTATGTTGGCATGCTCAGCACAATAATGCCGACCACACTCAACATCACCCTCAAAGGGAAATTCACTGTGACTTCTGTGGTAAAAGTGGCCACACTACAAAAGTATGTCGTCACAAATTAAAGTATGACTTTGCACCTGTTTATGCTAATAAACGAGGACCCAAAAGGAATTGGGTACCTAAAGATGAATAGTTTAAAATGCAGGTGAGCCTGAGATGCGTGGAGAAATCAAAACTGTGGTATATAGACAGCGCATGCTCGAGGCACATGACTGGTGATGAAACTCAGTTCATCACACTAGAGCTTAAACGAGGTGGAAGTGTAAGCTTTGGAGACAATAAGAAGGGTAAGATAGTCGGCTCAGGTACTATCGGAGGTAACCCTACTATTGAGTCAGTCTCCTTAGTTAAAGGTCTCAAATACAATCTGCTGAGTGTAGCTCAGCTTTGCAAGAGCGGCAGAAAGGTTGTATTTGATGATACTCAGTGTCAAATACTCGAGGGAAAAATAAACGAATTGATTTTAACTGCCCCTCGTGTAGACAATGTATACATGCTGAGTTTAGAAAAACAGTTTTCTAAAAATATATGCTTAGTGTCTAAAGAGGATAACTCCTGGCTATGGCATAGAAGACTTGGTCATGTAAGCATGGACCTTCTTGCCAAATTAGCTAGAAAGCAACTAGTTGAGGGATTGCCCAAACTTAAATTTGAAAAATATCAATTGTGTAATGCTTGTCAGCAAGGCAAACAAACTAAGAAGTCATTTCAAAGTAAAAATATTATCTCAACCAAGAGACCATTGGAATTACTACACTTGGATCTTTTCGGACCTGTCCAGCCACTCGGCTTGGGAGGTAAGAAACTTTCCTTAGTCATTGTAGACGATTTCTCTCGGTACACTTGGATCATCTTGCTGAGTAGCAAGGATGAAACATTTGAGATGTTCACAACATTGATCAAGAAACTTGAAAATGACAAAGACCTAAAAGTAGCTCATATTAGAAGTGACAATGGTGGAGAATTCAAAAACCAACAGTTTGATGAATTCTGTGAAGCTAGTGGTATTGACCACAATTTCTCTGCTCCTAGAACACCTCAACAGAATGGGGTTGTTGAAAGGAAGAACAGAACAATTGTCGAAATAGCTAGGACAATGCTGAGTGAAAATAGGCTTCCAAAGTATTTCTGGGGTGAAACTGTCCACACAGCATGCTACATTCTCAATAGGGCTTTAGTTAGACCTATTCTTAAGAAAACCCCATATGAACTTTGGAAAGGACGAAAGCCCAACATTGGCTACTTTCGTGCCTTTGGGTGTAAATTTTTTATACTCAACACAAAAGATAATCTTGCAAAATTTGATGCCAAAGCTGACGAAGTGATCTTTTTAGGGTACTCAACTAACAGCAAAGCATATAGGGTGTATAATAAACGAACTCAGGTTGTAGAAGAGTTTGTCCATATTGAGTTTGATGAAGCTGACCCTGCAGGAAAGTCAACTCAGCTCAATGAAGATGAACCAAGCTCAGCTTCCGCTTATCAAAATGGAGCCTCTGAGTCATCAATACAAGGGCTGACCAAAGGTAAGCAAGAAATTGAAATAACCTTTGCTGACCAATCTGTTCCTGCAGAGATTGTAGAAACACCTGTTCCAAACAACTCAACATTGCCCAAAGAAATAAAAATTCCAAGAGGACATTCAGAGAAGTCCATTCTTGATGCTGCTGACAACAAGCTGATGACAAGAGATCAGCTTAGGAAGTATCTCAGCAATGTTGCTTTCGTCTCAATGCATGAGCCAAAGAATTTCGCTGATGCTGAGCACGATGAATATTGGATCAACGCTATGCAAGAAGAGCTTGATCAATTCACAAAAAATGAGGTATGGGATTTAGTACCTAAGCCTAGGAATCAAAAGACCATAGGAACTAAGTGGGTCTTTAGAAATAAATTAGATGAGCAAGGCAACGTAGTCAGAAATAAAGCCCAACTTGTAGCCCAAGGCTATAGTCAGCAAAAGGGCATTGGCTATGGTGAAACCTTTGCACCTGTTGCTAGGTTAGAAGCTATACGTATACTGTGTGCCTATGCAAGTTTTATGAACTTTAAATTATATCAAATGGATGTTAAGAGTGCATTTCTTAATGGCTTTATAAACGAAGAGGTATATGTTAGTCAGCCTCCAAGGTTTGAAGATCCAAAATTTCCAAACCACGTTTATAAACTCAAAAAGGCCTTATATGGGCTAAAGCAAGCTCCAAGAGCTTGGTATAAAAGGTTGACCAACTTCCTGCTGAGCAGGAATTATGTCAGAGGCAAAGCTGACACAACCTTGTTCATTAAGAAAAAGGGTAAAAATACCCTACTTGCACAAATTTACATGGATGGCATAATTTTTGGTGCTACTGACGATTCTATGTGCAAAGAGTTTAGTAAACAGATGCAGACTGAGTTCGAAATGTCTATGATGGGCGAACTCAACTTCTTCCTTGGACTTCAAATCAAGCAAGGTAAGAATGACATCTTCATTAGTCAGTCTAAGTACGCCAAAGAAATGTTAAAGAAGTTTGATATGGAAGAATGTAAACCCATATCAACCCCAATGGGTACTGACACTGTTCTTTGTGCTGACGAGAAAGGTAAGTCAGTAGACAGCAAGTTATATCGAGGTATGATAGGCTCTCTACTTTATCTTACTACCAGTAGACCTGATATTCAGTACTTAGTATGTTATTGCGCAAGATATCAAGCTGACCCCAGGGAATCTCACTTAATAGCTGTAAAGAGAATTTTCAGATATTTGTAGAGCTCAGTTAATGCAGGTTTATGGTATCCAAATACAAGTGACTTCACACTGATTGGATATACTGATGCTGACTATGGGCGAGATAAGCTAGAACGAAAAAGCACTTCAGGAGGATGTCATTTCCTAGGAAGCTGTCTGGTTTCGTGGTTTAGTAAGAAGCAGTCATCAGTGGCCTTGTCTACAACTGAAGCTGAGTACATTGCTGCTGGAAGCTGTGTGGCCCAAGTCATATGGATTAAGCAACAGCTTGAGGATTATGGTGTCAAAACAGAAACAATAGAGGTCAAATGTGACAACAAGAGTGCCATTGACTTATCTAAGAATCCAATCCAACACAACAGGATGAAGCATGTCAGCATAAGACATCACTTCATCAGAGATCATGTACTCAAGGGTAAGATCAAGCTGGCCTACGTATCAATAAATGAACAGCTTGCGGATATCTTTACGAAGCTTTTGGCTCGTGAGCAATTTAACATATTAAGGGAAGCTATCGGTATGTCTAATCCTCTTCAATAACTTTATATGCTAAATTGAATGTTGAGTGATTACCATGCTGAGTGATTTGTGATAAATTAGTAACTGTTGCATGCTGAGTTAAAAATGACATGAAATCACCCTATGCTGCGTAGACATACATGCTGAGTGATTATCCTAAGATAAGTTACTAAGCTCACAAACAATTATCCTACGTAAAACTGACTACTCAGAATCTCAAACGTTTGATATTCTCAATGCCGAGTAAAACCCATTTAAAACATTAAATGTCGGCACACGTATTAAATAGTCACCTAGGATAACATAAGTAATAATTAGAAAACCCATGCTCCGAACGTGTTATAAATGCCAGAATCTCTGTCGGTTGATCATCTCGAGGTTAAACGGCTAGTTCAACGAATAGGATCAATTCGCACCTCTATAAATAGTGGAAGTATCCCCACTTATCACTCTTTACATTCGAAATCCTTGGCATTCAAATCCCTCTCTCTGAATCCCAAAATCCTCTCAAAGAATTCGTAATCATGACGAAATCCCAAAATCTTTCCGGTGGCGGTTACAACGACGACCACACCGACGAAAACCCTAAGTCTCCTCCTCAACAAGGTCAGCATGAACTAACTCCAAACAAGAACCCTAAAACTGACCTCGCAACCTCTTCAAAGAAGAAGAAGAAGGACAAGCAGCCCAATGAAAAATTCTTCGTTAAAGTGTACCCAAGCGTAAAGAATCATGAGGTTCTCAGATGTCGATGGTTCTCTCCAAGCTTCATAACAAATGAGCAACCATTCTGTGAATGGATTGAGAAAAATGAGTGGGCTGGACTCTTTTCACTTGCTGGTAGAACGTACCCTAGGTTAGTACGGGAATTTTACTCCAACCTCTGTGTTGATGGAAATGATGCTGACCATCTGATAACCCACGTTAAAGGTAAAAAGCTAACGATTACCCCATCCTATCTCGCAACCTTACTAAATCTTCCAAACACCGGAACGGAATTCAGGACTACCAAGGAAAAGCTTGACCACACTGCAACGTTCTGTAAACCAGCAAAACACAAAGGAGAAATACCCAGTATATGCATGGGTCAAAATCAAAAGATGGCTCACTATCTCCTCACTAACTTCATCTTCCCAAAAATCAACTCAGCATCATCAGCTTCAAATTTCGAGCAGTGCTTCATTTGGCACATGCTGACCTACAGCCCTCTTAATATGCCCGTATTTCTGGTAGGAGCACTCCAACGAAGTACTATCAAGCTCGGGCTGGGTTCCCTTATAACCAGAATCCTCAAAAATCATCAAATCGACTTGATTAATGAAACAGAAACCGTGGGAACTGAGATCACGGCTGCCTTATTATTGAGGTTAGTATATGACCAACCCATCAAGCCCAAGAAGGGAAAAGGGGTCATCGAGGAAACTCAGGAGGAAGTTGATGATGAGCAATCTTAGGAAGAGAACATCGCCGTAGCCGAACCTGCTGACCAAACTAAGCGAGAAAAGAAACACAAAGCAATCCAAACCAGCTCAAAAGATGTTGATGCTGTTCCGAAGAAAATCCGGGTTGTTTCTAAGGGAAAGAAAGTTGATGCTGGGTAGGGTAAGTCAGCAGAGAAAAGAAAGAGGCAAAATGAGCCTGATGAACCGGAAAGTGAGGAAACCCCTCTGAAGAAAAAGAAGAGAACTTCTGATCTGAGTCCAGTTGATGATGTCCCTCTTGGCTTTGCAGTTCCTGATGATTCCCACTTCATCAGAAGCCAAGAGATTGACCTTGAGCAAATTCCTGCTGATCAAGAAGCAGAAGAAGTAAGCAACAATGAAGGTCATCATGATAATGATGAGGATGTTGAGAAACATCAAGAAGCTCATGCTGAGCAAGAACAAATAGGGAATATTGAGCAAGTTGAAAGTCCAGTTGTACATAGTAAGACAGTTGATGCTGAGCTCACAGAGCAAGAAATGGTGAATGAAGGCCTCAACACTGATCTCGGGGTAGAGTCATCTTTTGATTCCATTCCTGCTGACCCTTCTCCTCCAAAGACCAAAAAGTTGAAAAGGCTTAAGAAAAAGGCCCACAAATCTCCAGTCATTGACCTCCTGGATGATTCGCCTCTGAAGGATCAAATCACTGACCTCACGGACACTCAATTTAAGTTCTTCTCAATGCATCCTGAGCCCTCTACACAGGAAAAACAAGCCTTTGTTACTCATACTGAGCAACACGCCAAGACTCCAGAGAATCCAAACTAAGCCGAGCAAGAACTCGAAGTCCTAGCTGCTCAAGGAGATAAGCAAGCTAAGGAAAATCCTGCTCAACCTGAGGTGCCTCTTCCTGCACCAACTCAAGTCCATGTTGAGCAGGTAAATATCTCTGCAGATCCACCTCCTTCCCATCACATTTCGCAGAATATTGAGCAGTCAGTTCCTGCTACTAATCACAATCAAAGTCCAGCGGCTGACCATACTGGCACTTCCATTCAAGGACATCACCAAACACCTCCTCAATCAGGTGCTACTAGAATCCCGACCACTAAGCTAAATCCTGAGGCACAATTTGCCTATCTTCATGCAACTGAGTCTGGACGTCGCATCATTGACTCGGCTCAAAATCTTCTCCAGGATTTAAACACTTCTTATGCCGATGCTACTGGGTCTGCCAATGCTGAATCACAAGAATTCTCGTCTGTCACTCAGCTTCTTAATGAGATCAAGCATCTCAAAGATTTAGTAAGTGTCATGACCTTGGTCCAAACACATCAACCCAAGCAAGAATCATTTGTCAAGCTGACCGAGCTAATATTGATGATGGTGAATCACATGAATTCACTTCAGGGACAAATCAACGCTCTACCTACAGTCAACATGGGCTATGCTACCTCTGTTGAGTTAGGTCATTATTTTACCAAGTTGTCTTCTGAGCTGACTAGTACTCGTGAACTTCTCTCCTCATCTTCCCAATGTTCGATGGATGAAATTAGCGAAGCTGTCCGTCTTTTAAACCTGAGTAAAGAGGAAATGGAAACTGACTTGGTGAAAACCAATACTATCCTCCAGACTACTCAGAGCTTATTTAGACATGTGCGTCACACAAACGCTCAGCGTGATATCTACGGCAAGGCTGTACTTCGAATGTACCATCAATCTTATGCCCAGCTAACTGACACAATATCTTGGCTAACTAAGTCACAGGAATACATACTCAGCATGATCAGCGCATCTATTCGCGTCCTTGGTTTAGTTCTGGATGATGGAGTCCCAGTGCTTGATGGGTTATTTGAAAGCACGAAACGTCTCAAGGCATATTCGGTCAAGCTAACTCGTGCTGCTCTCAATGACACCTTCGTCCCTCCTCCACCTGATGGTGGAAAAACGGGGGAGAAAGAACAAGCTCATGGAACTCAGCCAACGGCAGGAGAAACTTCAGGTAGTCAGCTAAAGAGGAAAGCCAAAGACAAAGGCAAAGGGATAGCTCAAGTCAATAGACAATAAATTGGCTTTAAGATTGACTTGTGTATTTTGTATGCTGACCATTTATATCATCTTAAGCATCTTTTCATTCACATTGCTTTGTTCATAAGTGATACTTACTATTATGCTATATGCTGATCTGTCTAAAATTGAACAAACAAATAAATGCAAATTAAAAATATACTCAGTACACATTAACTCTGATACATCCTCACATAAATTCTGATACCAAACCTATTCATGTATCAAACTGAGTAAAACATTGAATTCTTCTGAAAGCTGACCTAGGTTCATCTAAATTAGCTCCTAGAAAATCTAGAATTGAACTAAGTCAGTATAAACATGTCTTCCCTTATTAAATCTTGGAACGTTTAGAGTTAAGTTAAGACAATATATGCAACCCTTACGGGGGAGTAATTTCAGAAGAATAAAATATGATTCAATCATGGGGAATTTCAATAATGAGTTCCATAAATTAAATATTTTGCCAACATCAAAATGGGGGAGTTTGTTGAAACACCTTTCCACAAGATTTTGATTTGACAAACTCATTTAAGGTTAATCCATGATTAAGAGACAATTAAATTTAAGTGCTTTGATTTAATTGTACTAATCCGTTTGTTCAATATTGAGTATAAATGTAAAAGGAAATAAAAAAATTAAGACAAGACAAAGTCAGCATGAGAACATCACACAAGCTGAGTGAAGAGCAACTCAGCACAAGAGAAGATAAGTCATCTTAAAAACAACAGCTTAAGAATGAAGGTGATCAAAGAAGCTGAGTGGAACGGAACTCAGCATAAAAGAAGTCTGCTTTAGAACTAGATCGTGCAGAACGAAGCTGACTATGGAAGCTGAGTGAAAAAGAAATCAGTATGAGAATTGGTGACAATCAAAGACAATGACTAGCAAAGTGAAGCTGAGTGATCTTCAGGACAGTATGAATGATCCGTTAGCTAAAAGACAAATCCGACAACTGTCTGCGCCAATAATTGAAGCCTTGGAATTACGCAAAAACCAAATTCCGAGATGCATGGGTCAACTGTTCGTTGCTATAAGACAAACTGTCGTGAGAAGACAAAGCCTGTAGGAAGAAGACAAGCCTGACATCTGAAGAAATCAGAAAACAAGATTGGCCTGCACATCTGAAGCTGACCAGAAGGTTGTCCCCCAAAAGAGCTGTTTTGGATTCAACGGACAAATCAAATTCAAATCATTTTGATCCTCAAAGTTCAACTATAAAAGGACAAGCAATCCTCTTGGATCATAGCCGAATTATAGAATATACAAGAGAGAAAAATACAAATTCAAAGCACTCAAAAACAAGAAAGAAATCTTACACCAACTTTCTATCCCTGTGTAAATGCTAGATTGATTGTTTTGTAATCATCTAAAGTGTTCTTTATCTGAAAAAGAGCAAATTGTATCAATCGTAAATTGAGAGTGTTGTGCTGAGTGTTTGGTTGTAAATACTCAGTGGTAGAGAAATCTAGGTGCTGGGTTGAAGCACTTAGTAGGAGTTGAGTAGGCGAATAGAGGAAGGTACTCTTGCATATTCAACTGCCTTGTAACCGGTTTGTGCTCTACCTTTAAAGAGCTCAGTATTGGATTCTAAAAGCCCGGAGAAGTCTGGGGATTGGACGTAGGTGGAGAGGCCGAACCAGGATAAGTGATACTGAGTAATTTCTAACTCTCTTAAAATATATATATGTGCATGTGTTGCTTGTTATATTTACTCAGCATATAAACTGTTTAAAGCTGACACTGAGTAAATTAGAGTGCTGAGTTAGAAGCTGACCACTAACGTGTCAATTCCCAACTCACAAGTGAAACAGTCTTAGTCAACATCTGACTAAAGCTGTCTTACACTAAGATCGGCTAAGCTGACCAAAGCTGAGTTAATAAACTCACCAAAATTATCAAGTCAGCAAGATTAATTAACGAAAAAGTTACATTAGTTCCTAACCCCCCCTTGGAACCAATCACACGGGACCAATAAGTTGTATCAGAGCCTAAGCTCACTACTCAAAGATATAACTATCTTGAGCTGATCCTGATAAATGGCTAAGAATAGCACTCGTTTCCTTCCCGGGAACCAAACAACACAGATACGTCCTGAGGGATTATCAATTAGTCGGCCTCCCCTATTCTTTGGATCTAATTATGCATTCTGGAAGAATATGATGAAGAACTTTATTCAAGCCACAAACATGAGTGCATGGCTTGCAATAGTTCAAGGCCCATACGTGCCATATAAAACTGTTAACAATGAGAAAGTTGTTAAGAGTGAAACTGAGTGGTCAGAAGATGACCTTAGAAAACTTCAAAACAATGCTTCGGCTATCAATATGCTTCACTGTGCTCTAGATGCTGCAGAATACAATAAGATTTCAGGTTGCGAGTCAGCATAGGAGATTTGGAAAAATCTTGAAGTTACCTACGAAGGCACAAGCAAGGTCAAGGAATCAAAAGTAAATCAGCATATGAGATTATACGAGTTGTTTGAGATGAATGATAATGAGGACATCTCGGGAATGAACGCTAGATTTACCAACATTATAAATGAGCTGAAAAGACTTGGAAAGAACTTCACTGAGGAAGAACAGGTGAAGAAGATCTTGAGAAGTCTTCCCAAAAGCTGGCAGGCCAAAAAGACTGCAGTGGAGGAAGCTCAGGACCTGACTACATACAAGTACGATGAGCTGATCGGATCGTTGCTGACTCATGAGATATCAATGAAAAACTTTGAAGAAAAAGAGAAGTCAGAGGACAAGAAACAAAAATCACTTGTCATGAAAGCTGACTCCACCGAAGCTGACTCATCTGATGATGAGGAAATGGCAATGTTCACCAGGAAAATGAAGAAGTTGTTCAGAAAGAATGATAGGAACAGCAAAAGGTCATTCAGAAGAAATGACAAATATAAAGCTGAGCCCAGCGACAACAAATACAAGAAGGACAGCTCAAAGCCTGTCACATGCTTCGAGTGCCACCAAACTGGGCACATCAAGTCAAGCTGTCCCATGTTGAAGAAAGACAAGAAGGGCAGCAGAAAGGCTATGGTAACCACATGGAGTGATAGTGATGAGTCAACCTCATCAGAAGCTGATGCACATGAAACAGCAAATATATGCTTCATGGCCGATGATGCTGACCGCACTTATTCTTAGCAAGCTGACCTCTCTGATGAAACTGACCAGGAGGAACACAATAATGAGGTAACATCCTTACTTTTGCTTAGAAATGAGATGATAAACGCCCTGAGTGATTTATATGCGCTAACTAAAAAGTGCAATAAGAAAGTAAAGGCACTCAGCAGGCGGTATGATGAGATTGAAGAGGTCAAGCTGAGTGACCTCCGATATCTTCTCCAAGACAACTCAACTTTGCACAGTAACATAGAACTTATGCATAAGTTTGTCTCGGAATTATTAATAATTAATAGAAAAGAGAAATTATAATTATAAAGAAAAAGAAAAGATATATATTGTAAGAAAAGGTTGGAAAGAGCAAACAAAATCGGTGAACATCAGAAGAAAAAGAAAAACAAGTGATAGTAGAAAGTGAGGAAGTAGAAGTTAACAAGGGTAATGTACAAAAAAATTAAGATGAGGAAATAGAAACGTAAACTCAAAATCTGAGTACGAAAATTGAAGATTTATAAGAAACAAAAAAGAGGAAAAATTAGATAGGTTTAGAGGCTCAAATTTACGTATTGTGGGAGGATTTTACACATGAAGTAAGGGTTGAAACTGACTATAAATTAGAAATCTGAGGCTCCCAATTGAAAATCAAAGGGCAAGACTTGGAAAAATTCAAACTTACCCACGAATTTGAATTGAAGAGGATGAAACCACATAAGAAAGACTTTTACTAAGACCCAATAAACCCATTATTGCAGAGAAAATAATTAAGAAGAAGAAGAAATTCCGAATATTTTGACCAATTTAAGGTGAAAATGGAGTTGCTCCCTCAGTAAAACTGGGATAAAGTTGAGCTAAAAGATCTTGACTAAGATAAATTCATGAGGAAGTGGGATTTCTTTAGGATCTACTCCAGCATTTAGAAATTGGTTAATTGTTAAAGATACATGTGCTTGATGTCTCGCCCAAGAAAGAGACCCATAATTTAAGGTAACTAACATTTCAAGGATAACCAACCAGAATCTTCAGTAAAAAAGTCAATCATAACGGAAATAATAAGACCGAAAACTGAAAGTATAAACCGAACAGAAATTTTGAAATAGGAGAGATGAAACACAGACGATGCTACACATAAAGATATCGAAACCAAGGGTAACAGACAGATACGCATGAAACAAATGGAAGAATAATATTATGGAAGAAGGTAAACAGAAGAACGCAGATGACATACAACTGAATGTAGGGATTAGGTTTCAAAAAAATAGACAAAGGAAGAAGGTCAGATTTGAGAAAGAAGAAAGCCGGCTGAAATAGTAGAGTGGTAGGGAATTAGAGGAATAAGGGTTAGAGGTTAAGATTGAGATGGGAAAAATTTAACAGAGATAATTTATTTGAATATATATCGGACTGATAACCAGAGATTGGAAGTCGAATTTGACAAGAACTAGAGATTCGAATGACATGGAGAACACAAATTGAGATAAACAATTGAAAAACACAAACTGATTGAAGAACTGAGATTGAAAGTCTGAACTGGGAAAGAACTAGAGATACGAACGAATCAGAAGAGAATTGAGAGACATATAATTAATCATAATCAGATTGTAGATTACTGAAAATTTTTAACAGAAGAGAAGAATGATCGGCCGACTTTAATCGAACCATTTCTTTTCTTTTCGAACTATATTAGCATAGCAGCAAGCGTCCTTGGCGAGTGAGTTCCATTCCAATAAGAGCAGCACCTGTATTTAGCCTCCTCCTTCTCCTTATCTTTCTTCCTAGTTTTGCTTCCCTGCTTTAGCTCCCACTCAACTCATTTTTTTGTTCGGCAGTCAGCTCTCTTTATCTTTCTCACACCACCCGAGTTTACCCCGTCTCCTTCTCCGTCTTCCTAGTTTTTCTACCTTGCTCATTTTTCTTTTTGGCAGTCAGATCTCTTTCACACACTTGAGTTTAGCGGTCTCCTTCTCTGTCTTCCTAGTTTTGCTACCTTGTTCATTCTTCTGTTCGACAGTCAACTCTCTTTCATAAGCCACACCTGGGTTTAGTAGTCTTCTTCTCCTTCTTCCTAGTTTTGCTACCTGCTTTAGTCAGATCTCTTTCACACACCTGAGTTTAGCGTTCTCCTTCTCCGTCTTCCTAGTTTTGCTACCTTGCTCATTCTTTTGTTCGATAGTCGGCTCTCTTTCACAAGTCGCACCTGGGTTTAGCAGTCGCCTTCTCCTTCTTCTTATTTTTGCTACCTGCTTTAGTCAGATCTCTTTCACACACCTGAGTTTAGCGGTCTCCTTTTCCTTCTTCCTAGTTTTTCTACCTTGCTCATTCTTATGTTTGACAGTCAGCTCACTTTCACAAGCCACATCTGGGTGTACCAGTCTCCTTCTCCTTCTTCCTATTTTTGCTACCTGCTTTAGTTAGATCTCTTTCACACACCTGAGTTTAGCAGTCTCCTTCTCCGTCTTCCTAGTTTTGGTACCTTGCTCATTTTTCTATTCAAAAGTCAGCTCTATTTCACAAACTGGGTTTAGCTGTCTCCTCTTTCCTAGTTTTACTACCCTGCTTTAGTTCACCACCCAAATCATTCTTTTGTTCAACAGTCAGCTCTCTTTCATACGCATGGGTTTAGCCATCTACTTTCTAGTTTTGCTATCCTGCTTTAGCTCACCACTCAACTCATTCATCTGTTCAACAGTTAGCTCTCTTTCACACTACGCTGCCTTTGGAAAGACACGGAGATGGTGCAAAGAGGTTTTTCACGGAGCTTTGCATAAAAGACGAAAGTATATTTGCCAAAGCCAATAGGATGGGGGCATCTTCATCCAATTAAGTTCAATTTGGACGTCTAGTTCCTGCACGCCACTTTCTTAACACTTTCCGATGGAGAACATTGTTTCGGTCTAGGGTGGTTATTCTTGGATTGTTTGGCAGTATAAGAAGCTTGAATTGGGAAGTTCAAATTGTGTATTCTTATTGCGAGGGTGACAGAGCAACTGATAGTATTTGAAAAAACTGAAGAACGAATTGTTTTGGTGGCGATGATCGACTAATTGATTCTTTGTGGTGATATATCAAAGGTTTACGGATGTTTGATGGAGATGTTAGTGATGATGCTAATGTAATTAGCATTGGGGTTGATAAAGTGAATATATACAACCAATTAATGATGACATATGCGCTGAAATTATGAGAGAACATGAAGAAGAAGATGTAGCTGAGAAAAATCTTGATCAACAACAAAGTGCACGAGTTGTGCAAGAAAGAACAAATAATTTAAATGAATTGGTGGATAGAAGCTTTTGATATTTCATTAGTAACAAAAAAAAAACTCATGGATGGTTCTAGAAGCTTTTACACATTAACTTGAAGTTGCACTGCACTATATACATAAAACTGATTAACATTTGTCAAACTGAAAAATAGAACTAAATTGGCTATACGTAATATAGTTAAATATAAACACTAACTACTAAATAACCATAATAGTTATATGTTAGTATTTCAAGATAGCTAAAGAGGTAATTAACAATAATTATCTCCAATATGTGTGACTCTACTAAATAATTAAAAATAATTATTATTAAAATTAAAATCAATCCATTAATACCAGTTAACCATATCAACAATTAACCGATACTTTCTGTTAGGTTTTTCAGTTAATATATATTAACGTTCAATGAAAAACAACAGTTTAACCGTATTTTTTTAATCTAAATCTACGTATTTAAATAATAATATAGGCATAATTGCTCAATTAAATCACACAGTTTTTTTTAAATACATGTAATTTCAAATATTCAAACAAAATCAATTCTCATGCAATCTAATTAAAATTCACATTCAAACACAATTAATTAAATACAACAATTCATCAATTAGTTTATAAAATTTCACATTTGAAACATAAATAAGTTCAAATATGCAAACCACACATATATATAAAGGGTCAGTCTTGATCACATGCACCTTAATGAGCATGTAGAATTTGTCCATTCACCATTAGATCTAGGCTTATTAGAATCCTAAGATAGAGATTCAAAGCATCCTGAGACTTAGATTTAATAAGCCTATATCAAATGGTGAATGAGCAAATTCGCTTGCTCATTAAGGTGCATGTGAACATTCCTGTATAAAGGGTTCGGTTCGGTTAACTGAAAATGTCGGGTTCTTACATTCAAAACCAAAATCAAAAACTGAAAAAAATCTACATATATCAACCAAAACCAAAACCGTCAGTTCAGGTAGCAGTTTTTTTCAGTTCGATTACCGTTTTGACTGGAATTTTTCTCACCCCTAACTGAACTGAACTTAGTAAGCCCACTATTTATTTATAGCCTGGTGATGGGCCTGGGCCTGGACAGGCCCAATAGGCCCCTGAATTTATCAATTAGACAATGTCCAGCCATTATAATCAAGTATTAAAGATTATTAAAAATTATTTTATAGAATAAAACAGCTCTCAATTATGGAAATTATTCCATAAGTAAACGTATGTCCACTCCAAATTTTAATAGTGATGTTATTTAATACCAAATTTTATTTTTATTTTTATTTTTAAAAAGAAAAACTAAATTCAAGCTTAAAATCAAACCCGTTTCAACTTGTAAACTTGTGTCTAGGTTTACAGGTCAGCAGTTGAACCGCCCGAAGTGAACAGGTTTTCATCTATTATGAACAATGTAATGTTTGTGCTTCTGGACTGGTTTACCTATCGATTCGGTTGACCTAGTCAGGCGAGGGGCGGACCCACATTATGGCGGCCTTGGTCCTCCTAGTTAGCCCAATACACTTTAGTAATGGGTGAATGATTTGGACCCGTCAAAATCCTACCTGGCCCCCAGCCCAGCAAGCAACCCCCTTTAAAATTTTGGCCCCTTTATAACTTTATCATGCATCCGCCCCTGGACGAGTCTAACAACACTAATTGTAACAAGCCAAACCTAGGTCCGCTCGGTGTCGGTTCATTAATGTCTCGAGCCAAATCTTCTCATGCCGAGCTTTGACCGAATTGAGCTTAAACGAGCTTTGATCGAACCGAACTTTTACCAGATTCATCGTATATGCATATAGAAGTCAAAAAAAGGTAAAAGAAAACCTATAACATACCCTATATGATTTTAAAAGATTAAAAAATACAATCACTTGTTATGGCTGAACTCTAAAAATAGTAGCTAATTTGGTGGTAGGATAAAACAAACTCATAGATCACAAACGATCTTGTTACCGATATGGTTGCATATGAACGGTAGTTGTTAGTGCCACCAGTGTAGATAACAAAGTAGAGATAAAGAACTTCATGGAGTTAAACTAATTAGTCTTCAGAGTTTGTATTTTGAACTTTAAGTTCCTTATTTTTGGTTCCGTTAAGTGTTCTTCTACGAGCCTTGTGAGTCGAGAGTTAGAATCCATGACTAATTACTCCTTTTTTTTGCACATAGTCATTAATTATTTTATATTGAATTAAATATTAATGAAATATACTCCTTCTCTTTTATATTACATATGCTTCTAGAAAGTTGCACAAAAATTAAAAATATTAGAAAAAAAAAGACTCTATTATCCCTTATTTATTAATTTCACTATTTATTTATTTGATAATAAGTCCATTATTCTAATTAATATCCATAAATCCACGTTTTATAACAGAAATAAATTGACTTAATGTGTATTAATCATATTAAAATGATATATATTATGAAACAAAAAAAATCTCTAGAAAGACATTTAATATGAAAAGGTGAGAGTATATAGTAATTAAAAAATAATCGGAGTCTGTTCTCGAATTTTCGAGTCGAATTTAAGGAAAATATCGACTCGTTAATGTCCCAAGCTGATCCGAACTCGAGCTGAACCCACCCGAATCGAGCTTTAACTGAAATTTGAATGAGTCGGACTCGAATACAAAACCGACATTTAAAACATCGATTTTAAATGTAAAGAAGAAAAGTAAAACATGTATATATATTGTTAATAAAATGCAATAAAATCAAAAGATCAATTGTATTTTCTCACATCACAGGGTAAATTCCCTTTTTATAATAATATGACACATTCTTCACTAATCAATTACATTTTGGAAATCAAAACATGTCTATATTCTTGTTAATATCTTTCCATGTAATTTTTCTCACAAAAATCAATCAATTACTAATATACATTTTTAGTTAATCATTAATTAATAAAAGAATCTTAATCAAATGTAACAAACCCCAAAAAAAATAAAAATCACAATCAATATTCATATAAGTGAGAGGGACTTCAAAACGGAGCAAAACCCGTTTACATACCCACCGCGAGTTGAAGACTGCTCATCCCGACTCGTAAATTTCCTCCATTATCAGCTTCTTCATTGTTCATCTCAATCTGATGAGCAGATGTGTTGAGATTAAGCCAAGGGTGTTGCAGACATTGCTGTGCAGTAGGCCGCTTCTCTGGTGAAAAATCGAGAAGCGGACAAAGAAATTCTGCGAATTCTCTTGCATCGTTCTCGGCAAATTTGTATCTGTCAACTAGTACGCGATCCAGGGGACAATATTTGAGTCTTCGAATTCGTTTTAGATCACCGTGCCTATCGAAGAAGTCCTTGGAACGTGCTCCTCCAATGGCTATCTGCAAGGCGAGGCAGGAATCGAGAGGTAAATGGCCGAAAAGTTATTAAATATAGATAGAAACAGCTAAGAAATCGTTATCATACCTTTTTCGGCATCTTTCCGAGTAGTTCCATCATTAAAGCTAAGTGATCCTGAAACCAAAACGGAACTTCCATAATCATTCGCGTTTGACAATGAGAAGAATCAAGACTAGTTCATTATGCAAACTATAATCATTCGCTTTTTTCTTCCAGAAAATTCAAACTTAGTACGTTAACCGATTAAATAAACAGACTTTTTCACAATAAGCTCTCCCGAAAGGCCAAAATGTAGCACAGAAATAGCACATAGAAGTTGTTTGTCTGGATAAAAGGGAAGAAAAGTAAAGTGTGGTTGATACGGATCAACCGAGTACTTTCTTTTCCAACAAACACACATTTGCTGTCACAGAATGCATATATGATGAGAATAAGGCGAAGTAAAGCACAAACCGAGTATACACCATTTTATCATAATCATGTCGAAACAGTATTTCATATGCAAGTAGATATATGCTAGAAAAGGGATAGGATCCTACCTCGTCTTCGCTAAAGTCTTGTCCATCCTTAGGAGCAAACATCATGTCACCAGTCGCAAGTTCAAAAGCGGTACAAGCAAATGACCACATATCAACAGAGAAAGAATAGCCAGATCGCAGAATGACTTCCGGAGCTCTATACTGTCTCGTCTGGATCTCTTCTGCAAACAGTTTTTTAGCCCAACATGCGTTTCCGAAATCAACAACTTTGCACCTAACATCAACCCCTTCCAAGCGTTTTTCTGATTTTGCCACACCAGAAGCTCGTCCCATTGAACCTCTTCTTTCTGATATCTTGGCAACTGCTCTCTTTGCTCTCCGTTTCAACTTCTTCTCTATGAGATTCATAGTAGCTCCCCCATTAAGCATACCTTCAGGCTTTTCAAGAATCGGTGTAACGCCAGACCGAATTGGATCCTTGGCAGGATCAATCGTGGAAAATAGAAGAATATTTTCAGGTTTTAAGTCAGTGTGGATCAAACCGAGTTCCCTATGCAAGTAATCGAGGCCTAGCAAAATACATTTGCATATTTCTCTAACTTTATCGAATTCGAGACCTTTGTATTTTTTATGCCTGATTAGCCTTAGTAAACTGTCACCGAGAAATTCAAGGACCATGCAGTGATGTTGCCCGTTCGGTCCTGTGTGCTTAAAGTGGTCAATCAGTCTCACTACACATTTGGAATTAGAGGCATCACCATTTGCTATAGCTGAAAGGATTTCAATCTCGTGAATTGCGGCTTGAGCAAATTGTGCTGCACTTTTCTGGATCTTAAGAGCGACATAGTTCTGTAACAAAAGAAAAGATAAATTAAGATAGCAAGAAACGAGAAGCTCCCCGGATTCTAATTCAGGCAAGGCAACGAGTAAAGCCAAAAAAAAAAAAAAGTTCAAAGTCTTCAAGTTCCGCGAATTGTCATAATTTATAGTTTTCAAGAAGATCTGCATTAATAAACACAAGAAACAGAATGTCCGTGGATGTGAATAATTTTAAAGCTCCCTAAGGTTCCATCAAATACACAAATAGGATGTGAATAATTTTAAAGCTCCCTAAGGTTCGATCAAATACACAAATAGGTCCTCAAATTTTCAAAAAACTGATTTTAACATCTTCTTATTTGGCCAAATGAAGTCAAAACACATGTGAAACACCTAATGTACCGTTATACCAACTTTAAGCGCAACCGTAACCATTTTCTGCAGAGGTTTCTACAACTGTTAAATCTCCATCTCCCTAAATTTCTAAACATCAATTACGGGACCTACTAACTTTAAAGCTCCCTAAAGTTTGATCAAATACACTAATAGGTCCTCATATCTCCAAAAACTGATTTTAACATCTTGTTATTTGGCCAAATGAAGTCAAAACACATGTGAAACACCTAATGTACCGTTATACCAACTTTAAACGCAACCGTAACCATTTTCTGCAGAGGTTTCTACAACTGCTAAATCTCCATCTCCCTAAATTTCTAAACATCAATTACGGGACCTACTAACTTTAAAGCTCCCTAAAGTTTGATCAAATACACTAATAGGTCCTCATATCTCCAAAAGCTGATTTTAACATCTTGTTATTTGGCCAAATGAAGTCAAAACACATGTGAAACACCTAATGTACCGTTATACCAACTTTAAACACAACCGTAACCATTTTCTGCAGAGGTTTCTACAACTGTTAAATCTCCGTCTCCCTAAATTTCTAAACATCAATTACGGGACCTATTAATTTTAAAGCTCCCTAAAGTTTGATCAAATACACTAATAGGTCCTCATATCTCCAAAAACTGATTTTAACGTCTTATTATTTGGCCAAACGAAGTCAAAACACATGTGAAACACCTAATGTACCCTTATACTAACTTCAAACGCAACCGTTACCATTTTCTACAACTGTTAAATCTCCATCTCCCTAAATTTCTAATAATATAAGACATCAATTAAGGGACCTTTTAATTTTAAAGCTCCCTAAAGTTTGATCAAGTGCATTAATAGGTCCTCATATTTTCAAAACTGATTTTAACATCTTGTTATTTGGCAAAATGAAAGCAAAACACATGTGAAACACCTAATGTACCCATATACTAACTTTAAACGCAACAGTTACCATTTTCAACAACTGTTAAATTTCCATCTCCCTAGATTTCTAATAATATGAGACATACCTATTAATTTTAAAGCTCCCCAAAGTTTGATCAAATACATTAATAGGTCCTCATATTTTCAAAAACTGATTTTAACATCTTCTTATTCAGCCAAATGAAGTCAAAACACATGTGAAACACCTAATGTACCTGTATACTATCTTTAAACGCAACCGTTTCCATTTTCTACAAAGAGTTTCAACAACTGTTAAATTTCCATCTCCCTAAATTTATTTCTAATAATATGAGACATCAATTAAGGGACCCAAGCTCCCTAAAGTTTGATCAAATACTTCAATAGGTCCCCATATTTTCAAAAAGCCAATTTTAACAGCTTGCTATTTGGCCAAATGATGTCAAAACACACGTGAAACACCTAATGTACCTGTATACTAACTTTAAACACAACCGTTACCATTTTCTACAGAGAGTTTCTACTTGTTAAAGCTCCATCTCCCTAAATTTCTAATAATATGAGACATCAATTAAGGGATCAAGCTCCCTAAAGTTTGATCAAATACATTAATCGGTCCTAATATCTTCAAAAACTGATTTTAACATCTTGTTATTTGGCCAAATGAAATCAAAACACACGTGAAACACCTAATGTACCTGTATACTAACTTTAAACACAACCGTTACCATTTTCTACAGAGAGTTTCTACAGTTGTTAAAGCTCCATCTCCCTAAATTTCTAATAATATGAGACATCAATTAACGAACATATTGACCATGTTGAATCCTAAAATCTTTCTGATTCTCACAAGCAGAAGCGTACACACATCCAGTTGTTAAACTTTGAATCATGTGCCTAGCGGACAAATTAATTGAATCAAGAAGTAATAAATTAGACTCTTCATCATATGCTAAACTTAAGCTTGGCCTCTGCTTTATTGCAGTAAAATCCACAGTGATCAAATCTGTAACGCTTTCTCTAAAATTAGTAATAGGCAGAAACAAAGCTCAACATAAGGACACGTGTAGATTCGATGGTTACGACAGTTTGAATAACCTAGATTTAATATTTCCTCTTTATAACTTAGCTAAAAGTCAAAAAACATCATCGATGATCACATCGATCTCATTGAAAAAAGCTTTAACCAAAAATAGACAACAAAAATATCAAAACATGATGTAGAAATTAGGCATTTATTAATAAAATCATCGCATGAAACAATAATGACATAGGAGCTGCATCAGAAGCAATTGATCACGATTGGGGGAAAAAAAGTTAGATCAAACCAATAATTAAAAACGTACAGATGATTGAGTATCATAAGCAAGCCAAACGGTCGAAAACTGTCCCCAACCGAGTTTCCTCTGAGCAATGTAACGGCCGCCGGAAAATTGATCGCCAACTCTAACAGCATGATATCCACCTTTCCTGTAAGAGTCAATTCCCTCATCATCCTCAGACTCAGACCCCGAAGAAGCTGAACACGACATCGTTTGATAACACCTAAGCGAGCTGGATCAGAGACTCTGAATTTGCTTGATTACTTTTGATTTGATTGAGATTTGAATTTGATCTGATGGATTGAGAAAAACTTTTGAAATCTGATCAACACACACGGAGAAATGAGGAAACTTGGGATTTGGGGTTAATAGTGGGTGAATTTAGGAAGAAGAAAAGAGGAGAGGAGAAGAAGAAGGAGAAGACTGTGAAATTGTGTGGTTTCTGATACAAAGTAGTTTCCACTTTTTTCTCTTTTTCTCCTTTTTCTCTTTTTCCCTCTTTAAATGGAGGACTTGAGTTTACAATTCTACCCTCCAATTTGGTGTTTATGAAATAATTAGAAATTACGACAAATTTAACCCTAACGTTTTAAGTGGAGTGCATATGTAGCCTTAACGTATGAAATTTTACAAATGTAACCGAGTTGAGCATGCAGCTTTCGTGAAGGGAGGTGAATATCTCCATAGGATGGAACTCTATGGACACTATGGGGGCTCCGGAGTTAACCCATAAAAGGATACAGAAAGTCGCATCGGAATGGAATGTTGGTAGACGTATTGACGGGATGCTTAAAAGGATAGACTCTTCGGTAAATGGGATAGACCCCTTTGATAGAAATTGGTTAGCTGAGACATGAAAAGTCTTCGGGCCGCACGGGGTTTTGGTCTGGTTCAGACCTGGCCCGTGACTTTTAGCATAATGTTTCCAAGCAGAATCAATTTTAGTCATACGTTATTGAAAATTTAAAAAAAAAATTGTTTGACCATTGTCACATTGGACTTTCCAAACAAGTTTGTCGATAAATTGAAGCAATTTCGTATATTCTTTATTAGTTTTTTTTGTAACTATATTAATAACACAGTAAATATTTTAAACAGTTTGATAAAAAAATTGTGATAAATTTATATGTAATAGATTTAGATTTTAGTATATTAATAGAATTTTTATAATTTTGTTAGTAATACATTAAATATCTTATCTATAATTGATATTTAAAGGTCTAAAATAAAAGTTACATATCAGTAAAACCAGTTTTTTTTTCTAATTTTCGATAATGTTAAGAACGTTAAAGTTAAATTTATACAATTTTATACGTTAAGACTAAATCTGCATTTTCGTTAAAATATTAGGATTAAATTTGATTTTTATCCACATAATTATTAATGTTTGTGTGTTGGGGTTGGATGGGAATTAGGTGAAGCTTCACCAATCAAATAGTTTTTTGGTGATGCATCGTTAGTTTGGTTTATTTATTTATTTTCATTTCTTTTACTTGTTTTTCATATTTTACAACTTGTTTATGATTTGATGTTTGGAGGATTTTTAATTTTAATTTTATTTATCTTTTTGTATTGTTTTTAACATTCCAATTGCATTATCTTACTTGTCCACCTTAATTAATCAATCTTATCATGTCAAATTAGAGTGGATTTTCTTTTAAGGGAATTTAAATATCATAAAATGATATTTTTAAAAATATCAAACACAGACTATTTAGAAAATATCACAAAATTAAAATCAATATTTCTGAAATATTTTTTAGAATTTCATAAAATATCAAACACTATATAAATATAGGGTAAATTACACACATGGTCACTGAACTTCAATTCTTAACAGTATGGCAACTGAACTTTACACTTTTCAACACCGATAGCCACGCAATGCCTCCAAACGACCGTTGACGGCCTAAAAATAAAAAATCCAAAACATAATGATATTCTAAGGAACTTTAATTCTTGAAAATTTTCGTTTTGAGGTCATTTAGGTGTTGTTTTGTTAGAAAGTGAATTTTTAGAGAGAGAAAGTTCCAAAAAATATGATTTTGGAAAATAAAAAATATGGTTTCATGATAAATGTCGTTCTGAACAATTTTAATTCTTGAATATTTTCATTTTGAGGTCGTTAACAGTCACTTTGAAGAGTTAGTTAAAATTGAGTGGTCACCGGTGTTAAAAAGTGTAAAGTTCAGTGGTCATACCATTAAGAATTGAAGTTAAGTGACCACAATGTTAAAATGGATAAAGTTGAGTGTTCATGGATGTAATTTACCCTCAAAATATATAGTAAATTCTTTCTACTCTTAAAAGGTATTAAACTTTAATCATTTTAATATTATGATGATTGAATTTCAAATCTTAATAATATGACCACTAAAATTTTACACTTTTTAACATCGGTGACTACTCAACTTTAACTAACTCCTCAAAATGACCGTTAACGACTTTAAAATGAAAATATTCAAGAATTAAAGTTGTTCAGAACGATATTTACCATGAAAACACATTTTTTATTTTCCAAAATCACCTTTATTTGAGCTTTCTCTCTCCTAATTAAACAACACCTAAATGACCTTAAAACGAAAATTTTCAAGAATTAAAGTTCCTTAGAATATCATTAACTCTTCGAATTTTTTATTTTGAAGCCGTCAACGGTCATTTGGAGACGTTGAGTGACCACCGATGTTAAAAAGTGTAAAATTCAATGGTCATACCACTAAAAATTATAATTCAATGACCATAATATTAAAATAAATAAAGTTCAGTGGCCATGGGTGTAATTTACCCACTCTTAAAAGAACATCCAGAACAATGTTTTCAAATCTAATCATTTTATGCAAGCGATCTTTCTAATACTACAACAATCTACAAAAATTGATATTTCGATTACAAAAACAGAGATATAACATGATCTAAAAACAATGTCACCGTAATTTTCATCCAATTAAAACAATAAAAGTTCTCTAAAATAAATAATAGGATAAAGTATTAAAATAGGTTTATAGTTTTTGGAAAGTATCAATTTAGACTGCACGTATAAAATAGCATCAATATAGGCTTAACATTTAAAAAATGATACTAATGTAGGCGTCGATAACTGAACGTGATACGTCATTCATATTACTCCGTTAAGTTCTGTCAATTGTACGTGGAGAGAGAAATCAGAACTTAAGGGAGTAATATGAATGACTTGACACGTTCCATTATCAATGTCTAAATTGGTATCATTTTTTGAACGTTAAATCTATATTGATACTATTTTTTATAGATGGAGCCTAAATTGACAGTTCTCAAAAACCATAAGCCTATTTTAGTACCTTATCCTTAAATAAAACGCACAGAAACATCAAGTTTTCTGCACTTTAAATCAAATTTCAAACCATTGAAAATATTAATAAGACATAAAATAAATAATGTCTACAGGATGCGAGATTTTCTATTAATAGAGGTAGCTGTAATCGAGTCGATCCGTGTTTTGACCTGCTCAAGATCGGCTCGCTATAAAATTAACAAGCTCGAGCCCAATCCGAACTTTGGCTTGCTCAACCTCGGCTCAGCTTGTTAGAAAATAAACGAGCTCGAATCGAGCCCAAAATCCTCTTTGAACTTGGTTCAACAAGAAAATTATCTAACCATAAATTTTCGTCATGTCCGGGGCTAATTTTTAGGTGCCTATCAGAGCCTTGTCGAGAACTTTGGGTTGAAATTCTTGTCATGTCTAGCGAAGACCTCTTCTGAGAGGATTGCTCGGATGGTCGAGCTGAGAGAATATGCTAAAAGGTTGTCTAAGTAGCTTCCATGCTTGCCACACCCAATCATGGGTCTGACCTAAGAGCTTGATTGCTCACTTGTTTTTCAGAGGTTGACCTTGTTGAAACACATTTCCACATGATTTTGATTTGACAAAATTATTCCCATGATTAAAACAATTAAATTTAAGTGCTTTGATTTAATTGTACTAATGAGTTTGTTCAATGTTGAGTAAATTAACTAACGAGAACAGGAACTAAAAGCCTATAAAAGAAAGACAGAACGAAGTCAGCATAAGCAAGTCACACAGCAGAAGCTGAGTGGAATGCAACTCAGCCTTACAAAAGAAATGTCTTCTTCAGAAAAGCTTGAAGGCGAAGCCGCTGAGTCAAGCTGAGTAATAATCAAGTCAGCGTCAATGATCCGTCAACTTGGCAGACAAGGTCTGACACAAATCAGAAGTCTTGGAAATCTGTTTCAAGGACCTTTTCGAGATGCATCTGACTTTTGGCAAGAAGACAAACCTGGCGCAAGAAGACAAACTTGGGGCAAGAAGACGAATCTGGCAAACCTAGCTCCTGCTAAAAATAGAAGACAAGATTGGCCTGCAGGTTTGGAAGCTGACCACGTGATGACGAAGAAGACCGTTCTACCCACAACGGCTATGTCGAAATTCAAATCACTGGCACCCCAAAGATTGCTATAAATAGGCCAAATCATCACTTGGATCATACATACATACATACAAGAGATATACATACAGACAAGCAAAATCTTCACTAAGTGATAATCCAAAATAGAAGCTGTCTGAAAAGAAAAAGCAAGCTCTTACACCAAATTCCAATCATTGTGTAAAAGTCTAGATTGATTTTGTCATCTAAAGTGTTCTTTGTTATATTAAGAACAATTTCTTATCATTTGTAAAAGGTTAGAAAGGTGAAGCTGAGTACTCGGTTATAGTACTCAGTGGTAGAGAGAAGCTGAGTACTCGGTTATAGTATTCAGTGGTAGATATGATTGAGTAGACGAATAGAGGACGGTACTCTTGCATACTCAGTTGCTATTATAAACGGTTTGTGCTCTACCTTTAAAGAGCTCAGTAGGGGATTGAAAAAGCTCAGAAGGATTCCGGGGACTGGACGTAGGTGGTGAGGGCGAACCAGGATAAGTCTGCTGAGTAAACTCTAACCCTTTCTCTTGATATATATAATATATATATATATATGTATGTGTTGCTTGCTTAAAATTACTCAGTAAGTAATCTGTACAAGCTGAAGCTGAGTAATCTGAGTGCTGAGTTGGAAACTGACTTAAGTGTTACTTCTCAACTCACAACTGAAACAGCTCTAGTCAGTATCTGATTAAAGCTGTCTCACATCACACTCAGCCTTGCTGACCTAAAACTGAGTTAAACTATCAAACATTCAATTAAGTCAGCATTATTAAGCGAAAAAGTTATATTAGTTCCTAACCCCCCCTGGAACTAATCCTATTACGTTACACGGGACTAACAAGTGGTATCAGAGCTCAGTAGCTCACTATTCAAGATAAAACTATCTTGAGTTGATCCCTGTAATGGCTGAGAACAAAACTCGTTTCCTTCCAGGAAATCAAACAACTCAGATACTCCCTAAGGGATTATCTATTAGTCAGCCTCCTATGTTCTTTGAATCTAATTATACATTTTGGAAGAACAGGATGAAAAAATTCATTCAGGCAACAAATATGAGTGCATGCCTAGCTATAGTCCAATTCCCTTTTGTTCCCTATGAAATCATTGATGGTGTAAAAAGTGTCAAAAGCGAGGCTAAGTGGTCAGAAGATGATCTTAAGAAATTACAACATAATGTTTTGGCTATCAATATGCTTCACTGTGCGTTAGATGCTGCAGAATAAAATAAGATTTCAGGTTGCGAGTCAGCACAGGAAATCTGGAAGAAGCTGGAGGTTACCTATGAAGGAACCAGTAAGGTCAATGAGTCCAAGGTGAATCAACACATGCGGCTGTACGAGCTATTTGAAATGAATGATAATGAGGACATCTCTGAGATGAATGCAAGATTCACCAACATAATCAATGAGCTTAAAAGACTCAGCAAGAACTTCACTGAAGAAGAACAAGTGAAGAAGATTCTAAGAAGTCTTCCCAAGAGCTGGCAAGCAAAGAATACATCGGTTGAAGAAGCTCAGGACCTGACCACGTACAAGTATGATGAGCTCATCGGATCTCTGCTGACCCATGAGATCTCCATGAAAAAATTTGAGGCTAAAGAAAAAACTGAGGACAAGAAGCAAAAATCTCTTGTCATGAAAGCTGACTCAACCGAAGCTGACTCATCAGATGATGAGGAGATGGCCATGTTTACCAGGAAGATGAAGAAGTTGTTTAAGAAAAATGGCAAGTACAGCAAAAGGCCATTCAAAAGAAGCGATAAATACAAAGCTGAGTCTAGCGACAGCAGACACAAAAAGGACAGCTCAAAGCCTGTTACTTGTTTTGAATGCCATCAAGCTGGGCACATCAAATCAAGTTGTCCCACCTTGAAGAAAGATAAGAAGGGAAGTAGAAAGGCAATGGTGGCCACATGGAGTGATAGTGATGAGTCAACCTCGTCAGAAGCTGATGCCACCGAGTCAGCTAATATCTGTTTCATGGCTAACGAATCTTCTGACCATTGTCTCTCTGAGCAAGCTGACCTCTCTGACGGATCTGATCATGAGGAACATACAACTGAGGTAATGTCTCTACCCTTGCTTAGAAATGAAATTATTAATGCCCTGAGTGATCTCTATACACTGATCAAAAAGTGTAACAAGAAAATACGAGCACTCAGCAGGCGGTGTGATGAGATTGAAGAGGTCAAACTCAGTGACCTCCGACATCTTCTCCAGGACAATACCAGGCAAGATGAAAACTTGAAAATCATGCATGGGTTTGTCTCTGAAGTCCAATCATACTCTAAAAAGCTGAGAAAGGACATCACATCCATACAGAACCAGCTGAGTTCATCGGCTAAGAAAAGGTTCTACTCAAAGACTGAGTATTCGGGTACTTATCTGCAAAGACGGTACACTTAGCAGAACAGTCAGTGTGACTATTGTAGAAAGAAAGGACACACTATAAAAGTGTGTTGGTATGCTCAGCACCATCATGTTGACCAAAAATGGAAATACCCCCAAAGAGTAGTTTATTGTGACTTTTGTGGGAAAAATGGCCACACTATAAATATATGCCGTCACAAAATTAAATATGATACATCACCTGTTGACTCTAACAAGCAAGGACCCAAAAAGACTTAGGTACCTAAAGACAACTAGTTACATTGCAGGTGAGCCTGAGGTGTGCTGAGAAGTCAAAGTTATGGTACATTGACAACGCATACTCAAGGCATATGACTGGTGATGAAACTCAGTTCATCACACTTGTGCATAAACGAGGAGAAAATGTAAGTTTTGGAGACAACAAAAAGGGTAAGATAGTAGGGTCAGGTACTGTTGGTGGTAACCCTACTATTGAGTCAGTCTCCCTAATCAGGGGTCTTAAATATAACCTACTGAGCGTAGCTCAGCTGTGTGACAGCGGTAGAAAGGTTGTATTTGATGCCACTGAGTGTAGGATACTCGAGGGAAAAACAAATGAGTTGATTTTAACTGCCCCTCGTGTTGAAAACGTTTTCATGCTAAACCTAGAAAAGAAGTTTTCAAAGAATATATGCTTAGTGTCAAAGGAAGATAATTCCTGGCTATGTCATAGGAGACTTGGTCATGTAAGCATGGACCTCCTTGCAAAATTAGCAAGAAAGTAATTAGTTGAGGGATTGCCCAAACTCAGGTTTGAGAAGGATCAATTGTGTAGTGCTTGTCAGCAAGGTAAACAAACTAAAAAATCTTTTCAAAGTAAAAATGTAGTCTCAACTAAGCGTCCATTAGAGTTACTACACTTAGATCTTTTTGGACCAGTCTAGCCGCTGAGCTTGGGTGGTAAGAGATTTTCCTTGGTCATTGTAGATGACTTTTCTCGGTACACTTGGATCATCTTGCCGAGTAGCAAGGATGAAGCTTTTGAGATGTTCTCAACACTGGTAAGAAAACTTGAAAATGATAAAGACCTAAAATTAGCTCACATCCGAAGTGATAATGGCAGAGAATTCAAAAACCAACAATTTGATGAATATTGTGAAGTCAGCGGTATTGACCACAATTTTTCTGCTCCTAGAACTCCTCAACAAAATGGGCTGGTTGAAAGGAAGAACAGAACCTTAGTTGAAATAGCTAGAACAATGCTGAGTGGGAATAGGCTTCCAAAGTATTTGTGGGGTGAAGCTGTCAACACAGCTTGCTATATACTCAATAGGGCTCTAATCAGACCTATACTTAAGAAAACCCCCTATGAACTTTGGAAAGGATGAAAACCCAACATTAGAAATTTTCGTGCCTTTGGTTGCAAATGTTTTATTCTGAATACTAAAGACAACCTTGCTAAGTTTGATTCAAAAGCTGATGAAGCTATCTTCTTAGGGTACTCAACAAACAGCAAAGCATATAGAGTGTTTAATAAATGAACTCAGGTCTTAGAAGAGTATGTACATATTGAGTTCGATGAAACTGACCCTGCAGGAAAGACAAGTCAGCCTAACGAAGATGACACATGCTTAGCTTCCACTGACCAAAATAGAGCCACTGAGTCACTACCTCAAGGACTGACCAAAGGTAAGAACGGACCTGAAATTATCTTTGCTGACCAATATAATCCTGCAGAAAATGTTGAAACACATATCCCTGAAGACACTACACTACCTAAAGAGATCAAGGTTCCAAGAGGACACTCTAAAAGTAGCATTCTTGATGCCGCTGAGAACACCCTGATGACCAGAAATCAACTCAGGAGATATCTCAGCAATGTAGCCTCTGTGTCAGTTCTTGAACCAAGAAACTTCTGAGAAGCTGAGAATGATGAATTTTGGATAAATGTGATGCAAGAGGAGCTCGATCAATTCAAAAGAAATGAAGTATGGGATTTAGTGCCTAAACCAAGAAATCAAAAGACCATAGGAACAAAATGGGTATTCCGTAATAAGCTAGATGAACAAGAAAACGTAGTCAGGAACAAAGCCAGACTTGTAGCTCAAGGTTACGGTCAGCAGGAAGGTATTGACTATGCTGAGACCTTTGCACCCGTAGCTAGATTAGAAGCTATAAGAATATTGTGTGCGTATGCTAGCTTTATGAATTTTAAATTGTTCCAAATGGATGTCAAAAATGCATTTCTTAATGGAGTTATAAATGAAGAGGTTTATGTTAGTCAGCCTCCAGGGTTTGAGGATCCAAAATTTCCAAACCATGTTTATAAACTCAAAAAGGCTATGTACGACCTGAAGCAAGCACCACGTGCTTGGTACGAAAGGCTGACCAGCTTTCTGCTAACCAGAAACTATATCAGAGGAAAAGCTGACACAACCTTATTCATTAAGAAAAAGGGTAAAGATACCTTGTTGGCACAAATATATGTAGATGATATCATTTTTGGTGCTACTAATGAGTCTATGTGCAAGGAATTTAGTAAACAGATGCAAACTGAGTTTGAAATGTCAATGATGGGAGAACTCAACTTCTTCCTTGGACTTCAAATCAAACAATGCAAGAATGGCATCTTCATTAGTCAGACTAAGTATGCCAAGGAGATATTGAAGAAATTTGATATGAAAAATTGTAAGCCAATATCTATCCCAATGGGTACTGACACTGTGCTTTGTGCTATGAAAAAGGTAAGTCAGTAAACAACAAATTATATCGAGGTATGATAGGCTCTGTACTCTATCTAACGGCAAGTAGGCCAGATATACAGTACTCAGTATGTTACTGTGCAAAATATCAAGCTGACCTTAAGGAATCTCATTACATAGCTGTAAAAAGAATCCTTAGATATTTGCAAAGCTCAGTGAATGCAGATTTATGGTATCCCAACACGAACGATTTCACACTCGTTGGATACACTGACGCTGACTATGGACGAGACAAGCTTGAGCGGAAAAGCACTTCAGGAGGATGTCACTTCCTTGGAAGTTGTCTAGTGACTTGGTTCAGTAAGAAGCAGTCGTCAGTTGCCCTGTCAACAACTGAAGCTGAGTACATTGCTGCTGGAAGCTGTGTTGCACAAGTCCTATGGATCAAGCAACAGCTGGATGATTATGGAGTTCAAACGAAAACAATAGAAGTCAAATGTGACAACAAAAGTGCCATTGACTTGTCAAAGAATCCAATCCAACACAGCAGGATGAAGCATGTCAGCATCATCAGGCATCACTTCATCAGAGATCATGTACTCAAGGGTGAGATCAAGCTGACCTATGTTCCAACAGATGAACAACTTGCATATATCTTCACGAAGCCATTGGCTCGTGAGCAGTTCAGCATACTAAGGGAAGCTATCGGCATGTCTAATCCTCTTCAATAAAATTCTGAGTATGTTGAGTGATTATATCATGCCGAGTGATTATTACATGTTGAGTAACTGTTATATGCTGAGTAGATATGAATGCTATGAAATCACTATTTGATGAATTGCTATATATATTGAGTGATAGATAAAATGATGAGTTACTCCACATGATATGAACCCCTTCTACGCTAAACTAAGCACTCAGAACACCAAACGTTTAGTATCTTAGATGCTGAGTGGAATACTTGCACGCATATTTATATAGACACCTAGGATGACGTAAGCGTAATGATTAGAAACCCATGCACCGAATGTGTCATTAATGTCAGAATTAAATGTCGTTGATTGATTCAAAATCGAACCGCCATTCTGACCTATCAGATTAACACGCTCCGGCTATAAATAGTGGATGAATTCCCACTAACTTCTCTTTACACTTGAAACATTTCGCACTCGATCTCTCTCTCTCTTAATTCCCTAATCTTCTAACTCTCTCAAAAATCCTCAAGAACACCATGTTGAACGATTCCCAGAATAACTCCAGTGAGCAATACGATGACAACCGCTCTGACATTAATCCTCCATCTCCTACTGAGCAGGAATATAACGAGACTTCCTCAGAGTCTCAGGAACAGATCCATAGCCAGCATGACCAACTGATGCCCGAGGTCAGCATCCTTGGTGAAAACCCTCGCACTGACCAAACGACTCCCTCAAAGAAAAAGAAGGAGAAAAAGAACAAGAAACCAAGGGAAAGAAAGTTCTTCCCAGTTTTCAGCAGCGTTAAAAACCTCAAAGTTTATCACTCCCGATGGTTCTCTAAAAGCTTCGTCGAAGCTGAGAAACCGTTCTGCGATAGGATTTCAAAAAATGGATGGACTACCCTCTTCTCTCTCCCTGGAACTACCTACCCACAACTGGTAAAGGAATTCTACGCGAACTTAAAGGTAGCCGACGATAACGACGACTATATGATTACTAAGGTCAAGACCAAGGAGATCACCATCACCTCTTCCTATCTCTCCATACTACTTGATTTGAAGGAAGAAGGTGCAGAACTACGATGCACAAACGATTATAAGCGGATTGCGTATGTAGCTGAGTTCTGTAAACCTAAAAACCACAACGGTGAAATCTACAGTACCAACATGGGTCAGCCTCAAAGACAAGCACACTACATCTTGACCAACTATCTATTTCCTAAGGTCAACGCCTCCTCCTCAGCCTCAAACTTTGAGCAGTACTTCATCTGGCACATGTTGAATTACAAGCCGCTCAACTGTCTTTCTCATTGGGGCTTTCCAATGCAGCACCGGGATCCTAAGGATGGGTTCTCTCATCACCAAAATTCTACAGGATCACAAGGTCAGCCTAAAGGAGGAAATTAATATGATAGGTACTGAAATCACTACGGGAATCCTACTCGGCTTGGCTCACAGTCAGCCTATCAAACCTAAGAAAGGAAAAGAGGCTATAGTAGAAGAAGCACCTGCTGAGGGAGATATGGTTGAAGAAACACATGCTGAGTTGTCTCAGAAAGGAAAGGAAGTTGTAGTTAAAGCAGCACCTACTAAGCGAACCCGAAAGGAAAGAAAGAGGAAAGCTGACCCCTCTGTAACACCAATAGCCAAAGATATTAATCGAAATGTGAAGAAGATTAGGCTGGTGATAAGGGAGAAGAAAGCTGCTCCCACTGAGCCAGCTCAAGAGGAACTAGAGTCAGCTGAAAAACAGAAAAGGCGAGCTGAGCCTGAGGAAGAAAGTGAGGAGACACTTGAACAACCTCTAAAGAGGAAGAAAACCTCTGGAATGATGCCGCTAAACGCTAACCCACTTGACTTTGTGATCTCAAAGGATTCACACTTCGTGCGAAGTCAGGAAATTGACCTGGAAAAGACTCCTTAGGAAGAAGAGCAAGGCTGCACTGACGAACAGCCTCAAGCTGATAAGATGGGTTCTGCTGAGCCAAGGAACACAACTGCTGCTGAGCAAGCTGATGAGCAAAGAGTTGAGTCGCCAGTGAAGGACAAGGTTGTGGAGCACCTTTATGCTGACCTTAGACCCACCTCTTCCTCTGAGTCATCAGAGTCTATTGGTGATGACCCTTCTCCTCAAACTAAAACCAAAAAGGGCAGTACGGAAAAACGGTTCAAAAGAAAAGCTCAGAAGCCCAACGTCATAGACTTGTTGGATGAATCTCTGCTGAGGGACCCCATCACTGACTTAACTGGGCTTCAATTCCAATTCTTCACCGACATCACTAAACCCACTCCGACTCAAGCCAAGGAAAAGCAAGCCTCTTCTCAACCTGAGGAACAAGCCGACCCAAAAGTCTCTAAGGGTCAAGCTTCTACCGACACCTCTGCTCCACCTTCCACTGAGCAAGTGCTCGAAGTTCCAGCTGCTCAACACAATGAGTTAGCAAAGGAAACTCCTCCTGCTAAAGACTGCTCTGAGTTGCCTCAACCTCAAATTTCCACTCAACTTCAGACTGACACTGAGCAGGTTAATAATTATGTTGATCAAACTCTTCCAACTCCTATCAAGCAGACAGTAAACCAGTCAGTTCCTGCTGCTGGCCTCATTAATAAGGATGCCATTACTAATCAAGCTGGCACCTCCACTTCTGGACATCACCAAAGTACTCCACCACCTGCTGCTCACCAGAAAACAGCCCCTGAGACTACGCAAAACCAGACTAAAGATGATTCCTACAACTTTCTTAATGCCTCTGAGTCAGGTCGGCGAATCATCAACTCAGCCCATATTCTTCTCCAAGCAATAGATCAGTCTCAAGCCGATGTTGCTGGGTCCACTCCTGCTGAGCCAACTCAACTTACATCCATCATGCAACTTCTGACCGAACTCAAAGGTCTTAAGGATCTGATGAATGTTATGACTTCTTTGGTCGCTCAGCAGCCCAAGCAAGAGTTTATGGTCAAGCTGGCCGAACTTCAGCTGATGATGGTAAATCACATGGACTCCATTGAAGGGAAAATCACTACCCTATCTGCTGTGAACTCATCATCTGCAACTTCTGCTGAAGTTACTCAGCATTTCAACCAGCTGACCGTTGAATTAATAGGGGCTCGTGAACTTATCTCCTCCACTTCTCAATGCTCCATAGAAAAAATTGGTGAGGTTATACGCTTACTCAACTTAAGCAAAGAGGAAATGGACACTGACCAGTTCAAGACCAATGACATACTTCACTGCACCCGGTCAACCCTTGTGCATGTTTGGCACATCAATGCTCAGCATCATTCGTATGATTCTTCACTGCTCAGGATGTACTATCAATCCTATGCACGGATGACGGACTCCATTACTTGGATTGGGAAGTCACTCGAGTTTTTACTCAGTATGATCAGCGCACACATTAAAATCCCCTCTTCAAGTATGGCCGATGGCATGCAGGTCTTTAAGGGTCTTAAAGAAAGTACGGGTCACATGCAACATTATTCCACCATACTGACTCGTGCTGTTCAACAGGGAAATTCTTTGCTCCTCCCCTTCCATCTGGTGATGCTAGCAAAACGGGGGAGAAAGATAAGCAGCCAGCTGACGGAACTCAACGTCAAACACAGCAGAAGCCTCCTGGCTCAACTTCTGTTGTTCCGGGCAACCAAAGTCAGCAACAAAGAACAGCCAAGCCCAAAGCCAAATCTAACCAAGTTCAAGCCAATATCAAGAAATAGAACTAGAACTAGACTTAGCTTGAAACTTGTATCTTATTTGGCATGTTTTCTTTGTTAAGCTAACTATCAATATATATAAACATCCTTTCTAAAAACTGTCTTTATATATATGCGATGCTTATTTGCTGTGTTTATGTGCTGATCTGTCTCATATAACTACTCATTGAACAATAACTTAAAACTTGTGAACATAAAAATTAAACAAGTAAGATATACTCAGTATACATCAACTCTGATATCTGAACTTAACTAAGAATCAAAACTGAGTAATGACAAAATGTTCCAAGTATTGACCTTCTTCTGAAGCTGACCTTAGACTCTTCTCGATTAGATCTTAGAAGGTTTAGAGTTGAACTAAGTTAGTAGATCCAACCCTTACGGGGGAGCATTTTCAGAAGAACTAAAAAGGTCAACTATCATGGGGAAGCTCAACAATGAGTTCCTTAATTGAATACTTTTGCCAACATCAAAATGGGGGAGTTTGTTGAAACACCTTTCCACATGATTTTGATTTGACAAAATTATTCCCATGATTAAAACAATTAAATTTAAGTGCTTTGATTTAATTGTACTAATGAGTTTGTTCAATGTTGAGTAAATTAACTAACGAGAACAGGAACTGAAAGCCTATAAAAGAAAGACAGAACGAAGTCAGCATAAGCAAGTCACACAGTAGAAGCTGAGTGGAATGTAACTCAGCCTTACAAAAGAAATGTCTTCTTCAGAAAAGCTTGAAGGTGAAGCCGCTGAGTCAAGCTGAGTAATAATCAAGTCAGCATCAATGATCCGTCAACTTGGCAGACAAGGTCTAACACAAATCAGAAGTCTTGGAAATCCATTTCAAGGACCTTTTCGAGATGCATGGACCATCTGACTTTTCGCAAGAAGACAAACCTGGTGCAAGAAGACGAATCTGGCAAACCTGGCTCCTGCTAAAAACAAAAGATAGGATTGGCCTGCAGGTCTGGAAGCTGACCACGTGATGACGAAGAAGACCGTTCTACCCCTAACGGATATGTCGGAATTCAAATCATTGGCACCCCAAATATTGCTATAAATAGGCCAAATCATCACTTGGATCATACATACATACATACAAGAGATATACATACAGACAAGCAAAATCTTCACTAAGTGATAATCCAAAATAGAAGCTGTCTGAAAAGAAAAAGCAAGCTCTTACACCAAATTCCAATCATTGTGTAAAAGTCTAGATTGATTCTGTCATCTAAAGTGTTTTTTGTTGTATTAAGAACAATTTCTTATCATTTGTAAAAGGTTAGAAAGGTGAAGCTGAGTACTAGGTTATAGTACTCAGTGGTAGAGAGAAGCTGAGTACTCGGTTATAGTATTCAGTGGTAGATATGATTGAGTAGACGAATAGAGGACGGTACTCTTGCATACTAGTTGCTATTGTAAATGGTTTGTGCTCTACCTTTAAAGAGCTCAGTAGAGGATTGAAAAAGCTCGGAAGGATTTCAGGGACTGGACGTAGGCGGTGAGGGCGAACCAGGATAAGTCTGTTGAGTAAACTCTAACCCTTTCTCTTGATATATATATATATATATATATATATATATATATATATATATGTGTGTGTGTGTGTGTGTGTGTGTGTGTGTGTGTGTGTGTGTGTGTGTTGCTTGCTTAAAATTACTCAGTAAGTAATCTGTACAAGCTGAAGTTGAGTAATCTGAGTGCTGAGTTGGAAACTGACTTAAGTGTTACTTCCCAACTCACAACTGAAACAGCTCTAGTCAGCATCTGATTAAAGCTGTCTCACATCACACTCAGCCTTGCTGACCTAAAACTGAGTTAAACTATCAAACATTCAATTAAGTCAGCATTATTAAGCGAAAAAGTTATATTAGTTCCTAACCCCTCCCCCCCCCCCCCCTTGGAACTAATCCTATTATATTACACGGGACTAACAAGTGGTATCAGAGCTCAGTAGCTCACTATTCAAGATAAAACTATCTTGAGCTGATCCCTGTAATGGCTGAGAACAGCACTCGTTTCCTTCCAGGAAATCAAACAACTCAGATACTCCCTGAGTGATTATCTATTAGTCAGCCTCCTCTGTTCTTTGAATCCAATTATACATTTTGGAAGAACATGATGAAGGTATAACAATAGAAAAAAAGCCGCTAGCATTGGAACATGCATGCCTTGCTACTAAGTGAGTAGCCCTATTCGCTAAACGAGATATATAAGATAAATTAAAATTAGAATGAGAGTTAATAATAACCCTGCAGTCATGTATGATTGAACCGAACTCTGTGTTGTCTCGTCGACAGGAATGTACTGCATCGACAACAAGTTTGGCGTCTGATTCAAATACGTGGGTAAAATTTTAACTAGCAAGCCAACTCAAACTCGTATGTATTGCTAAAGCTTCGACTACCTTTGGCTCCTTAATTCCTTCGATTAACATGAACCGTCCCAACTCGTTTTAACTACTGCTCCTAAACCGTAGCTCCCAACATTTATTATTATTAGTTTTTTTTAATTAAAACTTATAATCTTTTATTTTAATACATCAAACCATTTGATTCCTTTTTTTTTTGTCACAATAAGTTCTTACTTACCATTTAAAAAAAAAACTTTTACTCACCAAAATAATTAACTGTGAATATCTAATTAAGTAAAAAAAAAGTTTACACATTAAATGTGTTTAAAACTATACAGTAAAACCTCTATAAATTAATATTCGATAAATTAATAAACTCTTTAAAATAATAATTTCTCCTGATCCCGACTTGGGCCAGTTCAAAAAATGATCAATTTTAATAAATTAATAAGATAATAATTTTCTGGAACAACCCTTTATAAATACATTGTATTATTACCTCTATAAATTAATAATTTCTCAAATACATATGCGAAATATATATAGATATACATATTTAGGATAATTTAGCAAAAATATGAATCTACAGTATTTTGTTTTTTCTTGAAATTTAAATCTAATTGAATTTCATCTCTAACTATTCTCAGTGCATTCAAATGTTCTAGTGTATCCTTGTCAAATTGTAACAAAAAATTGTAAAGAGTGGATGATGTTATAATTGCTTCTTTTCTTGTGACTGGTTTCAAAGGTATCGAATCATCCTCAGCTTCATCCTCAGTTGAATTTTGCATAACGCTCGACACAATTTCTTCTAAAGTTTGGATTTGTGAGCATTCATTGTTTTTACCTGGATAATTCAATGTGTATTTGATTGACATTCATTTGATTGCAGTAACCAAGCTAACCAATCATTCCCTCAAGTTCATGAATATCTTATTCAGTGATTTCTTCCTCTAAATTCGTTGTGACAGATTCATCCTTTATACGAATTTTGCAATGTTTGAAACAAATTGCTATTGAAACAATTAGTGATTTAAAATTTATTTTTAAAAAAATTTAAAATCACTCTATAAATTAATAATTATTGATTTATCGATTAATTAATATCTTATAAAATAATAAAATTTCGTGATCCCAACATTATTAATTTATAGAGGTTTTACTGTATTTTTATAGTTCAAAATATTTTTTTTTTTACGATTTTCATAGATAATAAAAAAACTACTCTTGAATTGTTGATTTGTAATAGAGATGAAATGAATACTGCTTTATGAATCGAATTTTATGTTCAGTCTGACTTTTTTAGTTATCAAGGATTTAATGTGATAAAGAAAAAAGAAAAACAATTAGAGGTTTAATATGTTGAAATAAAAGTCAAGGGCTAAATCTACTAAAATCAAAATAATTAGGGTCTTATATTGCTTTTTGCTTATATCTTTTAGTTCAATTCTTCAATAAGAAGTAGTATGTAATTTTACATTTTGGTACTAAAAAGATAAAAGGTTAATTTTACAACCTGTAGGTTATTTTAATTTTCTTTTTTTTTTTTATTGAATATGCATTTCTAATGGAAAGTTATAAGAGAAAAAGAAAAAAAAAAATTATAATCAGGATCATGTTTATTAAACTTCAAAATATAATATAAAAATAATTTAATTTTACACTTTCTAATTATATGATCATTAAATTTTAATTAAAATCTTAAATTTACTGTTGACAGCCTCAAAATAAAAACGTCAAATAATTGAAGTTGTTTAAAACCATATTTACCATGAAATCGCGTTTTTTATTTTTCAAAATCACCGTTCCATATTTTCTCCTATCTAAATATTCATTTTCTTTCTCCAAACTAAACAATAAAATGGAAAAAGTTAAAGAATTAAAGTCCCTTAAAATATTATAAATTCTTGGAATTTTCTATTTTAAAATCATCAACAGTTATTTTGAAAGATTAATTGAAATTTAGTGGTTATAACTTATAATGTTTTTTTAGAAAATATTAAATTAAATGATTTTTATATTACGTTTTGAAGTTTAATAATCATAATATTAATTAAGATAAATTTTAGTGGCCATGGATGTAATTACCCAAAATAAAGCTGGATCTAACTTTATTACAGCAAATAAAATCCAATCCAGTTCAACAAATGTTTGGCCTTTGAAAAATATTTGTTTTTTTTTCTTCACTTTTTTTTTGAATCAACTTTATTTATTTATTTATCTAATTCTTTAATTTTATTTTTATTTTTCTTCCTTTTTATGGTTAAAATTTACGCGGGTTAATTATCCATCGTATAAAAAAATGGGAAAAATAGAAAAGAAAATGGGAGTGGTTTATAAATAACAATTCGTAATTTAAAAGTGTATAAATAGAAATACATGATATATTTTTTTTTATAAATACGAAAGGAAAACACAAATGAAAAAAAGATTAAGATGGAATCATCATCGGAAAGCTAACACCCAAAAGGTCATCTAACTGCAGCCTTTGAACCTCCTCTGGCAGGAAAGAAAGAACAATGACTACAAAGTCAAAATCATGAGCTATACCAGCCAAAAAATCAGCAACCCGATTTTTCTTCCGAAAAACATGACGAAACCGAACACACTCAAAATTTCTGATAAGATGCTTAATACATTTAAAGAGATTTTGACCAATACAACCAGCAACACCATCTCCATTAAGAGCATCCACAATCTTGGAATTGTCTGATTCAATCTCAATCAAGCGGTAGCTCTTATCCGATTCAATCTCGGAACTATACGTGGTATATTATTTTGTTAATGAAATATAATATTTTAAATTATTATAGTGTTAAGTTCTAATGGTAACTAAAAACTTTTTTTAGGTTTAATGCATATTTACACACTTAAACTTGACAACTTTTGTCTATTGGCACCCTAAACTTTTAAAATAACATATCAGACATTTATAGTTGGCTATAAAAACTTATGACACTTATATTTGCTTTTAAAAACTTATCGCATATCTATAGTTGGCTCATTCGGAACTTCTGCACACAAAATAGTTGATGTGTCATCTTTGACAGTTGAGGTGGCATGTGTGTTATGAGAAAAAAGAAAAACGCGTGAGTTCGTTCTGTATGCCGCTTCATTTGTCAAAAATGATAAATCAACGATTTTGTGTGCAGAAGATCTGAATGAATCAACTATAAATATGTGATAGATTATTTTAAAAGTTTGGGGTGACAATAGACAAAATTTATCAAATTTAAGGGTATAAATACCCATTAAACCTTTTTTTATCTTTAAAAAAAATTATATTGACATGTGCTAAAACACAACCTCAAAAATTGAATTGTCGCTATGTAAAATGAGTTTAAGCATCAATTTAGTTTAAAAAACACTGTCAATTTAGTAAAAACGTGAAATGTCCACTATATGATTTGTGGTTTCAATTTAGGAGAACTGTGTTTTTTTAGGGCGATGACATTGTGCTTTATCGATATTTAAATGTAATTTCTTAAAAGATAAAAATACCATTGGCTGTCAATTGTACACGTCATCAAAACTTAATGTTGTAACCACATACGTCTGTTTATAAATTTTTAAACCACATGTATGTATTTGGAACTAAAATAAACCCTTAATATGTGTTGGTTATCTAAATATATCCTTAACAAGTGTTTGTTTTACGTCTTTCTATGTGTTATTTGTTGGTCCAACTATTATTAACATATTTAAATCGATTAACAAATAAACCACAAAGTCATTTTCATGTCGTATGATTTTTTACATTAGTTTTTCATTTTGATATATAATATTGGATTATAAATCTATTATTTATCTATTTGATATTTCCTTTTTAGTTGACGTGCAGCTTGACATATGGTAGATTGTGTTTCCCATTTTCTGCGTTCAACAAATTTTATTAAGAAATAAGTGGTTATTTGAATACAATTGGAAAAAAATAGAAAAATATTTGAATTTTGATACTTGAGTTAATTGTTTTGACCAAGTACAATTATTCCATTTTTTGTTTTTGTTAAAAACCAAATTTAGCCATAACGTTTCCAGTGAAGTATATATTTAGGTCTAACTTATAAAATGGTTCAAATTTAATCCTAACGTTAAGGACAATCATGTTGGTCTCTTATGAGGTGATATTAGTTACAAGGGGGGGGAATGAAACTATAATGTAATTTTAAACTTTTATAAATTCACTCACTTGGCATGCACTGTTTTATGAAACATAGAGACACATAAGTGGTATCGGAAGCACATTTAGATAGACAAAAGATGTTGTCTACTGAGTGTGGTTCTGAAATATTGTGCTTCAGTTTGCCTTTTGATTTAACAGAGCTTCTGTTGAAAATGTATGGTGCTTAGCAAAAGATACTACACCAGAGGCAATATGTAAATATAGAGAATCAGATACAGAGCACGAATAATCATAAGTAATGGGTTGGAGTTAGAAAAGCGTTACTCAGCAGATTTATACTGGTTCAGCCTCTAGGCTACGCCTAGTCCCCAAAATACCTTTTTCTGGGCTTTAATCCACTAAAACACTCTTTCACGGGTAGAACACAAACCTTTAAACAAATAGGCAGAGCCTCTATAAAGTACATTCCTTTACAATCTCTCAACTATCTATACTTTTGTTATTTGTTTATGATCGAAACAAACAACAAAGCTTCTAGAATAGTATATGAACAAAAGAAGTTCTTTCAAAGAACAGGATGAAGATCTAAATATAATTTTTGGACGAACACAGATGTAAACAATGACTTGTGTGTTTGAATGTTGCTCTAACTCTTTTGAAGATTTTGATCTCTCTTAATAGCTTCTAAAATTCATCAACTTCAAATGGAGCTAATGGCATGGTATTTATAGGAGAGGCTGGCAGGAGATCCATTTGAATTTGAACTAGCCGTTTTGAGAAAATGGAACCTGTCACATTAGCTTCTGACGTCTGTTGTCCTTTTATTGAAAAGTTATGTTGTAGACCTAGAGGCTCTTCTGCCTTAGGCCGTGGTTTTCTGCACACCATTTCGTTGCAGTTGTGACAAAGGTACTGTTGAGGGGATATGTCCTCTATAGTGTTGCACTTCTTGTTAGTCTTGGGAATACGTGTAGTCCTTTGTCAATGTCAGATGTCCTTCCTTTTGCTAATAGGCTTCCGAATCAATCGGACCTCTAGATGAGGCTTCTAAGATGATCTTTGGGCCTTTCATTATTTTGTAAGCCCATTTCTTCTTCTTTTTCTTCACTTGTATTTATTTTTGTCTGAAATCATTTAACAAAAATATTAGTAGTAATAAATCAAATTTAAATTTAGATTTCTTGATTAATTAATTTTGGGGTTCTGATTAAGTTATTTTTGTTAGAATAAAAAACTCTTGGAAATTGTTTTTCAACAATCTCCCCCTTTATGAAGATGACAAAAATTTCAGAGAAGGAATAGTTGGCCACTTGCTCCCCCATAATTATTGCACTCACTCTTGCTTCAGATGCTCCTCTAGAAGGGTTGCACTTCTGAACTTGGTCAATGGCTTCTGAACCTTTTGCTAAGTGTTTGGCATAGAAAAGCTTAGAGAATTAATGATTGTTGAAACACCTTTCCACATGATTTTGATTTGACAAAATTATTTAAGTTAATCCCATGATTAAGACAATTAAATTTAAGTGCTTTGATTTAATTGTACTAATGTGTTTGTTCAATGTTGAGTATATTAATAAATGAGAACATGAATAAAAAGTAAGACAGAACGAAGTCAGCATGAGCCACAGAAGCTGAGTAGAACACAACTCAGCATCATAGAAGAAAAGTCTTCTTCAGAACAAACGCTTGGAGACGAAGCTGACCGAAGACACTGAGTAGAATGTTACTCAGTCTCCGATAAAGATAAGAGATCAAAGGCAACGTCAATTAAGTCAAGCTGAGTGTTCGTCAGGACAACACCAATGATCCGTTGACTAGAAGATAAAGTCCGACAAAGGTCTGCACCAATTCAGAAGCCTCAGAATTACGCCAAGAGACCTTCTCGAGACGCATGGATCACCTGACATTTGGCAAGAAGACAAACCTGGCGCTAGAAGACGAAACCTGGCACAAGAAGACGAAACTGGCAAGCCTGGTGCCTGCTAAATTCAGACGACAGGATTGGCCTGCAATTACTGAACGTTGACCTATCAATGACGAAAGAAGACCATTTGAATTCAACGGATATGTCCGAATTCAAATCATTGGAGCTTTAGAAATTGCTATAAAAGGACAAGTTCATCACTTGGATCCCTTGCCGAAATACAAGAAAGCACAGACAGAAAAGCAAATCTTCACAAGAGTGAAAATCCAAAAGAGAAACTGTCTAAATAGAAAAAGCAAGTTCTTACACCCAAATCCAATCTCTGTGTAAAAGTCTAGAGTGAATTTGTATTCATCTAAAGTGTTCTTCGTTTAGAAAGAACAAATCTTGTATCAATTGTAAAGGTTGAGAGAGTGAAGCTGAGTACTCGATTTTAGTACTCAGCGGTAGAGAAAATCTGAGTGTTCGGTTATAGCGCTCAGTAGGGTTGAGTAGACGAATAGAGGACGGTACTCTTGCATACTCAATTGCTTTGTAAACGGTTTGTGCTCTACCTTTAAAGAGCTCGGTAGTGGATTGAAAAAGCCCGGAAGGACTCTGGGGACTGGACGTAGGCGGTGAGGCCGAACCAGGATAAGACTGCTGAGTAATCTCTAAACCTTCTCTTGATATATATATGTATATGTTGCTTGCTTAAATTACTCAGTATATAATTTGTATAAGCCGACGCTGAGTAATCAGAGTGCTGAGTTGGAAGCTGACCTCAAGGATTATTTCCCAACTCACATGTGAAACAGTTCTAGTCAGCCTTTGACTAAAGCTGTCTTACATCACGCTCAGCCTTGCTGACCAAAACTGAGTGAAGTTATTTAAAGAATTAAATTAAGTCAGTATAATTAAGCGAAAAAGTTACATTAGTTCCTAACCCCCCTAGAACTAATCCTATTACATTACACGGGACCAACAATGATAACCAATTTTCAATAGTATTGAGAAAACTGCGAGTATTAGAAGACAGAAGTGATATTGAATTTCATTAATCAATCTTGTGTATTTGAATCGTTTTGTTCTAAGTTAGAATTCACGAGACAATCTTTAGAATGGTTCAAGAATTGTGATTTAAGATATGCAATAAGATCTACTGATATTTAACTTTAGGATTGTATTTCAGAAGCAACACAACATATTTATATATATCAGTAGCAAAAAAAAAAACATTAAACTGAACAGCTTGTAATGCAAAGAGCCAATTCTCCTATCCCTACTTCGTCATATTAATGCTAATGTTTCCCTTAGGTAACGTAGGCCTAGTGTTCAGAGGGTTCTGGAGTGCTGCTTGAGGAAGTGGCCTTAGACTCTTGTCTTGGATTTCCTTATCTTTCTCTCCCATTTTTGCAACTTCAAGTGCAAGGGGTCTTGAGGGGGTTCTGGAGAGAATTTTTTGTACCTCCGAAAACAATCATAGCTCTGTTTCTGTCCAACAAAGATCTCTTTACTTAAGGCAACAACTTCTGGGCAAAATTCCTTCCTTTTGACACCTTCACTTAGCAGCAATTGCAAAGCTTTATAGTTCCATATAGAGGTGTCAGCCAAGGCATGTGTATATTTTTTATGGATGCTAGGAGTAAAAAATTATCCAAACAGGGAATGATGTTTTCGTTTTGCTAAAAATGATGATTATTTAGTTTGACACTATAAAAATGATTGTTAACGATATCTAAATGAAAATTTCCAAAAATTAAAATTGTTTAGTACCACATTTACTATAGAACCAAATTTTTTATTTTCTAAAATCATATTTTCAAAGCTTTTTCTCTAAACATTCACTTTCTATCTCCTCACCAAACAACATATGAATGACCTTAAATTGAAGAATTAAAATTGCTTAGAATATCATTAAGTTTTCGAATTTTTCAACTTTGAGATCCTTATTTTTAGTAAAGCGAAAACTTTGCAAACAAAAACTCAATCTCTGTTTAGACAAAAAAGAAAATTTGTCACAGATACCAGTTTCACAAAACTACTAGATTAATTCTTTAGCTAACAAATTCCATAAAATGGTGGGGATTAACCCCATGTGATTTTTTTTGGACTTTACTCTTAATATTAATATTAATATTGTTCCATAAAAATAAATAATATAGCAAATTAATTAATGCCACATACTTACAATTGTTTATTTAATTTTGTTATAATCTTTCTAGCATCGTTGCAGAAGGAATTGATCACTTGCGCTATAAAATTCGGATTGCTTTCATCTTGCAAGGATCGAACTTGAGTAAATTGTTCATCCAATATATTCTACGTATGAACAAAATATATCATTTAAATTGAAAATAAAAAAAATTCAATTTATTTTACATATAAATAATAATTATATACATACATACCTCATGAAATATGGATTGTAAAAGGTTGTTGAATTCTGCTTGTAGGAAAGACAATGCCATTGAACAACTCAAGCAAAGTGAATGAGGTTTTATAGAAGAGAAAATGAAAATCTTTTTCTTATTTTTTATAGAAAAAGAAAAAAAAAGAAATCTAATAAAGAAAAAACATTTAATTTGCTTTTGATTATAAAATCTAATTACATATCTTTTTTCCTTCTTTAATCAATTTTCTTCTCTCTTTTGGTCTTCACCTTTAAATTTGATAAATATAAATAATAAAATAATAAAGGATACACGAATAGATATATTCTAAAGCATGCATGTTAATTGATAAATTATAAAGAAATTAATGAAGTGATTGATATTCTGATGATAACTACATCTTTTGTTATATGATAATCCAGTTCGAAATTTAAGTTTCTTCAAAAAGGAAAAAGTTCGAAATTTAAGTCTTTTTTTTTTGTAGGAATAGGAAAGGAAAAAACAAAACAAAAAACAATTAACCTGGGATTAGCCTAGGGAAGCTAACCCCAACCCTATCTTCTAAAAGAAGAGAAGAGAGAAAGGTATGGGGATCAGAAAGGGTAGGGGTAAATTTCATCAATGGTGTACAACTTTTGCCTCATTTCACACTTTGATGTACAACCTTCAATTTGTCTCACTAATGTATACGACCTTATAGGTGGCCTCCCACTTTAGTGTATAACAGGTAAAAATGACCGGTCAATGTCTGGTCAACGTGCCACCTCAGCATTTTTCATCTACCCATTTTAAAAAGTGGGACCCACTACTTATACAATTATTAAAATACCATTGTCCCTCATACAATTACTAAAATACCCTTATTCCCTTCCTTACAACACCTCTTCATATTTTCCCTCTCTCTCTAACCCCTCTCTCTCTCAAAAAAAAAAAAAAAATTCAATCTCTCTCTAATAACAGTGACCCGAAGGAGAAAAACTTTTCAGGATTCAAGAAAATTCTCAATTCATCTGGCTCTCTAAAATACAATCTTTAAGATTTCAGAAAATAAAAAAACCTTTACTTTCCTTTTTTCTCAAAAAAATTTGAAGCATGTAGGAGTTTAAATCCAACACAAATGGCTGGTTTAAAAAAACCCATTAGAGAAAAAATTCCATTAAAGCAAAAATCCAAGCAGGTAGGAGTTTAAATTGAACACAAATGGAGTTTAAATCACCTCCATTAAAGAAAAAATTCCAAACAAAACTGAAACCTAGTGTTTAAACTTACAGAACACAAATGGGAGGTTAAAAAAAACCAATAAAAGCTGCATAATTCCAAATAAAATTGCATAACTCCATTTGAAATGGGTGATTATGAGTTTTAGGTTTCAAAAATGGAGGAGTAGACACTCGTGATTTCGTGAACCCAGAAAAACCTTAAAAGCTTAGAATTCATATACCTCCATCAAATGTCCGCATAATCGGCCATAGGAAGTCCCAAGAGTTCACAGAAACACCATAACACAAAAAGAGAAGGTTAATATTGATTAACCAGTGGGAATGGGTAGAGAAGAGCACGATTTAGGGTCAATCGGACCACCAGAGTCACTGCCGTTCACGAATTTGCCCCTTTAATGCAAACTTTCAATCTCGTCCATACATGCAAGGAAAGATAGAGAGAGATTGAATTTTTTTTAAGAGAGAGAAGTTAGAGAGAGGATTTAGAGAGAGATAGAGAGAGAGGTTGCAAGGAAGGGGACAAAGGTATTTTAGTAATTACATAAGGGGAAGAGTTTTTAGTAATTGTATAAAAAGTGGGTCCCACTTTTTAAAATGGATAAATAAAAAATGCTGAAGTGGCATGTTGACCAGGCGTTGATCTGTCATTTTTACCTGCTATACACTAAAGTGAGAGGTCACCTGTAAGGTCGTATACATTAGTGAGACAAATTGAAGGTTGTACACCAAAGTGTGAAATGAGGCAAAGGTTGTACACCATTGGTGAAATTTACCCGAAAGGGTAGTAACACCTAACAACCCCTCATGGCCAGCCACAGCCAAGCGATCCGCAACACGGTTCTGCTCTCTAAAAATGTGACTGAACTTTAAGATCTCAAAGGAAGAGCAAAGCCTCTTAATAGCTTTGATAAGGTTGCGGCTATTAAGACCAATAGCATGATTCTCAGTAATCATTTTGATGGCCTCCATATTGTCAGACTCCACAGACAGCTTCTTAACACCTAGGCTTTTAGCAAGCTTGATACCAGAGAGAATATCCCAGAGCTCCGCAGAGAAGGAAGAGCCCAACCCAAGATTCTGTGTGAACCCGGAGATCCAGACGCCCCCCCGCATCTCTAAGAACACCTCCGGCAGCAATCTTACCATTAATAAGGCAGAAGCCATCCGTATTTAATTTTACAACCCCCTCGCTCGGCCTGCTCCACCTCACGAGATGGACATCACTTCCCTGGGTAGACCTGGCAAGGGAATCCCCTTTAAGACTCTCAATAATAGTAGAGAGTTTTTTCGAGAAGAACTCAGCTAAGTTTGGAATAACAACAGTTTTATTACCAAAAATCTCCTCATTTCTCCACTTCCAGATTTGGTGACAGATGATAACAAAGAGAATGTCCCCATGCTCCATGTAAGTCAGTAACTTCCCACTAATACCAGCAGAGAACCAGTCATACTCAGAATGGGCCAGGAAGGAAGAGAGAATATGGTGTGGGAGAATTTTCTTCCAAACCTCTTTACTCTTAGAGCAATCCCTAAGAGCATGGCACAAAGATTCAACATGGCCACTGCATCTACTGCAAGCTCCTGAGTCCGCCAAATGCCGTCTGTGCCTATCCGAATTAGTAAGCAACCTGTCCTTAACTCCCAGCCACAGGAAACTTCTAATACGGTAAGGGACTTTGAGGGCCCAAATGGATTTCTAAATATCCGAGGGAGGATCGGATCTATTGAGGGTAGAAGCTTCAAAGGCAGACTTGCAAGAATAAACTCCATTATTAGTCAGCGCCCAGCAATGCCGATCCATGTCCTCCTCTTGATTACTAACCTTCACTCCCCGAATTCTAAAGAGAGTCTCCAGGCTAAAGAAGGTATCAAACTTTGACCAGATCCAGTCCCCCTCAGAGTCCACTACATCTGCAATCCTCCAGTTATGGATTTCACTAGGAGGGGGGAGCTACAAACATCAATTAACGGTTGATCCCCAATCCAGGTGTCAAACCAGAAGCTGATGGTCTTACCATTACCCACCTCCAGACCAACCCCCAAGCAAAACTCTGCAAACACGGCGCTAAGCCCTTTCCAGAGGAAAGAACAATTGACAACTCTCTCCTTAGGGGCCCCCAAAGATTTTGTATTTCCTATACTTACCACAGAGAAGGCGAACCCAAAGAGAGGAGGGGCACTGCCACATACGCCAAAGGAGTTTCATTAATAAAACTTTATTATTATCCTTTGCTTTCCTGATGCCCAGACCACCAGAAACTTTCGGCTGACAAACCTCACTCCAAGGCACTAGATGGATCTTTCTTCCCTCCACAGCTTCCCCCCACAGGAACCTACGGTTGATCTTATCAAGATCATTAAGAACAGGACCCGGAAGCTGACAAGCCTGCATAATGTGATTGGGAGCTGCACAATTAACTGATTGAATTAACGTGAGGTGGTCAGCGAGAGAAAGAGTCTTGGCTTTCCATGTGGCACACTTCATATTAGCTTTGTCCAAAGTATCTTTAAAGGAAACTTTAGACACTCTCTCACTGTGGAGGGGAATGTCCAGATACTTCCCAAGAGAATCAGTAAGAGGAATACCAGAGAGATCACTTAACCTTTTACAGACTCTCGGATTCATATTCTTAGAGCACATCATTTTGGATTTCTGGATATTAAGTTTCTGCCCAGAGGCCAAACAAAAGCAATCAAGAATATCCATAATAATACTCAACTGCTCCTCATTACCTTCCAGGAAGATAAGGACATCGTCTGCAAAGAATAAGTGAGTCACCTGGGGACAGAAGCTATTGATAGCTATCGGGTGGAAACTCCCATTATCAATTGCATCTTGAATCAGGTGCGATAACCTCTCCATAGCAATAACGAAAAAGAAGGGACTCATAGGATCACCCTGACGGATACCCCGGCCCGGGGAGAACTTCTCCGACATATCCCCATTAACCATAACTTGAAACACATGAGAAGAGATACATACCTTAATTAACCTTCTCCAGCTGTCCGGGATCCTAGCTCTCTCCAGACTCTCCATCAGGAAATTCCAGTTGATACGATCATATGCCTTCTCCAGATCCAGCTTCAGAGCCACAATGCCTTTCTTCCCCTTCCTAATCTTCATAGTGTGGACCATCTCTTGGGCAATCACCACATTGTCCATCATTTGTCTACCGGGCACAAAACTACCCTGATTCTGACAAATGATCGCAGGAAGAATGCCACGGATTCTATTAGCCACAATCTTTGTAACCGTCTTATAAAGAACATTACAAAGACTGATAGGTCTCATATGCAAAAAGGAAGTAGGCTTATCAATTTTAGGAATCAGATCCAGAAGGGTTCTATTCACCATCTCAATATCCTGAGAACCATTAAACACACCTATGACAAAATTATAGATACCATCCTTCACAACTTTCCAATGTTTATGGTAAAAGCCAGCAGGCAGACCATCAATCCCAAGAGCTTTAGAAGCCCCAATACTGAAAATGGCTTGGTCTATCTCTTTACGGGATATAGGTTTGAAGGCATCCTGACTGCTTTCCACACTAATCAGAGGAAAGGTAGCGACAAAGTGAGCCCTCTCCAACTGGACCGGTTCCTCTTTAAACAGATCCTTATAGAACTCCAGGGCCAATTTCCGAATCTCCTCATCTTCATACACCCAATCACCATTAGAGTCCTTGATGGCATCAATTCTATTCCTCTGCCTCCTGATCATGGTAGAAAGATGGAAGTATCTGGTATTCTGATCCCCATCTCTAATCCAGGACTTTCTAGATTTCTGAAACCAGAGAAGCTCCTCCTGCCTGAGCACAGCTTCTAGCTCCTTCTGAAGGGTTCTGAGGAGGCCATCCAAACTATGATCAAACCTCACCTCCAACCTACGCTGAATGCCCTCCATCCTATTTAATAACTTGTTCTTCCTTCTAATAATATGCCCAAAGACATTTCTATTCCACCCCAGCACATTATTCCTGAACCCTTCCACAACTTGAAGGACATTCGAATGAGGTTTCCAATTCTCTTGAACGAAATCCTTGAACTTAGGATGGGACTCCCAAGCCAACTGATACCGGAACGGTCTCTCTCCCCTAGGACGGTTACCTCTCAAAAGCCTAAATAAAATAGGACAATGATCCGAATAACGGAACGGGAGATTTAACATAGAACTCTCAGGGAAAGAAGTCTGAGCTAAAACATTAGCGTAGATCTTATCCAAATGAACAAAGGTACTGTTACGTTTCCAAGTGAATCTATGACCAGATGCCCCCAGATCCGACAGCCCACATAAATCCATACTATTCTTGTGATGAAGGCAGCGATTAACATAATGATTAGAACCCCCTCTTTGATCACTCATAAAGGCGATATCATTAAAGTCACTCGCCACGAACCAGGGCTCAGAAATGTTGACACTCATAGAGTAGAGAACCTCCCAAAGCCGTTTTCGATTAGCTAAGATAGGGTCAGCATACACAAGGGTAATCAAGAAAGGAACATTACCGGAGACACTCACTTTACAGTGAATAAACTGCTTATCCATGCAAATAATATCGAAATGAACCCAATCTGGCCTCTAGAAAAGCCAAATCCCACCAGCCCGACCAGTTGCCTCCGATCTAACACAGTTCCAGTTTTTAAACTTTTTAACCACCTCATCTGCCTTATCTCCATTAATTTTAGTTTCCAATAAAGCGAAACAAGAAGGATTAAACTGTTTAATAAGATCATTAATATGGACACGGGTAGCCTTGCTAGCCGCACCCCTAACATTCCAACTCAACAAATCCATAGAAAGGAGGAAAACTGACCGCACCCACACCCCTAAGCCAGGTATTTGTTAGGGGCTCCTGAGAGCCTCGCCGAGGTACCTACCGGCCCTCTCTTCTCTGGTAAGCCCAAAGTATTTTGGATACTTTTCTGTTTACCCTTAATCTGCTTTTTCAAACTAGTTTTAGTAACTCCCATTGATTTCCCATTCCCAGGATCACCACACAGAATAGGAATACTAACCTCATTAATCTTCTTCATACTCTGACCAGGCACGGCCAGTGACCCCCCTTGGGCTTCGTCTTTAGACACAAAGAGGGGATTAACAGATTCAACCACCCTCTCAGATGGTTCAACCGACTCCAAACCCGACATGCTTTGAACATCCCCCTAGTCAGGATCATGAACTTCCTCCATCAACAGGGCCCCAAACCTAGATCCTGACGTGAAAGCTGAACCGGCCCCAGGCTCCTCCCTAGCATTAGAGATAGGTTTCTCTTTGATACTGGGAAGAACAAGAGGTTTAGCAGAGGAGGCCTTCAAGTTAATGCTAACATCAGGAGGACGATTCTGCCCAACTGAAGGTTGTGTTCTTCGTCTATTAGTCCTTTTTGCCACCATCCATGGCCCAAAATTCCCACCATTCCCTTGGCTCACTTCAGATCTATCCACACCATCCACCACAATCTCCTTTATAACCTTCTCCCTTTTCGGGCATCCCTCCTGAGAATGACCATACATGCCACAATCATAACAAATGTTATGTAACCCTTCATACTCGATAAAGAACACCTTGTTTTGAACACATAATTTTGATAACAAAGGTTTAGCAAGATCAACATCAACACAAACCCTAGCAAACTTGCCCCTAATAGCTCCCACCGTAGTTTTGTCCACGTGGTGGACCTTTCCAACCAGACCTCTAATCTTGCTGAGGAACTTTTCGCTATAATACTCAATGGGAAGGCCCGGGAACCTAACCCAAGTCAAAATCCTGTTAACAGAACAATCGTGAGGATTAAAATTAGGAACCCAAGGCCTTAAGGCCAAAACATGGTTGGAAATAATATATGGGCCTCCCTTAATCACAGCATTATAATCCTCAACCCTGGTGAATTTAATGACATAGTAGTCATTCTCCAGGTCAGTAATACTGACTTTCCCTTTCCTTGCCCACTGAGCTTGGATCCTTTGGGCAAAATAGTTAAAGCTAATTCGCTTCCCAAGCACCGTAATAATTAGGGAAACCTTCCATTTCTCTCTAAGCTCCCTCTTCTCGGCTGAAGAGAGTCTGATCACAGGACAAAGAGGATCGTCTTGGATACCCTCCTCATCATCAGAATCCGAGTACAGATCCTCGGATTCCCCCCACCATCATCACATTACATATCTTTTTTCCTTCTTCAATCAATTTTCTTCTCTCTTTTGGTCTTCACCTTTAAATTTGATAAATATAATAATAAAATAATAAACGATACACGAATAGATATATTCTAAAACATTTATTTTAATTGATAAATTATAAAGAAATTAATGAAGCGATTGATATTCTGATGATAACTACATCTTTTGTTATATGATAATCCAGTTCGAAATTAAGTTTATTTAAAAAAGAAAAAGTTCAAAATTTAAGTCTTTTTAACATAACTACATACTTATCGATTCTTACTAAATCATATAAAATTAATTATAATATAGATTTTGAAATAAATACATAATATAATGTTTATGTTTCAAATATTTATATAAAAACTAGTAAATTGTTTACTAAAAAATTATATATATTTATCTTCAAAAAAAATTTATATATACTTCCTCCTCTAGTACGTTTTGTTTTCCTTCAAATAAATTGTAATGTGATGTGATTTTATTTTTATTTTACAAAAAATGGTATGTGTTTACATAATTAGAAGAAAAAAACTTAAATAACGGTGATAGCATTCGATGGCATGACATAATAGAATGTTGATTATTTTTTTGACATAACATGTTGACTTGATGACGTGATATGTTAACTAGATGACATTGTCAAATAGTGTTAGTTAAATTTTTTTTAAACTATGTTAAACACATACTCTCTTTTGCAAAAAAAAAAAAATGCATTCCTCTATTTGCAAATCATAAAACACATTTTTTCACTTTTCTCTATTTTATTTTATATATAGATACAATAGTATTTGTTGGAAAGTATTTTGTCACCGGATGAGGGCTCTCCGATGCCTGAAGTAAGACAGAAAAATGATCAACATGAGGTTATTAACCAGAGACCCAACTCTAATACTTAAGTTAGCAAAATATAAAACATGGTACAAAACAATTGAGAGTAATTGTAATAGATGTGCATGTGCATCTTGACTTGTGAAGTCATGTTCTATTTCTAAGGAACTTAAAGGTAAACATGTCTATCGATGTTGGAACGTTTCATTAGCTTCCACAAAGGACATGTATCTACTCTTAAGTGGTGGTTGTATTTTAGGTAGTTAGCAATACATCTTAATAAGGATTCATTAATCTTTGGCGTGAAGTGCCCTCACTCGAGGAGGATTCAATGAATGTCTCATTGGTCCACGTGTTTTGAGGAATGAGTATTCAAATTTAGTTCAATCTAATGATCCTTCTTGCTCTGGACGTCTCTGTATGTTTAAAATGAAGACGTGAATCCTGATATCTTTAGAAATGAAAATTAGATGTCATCCTTTTTAATTTTCAAAGCTCATTAGGGTTTTGAATTTCGAGCATCCTTAAGAGCCCTGATATAGTCAATGAGGAGAGGTTCAACATTCCATATGTACCTTCTTTACCTGAATATCGGGGTTGTCTTACCGAACATATAAGGCTTTATTTACCTTTACGATAATCCAAGTAAGATATCAATCTCATGTATAACCTTTGAGAACCTAATAGTAACCTCTTAGTAATCCTTTGCTATAAGATATTAAGTCCAGCAAGAGGAACAGTTAAGTCACCATCATCTGTTGCTCTAAAATTTTCTTGATCTCTAGTGAACTGATAAGATCGAATGAGCAATTACACATTGCCCCATTCGAGTGTGGCCACACGCTTCTTAGTCTGACTAGTCAAGTGGCTAGTGATATCTAATCTCTATAAGATATTCATCAATCCATCGCTTCACTTATGGTTTCTAAGCATGACGTATAGTATCCAATTGAACCCATACTTGGCACCCTGTTACGGGCCCGTTGTCCGATCAATCAAAGTATAGTGGGGGATTAACGACACGTGATTTTTTTGGACTTTACTCTTAATATTAATATTAGTATTGTTCCATAAAAATAAATAATATAGCAAATTAATTAATGTCATGTACTTACAGTTGTTTATTTAATTTTGTTATAATCTTTCTAGCATTATTGCAGAAGGAATTAATCACTTGCGCTAAAAATTCAGATCGCTTTCCTCTTGCAAGGATCGAACTTGAGTAAATTGTTCATCCAATATTTCTACATAATTAACAAAAAAAATTGTTATTAATATTTATCAAATTATTTTTTTGCTCTAAAATTTTAGACTAATATATTTGACTCCAAAATATCAAACTAATTAGTTCTCTAAAATTTTATCAATTTTGTGGCTCTCAAATTTCCATGGTTTTGAAAACCAGATCGGACCGGCCGGTTATGCTATATAGGGGTCACTACAAGTGACCCCCTGCGAACCGGGTGAAACCGGCGAACCGAGATCCACCCGGCGACCCGGTTTCACCCCGGTTTTTAGTCAATTTTTTCGAAATTGAAACAAAGAGCTGCTGATTAATTTTGTCGGGGTATTAGTTATAAAAACTTAAAATTTTGAAGGACCAATTTCTAACTTAGCCCACTTATTTCTTTTAGCAGGCCATTTTCTTTTCATTTCTATTCTCCTCCTCTACTTGTTCTCTTCCTGTGCGTGAACCCTAGCTGCGATTTTGGGGGTTTTAGATTTCTTCACCTGCTGCTGCGTTTGCCTCCGTCGTCGGCCGACGATTTCTAGACCGACCACCACGGCGACAACAGCTCTTCTCTCCTTCCTTTCTGAACCGACCACCACGGCGATTTCCGGGTTTGTGAATGTTTTTTTTTTCTGTTTCTTAAGTTGTTCATGTTAAGGCTTAATATTTAGTTTTCTTTGAGTTTTTGTTGTGAAGGCTTAATATTTAGTTTGTTCCTTAATTTATTTATGTTTAATGCTTGATTTGTTTTGAAGGATTGATATTTTTGGGTTGTTCTGTTTGATGCTTGATTTGTTTTGAAGGATTGATATTTATTTTTGGTTTGTTCTGTTTAATGCTTGATTTTTTTGGAAGGATTGATATTTATTTTTGGTTTGTTCTGTTTAATGCTTGATTTTTTTTTGAAGGATTGATATTTTTGGTTTGTTCATTAACTTGTAATATGTAGTTCATTCTCTCTAAGTTTTTAAATATGTCATTGATTTATGTTCTTTATTGGTTTGTTCTGTTTAATGATTGATTATTGTAATACTTGCGTTTTTGAAGGATTGATATTTTTGGTTTGTTCTGTTTAATGATTGTTTAGTTTGTCAATGTTATCAATTTTTTTTATAGAAATGGAAACCATTGGATCAACACCAAATACTGAAGAACAGTCTACTTATAGAATTGATCCAGTCGGGCCAAACATTAGGAGAAAGACGGATATAGGATGGAGATATGTAGCGAAGGCACTAACAATGAGGGTAAAAAGGTTCTGATATGTTGTTTCTGTCTAAAGAAAATAGCTGGGGGTGGTATTAACAGGATGAAACTACATCTTTCAAACATTCAAGGCAATGTTGAACTGTGCAATAAAGTTCCTGCGGATGTCAAGTTCTATGAAAGAAAATGCGCAGAAAGCAAAAGAAAAGAAGGGCTTGATTAGTATGGAAGAGGTAAGAGAGCAGAATTCACCAATTCTAGTAGCATCAAAAGATTTGTGTTCTGCATCCTCCAAAAAGAGAAAAGCTTCAGATATTAGCACTTATTTCAAAGCTGGAAAGCAAGATGCCACACAACCTTCTATCAAGGCATGTATGCAAAGCAAAGAAAGGTGGCACGACACAGATATGGCAATTGCATTATGGTTTTATGATGCTTGCATCCCAATGAATGCAGTGAATTCACCATTTTTTCAGGCTGTTTTGGACAAAGTAGCAAGTATAGGCCATGGATACAAAGCTCCTACGTATCATGCCTTGCGTATCACTTTATTGAAAGATGCAAGAACACAGGTTAGGTTGCTTGTTGATTCTCTTCGTGAACATTGGACTGAGTATGGATGCACAATTATGAGTGATGGATGGACTGATACGAGACAAAGACCACTGATTAATTTCTTAGTGTATTGTCTAGAAGGCATTTCTTTCATCAAGTCGGTTGATGCTTCAGATATTATCACATATGCATGTTGGAAATAGGGCTAAGGTATAGCAGCGGAAATATAAAAATTTTAGCCTACTTCCTTTTAACCATAGGATCCGTTAATCGTTATTTCATATAAAGAGGAATAAGAAGAAATACCTTTCGTTGATCAATCTACCGTTGCAAACGAAGTGCCCACAACTTCAAAGGAGAGGTAAACTGTTTACCAATCTGCCCCTATTCGAAACAGACCTTCCAGAACTCCGAACGACAATCTCTTCGGTGGAAACGTAGAAGAATATGTCTAGAAGCTACTGTCCAAAAATCGCGACGATCCGACGGTTCAATCTCCAGGAATCCTCGAAATAGTGAACTGACCTGATGTAGGCGAAGAAAAACGAATTTATCCCTTTTGATTGTTTTTCTTCTTTCGTGAACACGGTGAGGTTAAATTAGAATCAACCCTTATGAGATGTAACCAAAATAGATTACCTCTAATTAACCAACATAAGATCAAGGAGAAAGAGGGATGAATTAGATTAATCAATCGATGGAATGCCGAATGAATTCTTGTCCACGAACTTGGGGATGGGAATTCTTTTCTCTCTCTAACTAAGCAATTTCGAAAATCACTTTAGGGGAGGGTAGAGGCTTAGGTCGAAATTCACATGTAGGAGGGGTATATATATTTGCTTGTATCTAAACCCTAGTTAGATAGGAATAGGTTACTTAATAGGAATCCAATTCGGAATAGGATTTCTAATTATTATCTTACTATATATCTAATATAATTAGGATAATAATAAATAACCTAGTTAGATAATAATAGGAGTATATTAATCTAATTAAAACTCCTAACTTGATTATCTCTTAATTAATTTAATTTCACAATCCTAATCAAATTAGGATGAATGGAATAAATTAATTCCTTACTCAAATACATATAAATTTCGGCCCCTCCATGTAATTGGGCCTTACTGGGCTTAATTTTGGGCTTCCATCTATTAATCATATCCATCTCTCCTTTTGGTTCCAAGTCTTATGTGTGATCCATTAGGTCCTTACTACTTCTGACCGTATGCAACCTATTAAATTAATTTCTTCAAGAATTATATTTAATCCCTTGCATAACGGAATGATGTACAGAGTATGTTATTGGCAAGTCCATAATCATTCCCCCAGAGTCCGTTAAGAAGACAGGTTGATTCTGTGGTTAACCCTTCCGTATTAGTTACGGTATAATACGATCCTTTATCAACTACATCCTTGAACTGAATCTTATGACTATGGGTAATGTCAAGTCACATATAGCGAGACGTTCATTTTACTTGTTATTGGCCGAGTCAACTCAAAAGATAGGTTAAGTGAAATCCGAATTTCTACTCTTAAGCTATCACCTTGCAAGGGTTTAGAGTCGAGTCTTCCACAAGCGATCCTTGGATGTATCTCCCATTCATCGGGAGTGATAAATGCTCAATCCAATGTATAACTACCCTGACATTACCTCCTGTGACATCCAACTTTTGCAGTTCACACCCCAGAGTCATCTCTGTTAAGGATCGTGGGACCACGCGATCAAAGTCTCACATTCAGTAATTCAGGATGACCAATTAACATTCCTTTGAGTCTGAGGATTAGTTATACCTATTAATACCAATGAGATGAACAGGTGACAAGGATGAATCTACCCATCCTGTTATCTCAAGTCGGATCCCCAATCCTAATGAACAACGTTTCACCGGATCTATGTAACTGTCCAGATATCTATATATGTGAAGCTTGTGAGATCAGCTTTCTGTCGGACAGAAGACATTGTTACATACAAGTCTCAACTGTGATATATCAATCCTAAATATATCACTTGACTTGGGGTGGTTTTAAGTTTATTAGTTTATTATAAAGTTTTGTCTCACTTCATGCTTGTATGAACACTTTATAATCACTTTAAACAAACTTACGGATTTCCTTTTATTAGACTTTATTTAGTGCTTAAAAGGGATTGCCTTTATATAGTTATAAAACATATATCTCATTAAAACAAATGATATAAAGAACAATTCATTTACAATAAGTTTGTATCCTGCAACAATTGACTATAGGACACAAAACCCCAACATACTCCCACTTGGACTAAAGCCAATTGTTTCTAAAACTTATCCCAGTAGAAGTTAAATGACGATCATGTACTTTCTGGGTTAAAGGCTTTGTTAACGGATCTGCAACGTTGTCCTCTGTAGGTACTCTTTCTATTCTCACATCTCCTCTAGCCACAATCTCTCTAATGATGTGGTATCGCTTTAGGTAGTGTTTGGATGCATTATGAGACCGTGGTTCCTTTGCTTGCACAATGGCTCCATTATTATCACAGTACAGAGTAATGGGATTGACAATGTCAGGCACCACTCCTAGTTCTGTAATGAACTTTCTAATCCAAACCGCTTCCTTTGCCGCTTCCGCAGCAGCGATGTACTCTGACTCGGTCGTAGAGAAAGCCACGCTTCCCTGCTTGGAACTCTTCCAACTGACCGCGCCCCCATTCAAGATAAACAGGTATCCTGATTGGGATTTAAAATCATTCTCATCTGTGAGATGACTAGCGTCTGAAAATCCTTCAATTTTCAGATCTCCTTCTCCGTACACTAGGAACATATCTTTAGTCCTTCTCAAGTACTTAAGAATGTTCTTGACGGCAATCCAATGCTCGTCTCCCGGATTCCCTTGGTAACGACTCGTTACTGATAACGCGAACGCTACGTCAGGTCTAGTGCATAGCATAGCATACATAATCGAACCGATCACGCTGGCATACGGGACTACAGCCATGCGTCGTTTGTCATCATCAGTTTTAGGACATTGATGATTGTTTAACTTCACTCCATGCACCATGGGTAAGTTACCTCGTTTCGATTCAAGCATGCTAAACCGATTTAGCACCTTTTCAATGTATGTAGCCTGTGAAAGACCAAGCAGTCTACGCGATCTATCTCTATAGATCTTTATACCAAGTATATAGGCTGCTTCACCAAGGTCTTTCATTGAGAAGTTACCGGATAACCAAACTTTTACCGATTGTAATAGAGCAATGTCATTTCCCATTAATAGTATATCGTCCACATATAGTATGAGAAATGCTATAGAGCTCCCACTTGCTTTCTTGTAAATGCAAGCTTCCTCGCAATTTTGTTCGAAACCAAATTATTTTATGGTTTCGTCAAAACGCTTATTCCAGCTTCTAGATGCTTGCTTGAGTCCATAAATGGATCTCTGAAGTTTGCAAACTTTATTTGCATCCTTTTATATGAAACCTTCAGGTTGCATCATGTATACATCCTCAAGCAGGTTTCCGTTTAGGAAAGCTGTTTTCACATCCATTTGCCAAATCTCATAATCAAAATGAGCGGCAATTGCAAGCATGATTCTGATTGATTTGGACATAGCAACAGGAGAGAAGGTTTCGTCATAATCAACGCCTTGTTTTTGACGATATCCTTTCGCTACCAACCTAGCTTTGTAGGTGCTAACCTTTCTATCCATGTCAGTCTTCCTTTTGAAGATCCACCTGCACCCAATGGGTTTTATCCCCTCGGGTGGATCAACCAAAGTCCACACTTGGTTAGTATACATGGAATCCATTTCAGAATCCATGGCCTCAAGCCATGCTTTAGAATCTGGACTAGTAAGAGCCTCTTCGTAGTTTTCGGGTTCGTCGTCTAACACGGGAACCTCGTCATCATCTCCCACTAGAAAACCATATCTAACTGGGAGTTCACGAACTCTTCGTGATCTACGAATAGGTGCCACTGGAGTCTCATCTAATGGGACTTCTTCGGGTACTTCAACCGCTTCTGTTGTTTCAGCCGGCGTCTCTTCCTCTTGAACTTCGTCGAGTTCAATCATGCTTCCCTTTTGTGTTTCTTCGAGAAACTCTTTCTCTAAGAAGGTTGCGTATCTGGATACTATTACTTTCTGATCATCTGGATGATAGAAGTAATACCCTACGGTCTCTTTGGGATATCCAATGAAGAAACATTTATCAGATTTAGAATCTAATTTATCGGACGCAATGCGTTTGACATATGCCGAACAACCCCATACTCTCATAAATGAGAACACAGGTTTCCTACCAACGAACAATTCATACGGTGTGGAACTAGCGGATTTAGTTGGTACTCGATTTAGGGTGAAGAGGGCAATTTCTAAGGCATAGCCCCAGAACATCTTTGGAAGTAAGGCCATGCTCATCATGGACCGTACCATATCTAATAGGGTACGGTTTCTCCTCTCGGATACACCATTGTGTTGTGGTGTATAGGGAGGTGTCCATTGCGAGCATATCCCACATTCAGTTAGATAATTCAGAAAATTATCAGAAAGATATTCGCCACCTCGATCGGATCGAAGCGTCTTTATTTTCTTTCCTAATTGATTTTCTACTTCATTCTTGAAGCATTTGAACTTGTCAAAAGCTTCTGACTTGTGCTTCATCAAGTAGACATAACCATATCGAGTATGGTCATCTATGAAGCTAATGAAGTATCTGAATCCTCCTCTTGCTTGGACTGACATAGGACCACATACATCCGAATGAATGAGTCCTAGAGTGTCTGATACACGCTCACCTTTATTGCTAAAGGGTGTCATTTGTCATTTTACCTTTTAAACATGATTCGCATGTTTCCAATGATTCAGAATCGATTGGATCTATAAGCCCATCTGAATGTAGCTTTTAGTATGCGTCTCTTGTTTATATGACAATCCCACAAGCAAGTTGAATTATCTAGCTTATGTCTTTTGGTATCAATTGCGAAAACAGAAATCTAACACATAAATCCCATTTTGTGATATTCCTGAAAAATAGAAAATCCCATCTCTATAAAAATCGCAATGTTTGTTCTTTATCGAAATATAGAACATACCAGATGTTTGGAGTACCGGCTTTTCCCTTCTGGAGGGTAGCTCGTTACAAAGAACAATTTCTCTTCCAATGCCCCATGTCACCACAATAGTGGTACTTTCTTTTAGGCTTCTTCACTTCCTTTCCCTTGGACACATCTTTCTTACCTTTTTTGGGATGTTTAGGATTGGGAAAATTCCCTTTCCTTTTCTATGATCCCTCTATGACAATAGCCGGTATTGCCTTGTCTTTCTGAATATTGGGCTCAACTTACTTGAGCATATTTGCAAGCTCTTCAAGAGAGGTTTGCAAGTCATTCATCTGATAGTTCATGATGAACTATGAATAACTCTTTGGGAGGGATTGAAGAATTAAGTCTACACTTAGTTCGTTATCCATCGCGAATCCAATACTAGAAAGTTTGGTAATATAGCCAATCATCTTGACACAATGTGTCATGACAGATGTGCCCTCTTGCATCCTGCAACGATATAACAATTTTGATATCTCGTAGCGTTCGCACCTGGTTTGTTTCCCAAACAATTCCTTTAGGTGCATGATGATGGAATAGGCATAGTTGCCTTTGTAATTCCGATGTCATCGATGCAAGTATGATGCATCCGGCATGATCGTCATCAGCCTTGTGCTTCTGGTAAGCATCGATTTCCTCGATGGGAGCATCATCCTCAGGGATAGGGGGTATCGATGTATCAAATACATACCCTATTTTATCGAACTTCAAAACAATTTTGAGGTTACGAAACCAGTCGGTGAATTTTGAACTATTCAACTTGTTATCGGTAAATGTATTTTGCAGATTGGTGTTAGTCATGATTTTAAGAGTGTTTCATTAAACTGAGAGTGAGAAAGAGTAAACGTATGTTATTCATTTGCTTTAAAGTATAACAATCTAAAATTATAGGCCTTTTAATTTATTTCAGATTGCTCCCACTATTTTGCCAAATTAATAACCCTCCATATTAATTCGAAGAATTTCACAAATCCTTTAGTGAGCTAGGATCCTAACTCCTGAGATTTCGCCTTAACTTTAGCCAACAAACTAGTCTCATTCGTTAGGTAGATTCATTCAATCAATCACATCTCGAATGTGACTCCTAGGTTATTGGGTTACTAACCACATTAGTAACTAATATGTCATTCATATTAATCCCAACCATTTTGCCCATTAGTGTATGAACAACATGACTTTTGCCAACCAATTGTCATACTCTAATTTAAGTATTACCCCATATTCATGAAAGAACTATTTTGGATAATCCAGGTGTTACCATAAGACCCCGAGCTTGACTTTGCCAACAACCCAAAGGCCCCCAGTACTTCCGGCTGAATTATAATATTAGGGAGGGGCAACCGATTTTAATAACTTATTTATTTACTTAACTTTTTAATGAGGGATTTTTATTTAAGTCTCATAATCTAACTTAGTCTTGATTTGCTTTAGCATACATCAGACATACATTCACACATACATTGGCGTTATGGACATATCATCTAAATTATTCCGTCGAGCCAGAGACGGAATAAAAAGGGCAAACCTAAGGAAATACTAACTATTACATATTTCTCTTTAGGTCCTCCGTCTTCTCCATGGCGCCTTGAAATTACATATTAATTTCTATACTACTAAAAGAAAACTTCAATTGAATTGAAGGGAATCAGATGAGAGGAGAAATTACAATAGATAGTAGAAAGGCAGGACGCGCAGGCCCTATTTCAAAAATACCAAAAGACTAAAAGAGGGTCCAAATATGTCCATAACTCCAAACATGCAAAGACTCAATTAAATAAATTTAATTGGTTGATTACATAACTGTCTTATGTAATATTTAGGTTAATCACATTAACTTATCAAATTAACTTTCATCCAATTTTACTTCTAATCGTTTTATATCTTTATATTAATTCTTAGATTAATATAACCATACAAAACGTTGATTATGCATGTCCCAATTATTTTGATTTCAATTCATTTAACGCTTTGATTTACAACTTGGTAAAAACAAACTTTTAAACGAATTTTCATTCGATAATCAAAACAGAAAACTATTAATTTCCGAAACATGTATATATATTTTATATTCAAAACTAATTTTAAACACATATATATCAGATTTTCAAAACGGTTGAAAAGCGATTTTCAAAAATAGAAAAAACTACAATAGATTTTCGTTTTATCTTTAGAATCAATAAAACTAATTTTATTAATCTAACCATAAAACTAATAGATTTTGTTATAATGATTATCAACCGAAATAATTAGGAACATAAGCATAATCAGTTTTAATTAACAATTAATCAAAACTTTATTTATCTTTAGAATTAATCAATCAATACTATTTGTCAATTAATCCTAACCATAAATATTTATTCAATCCTATTGAAAGCTTCTAAATTTTCATATATGAAATAACGGATTTAACGATGTCTCTGATACCACTGTTGGAAATAGGGCTAAGGTATAGCAGCGGAAATATAAAAATTTTAGCCTACTTCCTTTTAACCATAGGATCCGTTAATCGTTATTTCATATAAAGAGGAATAAGAAGAAATACCTTTCGTTGATCAATCTACCGTTGCAAACGAAGTGCCCACAACTTCAAAGGAGAGGTAAACTGTTTACCAATCTGCCCCTATTCGAAACAGACCTTCCAGAACTCCGAACGACAATCTCTTCGGTGGAAACGTAGAAGAATATGTCTAGAAGCTACTGTCCAAAAATCGCGACGATCCGACGGTTCAATCTCCGGGAATCCTCGAAATAGTGAACTGACCTGATGTAGGCGAAGAAAAACGAATTTCTCCCTTTTGATTGTTTTTCTTCTTTCGTGAACACGGTGAGGTTAAATTAGAATCAACCCTTATGAGATGTAACCAAAATAGATTACCTCTAATTAACCAACATAAGATCAAGGAGAAAGAGGGATGAATTAGATTAATCAATCGATGGAATGCCGAATGAATTCTTGTCCACGAACTTGGGGATGGGAATTCTTTTCTCTCTCTAACTAAGCAATTTCGAAAATCACTTTAGGGGAGGGTAGAGGCTTAGGTCGAAATTCACATGTAGGAGGGGTATATATATTTGCTTGTATCTAAACCCTAGTTAGATAGGAATAGGTTACTTAATAGGAATCCAATTCGGAATAGGATTTCTAATTATTATCTTACTATATATCTAATATAATTAGGATAATAATAAATAACCTAGTTAGATAATAATAGGAGTATATTAATCTAATTAAAACTCCTAACTTGATTATCTCTTAATTAATTTAATTTCACAATCCTAATCAAATTAGGATGAATGGAATAAATTAATTCCTTACTCAAATACATATAAATTTCGGCCCCTCCATGTAATTGGGCCTTACTGGGCTTAATTTTGGGCTTCCATCTATTAATCATATCCATCTCTCCTTTTGGTTCCAAGTCTTATGTGTGATCCATTAGGTCCTTACTACTTCTGGCCGTATGCAACCTATTAAATTAATTTCTTCAAGAATTATATTTAATCCCTTGCATAACGGAATGATGTACAGAGTATGTTATTGGCAAGTCCATAATCATTCCCCCAGAGTCCGTTAAGAAGACAGGTTGATTCTGTGGTTAACCCTTCCGTATTAGTTACGGTATAATACGATCCTTTATCAACTACATCCTTGAACTGAATCTTATGACTATGGGTAATGTCAAGTCACATATAGTGAGACGTTCATTTTACTTGTTATTGGCCGAGTCAACTCAAAAGATAGGTTAAGTGAAATCCGAATTTCTACTCTTAAGCTATCACCTTGCAAGGGTTTATAGTCGAGTCTTCCACAAGCGATCCTTGGATGTATCTCCCATTCATCGGGAGTGATAAATGCTCAATCCAATGTATAACTACCCTGACATTACCTCCTGTGACACCCAACCTTTGCAGTTCACACCCCAGAGTCATCTCTGTTAAGGATCGTGGGACCACGCGATCAAAGTCTCACATTCAGTAATTCAGGATGACCAATTAACATTCCTTTGAGTCTGAGGATTAGTTATACCTATTAATACCAATGAGATGAACAGGTGACAAGGATGAATCTACTCATCCTGTTATCTCAAGTCGGATCCCCAATCCTAATGAACAACGTTTCACCGGATCTATGTAACTGTCCAGATATCTATATATGTGAAGCTTGTGAGATCAGCTTTCTGTCGGACAGAAGACATTGTTACATACAAGTCTCAACTGTGATATATCAATCCTAAATATATCACTTGACTTGGGGTGGTTTTAAGTTTATTAGTTTATTATAAAGTTTTGTCTCACTTCATGCTTGTATGAACACTTTATAATCACTTTAAACAAACTTACGGATTTCCTTTTATTAGACTTTATTTAGTGCTTAAAAGGGATTGCCTTTATATAGTTATAAAACATATATCTCATTAAAACAAATGATATAAAGAACAATTCATTTACAATAAGTTTGTATCCTGCAACAATTGACTATAGGACACAAAACCCCAACAATGCAGACACCTTGTGTAATCTTTTTGGAGAGATTGTTGAGATTGTTGGTCCAGAGAATGTGGTGCATATGGTGACAGACAATGGTGCAAATTATAAAGCTGCAGGAAGGAAACTCTCGGAGAGGTATTCTACTATTAAGTGGTCTCCATGTGTTGTTCATTGTTTGAATTTGGTGATTAAAGATATTGCTGAGATGCCAAAGGTAAAAGATATTGCTACTTTAGCTTCAAAGATCATTGTTTTTGTCTACAATCATAAATGGACTTTGAATTGGCTTAGAAAAAGAGCTGGTTGGACAGAGATAGTTCATCCTGGAGCTACCCGTTTTGCTACAACATTTATTGCATTGAAGAGCTTACATGATCATAAGAATCACTTGCAGGCATTAGTGGTATGTGATGACTTCAAAAAATTTCTTAAGATGCCAAAAGGTAAAGATGTTAAACAAATTGTTTTGGATGAAAGATTTTGGAACAATAGTTTGATTCTTGTTAGAGTGATGACAGCTTTGATACACCTTCTGCGAATTTATGATTCTGATGAAAAACCGGCAATAGGGTATGTGTATGAAGGTATGCATAGGGCTCGTATTGGCATAAAAGAATTATTCAAAGGGATGAAGCAGTTGTACAAGCCTTACACCACAGTTATAAAAAATCATTGGAAAAAAATGTTACGCCATAGTATTCATGCTGCTGCTTATTGGCTTAATCCAGCTTTTCAGTATGACAAAAAAAATATGTGTTAAAAGCCTGAAGTTATGAAAGCATTTTTGGATATGGTTGACAATCAAAGCCTCTACAACAAGCAAAAAGTGGTTCAAGAGAATGTCATTTATCAAACTAGGAAAAAATGTTTTTCTCGGGATATGGCTTTTGAAAGTTGCAATACTATGAGGCCTAGTACGTATAGTTAAAATTGTTATTTACTTGATCCTTATTCTTATTTAATACTTGTTATTTTTTTTATGTTATGTTAATATTTGTATTGTTTGTTATTTAATCACTTATTTATTTTAGATAAATGGTGGAGGTGTTTTGCTTATGATGTCCGAAGCTTGCAGAAGTTTGCAATGAGAATTCTTAGTCAAACTGCTTCTTCGTCTGGATGTGAACGTAATTGGAGTGTATTTAAACCAATACACACCAAAAAGAGAAATCGATTAGAGCATCAGAGACTAAATGACTTGGTGTATGTGCATTACAATTTGCGTTTGCAAAATAGGTATGTGTGCTTCAACCCATTATTAATATTATTTTTTTGAATTGTTAGATAAGCTTGGCAAACTTATTTGTGATTCTTATCTTGTGTGATGTAACTAGAATAGAAATTATTATAACTTTGTAATATTCATTCATTTAAATTATAAATGTTGTTAGGTCCAAAATCGAGAAGAGGTCATATGATCCGGTTGATTATGAGTCAATTGACAAAACCGAGTTTTGGATAGTGGAAGAAGAACAAGAAGGAGAACTTAACATTGATGAATTGGAAAATATGATTGATGAATATCCGAACGTTAATGAAGAACCGGTTTCTATTCCTTTTGAAGGTTTGCTTTTAAATATTAAATATAAGCTATTATTTCTAAGTAAGTTTTATCTTGATTTTGTTATATTGATTTTGTTAATTTAGTGAATGGAGATGAGCCGGTGATACCGGATGAAGATAATGATGATGATGATATTGAAATTAACGTTGATGATGAAGAATGGATGAATTATGGAAGAAATGAGTGATTTGATAAGTGTCTTTTTTATTGAATTGTTGTAATGTTGATTTGGGATTTCATTTAATTTTAGTCTTGAATATTGTATTAAACTAATTTGATATATTTTGGTGTATGGATTGTCATGTTTAATTTATTAGAATTTTATTTTATATATATAAAAAATATATATTATTTATGACGTCGTCCGGTTCAACCGGTCCGGGCCAACCGGTTGAACCCATTGACCCCTGAACCCTTTGTCCCACCGGTTTGATGTCCGGGCCGGTTTTTAAAACCATGCAAATTTCCCTCCAAAAAGTAACAAAAGAAAAAACAATGAATAGTAAATAATAGAAATAAAATTTTCATTCCCTCCAATTTTCCCTCTAAAATTATAAGGAAACAAAAAGTCAAATCCTTCCAATTTTTCCCTCTAAAATCACAAGCAGACAAAAAGTGAAAAATCTCTGAGCAGGGAAAAAGTAAAAAAATACCTAAGCAAGCAAAAACAAAATTTACGGTGATATCCCTCCCTCCCTACTTCCCCTTGCGTGATATCTCTCCCTTTAAGAGCAAGTCTAGTGGCTATTTTTTGGATGTGTTTTCACAATATTAGTTCTAGATAATCATTAGACAGCTTGTGTACAAAAAAAAGGTTTGTTATCAAAGAGAGAATGTACGGTTGGCAGAGCATGGATTAAAATCTCTTTTTTTATTCAACAATTATGTACCTTCAATGGTAATTAAAATTGAATTTCAAAATATAAACAGTTCCACCGTAAAAGAAATATTTTCTAAATTAATTTTTTTTTATTTGTAACGGTAATATTTGTAAATCTTTAAATTGATTGTAAATACAAAAAATTTCTTTCCTCCTAATTATTCATCAAGATCAATTTAGCCAATATTATTTTCAGATTCCAAACACTTAATTTTTTGAAACATAAAATTCTCAAAGGTCTCCGATTAGGCCCAATACCCAACTATTACATGATCTGTACATACACCGAATCCCTAACACAATCTGGTGGAGCATATATGACAATGTTTCGGAATCACCAACCTGAATAATTGATCATATTAACATGTTATGTGATTTTAAGCTTTTTCTAATGATGTACTATTTTCCATCGGTATTAATTATTACAAGCGTGTTTTTTTTCAATTAATAATTTTTCATTAATTAATTACTCATTACTTTTTTTACTTCATAATTAATTAATTTTTTGAAAATAATTTTAAGTATTGAATTAAATATTTTGTTGTGTAAATATTTTTATATGGTATTTATAAGTATTGAATAAATTATTGTGTTGGATAAATTATTAATTGTATACTTATTGAGTAAATGTATAGTGTTTTATGACAAGTGGATCTTACAAAAAAAATGGAAGTAAGAGAGGATTATAGTGGGTTGTTAATTGTGGATGTGTTTTTTCACATGTGGCACTCAAAAGAAGTAACCTCATAACCTCCACTATTGATGCTCTAAGTTTACCTTTTCCTCACCTTTCTCTTTCATCCTTTCATCTCATCGCCATATCTGCCTCTTATGGTTCTGCATGCCCTTACTGTTTCGATTCAAATTTTTTTGCTCATTGATGATTTATCCTGCTATGGCGTAACTGGTGGTAGCAATCGAAGAAATCAAACTCAAATTTAGGGTTTTTTATGTTCTTCTTACTTCACGCACTAAGGTTTGTGTTTTTTTCCTAAATTGGTATTTTTGCTTTCACATTGGGAAAGAAAAGAAACAGGGCTGGGTTGATGAAATTTTTTCCAAGTTACTCTTGTGGGTTTTAGGGAATGATAAGAAGTTCAACATTACATGAATTTTTGTTTTAGTTTTTAATTAGAAGTTATATATGTACGATAATTAGTGAAAAATAGAATTGAAATGGCTTTCCTATATACAGTTATTATTAGAATGTGTATTTGTCTAATCTATATTCGGCAATTTGCTATAATTATAAAACTTCTATCTTTAGGTTTCAACCTCTTACTTGGTTAACATTTGCAAAAGTAGAATCCAATTAGCAAGTCTATATTAGGACATTGTGTTTTTTTTAATTAGTTCCAGCCAAAAGTTCCTGAAAACAAATATACAGAACTTGCACTCGTATCTGGAACAACAGTGAGCAATTAAATCACTATAAAATTGATTGAAGTCCGACTTGTTTCCTTCCAAGGTGGATGCTGTGAATTTCCTCATATTTCTTAGGAATTTGTAAATCACTTAGTTCAACTTCTTTCTTGAAACCATGTAATTGATAGGGAGTGTGATGCCTTGAAATTGCACAATTGCTTCTTAAACGGGTATGAAAAGAAACTATCTTTACATTGTGCTAATGGTTGTGTCAAAGCCATTTTACTTTACATGTTAGTAAATCAACAAGATAGAAAGTGCCTTTCATTTTAAAGTAAAGATTCTGTTACGTTTTTCACATTATGCAAAGTTGTCTTAGGGAGATTTGCTTACAACTTATGACTTTAAAAAATCATTTAAAAGTTGCACATCATATTATACTCATTTAGTGTGCTTAACTATAGCTTTCCATTTATGCTCAGGAAAAGGATGTGCTTAACTATTTATTTAATTATTATTATCATTATCTTTACAAGTTCCATTATCTTCTCATTGACATTGATATAGTAGCATATCCTAATGTTACCCAGTGAAAGAGAATTTGGTTATCATTCTTGAGATATGCTATTGTACCAAACTATGCCAACTATAACATTGCTATTATACTGATGTTATCATATATCTTAGCTTCACATTGGATAATGCATCAATGTTGTCAGATACTCATTGGTTGTCTTGATGTATATTTATTTTTAATTACTGATTGTTGAAATTTGTAACTTAAAAAATATGCTAACCTTGTCACATTCTTTAGGTGAAGAAATTTGAGGATCTCAAAGAGCTTGGTAGCAAATCAGTTGTTAAGGTATTCATTATTTTTTAATTACATATTGCAAAACAGAATTACATATACCTACACCTGTGGCTATGGTTGCGATGCTTCAACCTCCATATTTGAATTGATATATACTCCATCCATTCCATTATATAAGTCATTCTAGGGTATTTCACACAAATTAAGAAATATATTGGTTAACCAAAAAAAATTCTCTCTCATGTCACTATTGGAGAATAAGCTTTGGAATATTAAAAAACACATGTACCAATACAAAATATTTAATATTTGGACCAAAAAACTAAACTAAAAGTTCTTGGAATCCTAGAATGACTTATATTTAGGGAAAAAACTAATTTGCTAGAATGACCTATATAATGGAATGGAGGGAGTAATGATTATTTCATTAATATAACAATAGAGAATGAGATGTATACAATTATTTTTTCTTTTGTTTCAATTAGCTTTGCACTTGAAGACATATTGAATATAGTTTCATATATTGCTGTCCTGTTTCAAGAAAGATTAATGTGTGATTAATAAAACGTAGGCTTAATACCTTCTCTACCCCTTCAAATTGTCCCAGTACTACAACTGACCCCCCCCTCCGAACTTAGACTTGTGACAACTAACCCCCTCAACTTGTTTATTTGGAACAAATAACCCCTCAAATAAATTATTTTGGGAGGTTTTTTTTGCCTTTTACTTAATGTATAACTAGATTAGTTAGATGTAGCAACCGATAATTTGAAGTCTTTTATTTCTCATGTAATATTATATTGAATTTTTTTTTTGGTTTAGAGGTTATTTGTTCTAAATAAGCAACTTGAGGAGTTATTTGTTCTAATTGAACAATTTGAGGGGTTATTTGTTCCAAATAAGTAAGTTGAGGGGGTTAGTTGTCATAAGTCTAAGTTCGGGGGTCAGTTGCAGTATTGAGACAACTTGAGGGGACTGGGAAGATATTAAGCCTAAAAAGTATGTACAAGCACCATTGCCCTGAATAGGCATTATAATAAGAAAGTTATTGGGAACCGGACTTAAAAAATTATGAATGTGCAAAGCAGGTTGCTTTTGTCCTTTTGAAAATTAGATGAACAATAGGCTCCACAGTCTCAGAGTACACCAATAGGGATGTGAAAGGAATGTGGTTAAAACAAATGAATAGCAATTACTGGGTTTATATCAGTAATTGCAATTACTAGTATATTAGTAATTGTATTACAAAGTCCCAGTCATTATTTATACTCAATTTTTTTATACAAGCGTGTTAAACGAAAAGGTGACTTTCTGCAAAGTGTATGTTTAAAATAGCAACTTATTAAATGAAATTAATTTATCATGCATGGCTCTTTGTATATGATATTTTCTGCAGCCTCTTTGTTACAAGCAGGACTTTAAACTAGCAACCTATTAAATGAAATCAATTAATGTATATTATAATGTAGAGAATCATGTTCGTTGTGAAAGTCCAAGGCAAGTTATTAAAGATAAGAGAAAGTATGTTACTTTGCAAAGCTTGCAGCAACAACAACGAGAATTGAAAAAGGGCCCGAAAAAGAAAATTCTCTTTGATAGCCAATATGTAGATGGAGCAATGGAAGATAAAGATGATGAAGATGTTGGGCAACTAGGTGGTTGTGATGTTGAAATGATTCGGACAGCTACCATTGAAAAGAATAGAGCAAGGTTCGCTGAACTATGATTAAAGCAAATGGTTGATTCATTGGGCACAACTAAGGTAATGAAATGTAGAAATTGCTTTTTTTTTCTTTTACTGATTTTATTATTCATGCGTTTAAGATAAAGATGTTGATGTTCTATATTTGATATTATTATTTAGAAAACAAAGAAAGGTCAAAAAAGGAATGATGAAATGATAAAAATGTTGCCCAAACGAATAACACGTTCTCAGACAAACCAATGTTCTACAAGTAATGAAAATAATCTTCTCAAAGAAGTAGTTATGGTAAGTGTTAAATTGTGATATGGTAACCTTATTTATTGGGTTTTCAACTCTTTAATTTTTGGGCATATTATTATATGATGTTGGTTATTATGAGTATGATGTTGATGAATTATTTTTTGGATTTCTGTTAAAATCATTTTATTTATTTTAAAATGAAACCAACACTGATAACCCCATTATGAGTTACTATATTCACTCTTCCTTAGAAAGCCTGACCGGTTCCAAGACAATGCCCATCATAATATGAGTTAATACACTGACATATCAGGTTGTTGCGTTGGATTAGAAGTGATATTCTGACATTGATATCATGTTGCTGCTCTAAATTCTTCATATGCCTTCTTGGCTTTGTATCACTTGTTGCTGCATACCATGTTGCTGCTTTGGATTAGAGGTGATATCATGCCATTGATTACCTATAGGATTCAATCTTGCCTGTAAATGAAATTTTTATGGTTCCATCAGATTCAAACTTTTTATTTATGAAATTTATTTATGACTCTACAATTATGTTAAATATCTTTTGTACACTTCCTTTCCTTTTTGACAAATCCTTTGTTTTTTTTCTTTTTAAACTAGCACCTTTAGTTTATTGGTTTAAATATTTTAAACCAGCCCTTTAGGTTACCTTTTTATTACTGAATTCGTATATCTAGGTTGTGAATAGGCTATAAATTGTTGAATTGAGGCATGTAACCAATTTTCTATTGCTGCCCCTTTCTCACTAGTTGAGTGACAAGAGGTAAATTAATGATTTTGGTAGCTAGATGTGGGTATCAAACATGTGAACAGAATAGTTACATAATATGATTATTTCTCATCTCTCATGACGTACTAACATGTTATATGTCATTCAGGACATTGAGGATTCAAGTAATATGATTTCTACACCAACTATAGCCAAACATCTCAAAGACAAGTTAAATGAAGGAACATGTTCCATGGAAAAGTTCCTAGAGACAAGGAAGCAATGAAGTTCAATATGGGAACTAAGTGAAGACATGTTGGATGCTACACAAACACAACTGGAAGTACCAATAACCCCACCTGGGGCTGAAAAAGGTGAAATTTTTTATAGAGTACAAATAATTTAGTTTTATTCACCAAAAACTAACTCAAATTGCAATGATATTGTGGTTTTTTTCGTAATAGTGATAGAAACTAGTCAAGCTAAGACAGGGAGATATCATGGACAGATAAAGCTTGATGCAATTCACACAAGAAAGTTTGAAGATATAAGAAAATAAATCTTAATAAAGATAAACAACCAATTGCTGAAGATGAAAAAACCTTGACTGAATTAAGCAATTTTTTAGGGACTTTAGCAAGACAATATGTGCGTTTAGACCACATGAATTGGCACAAAGTACCTGGTAAAGAGGAGTTGTGGAAATTTGTAAAGGTACAACCCTTAATCTAGCAAAAGTTTATTCCATCATTATTGTTACTGATTATTGATTTCATGATCTATATAGCAATTTATTATAAGCAAAGATGGAAAACCATGAGTAATGCGGTCTATCTGTGACTCTTGGGGAGTTTATAAAAGCCGCATCAAGAAGAAACATTACAAGGCTTATGATAATGATAGGAGGGCAAACTGGCCAAACTTTTTATCGGACAAAGAATTTGAGACGCTCCTGAAATTTTGGAATGACGTCAAAGTCAAGGTGAAAGTTTAAATATCTCAAAACTCACTTTGATATTATATTCATGTTTGTTTTTTCAAATTTTCAGAAATTGGCAGCACTAAATTCAACACATCGAAAACTAATCAAGGATCAACATACTTGTGGCCCAATTGGATTTGCATGAATCCGTAATAAGTTGGTATGTACGAAATGAGTTTTAAAATATGTTTTTTACAATTGAAATAATTAGTTTAGAGTGAATATTGACATTTAGTTTCATGTATGATTTATATAAACAACTTGAGAAACCCAATCAGTGGAACTGTCACTAGCAGAACTTTTTTTAGCAACTCGAAAAAGAAAAGGTTGTAAATACAAAGATGAAGATAGTGAAGCCCATAACAAACTTGTAAGTCTATGTCATTGATGAAAACATGTTCTAGGCACATGTATGTTTTTGTGTTGTGATGTATACATATAATTTTGATGTGCTATATGCTTTTCAAAATATATACATTTGTGTTGTGATTGGTTTTGGACATATGTATGTTTTTCTGATTTGCTGTATACATTTATTGGTGCAATCATAAGGTTTTAGTATTGTTATTTTCTGGTTTCTCTCAGCATTCTCCTTTTCTTTTCATTCAATAGTATTTGGGTACATAGGCCCTTGATTGAAGAAAAATGAGGCATATGTATATGTTTATGGTTTTTGTGATTTGATGATTTCTTTGAGCATTGTTTTTTTTATTTTCATTCAATAATTTTTAGCATTTGGGTATATAGGCAAGGATTGAAGAAAATTTATCATCTGGAGGGGAAAACAATGAGATAATTGAGGAAATACTTAGAGAAGCACCATCTCATGGTCCTTCATAGCTTGTTGGTAGGAGGGGCTACATCAAGAAAAAGAACCAGATTGGTGAACCTTCAGTTGCTACAAGTAAGAAAAACATTTCGGATGAGGATATCAAACAAATAAAAGCGGTAGTCCGAGAGGAAATGAGAAGTGAAGTTAGAGAAGAAATGGAAAAGAACATGCAAGATCATCTTGGAACTATTTTACAAAGGTTATGCCAAATGAACCCAACATTGAATCTAAAATCGGATGGGGTTGTTGCTTCTCCCAATACCATTGACTCTCTTCGTTCAAATTCATGTTGATGAATGAAGAACGGTTTATTTATGCTTGTAATGCTTAGATAATTATCATACTATTGAATTATAATATTAGGTGTTTTTGTTGAATTCTAATATTAGGTACTTTTGACAAATAACTCTCTCTCTTTTTGGTACTGTTTCCTTCTCATGTAAACAGATGTTATGTTGCGTTTTATTTAAAAAGTTGCATGTTCGATTATTATGTGTTGCTTTACAGATTTAAAATCATTACTTTTGAATCAAATAATGTTGCTTTTACATTACAAAATGTTGCAGTTGTTAGTAGAAAAATGTTGCTTAAAATTACAAAGTGTTGCCTTTATTGTAAAATTTTGTTGCTTTTGTTAGCAGGTAAGTGTTGATTTACACAAAACAATGTTGTCTTTGGTTAAAAATGGCATCACATTTGTCAAATAAAAATCTTTGCTATAGGTTATAAAATGTTGCCTTAATTGCAAATAATCGTTGCTTTTGTATAAAAATATTGTGTTGCTAAGGATTAGAAAGTGTTTCATAGAAAAGATTGTTGCATTTGTTTGAAATAAGTGTTACAAAAACTACAAAATGTTGCCATTACTTAAAAAAGGCAACATACTATTAAAAGTGTTGCTTTTGGGATGAAATAATGTTGCCTTTTATTATTTTGTGATATAATGTTGCATTTGCTGTAAAAAATGGCAACACGTTCCTTGATGTTGCACTTGATAACATAATGTTGCCTTTGACAGCAAAGGCAATGGTGAAAATACCAACACTTTAAATATGACCTAATGTGTTGTCTTATCTTTTTTTTTTCTATTGTTAATTTTTTAGGACCAATTGTAACTCATTTACGATGTTGCAATAGGTCATCTATGGTGTAGTGACTCAATCTCCGTTTGGACAAAAAAGAAAATTTGTCACAGATACCAGTTTCACAAAACTACTAGATTAATTCTTTAGGTAACAAATTCTGTATATTTCAATAAAAATGAATAAAATGGTGGAGGATTAACCACACGTGATTTTTTTTTTTTACTTTACTCTTAATATTAATATTAATATTAATATTGTTCCATAAAAATAAATAATATAGCAAATTAATTAATGTCACTTACTTACAATTGTTTATTTAATTTTGTTATAATTTTTCTAGCATTGTTGCAAAAGGAATTGATCGCTTGCGCTATAAATTCAGATCGCTTTCATCTTGCAAGGATCGAATTTGAGTAAATTGTTCATCCAATATTTCTACATATTAACAAAATATATCATTTAAATTGAAAAATAAAAACAAAATTCAATTTATTTTACGTATAACTAATAATTACATATATATACATACCTTATGAAATATGAATTGTAAAAGGTTGTTGAATTCTACCTGTAGAAAAGACAATGCCATTGAAAAACTCAATCAAAGTGAATGAGGTTTTATATAAGAGAAAATGAAATTTTTTTTTCTTGTTTTTTCCAGAAAAAGAAAAAAAGAAATCTAAGAAAGGAAAAACATTTAATTTGCTTTCGATCATAAAATCTAATTACATATCTTTTTTCCTTCTTCAATCAATTTTCTTCTCTCTTTTGGTCTTCACCTTTAAATTTGATAAATATAATAATAAAATAATAAACGATACACGAATAGATATATTCTAAAACATTTATTTTAATTGATAAATTATAAAGAAATTAATGAAGCGATTGATATTCTGATGATAACTACATCTTTTGTTATATGATAATCCAGTTCGAAATTTAAGTTTCTTCAAAAATAAAAAAGTTCGAAATTTAAGTCTTTTTAACATAACTACATACTTATGGATTCTTACTAAATCATATAAAATTAATTATTATATAGATCTTGAAATAAATAAGCAATATAATGTTTATGCTTCAAATATTTATATAAAAACTAGTAAATTGTTTACTAAAAAATTATATATACTTATCTTCAAATTTTTTTATATATACTTCCTCCTCTAGTATGTTTCGTTTTCCTTCAAATAAATTGTGATGTGATGTGATTTTATTTTTATTTTACAAAAATGGTATGTATTTACATAATTAGAAGAAAAAAACTTAAATAACGGTGATAGCATTTGATGGCATGTCACAATAAAATGTTGATTATTTTTTGACATAACATGTTGACTTGATGACGTGATATGTTAACTAGATGACATTGTCAAACAGTGTTAGTTAAATTTTTTTTAAAACTATGTTAAACACATACTCTCTTTTGCAAAAAAATAAAAAAAATGCATTCCCCTATTTACAAATCATAAAACACATGTTTTTTTTTTTACTTTTCTCTATTTTATTTTATATATAGATACAATAGTATTTGTTGGAACTTTGTCGCAGGATGAGGGTTCTCCGATGCTTGAAGTAAGACAGAAAGATGATCAACATGAGGTCATTAACCGGCGATCCAACTCTGATGCTTAAGTTAGCAAAATATAAAACATGGTACAAAACAATTTAGAGTAATTGTAATAGATGCGCGTGTGCATCTTGACTTGTGAAATCGTGTTCTATTTCTAGGGAACTTAAGGGTAAACACGTCTATCGATGTTGGAACCTTTCATTAGCTTCCATGAAGGACATGTATCTATTCTTGAGTGGTGGTTGTATTTTAGGTAGTTAGTAATACAGCTTAATAAGGATTCATTAATTTTTGGCGTGAAGTGTCTTCACCCAAGGAGGATTCAATGGATGTCTCGTTGGTCCACGTGTTTCGAGGAATGAGTATTCAAATTTAGTTCAATCCAACGATCCTTCTTGCTCCGGACGTCCCTATAGATTTAGGATGAAGACACGTGAATCCTGATATCTTTAGAAATGAAATTAGATGTCATCCCTTTTAATTTTCGAAGCTCATTAGGGTTTTGAATTTCGAGCGTCCTTAAGAGCCCTACCATAGTCAATAAGGAGAGGTTCAACATTCCGTATGTACCTTCTTTACATGGATATCGAATTTGTCTTACCGAGCATACAAAGTTTTACTTACCTTTACGATAATCCAAGTTAGATAGTAATCTCGTGTGTAACCTTTGAGAACCTAATAATAACCTCTTAATAATCCTTTGGTATAAGATATTAAGTCCAGTAAGAGGCACAGTTAATTCACCCTCATCTGTTGCTCTGACATTTTCTTGATCTCTAGTGAACTGATAAGATCGAATGAGAAATTACACATTGCCCCATTCAGGTGTGGCCACACGCTTCTCAGTCCGACTAGTCAAGTGGCCAGTGATATCTAATCAATCTTTTCAAAATTACGGTAATATAGAGCTAAAATTAATCTTATTTAAAAACATAAAGATTAAATTTGAACCATTTAATACATTAGAGCTAGGGGTGGGCATGGTTCGGTTAACCGGTCCATTAGGTAAAAAAATTAACCGAACCGTTATCAACGGTTTTTTAAGCATCCAAACCGAAACCGGTCCATATCAATCGGTTAACCATACAACCGGTTAACCATTAATTTCGGTTAGGTTTTTCGGTTAACGGTTTTTAATCAATTCTCACTAGTTAACCAAAAATCAATGATTAACCATAGTTTTTTACCCAAACCTAAATTTTTAAATAATATTAAAATACACATTATTTCAAAAATTCAAACGATAAGTACCGAACTAAAAAACAATCCATCAAATTTACATTTAAAACATAAAGAATGGTAAATAATATTTCGTCAAAGTACTTATTACAACATAAAGCAATATAATCTATATTATATATTTATATTAATATATGTTATAATTTATGTATATATTAAGCAGTATAATCTATGTATTTATATTTATATTTGCATTGCCTTTGTCGTCAAATGACTTATATATATTTTTTAAAATTTATATTTATTAAACGGTTCGGCTAATCTTTAACCGCGGTTTTTGAACACTCTAACCCGAAACTGTTATCTATCTATTTTTTAACCATTAAGAAAACCACCAGTTCGGTTAACCATTTTTTTTCGATTCGGATTACCGGTTTTCGATTCGGTTACCGATTTGACCAGTTTTTTTGCCCACCCCTAATTAGAGCTAAATGTGCACTTCACCGAAAATATTCATAGTCCCTAAATTCTTAAACCAAATAAACTAGGGCGAACTTCAGCATAATTGGGCCGTAGTCCAAGAAGTCTTGCAAACCCAAAAAAAGCCCATTAACAATCTATAAATAAGACCAAACCCCCTCCATCCATCTCTATTATCAGCAAACCCTAAAAGGCGATGATAGCCGCTCGCAGCTCCGCCAAATCATCTTCTGTTAGTGATTTGCTGTTTTCGATTTTTCCTTTTCTTCGGATTGATTTGAAAAGCATTTTATATCGATCGATTTTCTTTTCCCCCCTTTGAAATGGATCTGATGATTTATCAGTTGAAAAAATAGGGCAAAGATGAACAATGCTTTAATTTCTGACACCTCTTGTATGAGGGGAGCTTCTTCGGAATCTCTTCTTTGAGCACAGATAGCAAATTTCTGAGCCTTTTTTCTGTATTTTCTTTTTGTATCGCTATTTTCAGTACTAAATCAGTTAGAATGATTAAAAGAAATTACGAGTCTGTGATCCGATTTTCTCGATCTAAAACACGAAAACAACTCAGTTTTTCATTTTGTTTGTGGAATTGGAATGGAGTCCATTGACTCGGCTTAACTCGGTTTCTGTTAGGGTTGTCGTTGCGGTGTTAATTCGGTCTCTGTTTTGGACTGAGTTAGGTATTAGAATGTGTGAATTGTTACGTTTTTTGAGTCTGTGATCCAATTTTCTCGCTCAAACACAAAACAACTCAGTTTTTCATTTTGTTTGTGGAATAGGGATGCCGTCCCTTGACTCGGCCTAACTCGGGTGCCGTTAGGGTTGTCGTTGCTGTGTTAACTCGGCCTCTGTTTTGGACTGAGTTAGGAATTACAATGTGTAATTTGTTATTTTTTTGAGCCTGTGATCCAATTTTCTATCTCTAAATCACAAAAACACCGTCAGTTTTTCATTTTATTTGTGGAATAGGAATGGAGTCCCTTGACTCGACCTAACTCGGTTGCCGTTAGGGTTGTTGTTGCTGTGTTAACTCGGCCTCTGTTTTGGACTGAGTTATGTATTAGAATGTGGAAATTGTTATTTCTTTTAAGAGTCTGATCCAATGTTCTCTCCCAAAAACACAAAAACAGCTCAGTTTTTTATTTTGTTTGTGGAATAGGAATGAAGTCCCTTGACTCGGCCTAACTCGGTTGCCGTTAGGGTTGTCGTTGCTGTGATAACTCGGCCTCTGTTTTGGACTGAGTTAGGTATGAGAATGTGTAAATTGTTATTTTTTTAGAGTCTGTGATCCAATTTTCTCTCTAAAACACAAACAATTCAATTTTTCATTTTGTTTGTGGAATAGGAATGTGTAAATTGTTAATTTATAGAGTTATTAATTAATCGATAAATTAATAATTATTAATTTATAGAGTGATTTAATTTTTTTTAAAAATAAATTTTAAATTATTAATTTAAATAAGGTTTTTATCTAAAATCAATGAACAAATAAAATTAAATGTGCATTATATAAGTTAATTGAACTTGGAAGTTCATTGTATTTATGTTAAAAATATTTAATGTATTACTATATAGATTTATATGGAGTGTTGTTTCAAATCCTACAAAAAAAAATAGGATGAAGCTGATGATGATTCGCTACTTTTGAAACCAGTCATAAGAAAGGAAGCAATTATAGCATCATCAATTTTTTATAATTTTTTTTGTTACAATTTGATAAGGATACACCAGAACTTTTGAATGCACCGAGAATAGTTAGAGATAAATTCAATTAGATTTAAATTTTAAGAAAAAACAAAGTACTATATATTCATATTTTGCTAAATTATCTTAAGTATGTATATCTATATATATTTTGCATATGTATTTGAGAAATTATTAATTTATAGAGGTAATAATACAATGTATTTAGGGTAAATTTCAAAAAAAACCCTTGTGGTTTGATGTTCTTCCAAAATTTTTTTTTGTGGTTTGTTATTACAAAAAAAAATGATTGTGGTTTGCGTCGTTATCCGAAAAATGAAAAATGACTTAACGGTGTTAAAATGCTGACGTGGCACAAGGGTAAAGTTGGAAATTCGAATTTTTTTTATTTTTTTCTCTCTCATCTTCTCCATCTCCTGCTTCTTCCTTCTTCCTTCTTTTTTTTCTTCCTTCTTCCTTCTTTTTTTTCTTCCTTCTTCTACTTCTTCTACCTTCTTTTTTTTCTTTTTTTTTAAGTTTCGGAAATTTTCAGATTTCTGGAAATTTTTCAGATTTTCCGACGGAAATCTGGAAATTTTTCAGATTTTCGTCGGAAAATCTGGAAAATTTCCAGATTTCTAGCTCCAGAAATCTGGAATTTTCTAGATTTCTGGAATTTTCCAGATTTCAGACAGAAATATGGAATTGACTTTTTTTTTTATTTTCTTTCTCTTTTTCTTTCCGACATCAATCTTGTTCTCCAGATTTCCATATTTTCTTTCTCTTTTTATTTTACTTCTTTTTTAAGAATTGACTTCTTAACAGTATTAGTTTGGAACGATTACAGATGGTCAAAAATCGCACCTTCCTGGAAGAACATACAATGAAATTAAGAACTACTGGAGAACAAGAGTGCAAAGGCAAGCCCGTCAATTAAACATTGAATCATACAATAAGAAATTCATGGATGCTGTTAGGTGTTTCTGGATGCCAAGGTTGCTTCAAAAAGTCGAACAAACCCATGATTATTTTGCTTCTTCTTCTTCATCACTACCTAATTTCGCACTTCCTTCAATTTCATCAGAATCGTTAATTCCCCATCAAATCAATAAATTTCCAATGCCAAATCATGATCATCAATATTCAGCTTCATTCACTAGCTGTAGCACAGTTATGTGCACAGATTCTCAGCCCGTTTCAAACCAGCCTGATCAAACTCTTCAAAATATTGATATTGCTGTTATGGATGATGCATTGTACAACAGCCTACTTGTTAATGATCAAAGTAATTTGTATGAAGAAGGAAGAAGAAGAAGGAGGAGGAGAGAGGAAGAAGGAAGAGGAGAGAAGAAGGAAGAAGGAGGAGGAGAGAGGAAGAAGGAAGAGGAGAGAAGAAGGAAGAAGGAAGAAGGAGAAGAAGAAGGAAGAAGAAGAAGAGGAGAGAGAAAAAAATAAAAAAATTCGAATTTCCAACTTTACCCCTGTGCCACGTCAGCATTTTAACACCGTTAAGTCATTTTCTGTTTTTTGGGTAACGGCGCAAACCACAGTCCTTTTTTTTGTAATAACAAACCACAAGGGTTTTTTGAAAGAACATCAAACCACAAGAGTTTTTTTTGGAATTTACCCATGTATTTATAAAGAGTTGTTCCAGAAAATTATTATCTTATAATTTATTAAAATTGATCATTTTTTGAACTGGCTCAAGTCGGGACCAGAAGAAATTATTATTTTAAAGAGTTTATTAATTTATCGAGTATTAATTTATAGAGGTTTTACTGTATTCCAAAAGCACTCCCAATATAAAGTGCTCTGGAAAATCTAGCTCCAATGGAGCACTAAATTCAACCGTGTTTTCTATTTAGCACATTCTATTTTCATTTTTCTCTACTCTATCTTTAAATATGAATATAGAGTTCTTACAGTAAAAGTTTTTCAACCATCTGCTCTGTTTTACCAACTCTTTAAAACTTTTATTATTATTATATTTATTTTTCACATAATAATTTTTTTAAATAAATAAGACATTTATATTCTTTATATTATTAATCAAAATATATCTATTTATTAATTTTTATCATGTTTTATAATTAAATGATACTTATTAAAGTCAATAATTAATAATTCAATTAATTATTATTATTAATTTGAAATATAATTTTATATAATTTGAAAAAATATAAGATTTAACACGAACAAAGAAATACATTAAAAAAATTAAAACATTGCAATAACACTAAAGAGAAATTACATTAAAAAAACTAAAACAATAAAAAACACTAAAGGAAAGTAAATTAAAAAACAAAACATTTTAAAAACAATAAACATTACAACATTAATGAAAAACAAAGAAGTAATTATTTCGAATTGCTGAAACTTTCATAAATGCTACACTAAAGCATTTTGAAGTTCAAAATGTGTAGTTTTGTGTTTCATTTTCTTATGTCGCTAAGTTATGAAAATAGGCCTCCTCATCATGTACATTTTCAATTGTTGGTGTTGGAGCAACAACTGAATTCATGACCAGTGCACTCAAATCATGTTCATTTTCAATAATCATATTATGTAGAATAATAAATGTTTTCATAATATTATAGAGGATTTGTTCGTATCGGCCCTGCATCAATGGCAAATCGGCTTTGTAACACTTCAAATGTACGCTCAACACCTTTTCTACAGGCTTTCTGCTTCATAGCAAAATACATTTTTTTTTTATCTGGAGGCTCACGAATTGTTTGAACAAGTGTGGACCATTTCAGATATATTCCATTAGCCAAATAATAACCCATGTTATATTCTTTGTTTTCAATAATATAATTAGCAGGGGGCTATACCATTAGCTAGATTTGAAAACGAATGAGACGAACCTTATACGTTGATATCATTGTTGTTTCCCGACATACCAAAGTATGTATTCTAGAATTATAGTTGGTTTTTAGAACGCCTTGCAAATTGTCCAACCTAAGTTGTTGGGTATTTTTTCCATTTTCAATGCATACATCTAAGCTCCCCAACATTCCTAGAAAACCACGTGGTTCACCAATATGGAATAGCCTTGCTATGTCATTGGCATTTGGTTCTCTTAAATGCTGATTCGAGAAAATCTCTACAATAGCAGGACAGAATCGCTTCACACTTTCAATTGCGATAGACTTGCCTATTTTGATATATTTATCTGTTGCATCAGTCGGTACACCATATGTTAGGATTCGAAAAACAGCAGTTGCTTTTTGCATCGTCGATAATCCAAGTCGGCCAGTAGCATCATGTCGTTGTTGGAAGTAACCATCATGATCCTTCACTGCATTAATGATACGAAGGAAAAGGCTACGAGACATTCGAAATCGAAGATGAAAATATCCTTCATTGAATACTTGATCCTCATTAAAATAATCTATATGAAGTTGGCGATCTGCAACTTCACGATTATGATAAATCACTCTATGGCCAGGTACAGATCTTCCATGAGTTGGTTGACTACTTGCACTATCCATACAGAGCTCTAGTAGCCTGTTATGATTTTGCATTATTTGACATACACCTCGTGTAACCATGCGGTTAAGATTATCCATCGATGAATCATCAGAAGAATCATCAGAATCATCAAGATAATTGATATTCATACTTAGAAGAATTTAGATGTATTGAAATGAGATAAAAAAAAAGTTGAAGGTGTAGATATAGATGTATTGAAATGAGATAAGTTTTCCATTTAAATAGTGGTTATGTAGATGGTGTATGTAGTAATGATGATTGTGACAATACATATAGAGATTTGTGATACAATAGAAAGTGTGGATGCATTGAGACTAATTCAATGGATGAAAATGATGCAGAGTTTTATTCTTGTCTACATTATGTAGATGGTGTATGTCATAAAAGTGATTGTAACAACACATATAGAGATTTGTTCTTGTCTTGGTTATGTAGACGATGCATGTGATAATAGTGATGGTGACAATACATATAGAGATTTGTGATAAAATTTGAATTTCTTTTTAGAATGAGAATATCCAAATATAATTTTTTTTATAATGAGAATAATCTAAATATGATTTTTTTTATAATGACAATGATCCAAATTATGATTATTATTATGAATGAGATTTATATTTTTTTAACAATGAGAATGATCCAAATATGAATTTTTTTAGAATTAGTTTTATTGTAAAGATTTAAATTGAAGGTTTATATATGTGAAGATGAAATCTTTTTTCCAAAATGTTTAAAGTGATTTATTCTTGTCTTTATAAATGGTGTATGTCATAAAAGTGATTGTGACAACACATATAGAGATTCGTTCTTGTCTTGGTTATATAGATGGTGCATGTGATAATGGTGATTGTGACAACACATATAAAGATGTGTGATCCAAATTATGATTTTTATTATGAATGAAAATGAAATTTTTTTAACAACGAGAATGATCCAAATATGAATTTTTTTAGAATGAGTTTCATTGCAAATATTTAAATTGAAAGTTTATATAACACATCTATATGTGTTATATAAACTTTCAATTTAAATCTTTGCAATGAAACTCATTTCAAAAAAAATTATATTTGTATCATTTTCATTGTTAAAAAAATGTCATTTTCATTCATAATAAAAAAAATAATAAATTGGATCATTGGATCATTGTCATTATAAAAAAAATTCATATTTGGATATTCTCATTCTAAAAAGAAATTCAAATTTTATCACAAATCTCTATATATGTTGTCACAATCACCATTATCACATGCACCATCTACATAATCAAGACAAGAACAAATCTCTATATGTGTTGTCACAATCACTTTTATGACATAGACCATCTACATAATGAAGACAAGAATAAATCTCTGTATAATTTTCATCCATTGGACTAGTCTCAATGTATCCATACCTTCTATTATATCACATATCTCTATATGTGTTGTCACAATCATCATTACTACATACACCATCTACATAACCACTATTTAAATGGAAAACTTATCTCATTTCAATACATCTATATCTACACCTTCAACTTTTTTTATATCTCATTTCAATACATCTAAATTCTTCTAAGTATGAATATCAATTAACTTGATTCTTCTGATGATTCATCGATGGATAATCTTAGCCTCATGGTTACACGAGGTGTATGTCAAATAATGCAAAATCATAACAGGCTACTAGAGCTCTGTATGGATAGTGCAAGTAGTCAACCAACTCTTGGAGGATCCGTACCTAGCCATAGAGTGATCTATCATAATCGTGAAGTTGGAGATCGCCAACTTCATATGGATTATTTTAATGAGGAGCCAGTATTCAATGAAGAATATTTTCGTCCCCGATTTCGAATGTCTCGTAGCCTTTTCCTTCGTATCATTAATGTAGTGAAGGATCATGATGGTTACTTCCAACAACGACGTGATGCTACTGGCTGACTTGGATTATCGACGATGCAAAAAGCAACTGCTGTTTTCCGAATCCTGAAATATGGTGTACCGGCTGATGCGACAGATGAATATATCCAAATAGGCGAGTCTACCGCAATTGAAAGTGTGAAGCGATTCTGTCGTGCTATTGTAGAGATTTTCTCGGATCAGTATTTAAAAGAACCAAATGCCAATGACATGGCAAGGCTACTCCATATCGGTGAACAACGTGGTTTTCCAGGAATGTTGGGGAGCTTGGATTGTATGCACTAGAAATGGAAAAACTGCCTAACAGCTTGGGCCAGACAATTTGCAGTGCGTTCTGGAAAACCAACTATAATTCTAGAAGCAGTAGCTGATTACGATCTATGGATCTGCCATGCGTACTTTGGTATTCTAGGAAAGAACAATGATATCAACGTATTAGGTTTGTCTCATTTGTTTTCAAATCTGGCTAATGGTATAGCCCCTCCTGCTAATTATGTTATTGAAAGCAAAGAATATAACATGGGTTATTATTTGGCTGATGGAATATATCCGAAATGGTCCACACTTATTCAAACAATTCGTGAGCCTCGAGATAAAAAGAAAATGTATTTTGCTATGAAGCAGGAAGCCTGTAGAAAAGATGTTGAGCGTGCATTTGGAGTGTTACAAAGCCGATTTGCCATTGTTGCAGGGCCGATACGCTATTGGCGTAAACAAGTCCTCCATGATATTATGAAAACATGTATTATTCTGCATAATATGATTATTGAAAATGAACGTGATTTGAGTGCACCGGTCATGGATTCAGTTGTTGCTCCAACACCAATAGTTGAAAATGTGCATGATGAGGAGGCCTATTTTCGTAACTTCCTTCAACGACATAAGAAAATGGAGGACAAAACTGCACATTTTGAACTTCGAAATGCTTTGGCGGAGCATTTATGGAAGTTTCGTGGCAATTCAATATAATTACTTCTGTGTTTTTTCATTATGTTGTAATGTTTATTGTTTTTGAAATGTTTTACTTTTTTTTAATGTACTTTCCTTTAGTGTTTTTATTGTTTTAGTTTTTTTAATGTAATTTCTCTTTACTGTTATTGCAATGTTTTAATTTTTTTAATGTATTTCTTTGTTCGTGTTAAATCTTATATTTTTTCAAATTTTATGAATTATATTTCAAATTAATAATTAATTGAATTATTAATTATTGACTTTAATAATTATCATTTAATTATAAAACATGATAAAAATTAACAAATGGATATATTTTGATTAATAATATAAAGAATATAAATGTCATGTTTATTAAAAAAATTGTTATATGAAAAATGAATATAATAATAATAATAAAAGTTTTAGAGAGTGGGTAAAATAGAGTAGATGGTTGGAGAACTTTTACTGTAGCAACTCTATATTTAAAGATAGAGTAGAGAAAAATGAAAATAGAGTAGGCTAAATAGAGAACACGGTTGGAAATGGCCTTATATCATACCTATTAAGAATTTCCGATGATTTCATTAAAAGTTATGATATACTGTGATTCTAAGATTTAGGTTGTTACTATGTCTTTACTAGAATAATCTAATAGAACTAATTACATTGGATAGAATATAAGAATAATTTATGGCCGAATCAAAATTGGATGCATTAGGAGATAGGATTACTTTTAGTGGTGGAAATAATTTTATGGCTTTTCTTTTCTATTCCTTTTGCCTCGATTTGGGGTTCTATAATCATGGTATCTAGATTTTACAAAGCTCGCATTGATGCTTTCTTAAATGACTTGCAAACCTGTGTTCCATAAATCTTTGACATGTATACCTGATTGACAAATGTTTTTGATACATTTAGTAGAAGAATTGTTATTTTTTGTCTGGCCCAATTGATAATGAAATATATCTTCCAGGATAGTATTGATAAGAGCAACAACCCTCCAAACACTACACTTCACCAATTTTTAATAACTCTTTCCACAAAATAACTCCAACAAAAAAAATCATCTTTAGTGGTTAGTCACAATTACGGGTTCCACACATCATATAATATTTAATTTTCTTTATTTTTAATCAATTAATCTATTTTATAATAATAATAATAATCATTAATAAATTAATATTAATGAAATAAACATTTATCAATATTTAATATTAATCGAATAAATATTTATAATTTATTTAATTGGATTTAAAAATTAATAGGTAAATATAATTCATGTTTTACGAATTTTAACCGATTTCAGTAATTAACAAAAATGCATTATATTGTAGAAACATACATATGAAAAAAACGAACAAGGTAAATGCATTAAGTTAAACGGAATACATGATTGAAAGAGTAAATTTTCCGATGTTCAAGTAGTAAGGTCGGTCATTCCGAAACATTTCCAAATGTGTTCAACTAGATCCAATTTTAGTTGACCGTGTATGCTTCTATTGCGGATTTGTAAATCCCTTACGAGATAAGCAGCAAAATTCGGAACAGGCCCATATTGAATGTCATCAGGAATTATGGGCTGAGAAAATTTCTCAGTTGGAAAGTTTTTGAGTAAGTGTGCTTCTCATTTTCAACAATCATATTATGTAATATTACACAAGCATCTATAATGTCGTGGAGTTTTTTTATGCCAAGTACGTGCTGGTCCATGTACTATCGCAAATCGGGCTTGAAGTATTCTGAATGCTCGTTCAATATCTTTCCATGCGATCTCATACATTTGTTTGTAACATATTCGTCGAGGATCATTAGCATGTGGAAAGTTTTTCACAAAAGCAGGCAGCTCATTCGGGATAGATACCATCAGTTAGATAATAGCCCATATTATATGTCTTGTTGTTAACAGTAAATTGAACTATCAGTGCTGTTCCTTTTAAATTATCTTGGAACAAATTAGATATGCTCAAAACATTAAGGTCATTATTGGACCCAATAACACTGAAATATGCGTGCCAAATCCAAAGATCTACTGAAGCGACTGCTTCAAGCATGATTATTGGATATCCATAATCTCCCCGGGTATATTGTCTCTTCCATGCAACTGGACAATTCTTCTATGCCCAATGCATGCAGGCAAGACTGCCAAGCATCCCAGAGAACCCACGGTGTTCCTCGTGCATCTGAATTAAACGTTGTACATCGGTAGCATTAGGCCTCCTCATATACACAAACCCATACACCTTGATAATAGCACGATAAAAAAATTCCACACATTTTAAACGTTGTGCACTCAGTAATTTTTATGTATTCATCAAAAGCATCAGCCGGAGACCCATACGCGAGTATGCGCATAGCTGCTGTACATTTTTGGAGTGGAGACAAACCACTTCTTTTTGCCGCATCGACCCTTTGTTGAAAATATGTTGTATGATTTCCAAGGTCTTTCACTATACGTTGGAACAAATTTCGACTCATTCGGAACCGTCTGCGAAAAACTTTAAATGAATAAATAGGTTCATGAGCAAAGTAGTCATTATTTCTCAAATTGACCCAATTTATCAACATTAGGGGTAAAATTGCTTTGGCCTTCCAACATTAGGGATACAATTGCACCATTTTAGACGTTAGGGGTAAAATTGTTCTTGATCCAAAACGTTATGGGTATTTTTACACCTTAACCTTTCTTTTTATATCAAAAACCCATAAGGCAAAACGACGTTGTTTTGGACTAATTTTTTTTTTATTCGGGATGGGGGGTGGGGGGGGGGGGGGGGGGGGGAGGCCGCCTTTGACCCCTCCTATATCCGCCCTGCCATATGACAATCAATATCTATATATTTGACGCCACTAGAGATGGCAACAGATGTGATATTCGCATGTAATTCCATACTCGTACTCTTACCCTTTTATATTTTTAACTACATATCTCGTTTTATTACTTTAACGGATAAATAATCCTAATCTCATTCATGTCCCGTATAATTTAAAAGCACCCTTTAACACTCTTACCTATTTTAACATATAAATTAAATAATAAAAAATAAATGATAAATTTAACAGAACATCGTTATGTTCCATAAATTTAACAAAACCATTCATAATTTTTACAAGTAAAAAAAGTAAAATACTTAAATTCTAAACTACAAAATATACAATTAATAAATATAAATTTTCAAATGTTTAATTTTGAAATCTTTCATTTCGTCCATTCAGTTTTTAGTATGTATTTATTAACCTTCAAGAGGTTTTCAGAAAATTTAGCACATACATAACGAGTAACGAGTAGTTTGAGAGGTATTTACATTCTCGTCTTATACCCATTATGGGTATTTTTTTAAATATCATTTCCTTTTTTTTTTTATGAAAATGTCTACATCTTCATTAGATACGAAAAGAACAAGTACAACAAGAAACGAAAAAGGTAAAAAACCTTACAAAATCCACAATGAGACGAAAATGACTACAAATAGCAATAAAATCCATAAAAGGTAGAAAACATACAGAAAAACAATAACACATATACTTCATTGAAATCCTAATCCGCAGAAAAGCAACTGCAATCGAATCTTCATCATTTAGACCCTTCCGAACATTTGGATCTGAGTCCTTTTTTTTGTTGCAACCACGCAGATATATTGATCTACGTATAAAATAAATCGTTTCCGCTCTTGCTAAATCCAAAAAAGGTATAAATAGCAGAATAATAGAGATACAATTCAAACGGATAATGAGATCTAACAAAATATATAAACACAGACTTAAAAAAAAATACAGTAAAAAACAATACAGTAAACCTAACCCGATGAGAGGAGGAAGAAGGAACTTCCTTCTTCCTCCTTAAAATAGATCCACAAAAGAGAAGACTTGAAGACTCGCATAAAATAGTAAGAAAAAAAGAGAAGGAAGGAGACAGTTTTTGTTTGAGAGAGGACTTTCCACTATATCATTTCTACTTTAAACCCTTTTATACCAAGTTCAAATAATCTTAGTACGATTAAGTAAGTATTAGATACCCGTTAAACTCATACTCGTTATCATTTTTAAGCATCATCCGAGTAAATTACACCAATAGTACTTGAATTTTATCCTAATTCACACTTTGATATCTAGATTACATTTTGTCCCAAAAATATACATGAACTAACGATGACCGGACAATTTAGTATATTTTACCGGTCAATGCGGGTTTGATGAGTAAATTACACTAATGGTACTTAAACTTTACCCTAATTCACACTTTGGTACCTAAATTTCATTTTGTCCAAAAAATACACTTCAAGTAAAGATGAATCGATAATTTAGTATATTTGACCAGTCAACGTGAGTTTGACCATTTTAAATTAGAAATTTAGATTCATCATACACTCAATTAACATATGCAATACTATCATTTAGCTCTACATATATATTAAAGGGTAGTATTATAATTTTATATTAATTGAGTGTATTTTAGGGGTAGTATTATAATTTTATATTAATTGAGTGTATTGTAGGGGTAGTATTATAATTTTATATTAATGGAGTGTATTGTAGGTCCTAATTTTAATTCAAAATGGTCAAACTCTCGTTGATTGGTCACTAACCGATCAGATATACTAAATTATCCGGTCACCTTCACTTGAGTTACATTTTTAGGACAAAAAAATCCAGGTACCAAAGTGGAAATTAGGAAAAGTTCAGGTACTATTGATGTAATTTACTCAGACAAACTTGCATTGACCGGTCATTTACCGGTAAAATTTACTAAATTGTCCGTTCATCATTACTTCAGGTACTTTTTTAAGACAAAATGTAATCTAAGTACTAAAATATAAAATAGGTAAAGTTGAGGTACTATTAGTGTAATTTATCCAGCATCACCAACTATCAAGTCATAGAACTTTAAACCTATGGAATCTAAAAAGATACATCTTAAATTTTTTTGGAAGACGTATGTTAAATTTCTATCGTACTCTTAATATTATTTTTTTTTTGAACCAAAGCAGAAACTCATATTACTCATTAGAAATATTATCCTTCATTATTACATTCATTAAGATTTTATCCGACACAAAATTTTATCAGATCAAAATTCACTACCGTAATTAGGGGTGAGCAGAATTGAATCAAAAACCTAAAGACTGGAAAAATCGGACTAAAAAAACCAAACTAAATCGGACCGAATTATATTTTGGTTTGGTTCGATCTTAATTTTTAAACTAGTTTGATTTTCGGTTCGGTCTAAAACTTAAAGAAATAAATAATCAAAAACTTAAAGAGATAAATAATTTAATGAAAAAAAAGGCTTAATACATCATTTGCCCCCTGAATTTGTTCAAAAAGTTTGATTGGCTATGTAAACTTTCAAAGTGTCCCAATAGCCCCCCTCAACTTGTAAAAAATGTTTAGTTAGCCATTGAACTTGCGTAAAATGTAATCAATTGATCACTCGGTTGTAAAAAATGAAATTAAATGCAGAAGATATATTCCACGCATCTTAGAATGTTATTACATAATTCAAAAATAGATTAAAAAGGAAGTTATTACTTGTTCAACTATAAAACTTATCTTCGCTAATATTAAAGCCGTATACCCCTGATATTGGTCGTTTTACTTTTTTAAGACGCGTGCAATACATCTTCCGCATTTAATTACTTTTTTTTGCAACCGAGTGATCAATTGATTATATTTTGTGCAAATTCAGGGGGCTAACTGAACATTTTATGCAAGTTGAAAAGGCTATCTGGATACTTTGAAAGTTCAGGGAGCCAATCGAACTTTTTGGACAAGTTCAGAAAGCAAATGATGTATTATATTAAAAAAAGAAATCATTTTATCAGGATGTTTTTTTCCTTTTATTTATTCTCCAAAGCTATCCGAAAAATAGCAAGGTTGAATGGTTCTTTCTAATGTAATTTTAACTAAAGCTATCCGAAAAATTAGGAGTCTTACCCCTAAAATTAACCTAATCAAACCCCCTAATTAATTTCCTATTCATAAGCTAAAAAATAATAAACTCCTAAAAATCCTCAAATACTATTAATAATTGAATTTATTGTTCCTATAAATACATACTTCCACCAAATCCAATAGCAACAACTTTCACAATTCAACATTTTCACATACTTTCAAATACTTTCACCGACTTTCACCCGAAATGGCAAACATGCAACAAAGCTTCGAAGCTGGCCAAACCAAGGGCAGTGTCCAAGTAAGAAACATTAACTTAATTAATTATAGAATTACGGGTCAATTTTGCCCCTGAAGTTGGTAGACGGGTTGGGTTTAGCCGAAATCAAAGTTTCAGTATCAACTCAGTCCGAAGTTGGCAATTTTGACAAATTAGTCCAATGCTTAAAAATTTGTCGAATTTGGGGTAATTTGTCAAATATTGCCAATTTCAGGACTGAATTGATATCTAAATTCCGATTTAGGCTAAACTGGACTTGTCTGGTAACTCTGAAGGCCAAATTGACACTTAGTTCGTTAATTATATACGTAGATTTGTGTATTTTTATTGATTGATTTGGGACAGGAAAAGGCAAGTCAATTTACTGAAAATGTTCAAGATAAGGCAGCATCAGCCAGGGACACGACTGCTGATAATGCCCAACATGTTAAGGAGGACCCTAGCGGCTTCTTGCAGCAGGTTATTATAATTGTATTATGTGATATATATTTATATAGATTTTAAATAATTATATATGATATAAATACATTCAAAATGATAATGTGTAAAATGGGTTGTGTAAAGTAGACATGTTCATAGGTTGGGATGATCTGGGCTCGAACACCGGCTCAACGGACTTTGCTAAAAACTGCTTAGCCCATGTCATGTCTAACATGTTGTTATTTTGTAGCGGGCTAGACTCGGACTTAAAAATCAAATCACAAACCCACCTGAAATATATATATAGGGAAAAGTATAAAAATAGATTGTGTAATTTGTCCGATTTGCAAACGCAATCTCATAGCTTAAAAACTTACAAACAGTGGTCTCATGTTTGTGATGTTTGCATTAAAGGATTCATGAGTCAATTTTTTATTTAAATAATACTTGTGATTTATTTAATTTGCAAATTTAGACCTTATATATAGATTAATTTGTAAAATCGAACTTTTTAAATATTCTAAATTGCTCTCTTTCGAAGTAAATAGTCACTGCAATAATTTTTTATATAATATTTAAGTTTTATAAACTGCACAAATCACAGAGTTTATTTTTATAATTTTCTCTGGTTTTTTATAATTACAAATAAATATTTAATATATAAGTATATAAATTTAATAATTAATATTAATATGATGGGCTTTATCTGATCAGCCTGAGTCTAAAGTCATTTTTCTTTGTCCAAGCCCGACCCATTGGAAAAGGGTCTGGACATGTTGAGCCCGTAGCTTGACCCGTGAACTAGTCTATGTGTAAGGTGAATTTTTTTTTTTTAAATTTTATTGTCGTATCAGAAATTAACAGTCTTAATATTAATCGATGATGTAGACCGGTGAACAAGTGAAGAGCATGGCTCAAGGAGCAGTGGATGGTGTGAAAAATACCCTTGGTATGAATGAAGCAAGCAACAATGAAGCAAGCAAGAAATGATTAATCTCTTAATCAGTCCCTAATGGATGAGCTACTTACCAATTTTGTTTCTTCTTTTTATTTTTATTTCAATTTCATCCTTTAATGTAACAAATATTGTTTTTGTTTTCTTCTTTTATTTTTTAATTCATGTATTATTTTCTTTCATAAAGCTTATGATGTAATGAAGCTGAAAATTTCAAGAATCCATAGCCCATTTTATTTTTCATCATTCTTCAATAGTTTATATATATATAATTTCACTTCTTATAAAAAAAAATAACATTTTTGGAGAAATGTAAATTTGGTTCTAATTTATAAAATAATATAAATTTAATCTTAACGTTTTCAAGTAAGATCAATTTTAACATTACGTCACTGAAAATTTGAAAAAACCGGTCTAACTGTTATTTAATTATAGGGTAAATTACACCCATGGCCACTGAACTTTATCCATTTTCACATTATGGCCACTGAACTTCATTTCTTCCCGGTATGGCCACTGAACTTTACACTTTTTAACACCGGTGGTCACTTAACATCTCAAAACGACTGTTGACAGCTAAAAATAAAAAATTCAAAGCGTTAATGATATTCTAAGGAACTTTAATTCTTGAATTTTTTTGTTTTGAGGTCATTTGGGTGTTGTTTGGTTAGGAGAGAGAAAGCTCCAAAAAATGTTATTTTCTAAAATAAAAAATATGCTTTCATGGTAAATATCGTTCTGAACAAATTTAATTCTTGAATATTTTCATTTTGAGGTCGTTAACGATTGTTAACGGTCATTTTGAGAAGTTAGTTAAAATTGAGTGACCACCGGTGTTAAAAAAGTGTAAAGTTCAGTGGCCATAATATGAAAATGGGTAAAGTTCAGTGGCCATGGGTGTAATTTACCCTTTAATTATAACATCAGACTTTTCTAACAAATTTGTCGATAAAGTGAAACAATTTCATATATTTTTTTGTTAGTTATTTGTAATTATATTAGTAACATAATATATTCATAAAATTTTTTTTTGTTAGTTATTTATAATTATATTAGTAACATAATACAGTAGACTTTTATGATATTATCATAAACATTTTAGATACTTTAAAAAAATGTGATTAACATATATATAGTAGACTTAGTATTTAACAGGTTTTTCTATTGTGTTAGTAACGTACTATATATTGTAGACATAATTAATGTTCAGAAGGTTCTATGCGACAGTTAAATAACAGTCAAACCATTATTTTCCAAGTTTCGGTAACATATGGATAAAATTAATCTTGTTTGGAAACATTATAGTTAAATTTGAACTATTTCGTATGTTACGGCGAAATCTAAACTTCTCCGAAAAAGTTAGTGTCAAATCTATATACATATAACGATAGAGATCTTAACATTTTTGGAGAAGTGTAGATTTGTCATAACATATAAAATTGTACAAATTCAATCCTAACGTTTTCAAACAAGATCAATTTTAACACTACATTACCGATAATTTGAAAATGCTACTAGTTTGAGTGTTATAACTGTCACATCAGAACTTTCAAACAAATTTGTTGATAAATTTCATACATTTTTTCTTTGGCACTTATAACTTGTAATTGTCCAACCACAAAAGATGTTACATGATTGGAGAGTTGAAAGCAATGTTGTCACATCCGAACTGGACCTGCCATTCCGACCAGGAACCAGCTAGGTCTAGATCATGCTGAATTTATTAATCTTCAAAAATCCACAAGAATCCAAACCAACCCAGAATTCAATAGTCCAACCGAGACCCGAGTTGAACACGATTTTTTTACTTTTAAAAAAAATTAAAAAATAAAAGATAAAGATAAAATAAAACCTTTATTTTTTAAAACTTTGAATCTTAAATCTCATTATTCAATTCCAAATTGAACAGTTTTTATTTATGTAATGTTTAAAGTTTAATGGTCAATAGCGTAAAACTGCATAAAATTTAGTGGCCATGAATATAATTTGCCTCACTTTACTGATATTTAATAAGGTAAATAATTATTTTTAGTTAATAAATCAAATATATATTTAAAAGGTCATTAAATTTCTTTTAATTAACTATTTAATCCATCTTTAAAAAAAATCGAGGTGTGCGTTTTAACACTTTAAATATTGTAAAATTTATTGTGACAAAATGACAGTTTTAATCTTCGGAATGTTAGCAAATGTAACACTATTATTTTGCTATTTCTGCAGATTATTCAGACTAGGGGTGAGTAAAACCGAATTGAAAACCAAAGACCAAAGAAATCGAATCGAAAAAATCAAATTGTATTTGGTTCTAATTTTTCGATAATTTCGATTGCCATTTCAGTCCGATTATAAAACAAAAAAATCAAATTGTATTTGGTTCTAATTTTTCGACAATTTCGATTTCCATTTCGGTCCGATTTTAAACCAAAAAAATCGAACCAATTTATTCTAAACCTAGAAGAACCTCACTGATTATGTCATTCCCTTCCTCGATTCTTCTACTATCTCCCATCATTTTGCTTCAGATTTCTTTCCTCTATCTCTTCGCCAGTTCAACTCGTCTCCGCCTCTCTTACCGACACCCCTTATATGCCGTAAAGTTTCATTCTTTCCCATCATTTTGCTTCGGATTTCTTTCCTCTATCTGTTCGCCAGTTTGTCTCGTCTCCGCCTCTCTTATCATCGCACCTTTTCTACCGTAAAGTTTCATTCTTTTCATTTGTACATCTTCATGCCACTGATTGTTCCACCGATTTCCATCGACTATACAAGGTTAGTCGAATTTTCTTTGCAATTTTTATCCTTTTTTAATTCAATTTTGTGCCTTTTTGAATCTGACTGGACCATGCTCACCACTTTAAGTTGTCATTTTCATTAAAAAAAAATGAATTTTATCTTTGACCATTATTTTAAAGGTAAATAATTTATTAGTTTCTACATTAGTACCTAATACAATATTTAATTCTCGTATTTTCAATAATACATTACAAGATTTTTAACTTTTGTTTTATCCATTTAAATTACTAATTTACCCAATACTTATTAAGGATAAATTACATATTTCGTATCTGAAATTTCAAATGTTTATACTTTGATACTTAAAATTTATTTTTTACTTAAAAATTAGTATTTTAAATATTAAAAATATACTTTTATAGGTGTCCGCTATGGTTACTTTGTTTTTTACCGCTATGATTAATTTTATGATCCATCATCCAATGGTGAAAAACACACCAAGTAACGGTACTTTGTAAAAAACAAAGTAATCATTATATTTTTATTTTTTATATACTAAAATATTTGAATTATATTTCGTATTAAAATTAGATAGAAAAGATGAGAGGAAACAGAAAACATGTCAAAAACAATTTTGTTTATTTTTGAAAAAAAAATTAAAAATATAAAAGTATACTTTTAATATTTAAAATAATAACTTTTAAATATAAAAATAAATTTCAAGTATCAAAATTTAAAATGCTAAAGTTTAGATATAAAAAATGCAACAAGTAGAGAAAAAATCATTCAAGGGGATTAAACTATTTAATAGAACAAAAATTAAACTATTTAATAGAACAAAAATTAGAATCTTGTAATACGAGAACTAAATAGTGTGCTATACTGTTTGATGATGTGTTATACTGTTTAAGTAATCATCAAGGACTAATAAATTATTCCTCTCATTTTAAAATGAGAAGAGGTTCAATTTTGTCTATAATTTTATGCAAACGTGCATATTTACCTTTAACATGTTGAATGTAACAATTTATTCCTAATGTTTCGAAACAAGATTAATTTTATCTCTTAGCAAAAAAAAAATAAATAAATAAACGAGCTGATTCGAATGTTATCTCGCGAGTTTTCAAGTTGAGCTTCGCTCTTGATCTTTTATTTATCTACATTAAGTCCCTAATCTTTTTTTTTATCACATTAAGCCCTCGATTGCCAAATTAGTTAGTTGTGAATATTTAATTCAGTTAAAAAGACGTTATTCATTTCATCAGTGTTAAAAACTGCTTTCAAGCTGAAAAATGCAAATTCGGGACGCACGTTAAATGAATAACACTATGTTAACCGAGTTTTATGTTCAAAGCCGACTTTTTTGCTCTTCAGAGGCTTAATATGACTAAAAATAAAAGATCACGGGCTTAATGTATCCAAACAAAAGATCAATGGCTTAATAAATCAAAAAATTAAAATTCAAGGGCTTCAAGATGCTTTTCGCCTAGTATATATAGAACTGTCTATTGATCAACCTTTGAGGTAAGCAAGGTTAGCCAAGTCATCAGGGTAAATTCAAAATATCTAATATTTTCAAAATGCAACATTCATTTTGACAATTCAATTCAATTCACTTCGGATCATCTCATAATAGCTACCGCTTCAACACAACTTCAATAGGATCTGAAAATGAAGGCTATGGAAAGTACGGTAGACACTATGATTACTTTATTTTTGATAAAGTAACAATTACTTTGTTTCTTCCCACCATACACCATTAGATTAATTTTCTATCTCATTATCCAATGGTGAAAAAAACAAAGTAATGGTTACTTTGTTAAAAACAAAGTAATCATAGCTTGCACCGGAAAGTACATGTTCTTTCATACTACTTTTCTTGTTCATTCTGCTACCCAGTGTTGTAAAAATCGGTCAAGTCGGCGACTAATCGGCTGTTATATCAGTGATTTTTACAACACCGACCGATTTTGTATAACTGGTCGGCATAAGTCGGGAGCCAGATTTTCTTCCGCCTAGGCAGTTCAAATTAGGTTAAATCGGACAAGTCGGTCAAGTCGAGTTATATGAAAAAAATCGGCTGAAAAGGGTTAAAATCGGCTCAGTTTATAAATTACAATTAGTAAAAAATAATATAAGTAATTAGTTAACTAATAACTATTTTATTATTTATTTAAAACAAATATTTATTTTTTTCTATTATATAATATTTATTATTAATATTTTTAGATAGTATAATTAATATTTTTAATGTGTTTATATAAAATTTATTTAATATAAATCTAAACAATGGAAAAATACAAATCCGACTAGCGTCTAGCGACTTTTACAACACTGCTGCTACCCGAATCCAGTTTAAGACCAGCAAAGTTACCACAACGACACCGGAAGCCTTGATGTCAATAACTTGGCTCCGGTTAAATCCGTTATGTATTAATCCTGTGCATTGGAAACATCTATATTCAAATTTTAAGACAATTTTGCACAACATACATTCACATCGCCATTTCACTTTTCTGAACTCAAAAACTATTTTAGAATAACTAGCAAAACAAAGGGAACATGACTTGCCTGTGAGTTAAGAATCATAGGCGGCTTGTGTACCTCTGATGCCTCGTGGTACACCACAACAGCGTCGGCATCTTTCCTTTCAAGCCTTGCTTTCTTCCGTAACTTTTGAATGCTACTAACAATCTGTGTCAACACCACGAATTAATGGATTGTGTGCTTCTGCTGTTGCTCAAAGTAATTAAAAAGAAACCGAAACTGGCTAACTCGGTCACTGATTGTTACCTCCTGTGCAACACAAGCTTCAACCAAAGAAATATGACATCGCCAGTCCAACACCACAAAAACATCACCTGCATCAACAACACAAAAAGGGCGACCCGGTGCACTACGCATCCCTGCTAAGCGAGGGTCCGGGGAAGGGTCCCACCACAAGGGTGTAATTGAGGCAAGCCTTCCCCTGCCAAATTTTTTTGGTAAGAGGCCGCTCCTAAGACTCGAACCCGTGACCTCTCGGTCACACGACAACAACGTTTACCGTTGCACCAAGGCTCGCTCTCACCTGCATCAACAACACAAACTATAAGAATTCTAGATTGTTCAACTTAAGCATTGCCTTTTCTTTTATACACGTCACAACAAGTTTAAGTAATTAATTAATGTTACTACATACCATCAGCAGCACCAATCTCATAATCAGCAATGCCCCGGGGATGTTTGAACTCTCAAACAACCTAAAATTTAACCCAGAAAAGAAAATGAGAAAGAATAAAATGGCTCGCCCCAAATAACTTTCATAAGTCATTCGTAAAACTTGTTCTCCCATGCTCATATCATTACATAAAATCCTTCACAATCAACCAGTCTAGAACTCGTATTTCATTTAATCAAACAAGTACGAATTTCCTTAAATTGAGAGATAAAACATTGGCTTAACGAATATGAACTGTGCGTAATCACAAATGAAATCAATGTAATAGTAGATTTAAGTTGTAAAGTTGCCTTAAATTGAGAGAAAAATACAAAAAATCATTTGAGCTTAATTGAACAATGTTCAACTCTAGTACAACTGAAATACTCTCCAGAAATTTTAAATAGTGAGATACTATATTCATTGAGCAGAGTTCTAATCAAATCGAAAATTCTGTCTCACACCCATAAATTTAATGAAAAGTTATTACCATACAAGGTAAAATAAAATACCTTGGAATCGGACAATTTCAAGGAGTGATTCTTAATTGTTGTTTCCCCAGCTTGCTCCAAAGATTGATGCTGTTAGAAAGAATTTCCATAAACAATGTTGTTCATTGAAAATGTACTGCAACTATATGTTCTTTTTCAGTTTCACTTTGGGCCGAACCCAACATTGGCTTGGCTATTCTGTCCAACATGGAATATATTTGTCGCATTTCCGGATGAGATGCATCTCTAGCAAAAAATTCATGGATGATACCTTCAACCTCAATTGAACTGCAACCAGGTGATTTTTTTACTCCAAGATCTTTCATTTTCTTTCTCGCCTTCGTAACATCTTCCCATCTGTCTGCAGAGGCGTAGATATTGGCAAGAAGTGTGTGGACGCTAGAGTCACTTGATTCAATTTTCACGAGCTCTTTGGCCACTCGTTGACCAATCTCAACATTCCTATAGACTCTGCAAGCACTAAGCAAAGAACCATAAAGTGGGCCTACAATAGCATCACCTTCAATCTGTATCTTCTTTATTAGCTCTTCTGCTTCTTCAAGTAGTCCAGCTCGTCCAAGTAAATCAATTAGACAACCATAGTGTTCAGGTTTCGGCTTTATCTGATACACGGCTGTCATAGAAATGAAGAACTCACGACCTTCATTAACTAATCCTCCGTGACTACAAGCACTCAAAACACCAATGAAGGTAATATCATCAGGTCTAGCCCCAGCTTCTTTCATTTTCGAAAACAAGTCAAGGGCCTTGCTAATCTTACCATTCATGGCAAGCCCACATATAATTGAAGTCCATGAGGCTGTATCTTTTTCTCTTAATCTGTTGAAAATCTCCAAGGATTTTTCTATGCACCCACATTTTGCATACAGTTCGATTAGAGCAGTGCCAACAACTGCATCAATTGGAATTCTGTTCTCATTAATGAATTCATGAATCCACTTACCTTGCTCAAGAGCTCCCGTTTGCGCACAACCCGTGAGTAATGAAACCACTATGAATTTGTCGGGTTTAACTCTTTTAAGTTGCATTTCTCTACAGAGTGCAACTGCCTCATCGAAACAGTTAAATTGCACGTACCCATTTATCATAGCTGTCCACAAAACAATGTCCTGGACTGGACTCTTGTCGAACAACACTCTTGCTTCTTCTAGCTCACCACAGTTAGCATAACCATTCACCATGGTTGTCCAACAAATGACATTTTTAGAAGGCATCTGATCAAAAATTGCTCGGGCTGTAGTCAAACAACCACATTTGCAATACATGTCCAGCAGTGTATTTCCAATAATAGAAGTGAATTCAAGTTCATCTCTCACATAGCAGTGAATTTTCTTACCAAGTTCCAAATTTTTCAATGTTGCACAAGCTGAAAGAGTGCTGACAACTGTAGCTTCATCGGGCATCAAATCACTATCTTCTCTCATGCAGCGAAAAACATTTACAGCATCCTGAAATCTTCTACATCTAACATATCCTGAAATCAGCACATTCCAGGAGACAACATCTCTGTCAAGCATTTCATCAAACAACTTCTTCATGATTTCATGCTGACCAAACTGAGCATACATGTCAATGAGGGAGTTGCATACATACGTATCAAAACCAAGTCCAGTTTTTATAACAAACCCACGAATTATTTCACCTTGAAAAGCCTCTCCTAAGCATCCAATTGCCTTCAAAACAAATGGGTACGTGAAATTATCAGGCCACAACCCATCTTCCCTCAATTTTTGGAAAAGCAAAAGACATTTTCTATGAATTCCTTTCTTTGAAAAGGCTTTGATCATTAGGTTGTAGGTTAACAAAGATGGTTCATGCATGTAGTTGAAGATGCTTTCGGCATAGTACAAGTTTCCAGTAGACGGATTTGTGGTGAACACTATAAGCTTGTTGAGAGCATTCATGTAATGGTGGAGGCCGACCCGGAAGATCTGGCCATGGATTTGTTTGAGGTGTGTCATTGATTTGCAGTTTTTGAGAAGAAAGATGCATGATTGCTTGGTGAGAGGGGTTGCCAGGTTTGTAAAGGTGGAGAATTTGCTTCGAAGCTGCAATAACTCAAAGTTGCTTTGTAAAATTGTTGTTTATTGGTCTGCACATGAATGAATTTGATAAAAAGTGAATACATTTGTATAGATGATAAAATTGAAACCACCACAACAAGTTGGAAGTTAATATTCAAAAAAGAAACAAAGGAAAGATCAATAGGTTAATAATTTGGTTTTCCTAAAGGAACGGCTCCCTATCTGCAGCATTATGCTGCTTAAGTAGAGATGAAATATCATCAATCGTTTTAAATTGGCTTGAGAGTGAGTCTCAAAAAATGAAAACAAATCTCAAGCCAAGTTAGAACAAAAGATGATTTTTCATCTCTGCCCAAGCAGTGCAATGCTGTTAAAAAGAAACAGAAGTAATGTGCCAGATTTCGGAAGATAAGGAGCAGTTGTTAGAGAAAACCCAATTTCATGGACAGAACAGGAAAAACATTTGAAGAGGCTAAAGAAAATCTGAAAAGGCTGAAAACTGAAAGCGATGAGAGAGCGAGGAAGAAAAAACTTGTTGAAACCAATTAATCAGGCTAAGCCTCCTCCCCTCACTCAATTGACTTCCAGCCTCCTGCAACCAACATTTTCAACACCGATTAAATCAATTCCCTCCACATTTTTAAAACAAGTTCTGTTGCTTATATTGTGAAAAAGAAAATGTAGTCATTGTGATATTGTTTCATAACAATCCTTGAATTAGTCCCTTGTTCTAATAATATTAGTATAACTACGTAGATAGCTAGCTAACTAAATTCAACAAAGTGTTCAAATTAAATATCTAGCAACTGTAATGAACTACACTGCGATTTATTATATGAAACATAGTTACAAATAATTTCTAAGACTCCCAATGGAACAATAATGTCAACTGGGAAATTTGTACATGAAAGAACCCACACTGCATATGTTACTTTCATCAAAGGATAATCAAAACAACATTTGAAAAAAATAGAATATGAGCTCAATTTCATAATCAAATAGGCTTTCCTAATATGCATGTCTATGGTAGATCTACATTGCATGTTTTTATTTAACAAATACATGGGATTGATTGATAGGAAAAAGTATGAAAGAACCCACACTGCATATGTTACTTTCATCAAAGGATAATCAAAACAACATTTGAAAAAAATAGAATATGAGCTCAATTTCATAATCAAATAGGCTTTCCTAATATGCATATCTATGGTAGATCTACATTGCATGTTTTTATTTAACAAATACATGGGATTGATTGATAGGAAAAAGTAACAAATTCAGTTTGACAGAATGTATATGAAATAGATAACCATATTGTCAAATATCTCATGTCAAGTGATGAACAAATTCAGTTATCATCCAGGATTTATCCTTAAACTCTTAAAAGAAGAACAAACCAGTAAATCTAAATGCCTAATTGTTACAATCACTTGATGACAGAACAAGAAGTTGATTATGTAATCAAGTATAAAACCCTCCCTAATTAACCTCAAAACTCAAATCATAAATAACATGAAACCATTGTTCTAAACATAGAAATGAGCAAAGTCCAACTAAAGGAAAGCATTTGAAGTGAAAGAAATATGATTCGAATGAAAATCCAGATTCCACATTTTCTTTACCATTTTTTTGATTTTGGTAGCAATTTTCTATTCTCATAATATAATTGTAATGCATCAAAACAACATAATTCCACACATAAACTTATACTTCGACAATCACGCACCTAAACTTATTAATTTGGGACATCCGGCATGCTTATTTGCTGATTTGAGAGACATCGCATGCAATGTGTTTTTCAAAACTTAACAATACAGTGTGAGAAATAGTACTAACCAATTGTCGATTTAATATGTAAATATTGAACCATAACCGTATTCTCAAATACATAAGAACATATAACTGAATATAAAATTGACAGAAAACACACAAAAACCAAACCATTCTCAGAAAAAAAAAAAAAAAAAAAGAATCAACAGAGCAAGACAGAAAAATGAAGAAAAAAAAGTAAAAAACCAGAGGAAGTAACTTGCCTTAAGGAATATATCTGCTTTCCGATCTACAAGAGCTGTGATTTCCTTCTCCGTCGAGCTTGGTTGGATATGCAGTAGTCGGCGGCTAGATTAGAGAGAAAATGAGGAGGCAGAGAGTGAGAGAACTGATTGTCGTATTATTTTCGGGATGACCCAAAAATGTTTACTCAATCTCTAACTAATGTTTAAAAATTCAATTAGGTATCTAACTTTTTAAATTTTCATTTTCTTTCCATAAAAAAACAATTCATTTTCAAAGTACTTAAAAATCAATTAAGTTTCTAATCTTCTAAAACCATCCATTAAATTCAATTGTGTTTTCTTCCTCCTCTCGGGTTAGATTTACTGTATTTTTTTTATTGTATCTTTTTAGTCAGTGTTTATATATTTTATTGGATCTCTTTATCGGTTTCAATTGTATCTGCTCTCTCTTATTTTGTTATTTATACATTTTTCGGATTTAGCAAGAGCGGAAACGATTTATTTTAGGGTAAATTCCAAAAAAAACCTATGTGGTTTGATGTTCTTCCAAAACAACCCTTGTGGTTTGTTATTACAAAAAAAAAGGATTGTGGTTTGCGCCGTTAACCAAAAAACGGAAAATGGCTTAACGGTGTTAAAATGCTGACGTGGCACAGGGGTAAGGTTGGAAATTCGATTTTTTTTTATTTTTTTATTTTTTTCCCTCTCTCTCTCCTCCTTCTTCTTCCTTCTTCCTCTTCCTTCTTCTCCTTCTTCTTCTTCCATCTCCTTCTTCTTTTTCTTTTTCCTTTTTCTTCTTCTTCCTCCTTATTCTTCCTTCTTTTTTTTTTTTTAAGTTTCCGGAAATCTGGAAATTTCCAGATTTCCAGAAATTTTCCAGAAATCTGGACAATTTCCAGATTTCTGGATTTTCCCCGGAAATTCTCCTCTTTTTTTGGAATTTCGAACATCAAACCACAAGTTCGAATTTCGAACATCCTCCGCCATCTCCGCCATCCCTTCCCTCAATTTAACAGATCACATCACATCTTATTCTTCCAATTCCATCATGAATCTGGTTTGAGAGAAATGCTTAATTTTGCTGTTGAATTTTCTACTAAAAATGATGGTTGTGACCTTAATTTCCTCGCCTTCTTGGACACTATCGAAGCTGCCAAATCGTATCCTCCTTCCTCTGTAAGATTTTCCGTTCTTCATTTTTAATTAATTTTCCGTTTATTTTTTAATTATTTTGGAATGTTTACCTTGACGAGTTAGACGGAGATCGGCTAAGTACTGGAGGAAGCGACCGTATAACCCACAGTCGAGGCCGGCGGCAGAGCTCAGTAGACGGCCGTCCAAAATTTTGCTCTTCATTCATTTCCAGATTTCTGGGAAATTTCCAGAAATCTGGAAATTTCCCAGATTTCTGGAAAATTTCCGGAAATCTGAAAATTTCCAGATTTCCGGAAACTTAAAAAAAAAGAAAAAAAAAGAAGGAAGAATAAGGAGGAAGAAGAAGAAAAAGGAAAAAGAAAAAGAAGAATGAGAAGGAAGAAGAAGGAAGAAGAAGGAGAAGAAGAAGGAAGAGGAAGAAGGAAGAAGAAGGAGGAGAGAGAGGGGTAAAAAAATAAAAAAATAAAAAAAAATTCGAATTTCCAACCTTACCCCTGTGCCACGTCAGCATTTTAACACCGTTAAGCCATTTTCCGTTTTTTGGTTAACGGCGCAAACCACAATCCTTTTTTTTTTGTAATAACAAACCACAAAGGGTTTTTTCGGAAGAACATCAAACCACAAGGGTTTTTTTTTGGAATTTACCCTTTATTTTATACATGGATCAATATATCTATGTGATTGTAACAAAATGAAGGATTTAAATCCGAATGTTCGGAACGATCTAAACGATTAAGATTCGATTGCAATTGCTTTTCTGCGGATTGAATTTCAATGAAGCATATGTTTTATTGTTTTTTAGTGTGTTTCATACCTTTTATGGCTTTTTATATTCTTATAATCGTTTTCGTTTCATTTTGGATTTTGTAAAGTTTTTTACTTTTTTCGTTTCTTATTGTACTTATTTTTTCGTATTTAATGAAAATATTGACATTTTCATTAAAAAAACATCAATTAAATTCTAATATATTAGAAAACCTCAACTGAATCACTTCCATAAGTAAGAATATTTTAGTTATTTTATACCTTAATTCGATTTTAAAAAGTATATTTTTATATATTTTAAGTTTTAGTTAAAAAAATGAAATAAATGTTATGTAAACGCATACTATAAAGTACTTTGATTCGATTTAATTATCTTTTTAATGAGGACATTGCTTGTCTATCAGCAGACCTGGAGCCGAGAGACGCGGAGCGTGGCTCCAAGGCTCGTGCAGGCAATGGGGATCCAGCTGAGGAGAAAGAATCTAGCAAGTCAATCACGCGGAGCGTGAAGAGCCCCAAACCAGATCGAACACGCGGAGCTAACCATCAATACACGTAGTGTGGATCGAGCAAACAAGACCAGCCAAGTCCAGGATGTCACTTACGTGGAGCATGAAGATGGCCACGCGGAGCTTGGAACGAGCAGCCACAGTGAATCAACTCCAGGACTTCACTTACACGGAGCGTAAGAAAGGCCACACGGAGCGTGCCTGGGTTGAGGAATACTTCCTCCCCAAGTTCTTCCTGCAAGGAACAAGATATGTCACTTTGTATTTACTATTTTGTCATTCCCCTCTATTTACTGAACTGTCATTAACTATCCCCACTCCTATTTTACCCCTATGGGTATAACCTATTTTTGAAATCCTAGTGTGGTCTTTTAGTCATTCACTCTTAGAATTGGGGAAGGTATAAAATCCCTCTCTTTTGTAATGAAACACAACTTTGATAACATTAAACATTTGAGCCTCCATTGGAGTAAGGATTTCATCCTTGGGTTTATTCAACCTTCTAGGTTTGAGAAGATTGCATTCTTTGTCGGTTTACGATTAAAACCGTTCACATCGATTTAATGTACATCACTTTTCTACTAAAATCGAATTCATAGTTGAAACTTAAAGTATAATAAATAAATAGTTAAATATTGATTAAAATCGAAATAAAAATATAAAATAATCGAACCAAATTTTACTTTGATTATGAAAGGATCTAATTGATAGTTTTAGTAATAAAGGATCATTTTTTTTTTCTTTTCTTGTTTTGTTTGGGTTTTCACCCTCTTTCTATTACCAAAAAAAATAATAATAAAGATCTAATTTATTTTAGAAAGTTATGGATTTAATTGACTTTTAAAGTATAAAGTCATGACTTAATTAATAATTTTAGAAGGTGGCGAAGGATATGAGGCCAGGAGTGAATTCGGCCCGGTACTACAGTTTCAGCTCATATGTCCCATTTAATACCCTTGTATACAAGATGTGGCGACTGCGGCGGATCAAAATCCAACCCGAGGGCAGTTAGTACACCTCAAAATAATTGGACTTTAAGCCACCCAAAATAACTCATTAAGCTAATCAAACTCTACTATTTTTTTTAATCGTGTTTTTAGGTTGTGTATAATTTTGTCACCGCTGATAAAATGAAGGGTAAATAAATTTTCTACGCCTTTATATATTACACTTGTGATTTCATACATAATATTTTTAGGGTGTTGTTAAACCCAACCCCAATTTCCCACCTCTAGCCCCATGAAAGGATGAAAGTACCCTTTCAGGCTTTGAGGTGGGAAATTGGGGGGGAAAACCTCTCCCGGCACGCGGACGTGAGGTAATCACGCCTCACCATGTGGTGAGGCATGAGGTAATCACGTCTCACCACAAGGTGAGGCGTGGGACTATCACGTCCGCACCTACGGTGAGGCGTGATAGCCTCACGCCTCACCTTGTGGTGAGGCGTGATTACCTCACGCCCGTATGAATAAATCACAAAAAAAAATTGTTCATAATTGTGGTAACTCGAATTGTCCGTTTAGAAATAAAATTACAGCATTTTAACTCGTATTACCCTTTAACAAATAAAATTTAAAAACATAAACATTAAAATAAAAATTAATAAACATAAAAGAGTAAATATAATATCAAAAGTGTTAAAATGTATGAAGTTCTACAAAAATAATCTAGTTCGCCCGACGTCACGCATCCATAAACTCATCCATCTCCCTCTTAATGCGTGGAGCATTCTCGTCAGATCGGTGGGTAGCCGCTAGTTGGGTGACACGCCACAACCAGCTAACCTACTGCAAAAAAAAATTAATAAATAAATATTAAAAAATAAACACATATAAACTAATACTAAATAATAATATTAAATAGTAATAAACTTACAAATTCGTTGTTGGCGCGAGCATGCTGTACCGGTCCAGCCTGTGGTGCATGAAGGAGATGAGGATGTGAATATCGCATCCATATAAGCAGGATCAGAGGTAGTGGGATCGTATCCAACTGGTCGGCATCTCCTACGATCAATGCCCCGAGCCGATGGAAATCTCCGCCAGGTATCCTCAACTGCGACTAAGGAATGCGTGAGCTTATACGCTAAAGATCTACATGGTCGTACTGCTTTATCAGGTCTAATATGCTCAACTGGGATAGGCTGAGTATATCCGACCTATCGCAGTGCTCGATCGGGCATATACGGCTCGACGATGTCTCTACACCGTATCCAACCGGCGTAGGACACTCGAAGTCGATCATCATCGGGGACAGGACCATAAGGCAACCACGTCACCTGGAAAAAAATAATACTCAATAAAAAATAATAATATACTATAAATAATACTTAAATTAATTCTAAAATTTTATAAAATACCTTTGCTGCCATCATACGGTCCAGCTGCCCGCGTATGGTATCTAGTCGGCGCGGTCGTCTTGCCTGGTATCCCGACCTCCCATCTTAGTGCACGGGCATGGTCAGCTGGGATCAAGTGAGCTCCTCTATGCGGCCGGAACACCGAAAAATACTCGTATATCCATGTCTGCAGTAGGGTCAAACATCCGCATATACCTGAATAGTCTGCTCTGCTTGCTATCCCCAGCTGCCGGTACAACATAGCAAGTGTAGTAGACCCCCATGAAAGTCCAGCTGCCCCGCTGACACCGCCGTAAACCTCAGCAAGATGGGCCGACCTAATCCTATCTCCACTCTTGTCAATAAACAGAGTGGATCCAAGCATAAGCCACATCCACGCTGTGGCCCGAGTAGCGTCATCCCTACCCTGGATGACAAGCCTGTGTACAGCCTGAACAAATACACCTCCCACCCCATAAATGTCGGCCCGGCAACAGAAGCTGATCCCGATCCACCCCAAACATCATCATGCACATGGCATGAAGCCCGTCAGTAGTGGGAGACTCGGACACCATCGGACCGTCGATCGAGATCCGAAGAATCTGCCACACATAAAACCCTTTTTCCAAGCTAAGTCCAGCCTGAAGTAAAAACCTCAAAACTCTACTAACACAACCGTACAAATGCCCAAATTCACCGCAAAACCACCCAGTCGAATGTTGAGCGATTTCCGCAAGTGCACGGTATACGCTTGTAGTAATAAAAGATATCGAACCCACATGGAACACTTTTTAACTAAAAACTTATTTAATTCAGTTTTATTCACGTCTTTAGGTTTAACTAAAGAAAATCGTTTAATTGATTGTATTGGTTCGGATAAATTAGGATTAGATAAGAATATTATATTGAACTTAGAGGACAATTCTGTCTTGAGATTTTGATTACAAGACGAAATTTTATAATTTTAGTATAATTTAGTATAATTTTAGTATAATTGTATAATTTTAGTATAATTTTACAACTTTAGTATAATTTTAGTATTTTAGTATAATTTTATAACTTTAGTATAATTTAGTATAATTTTAGTATAATTTTAGTATTTTAGTATAATTTTAGTATAATTTTATAATTTTAGTATAATTTTACAACTTTAGTATAATTTTATAACTTTCAGGGACAAGCAAACGCCCCAAAGAGTTGATTAACAATAATTGGAAGATTAAAGTGGTGCATCCTTATATGGAGTAACAAAGGAACAGATTGAATGACGAACTAGACATAGTATATTTCTTTGGTTTTTACAAGTGTGATGCGCCTCTTATATTTGTCTATGACATTCTTTTTGCGGACTTTCGTGTTGTTAATTCTTAGCTGTTTTTAATTTTGCTTTTTTTTGTTTCTTATTGTTTTATTGGATTTTAACCCCCATGAGTTCCAAAAAAATTAATATATTAAGTGATAAAGAAAATAAAAATTTAAGAGAATAAATATATGCTTTATTTTTATTATATTTATAATTATATATATATATATATATATATATATATATATATATATATACTACACAAACTTTATCAAAAAAAATATTTTGATTAAAAGTGAAAACTAAAAGACAAGCTTACATTTATATAATTAAAGGTAAATTTGTATTTTCATATGCAAAAAGGGAATAAAAGTTTGCTAAGAGAAAACTTAAAACCTTAAAAATAGTGATTTACTATACCTAGCCACAAATTCCTACCTCTAGTCTCGGGAATTGACCGAACTACCCTTTGCTCAAAAATTGAAAAAAACCAAAACCTCTCAAATACCCTATACACTCTTCGATTAAATCCGGACTCGTTTGTGAACCAAATCATGGATCGTGAAAGAGGCTGTAAAGGGAAAGACAAAATGGTAAGATTTACGGTTTTATTTCGTTGATTTTCGCTCTGTTTTGTGATCTGTGGGGTATTTCAAAAAATCGACGGAATCACAGTCGGGCGTATGAACATCACGCCCGACCTGTGGTTCCGGCGTAAGGGAATCAAGCCCGACCAGTGGTGCGGGCGTGATAGCCACATGCCCGCACCACTGGTCGAGCGTGATGCTCGAACGCCCACACCACAAGTCGGGCGTGATGCACTTACGCCCGAACCACTGGTCGGACGTGATGTTCATACGCCCGACCAGTGGTCTGGGCGTGATTTGCATACGCCCAAGGTTTTTTTTTTAAAAAGTTACATTATTTACAATTTTATTACTTTAGTGTAATTTTATAATTTTAGTATACATTTAGTATAATTTTAGCATAATTTTATAACTTTAGTATAATTTACATTATTTACAATTTTATTAATTTAGTGTAATTTATAATTTTAGTGTAACTTTAGTATAATTTTAGCATAATTTTATAACTTTAGTATAATTTAGTATAATTTTATAATTTTAGTATAATTACAATTATTTACAATTTTATTAATTTAGTATATTTTAGCATAATTTTATAACTTTAGTATAATTTACATTATTTACAATTTTATTAATTTAGTGTAATTTATAATTTATATGTTACCATTTTTTATTAACTAGATGTAATTTTTTTATAGACGGAGCGGCCTACTAGGGGTGGGAAATCCATCCCGTCATATGCTCGTCGTCTAGATATGGATGACGAGCATGATACACCATGCCATACGAGATTGCGTGGTATTGATATATCCGGTCGTAGGCGGAGAGGGGGCTGCGACGGACCAGTTGAGGAGGGGACCGATTGTGGAGCAGCCCGATATTGATGGATCGGAGGGGGCGACGAATTTTGATGACAGATAGCCTGATAGCGATACTGTGGAGGACTACCTGGATGTGGCAGCCCAGGTAGTGCGACAGTCTGCAGTTGCACGTGATCGCGAGGTTGAGGATAGCGATGAGCAGCCGACCCCGGGCAGACAACCGACCCAGCGCGTAGGAGGTCGCTTTGCGAGTATACGTATTTTTTAGTATAATTTTATAATTTTAGTATAATTTAGTATAATTTTATAACTTTAGTATAATTTAATATAATTTTATAATTTTAATATACATTTAGTATAACTTTAGTACAATTTTAGCATAATTTTATAACTTTACTATAACTTTAGTATAATTTTAGTATAACTTATCATCCGTAAAATCTAATTCTTTCAAGTGTTCAACAAAGTTTCTATATAAATATGATTGTATAAAACGTTTTAATAAAAACACCAATTTATCATTTTGAAAATCATTTTGTCAGAACAATATCAAAATAACAACAGGAAGAATGTATTGTATAAAATAAATATATTATTAGTGAATTGTGAATCTTCACAAGTTAACAGAGAGGAAGAAACATGGATAGCATTTTAACGAAAACTTTGAGATCCGGGTTGTCAATCTTTCCCTCAAACTCCGTAGGCTTGTCAGACCTCTTTGCGCTTCAGCCGTTAGTTCTTCTCGCTGAATCTTCGGAATAGAGACTGGTCAGTCCACTACCAGAATGAAAACTTGTCTCTGATCAACCTTTGAAACTAAACTAATACTACTGTGTTTATGACTAATCTAATAACAACTTGTGTACATCAAGTTTGTTTATACAGAAATGAAATCTAACTTTCTGAATCAGAAACTCAACATAATAACTCTCTGATTTCTTGAAATGAATCACTTATTTATAGTTGGTGAAGGGTTGTAATTGATGGGTCGTGTCCGTTGGTGAAGGGTCGCTTTTATCCAAACGAACAGACGCGTTTCTTGGAATTAAACATGTGAAATCTGTGCAGAATTCTTCGCTGTCTCATATGAGATTCCGAGAATCTCAGTCGCGACAGGGGGTGAAGGGGCGAGCTGAAAACTTTGAATTTCCGGTGACTGGTGTTCGTATGTCGCGACTGAGATTATGAAAATCTCAGTCGCGACAGGGGCTTTCTTCCCCGTCTCTCGGCTGCTTCTCGTCTCCTTGCGTCGGTCTTCTGATTTAAACGTATTTTCGGCACGTAACTTAGGTTTTTCCCTCGTTTTTGCTCCGTTTTAGCTCCTATTTGGATTTAACCAAATAATTAAGTACCTTGCATCAAAGAAGTAAATAAAGACGTAAAAGTACTCTAAATGAATATAATTAGCACGATTTCAATGTAAATTTAATGTATTTATATATGATATTTTGGGTATATTTTGGGCTTAACATCGAACTCCTAGCTCGCTTTGAAAGACACCCATATAGAAGCAACTCTTGGATTACCCTTACTAGCACCCTCGCAATTAATCTTAATCCACTCCATTTATGGACTACGGGCTAACCACAATCTCCTTCCCAACCTCTTCTTTTTACCACTCATAACATCAAAAGCTGCTAAAAGATTTTTCTATTGAGTTTTAAAAAAAAAAAAGAAATTTTGTTTTTACATGTGTGAGCACAAATTTTTCCTCCATTATTTGATCTACTAGGTTTGAGAAGTTACTTAAAGTAATACACATTTTAATCTGTCAAAATCTCTCATCATTCTATTACGTGAATTTACGAGGTTAATCATGTCAATGTAAACAAGTTTAGAAGACTAATAATATAAGTTATCATCTCCGAAATTTAAAGCGACAATCATATTTTTTTTTTGAAAATAAAGAACGACTTTTATATATCAGAAAGCAGAGCCGTACAGATACAGGGGGGAGGGTGAGAAATCCACACCGTCCTATCAGTGCCAGATATAACTGCACGGGCTAAAGAATGAGCAGCCTGGTTGGCTGTTTTACGAACAAATGAAATAGAGACATTTACAATTTCCTTTAATAAGAATTTGCAGTCTTCAATGATTAGATCAAGAGCTGAGTTGTCGCTAGTTTCTCGCTGTAAAGCATACACTAGCAATTGGGAATCAGACTCTACTAGCACATTCCGTCTACCCGTCTCCTTTAACCAGCTTAACGCCTCACGGCAAGTCATGGCCTCCACCAAAAACGGATCCAATCGACAGTGTAGGGTGCCATTTCCCGCTGCGACGAAATCGCCCACGCTGTTTCTAAGCACAAAACCGAACCCTGCACAATTTCTCTCCACAAAAACTGCCCCGTCAACATTTAGCTTGGTCTAGCCGTGCGGGGGACGGTGCCATTGCTGCTCAGCCGGCCTATCCGCTACGACAGCAGCAAGGCGTCGGCCTTGAGCCTCGCGCCAATTTGCTAGATAAAACACAGCCGAGGAGTGAAGAACAATAGGGGTAGAAGATTTTTTGTTCCATACCTGGTTATTTCTGTTTAACCATAAAAACCAGCAGCCCACAGCCGCCATGTCGGCATCCTCCGATTTGACAGCCAATAATTTCCTCCAGAAGTCTGAAAAGCCCGTACAACCGTCTATCAGCCCCGACAGACCCGTCAAACACCAAAACAACCTTGCCTTTCGACATGCGACTAGCGCGTGATAGTCGTCTTCTTCCATCTGGTTACACATAGGACACACACTACTAATCTGAACCCTCCGGGAGTTGAGAGCTAAAAGCGACAATCATATTATTCGAACTACAAAGCTTCTAATACATTAACCTAAGTTAAAAACACGATTGAATACATAAGAGTTTTTTGAACTTAGTTCAAAAACCCCATGTGCTCCTAAACTTTAAAAGGACTCATTTTCTTTCTAAATTTGCTTAATACGACATGATTAACATAATAGCGTAAAAAGATATTTAGACAAGTTAAAATATATATTATTTTAACTAAGTTAAGGAACCAATAGATTAATTCAAACAAGTTCAAAGACTAATAAGTCACTTTAAGGTAAATTCACGAGGCAAATGAGATATTTCCGAAATTCCTGGTGCAATCAATGTTTTAGGCGTTAATGTGCAAAAATACCCCTAACATGTTGGGTCAGAAGCAATTTTACCCATAACGTCTAAAATTGTGCAATTTTACCCTAACATTGGTACCCAAGAGCAACTTTACCCATAACGTTGATAATTTGGGTCAATTTTACCCCTATTATAAAACACATATATTTTTGTTCATTATTTTGCACCAATTGCATATCAATTCGTTCTAAAAAAAGGATTTCATGTTTTTTATAATTTAATAATAGAACTAAAGATTAATATTTATAAATTCAGTGAATTTTTTGTCCAATTTGTACAAAAAAGATTTTTTTTCACATCGCAATATATGTTTGTAATTTGTTACTGATAAAATGACGCACATATGAAGTGTAGATAACAAAATTCATGATCGAGAAGACAGTTTGATGAATTATCTCTCAAATTAACCCAAATTATCAATATTAGGGATAAAATTGCTCTTGACTACCACCATTAAGGACAAAATTACATAATTTTAGACGTTATTTTTGCACCTTAACCCATGTTTTAGACTAAGTTCAAGGCCTATTCATATATTTAGCCTAAAAAACCATAGTTGCAACTCTTTTTTGTTGTTAGTTGTTGTTTTACATAGAACGGTACCGTTTTCCAGTAGTCCAACCAATGAGGCTGGCCCGTTGGCGACTGGTGGGCTTTTCTTTTTCTTTTTGTTTTGTTTTCTCTCGTTCTGGTCTGGATGTTTTCTCTCTCTTTCTTCTCTCTCTGTTCTCTCTCCACAGGGGTTGGGGCGATCGATTCTTCGTCCTTACTTGATTTCTTAACAGTAATTAATTACTTAATCGATCGTCGATAATCTGCGTAGTTCCTTTTTAATCCAGCAATTGAGGCTGGATTCGATTTGGTTGCAAAATGGCGTCTACGGATCTGTTCGATGCTTATTTTAGGAGAGCAGATTTGGATGGCGATGGTCAGATCAGTGGAGCCGAAGCTGTTGGTTTCTTTCAAGGTTCTGGTTTGCCCAAACAAGTCCTTGCTCAGGTACTTTTCTATCTCCTCCTTTCCATTTCTCAATTTTACTTATGCCAAAGACTCTGGAACCTTGGTGTTGGGTTATGAGGTATATAGATCGGTTTATTCGAAAATTTCAGCCAAATTCAGTTTATGGTCGTAATTGGAGTGATCAATTCGTAGTCCGCTACTGCTTGGAAGATAATTCTCATTTTTTCCCAGTTTTGCACGATTTAGCAACTTTTTGGACCTCATCTTTATGTTTATATATTTTTTCCGTTTTATCAGTCAATAGGTTTCAGGATGCTTTGTAGTAGAAGCTTCAACTTTTTATGGAAGCATTTGTGAGGATATGAGATCTGTGTTGGTTGTTGTTCTGCGAGTGGTTGAAGAAAGATGGTTAACTTTATGATTATGGTTCTAGAATTTTGGTGGGTCAGTGAAAATTATTGTAGTTTATAGGTTACAATGCATTGGATTATATTATCTTCAGTAATACTTTATGTTACTTTCATTTAATAGCAACTTTATTTTAAATTTGACTGTGTAATATATAGTTGAGTTTGTATATTCAGTTTCTAATCAGTGTTTTTTAGCACCTGGATGATGGCTGCATCTTATATTAATAGTTAAGCTGATTAAGGTTACTATTCGTTGTTCTGTATTTCCACATTGGTAGATGTATGTTAAGAGGCTTTTTGATGGAGTTTTTGTTTTTGTATTTTCTGCAACAATTTCTGTTCTTATTTCCTTCTGGTTCGGAAATTCTCTGCTGATTGGGAATTGAATATTGCCCACTTCTGTTTTATTCAGGTTTGGACACATGCTGATCAGAGAAAAGCTGGCTACCTTGGTCGACAAGAGTTCTATAATGCTCTTAAGCTTGTTACTGTGGCACAAAGTAAGCGAGAATTGACTCCAGATATTGTAAAGGCGGCATTATATGGTCCTGCTTCAGCTAAAATTCCTGCTCCACAGATAAACCTTGCAGCCACACCTGCTCCTAGATCAGCAACCCCTGCTCCTCAGGTTGCACACACTGCGCCAGTTGCATCACAAGGCACTGGGATCAGGCCACAGTTTCCTGGAAATGGAAGCACAGCCCAGCAGTACTTTCCATCTCAGCAAAACCAGTTTATGAGGCCGTCCCAAGCTATGCCCTCCCATCCTCAACAAGTGCTTGCGAGCCAAGGGATTCCCAGAGGCAGTACTGCGGCTGCTCCTCGCGCTCCAAATCCAAATGTCTCAACTGGTTGGGCTGCTGGAAATATGGGTGTCCCAACTAATCAAAGTCAAAGCGGAGGGGCTAGACCTCCTTTAACTGGGGATGGATTTGGGGGGATGACTTCTGGTTTGATGCCCTCTGTTCAACCTAGACCACAAGCGACAACTGGACAGACACCTTCCATGCCCTCTGTTCAACCTAGATCACAGGTGATGCCTGGAAACACACCTTTAATGCCCTCTGTTCAACCTAGACCACAAGCGATGCCTGGAAACACACCTTTAATGCCCTCTGTTCAACCTAGACCACAGGCGATGCCTGGAAACACACCTTTAATGCCCTCTGTTCAACCTAGACCACAGGCGATGCCTGGAAACACACCTTTAATGCCCTCTGTTCAACCTAGATCACAGGCAACAGCTGGACAGATGCTTTCTAGTACTCCAAAACCACAAGATGCAGCATTGACCTCTAACCAATCAGCTCAAAAGGATCCTAAAATTTCAGGAAATGGTTTTGCAGCAGACTCGCTTTTTGGAGATGTGTTTTCTGCAACTCCTGCTCAACCAGCTCAAGCTTCCACTGTAGCTGCATCATCCACCAGCAGCCTACCTGTCTCGTCATCTATTGTTCCATATTCTGATGGGACTCAAGCTTCAGCTAAGGCAAATTCTGTTGATACCTTGCAGAGTACATTCTCTCAGCAACCTGTGGCTGGTCCATCAACAGGAAGAGACAACCACTCTGTTACAGCTCAAAATTCTGCTGTTGTTCCTTCATCTGCGTTTCCTGTTGGGACTGGAAATTCAGCTTCCTCTCAATCCCAGCCTCCATGGCCAAAGATGACACACTCTGATGTACAGAAATATATGAAAGTATTTGTCCAAGTGGACACGGATAGAGATGGAAAAATTACTGGTGAACAAGCACGCAACCTCTTCTTGAGCTGGAGGCTGCCAAGAGGTAGACTAAAATGTATTTCTTTCTCTTTTAAATTATGTTCAATTTTGTAGTTTCAAAGATGAATTCATTGATGTTAAATGTCTATCATAGGTAACTGAAAAACAATATGTAACCTCTATTTAAGATTTATCATGGCTAATTTTCCATGTTGCAGCTTGTTATCTGCATAAGATTTATTTTCTCCTTGGGTAGAAGTCAGTATTCTACTGAATTTTGAGCACCAAGTTGGCAAAATATGATGTTGAAAGAGAACTATATTTCTTTTTAGTGTTTGTTGGGATTAATTTCAATCATTTCCATCTTTCAGCTTGTTATCATCAGTGTATGATATGCTATCTCCCTTGACAGAAGTTGGTATTATATTATCCTTGAGAATCAGGTTGGAAAAATACAATTTTGAAAGGAAACTATATTTTTCTTTTATGATTTGTTGGGATTAACTTCAATGATGGAAGTATATCTTAAATTTAGGAACAAATAGTAACTTAGTGCTTTGTTTTTATTGCAGCTGTTTTCTCTTTACTCCTACACTATTTTTCCAGAATAGTAAAGCTTTTCTATTAGCTTCCATATATTATGACACCTAGATATCTTTTAGGGAATCATTGCATTTTCAGATTAACAGACACTCATCTACTACTTTCATTGGTGTCTCAGAGGTATTAAAACAGGTTTGGAACTTATCTGATCAAGATAATGACAGCATGCTTTCTTTGAGGGAGTTTTGTACGGCTCTCTATTTGATGGAGCGTTTCAGAGAAGGGCGTACTCTCCCTGCAACACTTCCAAGTTCTGTCATGTCTGATGAGACTCTGTTGTCTGCCACAAGCCACCCTACTGCTACTCATGGTGGTGGACCTTGGGTACATGCTTCTGGTATTGCTTTCCCTTGTCTTTCAAATTTGGTTTCTTTGGTCTTTCTTTCACTTTGTATTACCTTTTAAAGATGAGCTGAATTTTTTGTAGGTCCGCGACAACCACATACTATGACAGGTCCACGACCAACACCTGGTGCTGCATTGAGGCCACCAAGGCCACCTTCTATTCACCATGCTGATGAGAAACTGCCTCCTCAGCAAAAGCCTAAAATTCCTGTGCTGGAAAAGCACCTTGTTGATCAACTTAGCCAAGAGGAGCAGGATTCGCTGAACTCTAAGTTCCAAGACGCATCTCAGGCTGATAAAAAGGCACTCCTTATTCTGTTTATGCGCTTATTATGAACTAAGTAGTAATTTTGCATGTTTCTGTTAGTTTTCAAAATTTTCTTGCATCAAGGAATTTTTATTGTTGCACTGCTAATTTTTTTTTTACCTGGATCACTCTTTCTTCTTTAAAGATTTCATTACTACAATTTACATGAAACTATGGCATAATTAGTAGATATTTCTATGCATTGACTTCTTCTCCTTTTTGCTTAAGGTTGAGGAATTGGAAAAGGAAATAGCAGAATCGAGGCAGAAAATTGAATTTTGTCATGCTAAGATGCAGGAACTTGTAAGCATGCTTGTTTTATCAGTGTTCAATTTTTTTTTTCAATGATGATGCCATTGTCTAGTCTGTAATAATTTCTAGAAATGATTGGGTTCAAAGATTTATACATGATCTTTTTTCTTGTCATATTTAATTTATGTTATTGATTGTATTTTGTCGACTCATGAGTGGAAGCAGGGGATACATTTGTATCTTCACCTTTGGACATTAGATATGAGGTGTTGCTAATACTTTAAGTTCTTATTTTTTGCTAATTTGTAACAGGTTTTATATAAAAGTCGATGTGACAATCGGCTTAATGAGATAATAGAAAGGGTGGCTGCTGATAAACGTGAGGTATCTTTCGTGCCTGTGAACCAAGGTATTTACTATTTCAAAATATGCTGCTTAATATATTAACTTGAGCAATTGTGATTCTAGGTTGAGATATTAGCTAAAAAGTACGAGGAAAAATACAAGCAGACTGGAGATGTAGCTTCTAAATTAACCATTGAAGAAGCCACATTTCGTGATATTCAGGTATTTATGACCTTTGGTCAATTTTTTCAGCCTCGTGTCTTTTTTTTTTGTTTCGTCAATGAACTGTACTATATCTTTCTCTCTCTCTTCTTTTTTTCTTGTGAACATTCGCATGAGAAAAAATTGTCACAAATTAGACTAAATAGTACTTTGCCACTTATTTTCAGGAGAGGAAAATGGAGTTATATCGGGCAATTGTTAAAATGGAAGAAGGAGGAACTGCTGATGGTGTTCTCAAGGTATGTTAAAACTTATTTGACTTGTGGAGAAATTGTAAAACTCGGAAGTAATCTGTTTTTCTGGTTTATACAGGAGCGTGTTGACCGCATCCAGTCAAGTCTTGAGGAACTTGTGAAACACGTGAATGAACGTTGTAAGCAATATGGGTTACGTGCTAAGCCAATTTCACTGGTCGAGCTTCCCTTTGGTATTATTCAGAACTTTTTACTTCTCTGCATAGCACTAATTTCTCCCATCTTGAAAACTTTAGCCTGTACTTAGTTTAGTTTTCTTTATTGTTCTGGTTCACCCAAAGAAATATTTATACTTTATGAGGGTTCTGTGACTTTGCATTTTCTATTTCATTTAATAAATTGCCATGTCATATCTCTGGTTAAAAAGAATGTGCTCTTTACCTATGTAGGCTTTTCAACAATCTCTTATAATTGCTTCAAATTCTCTCCTAAGTTTATTAATGTGTCTGATGGTACTTTTAAAATGAGAAATTAATGTATACGAGCTTTATCTTCTGATAATTATTGATTAATCTAGTGTCAACATGTGGAATTTACTTGAAAATCCATGCCAATTCTCTTTTGTACTCCGCTACCATTCCTAGTAAGACGATAATTCTTTGTTGCAATTTCCACCTAGAAGATAATCAGTTACTTCAACATCACTTCCTGGTATTAAGCTCAAGGCTCTAAGCTGATTAGTGATTAGGAGGATTAACTTCTAAATTATTATGAGCACAAAGGATTAACTTCAATGAACTCTTGAATAGGTAAAGCCTTCCGAATGATACATTAAACGGAAGATCTATGCAAAAAAAAAAATCTATTGAAGGTCAAAAGGCAACATTATAGTTGTTAAAGGCGCACTAAGGCGCTAAGGGGTCCTGGAGCCTAGGCTCAAGGTGCGCGCCTGAGGAACACGAGGCGCAGAAAAAATAAATATATATACTCTATTACTGGTTAAAGCATATCAATATTTGATATCAACATCACTAATACTCTATTACTAGTTAAGCATAAACCAAAATAACAGGTTCTCTACATTAACATGTAGTCTTGGTATATTAGTTTAGAGGAATAGAAAAAAAGGTTTGCATTAGTTCAGCCTGAATTTTGGCATGAACAGGTTGTCTACATTAACTTGTAGTCTTGGTACAAAAGTTTAAAATATAAATACATTAACATATTAGTACATGGTTGTAGAAATGAGCAGTCCATAATGCAGATATAGTCTTTCTATATTTACGTCCCTTGATATTCTTATTTAGATCAAGGGTTAATCAACCATTTGTTTTACAGAAAACAGTAAGAAAAAAACCCTAGTGAAAACAGTATATGTTACTGAGGCGCGCCTTGACTCAGGCTCCGAAGCCCAGGCGAGGCGAACAAGGCAAGAGCCTTTTAAACTGCACATCGCCTTGTGCAATCAAGGCTCACTACCTTGAGCCTTGCGTAAGGCTCGCCTTTAACAACCCTTTAACATCTATGGGCAACATAAGGTTGTGTATTCATTGAGTTAGTTCCTTCTTTGTTCCTAATATAATGGTAGACTGCTATTTATATGATTGATTCAGTGCATATGATGGTGGCAGTAAGAGTGAACATCGGTTGTTTTTGGTTAGCAAATGACTTATGGATGTAGGGTCTGTGCTAAGATAGTTTTTTGTAGTTGGTGAATTGAATCTCAATACTGGTCATAATCTATTGCCATATGTTATCTAGTTAGTTTTTATTTGGTTATGGTTTTCCTTTTTGTGATGACCAACATAGTAATTCAGGAAGCATAATGGGTCATCGACGTCGTCATATAGTTTTCCTTTAAGCACATAAAGTATCTGCTTATTTGAGTTCTCTAATTTTTCTTAGAAATGCTTCACCTAGTTCAGATTCTAGTTTTTTTATTGCTATAAAATTCTTAACGTGATTTTATTCTCACTTAGCTATTTCTCTTACATGATAATATTTTGGGAATGAAAAACAAATCATCCGGGAATGTCTTATTCTATTGTAGTTGGTTTATTACGGTTTTATGACTTATTTTGGGTGTCTTTCAATAAAGGTTGGCAACCTGGAATTCAAGGAGGAGCTGCTGACTGGGATGAAGATTGGGATAAATTTGAAGATGAAGGTAGGTCAAATGGTTGTCTGATGGATGTGTGTTCGTTGTTCTGTTCATGTTAAATAATCTTGTATATCACACAGTTCCAATGATCGGACAGTGTTCGTCCCTGCAAGAAGAATTGGATGTTGGATTCATTCACTTCTTGGTAAATCTGTTAGGCAGGATTGAAGATTTAACAAATATTATTTTCTAATCCGCTTTCAGGTTTCACATTTGTCAAAGAGCTTACTCTTGATGTGCAAAATGTTGTAGCACCTCCGAAACAGAAATCTTCAATTCAAAAAATAACAGCTGACGAGTCAAGTGTTTCCCCCTCAAAGGTTGATGTGAAGTCAGAGAAAAGTCCCACTTCAGGTGAACAAGATAAAGAATCAATCCATGACCAAAACGAGAACGGAAAAGCTGGAAGTCCTCCTGACAGTCCTGCTAGTAGAAGTGGTACTGAGAGCCAACCACATGATTTCCGTGACTCTCCTTCCAGAGAGGGGGCTGGTGTTGATGGTTCTCCCCATGCTAAAGAAATCCACAGGTTAGCTTCTTACGATATTCTTGAATATTTACTTCAATTTCCGAACAGTTCGTTAGCATGGCTCCGCGCCTCAGTGGTCAGGATAGGGGAACCTTACCTTTTTCTAACCTTCTGCGTTTTGTGCTGCAATTATCTTTTCGACCTGTCTGCTTTTTAGTGCTTCATTTGGGTATCTGAAATTTCCAATGGGATAACTATGCAGTGACTTTGGTGGTGCTGAACCTGTTCGGTCTGGGGAAAAAAGTGGAGACGAACCTGCGTGGGGTACATTTGACGACACGCACTATGATTCAGAATCCCTTTGGGGCTTTGATTCTGAAAGTGGCAAGGTAAGTGGACTTGTGTTGGTTTCCCTTAAATTGCGTTGGGGATGGAATCGTTGGACATCATTGCATTTTCTGGAATCAAATTCTTATTATCAGAAATAAATTCAATTAAAATTTTCTCGTGATGGACAATTCCTTCAATAGACCTTATTTTCTAAAGAAAAAACCAGAATTCTCGTTTAATTTCTTCCAAACAATGGATTTCAGGAGAATAGGAATGTATTCCTCCAAAATACGTCAAAATAAATGTTTCCATACCGTTTTAAGCCAAAAGAAGAGTTCGGAATCTCCTTCCTCTACATGCATGAGCATGGATATACACATAAATGCAACTTTGGCTTTTCCTGTTAAATTATTTTCTTTTGCTCCTTTTTGCTGATATACTGAATAGATTGCTAAAATTTTCATATCTAGGATGCGGACCATGATAGGCAAAGCGAAAGTTCGCTATTTGGTATGCCTGAATTCCGGCTAAATCCACTGAAAACAGGATCCTCGCATTCAGATAACACATACCAGGGGATGAGTAAATCAATATTTGCAGATTCTGTTCCAAGCACTCCTGCAGATAACCTTGGAAGAAGCGTGTTTGCTGATTCCGTTCCAAGTACCCCTGCCTATAATAACCAAGGAAAGAGCACATATGCTTTTGCTGATTCTGTTCCTGGTACCCCGGCCTATAAGAGCTCCTTTGGATTTCCAGACTCCGTTCCTAGCACTCCAGCTTATAAGAGTTCCTTCGGATTTGCAGACTCTGTTCCCAGCACCCCTGGAGGATACAGTTTCGGGCTGGACGATCACTCCTTTGACAGCCTCTCTAGGTTTGATTCATTTAATATGCAAGACAGTGGATCATCTCAATCCCATACTTTTTCGAGGTTCGATTCCATGCGCAGCACTTCTGATCAAAGTCAAGGGTTCCCATCGAGGTTTGATTCATTTAGAGAATCCCGAGACACCGATCAAAGTCAGGGGTTTTCAAGGTTTGATTCATTCAGAGACTCCGATCAAAGTCAAGGGTTTTCAAGGTTTGATTCATTTAGAGACACTGATAACAGTCATGGGTTGCCATCAAGGTTCGACTCGTTTAGAGAAACCACAGATAATAACAGTCATGGCTTCACATCAGCCTTTGATTCGTCTGATCACGGTAACGCTTTTTCAAGATTTGATTCATTTAATGCCAATGACAGTGGATCAGTCCAATCATCAAGCAATGCCTTTGCGAGGTTTGACTCCGTACGTGGCTCTAGAGACTCCGACAGTAGTCAATGTTACTCGTTCGAAGATACCGATCCATTTGGCTCTACTGGACCGTTTAAGACAATAGACGGTGAAACTCCGCGGAAAAGTACAGATAACTGGAAATCTTTCTAGAAGGTTCGAAACTCCGAGTCCTGATAAATGGAAAGCTTTCTAGACCGACATCATATTGTTTTCGGGTTTTGCTTATTGTACGAAGTCCCTTTTAGTGAGATTCGGCGGCCTGGTTTCTTCGACGAGTATATAGTGGTTGGTTATGAATTATTTGCTGTGCCTCGTGGTGTTAGCGCTTGTATGATTTTGCAGAATTCTTTCTTTCTTTTTGGTTTTAATATTGAATTATTCTTATGGTAGATTTATAATGTTGTAATTTTTTGATCAGATCCATGGATTATTAGAGGGCGAGCCTTGGCGCAACGGTAAAACGTTGTTGCCGTGTGACCAGAGGTCACGGGTTCGAGTCTTAGGAGCGGCCTCTTGCCAATTAAATTGGCAAGGGAAGGCTTGCCCCCAATACACCCTTGTGGTGGGACCCCTCCCCGGACCCTCGCTCAGCGGGGACGCGTAATGCGACCGGGCCGCCCTTTTTATCCATGGATTATTATGTGTAATATTTTTTTCCAAAATGTGTTCTCTTATATAGGACTATCAATTTATAGTCTCGGCCAGTTTGAGATGTTCGGTTTAATATGATTTTTATTTTTGTTGCATTTATATTGGATATAAACGATTATATAATATGATTATTATACAATAGTTTACTCTTAGAAACTTCATATCTTACATTTTGAAGTTTATTCTCATAAATTTTTGTTTTTTTTTTATTCCTCACGTACGTTTTGGTAGGTTTTTTTTTTATTTTTTTATTAATGTTTTGGTAGTTTATTCTCGTATAATTTATTCCTTATACTTTTATTTAATTTGGTTCGATACCTCAGGCTTTATATATAGTGATATTGATGATAAAGAGTCAATAACGTAGTTAGATTTGACTCTCATTATTTTGTTAAATTTTTTTTAGGCAAAAAACACTACGAGGCACTTGATTTAAAGAGCTAAACTGAATTTAAATTAAACATTTTTAGATAGAAACACATTAAGCCTGATATGAATATAATTGATCTAACCCGATCCATGTACCCTACAATAGCCTAGTTGAGAATCGAGACAGTGTACTTTTTTTTTTTTTATTATTTTTTGGAGGTAATTTTGGAGGGTTCGTACAACTAACCTAAGGATTTAAAATTATTTCACACCAAAATGGGGTGGGTCTAACCTTCACTTTAGGTTAAGGGTGGAAGTCTCTGTTCTTTATCGCTGAAAAAAACTGAACTGAACTGAATTGAACTGAACTGAACTGAATGCTACTGAATACTGAACTGAACTGAATTTAACTGAATGTTACTGAACTTAACTGAATTCTACTCGAACTTAACCGAACTTAACAATAATGATGATATTAGACTTTAAAATAAATTTAATGATAATATTGGACATTAATAAGCCTATAATAATAATAATGGTTATAATAATAATAATATCAATAGTAAATAATATATTATTAAAGATAAAACTAAATTGAATATAAAATAAAAGCTCGGCTTGATAAAATCTTGGCTCGATAAAAGTCTAGGAAATTAAATAAAAATGAGTCTAATTTAAATTAAAAATACAAATTACATACAAACACAAATTTACATATAATTTAAAGCCTATGAAATTAAATACAAATTTTCATCGTATGTGGCAAAACCCCTCCTCTCTTTGGGTTCGCCTCCTTTGTGGTAAGTATCGGAAAGACAAAATCTTCGGGGGCCCGAAAGAGAGAGTTGCTAATTGTTCCTTCCTCTGGAAAGGACTTAGTGCTGTGTTTGATGAGTTCTGCTCGGGAGTTGGCCTGGAGGTGGGGAATGGTAAGTCCATTAGTTTCTGGTTTGATAACTGGATTGGGGATAAACCGTTAATTGAGGTGTGTTCTTCCCCCCCGCCTAGTGATATACGCAACCGGAGGATTGCCGATGTGGTTGACTCGGAAGGGGACTGGATCTGGTCAAAGTTTGATACTTTCTTTAGCCTTGAGACTCTCCTTAGAATGCGGGGAGTGAAGGTGAGTAATCAAGAGGAAGACTTGGATAGGCACTGTTGGGCGCTGACTAACAATGGAGTTTATTCTTGCAAATCGGCCTTTGAAGCTTTCTCTCTCTTTAGATCTGATCCTCCTTCGGATGTGTGGAAGTCGATTTGGACCCTTAAAGTTCCTTTCCGTATTAGGAGTTTCCTGTGGCTGGGTGTTAAGGACAGGCTTCTTACTAATTCGGATAGGCACAGAAGGCACTTGACTGATTCTGGAGCTTGCAGTAGATGCAGAGGTCATGTTGAGACTTTGTGCCATGCTCTTAGAGATTGCTCTAATAGTAAAGAGGTTTGGAGGAAAATTCTCCCACACCATATTTTCTCTTCCTTCATGGCACATTCTGAGGTCGACTGATTCTCTGATGGTGTTAGAGGAAAGTTGCTTCCATACATGGAGCATGGTGACATTTTCTTTGCTATTATCTGTCACCAAGTTTGGAAATGGAGAAACGAGGAGATTTTTGGAGATAAAACTGTTTTTATGACAAACTTAGCTGATTTCTTCTCGAAAAAACTTTTCTCTATTATCGATAGTTTCAAAGGAGAGTCCCTTGCCAGAGCCTCTCAGTGTTGTGATGTCCATCTCGTGGGATGGAGCAGGCCAAGAGAGGGGGTTGTGAAGCTGAATACTGATGGTTCCTGCCTCAGTAACGGTAAGATTGCGGCTGGAGGTGTGCTTAGAGATGTAGGGGGCGTCTGGCTTTCTGGGTTCTCCCAGAATTTAGGGTTGGGTTCTTCCTTTTCTGCGGAGCTCTGGGCTATTCTTACTGGAATCAATCTTGCTAAAAGGCTGGGTGTTAAGAGGCTCTCTGTGGAGTCTGATAATTTGGAAGCAATCAAAATGATTTCTGAGAATCATTCTATGGGTCTTAACAGTCGCAACCTCATCAAAGCTATTATAAGGCTTTGCTCCTCCTTTGAGTTCGTAGAGTTCAGACACATTTTTAGAGAGCAGAATCGTGTTGCTGATCGCTTGGCGACGGCGGGCCATGAAGGGACGTTAGGCGTTACTACCCTTCCTGTTTCCCCTAATTTCATCTCTCATCTTCTCTTAGAAGATAGGATTGGGGTTAGCTTCCCTAGGCTAATTCCTGGGTAGTTTGTTGTTATTCGTTTTTCTTTTCCTTTTCTACCAAAAAAAAAAAAAAATACAAATTTTCATATGAATACAAACTCTTTTTTTATTACAATTAAGGGTTAAGGTGTAAAACTACCCCTAACGTTTTAGGTCAGGAGTAATTTTACCCCTAATGTCTAAAATGATGCAATTTTATCCCTAACATTGATAAATTGGGTAAATTTGAGAAATAATTCATAATATGGATGCAATTTCTAATTTTCAAATATGGATGCATTTAATTTTATTTTTTTATTAAACGATATATACTTTAATAAACTATCATTTCTTGACTTTTATCTAATTTATAGATAATAATAAATAATCAATAATAATAATAATAGATAATGATAAATTATAGACAAATAATAATAATAAATTATATATAAATAATTATAATTATAATAAATAATGATAAATTACTGAATACTGAAACTAAATACTGAAATTGGATGCTGAAACTGAATACTGAACTGAACTCAACTGAATTGAACTGAACTGATTGTTACTGAAATTAAGTGATAAAGAACAGAGCCGAAGAGCCTTTACCTTACCGCTCGACCACATCCCTTGGGTTACTCAATTAAGTTAATGTCATCCGTAGTTTACGGGTTTTGTTTCAATTTGGAATATAAAAGTTGATTTTTGGTCCAAAATCAAATTTAAATATCAATTTAACGTTTAAGAGTCAAATTAGTCCAAATGAGGAAATTGACTTGTAGAATTAGACCCTGTTCTTTTTGACTTAATTTCAGCATAAGTAAGTTCAGTTCAGTTCAGCAGCATTCAGTTCAGTTCAGTTCAGTTAACAAACATAACAAATCTCTCTAACCCGGGACGGGTCCAAGAGGAAGCTAGTGGGACTCGAGCACCCACTAATCACCAGAAAATACCGAAAATTCCATGAAAACTGTGTACTGGTCTTGAGCATCCACTGATCACCAGAAAACACCAAAAATTCCATGGAAACTATGTCCTGGGCTCTAATTTTTCATATAAAAACACCCACAAAACATCATTTAGCGCCCCGAAACCACCAGAATCACCTCCTATCAGTAAATCTTAAATTTGTCACCGTATGTAACAAATTTACCCCAATCTTAAGCAGATTTAGAACCAAAAATCTCCAACAAAGAACACCAAGTACCTGAAATAGCAACCACAAGAACATAGCAAACACTACTTCCAACTAACGACAAAAAATCCGCGAAGTTAGGGACCGAAAGAGCGACCAAACTTACTCCCAAAATGTAACATTAGCATATGATTTGTGATATATACTAACACGTGGGGCTGCAATTGAGCCGAGCATAGCACAGCTTTGGCCTCGTCACAAAATTAGCAGGCTCGAGCTCAATATTTTGTTCATGAAAAATTCATTTATTTGTTCATGAATTTTTCTAGCGATCAGTTCATTAATTATGTTCATAAACTTTGCTCGCGAACAACTCATGAACTATATTCATTAATTAATGTTCATTTCAAATTTCTTCAACACAAAACTACGCAATTTTACATATCTTCCTTTATAAATGAACATTATTTATGAACCTATAATCGTGTCTATTCGCGATCTTTCGAGTAGAGTTTCGCCATGCTCAAACTCGTCTTGTTTATAAATCGCGCGGAACACGGTCGAGCAGTTCAGCTCACTTATAGCCCTATTGGGACGTGTCATTTTGAACTAACCCGACTTCAAATCCCGAATTAAAGGGCCAAAACAACACCTAAAAAGTCATAGAATTACAAACAAATGATCAATATATGCTAAAGAAAAGATCTTTCATTTTGGATTTCATCTTAATACATTACACAACCACAAATTATTTTTCAACAAACACAACATATCTCTCTAATCAGGGACGGATCCAAGAGGAAGCTAGTGGGACTCGAGCACCCACTGATCACCAGAAAACGCCAAAAATTCCATGAAAACTGTATACAGGGTTTCAATTTAGCAACCACAAATCACGAGATACCACCACAAGCATCTCCTGTCAGTATGAAGCTAGGGGGACTCGAGCACCTGTTGATTGCTGGAAAATGCTGAAAATTCCATGAAAACTGTATACATGGTTTCAATTTAGCATCCATAAATCACAAGAGACCACCACAATCACCTCCTATCAGTAAATCCTGAATCCATCGCCGTCTGTAACAAATTTACCCCAATCTCAAGCAGATTTGGAACCAAAAATCGCCAACAAAGAAGACCAAGTACCCGAAACAGCAACCACAACACCAAATGTAACAATACCATAATCAACCATCAAACCCTTCCAATTCATCTCTTCTTTGAACACAATAAGATGAAACAAAGCAGGCAAAACAAACCCAAGAACACAGCAAACACTACTTCCAACTAATGACAAAAAATCCGCAAAATTTGGGACTGAAAGCGCGACCAAACTTACCCCCAAAACCACTATCCATCTCAACCAAACACAGTATCTTGATCCACAAAATCTCCTCTCCACAACTTCATAAACCGGGTTCATCATCAATGGGAATGTGAAGAACAAGTTCACGCATAAACCGAATTGAACCAAATTACTAATCAATCCGGGTCCTAAATTCGTCGTGATTATATCCTTAGTTTCTTCCCCAAATCCAAAGTAACCCAAAACCCCAAATCCTATATATAATAAAGCTATGAAACCCATACAAATCCCTAAAACTTTCCCAAATTTGTTCTTATCTTTTGCTTCAGATTCTAATGGCAAAACCATTCCAATTCCTTCAAATGCATAAACAGCTACACCTAATCCATAAAAGAACACAGAAAATCCACCAAAAGCTTCTAATAAAGGTCTGTTTTTTAAGAACATAACAACATCTTCTACCATAACTACCCCCATAGCTCCAAGATCAACTACATCTGCAATTATACTAAGTGGGGCTAAATGAGTCAATGTTGGGATTGAATTTAGCCCTAATTGGAAAGGGAAACAACCCCAAATGTATAAAGCTTTAGGACTCAAAAACCCCCCAATTTTTTCACTTGATTTGTTGTGATTGAAAACATAAGCTAAAGTGTTTGCTATGAAGATCAGATAACTTACACAAAACCCAGCTTGAGATAGAATTATCATTGAATCAACAGCAAAACGCCCAATTGAGCCACAAACAGTGAACCCTAAATCACCAAAAGAGGCAATTTTTGAAAACCCTAAATTGGATTCAAGTTTTCTCCGGGTTTGAACAAGAAGCATCATACAATAGTAAGTAAGTGCAGCAACTGTGAAAACCATGAGAGAACCCATTACCCATCCTGTTTTTTTGAAGGTGTAAGGGAGCCCAAGAACTCCTGCTCCAACTATGGCTATGAAAACGTTTGCAAAGGTTTTAGAGAGAGATGAAAGTGGAGGTTTTTTACCTAAAAGTGGTGTATCTTCTCTTGGAATTGATGGGACTTGAAGAACATGTGAAGATGAGCTTGCTTCCTTATCAAATCCCATGATTTTTTGGGTAAAATTGCAACTTTATCTTGTGGGGAATCTTCAATTGAGCAAGGAGGGTTCAAATTGGGATTGGGGAAGAAAGATTGCAATTGATCTTATGGGTAATCTTCAATTGAGGAAGGAAGATTCAAATTGGGATTGGGGAGGAAAATTGCAAGTTTATCTTATGGATAATCTTCAATTGAGCAAAGGAAGATTCAAATTGGGATTGGGGAGGAAAAATTGCAAATCTATTTTATGGGTAATCTTCAATTGAGCAAGGGAGATTTAAATTGAGATTGGGGACGAAAAATTGCAATTTTATCTTATGGGTAATCTTCAATTCAACAAAAGATGATTCAAATTGGGATTTGGGGAGGAAAAATTGCAAATCTACTTTATGGGTAATCTTCAATTGAGCAAGGGAGATTTAAATTGGGATTGGGGAGGAAAAATTGCAATTTAATCTTATGAGTGATCTTCAATTGAGGAAGGGAGATTGAATTTTGAATTGGGTATAGGAAAAATTGCAATTTTATCTTATGGGTAATCTTGAATTGAGCAAGGGAGATTGAAATTTGAATTGGGGAGGAAAGATTGGAACTTTGAAATTTAGAGATGAGAAATAAATCTAGATTTTGGGGAGGAGATATTGTTACCTAATTGAGGGGAAGAAGAAGAAGTAAGAAGGCAAATGATTCAAGCAAATTAGGCTAATTAAAAATAAAATTTATGAAATGATTTGATGAGAAATTCAAATGAAAGAAAATGACATTGACAAGTGGCTCTCATAAAAAGGTACTTCTTTTCATGAAAAAAAGGAAAAAAAAATAAAGAATGGAGGAAAAGAAAGATATTTTTTTGAATAGTTTATATTAAAAAATTTGGGGTTTTGTATATTAAATTGTAGGAGGATGTTTGGACATTTGTGCATCATTTTTAAATTTTAGGATTAATTTAAAAAAACATGTTTGCTAGTGAGTCCCAAACAAATAAAGTACATACATAGGATTCCATTACAAGATAGGCCTTATCTCATTAATGAGCTAGTTTTCACCTCACGGCTACTAATTAAATGAATTTGATCAGTCACTGTTAAATTTAAGTTCATTATTAATAAATTCGTTAATTATTGTTAGATTTAAACTCATTATTGATAAGTCTAGATCTAATAGTGACTGATCAGGTGAAAAACTATTATGACGACGATGTTAAAAAATACGGAAAAATTATAGTTTGAATACTCATGTTAACTCGTTTTGGACCACCTTCCACTTTTGAACTAGTGAGTCTAGATTTAACGGTAACTGACCAAATAGAAATTACTATGACAATTGTTGGAATTTTTTTTAATAAAATTATATTATTAATTTAAATACTAACAAACACCTTTCATGAACAGCCGCGTTCGTTCGTGTCCGTCATGAACAGTCATGTTCGTTTGTGAATAGTCGTGTCTATTCATGAACAGTCATGTTCATTCGTGAACAAACATGTCTTTCGAATTCTATTTATATAGAATGGATTGTCAAATTTATACTGTTGTTTGAGAAAATTATTCTCTGATAAATTTTCTACTCTTTGTCTGTTTATATTGTTCTTGTTTTCGTACTCCGGTCATAACGAGTTTACATACGGTAAGAGTTCGCTTGCGTAATCTGTTGTATCCTGGAAGACAATCATCAATAGCGACGAAATCTGTCTTAAGAAGACTACTAATACAGACCTCAGATTTGTCTAACTCTCTTCTTTAATTTCAGTTTTACTGTTTATATAATTTTCTGTGTCTGTTTTTTTTTTGTTTTAATCACATTTAACAACGATGGTGTTCAGAAACTGGAAAAACTGTAGCTCGGAAACTCGCGTTAACTCGTTCTGGACCACCTTCCACTTTTGAGCTAGTTCTCGATCCGCATGGTGACCTTCATAAATAAATTTTTTTTATATTTTTTGAACAAACGGACTGAGGTCCTCAACGTTAGTAAAATCGTGAAACTTAGTTTTTTTAAGTGTGAAAATTAGTTGATATCGTGATTTTTATTAACGTGATAAGAGACATTTTTGTCTAAATTTTTCTAGGAAATAATACAAAATTAAATCTTATGCTTTGACCGATTTGTAAAAATCGATCTCTATGGTTTAAAAGTATACAAATTCTCATAAAAAAAAAGTATACAAATAAAGATTATGTGATTTGTGCAGTTTGTAAATTCAGTTATTCTGTCAAAAATTATTATCATGACTATTTATCTAAAAAAAGCGATTTTAAAGAATTAAAAAAACTGATTTTACAAATTAATTAAAATACAAAATCTGATTTTACGGATATTGTGCAGTATCTTTTCTTTTTAGAAATTTCAAGACAATTCTAGAAAATCTAATTTTAAAGAAGCACAAAAAAAAAAAAAAAACAGAAAGAGGAAGAAAAAGGAATGATAGAGAAAATAAAAAATTTGAATAATTGTTTTTGGACAATAATGCACCTTATAAATAGAATTCAAAAGGTGACGAATATTCACGAATGAAAATGACTATTCATGAACAAAGACGACCGTTTACGAAGAGTCTGTTGGAATATAAATTAATTTAAAACTTTAATTCGAATTAATGGAAATTAATAGGCTGAGAACAAAAGTGGGCTAGCCCAAGAGCCTCTATTTCACTGCGACATTTGTATTGGTATTGCCTATGTTGTGCGGGTGTGATGCTAATTCGGTGGGGCTTCGACTACACTTATAAGAAAAAAAATTCCCTTGTAATTGGCTAAAGGCTTTGTAAAGCCCAATTGTATATAAACTAGTGGAAAAGCTCACTCCTTTCTTACGTGGGATGTGAAAGCTTAGTTTAACTTTGGTTCTTTTTTATCATTTTCAAGATCATTCCAGGTATTCACTTAAGCATCAATTTCTCATTAATCACTTCCCTATTTTGAGCTTATAATATACCTACAAAGATCTCATAGTATAGAATACATTGATATATTTCGAGTTTAAGTCTCAAATTGATAAAAAAAATAATTAAGGGAGACATTATAGACTAATTGATTTTGATAATTAATTTAATATAATTATAATTTTGTTTTTCAACAAATTAAGAGAGGCACTTGCCCTTTCCTATATGATACAGATTACTAACGATGAAGTTGATTTTAATCGTAAATCAATAAAGAAATTTTTTCTCAAGTTGGATTTGAAGGAGCTAATCCTAATAGGTATGAAAACGTTGCTCCAAAAGATTTTTTTTTATAAATGATTCATAAAAGTTGGCAATCCTTACATATAATGGGATTTAAATACCTCCCCTAAATTAAAGGTAAAAGACTTAAATGCACTAACTAAACCAGGGTTACAAGATATAAAGAAAAGGGTAGGGGTAGGATGAGATAGAGTGGCTAAATGACATAAAGGTTAAGCTTAAATGACAAAACAATAATTAATACAATTGCAAAACAGTAAATAAGAGAGACCAGCAATTCTGGCAGCCTTGTTCCTTTCTCCTTGCTGGCTAAGTCACCCCACACGACGTGTGGATGTTGTAACAGCTGTGTGGACTGCTTCCTTCGGCCGTCAGGTTCGTCGAAGCCTCAATCAAACTCCCCCTCCACCAGGTCACACGGCTTGTGAAGAACAGGCACACGCCGTGTGAATTAAGCATTTTAGTGCCAGGGCTTAGCAACCAGCCCACACGCCGTGTTATTGACCTAACCGGAATTGAAAAGAGATGAAGAGAAAAAGATATTTTCGTATATATGAATCAGAGAGGATTACAGTATTTATATACAAACAATTACAACTAATACGGAAGTTTACTTTCTATGTCTAAAGACTCTAATACCCTTGTCTATATAACACCAATATAGACAACCTCTGTCTATATAATACCAATATAGATAACCTCTGTCTATATAACACCAATATAGACAATGATATATGTATATCCCCTCAAGTTGAGATACTCTGAATTTCAACTTGCACAACCATAATCTGCATAAGTGTACAACTGCATCTTATGCAAAGCTGTGGCCATCTGAGGTCCTGTCAAAGGCTTTGTCAGTAAATCAGCAATTTGTTGAGAAGAACTCACATAAGGAGTACTAATAAACCCTGACTCCATATGCTGTCTGACTATATGACAATCTATTTCAACATGTTTCATTTGCTCATGAAATACTGGATTAGCTGCTATGTGAATGGCTGCTTGGTTATCACAATATAAGGGAATAGGCAACTGTGGTTGATACCTGAATTCAGATAATAAGTATGACAACCATTTAAGTTCGCAAGATATTGTGGACATAGCCCTGTACTCTGCTTCAGCAGAGCTTTTGCTGACTGTTCCTTGCTTTTTGGACTTCCAAGACACCAAATTTGTCCCTATAAAAACACAGTATCCTGTTACTGACTTACGTGTGATTTTGCACCTTCCCCAATCTGAATCACAGTATGCCTCCATGTTTTGCAAATCAGCTGCCACACCATAGAACAAACCAAAATTAATTGAATTCTTCAAATATTTCACCACATGTATTGATGTCTCCATATGTATTACTGTTGGATTGCTCATATACTGACTCAATTATTGTGTAGCAAAGGAAATATCAGGCCTTGTGAATCCAAGGTAAAGCAACCTGCCAACCATTCTTCTGCATCTCTCTGGTTCAGTGTATAGTGGAGAACCTTCTGTTGGTCCCTTGTAAGGTTGCAAATATAGTTCCAAGGGGGGGTTAGGAACTATTTTACCTTTTTTCAAATGATTAGGGCAGATTTCTTTCCTTTGAGAAAAGATTATGTAACAGCGGCACTTAGCAATCAGCAAGACACTGGCTTAGTCAACTAGTGACTAGGTCAGCTTTGTTGCTTAGGTCAAGAAATAGCACTTAGAGTCTATTCCTGAACTAACTCGTTGGTAGCGCACAACTCAGCTTGACCTCTTTTACTTGGTCAGTTTTAGTTTGTTTTAAGCAAGCAATATATTAAGGAGTTAAGGGTTAGAAATACTTCACTCAGCGGAGTTATCCAGGTTCGGCTTCTTCTAAGCCTACGTCCTGTCCCCGGAACACGTTCCGAGATTTCCAATTCACTACTGAGCTCTTTAAAGGTAGAGACTCGAAAACCCTTTACAAATCAGAAGCTGAGTATAACAAGAGTACCTTCCTCTATACCTCTACTCACTTCTATTCTAATTCACTAAGTACTAAAACCGAGTACTTAGCTTCTCCTTTCTATTCCTAGAAATGATTAAGATTTGTCCTAAACAACAATTGCTAGAACACCTTAGATGATTGAGGATCAATCACTCTAGACTTTTACACAAATGAATAAGCTTGTAGTGTAAGAATTTGCTTTGCTTTTGATGGAGAACTTTTATACACGTTTGGTCAGCGTAACGGCTTTAGCTCAAAGTTCTCTACTGAATGTGGATTCTGAATGCTCTATTTATAGAGAGCTGTGAGAGCTTCTGGTTATTTCAAATTTTGAAATAACCGTTGGAGGGAAACGGCTACAGTTCGTTTTCACTCAGTCTGTCAGCAGTTCTCTTGGCCAATCAGATTCCAGCATCTTTTGTTCTTCGGTCAGTGTGACAGTATGTTCCTCCATTTTAGGTAACATCAACCAAACAGCTTGCTGCGTCTTCTGATCTTTACTAAAAGAGGAAATACTCTGTCTGGAAGCTGTCTTGTGGTCAGCGGCTGTCTTGTACGTTTTGTCGAGACAGCTCAGCAGCTTCTAGCCAAAGTTGTCTACGTGGATCTTCTAGATCCTTCTTTGCTCAGCATGCGTTTCATTACTTCAACGGCAGCGTTTTGAAATACGCGGGCTGAGTGATCTTGGGCTTGTTTGACTTGGGCCTTTACTTCCATATAGGGCTTGAGCCTTATGATCTTTATATATGCCTTATAATAAATTATAAACTCAATATTGAACAAACACATTAGTAACAATAAATCAAAGCATTTAAACTTAGTGTGTTGTAGAATATTTAATTTCACTTAATTAATTTTGTCAAATCAAAATCCTGTAGAAAGGTGTTTCAACAAACTCCCCCATTTTGATGTTGGCAAAACTAATCAGCAAGGAACTCAGCGTTGAGCTCCCCCATGATAGTTGACCTTTTTGATTAAGTGAACTCCCCCGTCAGGGCTGAGCTACTGACTTAGTTTTATTCTAAACATTCTAAGGTTTAATTGAATAAGTCTAAGATCAGTTTTCAGGTATAGGTCAGCTTATGGGACATATTCTATTTTACTCAGTATTCAGCGGAAGTAATGTATAGTGACAGAGCGCTGAGTAATTTATTTGTTCAATGGTTTAGTTTAGACAGGTTCAAACATTAATTTCCACGCAGCATGCATTCAGATAATACTTAGCATTTGAAAAAATGAATAACAAAAGAAGTTAGGCATATTAACAAAAGAAGTTAGGCATATTGAATTGCTTGAATAAAAATAAAAAATAAAAGGACATTCATGGGGAATTCCTAACTTCTAAATTCTTCCTTCTAAATTCTTCCCTAACTTCTAACTTTGAGTTCCTTCTCCTGAATTGCCACTTTTCTCCCCCATTTTGCCAGCATCAACAGTAGGCAAATTCCCGGTAGGGGCAGTGGACTTGGTGAGTTCTTGCAGCAGACGAATTTGACCCTCCAAAGAATTCATGTGATTGACCATAGTCAACATGAGTTCGGTCATTTTGGTCATTTGAGTTTGGGTTGGTTGCTGCGCCTGAACCGAAGAGAAGTGGTTGATCAGATCATGGATTTCACGCAGAATTTGGTGAGTTACAGATGGATGAGAGGACTGATCTTGAGTGGACTGGTTATGGTTTGATGGAGGATGAACTTGTTCTTTAAGCAGAGTGTGAGCTGAGGCAATGACACGCCGTCCTGATTCAGTAGCACCTAAGTGTGCAAATTGGGTAGGAGTGGGCTCGCACTGAGTGCCTTGAGTAGCAACAGGACTACAGGGTGTGTTGACTTCAGGTGCTGAGTTGCTCTGGTATTGAGTTGGAGGTGGAATTTGAGCTTCTTTTGGACTAGCAGGGTTTTTGGCTTGTTTCTCATTTTGAGGAACAGAGGCTTGTTTTTGTGGAGAATCCTCTTGAGTGATGTTGGGCTCAAGAACAGTTTCTTCTTCCTTATCCATATCTCCTGCTGTTCTCATTTTCTTCTGAGCTGACTCAGCTATTTCCTGATCAGCTTTCTTCTTGTTTCTTTGCATTAGCCTTACTTTTCTTGGGACAGTACGAATATCCTTCGAGCAGGTTCCCTTTTTCTTCTCCTTCTCAGCTTGAGCAAACTCAGATGGCACAGTAGAAGTATACTCAGTTTTAGGTTCATTTGTTGGTTCTGTACCCTCATCAGATTGAGCAGTTTCAGAAGACTGCTCCAGATCTGTTAGATTTTCCATTTCTCCAATGGCTTGCTTAATCTCAGCCATAATATCCTCCTTCTCGGTGTTTCCATTTCCGTCATATCCTTTCAAGGGTTGACTATGTGATAGTCCATTCAACAGACCTGCAGTGATAACATTTCCTGATGAACTTATTTCACCTATAGTCTCTATATTCTTGTCCTGTATTATCTTTGTGATGAGATAACCCAAACGGAGCTTCCTTCCACTCCGTTGAAAAGCTCCGACCAAAAAGACAGGAAGATTGAATGGAGTGCTGGTCAGCATATGCCAGATGAAACACTGTTCAAAGTTGGAGGCGGATGAGGGTGAGCTGAGTTTAGGAAAGATGAAGTTGGTCAGCATGAAGTGGACCATCTTCTGATTTTTGCCCATGCAGGTGCTGGGTACTTCTCCTTTGTGGTCTCTGGGTTTACAGAACCCCTTCATCTTTTCTGCGATGGCTTTTGGTATTGGCTCCTTTGTTGTCCTGAACTGGATCCCTGTGTTTGGTATATCTAGCAGTGTTGCTAGATAATCAGGAGTTATCACTATCTTTTGACCTTTAACTGTGGTCTCTAAGTAGTCAGAGTCATCTGCATCAACGTGCAGGTTGGAGTAGAATTCTCTCACTATCGTGGGATAGGTTTGTCCGGAAAGAGAGAAGAGACCTTTCCATTTGTTCTTTTCGATCCATTCACAGAATGGTTTCTCAGAAGAGACGAAACCAGAAGGAAAGTATCGGCTCCTTAGTACTTCTTGATTCTTGGCCCAAGAGTGTACCTTAATCATCCTTCTTATCATGCTAGTTGAAGGACCAGCCTGATTGGTGGTTTTGAGTGTTGGAGAGAAGGTACTTTTGCTATAGGACATTTTTGAAGTTCTGAAGTTCTTAAGTGCTTAAGGAAAATTCTGAAGCTTTCTAAAGTTCAGTACGCGTAGAGAGAAGGTAGTGGGGAAATACCCACTATTTATAGATTTTTTTTTAACTTAGGTTTCCGTTTGAATTTAGGTCGATTTTGCCCTTGGGTTGTCCAATCGGCAGAAACCCTGACATTTATGACACTTTAAGACGTATTCGGCGCATGCGCAGTACATGTGTCATTACGCGTGTGGTGGCATTAAATGCTAATAATTACTTTTACTCAGCGTGTGTTGTTATAAACGTTTCATATTCTGAGTAGTCAGTTTTGTTCAACGGATAGTTATAGAGATTAGTTACTCGGCATGAGATAACTCACTCAGTGTGCATTTATTTCTGGGCATGTGATTTTGAATGAAAATCTTTAGGCACTCAGCATGGTATCACTCATTCAGCATGCATCATATCACATTTTTACTTAGGAATTTTAAGACAGTGGATTAAACATACCAATGGCTTCTCTCAGTATGCTGAATTGCTCTCGTGCTAGAGGCTTTGTAAAGATATCAACAAGCTGCTCATCTGTTGGCACATAAGTCAGCTTAATTTCTTTCTTGAGTACATGATCTCTGATGAAGTGATGTCTTATGCTGACATGCTTCATCCTGCTGTGCTGAATTGGGTTCTTTGAGAGGTCAATTGCACTTTTGTTGTCGCATTTGACTTCAATTGTCTTTGTTTGAACACCATAATCTTCAAGCTGTTGCTTAATCCATAGGACTTGAGCAACACAGCTTCCAGCAGCAATGTACTCAGCTTCAGTTGTGGACAGGGCTACTGACGCCTGCTTCTTGCTGAACCAAGATACAAGACAGCTTCCTAGGAAATGGCATCCTCCAGAGGTGCTTTTTCTTTCGAGCTTGTCCCGTCCATAGTCAGCGTCAGTGTATCCAATGAGTGTAAAGTCATGAGTGTTTGGATACCACAAACCTGCATTTACTGAGCTTTGCAAATATCTAAGGATCCTTTTTACAGCTATGTGATGGGATTCCTTAGGGTTAGCCTGATATCTAGCACAATAACATACTGAGAACTGAATGTCCGGCCTACTTGCTGTTAAGTAAAGTAAAGAGCCAATCATACCTCGGTACAACTTGCTGTCTACTGACTTACCATTCTCATCAGCACAGAGGACAGTGGCAGTGCCCATAGGAGTGGATATTGGCTTACAATGTTCTAGTTCATATTTCTTCAATATCTCCTTGGCATATTTAGCTTGACTGATGAATATGCCATTCTTTCCTTGTTTAATTTGAAGTCCAAGGAAGAAGTTGAGTTCTCCCATCATTGACATTTCGAATTCAGTCTGCATTTGCTTGCTAAATTCCTTGCACATAGATTCATTAGTAGCACCAAATATGATGTCATCTACATATATTTGTGCCAGCAGGGTATCTTTACCCTTTCTCTTAATGAATAAGGTTGTATCAGCTTGACCTCTGACATAATTTCTAGTCAGTAAGAAGTTGGTCAGCCTCTCATACCAAGCACGTGGTGCTTGCTTGAGACCATACAGAGCCTTTTTGAGTTTGTAAACGTGGTTTGGGAACTTAGAATCCTCAAACCCTGGAGGCTGATTGACATAGACCTCCTCGTTTATTACTCCATTAAGAAATGCACTTTTAACATCCATTTGAAACAGTTTAAAATTCATATAAGATGCATATGCACATAAAATCCTAATTGCTTCTAGCCTTGCCACTGGGGCAAAGGTCTCACCGTAGTCAATACCTTCTTTCTGACTGTAGCCTTGAGCTACAAGTCTTGCCTTGTTTCTGACTACGTTTCTTTGTTCATCCAGCTTGTTCCTGAAGACCCATCTCGTTCCAATGGTCTTTTGGCTCCTTGGATGTGGCACTAGCTCCCATACATTATTCCTCGTGAATTGGTTGAGTTCCTCTTGCATGGCATTCATCCAGAATTCGTCATGCTCAGCTTCGGCAAAGTTCTTCGGCTCCTGAACTGAGATGAAAGCTACATTGCCGAGATACTTCCTTAGTTGATTCCTTATCATCAGCGTATTTCCAGCTGAGTCAAGAATTGCATTTTCTGAATGCCCTCTTGGGACTCTTATCTTCTTGGGTAGATTCGTGTCTTGTTCTATTTGTGTTTCAACATTCTCTGCAGAAGTAGATGGGTTAGTGAAAGTAATCTTAGGTTCACTCTTACTCTTGGTCAGCCGTTTTGTGAAGGACTCAGTAGCTGGTTCTTGATCAGCAGGTGCTGAGTTTGGTTCATCTTCTATCAGCGGCTGGTATCTTCCTGCAGGGTCAGTTTCATCGAATTGCACATGTATAGATTCTTCTAATACTTGAGTTCTCTTATTAAAAACTTTGTATGCTTTGCTGTTTGTTGAGTAGCCTAGAAAGATAGCCTCATCAGCTTTTGAATCAAATTTGGCTAAGCTATCTTTGGTATTTAAAATAAAACATCTACAGCCAAAGGCACGAAAGTATCCAATGTTGGGCTTTCGTCCTTTCCAAAGTTCATAGGGGGTTTTCTTAAGTATAGGTCTAACTAGAGCCCTATTCAGAATATAGCATGCTGTGTTAACAACTTCTCCCCAAAAATACTTTGGAAGCCTATGCTCATCCAGCATTGTCTTGGCAATCTCAACCAGAGTTCTGTTCTTCCTTTCAACAACCCCATTTTGCTGAGGCGTTCTAGGAGCAGAGAAGTTGTGGTCAATGCCGCTGGCTTCACAGAATTCAACAAACTTTTGGTTTTTGAATTCTCCACCGTTATCACTACGGATATGAGCTAATTTTAGGTTTTTCTCATTTTCAATTTTTCTAACCAAGTTTGAAAATGTCTCAAAGGTCTCATCCTTGCTGGTCAGCAAGATAACCCACGTATACCGAGAGAAATCATCTACAATGACCAAGGAAAATCTTCTTCCACCCAGACTCAGCGGTTGGACTGGACCAAAGAGATCCAAGTGTAGTAATTCTAACGGACGTTTAGTTGAGACAATGTTTTTACTGTGAAAAGATTGTTTGGTTTGTTTTCCAGCTTGGCAAGCATGGCATAGTTGATCTTTTTGAAATTTAAGTTCAGGCAGTCCCTCAACCAATTGCTTTCTTGCTAATTTGGCCAGGAGGTCCATGCTTACATGACCAAGTCTCCTGTGCCATAGCCAGGAATTTTCTTCCTTTGTAACTAAGCATACAGTTTTTGAAAACTTCTTTTCTAGGTTCAGCATGAAGACATTGTCTATCCGAGGGGCAGTTAAGATTAACTCATTTGTTTTTCCCTCATATATTTTACATCCAGTAGCATCAAATATAACTTTTCTCCCATTGTCACATAGCTGAGCTATGCTGAGTAAGTTATATTTGAGTCCGCTGACTAGGGAGACAGATTCAATAGTAGGATTACCTCCGATGGTTCCTGAGCCTACTATCTTACCCTTCTTGTTGTCTCCAAAACTTACACTCCCTCCTCATTTACGTTCAAACGTGATGAACTGAGTTTCATCACCCGTCATATGCCTTGAGCATGCGCTGTCAATATGCCACATTTTTTACTTCTCGGCACATCTCAGGCTTACCTGCATTGTGATCAGTTTCCTTTAGGTACCCAATTCTTTTTGGGTCCTGACTTGTTAGGTTCAACAGGTAAAGCGTCATATTTTATTTTGTGGCGACATATATTGATAGTATGGCCACTTTTTCCACAGAAGCCACAACTGACTTTCTGTTTAGGATTCTTTACTAACTTGTCAGCACCCCAGTGCTGAGCGTACCAGCACACCTTAGTGGTGTGTCCTAACTTCCCACAAAAGTCACACTGGACTCTTCGCTGGGGATTTCGACTCTGCTGAGTACCTTGGTACTGAGTACCTTGATACTGAGTTCTCAGAGGAAAATTGTTTTTGTTTGGAACCTTTAATTGGTTCTGAATGGTTGTGACATCCTTCCTCAGTTTCTTGGAAACTGACTGGACTTCAGAGACAGACTCATGAATGGTTTTCATATTTTCATGTAAAATTGAGTTGTCTTGAAGAAGGTATCTGAGGTCACTCAGTTTGACCTCTTCCACCTCATCACAGCGCCGGCTGAGTGACTTAATCTTCTTGTTACACTTTTTGACAAGTGTATAAAGATCACTCAGGGCATTACCCATTTCATTTCTGAGTTGAGAGAGTGAGATTACCTCATTAGATTGCTCTTCATCATCTGATGCGATGGATGGGTCAGCATGCTCAGAGACGCATGGCTCAGCAAGTTCGTCAGCCATAAAGCATATCTTTGCTGACTCGGTGGCCTCAGTTTCTGTTGATGAAGATTCATCACTGTCACTCCAAGTAGCCACCATTGCCTTCTTCCCACTCTTCTTGTCTTTCCTCAGCGTGGGGCAGTTCGACTTAATATGGCCAGCTTGATGGCACTCAAAGCATGTAATGGGCTTTGAGCTGTCCTTTCTGTATTTGCCATCGCTTGAGTCAGCCTTATACTTATCAAACCTTTTGTAAGGCTTTTTAGAATATTTGTCGTTCTTCCTGAACAACCTCTTCATCTTTCTTGTGAACATGGCCATCTCCTCATCATCAGTTGAACTCCCGTCAGTGGAGTCAGCCTTCATGACAAGTGACTTCTGCTTCTTGTCATCAGATTTTTCCTTCACCTCAAAGTTTTTCATGGATATCTCATGGGTCAGCAATGAACCGATGAGTTCGTCATATTTGTAGGTGGTTAAATCCTGAGCTTCCTCAACTGCTGTCTTCTTTGCTTGCCAGTCTTTTGGAAGACTCCTGAGTATCTTTTTGACTTGTTCTTCCTCAGTGAAGATTTTCCCAAGTCTCTTGAGCTCATTAATGATGTTGGTGAACCTTGCATTCATGTCTGAAATGCCCTCATCATTGTTCATCTCGAACAGCTCGTACAGTCTCATCTGCTGATTCACTTTGGATTCTTTTACTTTGTTTGTTCCCTCGTAGGTGACTTCCAGCTTCTTCCAGATCTCTTGTGCCGACTCACAACCTGAGATTTTGTTATATTCTGCAGCATCGAGCGCACAGTGAAGCATATTGATAGCCGAAGCATGGTTTTGAAGCTTCTTGAGATCATCCTCTGTCCATTCAATCTCAGCTTTAACAACTGACTGGCCAGCAACAACTTTCACAGGTACAAACGGGCCTTGGACTATAGATAGCCAGGCACTCATGTTTGTAGCTTGAATGAAGTTCTTCATCCTATTCTTCCAAAAGGTATAGTTTGACCCGAAGAATAGGGGAGGCCTAGTAATGGACAGCCCCTCAGGTAATATCTGAGTTGTCTGGTTTCCAGGGAGAAACCGAGTGCTGTTTTCACCCATGGTATGGATCAACTCAAGGTTGTTAGACCTTTAGTAATGAGCTTTTAAGCTCTGATACCACTTGTTGGTCCCTTGTAAGGTTGCAAATATAGTTCCAAGGGGGGGGGGGTTAGGAACTATTTTACCTTTTTTCAAATGATTAGGGCAGATTTCTTTCCTTTGAGAAAAGATTATGTAACAGCGGCACTTAGCAATCAGCAAGACACTGGCTTAGTCAACTAGTGACTAGGTCAGCTTTGTTGCTTAGGTCAGGAAATATCACTTAGAGTCTATTCCTGAACTAACTCGTTGGTAGCGCACAACTCAGCTTGACCTCTTTTACTTGGTCAGTTTTAGTTTGTTTTAAGCAAGCAATATATTAAGGAGTTAAGGGTTAGAAATACTTCACTCAGCGGAGTTATCCAGGTTCGGCTTCTTCTAAGCCTACGTCCTGTCCCCGGAACACGTTCCGAGATTTCCAATTCACTACTGAGCTCTTTAAAGGTAGAGACTCGAAAACCCTTTACAAATCAGAAGCTGAGTATAACAAGAGTACCTTCCTCTATACCTCTACTCACTTCTATTCTAATTCACTAAGTACTAAAACCGAGTACTTAGCTTCTCCTTTCTATTCCTAGAAATGATTAAGATTTGTCCTAAACAACAATTGCTAGAACACCTTAGATGATTGAGGATCAATCACTCTAGACTTTTACACAAATGAATAAGCTTGTAGTGTAAGAATTTGCTTTGCTTTTGATGGAGAACTTTTATACACGTTTGGTCAGCGTAACGGCTTTAGCTCAAAGTTCTCTACTGAATGTGGATTCTGAATGCTCTATTTATAGAGAGCTGTGAGAGCTTCTGGTTATTTCAAATTTTGAAATAACCGTTGGAGGGAAACGGCTACAGTTCGTTTTCACTCAGTCTGTCAGCAGTTCTCTTGGCCAATCAGATTCCAGCATCTTCTGTTCTTCGGTCAGTGTGACAGTATGTTCCTCCATTTTAGGTAACGTCAACCAGACAGTTTTTTGCGTCTTCTGATCTTTACTAAAAGAGGAAATACTCTGTCTGGAAGCTGTCTTGTGGTCAGCGGCTGTCTTGTACGTTTTGTCGAGACAGCTCAGCAGCTTCTAGCCGAAGTTGTCTACGTGGATCTTCTGGATCCTTCTTTGCTCAGCATGCATTTCATTACTTCAACGGCAGCGTTTTGAAATACGCGGGCTGAGTGATCTTGGGCTTGTTTGACTTGGGCCTTTACTTCCATATAGGGCTTGAGCCTTATGATCTTTATGTATGTCTTATAATAAATTATAAACTCAACATTGAACAAACAAATTAGTAACAATAAATCAAAGCATTTAAACTTAGTGTGTTGTAGAATATTTAATTTCACTTAATTAATTTTGTCAAATCAAAATCCTGTAGAAAGGTGTTTCAACACCTTCATCATCAAGTTTAACACCTGATGCAAAAGGACTGGTTACACTATGAGCTTCTGTCAATCCAGCATCCTTTATCAAATCCCTGATATACTTTGATTGAGAAATAAGCAAACCTTTATCTGATCTTGCTAGTTCTATTCCTAAAAAATACTTGGCTTCTCCCATATCTTTTATAGTGAATGACTCATCCAAAGCTCTTTTAGTTTCTGCAATCAATCCCATTGATGTACCAGTTATAAGTACATCATCAACATATACGATTAATGCAAGGAAGTGGCCATCAGTTGTTCTTTTAGTAAATAGACAATAATCATATATGGATTTCACATATCCCAATTGAATCAACTTGTTTGTGAAAGCTTTATTCCATTGCCTTCCAGCCTGCTTAAGTCCATATAAGGACTTTTCCAGTTTGCAAACCATGCCCTGACTATCATATCCTGCTGGTGCTTCCATGTATAATTCCTCCTCAATTGATCCATGCAAGTAAGCATTATTAATGTCTATCTGCTGGATTGGCCAATTGTTGGCTGTAGCCACTGCAAGAAAAACTCTCACTGTGGTTACTTTAGTAACATGAGAGTAACTATCATGATAATCCACTCCATATGTTTGGTTATAACCACGAGCCACAAGTCTGGCTTTATATCTAGAAACAGTTCCATCAGGAGCATATTTTACTTTGAAAATCCATCTTGAAGTGATAGTTGTCTTTCCTGAAGGTAGATGCACTAGCTTCCAAGTTTTGTTCCTTTCCAATGCTTCAATTTCTTCAGACATAGCTTTCTCCCATTTAGGATTCCCTTTAGCTTCATTATAATTCTTTGGCTCATATTCTTTATTTAATTCTGCCATATAAGCTGTATGCTCTTGACTGTACAAAAGGGAACTACTTCCTTCATGAGAAATCTGATTAATCACGAAATCTCTCATCCATCCTGGTTTGGTATGCTATCGATGAGGCCTGTTGGCTGCAATTGAAGGCAACAAGGGTGCAGGAGCATCAACTGTTGTCTCTACAGGCAAAGTTGAAGTTGAATCACCAATAAGAGATGTGTCTGTCAAATGATTATCTGCAGTAAGGACTTCAACTTCTTCATCATCCGATGGAATTGACCTGAAAATGTTATTAAAATCCTCATTGCCATTATGAGAATTAGCAACTTCCTGCAAATTGTGTTGGTTAGTTGCATAAGGAAAAACATTTTCAAGAAATTTGACATCTCTTGAGGTACACAATTGTTGTGTAATTGTATTGTACATTTTCCACCCCTTTTGTCCAGCCGAATAACCCAGATATATACTCAGATTCGATCTATCGTCAAACTTACCCCTCTTAGGATTGACATTTAAAACATACCCTGCACATCCAAAAATTCTCAAATCTGTGTAATTTGGTACCTTATTATATAGCACTTCATACGGGGTCTTCCATTTCAACACTTTAGTGGGAGACACATTTAACAGCACTGTGGCATGAAGCATTGCTTCCCCCCAGAACCTGATAGGCAGTGAACCTTCCTTCAATAATGCCCTTGCAACATTTGTCAAACTCCTGTGTCTGCGCTCCACAACTCCATTTTGCTGCGGAGTGTAAACACAAGTTTTCTGATGATCTATTCCATACTTCTGAAGAATTGATTGAGTGTTAGTTCCAATAAATTCTGTCCCATTATCCGTTCTTATACATTTCACCTCCATTTGAAATTGTGTTTTGACCAGGATTAAGAAATTTTCTAACAAGCTGGCTACTTGATCCTTATGTTTGAATAGAATAGTCCAGGTTACTCTGCTAAAATCATCAACTATTGTCAACATGTATCGATCTCCACTCAAAGAAGTCTTCTTATAAGGACCCCAACAATCTAAATGTAGCAAATCAAAAACTTTTATTGATTGAATAGAGCTATTACAAAAAGGTTGTCTGACTTGTTTAGCTCTTAAACACACATCACACTGACTAAATTGCTGAGAGTTAGGAAACTGAAATACATGTGACAATTTATCTGAAGCCATATGGCCAAGTCTTCTATGCCACAAGAACACATCAGAACAATCTTCTTTTGCAGATAAAACTGTAAACTTATTGCTAAGCATGCTATTCGGACTGGACAAATTCATTATTACATCTTTATTGAAGGATTCAGCATTCAAGTAGTATAAACCATTCTTTATTCTGCCCACTGTGATGATTTCCTCACATTTCAGGTCCTGCAAAATGCAATATTCAGCCCAAAATTTCACTGTAATGTGTTGATCTTTCAACAATCTACCAACTGACATCAAATTTTGCTGAAAATTGGGAACATATAGAACATTATGCAATTCAAATTCTTCTGAAATAACACCTCTCCCCTGAAACTGACTAAATGTACTTCTCCTATTGGTAGGAAAATCCTTTTTGTGTTTGCCAACTTGGTAACATTAGTCATTATGCCTAAATTAGAGGTCATATGTGTAGTAGCACCTGAATCTATTATCCATTCAGCATATATTTCAGTATTTCGAATAGAATTATTACCTGCACAAGCACCAGCAAAACCAGCAAAAGCAGAAAATTCCTGGTCTGATTGTTTCCCCTTGATGGCTCTCTGAACCTCCCTTTGCATTACCTCCAATTTTTGCAACATTTCCTGCATTGAATCTTTCCTGCATGCCTCACTATCATCAAAATCACAGTTAGATAAAGGAGTTTCGAGTTCAGAAGATGGTTCTTGTGTCATATTTGCTTGGTGTTTGGCTGGTCCGGTTATCCTCTTTCCTTTGAACCAATCTGGATATCCTTTAATCCTGAAACAATCCTGACGCTCATGTCCTTCTTTTCTGCAATAAGTACAAACCTTATCCGATTTGTTCTTAGCCTGATAACCGCTTTTTCCACTATTATAACCAGTGTTATATCTTTGTTTTCTACCACCAGCAGACATATTAACAAACTCCACAATATTGTTATTTGTGCTTCCACTTCTTTGTTTCTCAATTCGTGAAAGAATTGAAAATGCCTTATTAACAGGAGGTAATGGTTCCATGATCAAGATTTGATCTCTAACATGATCAAACTCAGCATTTAATCCAGACAAAAACTGCATCAATTGTTCATCCTCAATCTGTGTTTGAGCAAGCTTCCTTGACTCTCCACAAGTGCAATTTTCAATAGGCTTCAATATTGCATATTCATCCCACATCATTTTCATCTTATTAAAAAAATCTACTAAAGACATACCTCCTTGAGTCGAATTGCAAATCTCCTTGCGAAGTTGAAAGATAAGAGGACCATTACTTTCTCCATACCTTTGCTATATCTCCTTCCACAATCCTTGAGCAGATTTTGCATGAATGAAGACTGCAGCCAATTCTTTGGTGAGAGAATTCAAGATCCAGGAGAAGACCAGATCATCTGTTTCTTTCCACTTCAAATGTGCATCTGAGGTTCGATCTGCTGGTTCATCGTTCTTCATGATGAAATTAGTCTTGCGTTTTGCACTAATGGCAAGCAACAACGCTCTCTTCCACAGATTATAATTCTTTCCATCAAGAATTATATTAACGATCATCAAACCAGGATTATCACTGCTCTGGTTGTTTGATGAATTACCAGATGTATTCATCGTTGATTCTGAATTAGGAATATTACGATTTGAATCGTGATTGGAATCTTGATCTGAGTTGCGGTCGAAATTGCGATTAGAATTGTCACGATCTGAGTTGCGATCGGAATTGCTTGATTCAGAATCACGATCATAATTTTTTGATTCAGAATCGCTTGATTCTGATTCAACTTCTTCAAAACTTGAATTCACTATATCAGCGTACGATCTGTACTGTTGTTTCTTTCTTCTCATTCTCCGATCATCTCAATTTCCAGTCGCCGGTATTTGGGATCCACCCCTGCTCTGATACCATATTGACCTAACCAGAATTGAAAAGAGATGAAGAGAAAAAGATATTTTCGTATATATGAATCAGAGAAGATTACAGTATTTATATACAAACAATTACAACTAATACGGAATACGGAAGTTTACTTTCTATGTCTAAAGACTCTAATACCCTTGTCTATATAACACCAATATAGACAACCTCTGTCTATATAACACCAATATAGACAATGATATATGTATATATTCTAACACGTGTGCTCCTGGTGACATGCCGTGTAGGTTAATTCTCCACTCTTCCTCATACAATTCTTGTCTCACACGTCGTGTGGCTGATGGCATACGCCGTGTTAGACACAATTTCAGCTTGTCTCGAGTTCTCATTTATGATGCCCATATCACTATGTAAATGAGTCGAGCTGCTCATGAGCAGCTCAGTATTAGGTTCGATAAGAGTTTGACCGTGTTTGGTTTGATTTACAAGCGAATCGAGTTTGAGCACGACGAATCTCGGTACCAAAGCTCGCGAGTAGTCTTGATTACAGGTTCATGAACACGTTCGTGTTCATGAATACGTTCGTGAACAAACTTAGTTCGATTATTTTTTTAATAATAATATTTCTATAAAAGGAAAAATAAAAAACCCGTTATTTGTAGATTTTAAAATTACATAGTTGTATGTGAAAAAATCAACTCATTAATTTTTTTAACAAATAACTCAAAACTTAGTTTAGTTTTACAGCGGTATTCCCTCATTGTTGACTAGATGATATGTACACGTTATAAGAACCTCAAAGTTTATTAATTTAAAACTCAAATTATGACACGTAGTACTATTAATTTGGTTATTGTATTCTACTAATCATAAATAAAATTTTATTTAGTTTAATTCGAGGTTGTGCAAAAATACTCCTAACTTTTACAATTAGTAGCAATTTTACCACTAACATTTAAAATGGTATTTTATTACTTTTAATATTGATGGCCAATAGCAATTTTAGTCCTAAAATTAGCAAATTATATCGATTTTAAACATTATTATATAACACAGATATTTTGTTCCTTCTGCACCAATTACATATCTGTATATTGTTTAAAAAAATCATATTTTCTGTGATTTAATAATTAAAGATGAATTTTTTATAAATTCAGTGAAATATTTTGAATTTTTTTGTCCAACTCGTACAATAGACAATATATGTTCTAATTTTTTTTGCACGTCTAATCATATATTTATGATCTGTTACTAATAAGTGATAAATTAACTCACATGTGAAGTGTAGATGATAATTATTTTTCAAATTGACTTAACTTGATAACATTATGGGTAAAATTGTTTTTGACTGCTAATGTTACGGATAAAAACGTTAGTAGTAAAATTGTTTCTCAATGTAAACATTAGAGGTATTTTTACACATTAATTTTTTTAATTAAAATTTTATATCATAATAAAACATTATTTAATAATTAAGTGTTCTGTCTTTTTCGTAAGTGAATTATGAAGTATGGGCAAGTTATCAAATTATTATGTTTGGTTTTGGACCATGTGTTAAATTAGAAAAGGACTTCATCATCCGTACACTATACGGCTCTTCCTTTTTGAGAGAGATGTAATACATTGAATTAATTAAAATTAGCAACTCCTTATCACATACGTCTCTTTTATATGTCCAAACAAAAATCTAGACTCCTCTAGAAACTAAACCTAATTATTGTTAATTTCTCTTGATTAAGAAATTTTTTCATAATCATCGTCCTAATTTCCTAACTAATTGGGCATTGTAATTTGATGAATTCGATGGTTTGAGAGTGTATGGATGTAAGATTCACTGTGAATGGGTGTTGATAGTGATCTATGAATGCTAAATTGATTTTTTTTAGTGTTTTTTACATAAAAAAACAAAAGCAATTAGGACCGGTCTTGGATCTAGGTCTGGGGTGCGCTGGCCTAGGGTCCAAGGTTGGAGGAGATCCAAAAATATTTTTTTTTAAGTGTATACGTATATATGAAAGTTAAATTTTTTTTAATATAGATAGTGATAAAATCATACAGGAGGACCTAATTCTTTCTGAAAGCTCATTGATAAAAAAAAAATTAAAAGACTTGTCCAACTTTTACACTTTAATTAGTAAGTTTTATATTAAAGAAGGCTTTATTACTTATTTTGCCTAAGGTCTCTAAATTGTCAGGACCGTCCCTAGCAATGTCCGTAGTTTCCATAGCATTATTGACGTTTTTCAACGATCGGTGGGTGCTAAAGCCCCCCCCCCCCCCTCTCTCTCTCTAAACCCCTTCAAACCTCCCTGAATCCGTCTCTGGTTTTAGCATACACAAGGACGGACTGACACTGTGGCCGGAGGTTTTGGCCCCTCCCAACCATCTTAAAAATACATTTTAGTATGATATGTGAAGGATTTTAGACAACGTCAAAATCCCCAGTTGCCCCCAACCAGCCACCTTTTTAAAATTTTGGCATTCCATGTAAGTTTATCATGTATCTGTTCCTGAGCATACAGTTGGTGGAGCTAGAGAAGGCAATGGTCAGCTGTCCCCTTGACGTCCTGCCGCGTCCAATGGCGAATACATTACGGGAGGATTGATTTTACACCTCCACATATATATATCATGCTATCTTGCACCTCTAACCCTAGTTTTTCAGAAACTAGGGGTCAGAACCACCACTGGTATGGGTGATTTCCACAGACGCGGGGGGGGGGGGGGGGGGGGGGGGGGGTAGGGGTACAACATGCCTATACACCCTTGCCCCGTAATTCCACCACTGTTAAAAGGTCATTTTGCCTATTCTTGATGTGTGGTTTGTTAGCCTTCATATTTACTTAAAGTGACACATTGATCACTTGAATTTGTTTAAATTGACATATTGGACATCTAAATTTGTTTATAATAATCTATTTAAAATGATATAGTTTTTAATTTATCCAAATTCTCTCTTTATGTCATGTGGATTTAGAAGGTAATTATGCCACTTTAAGAAAGTCACGAGATTAACGAGACACTCTATATATTTAGAGGACTATAATTTTTTTGATCAAGTTCATAATGCTCCCGATGTATTAAGCTTATTATAAACAATATTTTAATTAACTTATTTATTTATTTATTAATCTCTTCTAAATTATGAGCTTTTTTCTCGTTTGATTTTTAACCCGTAAATCTAAATACCGCAGTAAAATAGTTCATTTTTTCCATTTTTAGCCTCATTAATTATTTCATTCCAAAACTGTCCTTATTATCTTATCTCTAAATTTAAAAAAAATAATCTTAAACATAATCTCAAATATTTACAAAAACTCTATTCTAAAAAAAACCTCTCATCTCCTTCTCTCTTTCTATTGTTTGTTTGTTTTCTTGCCGATGTTGTTCCCTCTCGTTTTTTTTTATCCACCGCTGAATATTTACCATGCATTAGAGATTATTGGCAAATTTCATAGAAATCAATTTCTTGGTTCATTATAAATATGATATTGTTTCGCTTTTTTTATTCCTAAAAAACAAGCGTGCCAAGTAAGAAAACTCCAAAGTTTTGTTAAATCTAACGTTTAGACCATATGACTGTGTTGAAATTGAAAGGGCGTAAAAGCTTCAAATTTGCAATTAAATTTAACGAACGAGATTAATTGAAATAACAATGCACAAAAATAAATGAAAGCTTGAAGACTTAAGAATTGAAAATGGATAAGTTCAATTTGAAAATCAAACCAAAATATCAAAGGAACATAGCTCAGAAAGGCTCCACCTTCTCTCTACTTTTCTTTCCATTTTCCCTTTTTCTTCTGTATTCCATCATTGCCGCCATCGTTACCAGAACTTTCTTCGCTCTAGTTTTCTAAACATATCTAGTTAGAGGAGGAAGAAGGAAGCGTGTCTTCCTTCTTCCTCCTCCCAATTGTCGTTTTTAGCTTCAGATTTAATCGTCGTTTCAAAATTAAGGTTTAAAGTCTTGAAAAGTCTATAATCTTTCATCATGTTGTTTGTTGCGTGGAAAGATCGTGGAAGGTAGCATATTTTTCTTTATGTCCCTTTTCTTGATTAATGTAATGATTAATATAATCATTGAATAAGGTTTAAATTTAACGTATAAAAGGATATAATTTACTCCTAAAAACCGATAAAGATAAATTTTTAAACTTTATCCCTATAAAAGGATATAATTTACTCCTAATACATGAAAGAAACAAATATTGTTCGAAAACACTAGAGACAAATTTATATCATTTTATACGATAGATAAATCTACACTTTTCTAAAAAACGATAAAGATAATTTTTTAAACTTTATCCCTATAATCATTATCATATGGGTTTTCTTTCCTGTTATGGCTGTAACCAACTAGGAATTTCTGTCATCATCTCGAAATATTGAAAATTTTAATTCTCATATACGAGTCGGAGGAAAATCTCCCTTGATCCTTGTCATGCGGAAATTTTTTATTTTAAATATTAATTAAAAATAAATTTCTATAAAAAAAATATCAAATTAATAAAAAAAAATAAATGACATGTATAAATCTTTCAATTAGTATTGTTTTATATTTTTTTAATTAGTGCCAGAATTAGTTTTTCGGAAAGCTAAATTTGTTTATATTAATCTATTATCTTCTTCTTTCAAAAAAAAAAAACAATCTATTATCTTCTCAACTTGTTTAAAATGATACCGTTTTTAATTTATCCAAATTATATCTTTATGTCATATGGTAACTAAGTTTATATCCAAATTTATCCAAATCATATCATTTTAAGCAAGTCATAAGACTAACGAGACGCTCTATAAATTCAGAGGCCTGTAATTTTTTGGACCAAGTTCATGATGCTTCTACTAAGCTTATTATAAACAATATTTTAACTAACTTATTTATCTATTAATCTCTCCTAAATTACGAGATTTTTTGTTGTTTGATTTTTGACCTCTAGATCTAAACATCTATGTAGTGGAATATGTTTTTTTTTTTCATTTTTAGCCCCATTAGTTGTTTATTCCAAAATTTTCCTCATTAGAGGTGTCAAAACGGGTAAATAGGTTGATCTAACACATTTAATAAATGGGTAAATCCAACCCAACTCATTTAGTAGATGGGTTGACACAACCTATTTATATATGGGTCAACATGATCCAACATATTTATTAAATGGGTTACATAGATTGACCTATTTAACTGAATTAACAAAATCTCATTAAAAATTAAAAAAAATACATAAAAGTATAAAAATGGAAAAAACTTTATATACAGTAGAATTTCAGAATTTCAGAATTTTAGAAATCTATAATTCTAGATTCTAAAATTCTATAAAATTCTGGAATTCCAGAAAATATTGGGATTCCATTTTTTTTGAAATTCCATAAAATATCGGAATTCTACAAATCTGGAATTCTAAAAAAATACTGAAATTTTATGATTTCAGAATTCTAAAATTTCAGAAAATACTGGAAGTCTAGATTTTAGAATTCTAGAATTCTGAAATTCTAGATTTTGAAAGTCCAGAATTCTGAAATTCTAGTAGCCGGATTTCAAAAAGTATTGAAATTCATTCTAGTATTTTTAGAATTCTAGGAAATTCTAGAATTTCAAAAAATACTGGAATTTTGAAATTCCAAAAAATACCAGAATTCTTAAATTTCAAAAAATACTAGAATTTTAGAATCCAAGAATTTTAAAATTTCAAAAAATATTGAAATTCTGGAATTCCAGAATTCTAAAATTTTAAAAAATACTGGAATTCTAGAATTCCAGAATTCTAAAATTTTAGAAAATACTGAGATTCTAGAATTATGGAATTCTAGATTTTGGAATTCCAGAATTCTGGATTTTTAGAATTATAGAATTCTTCTAAAATTCAGGAATTCTAGATTTTGAAATTTCTGAAAATACTGGAATTCTTATTCTAGAATTTCAGAAAATACCAAACTTCTGGTATTTTCATGAATTCTAGAAATCTAGAATTCTAGAAAATACTGGAATTTTATAATTTCGGAATTCCAGATTATGAAACAAAAAAAAGAAAAAAAATCGGATGGGGAGGAAAATACTCTTGGATTTTAACAGTGTTAATAGATTTATCACGAATTTGCTAACGAGAGAAACCACAACGCTATTTTTGGGATAAAAAAACCACAGATACGATGAAACTATAGAGTTTTTTTTTTTTTTAACTTAACCATTGATTTTATTAGCTTAAAGTTTTAGGTAAATTCACGTTTCTATTTTCATATTTTTACATTTCCCATTTTTCATCTTTTTTACGTTTTCCCAATTTCCATATTTTTTTTAATGTTTCACAAATTATTAAATGGGTTAATGGGTCAACCCAACTAACTCACAACTCAACCCATTTATTATATGGGTTAGATGAGTTGACTCATTCATGATCCAACTTATAAATGAATCAATTCAACCCATTTATTTTATGAGTTAAGTGGGTTATGACCCATTTTGACACCTCTCGTTATCTCTGGATTTAAAAAAAAAAAAATCCTAAACATTGTTTTTGAAATTTACAAAAACTTTGTTCTAAAAAAAAACCTTCCACCTCCTCCTCTCTTCCTATTTTTTATTTTTTCTTACCGATGTTGTCCCCTCTCGATTTTTTTTGGATCTACCACTGAATATTTACCGTGCATTAGAGATTATTTGCAAATTTCATAGAAATCTATTTCTTGATTCATTATGAATATGATATTGTTTCGTTTTTTTATTCCTGAAAAACGAGCATATCAAGCAAAAAAACTCCAAGGTTTTGTTAAATCTAACATCTAGACCATAATGATTGTGTTAAAGTCGAAAGGGCGTAAAAGCTTCAAATTTGCAATTAAATTTAGCGAACGAGATTAATTGAAATAACAATGCACCAAAATAAAAGAAAGCTTGAAGACTTGAGAATTAAAATGGATAAGTTCAATTTGAAAATCAAACTAAAATACCAAAGGAGCATAACGTTGTTAATACACCTCTAATCAAACCAAATTATGTAGGGTTAAGGTGTAAAAATACCTCTAACGTGCTGTGTCAGGAGCAAATAGATTGCTATCCGTCCAAGTCGAGTTTTGACCAGCTCATTCTTAGCTTATTATAAAATTGACAAGCTCGAACTCAATATTTTGTTCATTACAAGCTGCTATCGAGCAGCTCGTTTGTTTATTTATAGGATTTTGTTAATTTTGTTCATGAATTTTTCTCGCAAACAATTAAATAATTATGTTCATTTGAAATCTCTTTAATACAAAACTATATAGTTTTCAAACGTATAAAATTAAAATTTCACACAAAACTACATAATTTATATTTTACCCTTTATAGAAATACTACTGTTAGAAAAATAACCAAATGAAACTTGCTCACGTACCTGTTCATGAACATATAACCGAGTATGCTCGTGAGTTTTCGAGCAGAGTTTCACTACGCTCAAGCTCATCTGGTTTATAAATCGAGCTAAACATAATCGAGTTTTTATCCAATGGAACGCCGAGCTGCTAATTTATAGCCCTAGCAGAGAATGTGAAACCACAAATTACTGAAAATATGACTAGTGTATAAATTAATTTTAATATTTAATTTATTTTTTAATATAAATATATTAATTGGGGAGAAAAAATTGGATTTGAGAATTAGTTCTCTTAATCTAGCCCAGTCCGACCAAATCGGATGCGGGCTGGGCTAGATTTGAATAAAGTAATTTATGTGAAGCCCGTTAGATTGGACCCAGCACAACCATGAACACATCTTGTAAAACTGTAATGAAGTGTTACAGTTAAGTTTTACATATATATATTATCAAAAAAAAAAAAAAAGTTTTACATATATATATATAAGCTGGAATTCTTATTTCGTCATCCGTGTATCCAAAATTTTATCATTTATCCGTTCATCTATTATTTAATTATATATATAGTCTCTGACTTATTCCAGTTGGTAAAATTTCACTCAATTTGGACATAGTTTTAACAAAATTATTATCCTATTGGCACGCAACGACATTTTGACAGTTAAATTTAATAAAAAATTATTTTAGGGATTTATTTATTTTTTTTTCTTTTTATAATCTATTTAATTATTTTGACAGAAGAAAATATACGTAGAAAATAAACTTTAAAACATACCACATGCCAAGTTCAAGTATCAAAATATCACCGCATATCAGCGGTGATAACAGTTTTGTCAAGTTTCTATCCAAATTGGGTCAAATTTTACCAATTGGGATAGTTCATTGGCTAAATGTGACCAAATAATAGTTAGGGGCCAAATGATAAAATTTTAGACAATTCAAGGACTAAAATAATAATTTTGTAGAAAATTAAAAGTTAGATTAGATAAATTTAAAACAATTACATTTTTATCCTTAAGAGAATAGAATGGTTAGTTGAGAAAAAGAGAAAGTAGAAATAGTATTGTAAAAATCACTGGATCTACATGGTTGTAAAAGAAATGATTTAAATCTGAAAATTCGGAAAAGTTCGGATGATGAACATTGGATTTCAATTGCTCCTTTATAAATTTGGAATTACAAGAAATATATGTTTTATTTGTTGTTTATATTAGTCGTACCTTTAATGACTTTTCTATTTTTTATAGTCTTTTTCTTGCGTTAGTGGATCTTGTATTAGTCATAAGCTATACGTATATTAGTTTTAATCCTCCCTACTTTTATGTTATATTTGCAATCTCTTTATTTAATAAAATATTAGCATTTTCATAAAAGTATGACTACTAAGTTTTAAAACGTAATATAAAAGTCACTCAATTTTATATTATCTACCATTATAGCCACTAAATTGCAACTAACGCCTCAAAATGACTATTGACGATTTTAAAATGGAAGTGTCTCAGAATTAAAGTTGTTTAGAAACACATTTATCATGGAACCACGTTTTTTATTTTTCAAAATCATCATTTTCGGAGATTTCTCTCTCTAACATTCACGTCATCTCTCTTTACCAAACAATACATAAATTACCTCAAAACGAAAAAGTTGAATAAACTAAAGTTTTTTAAAATATCATCAATCGTTGGAATTTTTAATTTTGAGGAGTTAATTGAAATTTAATGATCATAATGTTAGAAAATGTAAAATTGAGTGATTTTTACATGGTAAAAAGCACCTGTGGTCATTCAAGTTTGATCATTGTCGTTAAAGTTTTGCTCCAGACACAATAAAGTCACAATAGACGTTTCAGTGTCCATGTGACGTGGGAATGATGACGTGGACAATGTGCAAAGGGGCTCTATGCCACATGTCAGCCATGCATGTATTTTTTTTTCAGGTGGCGATGAATTAAAAAAATAAAATAAAATAAACTATGGTTATAAACTCAAGTAAAATAGAATTAACTATGATTTGGCCCACCTAATTTCATAGATTGTAAAAATTTCAAGTACAACTCGTAAAATTGATTTTGTGAATTTTTCACGTCATTATTTCAACATTTTGTGGATATTAAAATGGTCACTGTGATTTTATTATGGCTGGAACAAAACTTTAGTGACACATCGAACTGTCCAAGAGCCTATGTTTTATTGATTGAGTTTGGATATATGTTTATGGAAAATTTGCAGGAGCATTCCATTTTCTAACGTATATTATTTTAACACACGCTTTAAAATAACTTTCTATTTTTTAGGTTACGTATGTTTGTAAAAAAAAAATTATGTTTTGTAAAATATTAAATAAAAGAAAACTATGTTGGAAAATATAAAAAAGTGATGGGTGATTATTGTTTTTGCAAGGAAATAATGAATAGAGCAGAGTAATTAGGAAAAAAAACTTTCGCCTAGGATTTCCTATGGTCCACTGCGGCTGCCTCTCTGGTTCTCCATTGTAGGTTAGATCCTTTCCCTGCCTCTTGGGTCTTCTTTCTCGCTCAACGTAGTCTGTCTGTCTGTCAATTTAATTTTTGTTTTCTGGATTGGATTATTCCAATATGCCACACGATCTTGAATCTCTGCTTGATAAATTCTCATTGAATGATGGTGAGGAAGACGTTGTCGATCACGTTGAGCCAGAGGTTCCGATTGAACGTTGGTGTGTCACGGGTCGAAATCTTTCTCAAAAACCTCTACATATCAAAGCGTTATCAGGCGCTCTCAGCGGTCAGTGGAGGATGCAACGGTTCACCATTCAGGAAGGAGAGGAGGGTCGATTCGTTTGTGAATTTACTCATAGACGAGATCGAGATCGAATCCTTCGGGAAGGCCCTTGGTTGTTTGAACGCAATTTAGTGGTGTTGGCTGGTATTCATGGGAATGAAAAACCCTCTGATATATTGCTGAATCAGGTTGCTTTCTGGGTTAGGGTGTATGATCTTCCTCTAAACCAGAGAAATAGAAATATGTTACAGGCTATTGGAGGAAAATTGGGATTGGTGGTGCAGGTGAATGATGATGAGGTCTCTGCTGTTGGTAAATATGTCAGAATACGAGTCAATATTGACATTACAAAGCCTATTATGCGTAGAATTTGTATAAGGAACAGTAAAGGGGAATTATGTTGGGTTTTCTTTCGCTATGAGAAACTCTCTAATTACTGCTATTGGTGTGGGATTATCGGACATAATCATGATGAGTGTGAACTCAAGCCTGAGGATTCTGTTGTGGAGGAATGGCCATACGGTACTGCATTACGGGCCTCGCCTACTCGGATGTGGTCTGTAAGTCCTGGTAAGGCGGCTGATGTGAGGAAACCGGCTCCTCAATTTTCACAAACTTCTGAGTCCACACGTACACCAGTTAATAGGAATTTGTCTACTGAATTAAGGAATGCAGAAGTGGCAGGGGAAGTCTGTATTGCTGTTGTTACAGAGGAAAAAATTGATTCAAGCAGGAACCATGATGGAGGAATATGTGGTGGTACACGTGTTGAGGATGAATCTAGCACTGGGATAGGCAAGAAGGAAAAACAACTACGACATGTTACAATACGTCGGGATAGATTGGGTACCTTCACTACACAAGATAGTCAATCTGAATCTCGGAAGAGGCAATTAACTGATAAAATGGATATTGATGGGACTAATTGTAAGAAGAATAAATGTGATATTGAAGGGGTGGAGACCGCTCAACGGTCCCACCCGGGATTATGAAAATCTTCAGTTGGAATGTCCAGGGGGTGGGCAATCCTTGGACATTCCGTACCCTTAGGAAGCACCTGAGGGAGTCTAGCCCAGATTTGGTTTTCCTTATGGAGACTAGAATGAGGAAGAGTGAATGTGATCGATTTTATTTTTGTTTTCCGGAGTACAATTTCTTTATAATTGATGCTATTGGTAGGAGTGGGGGACTAATTTTTGGTTGGAGAAAGGATCTGAAAGTTGAAATAACTCGGTATTCGGCTCATAGTGTATATTTTATTGTAAGGAATGATGAGGCTACTGTTTAGAGGGGTTTGGGTATTTATGGATGGCCGAAATCTCAAAACAAAAAATATACATGGGATCTCATAAAGGAATATTATCATATGGACCCTTACCCAATAATTATTTTTGGTGATTTTAATGAAATATTATGGAGTTCGGAGAAGATTGGTGGGAGGTTCAGGGATAATGCGGAGATGCAAAAATTTCAAGATTGTATTGAGGATTGTCAATTGAGTGATTTGGGATGCTCTGGACCACAGTATACTTGGTTCAATCGCCGTTCTGGTCCTGCAACTATATGGGAGAGATTGGATAGATTTTTAGCCTCGGACGAATGGAGTACTGCGTTCCCGTTTGCTGTAGTCAGGAACTTAGCGCGGGTGTCTTCTGATCATTGTCCTATTCTACTTGTATCTGAGGGATTGATGGGCCTAAATAGACGAGTAAAAATATTCCGCTTTGAACAAGTTTGGGTACAGGATCAGAACTGTAAAAGTGTTATTCAGCAAGCATGGTCGAACGGTCCAAGTTCTGTAACCGAAAAAATTGCATCTTGTGCCAGTAGTTTACAGCGATGGAATAGGAATTCTTTTGGTAATATTGGTTATCGAATCAAACAAGCATATAAAGAATTGGAACTTATTCAGGCTAAGGCTGACCCTGCTCTTAAATCTGAAGAAGTTAAATGTCAGAAGCATATATCTGAATTATCTCAAATGGAAGAAGTCCTTTGGAAGTAGAGATCTCGTACTGAATGGCTTAAAGAAGTTGATAGGAATACGGCTTATTTTCACCGAAGAGCTTCTGCTAGACGTCATAATAATTTTCTGAAAAAACTCCATGATGGATCAGGGAATTGGAAGGAGGGTGCGAATGAATTATCTGAACTGATCACTTCGTATTATTCCAATCTCTTCACGTCAGGTGAGGTGCAGGATTGCTCTGAGTTTGTGTCTGCTATTGACACTTCTGTAACTTCTGATCAGCAGGCCGAATTGGTAGCCGATTTCACTAGGGAGGAGATTGTGGCTGCAATAAACCAGATGAACCCATCAAAATCTCCAGGACCTGATGGAATGTCAGCATGCTTTTACCAGTCTTTCTGGAGCATTATAGGTGATGATATTATAACTACTGTGATGGATTGTCTTAAAACAGGAAATATGCCTCAAAATTTGAATCACACCTACATTGCACTCATTCTAAAAATAAAAAATCCAACTATGGTGCAACAATTACGGCCTATTGCGTTATGCAATGTTCTCTATAAAATTATCTCGAAGGTGATTGCTAACCGATTAAAATGTGTTTTACATTGTTTGATTTATGGCTCTCAGGCGGCTTTTGTTCCTGGTCGTCAGATTACTGATAATGCTATTATCGCGTTTGAAGCTTTCCATAGTATGAAAACTAGAATGAAGGGTCGGTCTGGGTTCTTTGCTCTCAAATTGGATATGAGTAAGGCTTATGATCGAATTGAATGGGAGTTTCTTAGGAATGTTTTAATAAAGATGCAATTCCCTTCCCATTTTGTGCAGCTTATTATGATGTGTGTATCGACGGTTACTATGTCCTTTCTGATAAATGGCCAACCTAGTGGTTTTGTTAAACCTGACAGAGGGATTTGTCAAGGAGATCCGATATCCCCCTATTTATTCCTATTATGTGCTAAAGCCTTCTCTGCTAATATCAGAAAAGCTGTTGTCAACCAATCGTTACATGGATTTAAGGTTAGTAGTCAGGGGCCTATAATTTCACATTTATTTTTTGCAGATGATTCTATGATTTTTGGGAAAGCTACGTCGGGGAATATTACTACCATTCAGACACTTCTTTCTAAATATGAACAGGTTTCAGGTCAAACTATTAATTTTGAGAAATCTGAATTTTTTTTCAGTTCGGCTGTTCCTATGGAAAATAAGGTTATGCTTGCCCAACTTCTGAATGTTAAGGTCACTGGTGAATTCCCTAAGTATCTTGGATTGCCAACAATAATTGGGCGCTCAAAAAAGATAGTTTTTGCATCTATTAAAGAACGCATTATGAAAAAAGTTAAATCCTGGGAGTCAAAATTTTTGTCGGTTGTGGGTCGTGAGGTTCTTATAAAAGCGGTTCTCCAGTCAATCCCTGGTTATATTATGTCATGCTTTCTATTACCAGAATCTTTCTGCAGGGATATTCAAAATATTATTAGCAAGTTCTGGTGGGGAGGTACTGAGGAAAAACGCCCTATTTATTGGTTAGCATGGGAGGCATTGTGTAAATCCAAATTCATGGGAGGGTTGGGATTTCGGTGGCTTCGGTCTTTCAACATTGCTATGCTCGCTAAACAATGTTGGAAGCTCTATAAGGATCCTGATTCACTATGCTCTCGGGTGATTAAAACCAAATATTACAATAACGGCAATTTTCTTACGGCTATGTTAGGTAATAACCCAAGCTTCTTCTGGCGAGGGATATGTGAGGCAAGGAAAGTATTTACTGAAGGCTTAATGTGGAGAGTTGGTAATGGTAATCGAATTCATATATGGAATGACAATTGGATCCCTGGACTTAATTGTAAAAAACCATTGGTTTCGTTGGTAACCCCGAGACCAAATATGGTTAGTGAACTAATTGATTCTGATGGGTGTTCGTGGAGAAGAAGCCGGGTTTGTGAGGTTTTTGGGGAAGAGGAGGCTCAGGAGATTTTGAAAATCAAACTTAGTTTTAGAAAACCTTCGGACGATACATACTGGGGTTTGGAAAAAACAGGTATGTTTACTGTGCGTTCATGTTACTATTTGGCCGAAGAGGTGAGATATAAGTTGGAAAGTCGAGCTTCATCTTCAATAACATGTTCTGATCATTGGAAGGCTATGTGGAAACTTAATATACCACCTAAGATTCAACACTTCCTATGGAAAACCTTGAAAAATAAACTCCCTAGTTTATTAAATCTACAGAAACGGAGTCTGAATGTCGATATCACTTGTACTCGATGTGGTCAAATGCCGGAGGATATTCATCATGCTCTTCTCAAATGTCCAAGTGTTAAAGAATTATGGCAAACTATAGCATTACCAGCCCGTTTGGACAAGATTTACGCTACTGATATGTGGGATGTTTTTATTTTTATACTGCAGAATTTTTCTGTGCAGGAACAAATACGTGGAATTATGGCTTTGTGGTGGTGTTGGTATAAGCGGAATCGATGGTTATATGCAGGTGAGGATATACCAAATTCGGTGGTATTGAAGAGTGTTGATGACTTGCAACTTGAATGGAATACCTGTCGTGATCATCTGCCGGTTTTCTGCCATCAAACATCTGCTGTTCCGCTTGGTACTGATAGTGGGAGTGTTCGTTGGGCTGCACCAGCTGCTGGAATTTATAAAATCAATTGTGATGCTTCTTGGGACGCGCTAACGGGAAGGACTCGTGTGGGTATTATTGCACGTGATGCGTAGGGCTATATTCTTGCATCTGCTGGTCTTCCAGTTGCGGACTGTCATTCAACGGAAGAAGCAGAGTTGGTCGGTATTTTAGAGTGTGTTCAATTTGCACAAGATTGCTGTCTAAATCCAGTTATAATTGAGTCGGATGCGGAAAGTGTTATCAATCGATTGCAAAGTGGAACTATCCCACAATCACTTCTTGCTTTTTTATATGCTGATGTTCTATCTCTTAGATCAGCTTTTTCATCTTGTCAGTTTCAATTTATTTATCGAGAAGGCAATAAAGTAGCTCACGCTCTTGCTAGTTGGGCAAAGGACTTCAACTCCAAAATTGTTTTGATGGAGGATTGCCCGACGAGTGTATGGAGCTTAGTTTGTAATGATCAAATTAGCCTACAGGCTTAATATATCTATTAATCTTTCATAAAAAAAAAGGATTAATCCCTTATTTGGGATAATTTTGAAAAAAGAAATACTTTAATAGACCTGGTTGGGAAATATTCCCCTAGAAGGGGCTATTCCTAACCATAGTCATGTAAAAGAATTTTTTTTATTATAAAATTACTCATTACGGCGCCATGGGTATGTTGACAGGAATCCTTATGATTCCTGTCAACTATGTCACTGCCCAAAATTTATATAAATAAATTTTAAAAAATTATTTATATAATATTTTTTTAAAAATTTATATAATAAAATGTTTAAATTTTATTATATTATAAAAATAAAAATAAAATTATGTCTAACATTAGGTTAAATTTGTATAATTTAATACGTTGGGACTAAATCTGTATTTCGTTTGAAACGTTACGGTTAAATATTTAGTGCATTACTAATGTATGAAATTATATAAATTTAATCCTAACATCTCAAGGGAAGTGCAGATTTAGCGCTAACGTATGAAATTATATAAATTTAACCCTAACGTTTTAAGCGAATAGAAGATTTAGCTATAACGTATAAAACTGTGCAAATTTAACCCTAACGTTTCCAAGCAAAATCAATTTTAACCACGTGCTACAGAAAATTTGAAAAGACTTGTTTGACTGTTATTTAGCTACATCAGACCTTCTAAACCAGTTTGTCGATAAATTGAAGCAGTTTCATTTATTTTTTGTAACTATATTAATAACACAGTAAAATATTTTAGACCGTTTAAAAAAACTAAACCTGCTACATATAAATTAATCGCTTTTTTTTAAATTGTTTAAAATATTTTACTGTGTTAATAATTTATTAAATATTTTTTTTATTAGTAATGCACTAATTTAACCTTAACGTTTACAAGCAAGATCAATTTTAACCATATGCTAACGAAAATTTGAAAAGATGTGTTTGACTGTTATTTATAGAAAAACTGGTTTAGAAGATCCGATGTGGCTAAATAACAGTTAAACAATGGATTAACCCTATAAATTTGTACAATTTCATACGTTGCGGCTAAATTTGCACTGCACTTGAAACGTTAAAGTTAAATATTTAGCGCATTATTAAAAAAAATATTTAGTACTTCGAGCAATTTAGAGACAACTCAAAAAAAAATATTTAGTGCATTAATAACACGGTAAAATATTTTCGATAATTTCAAAAAAAAATTGTGATTCATTTATATGTAGCAGGTTTAGTTTTTTTAAACTGTCTAAAATATTTTATTGTGTTATTAATATAGTTAAAAAAATGTATGAAACTGCTTCAATTTATCGACAAACTGGTTTAGAATGTCCGGTGTAGCTAAATAATAGTCAAACATGTCTATTCAAATTTTCGGTAGCGCGTGACTAAAATTGATTTTGCTTGAAAACGTTAAGGTTAAATTTGCACAATTTCATACGTTAAGGCTAAATCTGCACTTCGCTTAAAACGTTAAGGTTAAATTTATACAATTTCATACGTTAGAGCTAAATCTGCACTTCTCTTGAAACGTTAGGATTAAATTTACACAATTCATACGTTAGTAATGCACCAAATATTTAACCGTAACGTTTCAAATGAAATATAGATTTAATTCTAACGTATGAAATTATACAAATTTAACAATAACGTTACAGTTATAATTTTATTTTTATAATATAATAAAATTTAAAAAATTTATTATATTTTTTTGAATCAAAAAAATTTATTATATTAATTTTAAAAAATATTATTATATAAAAAAATTAAAATTTATCATATAAATTTTGGGCAGTGGCTACGCCACCGCCGTAATGGTTTAAATTATATTAAAAAAAATAGTTTTTCTTTACCATGGTTGGGAATAGCCCCTTCTAGGGGAATATTTCCCAACCAGATCTATAAGGATATTTTTTTTAAAATTGTGTTAACTAAGGGATTAACCCATCAAAAATTTAGTAAAGTGTTTTACTTTTTTGAAAATGGTAAAACATTTTTTACACTTTTTTGTATAATTTTCTATTGGATAATCTAAAATTTTCCGTTGACTTATTTTCATATAAAAGCAAAAAAATCAAAAAAGTATTTTCGATAAAGAAAAGGAATGAACCCTAAATTTTCTTTTATCCAAACGGAGATTTGGGTAGATTTTTCGGTTTATTAAAAATAAGGACCTCAAAATAGAAATGAGCATTAGTGATTTTAAAATTGAAAAATTCAAAGACTTGGTGATATTTTCTAAGAATTTTAATTCTTCAACTTTTTAATTTTGAGACCATTCAGGTGTTGTTTTATGAGGAGAAAGAAACATGAATATTTAGATAGAGAAATCTCCGAAAGTGATGATTTAAAAAAAATTAAAACTTTGGTTCCATAAAAACTGTGGTACTAAACGAATTTAATTTTTTGAATTTTTTATTTTGAGGTCGTTAACGGTCATTTTTATCAAAGTCCAGAAACAGCAGTTCGACTTTCTCTCTCCTGGCGGCGATGAACATCGCGTAACCCATCGTGCAATCGTCCGAGGCCTCCGCCGCCCTGCTTGTGGCCGCGCCTCCCCTCCGCGCCCTTCCCTCCGCGCCGCCGGTATCATCTCGCCGCTGGTCTACTGTTATGCCGCCAGACTCTCCCTCAGCGTCGTTCGTTTCGGAGCCGGAATCCATCGCATTTCTGTTCGGACGGAGGGCCTTCTCCAAGCAAGTTTCTGGATCTTCTTCTTCTCCGACTGTTCCGGTGACTCCTCTGCAATGGTTAAGAAGGCCGTAATACCTACGGCTATCCCGGCCTCGACTATGCCTCTGATTTCTGAAGAAGGAGGGTTCAAAGCTGTCAAAATTCCGCAATTAATATACGAGGAGCGGGTGAAATTATTCCAGCACTCTGTAATTGGGAGAATTTCATTGAACAAAGGCGAGAGCCCTTGGAAGCACACTGAATTGAAGCAACGTCTGAACCAGGTATGGAAACGTTCTATGGATTGGCAACTTATATCTTTGGGTAAAGGTTTTTATCAAATTATTATGCCTCATGAGATTGCTTTGCAAACTATTTGGGGAATGGGTGCCATTTCTCTTAAACCGGGAATTATTTGGTTTACTCTTTGGACTCCATGATTCAATCCTGATACTCATAAGTCCACTTCTGCACAAGTATGGGTTAGATTATATAATTTGCCTTGGGAGTTTTGGGACACTCGAATAATTGCCAGTATTGCACGAGTGATTGGGGTTCCAATTCGTTTTGATAATAACACCGTGAATGGAGAATTTGGACATTATGCTAGGGTGCTTGTTGATGTTGATCTTTCTTATGAAATACAATCAAAACTTAGAGTAGACACTGATAGTCATAAGCAATGGGTATATCTTGAATATGAGCGTTTGCCGGCGCTTTGTGGAACTTGTTCATCTATTGGACATACCTCAGCTAAATGCAGGAGAAATCTCAAGGAACAACCTAAGCCACAGGCCCAGAGGACTGTTCATTCTGGAAAGGGGCAGGGGGCAAACCGAACTAACACTAAGCAGGCTAAGGTACAAAAGGATCCTCAAACTTCTGTTCAGGATCCGGTGGATGTAGAAGAGGGCGAAATTGCTGCTCCTCTGCAACTTGTGTTGCACCAATCGGTTAACAATAACAGCTTGGGACATGAGGAGGGTAAGAAAAGTTGGGGTGAGCGAAATGATGAAGATACCAGTTCTGTTTCGGGTTCTGATGGATCATCGGAGCCTTTTTCTCCAATGGTTGATATCAATTGCATCCCTGAGGTAAATACCGAATGGATTACCACTAGGAAGAAAGCTAAATCCAAGACAAAAAAAAAGATTGTGTTGATTCTCGTTCTAAGGAGCAAGGTAGGTCTTCACTACCTAAATGATCACTCTCTACTGGAACTGCAGGGGTATTAATAACCCTAGTATGCAGAGGGCTTTGAAACTCATTTGTTCTGTCAACCATCCGGATCTGGTATGTATCTCTGACCCTATGGTTGCTTTGGATAGGATTCATTCTTCATTCTGGAATTCCATTGGCTTGCAGTTTGTTGCTGGGAATCCTTGTAATTCTATTTGGCTTTTTTGTAAAATTGGTACCCTTCATCTCTGCTCTATGATTCTTTGTCATGATCAACACATCTCTATCAACTATGGTAGTGCCACGGATTACACTCAACTCTCTTTTGTCTATGGTAGTAATTTTTTTGGTAGACGACGAATTCTTTGGGATTCGCTCAGTGCTATTGTGGGCAGCAGAAAAAAGCTGGTTATAGGTGATTTCAATGCAGTCATCGGTGCTCATGAAAAGACGGGTCGTAGTCCTTCTTGTTGGGGTTTAGTGTCCTATAGACAATTGTTCTAGGATACAAACTTAATGTAAATGAATTGTTCTTTATATCATTTGTTTAATGAGATATATGTTTATAACTATATAAAGGCAATCCCTTTTAAGCACTAGATAAAGTCTGATAAAAGGAAATCCGTAAGTTTATTTAAAGTGATTATAAAGTGTTCATACAAGCATGAAGTGAGACAAAACTTTATAGTAAACTGATAAACTTAAAACCACCCCAAGTCAAGTGATATGTTTGGGATTGACATATCACTGTTGAGACTTGTATGTAACAATGTCTTCTGTCCGACAGAAAGCTGATCTCACAAGCTTCATATATACAAATATCTGGACAGTTACATAGATCCGATGAAACGTTGTTCATTAGGATTGGGGATCCGATTTGAGATAACAGGATGGGTAGATTCATCCTTGTCACCTGTTCATCTCATTGGTATTAATAGGTATAACTAATCCTCAGACTCAAAGGAATATTAATTGGTATTCTGGATTACGGAATGTGATGCTTTGACTCTGGTGTAACACGATCCTTAACAGAGATAACTCTGGGGTGTGAATAGTAGACGTTGGGTATCACAGGAAGTAATTACGGAGTCATTATATATTGGATTGAGCATTTATCACTCCCGATAAATAGGAGATACATCCATGGATCGCTTGTGGAAGACTCGACTCTAAATCCTTGCAAGGTGATAGCTTAAGAGTAAGAAATACAGATTTCACTTAACCTATCTTTTTGAGTTGACTAGGGCCTGTACAAGTAAAATGAACGTCTCGCTATATGTGACTTGACATCACCCATAGTCATAAGATCCAGTTCAAGGATGTAGTTGATAAAGGATCGAATTATACTGTAACTAATACGGAAAGGTTAACGACAGAATCAACCTGTCTTCTTATAGCTATGGGGGAATGATTACGGACTTGCTAATCACATACTCTGTACATCATTCCGTTATGCAAAGATTAAATATAATTCTTTGAAAATTAATTTAATAACGTTGCATACGGCTAGAAGCAATAAGAACCTAATGGATCACACATAAGACTTGGAACCTAAAAGAGAGATAGATGTTAATTAATTGATAGAAGCCCAATTGAGCCCAATAAGGCCCATGGACATAAGAGGGTCGAAATTCATGTAGTGATATACATGAATAATTAATTTGAATTTGTTAATCCTAATTAGATTAGGAATATGAATTAAATTAATTAAGAGATAATTAAGTTAGGAGTTTTAATTAGATTAATATACTCATATTATTATCCAATAAGGTTATTATTATTATTATTCTTAGGGGGTGTTTGGTTAGTCCTATTTAGAGTAGGGAATGAGAATCATGATATTTAATTACTATTGTTGATGTTTGGTTTTATAAAATTTGATGTAGGAATGGAATCATATTCACCCCACTATGGGAATCAACCATTCCCTCTCCCTTCCCCTTCAATCAAATATGATTCCCATTCTCTTATTAAATTTAATTGAAAAAAAATAAAAATAAAATAAAACTCACGTTTTTATTTTCTCAAAAAAAAAAACCCACGTTTTATGCCTTTAACTGCCTATATATAAAAAAAAATTAAAAAGTTAACCATCCACACATATGTTCTACCGTATATTATAATATATTGTATTCATTTATATAATATAATTTAGTATATTGTTAGAATAATAATTCTAAAAATCTAGTATAATAATATAATCTTTCTAGGATCCTATATTCATAAAATATAATCTAGTATATTATAGTGGATTGCTCTACAAATAGTATATTGTTAGAATAATAAATTTTATAACTATAATATAATATAGTATATTTATTTATATTAATTCAATTTATAAATATTTTTATAATTAATTTTTTTTCAGTTAGTTTTCATATTTTATTTATTTATTAAAATTTAAGAAATTTTAATTTTGTTCATTATCGATTTTGATTTTGATTCCAATTCCGAAATTTAAACCAAACACTCTTAAAAGTAATCGGATTCCGATTCCGAATTAAACCAAACAAAATAAATAAATAATCATTCCGATTCTGATTCCGTAACATTCCGATTCCGATTCCAACTCCGATTCCGAAGTTTGAACCAAACGCCCCCTTAATATATTAGATATATAGTGAGATAATAATTAGGAATTCTATTCCGAATGGAATTCCTATTCAGTAACCTAATTCTATCTAACTAGGGATTAGATACAAGAGATTATAAATACCCCTTCCCTTGAGATTTTCGAAATCCAAGCAAGCCATACCCTACTTGTGATTTTCGAAATTCACCTAGTCTAAGTGAGAGAAAATTCGACACCCCTAGTTCGAGGACGAGATTTCTCTACGGCTTCGTTTGATCAATTAATTTTCATCTATTTCTTTTATCCTTGATCTTGTGTTGATTAGTTAGAGGCAATCTACTTTGGTTGCTGTTCAACGGTTGATACTAAATTAATCTTCCCGTGTTTTATTTCGTGTTTGGGAACTCGAAGAAGAAAAACAAACAAAAGGGAGAAATTCGTTTTACTACTCCTACATCAGGTCAGTTCACGATTTCGCGGATTCCCGGAGATTGAACCGTCGGATCGTCGCGATATTTGGACAGGAGCTTCTAGACATATTCTTCCACGTTTTCACCGAAGGGATTGTCGTTCGGAGGTCTGGAAGGTCTGTTTCGGATAGGGAAAGATTGGTAGACAGTTTCTATCTCTTTTGAAGTTGTGGGCACTTCGTTTGCAACGGTAGATAGAACTTCTAAAAGGTATTTCTTCTTATCCTTCTTTATATGAAATAACGGTTAACGGATTTTGTGGTTAAATGGAAATAGGTTAAAATTTTTATATTTCCGCTGCTATACCTTAGCCTAATTTCCAACAGTGGTATCAGAGCCATCGTTAAATCCGTTATTTCATATATGAAAATTTAGAAGTTTTCAATAGGATTGAATAAATATTTATAGTTAGGATTAATTAACAAATTGTTTTGATTAATTGATTCTAAAGATAAATAAGTTTTAATTAAAATAGATTATGCGTATGTTCCTAATTATTTTGGTTGATAATCATTATAACGAAATCTATTAGTTTTATAGTTAGATTGATAAAATCAGTTTTATTAATTCTAAAGATAAAACGGAAATCTATAGTAGTTTTTCCTATTTTCTGAAAATCGTTTTAAAACCGTTTTAGAACTGATATATATATATATTTAAAATCGTTTTTATATTTAAATATATATGTTTCAGAAATTGATATAACTCCGCCTGTGAGGGTCACTTGGTGGCCTTTACAGCCGGTCCCAAGCCCGGACAAAGGAGGAGGGTTGCGGTAGGTTTGTGGCGGCCAGCGTAAAACTTAGCCACATCTTATGACATGAACCATAATATAAATACCGTTGGGGCGTTCCCTACTCAGCGACGCGCTGCACTTCCTAGACCCGGGTGTAGTGATAAATGTGCAAGGGTTGCTAGGTCGTCGCCCCGAAGCGGCGCGCCACCCCAGGACCCGGGGGTGGTGTCAAATATGCAAGGGTTGCGGGTAAATAAGCTAGTCCACGGTAATGGTAGGGGTAGGGGTAAGGGTAGTAGGTTACGCTTTGGGACATGGAACATAGGTTCTTTGACAGGAAGATTAGCTGAAATTGTAGATGTTATGAAGAGGAGGAGAATAAATATATTATGCCTACAAGAAACCAAGTGGGTTGGAGCCAAGGCTAGAGAGATAGCTCCTTGGGGTTATAAGCTTTGGTACTCAGGAAAGGATAAGGGTAGAAATGGAGTAGGTATTCTTATTGATAGGGAGTATATTGATGAGGTAGTAGCGGTGTCTAGGAAGAGCGATAGAATTATGAGTGTTAAGCTAGTGATAGGGGATGAGGTTGTGAATGTCATTAGTGCATATGCGCCACAAATAGGATTAGATGTGTCTATAAGACAAGCTTTTTGGGATGACTTAGAGGAAGTGGTGCAACAGGTTCCTAGGGATGAAAAAATGGTACTAGGGGGTGATCTCAATGGACACGTGGGTTCTAGGCGAGATGGGTTTGAGAGTGTTCATGGAGGGTATGGTTTTGGAGATAAGAATGAAGCAGGAAATGATATTTTGGAATTCGCATCAGCCTATGACTTGAGTATCATGAACACATGGTTTATGAAGAGAACATCCCACTTAGTGACTTATCGGAGTGGCGGTAATGCGAGCCAAATTGACTTCTTCTTAGTAAGGAGTGCTTGGAGAAAGAGTTATATTGATTGTAAGGTGATCCCTGGTGAGAGTACGACAACCCAACATAGAGTAGTGGTGCTAGATTTTCGAAGTAGGAAATGTATAAGAAAACAAACACCTCAAGTAGAGACTAAGATTAAGTGGTGGAAATTGCAAGGGGAGAATCAACAAAAATTTGTGGATGAGATGACCAAAAAAGATATTTGGACTTGCAATATGGATTCAGATATAGATTCAATATGGAATAAGATGGAGCATAGTATAAGGGAAGTAGCGAAGGAAGTTCTAGGGGAATCTAAAGGTAGCATGCCACCGGGTAAGGACACATCTTGGTGGACAGAAGAAGTACGACAAGCAGTAAAGAGTAAGAGAGAATCCTATAAACTATTGGGGAAATGTAGGAGTGACGAGAACTACGAAAAATACAAAGAGGCTAAAAGGGAAGTAAAGAAGGTCATACGAGATGCTAGAGCAAAGGTGAATCGGGATCTGTATACAAGATTGGATACGAAAGAAGGGGAAAGAGACATATATAGAATTGCTCGGATGAGAGATAGGAAGACGCGAGATCTCGGAAAAGTTAAATGTGTGAAGGATGTGGACCAGAAAGTCCTCCTTGGAGATAAGGATATCAAGGAACGATGGAGGTCCTATTTTGATGACTTATTTAATGGAGATCGCCAACAAGATGTTGGAGATATAAGTATCCATCACGATATGATAAATCATGAATGCCTGCGGAGAATTCAAAAGGGTGAAGTCAAAATGGCATTAAGTAAGATGAAGTTGAAGAAAGCAGTAGGACCTGATGGCATCCCTATTGAGATTTGGAGATGTTTGGGAGAAAGAGGAATCGAATGGTTGACGACGTTCTTCAACAAAATTTGGAGAAACAATAAGATGCCATCAGAATGGAGGAAAAGTACCTTAATCCCTTTGTATAAGAACAAAGGCGATGTCCAAGATTGTGCCAACTATCGGGGAATCAAATTAATGAGTCACACTATGAAACTTTGGGAGCGAGTGATTGAACAAAGGCTAAGGAGGACGGTGAAGATCTCGGAAAACCAGTTTGGCTTTATGCCGGGAAGATCAACTATGGAAGCCATCCATCTAATGAGACAATTAATGGAGCACTATCGAAATAAGAAGAAAGACTTGCATATGGTTTTCATTGACTTGGAGAAAGCATATGATAAGGTACCAAGGGAAGTACTTTGGTGGGCCTTGATAAGGAAAGGCATTTCGCGGAAATATATTGACATCATAAAGGACATGTATGAGGGAGTATGCACGAGTGTACGTACTAGTGTTGGGAAAACTGAAGAGTTCCCTATTACGATTGGAGTGCATCAAGGTTCCGCACTAAGCCCATTTCTTTTTGCCATCGTTATGGATGAACTAACAAGTTCACTTCAAGATGGTATACCATGGTGCATGCTGTTTGCAGATGATATTGTGTTGGTTGATGAGACGAAAGAAGGAGTGGAGATGAAGTTGGAACTATGGAGGCAAACTCTAGAATCTAGAGGCTTTAAGTTGAGTCGAAGTAAGACAGAATATTTGGAGTGTAAGTTTAGCGGCCGTAGGAGTAGGGAGGCAGGGACAATCACCCTAGATGGGAGAGTTGTTCAGGCCTCGGATTGCTTCCGGTATTTAGGATCTATTATCCAAACGGATGGAGAAGTAGATGGAGATGTTGCCCATAGGATTAAAGCTGGTTGGTCGAAGTGGAAGAGTGCTACGGGTTTCCTTTGTGATCCCGGCATGCCTAATAGATTGAAGGGAAAATTCTACCGGACGGCAATTAGACCAGCATTGTTATATGGTACGGAGTGTTGGGCAGTGAAACACTGCCACATCCATAAGATGTCGGTGGCGGAGATGCGTATGTTGAGATGGATGTGTGGTCACACGAGAAAGGACCGGGTGCGTAATGAAATAATTAGGACAAAAGTAGGGGTTACATCTATTGAGAATAAAATGAGAGAAAACCGACTAAGGTGGTTTGGCCATGTGAGACGTAGAGCGCTTGATGCGCCGGTTAGGAGAACCGAAGAGTGGCAAAGGGATGTAGTGGTGAGGGGTAGGGGAAGACCTAAGCAAACTTGGAGGAGGGTGATCGAGAGTGATATGAGTTTATTGGGAATTGAGGAAAATATGGTAGTGGATAGGACGGAGTGGAGGGAGCGAATCTGTGTCGCTGACACGACTTGATTTTCACGGTTTTATATGATGGTTCATGTTAGCCGACCCCGAATCATTTCGGGACTAAGGCTTTGTTGTTGTTGTTGTTGTTGTTTCAGAAATTGATAGTTTTCTGTTTTGATTATCGAATGAAAATTTGTTTAAAAGTTTGTTTTACCAATTTGTAAATCAAAATATTAAATGAATTAAAATCAAAATAATTGGGACGTGCATAATTAAAGTTTTGTATAGTTATATTAATCTAAAGATTAATATAAAAGATACGAAAACTATTAGAAGTAAAATTGGATGAAAGTTAATTGATAAGTTAATGTGATTAACATAAATATTACATAAGATAGTTATGTAATCAACCAATTAAATTTATTTAATTGAGTCTATGCATGTTTGGAGTTATGGACATATCTGGACCCTCTTTAGTCTTTTGGTATTTTTGAAATAGGGCCTGCGAGTCCTGCCTTTCTACTATCTATTGTAATTTCTCCTCTCATCTGATTCCCTTCAATTCAATTGAAGTTTTATTTAGTAGTATAAAAATTAATATGTAATTTCAAGGCGCCATGGAGAAGACGGAGGACCTAAAGAGAAATATGTAATAGTTAGTATTTCCTTAGGTTTGCCCTTTTATTCCGTCTCTGGCTCGACGGAATAATTTAGATGATATGTCCATAACGCCAATGTATGTGAATGTATGTGTCTGATGTATGCTAAAGCAAATCAAGACTAAGTTAGATTATGAGACCTAAAATAAAATCCCTCATTAAAAAGTTAAGTAAATAAACAAGTTATTAAAATCGGTTGCCCCTCCCTAATATTATAATTCAGCCGGTAGTGCTGAGGGCCTTTGTGTTGTTGAGTAAACTCAAGCTCGGGGTCCTTTCGGTAACACCTGAATTATCGAAAATCATTTTTCATGAATATGGGGTAATACTTAAATTAGATTATGATAATTGGATGAGTAAACTCATGTTGTCATAAACTAATGGGCAAGACGGTTGGGATTAATATGAATAGCATATTAGTTACTAATGTGGTTAGTAACCCAATAACTTAGGAATCACATTAAAGATGTGATTGATTACATGAATCTACCTAATGAATGAGACTAGCTTGTTGAGTAAACTCAAGGCGAAATCTCAGGAGTTAGGATCCTAGCTCACTAAAGGATTTGTGAAATTCTTCGAATTAATATGGAGGGCTATTAATTTGGCAAAATAGTGGGAGCAATCTAAAATAAACTAAAAGGCCTATAATTTTAGATTGATATACTTTAAGCAAATGAATGACATACGTTTACTCTTTCTCACTCTCAGGTTTAATTAAACCCACTCTTATAATCATGACTAAAACCAATCTGCAAAACATTCTTACCGATAACAAATTGAATGGTTCAAACTTCACCGACTGGTTTCGTAACCTCAAAATTATTTTGAAGTTCGATAAAATAGGGTATGTACTTGATACATCGATACCCCCTCTCCCTGCTGATGATGCTCCCATTGAGGAAATTAATGCTTACCAGAAGCATAAGGCTGATGATGATCATGCCGGATGCATCATACTTGCATCGATGACACCGGAATTACAAAGGCAACATGAGGTAATGGATGTCTATTCCATCATCATGCACCTAAAGGAATTGTTTGGGAAACAAACCAGGTGCGAACGCTACGAGATATCCAAGTTGCTATATCGTAGTAGGATGCAAGAGGGCACATCTGTCATGACACATTGTGTCAAGATGATTGGCTACATTACCAAACTTTCTAGTATTGGATTTGCGATGGATAACGAATTAAGTATAGACTTAATTCTTCAATCCCTCCCAGAAAGTTATTCACAGTTCATTATGAACTATCAGATGAATGACTTGCAAACCTCTCTTGAAGAGCTTGCAAATATGCTAAAGTCAGTTGAGCCCAATATGAAGAAAGACAAAGCCATACCGGCTCTTGTCATTGAGGGATCAAAGAAAAGGAAAGGGAGCTATCCCAATCCTAATTATCCCAAGAAAGGTAAGAAAGCCGTGCCCTACAAAGCTAAGGGAAAGGAAGTGAAGAAGCCCAAAGGAGAGTGCCACTTCTGTGGTAAAGACGGGCATTGGAAAAGAAACTGTTGGTGTACCTAGCCTTCCTTAAAAGGGGAAGAAGCTGGGACTTCAACATCTGGTATGTTTTATATTGAAATTTCACAGTCTGAATCTTTTGGTACTTGATACCGGATGCAGCCTGAGGATATTCCAGGAATATCTAGAAATATTATTTCTATTAGCCGCTTTGTTGACGACGGCTTTTCATATTTCAATAAAAGACAAGAGTTGCAATTTTTATAAAGATTCGATATTTTATTTTTCAGGAATATCACAAAATGGGATTTATGTGTTAGATGACAAAATTCATGTTTTTGCAATTGATACCAAAAGACATAAGCTAGATAATTCAACTTACTTGTGGCATTGTCGTTTAGGCCATATAAACAAGAGACGCATGCTAAAGCTACATTCAGATGGGCTTATAGATCCAATCGATCCCGAATCATTGGAAACATGCGAATAATGTTTAAAAGGTAAAATGACAAAGACACCCTTTAGCAATAAAGGTGAGCGTGTATCAGACACTCTAGGACTCATTCATTCAGATGTATGTGGTCCTATGTCAGTCCAAGCAAGAGGAGGATTCAGATTCTTCATAAGCTTCATAGATGACCATACCCGATATGGTTATATCTACTTGATGAAGCACAAGTCAGAAGCTTTTGAGAAATTCAAATGCTTCAAGAATGAAGTAGAAAATCAATTAGGAAAGAAAATAAAGACGCTTCGATCTGATCGAGGTGGCGAATATCTTTCAGATGATTTTCTGAATTATCTAACTGAATGTGGGATATGCTCACAATGGACACCTCCCTATACACCACAATATAATGGTGTGTCCGAGAGGAGAAACCGTACCCTATTAGATATGGTACGATCCATGATGAGCATGGCCTTACTTCCAAAGACGTTCTGGGGCTATGCCTTAGAAACTGCCCTCTTCACCCTAAATCGAGTACCAACTAAATCCGCTAGTTCCACACCATATGAATTGTTCGTTGGTAGGAAACCCGTGTTTTCATTTATGAGAGTATGGGGTTGTTCAGCCTTTGTCAAACGCATTGCGTCCGACAAACTAGATTCGAAATCTGATAAATGTTTCTTCATTAGATACCCTAAGGAAACTATGGGATATTACTTCTATCATCCAGATGATCAGAAAGTAATCGTATCCAAGCACGCAACCTTCTTAGAGAAAGAGTTTCTCGAAGAAACACAAAAGGGAAGCATGATTGAACTTGACGAAGTTCAAGAAGAAGAAACACCGACTGAAACAACAGAGGCGGTTGAGGTACCCGAAGGAGTCCCATTAGATGAGACTCCAGTGCCACCTATTCGTAGATCACAAAGAGTTCGTGAACTCCCAGTTAGATATGGTTTTCTAGTGGGAGATGATAATGAGGTTCCCGTGTTAGACGACGAACCCAAAAACTACGAAGAGGCTCTTACTAGTCCAGATTCTAAAGCATGGCTTGAGACCATGGATTCTGAAATGGATTCCATGTATACTAACCAAGTGTGGACTTTGGTTGATCCACCCGAAGGGATAATACCCATTGGGTGCAGGTGGATCTTCAAAAAGAAGACAGACATGGATGGAAAGGTTAACGCCTACAAAGCTAGGTTAGTAGCGAAAGGATATCGTCAGAAGCAAGGAATTGATTATGACGAAACTTTCTCTCATGTGGCTATGTCCAAATCAATCAGAATCATGCTTGCAATTGCCGCTCACTACGATTATGAGATTTGGCAAATGGATGTGAAAACAGCTTTCCTAAACGGAAACCTGCTTGAGGATGTATATATGATACAGCCTGAAGGTTTCATATCGAAGGATGCAAATAAAGTTTGCAAACTTCAGAGATCCATTTATGGACTCAAGCAAGCATCTAGAAGCTGGAATAAGCGTTTTGACGAAACCATAAAACAATTTGGTTTTGAACAAAATTGCGAAGAAGCTTGCATTTACAAGAAAGCAAGTGGGAGCTCTATAGCATTTCTCATACTATATGTGGACGATATATTATTAATGGGAAATGACGTTGCTCTCTTACAGTCAGTGAAAGTATGGTTATCTGGTAACTTCTCAATGAAAGACCTTGGTGAAGCAGCTTATATACTTGGTATAAAGATCTATAGAGATAGATCGAAAAGACTGCTTGGTCTTTCACAGGCTACATACATTGAAAAGGTGCTAAATCGGTTTAGCATGCTTGAATCGAAACGAGATAACTTACCCATGTTACATGGAGTAAAGTTAAACAATCATCAATGTCCTAAAACCGATGATGATAAACGACGCATGGCTGTAGTCCCGTACGCCAGCGCAATCGGTTCGATTATGTATGCTATGCTATGCACTAGACCTGACGTAGCGTTCACGTTATCTGTAACAAGTCATTACCAAGGGAATCCGGGAGACGAGCATTGGATTGCCGTCAAGAACATTCTTAAGTACTTGAGAAGAACTAAAGATATGTTCCTAGTGTACGGAGAAGGTGATCTGAAAATAGAAGGATTTTCAGACGCAAGTCATCTCACAGATGAGAATGATTATAAATCCCAATCAGGATACCTGTTTATCTTGAATGGGGGCGCGGTCAGTTGGAAGAGTTCCAAGCAGGGAAGCGTAGCTTTCTCTACGACCGAGTCAGAGTATATCGCATCTGCGGAAGCAGCAAAGGAAGCGGTTTGGATTAGAAAGTTAATTACAGAACTAGGTGTGGTGCCTGACATTGTCAATCCCATTACACTGTACTGTGATAACAATGGAGCCATTGCGCAAGCAAAGGAACCACGGTCTCATAATGCATCCAAGACCTTAAGCGATACCACATCATTAGAGAGATTGTGGCTAGAGGAGATGTGAGAATAGAAAGAGTACCTATAGAGGACAACGTTGCAGGTCCGTTGACAAAGCCTTTAACCCAGAGAATACATGATCGTCATTTAACTTCTACTGGGATAAGTTTTAGAAACAATTGGCTTTAGTCCAAGTGGGAGTATGTTGGGGTTTAGTGTCCTATAGACAATTGTTCTAGGATACAAACTTAATGTAAATGAATTGTTCTTTATATCATTTGTTTAATGAGATATATGTTTTATAACTATATAAAGGCAATCCCTTTTAAGCACTAAATAAAGTCTGATAAAAGGAAATCCGTAAGTTTATTTAAAGTGATTATAAAGTATTCATACAAGCATGAAGTGAGACAAAACTTTATAGTAAACTGATAAACTTAAAACCACCCCAAGTCAAGTGATATGTTTGGGATTGACATATCATTGTTGAGACTTGTATGTAACAATGTCTTCTGTCCGACAGAAAGTTGATCTCACAAGCTTCATATATACAGATATCTGGACAGTTACATAGATCCGATGAAACATTGTTCATTAGGATTGGGGATCCGATTTGAGATAACAGGATGGGTAGATTCATCCTTGTCACCTGTTCATCTCATTAGTATTAATAGGTATAACTAATCCTCAGACTCAAAGGAATATTAATTGGTATTCTGGATTACGGAATGTGATGCTTTGACTCTGGTGTAACACGATCCTTAACAGAGATGACTCTGGGGTGTGAACAGTAGACGTTGGGTATCACAGGAAGTAATTGCGGAGTCGTTATATATTGGATTGAGCATTTATCACTCCCGATAAATGGAAGATACATCCATGGATCGCTTGTGGAAGACTCGACTCTAAATCCTTGCAAGGTGATAGCTTAAGAGTAAGAAATACAGATTTCACTTAACCTATCTTTTTGAGTTGACTCGGCCTGTACAAGTAAAACGAACGTCTCGCTATATGTGACTTGACATCACCCATAGTCATAAGATTCAGTTCAAGGATGTAGTTGATAAAGGATCGAATTATACTGTAACTAATACGGAAAGGTTAACGACAGAATCAACCTGTCTTCTTATAGCTCTGGGGGAATGATTACGGACTTGCTAATCACATACTCTGTACATCATTCCGTTATGCAAAGATTAAATATAATTCTTTGAAAATTAATTTAATAACGTTGCATACGGCTAGAGCAATAAGAACCTAATGGATCACACATAAGACTTGGAACCTAAAAGAGAGATAGATGTTAATTAATTGATAGAAGCCCAATTGAGCCCAATAAGGCCCATGGACATAAGGGGGTCGAAATTCATGTAGTGATATACATGAATAATTAATTTGATTTTGTTAATCCTAATTAGATTAGGAATATGAATTAAATTAATTAAGAGATAATTAAGTTAGGAGTTTTAATTAGATTAATATACTCATATTATTATCCAATAAGGTTATTATTATTATCCTTAATATATTAGATATATAGTGAGATAATAATTAGGAATTCTATTCCGAATGGAATTCCTATTCAGTAACCTAATTCTATCTAACTAGGGATTAGATACAAGAGATTATAAATACCCCTTCCCTTGAGATTTTCGAAATCCAAGCAAGCCATACCCTACTTGTGATTTTCGAAATTCACCTAGTCTAAGTGAGAGAAAATTCGACACCCCTAGTTCGAGGACGAGATTTCTCTACGGCTTCGTTTGATCAATTAATTTTCATCTATTTCTTTTATCCTTGATCTTGTGTTGATTAGTTAGAGGCAATCTACTTTGGTTGCTATTCAACGGTTGATACTAAATTAATCTTCCCGTGTTTTATTTCGTGTTTGGGAACTCGAAGAAGAAAAACAAACAAAAGGGAGAAATTCGTTTTACTACTCCTACATCAGGTCAGTTCACGATTTTGTGGATTTCCGGAGATTGAACCGTCGGATCGTCGCGATTTTTGGACAGGAGCTTCTAGACATATTCTTCCACGTTTCCACCGAAGGGATTGTTGTTCGGAGGTCTGTAAGGTCTGTTTCGGATAGGGGCAGATTGGTAGATAGTTTCTATCTCTTTTGAAGTTGTGGGCACTTCGTTTGCAACGGTAGATAGAACTTCTAAAAGGTATTTCTTCTTATCCTTCTTTATATGAAATAACGGTTAACGGATCTTGTGGTTAAATGGAAATAGGTTAAAATTTTTATATTTCCGCTGCTATACCTTAGCCTAATTTCCAACACTTCTGACATAAGTTGTAGGGACTTTCGCGGTTTTATTAATAACAACGGGCTTGCGGAAATTGATAGTTCTGGTATGAAATTTACTTGGTCTAATGGTCGTATTGGCCATGAACATGTTGAATGTAAACTTGACAGGGCTCTTGTGTCTGATGATTTTGTTGATTCCTGGGATTCAATCAGCTGTTCTGTTCTCCCTCGCTATCAATCTGATCACAGTCCGTTACTTTTGGTTTGCAAAAATAGCTTGGCTCGACTAACCCGCTTTCGTTTTCTCTCTATGTGGACTACACATGATTCTCTAAGGGGTTTGATTGCCAACCATTGGCGTAACAGCCATGTTTCCCTTCCTCCGGCGCAGCTTCTTTATCATAAACTTAAATCTTTGAAGCCTAAACTGCGTATATGGAACAGAGAAGTTTTTGGTAGGGTGGAAGTAAATATTGCTATTGCTCAGTCCAGGCTAGCTGATATTCAAAGGGACATCTCTGTGTAGGGTTTGAATGAGAATTGGCATTAGATTGAGGCAGAAGCTCAGCGGGATCTTGATCTTCAACTGCACCGGCAGGAATTGCTTCTCCGTGATAAAAGCAGAGAAAAATGGCTTGAGGCGGGGGATCGGAACTCCAATTTTTTTCATCGTTCAGCCAAAGGTAGAAAAATTCAATCATCAATGGATTCTCTTCTCATAAACGGAATTTTGGTTGATGATGAGAATATCATTTCTCAACATGCTGTTGAATACTTTTCCACTCTTTTTACTAGCAGCAGGCTAGCTATTGATCAGGGTGCTATTGCTGCGGTTATTCCGGATTTGGTCAATTTGGTGGACAATGATAAGCTCACGTGGCGGCCAACGCTAGATGAGATCTGAGCTGCAGTTTTCAGTCTTAACCATGATAGCTCTCTGGATCCAGATGGTTATGGGGGATTCTTCTACCAACACTTTTGGGATATAATTGGTTCAGATGTTTGTAAGATGGTGCAGAGTTTCTTTGATACTGGCTGTATGCTTCCAGGTATGAATTCTAGTATTATGACTCTACTTCCCAAAGTTGCAGAAGCAAATGAAATTCAGCATTTTCGACCTATCGCCATGAGTAATTTTAATTATAAGATCATTTCAAAGATCCTTGCTGATAGGATTGCACCCGTCGCCACACGCATTGTTTCGGATAACCAATTCGGCTTCATCTCTAGTAGAAGCATTCACCATTGCATTGCTGCAGCCTCGGAAGGGGTAAATATGCTTAACAAGAATTGTTTTGGCAGAAATATGGATTTGAAGATTGATATCAGGAAAGCTTTTGACACCATTGACTGAAATTTTCTCCTGGCTGTTCTTGAATCTTTTGCGTTTTCTTTGCAATTTCGAAGCTGGATTTTGGAAGTTCTTCGGTCTGCTCATATATCAATTGCTTTTAGAGGGGGTAGCAAGGGTTATTTTAGCTGCTCATGTGGGGTCCGGCAAGGGGATTCACTTTCTCCAATTTTATTTGGTATTGCAGAGGATTTCTTTAGTCGTTGGTTGGCCAAGTTGGTGGGTGAAGGCAAGTTTCAACCCATGGTTTATCACAACTCTACTCCCTTTCCTTCTCACCTCTTATATGCAGATGATATGTTAATTTTTGGCAGGGCTACTCTTAAAAATATGAAATGTGTCAAGGACCTTTTCAACTTTTATGCAGCTATATCGGGTCAAACTGTTAACTGGGATAAATCCGCAATTTATTTTGGGAACAGTATCAGCATTTGGGGGGCTTGGCATCAAGGACATTGGGTTGTTCAACAATTCTCTTCTTGGTAAGTTCAGCTGGGATTTGATTCAAAACAAAGGATATATCCCTTCTATGCTGCGAAATCGCTTCCTTTATCAGTCTGGTATGCCTAAGTGCTATATTTCAAATTCTTCAGTTTGGACCTTTGTTTGTCCAATTTATGATCAGATCAGTCTGGAAGTGATCTGGTGGTTTGGAGACAATTCTGAACTGAATTTCTGGACGGACTCCTGGATTGCACCAACAGTTGCAAATCAGCTCGGCATCCCGGCAAAGATACATCGCAATCTTTATGAACCGATTCACTCCTTTCGCACTGATGATTCTTGGACTAATTTGCATCATCTCCCTGATCTTGTGCAATTGAACATTCAGAGGGTTTCTGGTAGTCGGGACGGAACCGACTCGTGTGTGTGGAAACCGGCCATGTCAAGTATGTATTCCGCCAAAGGTTTCTATAGTTCCTGCTGCAACAACACTTCGGTTGAGTGGAACAAATTCCTTTGGAATGCCTTTGTGCCGCGTAGGCGGTCTGTCACCTGCTGGTTAGTGATTCATAGGAAAATTGCGGTACAAACCAATTTACAGGTATGTGGGGTTTCTTTTGCTTCGCGATGTGAACTGTGTAAATGCCATATTGAATCAATTGATCACCTTTTCGTCACGTGCCCTATGTCAAATAGTCTATGGAATGTTGTCTTCTCTGTTTTCGTCATACACCGTAGTAGTATTTTGACCTTTGGGAATCTTTTCCGGGAGATTAGAGCTGTTCGTTTGCATATTTCTATGAGAAAAAGGTGGAATTTGGCTGCTATAACTGTTGTTTGGTACATTTGGTACATCAGGAATTTGGCGATTTTTGAAAATGATCTCTCTTCAATCCAATTCCTTCAGAATCAGCTTTACTATTACATTCAGGAACCAAAATGGTTTGTCAATTTGCCGAGCCGTGCTAGGCCTCCGCCGGACCCTATCATTGTTCGATGGTGTCCGCCGCCATCGGGTTGGACAAAGGTTAATACCGATGGCGCAGCGGATGGTGCGCCTGGTCTCGCCGGAGCTGGTGGGATTTTCAGAAACTCCCGAGGTTTTGTTATTGGATGCTATGCTATTAGCCTCTCTAGTTCCTTTGCGTACATTGCCGAGCTGACTGCCATTATTTTTGCAGTAGAATCTGCCTGGGAACGGGGGTGGCACAATCTTTGGATTGAATCGGATTCTGCTTATGCGGTTGATTTGCTAAACAGAAAGTCTTTCATGGCTCCCTGGAAAATTAGACAAGACTGGCTTCAGTGTTTAGCTAGATTCACGAATATGAATTGCAGAATCACTCATATCTATCGTGAGGGCAATTAGGCGGCAGATCAACTTGCCCGTTTTGGCAAAACAGCTTCTGCTCTCACTTGGTGGCACTCGGCTCCTAATTTTTGTCAATCGTCTATCTTTGACGACCTTTGTAATGTTGCACATGTTCGTTTTCCTTAATTTTTCTGTTTTGAACCTTCTTTTTTTTGCTTTTCCTCCCTTTGTAATTTTCATTTTTTTATTAATAATATTTCGGGTTGATTTGGTGTGTTAGGGATGCCAACCTAGTTGGGATGTCTAGCCACCTAATCGCACCCCAATCTTTCATGAAAAAAAAACGGTCATTTTTATAGTGTCAAACTAAACGATCTTCGATTTTAGCAAAACAAAAACCTCAATCCTTGTTTGAACAAAAAAAATATCAGATACCAGTTTTACAAAAAGTGAACGCATAATGGGTTTTTTTTTTCTACTTTACCCAATAAAGAATTGAGAAACTGGGCATTTTCACGCTAAGTAGTCTCAATTGTAGGCATTGTTCTAAAATAAGAGCATCTAGATCGTCTAGGCATTCAAAATCGAGAATTCATTCTGAATTTCTTCGCTTAGGCCCTTTGATCGTTTTTTGGCCGCTTAGGTTGCTTTGAGGCTGCCTGAGCGGCGATTAAAACAAAAAAATGCTATTTTTTCATTATTATTATGATTTTATATTTTATTATAATTTATTTTTTTTAATAGTATCGCATTATTTTTGGTGAATTGTGTATATTATTTTCGGATATTTCTATTTACTTGTTTTGATGATATGGTTGAAGACTTTAAGGACATTGTATCATAGTTTTTGGTTAATTATATTATTTATTGACATTATTTTACTCAGTTGTTTCAATGATATTTTTGCCAAATATTTTTTTGACTCATTTTTAAGGATATATATTACATATATACATGTTTTTCTATATTAAATTATTATATATTATTATTTTTAGATAGTACGATATATATTTTAATTGTATTAATATAAGAAAATATAAAAATATAAATCCGATTAATTCCCAACTAATCTCGAATTAATTTTTAAAGGTTCTAATCACCCGACTAGCGTCTAACATTTTATAACTTTGATTGTAGGACTCTGATCATGAAATGGGTCAGCGACCCACCTTAAGTTTCTTTGGACCAGTTGAGTCTTTGCATCGGCGACCCAAGACCCAAAATAACTTCTCCAATTATTTTTTAATGTGCTTTCTGAAACTTCTCAATAGTTTCTAATTGTCTCTTTGAAACACCGTCTTGTGGATTAATATCTGCTTTATAGTCTTCGGATAGGGATGGATCCAGAAAGAAGTTTGAGTATCCATTAGTCGTTAGAAAATACTAAAATTTTTATGAAAATTGTGTACGGGTTTTTAGGATTTTTATATAAAAACATTAAAAATATCAATTTAACACCTATAAATTACGAGAGAAAATGAATCATGGATCTGTCACTGTCTCCAAAACCGCTTGGAGCTCCCCGTTACTTAGCTTTCTTCCAATAATCCACTTTGATCAATTTATTACGCTCATCACCGTCATATGCCATTTCATATCTTAATCTAATGTACACTTTCAGATATTTGAATATTTCCCATTTGATTTAATGGAAAATGCACATGTCACTACTTTGCTTTCTAATAAATAAATCAATTAAACATCATGATTACCAATGAAAAAGTCAACTTTTAAAAAAAACGTCAAATGCGATTTTAAACTATCAAAATCATACGTAAATTATATACGTGATATAAAACTTATTATATTTTATAATTTAGTGCACTGTACACAAAAGTATATAACATTTTAATTACACTAAAATGTATAATCGGTAATTGTGACCGGTCAACGCGCCACGTCAACAATTTGATTTCCATAAAAGTCAAAAGTTGACCGGTTAATGCAAAATCAACATATCACGTCAGCAATTTTAACTTTTACGAAAATCAAATTGCTGACGTGGCGTATTGACCGATCACAATTATCGGTTGTACACTTTAGTGGGACGTCACCAAAAGGTTCTACACTTTTATGTACAAAATTGAAAGTTATACACCAAAGTGTGAAATAAGACAAATGTTGTATACTACATATATAATTTACCCTCAAAATCATTAATCATATTTTTTTTCAACTAATAAAATATTATCAATTTGAATCTCCATTTTAAGAAAAAATCATCAATTGATTCCTCGTTGAAAATCATTTAGTTGAACAGTTTCAGATACTTTTCTCCAAACTCATTTTGAGCCAATGCATAGATCATTACAGTCCATGTCAAATAACCATAAATTATGAATTTAAGATAGGATAAAGACTCAATTAATGATTTTTACTTAACTCAACAACCTAATGGATAATTTTGATAGCTTAAAATTCTAATTGACTTTATAATTTTAGTTTAGGAGTCAAATGAGTGTTGTAACACTGTTTGATTATATACACTCTCTTGATCCCAAATAATTGATACAGATCTTCCAAATATCAATTATGTTTAAAATGTTTACTGTGTTACAATAAAGTTACCAACAACTTGACAAAATCCCAAGAAGTAGGGGCCAATTTCGCATTGCTTTTCCGGATCTTAAAAGTAGTTTTCTCAACTTTTCTAGCTAAAAACAACGTTTGGTAAATGTAAAATTAATTTCCTTAGAAGCTGCAAAAGTTGGGAAAGCTAAAATCAGTGTTTGGTAAATTTAAAATTGTTACATTGAAAAACTGAGAAAACGTAAAAACTTATTTTATGAGATGCTACATGTAACAATGTGGCCTAATACCATGTAAATATTGTCTGCTTTAGTCCAAATCCAACACCTTGGGCATCACAGCTTTAAAACGCGTCTGCATGTATTGAATACACATCTTACTAAATAAGCTTCAGTCAATCTTTCTCCATTTTCGATATGAGATTCATTTCATTTTTGCCCCTATCGCCATCCCTTTGGGCTACTCCTTACTTGGGTTGCTCCTTACTCAGGCTTTCTATTTTGGTGTTATCCACTTCGGACCAGATTGTTACAAGCCTAACACTTCCGTCTGGTTCATCCCTGAACCACACATTGTACATGGAGAGTCGCATCTGATACCAATTGTAACAACCTTGATCTGATACCAATTGTAACAACCTTGCTCTGATACCAATTGTAACATACTGACCCAATACTATGTGGATATTATCCGTTTTGACCAGATCCAACACCTTGGGCCTCATGGCTTTAAAACATGTATATATCTACTGAATACATACCTTTCTAAAAAGCTGATGCGCCTCCCGTAAAGGAGACTCACTAAGGGATAAGTGCACCCCGTCGTTATCAAGTAATAAAATTATGGAAAGTCCAGGTATCGTCCACAGGATTTATTTCTGCAAGTATCAAGCTACTTGGTCTCAGGTGTTATCTAGGCTTTGGGGGTTTTGAGTTTGGTTTTTCTTAAGTTAATCTACTCCTAGCTAAGTTATCTAATTCTAACTAAGTTATTCTACGCCTAATTAAGTTACTCTACCCTTAATTAAGTTAAACTACTCCTAGGTGATCTTTTACCAATGTAATTATCCGAAGGAACATGAAGGGATACGATGATAATGAAAATAGATTATTTAGACAAACGGAATTAAAACCTAATCTAAGTCACTTGTGTCCGAGGCGATTAACCCTACCTATCCTCCTGAGGTCCCTAGTTCGTGATTCCCTTGTAAGGCCGAAACTAGCTCTAAGGCTTAGCAATTTGGGCTTAATCTTCTATAGGGTCGTCAATCCTATAGGCACTGACTAGGTCAGATTCAGCTCGCAATATGTGCCAACTTAATTTTGGGATTATTGAATGAGTTAAACCAATCAGATAAAGCGTACGACAAAGATTAAAGCAATAAAACAGTTGAATAAACAAAACTATAATATATATCAAAGATGAAAGTATTGTCACGAAGATACAATGAGCCTAGGATTCATAACATGGATCAGAGGCTAGATAGAATATAAAAGGAGAAAAATCCCTTTCAGGGAACCTGTCTACCAATGCAGGCGTCTTCCTAGGACTTAAGGATGGAGCTTGAGCAATCCTCGGCGAACGGAGCTTCGGAGGTGTCTTCAATGGAGGTTTGAAGGATATGGAGGAGGTGGAGAGGATTTCTCAAGGTGAAAGCTAAGAAAATTACAAAGATAAAAGATATCTAATTTACAATAGAAAAGTTCTATTTATAGTTGTAGCTCGGGCCCTCTTTTTGACCTATTTCGTATCCTTGTGCAGGTGGGAAGTCATGGGACCTATCGTGGAGTCGTGGGGTCAAAACTGCTTATTTTGACCAATTCCCGCAGGTCAGCTCGCCGAGCAGGGCGCGCTGCTCGGTGAGCTGGCCCCCAGCTCGCCCGAGTAGGCCCCTAGAGGCCTGCTCGGCGAGCTGGCCCCTAAAGGCCTGCTCGGCGAGCTGGCCTAAAAAGGTCAGTTCGACGAGCTGTTTTGCCCTACACGCTTCCGCACGGTTGCTCGATGTTCCACGATGTAATTTTCGCCCGAATTTATCCATGCGCATGCACGAAAACTCCAAATAACATTAGTCTCGAGGCTAAATTGACCCGCCAATCGCTCATTTTGAGCAAACGCTCCGTTTGGTGCGACTTTTGGCGGATCAATTAGCTATAAAAGATAACGGAATTATAACATACATGCCATTTTGGCCTTATTTGCCTAAAATGATAAAAAAACGAGCCTAAACAACAAAAAGTTAATAAAACATTTCCAATTCCTAACTAACTCACACAAAGGCATATAAATGCGAGAATCGCTCGTTTATTCATGAAATAACACTAAAAACCGTCCTAAAACCGTACCCAAAGATAGGGGTTTTTGACCCCTATCAAACCTCCTCGAACTTAAAACTTTACTTGTCCCCAAGTAAACTAAAAAACTAAACCCGCAATCACAAGCGAGCTAGAAAACCTCCTGGTTTGACTAGTTGCTTGACACAATTTCGAGCATCTGTAATTACATGCATTCGGAAATACAAAGTAGAGACACGATATCCAAAAGCCGCATTTCAATTATCATAGGTCATATTTTTAAGAAAAGAATACATGTTTAATTAAACGAGTTTAAGGGGATAGCTAAGTAAAACACCTCACCATAGGTAGTTCACTCAATTCACACAATTTTGGTGGCTAAAGTGTTTACTCTCGGCTTATGTTCTTGCTTCGGATTACGTTGACTTTGCACGTTCATCCGAGTTCCTCTACTATGCTACATGACTCCGATGATATCAAAAACAGCCTCGAATTGGGGTTGTAATGTGGTTAGAAGAGGGTTAAAGGTGCAACAAGGGTTAATAGTTCTAGCGCTAGAAAAACAAAGTTAAAATGACTTTAGTAATAACAAGGGTTAATTATTATCTTTTTTTTGTATTATTCTTTTTTTCTTGAGACGTTTTGATTTTAAGAACTGGGGAATGAAGTTCTCCCCTTTTTGTTCGCCTCTTTTCTTTTTCTATTTTTCTTTTTTTCTTTTTCTTTTTTTTTCTTTTTGGATAGTGATGCTCATTCACTTCTTAGCCTTTTGGCTCGCTACTATGATGCCATAAACAAAGATAAAGCGCTAGAAGAAAACAAAGGCTCGATGTGAGCTTTGCAAAAACTAGGGTTAAGTAACAAACCAAGTGATGGTTTGCAAAAATTGGGTTAGGAAGAAAGAAAAATCTACAAACTACAAAAATATAGGCTCAAAGGGGCTTCCTAGAGTGGATGAAAAAGAGAAAATAAGGTAAGGAAAAGGGTTAATTCTAATGAGGCTGATTCGTCGTTTATCATCTCAAATCAGTGCATGTAGGTTCAACACAGTATTAGGTGCAAAATCTGTAATCCTTCCACAAGTCAAAGCATTCACACAAAAATGTCAAGAAAAAGAGCTTTTTGATGTTCGCTCTTAGGCTCAAATTCAACTCACAATTCTTTGGGTTTCAATTTTATGTTTACTAGTTCTCCCCAAACTCAAGTTTAACATCACATGTCTTCAATTCTTAAGTTATCTACCTAAGTAATGATTTTAGCATTTCTTCAAAAGTAGGGTCTAAATGCAAACTTTAGCTCATGCTTTTACAGATACAAGGATTGTGTCCTACATCTAAACTAGTTGTCATGCAATTTAAGATTCGGTTCTCAGTCCTCAAAAACAAATAACGAAACTTTAACTTCGGATAGAGTGTACAATTCTTAGGATTATAACGTACTAAAACAAATTAAAATAAAACAACGCGACACGAATTTTCATTTTTTTTATTATATTTTTATATTTTTTTTACTCCGTTCGGGATTTAAAAATCCCGAAATGTTGCTTATCGCGGCCGAACTGCGCGGCAGTGCCCAGCTCGCCGAGCTGGGCCCAATTTTATTTTTTTTTTCGGGAAGAAATTTTTTTTTTCCAGCTCGTCGCGAGCTGGCAGGCAGAATGTCCGAAAAAATAATTTTTTTTTTAAATTTTAAACCCGAACATTTAAAAAAACGTAAAAGAAAACTAAACAACTAAACTAAAAGATCAATGTATAATCTAAATAAAATAAACCTGAAAAGTTTTATTAAAACTTGGGTTGCCTCCCAAGAAGCGCTACGTTATAGTCGGTGAGCTCGACATAGAATTCCCGTATAGGTGTATGCTGACATTCGCGTTAGGAATTCAAATTCCTGAATAAATAATCCGTACATGCAAAACGGATTATCAGTTTCAAATAATTTTAATGAAAACAAAGGATCAAATTTAAATAAATTATGAAAAAGTTTAGTTTGCTCCCTTTTTGATTCTCTAGGTAGATCAAAGAGAATGAAAATTTCTGGACATGGAGCAAATCCGAACTCTTCTATTTTTGGATTCTTCTCTAGAGGCTCAATTTCAACTGATTCTTCAATTAATATTGAAACTTTTGGTTTCTCATAATTATGGATCAGTTCTTCATTGTTAATGGGAAAAGATATTACCTTATCAACCCGACCTACCAAATTGGGTTCTTTAATTGATTCGTCCGCGGTTGAATCAACTAGGATCCCTTTTTGTATGCATAAATTTTTAATTGAGGCATACAAATCGTGAGTTTGATCTTCGTGAGTAGATATAAAGTTAAGCAAATGCGTAATAGACTCCTTATTTCCATTGTTTCTAGCCATTTTCTCAAAAAAGAAGAATCATTAAAAATAATAATAAAAATTAAAAACAAATATTCACACAAAAATATTCACAAAAAGTATAAAGAATTATATATGAACAAGTATAAACGATATAAACAAGGAATATTCACAAAAGAATGCCTAAACTAACAAATCAACCTTTGGTTCGATATTGCAGAAGAAATAAATCCCCGGCAACGACGCCAAAAACTTGATGCGCCTCCCATAAAGGAGACTCACTAAGGGATAAGTGCACCCCGTCGTTATCAAGTAATAAAATTCTGGAAAGTCCAGGTATCGTCCACATGATTTATTTCTGCAAGTATCAAGCTACTTGGTCTCAGGTGTTATCTAGGCTTTGGGGGTTTTGAGTTTGGTTTTTCTTAAGTTAATCTACTCCTAGCTAAGTTATCTAATTCTAACTAAGTTATTCTATGCCTAATTAAGTTACTCTACCCCTAATTAAGTTAAACTACTCCTAGGTGATCTATTACCAATGTAATTATCCGAAGGAACATGAAGGGATACGATGATAATGAAAATAGATTATTTAGACAAACGGAATTAAAACCTAATCTAAGTCACTTGTGTCCGAGGCGATTAACCCTACCTATCCTCCTGAGGTCCCTAGTTCGTGATTCCCTTGTAAGGCCGAAACTAGCTCTAAGGCTTAGCAATTTGGGCTTAATCTTCTATAGGGTCGTCAATCCTATAGGCACTGACTAGGTCAGATTCAGCTCGCAATATGTGCCAACTTAATTTTGGGATTATTGAATGAGTTAAACCAATCAGATAAAGCGTACGACAAAGATTAAAGCAATAAAACAGTTGAATAAACAAAACTATAATATATATCAAAGATGAAAGTATTGTCACGAAGATACAATGAGCCTAGGATTCATAACATGGATCAGAGGCTAGATAGAATATAAAAGGAGAAAAATCCCTTTCAGGGAACCTGTCTACCAATGCAGGCGTCTTCCTAGGACTTAAGGATGGAGCTTGAGCAATCCTCGGCGAACGGAGCTTCGGAGGTGTCTTCAATGGAGGTTTGAAGGATATGGAGGAGGTGGAGAGGATTTCTCAAGGTGAAAGCTAAGAAAATTACAAAGATAAAAGATATCTAATTTACAATGGAAAAGTTCTATTTATAGTTGTAGCTCGGGCCCTCTTTTTGACCTATTTCGTATCCTTGTGCAGGTGGGAAGTCGTGGGACCGGTCGTGGAGTCGTGGGGTCAAAACTGCTTATTTTGACCAATTCCCGCAGGTCAGCTCGCCGAGCAGGGCGCGCTGCTCGGCGAGTTGGCCCTTGTAGGCCAGCTCGCGGCGAGCAGGCCCCCAGCTCGCCCGAGCAGGCCCCTGGAGGCCTGCTCGGCGAGCTGGCATAGCCAGCTGGGCGAGTTGGCCTAAAAAGGTCAGTTCGACGAGCTGTTTTGCCCTGCACGCTTCCGCACGGTTGCTCGATGTTCCACGATGTAATTTTCGTCCCAATTTATCCCTGCGCATGCACGAAAACTCCAAATAACATTAGTCTCGAGGCTAAATTGACCCGCCAATCGCTCATTTTGAGCAAACGCTCCGTTTGGTGCGACTTTTGGCGGATCAATTAGCTATAAAAGATAACGGAATTATAACATACATGCCATTTTGGCCTTATTTGCCTAAAATGATCAGAAAACGAGCCTAAACAACAAAAAGTTAATAAAACATTTCCAATTCCTAACTAACTCACACAAAGGCATATAAATGCGAGAATTGCTCGCTTATTCATGAAATAACACTAAAAACCGTACCCAAAGATAGGGGTTTTTGACCCCTATCAAAAGCCTCAACCAATCTTTCTCCTTTTTCAATGCGGGAATCCGTTTATTCCTTCCCCCAACACCATCCATTTGATTTGCTCTTTGCTCAGACCTTCTACCCTAACGCCACCCACTTTCGATTGTGTCGTTACACTACCATTTGTACTTTTTAGAGAAAGTTGCTTTCACAACGTATAAATAAAGTTAAACTTTTAGCCACAATAATACAAGATCGATCCTAAGTTTGTCACATATAATCACAATTTTTTTTTTGCCTAAAATATAATATGATATCATTAATCCGGTTACAAACAACATGGTAAAATGCGCAAAATTAATTTACTTTATAAATAAATTTATTTCGAATGTTCGATGTAACAGTCAAATAATTGTCAAATCAGTTTATTTAAATTTCTCGTTAAGGTAAATTCTTCATTTTTTGATTCTTTAAACCATTAATCTTTTATTTGGACACATTAAACTCCTTATCATTTTCTTTGTCACATTAAATCATTGTTTTTCAAATTAATTATATATGAACATCCAATTTAATTAAAATACGTTAACCATTTGATTTGGGTTTGAAATTATATTTTTTTTAGATTTTGAAATAAGGTTTTTATACTTTTTCGTATATCATAATACATATCAAAAACTACTTTCAAATGGTGTAAAGTACAAATTTCATACTCGGTTGAAATAAGTAACACTTTCTTAACCAAATTTTATGTCAAAACTATTTTTTTTGTCAATAAAAAACTTAATGTGACTTAAAATAAAAGATCAGAAACTTAATATATCCAAATAAAAAGGAGTAAACCACTATTTGAGTCTCGACCTATCCAAAATTTTTTTATTTGATTTTTGATATATTATTTAGTCACATTTGACCCTGATCGTATCCAAATTGGTGAAATTTCACCAAATTTGGATGAAGGTTGAACACAATTGTTATCCTATTGACACGTGACGATGTTTTGATACTTAAACTTGATAAATTTTAATTTAGAGATCTGTTTTACAATTTTTTTATCTAATTAATTATTTTCATAAGAAAATCTACGTGGTAAATAACGTGTCAAGTCCATGTGTTAAAATACCAAAAAAAATATCACCACATGATGAAGGACATGAGCAGTCAGCTCTAGGCCCCGACCTTGTCCAGAACCTATAAACAATACCCCTAAGCAGGGTGTTCCAAAGAGATAACTTTCTCTCCATAGTCCATACTTTTTTTATCTCTTCTGCCATAATGTATATGCTAACTTGATCGTCAGAGTGTCTTTAGGGGACCTCTCTCGCTACAAGTAGCGACTCCTATCGACTCCAAGTTTGTTTCCTCATCACCACATATTAGTGTGGTAACAATTTTGTCAGGTTTTCATCCAAATTTCACCAATTGAGATAGTTTATGAGTCAAATGTAACCAAATATGTCCGTAACCAAATAACAAAATTTCAAATAAGTCAAGTAGGGATGACAACAGATAGGGTACCTGCAGGTAGTGCCATCCCAATCCCAAACTCTTAGCCGTTTACTTTTTAATTACTCGTATCCATCTCATTACCCTAACATGTGTACTTTTTACATTCCATACTCGTCTAATTTAATTTGCAGATACCCTTACCCGTTAAGAATCAATAAATAAAACAAAAAATATTATAAATTTGAGAAAGTATATATTTAATAAAGCATTCATCTAAAAATTGAATAAATTAAATTTTAATCAATAAGAATAAAGTAACTTAACGGTATCATTTAATAGTTGAAGAACAAAAGATTAAGGTTCAAAATCCCACATCTTACGGTTAATGATTCATCATATACCAATCTTATATCATTTTATATAGAGTACGAGTAATCTCATTAGGATCAGTGCTGGATACCCGCAGATATAATAACCGTTGCCATCTAAAGTCAACCAATAAAGGCCTCACATTGCTTTTTGCCTACAAAAGTACATGATTAATGTGATCTATCAAGTTGTAAATCATCACTTGATGAGACAAATTGATATTTAGTGTATTAAATGAATGTGTAATTAATTAACCAACAGAAAACAGAAAGTTCTTGCCACGTGTCAGTAACCCATTAACCCATCTTCAATCCTTACAATGGCTTCCGAAAAAGCTGGAATCCCCAGCCACACACTTATAAACTTTCTCTTTCCTCTCAATGCCCCTCCCTTCCCCTACTTCTATGCTTTGCTTTTAACCTCGTTTCTTCCCTAATCTACATTTCCGATTCCCCAATCTCAATCTTCCATTCTTTTTCACCAATTTGAGAAATTCAATCAATTTCAATCTAGGTTTTGTCGTTCATGTGCAAAAGAACAGATTCTTTTTTATTTTTTTCTGAATTGAATCTTGGATCCAGTGCCGTACTTGGGTTACAACAGGTGGGCGACAGCTAATTTTTTGCTGTCTTTGGTTGGGACCTAGGGATTTTAATTTACCCCCAAATTTGGTGGTTGCTTTGATGATTTATTTTTGTTTTAAATTTGGGGGTTTTTGTTTTGGATTGATTGAGAATGGATTAATTTTGGAGAATGGCTACTGGGACTGATGTATCGCCTCCTCAGATTCCAAGATGGGATGGAGGGTGTAGTAATAATAATGTTATGGAAGATGTTAATGATGAAAATGAAAATTCTGCTCTGTCTAAAACTGGGAAACCTCCGAGAAATCTCTCTTGGATGCGCCATTGTAGCAGCTCTGCTTTTTTGACTGATAATGTGAGTTTCTCTCTTTAATTTGATTGTTGTTTTGGGCGGAAACTCGTCTTTAGTAGCGTTTTTATGCTTTGTGTTCGTGTCTGTATCCTTTTTCGTTTGAATGCTATTTTATGAAGGGTATGTTCATGTTCGTAGTTTGATTATAATCTGCCTAGATGAGAAACTCATATACAAGAATTAGGCAATTTCATCAAAGAGAGGGATTTTTTAGTGATTTATATATCTTGTGAATCTAGATCTTAATTAGATTCTTTGAGCATAATGTGAATTTGATATCTAAAATTGACCCAATTTGCTAAGGTTAGGAATAAAATTGCTTTTGATTGTTGGTGTTAGCGGTAAAATTTCTCTATTTAAACGTTAGGAGCAAATTGCTCTTCGTCATGGAACCAATGTAACTAAAAGCTCAAGCTGATAGTTAATATTAATCTCTGACACACCCCACACGCAAATGCCCCTTGGGCTTGCAGTGTGTTGTGCCCATCTCTCCATGTGTTTTTAATTCCACAAATTAATGAGGTTGCCAGGACTTGAACCCTCGAACGTTTGGTCCAAACGGCTCTGATACCATGTCATGGAATCGATTGAACTAAAAGCTCGAGCTGATAGTTAAGATCCAATCATATATCTTATATTAATTTCTGACGACGGTAAACGTTAAGCGTTTGACTAACAACGTGAGTTGCTCTCTTTAATTTAATTGTTGTTTTGTTCAGTTTCCATTTATGTTAAACGGGCACTCCTCTTTTGTAGTGTTGTGTTCGTGTAGTATCCTTTTTCGTTTAAATGCTATTTTGTGAAGGTTATGTTTTAGAAATAATAGTTCCTAGTGTCCATGTCTCTGTCCGTGTCGATAGGTTTTCATTGATTATAATCTGCCTAGATGAGAAAATCATATACAACATCTCTTTAATTTGAATGTTGTGTTGTTCTGTTTCCATTTATGTTAAACGGAAGCTCCTCTTTTCTAGCGTTTTTACCTTTTGTGTTCATGTTGTATGCTTTTTCGTTTGAATGCTAGATTATGAAGGTTATGATTTAGAAATAATGCTTCCGGTGTTCATATCCGTGTTCGTATAGGTTTCTATTGATTATAATCTGTCTAGATGAGAAAATCATGTACAAAGGTATAGCCAATTTGATCAAAGAGAGGGATTTTTAGTGATTTATATATCTTGTAAATCTAGATCTTAATTAGATTCTTTTAGCACAATGTGAATTTGATATACCTTATAATTGTCATAAGAAGTTAGATGTTGGGATACATCCCGTCTGGATTGTGGTGTTGGGATAGAAGGTCTGAGCAAGGAGTGGTTCAGAGACGTATCAAAGAGGGAGCATTGATTGATCTCCAAAAGATATTGAGAAATTACGTGGAAGCTGTATACGAGGGCCTTAATTTTATATGCAAAACACCTAAAAAGTATCAACTGAGCACTTTTAGAACACCAGAGAGCACCACAAGTAGGGTTGTAAATGAGCCGAGCCGCTCATGAGCGGCTCGGTGGTCGGTTCGATAAAAGTTCGGCTCGATTTGTAAACGAGCCGCTCGTGATCAAAATTTACTGGCTTGGTTCGTAAATGAGCCGAGCTTGAGCAGGCCAAAGCTCGGCTCGAAAGCTCACGATCAGGTTGGATTAGAACATTTATGAACAAATTTTAGTTTTGTAGAAAACTATATAGTTTTGTGTTAGTTGACAAATATCTAAACTTAATATTATTTCATTTGTTATTAGATGAGTTGGTTCACAAACATAATAAATGAGTAATAGACGAACTATTTGTAAGAATATTGTTTATTTATTCACGAACTTTGCTTGTGAGTTTGTTTATGTACACAATTAAAGAGCTATTTGCGAGCAAACTTCATAAATATAATTAATGATTTACTCACAAACAATTCATGGTTAAATAATTTTCTTAATGTACCACGCTTAAAGAGGATTTTGGGCTCGAAACAAGTTCGAAGCTCGGCTCGAGCTCGTTTATTTTCCAATGAGCTGAGCCGAGCTTGAGCAACCCCAAGCTCGGCTCGGGCTCGAGCTAGTTAATTTTATAGCGAGCGAGCTTGAGTAGACCAAAGCTCGGCTCGGCTCGGCTCGATTACAGCCCTAACCACAAGTACTCCCTTTTACTGAATTCTGGATCTGTCATTGGAGCGACCCTAAGGTATGAGACTTGGGGTTGGAATGGATTAAATTCCACGTCGGAAATGGAGAGAGTGATTGAGACTTATTAGTAGACGAGTTTTAAAGCTCTGAAGTTTAAGGTGTTGTATTTAGGCCATCTACATCGTATTGGTCAGGTTGTTACAATTGGTGTGTACACGATTCTCCACGTACGATATGTGGTTCGGGGATGAACTAAGTGGAAGCTAGTGGGCCTGTTACGACTCAGTTCGGAGTCGGTGACACCAGGGTAGAAGACCTGGGCAAGAGGCATCCCTAAAGGATGACGATGAGAATATGAACGAAATGAATCTCACATCGGAAAGGAAGATAGAGTGGATGGATATGTAAACTCGTTTTAAAACTGTGAGGTTTAAAGTGTTGAATTTGAGTCAAAGCACATAATATCAGGTAGTATTGGTTCCTACGGTTTTTATTTTGGTAGGAACCCGTTATAATTGATCCTGCTTGTAACTTTGGCTCTTAATTGCCTCATTTTATATGTTAGGTGTAAAATTAACTTCCGAGTATATTTTACCCTTATACCCTTCCTATATTTAAGATATAATGTATAGTGCAAATTATGAATTTGAGCTGAAATGATTTGATTTTCTCATATTGGAACAGGAATTGGACATAGGAATCATAAGCTTGAAGTCACCATCAAATGAAAATCCTGGTTTTTTACCTATATTTCGCTCAGGAAGTTGGTCTGAAAAAGGACCAAAACAGTATATGGAAGATGAATTCATTTGTGTGGATAATCTATGTCAACATCTAGTTACTGCTACAAATTTCCCTGCTCCTTCTGCATTTTACGGGGTGCGTATTTATCGCAGTTACATTCAACTCTGAAATTTCATTCAATTTCATTGGATTTCATTCAATTTCATGTGATTTCATTCAATTTCAATTGGTTTCATTTGATTTCATTCCATTTCAATTGATTTCTATAAATTTCCCTGCTCATGCTGCATTTTACGGGGTGCGTATTTGTATTTATCGCAGTTACATTAAACCCCGAATTTTCGTTTGGTTTCACTCAATATCATTCGTTTTCATGTGATTTCATTTGGTTTCAATTGATTTCTATAAATTTTCCTGCTCTTGCTGCATTTTATGGGGTGCATATTTATCGCAGTTACATTCAACCCTGAAATTCCATTCGATTTCATTCAATTTCATTTGATTTCATTCAATTTCAATTGATTTCATTTGATTTCAATGGATTTCTATAAATTTCCCTGCTCTTGCTGCATTTTATGGGGTGCGTAATTATCGCAGTTACATTCAACCCCGAAATTTCGTTTGGTTTCATACAATTTCATTCGATTTCATGTGATTTCATTCAATTTCAATTGATTTGATTTGATTTGATTTAATTTCATTTGATTTCATTCGATTTCAATTGATTTCTATAAATTTCCCTGCTCCTGCTGCATTTTAGGGGGTGCGTATTTATCGCGGTTACATGCAACCCCGAAATTTCGCTTGGTTTCATTCGATTTCATGTGATTTCATTCAATTTCAATTGATTTCATTTGATTTCATTCGATTTCAATTGATTTCTATAAATTTCCCTGCTCCTGCTGCATTTTAGGAGGTGCGTATTTATCGCGGTTACATTCAACCCCGAAATTTCATCTGGTTTCATTCAATTTCATTCGATTTCATGTGATTTCATTCAATTTCAATTGATTTCATTCGATTTCAATTGATTTCTATAAATTTCCCTGCTCCTGCTGCATTTTACGGGGTGCGTATTTATCGCAGTTACATTCAACCCCGGAATTTCGTTTGGTTTCATTCAATTTCAATTGATTTCATTTGATTTCATTCCATTTCAATTGATTTCTATAAATTTCCCTGCTCATGCTGCATTTTATGGGGTGCGTATTTATCGTGGTTACATTCAACCCTGAAATTTCGTTTGGTTTCATTCAATTTCATTCTATTTCATGTGATTTCTCATCCAATTTCATTTGATTTCATTCGATTTCAATTGATTTCTATAAATTTCCCTGCTCATGCTGCATTTTATGGGGTGCGTATTTATCACAGTTATATTCAACCCTGAAATTTCATTCGATTTCATTTGATTTCGTTCAATTTCATTTGATTTCATTCAGTTTCATTCGATTTCATTTGATTTCATTTAATTTCATTTGATTTCACTCGATTTCATTTGATTTCACTTGATTTCATTTGATTTCAGATTTTGCAATTTCTCACTAATGCCATTACACATTCTATTTCTTCAGGTTTTTGATGGACACGGTGGCGTTGATGCAGCGTCATTTACCAAAAACAACCTTCTCAATTTTATTGTTGAAGATTCACAGTTTCCTACCGGTGTAAAAAAGGCGATTAAAAGTGCATTTGTGAAGACAGATCATGCACTTGCTGATACTAAATCCGTTGATAGTTCGTCGGGAACTACTGCTTTGGCTGCTCTTATCTTAGGAAGGTAAGAAAACTACAATCTACCTTTCGATTTCGTTAAGAATAACCGTATAAAAAGCACCCTTCGCTCGAACTTTTGTGATCGAAAATGCACGTATGTTGTTTGTTTTTTCACTCTATTTGATTTGCAACATTGCAGAACTATGCTCATTGCCAATGCTGGCGATTCTAGAGCGGTGTTGGGAAAACGGGGACGAGCAATCGAGCTGTCTAAAGATCATAAACCGAGTTGCACCTCCGAGAGGCTAAGAATTGAGAGACTTGGAGGAGTTATATATGATGGTTACCTTAATGGTCAATTAGCCGTAGCTCGTGCACTTGGAGATTGGCATATCAAGGGCTCGAAAGGTGCGAAAAGTCCCTTGAGTTCGGAGCCCGAGCTGGAGGAAATTAGCCTAACCGAAGAAGACGAGTTCTTAATCATCGGGTGTGATGGATTATGGGATGTAATGAGCAGCCAATGTGCAGTAACAATAGTAAGAAAAGAACTCGTGACTCATAACGACCCCGAAAAATGCTCAAAAGCGCTTGTCAAGGAGGCTCTCCAGCGCAATACATGCGACAATCTAACCGTTGTAGTGGTCTGTTTCTCGCCTGATCCGCCTCCTAAGATCGAAATTCCGAGATATCATAGGAGGAGAAGTATATCAGCAGAAGGATTAGACCGTCTAAAAGGGGTCTTAAATACCGGAATATAAATCATGTAACCTAAAACATAATCAGATAATAGTACAAAACGCAACCCGAAACTCGAAGGTCGAAACATATAACCGTTTTGTGATCAAATAACCATTTTTTCCATTCTATTTCGAGTCAATTTAATCCAAAATGCGCGAATTGACTTACCGAATAATGTTAAAAATGTAGATATTATTTGACCACGGAAGTCGCGTTCCGACCTGTCAAGACGGGATGATTTGTACTCCGAAACTAAAAAAAACGTTTTTTTTTTGAAAATGTTGTTAATCTGTTGCCTGCTGTAAATGTCGAGTTTTGTGAATTTAATCTTAATTTGTATCTATAGTTTGTAGCAGTGATTGATTATTCAATTGTTGCATTAATTTTGGTAATTTATTGGTAACGTGTATGATATAATGCAATAATTTGTTACGTTTTGAAGTTCAGTAGTCATACTGTAAAAATAAGTAAAATTCAGTGACCATAAATGTAATTTACCCCTATAACACAACAACTTGTGAATTTTAAGATGCACCTATATATCCTTTTAATCTCTTTTTTCTTTAGTATTTTATTGGGTATATAATTTATTAGTCCATACTTTTTACCTAATATACTGTTTAGGCCTATTTTGAAAAACATATTATAAGGTTCCTATCTTTTACCAATATTAACTCTTTGATCATATTGTCTATTTTTTAGAATTTTAATTGTTATATTTAACATAAAAAGACAGACATAACAAATAGAGTAACATGATCATTTTGTATTGTACTATGGTTGTACTAAAAGCTAAGATATATTCGTTTAAAAACTTAAAAAAATAGACAAAAGAACCAAATGATTAATATTGGCAAGCGATAGGGATCTTATAATGTGTTTTTCAAAATAGGGGAACTAAATAGTGTGTTAGGTAAAAAGTAGAAGACTAATAAATTATTTACCCTATTTTATTTACTATGATGTAAAACAAGGTATAGTCACGACGCGGAGACAATGGGGCTTAGAGAGGCGTCCGCCGCTGAAATCATCCATACCAGCGACAGTTTTGGCCCTTTTATATCCGGAAGATTGACATTAGGGTGTCATGATAGCTTGGAAAAAAAAGTCTGATATTTTAAACAAGTTTAGGGTCCGTTTTGTTTATCTACTATTCGCTGTTGCTGTTTGTTATTTGCTGTTTAAAAAAACTGTTTTTCTAAAAAGCAATGATTCCCTGCTTTTGTAAAAAGCTACTTTTCAGTATACCTGTCCATGGGCCCGGGTACCTGCCCGCCCCGCCCAGGCGCGTGTTCCTTAGGCCAAACTTGGCCAATAAAAATCGATCATAAGCCCAGGCCAGGCCCATTAAAGTCTGTCTATTTTTTGGATAGGCTTAGGATTGATAAAAATAGCACGGACCGGCACGTCTATTAATATTAATTATTAATTTTTATATGTATATATTAAATATTTAATTTTAAGTATAAACTTTATTTTTTATAATTAAAAATTATGTATATATTTTTAGGTGGATTTGTATGGGTTGGGCTTGAGATTTGATTTTTAAACCCGAGTCCGCCTAACTCTTCAGCTATAATAGGCAAATATGAGGTGTATAACCAAACGTCTAAAACCCTACATTTTAAATTGAAAAGGCAAACGAGAGGAGAAAAGGGAGTAACCAAACACCCCCCTTAATTATTCAAAATTTTCGTTTTGAAGTCATTTAAGTAATGTTGGGTTAGGAGAGAGAAAGTGAATTTTTAGAGAGAGAAAGCTGCGTAAACAGTGATTTTGGAAAATAAAAAATGTGGTTTCATGGTAAATGTCGTTCTAAACGACTTCAATTCTTGAACATTTCCATTTTGAGACTGTTAATGGTCATTTTAAGACGTTAGTTAAAGTTTAGTTGTCATAATATTAGAAAATGTAAATTTAAGGGGCTTTTATATTACGTTTTAAAGTTTAGTGGCCATAGTGTTAAAATGAGTAAAATTTCTATATTTTGGAAACTTTTCAAATCACATCATATTCTTGTCCAATTGCATTTATAACTCCTTATTTTTTAATAGAAATTATTGGATGCATAAATTGGGAGACTCACTACATCACGTGTCAAAAAGAAAAACGTCAAATAGACAAATAGTTAGGAAGTTTTGAAAGTTTGCGGAACAGTTGAAGTTTTAGGTTATTGAATACAATTAAATAAAAAAAGATGGTTATTGAATGAAATTGGATAAAAAAAAATAAAGGGCTGTTAAATGTAATTGAACAAAAGTAACGGGTCATTTGGAACTTTTAAAAACGGGTAGTTAAAGTTTAGTGTCAAGTACATTAGACAACAGATGTACTAAACCTTTTGTTTAGTATGATCTGAAAACGGTTTGAGATTTGATTTTTGATTCAAAGTTGTTTTTTGGGAAAAATTTCAAATAAAACCCTCGTGGTTTTACTAATTTTCAGATAAAGGACTCTGGTTTACTTTTTGTCAAAACGAGCATTGAGGTTTCACACTTGGATTAATGCTATTAAAACCATATTTAACGACCTGAAAATGAAAATTTTCAAGAATTAAAATTGTTCAATGTCATATTTTTTATGGAACTACATTTTTTATTTTCGAAAATCATCTTTTTTAGAACTTTCTCTCTCTAAACATTAATTTTCTCTCTCTTTACCAAACATCATCTAAATAATCTCAAAATAAAAAAGTTGAAGAATTAAAGTTGTTTAGAATATTAGTAGTTCTTAAAAAATGTCATTTTTGAAGTCGGCAAGGGTGATTTTAATAGTATCAATCGAAAAAGTCATTATTTTGCTAAAGTTGAAAACCCCAATCATCGTTTTGACAAAAAGTAAACCACAATCCTTTATCTAAAAATTAGTGAAACCACATGGGTTTTATTTGAAATTTATCCTTGTTTTTTTCACCGAATCTAATTTATTGGTTCCTGAAAATAAGTATTTTATTTTGTTAGTGAGATAGAAGTGGATAACAAATAGGATTTTATTATTTTCTCATTTTTTATTACATTATAAACGTTTAAAAAGGCCATTAATATATATCATCATTTTTCTTCTTATTTATTTCATACTTTTTCTTCAAAAACCTAACAAAAACAAATATAGTTAGAGATGGAGACAATGGGGCTGGAGAGGCTCCGGCTGCCGGAATCATCCCTACCAGTGATGGTTTTGGACATTTTGTCTCTCGAAGATTATGATTGGAGGTGTCAAGATAGGATGAAAAAAAAAATTTATATACGCAGATGTAAAATTGGCTCCCCCTAACGTAATAGTCATTACATCACAAAATGATCATCCTTTGAAGCCATATATACATAGGGTGAATTGCACCCATGACCACTGAACTTTATTAATTATCACGGTATGATCACTGAACTTCAAAAAATGTAACATAAAAATCTCTCAACTTTACAATTTCTTACATTATAGAAACTAAACTTCAATTAAAGCAATGACCTCAAAATAGAATATTCTAAAAATTGATGATATTCTAAGCAGCTATAATTATTCAAAATTTGTGTTTTGAGGCCACTTAGGTGCTGTTTGGTTAGGAGAGAGAAAATAATTTTTTAGAGAGGGAAAACTCAAGAAATAGTGATTTTGGAAAATAAAAAATGTAGTTTCATAGTAAATGTCATTCTAAACAAATTTAATTCTTGAACATTTCCATTTTGAGGTTGTTAACAGTCATTTTAAGGCGCTAGTTAAAGTTTAGTGGTTATAATGTTAGAAAATATAAAATTAAGTGACTTTTATATTACGTTTTGAAGTTTAGTGACTGTATTGTGAAAATGAGTAAAATTCAGTGGTCATAGATGTAATTTTCAGATGCATTTATATATCTTTTCAATCTCTTTTTTATTGTGTATTTTATTTACTATGATCTAAAAACAAGGTATAGTCATAGGAGAGATAATGGGGCCTAGAAGAGTATCGGTCGCTGGAATTATCCCTACTAGTAATGGTTTCGACTCCCCCTGTGATCGAAAGATTAGATTTGGAGATGTAAAATTGGCCTCCTTAATATAATAGTCTTGTATTCGCCACTAAATATAATTCTACATCACAAAAATGATTCTTTTAAAGTGATATGCATATAGAGCTGTAATCGAGCCGAGCCGAGCAGGCCATAAAATTAATGAGTTCGAGCCCAAGCTGAGCTTTGGATTATTCAAGCTTGACTCAGCTCATTAGAAAATAAACGAGCTCGAGCCGAGCTTCGAGCCTGTTTCGCGTCCAAAATCCTCTTTGAACTTGGTTCATTAAGAAAATTATCTAACCATGAATTGTTTGTGAGTAAATCGTTAATTATATTTATGAAGTTTACTCGCAAATAACTCTTTAATTGTGTATATGATGAACAAACTTACAAGCAAAGTTCGTGAATAAATAAACAAGATGCTTACAAATAGTTCGTCTATTACTCATTTGTTATGTTTGTGAACGAACTCATCTAATAGCAAATGAAATAATATTAAGTTTAGATATTTGTGAACTAACACAAAATTATATAATTTTCTACAAAACTAAAATTTGCTCGTAAATTTCTAATCGAGCTGCTCGCGAGATTTGGCCTGCTCAAGCTCGACTCTTTAGAAACCGAGCCAATAAATCGTGCTCTCGAGCGGCTCGTTTACAAATCGAGCCGAATTGAGCCGAGCTTTTATCAAGCCGACCACCGAGCCGCTCATGAGTGGTTCAGCTCATTTATAGCCCTATCTGCACAAACAAGGTAATAATTTTCACGTTTATTTTATGTATTTATGAAAAAAAAAGTTTTTTATTTACCCTTGTTTTCTTTTTTCGTTTTTTAATATTTTCACATTTCTTCAATTTTTCGTATTTTTACCGTGTTTTAAAAAAAGGTAATTGAAACTACATTTTATTTCAATAAAGTTATTAGAATAAAGGTTCAAAATGGCCCTCAAAATTGGCATAGAGGGTCAATTTAGCCCAAATCAATCTTTGGGTATCAACTCAGCCCTTAAAGTTAGTCGAAAATGACAAATTAACACAGGATCAAATTAGCCCTGAAAATATAATTTATTTTTGATACCTGAACTTTATCATGTTTACATTTTGATACTTGAAATCTATTTTTATACTTAAAACGCTTTGGTGTCGGCACATTATGCGCCAGTGCAGAATATCAATGCACTAATGCTATTATGAGGGGTTTAGTGAAGTTTTTCTGTCTCTGTTTCGGTGAGTTTCTCTCAGAATTAATTGTTCGTGGCCCATACCCCTACTTTGAGAGATTTCTTTTGTCCGTACGATTTTTACCTCTATTTATTTTTTCATATTTTATCACTTAATATAATTATTTCATTAACAAAAAAAATTAAAATATAATATAGTATAATTAACATTCTAAATTCAATTAATTCTTATCCAAAATTAGAGATTATATACTAATGCATAAAGTAGTGCGTCGAAGCCAAAACGTTATGCAGTTGCGCAGAATATAATAGTTTTTAAATATAAAAATAGATTTCAAGTATCAAAATGTAAATATCATAAAGTTCAGGTATTAAAAATATATTATATTTTCAAGGTTGATTTGATCCTCGGTTAATTTGATCTTTTCGACCAACTTTAAAAGCTAAGTTAATACCCAAAGATTGATTTGGATTAAATTGACCTCCATGCCAACTTTGAGAGTCAATTATTTGAACCCTTATTCAAAGTTACTGATTACTTTTATTTTAGTAAAATCATTTCGTCCATTATATATGGAAAAAATCACTTAATAAAATAACATAACATTTACGTTAAAAATGATTAATATTTACGTATGACAAAATAAAATTATATTTACTTAATTCAACTGCTTAAAACTATCACATGACAGAAAAAATATTTTTTAGCTGTCACGTGGCATAGATGTGGTTGCCACGTGGTTGCTATGTTATACATAACATGTTCTTTTCCGACGTGGTTGCTACGCTATCATTGCAATTATTTTTTTTGTCTGGATTGATTAGAATGACTTTATTGAAATAAAAAAACTAAAGTTCAGTAACTTTATTGAAATCGAAAGTAAAATAAAATGAAATTCAGTCCTCCTTCTCTTAGCTTATATGTAGCTTCGTTTTAATTAGGGGTGATAATGAGTAGGATACCCGCGATAATGTCAATTCCAAATCTCGACTCATTTAATTTTTCATTACTCGTATCCGTCTCGTTACCCTAACAAATATACTTCATGAAGTGCTCTAACATTCACATGCGACGAGTATAAAATTTATGGTTTAAGGGTCAAGTTCAACCATAACGTTTTAAGTGAAGTACAAATTTAGCCTTAGATTATAAAATGGTACAAATTTAGCCATAACGTTTCTAAGCAATATCAATTTTAGCCATGCACTATCGAGAATTTGAAAAGACTAGTTGACTGTTCTTTAATCGTCACACCGAACCTTCCAAATAAGTTTGTCGATAAATTGAAGCAGTTTGATAAAAAAAATTTATGATTACATTATATATAGCTAGGGGTGTGCATCGGTACAAAACTGAACCGAAATGATCAAAATAATTCACACCGACACCGAACCGAATAATAGGTAAAACCGAACCGAAATATGCAGTTCGGTTCGGTTTAAACCGAACAAACCGAATTAAGTTAAAAATAACAAATAACAAATAAAAATCACTATATTTTCTCATTAAATTTACCTTAGCAACAACAAAAAAAATTGAAATATTTTCAAAATATATCTATATTGGTTATTATCTCAACAATAAAAAAAATAAACTTGTAGAATTAAATATATATATATATATATATATATATATATATATATATATATATATAAATATAAATGTAAAATATGTGTAATTCGGTGCGGTTCGGTTTTTTTACATTTTCTATCAAACCAAACCGAATACCAAAATACACTTAAAATTAAAACCGATACCGAACCGAATTGTTAAAAAAACCGAACCAAAAAAACCGGATTCACTCGGTTCGGTTCAGTATGTGATTTAAACCGAAACGATGCACACCCCTATATGTAGCAGATTTAGTTTTAGTATTTAACATAATTATTGTAATTTGTTAGTAATACACTAAATATCCTAAACATAATTGATATCTGTAGGGCTGTAAATGAGTCGAGCCGCTCATGAGCGGCTCAGTGTTCGCCTCGATAAAAGTTCGGCTCGACTCAGCTCGATTTGTAAACGAACCACTTCTGAGCATGATTTACTGGCTCAATTCGTAAATGAGCTAAGCTTGAGCAGGCCGAAGCTCGGCTCGAAAGCTCGCGAGCAGGTTCAATTACAGCATTTATGAACAAATTTTAGTTTTATATAGCTTTGTGTTAGTTCACAAATATCTAAACTTAATGTTATTTCATTTGCTACTAGATGTGTTGTTTAAATTGATCTTACTTGGAAACATTAGGATTAAATTTGGTATTGTTTAAATTAAAAAACACAAAGTCATCTTTATTAATTTTTCGATAACAATATCATTAAAACAATTCAGACAATGTAAAACAAAATGTTATAAATAATATAATTCACCAAAAACTATGAAAGAATGTCTTAAAAGATTTCATGTAAATAAGTAAAGAACATAATTAAATAGAGGCTTAATATATCATTTGCCCCCTGAATTTATCCAAAAAGCTAGATTGGTCCCATAAACTTTCAAAGTGTCTCGATAGCCTCATGAACTTGCATAAAATGTCCAGTTAGCCCTCTGAACTTGTATAAAATGTAATCAATTAATCACTCGGTTCTAACAAAATAAGTTAATGCAGAAGATATGTTGCACGTGTCTTGAAATATTATTACATAATTCACAAAATAGTTTAAAACGTATTCAAAAAGAAATTCTTACTCGTTCAACTATAAAACTTTTTTATTCTCTATAGAATCGCATATCCCAACCTTGGTCGTTTTACTTTTTTAAGATACGTGCAACATATCTTCCGTATTTAACTTACTTTTTACAACTGAGTGACTAATTGATTACATTTTACGCAAGTTCAGGGGGCTAACTGAACATTTTATGCAAGTTCAAGGGGCTATCGGAACACTTTGAAAGTTCAGGGAGCCAATCAAGCTTTTTGGACAAGTTCAGGAAACAAATAATGTATTAAACTTTAAATAAAAATATCCGAAAATATTAAACACAATTTACCATAAACTATGCAATAAAGTTCAAAAGTGAATTATAGTAAAACAAAAAAAATTAAAGTCTTTCTTCCTAAAAAACGCTTCAGATAATGAAGTAGTGAATAGGAACCTTTATGACGGAATAAACAAAGTCGTTTATACATTATTTGCCTCCGAAACTTATCCAAAAAGCTTGATTGATCCTTAAAATTGTTCAAAAAACTTGATTGACCTCCTGAACTTTCATAATATTCAAATAGCCCATCAACTTGCGTAAAATATCTTGATAGCCCCCATAAATTACGTAAAATATAGTCAATTAATCACTCGATCGCAAAATAGTACGTTGCATATGGAAAGTGTGTTGCACGCGTCTTGAAAAAGTAAAACGACCAGGGTTAGGCTATAGGGTTCTAATATCAGAGATGACAAGTTTTACAGTTGAACAAGTTAGAAACTTTTTTAATATGTTTTAATCTATTCCGTTAATTATACAATCACATTCCAAGTCATGTATAAAACACATTCCACATTAATCTTAGAATCGAATGATTAATTGATTACATTTTTAACAACTTGACAAGGCTGTCGGGATATTTTGAAAGTTCAGAAAGCCAATCAAACTTTCTAGACAAGTTGATGGCGAATAATATATTAAGCATATAAATAATAATAATAATAAGACGTAATGCATCAAGAGTTCCTGAACTTCTCTCCAAAACTTGATTGACTCCTAAACTTACGAAGTGTTTCTTTAATCCATTCAACTTGCTTAAAATAACATATTTGCCACATGGATTTGTTTAAAGTGACGTATTGGCTCCTAAACTTGTTTACAGTGATCTATTTATCCCGTGAACTTACCTAAAGTGATATATATATATATTTCAATTTTTCTAACCCTTGTAAAAAAATTCAAAACTAAAAAATTAAAGGCCTAATTCGTGATTCTAAATCTTCAAAACAAATTAACTTGATATTTTTTTATACTTTTATGGCTTTTTTTTTATAAATTTAAGGACTTAATCATGACATTTTAAACAAGTTTACAGCGCTAATGAGACATCATGTAAGTTCAGAGATCAATTAAACTTTTTGAACAAGTTCAAAAAGCAATTGATGTATTACATCTAGGAATAAGGTGCAAAAATACCCCAAACGTTTACAGCAAAGAGCAATTTTACCCTTAAAGTCTAAAATGATGCAATTTTACCCCGAACACTGGTAGTCAAGAGCAATTTTACTCCTAACGTTGTCAAGTTGGATCAATTTCAGACATTATTATAAAACACATATATTTTATTCTTTATTATGCATCGATTGCATATCAGTTTGTTTTAAAAAAAAGATTTCATTTTATGTAATTTAATAGTAGAATTGGAGACTAATATTTATAAATTCGGTGAAATAGTTTGAAATTTTTTTGTTCAACTCATATATAAAAAGTATATTTTTTAATTTTAAAAAAATATCACGTCCAGTCATATGTTTTTGATTTGATACTAATGAGTGATAAAATGACTCACATGTGAAGTGTAGATGACAAGATTCATGACGAAGAAGAAAGTTTGATGAATTATTTCTCAAATTGACCAACTTGGCCGTGAGCTTCGCGGGTCATCACATGCCTCCCCCTTAGTTTGGCAAGAGCCCTTTAGGGTCTTTTTATAGGGGACTCTTCGTTTTTGTCTGGATATTCAAAATTCAAAAATTGTGAATTTCCTTGTCCATCGTTTCTTTTCCGGCATCGTCGTTTCTTTTCCGGCATCAACCTCTTCGCGTTCATTCTTCTCTGTGTAGTCTTTCATATGTAAGTTTTCCTTTCCACAACTTGTACCTCGCTCGACTCTTTACTTCTGTTCATTTTTCTTCATCAATATGTCGAACCCTGACCTCGACTTCGCACCGTTCGACGAAAATTACATCCGCGAGGTATCTCATGAGGTCGATGAGATGGTTGATGAAGCTTCAACCAGCTCTCCTGGGTCTGATTCTCATCCCGCCGACTTCCTCCACCTAGCGAATACATCCGATGAGGGTTTAGGTTTTGACCCTAAAAAGTTGATTCCGCCACCTGTCCCAACCCCTCGTTTGCTACCGAAGAAGGACAGATCGGGAAGCCTAGTTTGTCAGGAGACAATTGATGACTTGCGGGAGCAGTATTCTTGGCTTCAAGGTCTCGAAGCCCTCATTCCCGGGGAGGATAGAGGACCGGGCGACTACCCAAAGGGGTATTTCACCATTTTCGTCGCCCAGATTATCTGCGGTTTCACGTATCCGCTGGCGGATGAGATTGCCTCCGTCCTTAGCGGTTACGGAATCGCACCTGGTCAATTGCATCCCAACGGATGGGCCGACTTAACTCTGGACAAATTTCTGGCGGATTGTCTGGAGGTTCCCTTCTCGCTCAAAATTTTCTCCAAGCTTTATCATTTCAAAAGTTCGGCGGGGTATTTCACTTTCATCCATCAGAGCGGTTACTATAGTTTCGACGAGAAGCTCAAAAAGATCCGCGAGTGGGACCGATCTTACTTCTTTATCAAGTTTAATGAAGGGAATCCAAACTTCCTTCGCTGCTGGGGCCGGCCCAATGTAAAGAGTTTGAACTTCGGTTACCCCAGTGAGGAAGAATCCGCTGTTATAAAGTTCTTCAAGAGTATGCCTCCTTTCGTATGGACATATGATCAGGCCTTCCATATGCTAAGGAGCCGAGTAGCGATTGCCTACCGCGAGGGAGATCGCGTTGTCTATATCCCTTATCGCGTTTTTGTTTAAGGTATTTTTTTTATTTCCAAGTTGATGATTTCTTTTAACCCTTTGCAGGGGTGATCCTTTATCTCAACTCGCTGCAGATCGGGAGGCGAAAGCCCTAGCGAGAAGGAAGAGGCGGATGGCGGGGACCACTTCCGTTGCAGGGGCGAATTCTCCTGGAGGGGCGATTACTTCTATTGAGGCGGCTTCTCCCGTAAGGGCCTCCGTTTCACAAGGTCCAGCTTCTGCTTCCGAGGACCTTCCCTTAACTAGGAAGCGGAAGCATAGTGCGGATACAGAGTCTTCTCGTCCCAGAAAGAAAAACACCTCTGTGTCCCTCACTGTTGGCGGCACACCCGTATCCGCCCCGTCCAAAGGAAAGAGCAGTACTCCAATTCACGAGGTATCTCAATCCATTTCCCCCTTTTTTTTATGTTGTTAACTTTTCCTCATGAGTTATCTGCTGTTCTCCTGATCTTTCTCCTTATGCATTCGCAGCCGATTCCCGACATCAGCGGGTGGTGGACTAGGACCTTTGGTATGGCCGTGAGCTTTTCTTGTAAGACATTGTCTCTTCCATATGTAATGTCCTTGGGCGGCTCCCCTCTGCTTCCCGTGTGCGAGAACAAGTACCGCTTCCTACTGCAATGGAGGGGATTGAAAAGCGTGCCATAGAGGTATATTGTTATTTTAGGGGTAGAGGCTTGTCATTCCCTTTCAAGGATCTTGTGTCTATAGTAATCGCATGTTTCTATTCGCCCTTTTTATTCACGAGCCGTCTTATATGCAGATTATCAATTTCGCGGAGGGCGCTCTCCAAAGGGATGCTGAATGAGCCAAAGAGTTGGAGAACCTTGGTACTGAATTGGCGACTCAGAAGTCGCTTTATGATGATGTCCAAGGGAAGGTAAAGGCTCTTGAAGGCGCTTGTCAGAAGGTTATGAGTGAGAAGGAGGAAGCTCTCAGATCCCTCCAGGCTAAGTCCGACGAGCTGCAAAAGGTCCTTGATGATCTAAATTCATCCAAGGAGGCTCTGGAGATGCAAAAGAAGAAAGCTGAGGAGATTCTAGACGAAGATGGTGCTCGCATCTATTGGTATGGGGAGCGAATTCATGCCGCTTATGAGCATGGGCATCCAGATCGAGTACTTAGCCGCCCCAAGGTTCCCATCCCCGAAAAGGATCTAACTAAGAAGTGGGACAAGCTGGAAGCCGAGGATGCTGATATGGATGAGGTACTCTTCTTAGATTGGCAGAGTTTTCAGAACTCTCCAATTAGCTGCGAGATCCCTACTCAGAACGCGGAAAAAGAGGCACCACAAGACCTTTCTCAGCCTGAGCAAGAGGTACCGCCCTCTGAAGCGGTTACTGATTCGAGGGTTGAGGATTCGCTTGAAGCAGATCCGCCCACTGGAGGAGATGAGGGAGCCGCTGAAGGCGAGGAGGGCCATAGGGGTGAAGGAGAGGAAGATGTAGCATAGTTTGATTTATATCTGGACTGTTGTATGTAACAAACTGCCCGTACATATATATTTTCTTTTGCTTGCCGCTTTACCTATACGTGCGATTGTTGTTTTATTCCTTATTGCCCTTTGTTTTCATACGTGACCCTTGCCTTTTGCCGACTCCATATTTGTATTTCCTCGTAGTTTAGTTTCGTTTCCGCTAGGGTGGCCAGACCCTTTTTGCAATTTTTTGAGTACTCGTTAATTCGCTTAATTTTATGCCTTATCTTATAATTTTTTCTTTCGAAAATAATATAATCATAAGGTTAATCATAAGGTTTTGCGAGTGATGCGTAATCATGCATCCGCCTTTCTTTAAGAGGCAACACATTTATGTGTTTTTAAGTTTAACCATAAGGTTTTTGCGAGTGATGCGTAATCATGCATCTGCCTTTCTTAATAGGCAACACATTTATGTGTTTTTAAGTTTTAACCATAAGGTTTTTGCGCGATTTACCCGCCTTTTGTTTGTAGATAACACACTGAAGTGGTTGTCCTAAAAAGGATCCGTACTCAGACGTTGTATGCAATAATTGAATATCTTTATTGATAAAAGAAAAGAATTTTTGTTACATTGGTATATGAAATGTGTGGGATCAAAGCCTCATTAAAACCTTTTATCAGAAAACCCAGTGGGAAAAAACTCATAAAAGGAAAAAGAGTACTCGTCATTTCCCTAAACTACCCGGCCCGTTTATATAGGCGCAGATTTTCTAGATTCCAGGTGCGCGGGAGCTTTTTTCCGCTCATTTCTTCTATTTCAAAAGTTGATGGTCCCAGCTTCTGGGATACTCTGTATGGTCCGATCCAGTTGACGCCTAATTTGCCTTTGCCATCTCTGGATTGTATTTTATCCGCTTTTTTCAAGACCAAGTCACTCTCGTTGATTATCTCTTTTCGCACCCTTCTGTCATGATATTTCTTGACCCTATTGCGGTATACTGCCATTTTCATGTAAGCTTTTTCTCTTCGTTCTTCAACAGAATCCAATGCATCTCTAATGTTGATAGGATTTTGTGTGTCGCAATAATAAATTATTCGATCTGTAGGCGACTTGATTTCAACAGGTAGGACTGCTTCGGCTCCATAAACCAGCGAGAAAGGTGTTTCGCCAGTTGCTGCTTTTACAGAAGTTCTGTATGCCCATAACATATGGGGTATCTCATCCGCCCAACCTGTTTTTTTTATCGCCTAGCCGCTTCTTGATCCCTTGAATCATGGCCCTGTTGGTAACCTCTGTCATACCATTCGATTGGGGATGGTTTACGGAAGAAAAATGATTCGTGATCCCCATGCTTTCGCAGTATGCTTTGAACTTGACACAGTTGAACTGGGTGCCGTTGTCAGTTATAAGCTTTTGCGGGATTCCAAATCGCATGATAATGTTCTCTCGTAAGAACTCGATCATTCGTTCAGGTGTTTGAGCGGTTACTTCCTCCGTTTCTACCCATTTGCTGAAGTGGTCAACTGCGACTACCAAGTACTTCCTTTTCTTTGTCGTTTCTGGGAATGGACCCACTATATCGATTCCCCATGTTGCGAATGGCCATGCCGTCATTATAGAGATTTGTTCGGCTTCGGGAACATGCTTTTCATTCGCATGGATTTGACAGCTGTGACATTCCGCTACCATCTTCTGGGAATCCTCCATCACCTTTGGCCAATAGTATCCCATTAGCTTGACTTTTCTTACCAACGTCGCGGATGCTTCATGTGCGCCGCACATTCCTTCATGGAGTTCTCGCAGTACGTAGTCTCCTTCATTGCGGCTAACACATTTCAACCATGGACATGTATATGATTTTCGATACAAAGTTCCATCTCGAATTGAGTATCTCGCTGATTGTCCAATTAGCTTTCTGGCTAGGCTTTTGTCATCCGGCAAATCTCCCTGCTCCAGATATTGACGGATGGGTATCCGCCAATCTTCATCATCTTCCAGCTCTTCAATGACCATAATCTGATCGACTTCAAATGCCGGTGCGGATCTTATCTCCAAATTGCATGCTTTTTGATTCCATGGTTCTCTACTCGCCGCTGCTTTTGCCAGTTCATCAGCCTTTGTGTTTTGGCCACTTGGAACATGCACCATTTCCCAGATGACTCCCTTGTGTGTTAACTCCTGCGTCAATCTGCCTACTACCTGATGGTATTTGACCATATCTTCTTGTTTCACCAGATAGTTTTTTGTGATCTGATTTATCATGAGTTTAGAATCGCTGTAGATCACCACTCTTTCTGGCGTAAGTTCATTAAGCAGCTTCAATCCGCATATCATTGCTTCATACTCTGCGGCATTATTGGTAGTTTCGAATGTTAACTTTGCCGCATAGTACAGGCGAATAACCTCCGGACCTTTGATGACGACTCCTAGTCCAGCTCCATCCGTGGACAATGCCCCATCTGTGAACATGCTCCACTCTTCTTTTTGTGCCTTTGGACGTTCATCTTCATCCCACGTGAATTCATTCACGAAATCGGCAAGTACTTGACCCTTTAGTGCTGGTCTTCCTTCGTAGCGAATATCGAATTCCCCCAGGCGAATTGACCATTCCATTAATCGACCGGATGCGTCAGGTTTCTGCAGTACCTTCCGCATTGGAATTCCGGTTCTCACAATGATAGTATGCGCCTGAAAGTATGGTTTTAGCCTAGCCGCCGTGGTTATCACCGCGAGAGCCATTTTGTCCAACTTCGAATACCGAAGTTCTGCATCCTTCAAGACTTTGCTCACATAGTACACTGGATATTGTTGGCCCTCTTCTTCTCGCACCATCACAGTGCATATCGCCATACTGGTGACGGATACGTAAAGAAATAAATCTTCTCCATCCTCCGGCCTGCTCATTAAGGGCGGATAGCATAGCAGTCGCTTTATCCCTTCGAATGCTTCTTGGCAATCCGCCGTCCATTCAAAGGACTTAGACTTTTTGATGGCGTTGTAAAAAGGTAGACATCTCCTAGCTGAGCATGATATGAATCGCCCTAATGCTACCAGCCGCTCGTTCAGTCTCTGTACTTCCCTTATGTTCCTCGGTGTCTTCATCTCCATTACCGCTTTAACTTTCTCGGGATTCGCCTCGACTCCTTTGCCACTAACAATGAAACCCAGGAATTTTCCCGCTCTTGCCCCAAATGTGCATTTCTCTGGATTCAATTTGAGGCCATATTTGATTAGCACTTCCAGGATTTCCTTAATGTCCTTCGGGTGGTTCTGCATCTTCTTGCTTTTAATGATCATGTCATCCACATAGATCGAGAAGTTCTCGCCCGATTTGTCTGAAAATATTTTGTTCATCATTCATTGATATGTTGCTCCCGCATTTTTCAGTCCAAAGGGCATCACCTTGAAGCAATAAGTTGCCTGATGAGTTATGAATGATGTCTTGATTTCATCCGCCTTCTCCATGGGTATCTGGTGGTAGCTGGATTTCACATCGGTGAACGATAAAGCCTCAAATCCTGCAGTTCCATCTACTAATATATCAATGTTAGGCAGCGGATACATATCCTTCGGACATGCTTTATTCAGATCTTTGAAGTCGACGCACATTCTGTACGTTCCATTTGGCTTTTTGACTAGCACCACATTGGCTAGCCACTCCGGATACGTGACTTCTCGAATCGCATCCGATTTTAGCAAATCTGCCACTGCTTTTTCAATCGCCTTCTGCCGCTCTGGAGCGTGTCCTCTCTTTTTCTGTCGCACTGGGGTTGCACCTTTGTCCACATTCAACCGATGGGTTGCTATATCTGGACTTATTCCTTTCAGCACTTCATTCGGAGCGGCGAATGCCGACTCGCATTGGATCAACACCTCAGTAATGGCTTTCTTCGTTTCCTCGGGGAGTCCTGCCGCTATTCGTACATTCTTGTCATTTGAGATGGCGAATAGTTCTGTTTCTCCTAATGCTTCTGCCGGCAACTTCTCATCAACTTTATCATCTTCATCTGGCTTTGGTTCAAGTGACAATGTATAGGCTTGTTGAGACACAAGTTGATCTCCTTCAACTATGACTCGCCCTTGGTGTGTTGGCAAATGCAATGTCAAATGCTTCATTGAGATGAGCGACTCTGTTTCCGATAGGAACGGACGCCCTAGAATTATGTTGTAGGCCAACGGGAGATCAACAATTGCGAATTCTAGATCACCTCGCCATTTTAGATTCTTATCGCCCATTTCTGCTTCCAACACCACCTGTCCACTTGTTTGAGATGATTGACCCCCAAAACCAGTTACATCCATGAATGTATGTTCCACTCGCTCGTCATTAATTCCCAACTTGTTGAATGCAGTCCGAGTAATAACATTACAAGAACTGCCGGTATCAATAAGGACCCGCTTAACGTCCCATCCTTCTACGGCCATCGTAATCACCAAGGCATCCGCATGCGGCTCCGTGATTCGTGCAAATGAGTAATTGAGAGCATCCCCCCTATGCGTGTTGCTTTTTCGCTGTTCACGGTGAGCTCTTTTTGTTGGCGGCTCATAGATCCTGCCAGCTATCACGTTTATCACCCATTTCTTCTGTTTCTTTTCGGGCCTTACTTCTCCCTCATGCAGGAGCGTTGTTTTCTCATCAATCGTTTCTTTTCTTACGAATTGGCTTAGCTTGCCCCTCTCAATCAGCTTTTCTATTTCCTTCTTCAGTTCATAGCAATCGTTCGTGTCATGGCCGTTCAATCTGTGGAACCTGCAATATTTGTTAGGATATCGCCCCAAACTAGTTCGGCCTTTCGCCTCGGGGAACCACACATCCTTCTTCAGGGGGTTCTTTTCGATCCAAAGTAACACCTCCTGGCGAGTCGTATTCAATGGTGTTTGATATCCTCCCCCTTGAAAGGAGCGATCGCTTCTGCGAACAAAATTACCCTTGGACTGGGTCTGGCGCCGATTGTCCGAAGTGGATCTAGCAGCATCTCTCTCTCCGGGTTTGAGCTCTATGTTCTCTGTTGACATCGTCCACTTCCATGAATTCCTTAGCTATCTTCATGAGTTCGGCCACTATGCGCGGCTTGTTGCGGATGATTTCCTCCCGCATGCTCCAATCCGTGGTTCCATCCGCCATGATGTTGCGAATGCTCACGATATCCGGGTTCTGCAACCGCACCAGAATATCGTTGAATGCGACAACAAATTCCCTTAGAGAATTATAGTTCCTCTGTTTGATCTCCTTCAGTTGCCTATCCGTCACATCCGCTGCTTTACAGCCCACGAACTTTGCACAGAAATCACGACTGTATTGATTCCAGTTGTGAATAGATTCAGCAGGTAAAGACCGAAACCAATCAGATGCCGCTCCACCCAAAGTGGTCGAGAATAATCTGCAAATTATGCTTTCACTCGCTCCGGCAACATCCATTAATTCTCTGTAGTTCCTGACATGAGCCTCAGGATCAGAATTTGGATCCCCATAGTATTTAGGTATCGCCGGCGCCTTTATCCTGTGATCTGGTATAAATTCCCGCAACGACGGAGCAAAAGGCGAATCACTCTAAACCTCTGCTCTCGCCCTAGGCGTGTACCCCATTCGCTCCATCATGTTCCGTAGTTGATCTTCCAACTCAGGATGGGGTATTCGCCGAATCTCCTCCATCCGTTGCTGGTGAACTCTGGGTGACATCCACCCGCCAATTGATGTTGAGATTTGTTCTCGCCGTGGTTCTAGCCGTCGTCCGGTTATAGGATCAAAGTTCCAAGTGTGCCCCTGCCCAGACGTATTCGCCCCAGACGTCATTAACTCTGAATGCCCACAAACCAAAGGCTCCATGTGTTGTAGTGGAAGGATTCCTGGTATTCCCGACGTCGGTTGGGATGTTTGCCAGGTCGGATGGATCGTCATACTAGGATCGTGATACGAGTAGTTGCCTGGATGGCTGTGTGGGTTCATGCGACTACTCTGACCTATCTGATTTGGCTCTCGAGATGGCTGCGGAAGCGCAGATATGGTGACAGTAGTCGATGGTTGTGTGGAGATGACAACAGGTTGTTGAGGAGCAGCCGCCACGGCGTTATTGTGATCAGCGATTGCGGTTAGTAAACCAATCATCCGATCCCCCGCCGCTTGGCTCATATTTGAAGCCAAGACTTGTCCTGCCATTTGGACGAAATCGCTATTGGACATCTCCATCTCAGTTTGCACTTGGACTTCCAATAATGGACTCAATTGTCCCGAAGGGTTCGTCGAGCTAGGCACCACAGGTTGTGTACTCGCAGGCTGCGAATTCGCAGTCCGTGGACCCCTTGAGTTCATACTAGTTGATCTGGTTGTAACGCCGGTCGTTCGTGATGGTTCTGACATGTTCTTTGTGTACCTTTAACCAAATGTTGGTAAAAAAGGTCCACCTTCACCGCACCAATGATAACTTGCTAAATCCGATTTGATGATCTCCGCCGGAGTTACCTGCGAAACAGAACCGGAGACGAGATCTCCGGGAAAACTCTCCGACGATCTAGTCAGTTCTTTGTATGAAGGTTGGTAATAATAGCATTACGAGGAAAAATGTGAACGTACCTCTCCCCTTTGGCCTTATGGCTTTTTATAAGTGTTCTTAAGTAACCGCCGAGGGCGGTTACTCCTTCCAGGCCACGTTCCGAGGGCGGTTACTCCTTTTTAGGCCATGTCCCTTTCGTGGCAACAAACGTGGTATCGTTTGTTCTGAGTGGGAGTTTTGATGCTCCATTTAGGAATTCGGGGCAGTTACTTACTTCACCCGCTTCCTCCATTCGGGCTCCATTCGGGTCCCATCCGATCCTAGACCATGGGTCTAAGTATGGGCTGGGCCCGTGTAATGAATTCGGCTCGGTTTGGCTTCGCGGGTCATCAGAGTTTTAATTAGATTAATATACTCCTATTATTATCCAATAAGGTTATTATTATTATCCTTAATATATTAGATATATAGTGAGATAATAATTAGGAATTCTATTCCGAATTGAATTCCTATTCAGTAACCTAATTTTATCTAACTAGGGATTAGATACAAGAGATTATAAATACCCTTCCCTTGAGATTTTCGAAATCCAAGCAAGCCATACCCTACTTGTGATTTTCGAAATTCACCTAGTCCAAGAGAGAGAAAATTCGACACCCCTAGTTCGAGGACGAGATTTCTCTACGGCTTCGTTTGATCAATTAATTTTCATCTATTTCTTTTATCCTTGATCTTGTGTTGATTAGTTAGAGGCAATCTACTTTGGTTGCTATTCAACGGTTGATACTAAATTAATCTTCCCGTGTTTTATTTCGTGTTTGGAAACTCGAAGAAGAAAAACAAACAAAAAGGGAGAAATTCGTTTTACTACTCCTACATCAGGTCAGTTCACGATTTCACGGATTCCCAGAGATTGAACCGTCGGATCGTCGTGATGTTTGGACAGGAGCTTCTAGACATATTCTTCCACGTTTCCACCGAAGGGATTGTCGTTCAGTGATCTGGAAGGTCTGTTTCGGATAGGGCAGATTGGTAGACAGTTTCTATCTCTTTTGAAGTTGTGGGCACTTCGTTTGCAACGGTAGATAGAACTTCTAAAAGGTATTTCTTCTTATCCTTCTTTATATGAAATAACGGTTAACGGATCTTGTGGTTAAATGGAAATAGGTTAAAATTTTTATATTTCCGTTGCTATACCTTAGCCTAATTTCCAACAATTTCATGGTATCATAAACATCAAATTGAACAATTTTACCATCAAACTCCATAGTCAGTGTTCCTTTGTGAACATCAATTTTTGTCCGAGCTGTTATTAGGAATGGTCTACCTAACAGGATTTCTGATGAATCTGAAGGGTGATCTTCATCTTCCATGTCTATGACATAGAAATCAGCTGGGAAAATTAAACCATTAACCTGAACTAGAACATCTTCCAACAGCCCTTCGGGGTAAATAATAGATCGATTAGCAAGTTGAAGTACTACTCCTGTTTCCTCAAGAGGTCCAGCATTTAAAGGCAAATAAATAGACATAGGCATGATATTTATAGACGCTCCTAAATCACACATTGCCCTCTTAATACTAGTGTTCCCAATTTGACAAGAAACAGCAAACATACCTTTATCCTTACACTTTTGGGGCATTTTCCCTTGGAGTACAGCAGACACATTCTCAGCCATGGTAATCTTTTCATACTCAATTTGTTTTATCTTGTTAGCACACAATTCTTTGAGAAATTTAGCATATCGAAGGATTTGTCTAATAACATCAAGCAATGCAATATTTACCTCAACCTTGCGGAACGTCTCAAAGATGTCTTTCTCCTCCTTTTCTTTCTTTGACTTGGCTAAACGATCAGGGAAAGGTGGTCTAATTACCAAAGGTGTGTGTTGATTTGTGGCTTTTTCTCCAGATGACTTACCAGCTGAACCTTCTATCTCATTTTCGAATACCTCCTTTTTGCTTATAGATTTCTCTGACACGGGCTGTTCTGATTCAAAAGCAGATTTAATGTTGGGCAAGACTAAATCTTTTCCACTGTAAAGCGAGATTGCACTCACATTTTGCCTCAGATTCGTCTTAGTTTGCGAAGGTAACTTCCCCTGGGACTGTATTGCACTCAGAGTGGTTGCTATCTGACTCATTTGTTTTTCCAAGTTTTGGAAGTTTGCTTGAACATTGGCATTGACCTTGCCTTGTTCTTCCTGAAATTTCAGCAAGTTAGACACAGCAGACTGATCAATAAAACTAAGACGCCATACCTGAATTTAGATCCGTTTGAACGGGACTATATTGTTGAAGTCTTTGGTACTGTTGGGGAATATTCGGTTGAAGCACATTATTTTGCTGATTGTAACTGAGGTATGGATGATCCCGCAGTCCAGGATTATATGTATTCGAGTATGGATCATACTTCCTTGGGGGATGTCCCTGATATCCGAGGATGGCATTGATCTGTTCCGGTGTACCTTCATGCAATGTGGGACATTCATCTGTGGCATGTCCAGTAACTGTACAGATCCCGAATGCCTTAGCTTGAGCTGTTGTCCCTACAACCAAATTTTGAACAAGAGACGTCAAAGCATTTAGTTTTTCCTCAATGGAAGAAGTACTTACCTCATAAGTTTTTCTTGGAGCATCTTCCTGCTTCCCAAATTGTTGGGAAGTTGCTGCCATACTTTTGATCAGCTCTTTAGCTGCAGTTGGTGTTTTATCAAAGAGGCTTCCCCCACTAGCAGCATCTATCATCTTTCTTTCCATGCCTAACATTCCCTCATAAAAATATTGAATAAGAGAATGTTCAGTTATCCTATGTTGGGGACAGCTTGCACACAGTCTCTTAAACCTCTCCCAATAGTCATGGAGTGTCTCAATATCCTTCTGCCTTATACCACTGATCTCCCTACGGATCATTGCTGCACGTGAGGCTGGAAAATACTTTTCTAAGAATGCTTGAGCCATGCTGATCCATGTTGTGATGGATCCGGAGGGTAGGTTGAGAAACCAATCTTTAGCTGCATCCTGCAAAGAAAAAGGAAAAGCTCTCAATTTTACTTGTTCCTCCGTAATTCCTTATGGGCTCATACCTGAACAGATACCATGAAACTCTTTTAGATGATTGTGCGGGTTTTCACTTTCCATCCCATGGAATTTAGGCAAGTAATGGATCAACCCTGACTTAAGCTCGAATGTCGCATCCAGGTTTGGATATGTGACGCACAAGGGTTGTTGATCAGCTTGAGGTGCATGAAGTTGCCTCAATGTTCGTTCTGCCATCGTTTCTACTTTAGATGGTTCACTTTCCTCGCTGGAAATTTCCTCTTCTTCACTAGAACTGGAAGTTTCAGCACTTTGTAATTTTTGCAACCGCACTCCTTTACGAAATCTTCTTGCTAACAATTCTATTTCTGATTCAAAGAGCAGTTGCTTTGAAGTTTCTGACCTGGTCATAAATGGCTTTAAATCAAGTTAGATTACTCACCGGCAACGGCGCCAAAATTTGACGGTTGTCGAATCCACCAAAAATAAATTATAACTTCACAGCCCTCAGGCTTGCACAAGGGTAAGCAAAGGTCGTACCCAAATGACTAATACTGATCTAATTGTAAATATAACCAAGCAAATAAATAAAAAAGTAAAAAGGGGAATTGGAATAGTTGATTGCTAAATTGACAAAAGTAATAGAGTTGAGTTGAAATTGAATAAAATGATTAATTAGAATTTCAGCTAAGAGATTCTCAGACAAGGAATTTAATTAGTCTTGATCATTGACAGAAATGATGTTTCTTCTAAATTACATATCAGACTAGTTTGATATATTCTTCCTAAATAATGAATTAACCAAGTAAGACTGTAGTTAACTCCTAATTAACGAATAACCTTACCTCAGCGGCTAAGATTCAACCCGTTAACAGCGTTAGGAATTAGAAGAACCTAATCTAAGCCAACCGATTCTCAGCGATATCGATTCAGAAACTTAATTACTCATTCACTTGATGTGATAAAGTCGAAAATAGATGTATTAATGTCACATGGAGAGTTCTCAGTTGTCAATCTGATTATCACCCAATACAATCTAGATTTCAACTCTATAGCATCAATTGCTACTTATTCAGATTCAACTAAATAATGACTCGTTGATTATCTAGTTTAATCAGACAGCTATATGCTAGTTTAATCAAATGAACAATCGGCCTTATCATTCAAAAGCAAACTAACAATTGAGATAAAATCCCTAAACACAGTGAATAAACAAATGATATGAATAAAGAGAAAATACTAGAAGAGAAACGATCTCACAATACTTGAAGATTCCTGCCTTTGAATTATCCCTTAACCGAAATAAAGAGTTTAGCTATGAATAGCCATAAAGAACAAAATAAATGTTTCTGAGTTTTCCTGTCTGAAGAACGATACGTTCTCTGCAAAAAAAAATCTAAGAAAGAAGAGAGAGAGATAATCTAATCTAAAACCTAATGTTTTGTAGAGAAAATATATCCCTAAAAATTAGCTAACAAAATAATATCTTTCCCAATCACAAATCTTTTCTAATCTTCCCATATCTCCTAATTTCGTGCATGCTTAGTCATTCCCAACTGTCCAGGTTCATTCTTGATAGAATAAAGGAGAGTCCTGATCAATTCTGGAGTCTGCGATTCCCAAAATCCTTAGTCTTGGGCAAGACTAACTCCATTTTCATTTCAGCTCCTCTGAATCAGCTCCAAATTCCCTTTTAGTCCAAATTTATTTCAAGTTAAGTCCAATTCCGCTCCTTTTAATCATTTGAGTCCTGTGGAGGCAAATCATACCAAAACAAGCAATAATATCCGAAATAACACTAAATTAATTAAATAACCTAGCACTAAAGTGGACATTTGAACGTTGAATTGGACACTTATCACCTAATAATAATAATAATAATAATAATAATAATAATAATAATAATAATAAAAGAATGAGTTCTACGTGCATTATCTACAATAATATAATAAAGATAATGAAAAAGACACCTTATCTATAATTTTGCATTATTATTTGCATAATAGCTTGTAAAGTTGGTAGGCCCCATCCTAGATCTCAATTGGGTTCTTTATATGATATTTTGCGGACGCCTCGATTTTTCTCAAATCTCGGCGAACCAACTCCTATTGAACGGATCTATTCCCTTCTAGTGTTCCATCAATACGTCTGTTGGTATTCTATTTTGGAGATTCTTCCCATGATTAAACCTCGCCTTATAACAGGCACGTACTATGGACACTCGCCGGCCCCATAATGTCCGTAGAGTTTCCCTCTATAAAGACATCCGCCTCCCTTCATGAAGGACGAATGCCCGACTCTCCTGTTCCTAGTGGATAAGGGTGGATCGCTTAAGCTAGTACCGACCACTGACCTAGGGGTGGCAAAGATCCGACGCCAGGATAGTCCTTGTCCTCTATAGTGTTGCTTATACCAACTCGGCCTCTACCATCGGGCGTATGTTGATATGTTCCATTCGCCACTCGACGCTGAAACCTTCTCGTAGCTTTGTCAATGTTTGGAGTTGAATTTGCCTATAGTCAAACTGGTCCTCTTCATGGTTGTCAAAACCAGATTGATAAAAAAATTGAAGAAATAAAGGGTCAAAGGTTACAGATTTAACGAGGTTCAATTGAGATTAAAAAAAATTATGTAAAAAATTATATTTCTATTCATAATTAAGTTTATAATGTAGTAAAATATTAATAATATTAATAATGAAGCTCTTAGCCTAGTGGTTGAGAGCTTACTTATGACTAGGGAGGTTATGGGTTCGAATCACATCCAGGTCTGGTGGAGATTTTTCTTTCTTCTTTAATATCAGCGCATTATGCGCAAATTTTTTTTTTTTTAAAAATTACTAAATTCAATATAATATAATTAAAAATTTAATGAAATTCAGTATATATAAAGATTGAAAAAGATATATTAAAAATAGTTATTGTGTTTTTTTAAACGAAAAATAGTTATTGTTTTTATTAATATTATTAACACTAAAACGTAAATATAATAAAATAATATGATATATATTTTATAATTTGTTAAGCTTTTAAATTTTATTTATATATATTTAAAGTTTAAATATCAATTATAGTTAATATTGAAAAAATTAAATGATATTCTTATGATGTTTATAAAAAAATAATAGAAATATATATATGTTGGTTTTGTGGTCGCTTTAATTTTGATGTCTAAGATTCAAACCTAACTAAATGTAGAACTTTTTTTAATAAATATATGTGAAATCTAATCTGTCGGGATTGGGTCAATCGGTTCACATTTAGCACGACTGGTTCAAGCAGTTCTAACCTTTGTTCAATGGTGAAAAACCGAACAATATCCAATTCTAAAATGTATCCTCTTTTGGTTAAATCGAATTGACCCGATCGGGCGAATACGGGTCTAACAAATATAGCCCTCCTACAATATGTTATCATTATTGTTTTTCTCATATTAAAATAAAAAAAATTCACTCCTATCACCATCAATAACAAAAGAAAACAAAAAAAATATCAAGATAAAAACACACATATATATATATATATAGCAAATATTAGGATTTTATCAACCACACAATATTAATTATATTCATAATAAATAATTGGTAACTAGCATCCGATCACCGACGGAAAGTCATAAATCCGTATTAAATGGATGTCCTTTATCATAGGGCTCGAAAGGGGCGAAAAGTCCCTTGAGTTCGGAGCCGGAGCTGGAGGAAATTAGCCTAACCGAAGAAGACGAGTTCTTGATCATAGGGTGTGATGGATTATGGGATGTAATGAGCAGCCAATGTGCAGTAACAATAGTAAGAAAAGAACTCGTGACTCATAACGACCCCGAAAAATGCTCAAAAGCGCTTGTCAAGGAAGCTCTCCAGCGCAATACGTGCGACAATCTAACCATTGTAGTGGTCTGTTTCTCGCCTGATCCGCCTCCTAAGATCGAAATTCCGAGTTATCATAGGAGGAGAAGTATATCAGCAGAAGGATTAGACCGTCTAAAAGGGGTCTTAAATACTGGAATATAAATCATGTAACCTAAAACATAATCAGATAATAGTACAAAACGCAACCCGAAACTCGACAGGTCGAAACATATAACCGTTTTATGATCAAATAACTGTTATTTCCATTCTGTTTCGAGTCAATTTAATCCAAAATGCGCGAATTGACTTACCGAATAATGTTAAAAATGTAGATATTATTTGACCACGGAAGTCGATTTTGACTTATTGTTCCGACCTGTCAAGACGGGATGATTTGTACTCCGAAACTAAAAAAAAAAACGTTTTCTTTTTTGAAAATGTTGTTAATCTGTTGCCTGCTGTAAATGTTGAGTTTTGTGAATTTAATCTTAATTTGTATCTATAGTTTGTAGCAGTGATTGATTATTCAATTGTTGCATTAATTTTGGTAATTTATTGGTAATGTGTATGATATAACGCAATAATTTGTTACGTTTTGAAGTTCAATAGTCATACTGTGAAAATTAGTAAAATTCAGTGACCATAAATGTAATTTACCCTTATAATTTTCAAATGCATTTATATATCATTTTAATTTTTTTTTTCTTGAGTATTTTATTTATTATGATCTAAAAACAAGGTATAGTCAGGGACGGAGACAATGGCGCCTGGATAGGCGTCGGCCACTGAAATCATCCATACCAGCGACGATTTTGGCCCTTCTATATCCGGAAGATTGACATTAGGGTGTCATGATAGCTTGGAAAAAAAATCCAAGAATTAATGATATTTTAAACAAGTTTAGGGCCCATTTTATTTATCTACTTTTCGCTGTTTCTGTTTGTTATTTGCTGTTGGAAAAAACTATTTTTCCAAAAAATTAGTGATTCTCTGCTCTTGTAAAAAGCTACTTTTCAGTATACCTGTCCACGAGTCTGGGTACCTGCCCGGTCCGTCCAGACCCGTATCCCTTAGGATGAACTTGGACAATAAAAATCGATCATAAGCTCGCCCAGCCCAGGCCCATTAAAGTCTGTCTATTTTTTGGACGGGTTTGGGATTGATAAAAATAGCATGGACCGGCACGCCTATTAATATTAATTATGAATTTTTAGTTTAGGATTTGTTTTTTATTTTTTTAATCTAATTAATTATTTCCACACAATGCGGTAAAAAAAAACTTTAAGAAATATCACATGTCAAAATATCGTTACTTGTCAATGAGATAACGATTCCGTTAAATCTTCATACAAATTGGGTGAAATTTCACCAATTGGGATAGTCAGGGGCCAAATGTGACCAAATAATATATCAGGGACCAAATGACAAAATTTGGGAAAGATCATGGGCCAAATAATGCTTTAAGTCAATATTTTACATAATTCACAAAATAGATTAAAACGTATTAAAAAAGAAATTCTTACTCGTTCAACTATAAAACTTTTTCTTCTCTATAGAATCGCATACCCAAATCTTGATCATTTTACTTTTTTAAGATACATGCAATATATCTTCTGCATTTAACTTACTTTTTACAACTGAGTGACTAATTGATTACATTTTACGCAAGTTCAGAGGGCTAACTAAATATTTTATGCAAATTCACGAGGCTATCAGAACACTTTAAAAGTTCAAAGAGCCAATCAAACTTTTTGGACAAGTTCAGGAAGCAAATAATTATTAAACCTTAAATAAAAATATTCGAAAATATTAAACACAATTTACTATAAACTATACAATAAAGTTCAAAAGTGAATTATAGTAAAACAAAAAAAAATTAAATTCAATCTCTTCATCAACACCGCTCAACGTCTTTCTTCTTAAAAAAACGCTTCAGATAATGTTGAAGTAGTGAATAGGAACCTTTCTGACGGAATAAACAAAGTCGTTTATACATTATTTGCTTCTGAAACTTATTCAAAAAGCTTGATTGACCCTTAAAATTGTTCGAAAAGCTTGATTAACCTCATGAACTTTCATAATATTCAAATAGCCCATCAACTTGAGTAAAATATCTTGATAACCCCATAATTTGCGTAAAACATAGTCAATTGATCACTCGATCGCAAAACAGTAAGTTGCATATGGAAAGTGTGTTGCACGCGTCTTGAAAAAGTAAAACGACCAGTGTTAGGCTATAGGGTTCTAATATCTGAGATGACAAGTTTTACGGTTGAACAAGTTAGAAACTTTTTTAATGTGTTTTAATCTATTCCGTTAATTATACAATCACATTCCATGTCATGCATAACACACATTCCACATTCATCTTAGAACCGAATGATTAATTGATTACATTTTAAACAACTTGATAAGGCTATCGGGATATTTTGAAAGTTCAGAAAGTCAATCAAACTTTCTAGACAAGTTGATGGCGAATAATATATTAAGCATAATAAATAATAATAATAATAATAATAATAATAAGAATAAGACGTAATACATCAAGAGCTCCTGAACTTCTCTCCAAAACTTGATTGACTCCTAAACTTACAAAGTGTCTATTTAGCCCATTCAACTTGCTTAAAATAACATATTTGCCACATAAATTTGTTTAAAGTGACATATTGGCCCATAAGCTTGCTTACAATGATCTATTTATCCCGTGAACTTACCTAAAGTGATATACATTTCAATTTTTCTAACCCTGTAAAAAAAATTCAAAACTAAAAAATTAAAGGCCTAATTCGTCATTCTAAATCTTCAAAACAAATTAACTTGATATTTTTTATACTTTAATGGCGTTTTTATAAATTTAAGGACTTAATCATGACATTTTAAACAAGTTTACAGCGCTAATGAGACATCATGTAAGTTCAGAGATCAATTAAACTTTTTGAACAAGTTCAAAAAGCAATTGATGTATTACATCTAGGAATAAGGTGCAAAAATACCCCAAACGTTTACAGCAAGGAGCAATTTTACCCTTAAAGTCTAAAATGATGCAATTTTATCCCGAACATTGGCAGTCAAGAGCAATTTTACCCCTAACGTTGTCAAGTTGGATCAATTTCAGACATTATTATAAAACACATATATTTTATTCCTTATTATGCATCGATTGCATATCAGTTTGTTTTAAAAAAAAGATTTCATTTTATGTAATTTAATAATAGAATTGGAGACTAATATTTATAAATTCGGTGAAATAGTTTGAAATTTTTTTGTTCAACTCATATATAAAAATTATATTTTTTAATTTTAAAAAAAATATCACGTCCAGTCATATGTTTATGATTTGTTACTAATGAGTAATAAAATGACTCACATGTGAAGTGTAGATGACAAGATTCATGACGAAGAAGAAAGTTTGATGAATTATTTCTCAAATTGATCAACTTGGCAACGTTAGAAATAAAATTGCTTTTAACTGCCAATGTTAGAGGTAAAATTGCACCATTTTAGACGTTCGGGATAAAATTACTCCTGACTATAAACGCTAGGTGTATTTATCCTTATTAATAATAATAATAAGGCCTAATGCTCCTCCAACCCCCTTAACTTGTCCAAATCGGTCATTTTACCCCCCAACTCATCGAATGTCCTATTGACCTCCTTAACTCCATAAAAGTGGTATTTCTCACCCCCTTAACTTGATCATTTGACCCCCAACTCATCGAATGTCCTATTTACCTCTTAACTCCATAAAAGTGGTATTTCTCACCCCTTCATTTTCATTCTCGAATGTTAGAATTGACTGGTGTAAGGGACGCGCTTGAAGCCTGACTTCTCAAATGCCACGTGTTTAATTCGGTCAATTTTTTTTGACAACTCAGCAGTTATACTTGAAAAGATGAAAATGACCTGATTATTTAGACTTTTTACACTTCCTCTTTTCATCGCGATTTACAATCTGCACTTCCTCTTTTCATTTGAAGTCCTAAATTCCTTTATCAAACCATTTGAAATAAGCACATAAATCGTCACCCTGCATTTAGAGATTGCATAACTATCAATTATAGATTACCAACATAAATCTTCACCCTATAAACGTTTCAATTAGATTAATTATCAATTAGAGATTAACCACATAATTACTTACCCCATAATTTGGGCACCCAAAGAAACGTCTCCCAAGATATGGTGCTTTCCAACAAACCTTTAGATAAGTTGTTTCATCACAATAGCATACCTTATCGCTTGCCATGATAGGATTTGGAGCTGAAATTTCCAGATTAGTAGAAAAGATTCAAATTGCAGAAGAAGAACAAAACCAATAAATCGAGTGACGGAGGAGATAAAACAGGAATGAAGAAGATTATATTCAACAGGAATGAAGAAGAAAGAAGAGGAATCTGGAGGGAAATAGGAATTACGGATTTGGGTGTTAGATTTTAGCGATTTTTATAATCTTTTTTTTTGTTACCGCTAGTATCCAATTTTCCACATCCACGCGCTTCATGCCTTTATTGTACACACACACACACAAAAAGTTACTGCCTCATAGGATCATAAGGGGTGAGAAATACCACTTTTATGGAGTTAAGAGTAAACAGGACATTCGATGAGTTGCGAGTAGTAAAATGACCAATTTGGACAAATTAAGAGGGTGAGAAATATCAGTTTATAGAGTTAAGATGGTAAATAGGATATTCGATGAATTGTGGGGATAAAATAACCAATTTAGACAAGTCAAGGAGGCTGGAGGAGTTTTAGGCCTAATAATAATAATAATAATAATAATAATAAAAAGAATGAGTTCTACGTGCATTATCTACAATAATATAATAAAGATAATGAAAAAGACACCTTATCTATAATTTTACATTATTATTTGCATAATAGCTTGTAAAGTTTGTAGGCCCCATCCTAGATCTCAATTGGGTTCTTTATATGATATTTTGCGGGCGCCTCGATTTTTCTCAAATCTCGGGGAACCAACTCCTATTGAACGGATCTATTCCCTTTTAGTGTTCCATCAATACGTCTGTTGGTATTCTATTTTGGAGAGTCTTCCCATGATTAAACCTCGCCTTATAACATACACGTACTATAGGCACTCGCCGGCCCCATAATGTCCGTAGAGTTTCCCTCTACAAAGACATCCGCCTCCCTTCATGAAGGACGAATGCCCGACTCTCCTGTTTCTAGTGGACGAGGGTGGATCGCTTAAGCTAGTACCGACTACTGACATAGGGGTGGCAAAGATCCAACGCCAGGATAGTCCTTGTCCTCTATAGTGTTGCTTATACCAACTCGGCCTCTACCATCGGGCGTACGTTGATATGTTCCATTCGCCACTCGACGCCGAAACCTTCTCGTAGCTTTATCAATGTTTGATGGTTGTCAAAACCAGACTGGTAAAAAAACTGAAGAAAATAAAGGGTCAAAGGTTACAGATTTAACCAGGTGCAATTGAGATTAAAAAAATTATGTAAAAAATTATATTTCTATTCATAATTAACATATATAATGTAGTAAAATATTAACAATATTAATAATAAAAATATTATTAAATATTAAATTACTAAATTCAATATAATATAATTAAAAATTTAATGAAATTCAGTATATATAAAGATTGAAAAAGATATATTAAAAATAGTTATTGTTTTTTTTAAACGAAAAATAGTTATTTTTTTTATTAATATTATTAACACTAACACGTAAATATAATAAAATAATATGATATATATTTTATAATTTGTTAAACTTTTAAATTTTATTTATATAGATTTAAAGTTTAAATATCAATTATAGTTATTAATATTGAAAAAATTAAATGATATTTTTATGATGTTTATAAAAAATTAATATATATATATATATTGGTTTTGTGGTCGCTTTAATTTTGAAGTCTAAGATTCAAACCTAACTAAATGTAGAACTTTTTTAATAAATATATGTGAAATCTAATCTGTCGGGATTGGGTCAATCGGTTCACATTTAGCACGACTGGTTCAACCAGTTCTAACCTTTTTCCAATGGTGAAAAACCGAACAATATCCAATTCTAAAATGTATCCGCTTTTGGTTAAATCGAATTAACCCGATCGGGCGAATACGAGTCTAACAAATATGGTCCACCTACAATATGTTATCATTATTGTTTTTCTCATATTAAAATAAAAAAAATTCACTCCTATCACCATCAATAACAAAAGAAAACAAAAAAAATATCAAGATAAAAACACACATATATATATAGCAAATATTAGGATTTTATCAACCACACAATATTAATTATATTCATAATAAATAATTGGTAACTAGCATCTGATCACCGACGGACAGTCATAAATCCATCGCAATTTTAATACATATCCATAAATTAAATGGATGTCCTTTATTCATACATAGTTGATAGAAATTAAAGCTGCATCAATCTTTAAAGAGCCGTTGAAGTTGTTCCCGGAGAAGATCCCCGACTCCGACAGAATTGTTGTGATTTCCAAAGATACGAGGTCCACTATAGTGCAACAATCCCATATCAGGTTTAACTTGTGCAACAGTGGACACAGTCCGAGGTGTAAAATTTTCATTTTGCAATTGAACCGGAGTTCTAAATCTTCCATCTGCTCCGGCGAGCTGAACTTGTTCTGATACCGCATCCCACGAATTCTGATAGCTAATAACAACACCTCCTGGTCTAAACGCATCATTAACATTAGCCTCAATCCCTCTTTGAAGAACTCTGAATCTCGCAGCCTCTGCAACAACTTGTATAAGAACTAAAACACTTTCACGAATACTGGCGTTCACATTAACACCATTAAATAATCGGAGATGATTGATCGCAGTCCTAATCGGAGTTATAATTCCTAATGGAATTCTCGTTCTGTCTCCTAAATTTATATAATGAGTATCAAGTGCTTGCAATCTAACTTTTGTTGTTCCGTCAAAAAGTCCACTATTTGCTGCTTCAATATTCGTCGGAGAATCTCTGAAGAAGAAAGAGCGACGAGGGTCTGCTTGGTAGCCAATAAAATAAGCATTCTCCATGTTTAATGCTATTGTGATTGTTTCAGCTGAATTTGCACCAGTCAACTGAACCAGAAGATACCGATTCCGGTTTGTAATGGTGGATGGTCTTCGAGTTACTAGAATATCATGGCTTCTAATTCCACTTGATAATTCTCGCCGGAGAGAGGTCATGAACATTTGGTAGCTTCCAACGCTCGCGCCATTTGTGGTGTACCGGATAGTCGTGAAACTGGAAGCCGCTGCAATACTAAAACATAACCATGTTGTAAACACGATCCACGCTTTCATCTTTTCAACTTAATTGTTCCCAAATTTTCTTGTCCTGTTGAAAATTTATAATTAGATAGAAAATTAGTGACAAAATGCAGCGATGAAATTAGTGCAAAATGTAGCGACGAATTTCGTGGCAAAGGATAAAATTGACCGAGTATTTAATTTTACAATAGAGACTATTGAATCATTTTGTACTACGGACACAAAATTAAACTTCTCAATAACATTAGTTGCAAAATATCAGAGATAAGAATAAATTTTTTTAGGGTTATGTGGTTTCACGTTTTTGCAGAGTGGTACTTGTGGGTTTTTTTTTGTTACAAAACAAATCATGTCGTCGACAAAATTTTCATTTTTTTTTACTTTGCCAAATTTGATCGATAACTACTTCAAAATGAAAATTTTCAAGAATTAAAGTTGCTTAGTATCATATTTAGTGTGGAACCACAATTTTTTATTTTTTAAAATTATTATTTTTTTAGTGTTTTCTCTCTCTAAATATTAATTTTCTCTCTCATAAAAAACAACACATAAATGATCTCAAACCTTTGAAGTTGAAGAATTAAAGTTGTTTAAAATATCATTTAATTCTTGAAAAGTTTGACAACCACATGGTTTGTTTTATAACAAAAAAACCCACAAGGCACCAATCTGCAAAAACTTACAACCACAGGGATTTTATTTGAAATTAACAAAATAATTTAATAATCCCTATATATTTATCTAACACATTGTTTAGTCTTTATATTTTAATAATACATTGTTTAGTCCTTAACTTTTGCTTTATTCAACAGTTTAGTATCTTATAGGTACTAACCTGTTTAATAATTCAAATATTTGAGGGACTAAACTGTTGAATAAAACAAAAGATAAGGACTAAATATCATATTGTTAATATATAAGGGCAAAACAGTATATTAAGTAAAAATATAGGGACTAATTAATTATTTATCCAAAAATATATAATACTACTAATTTCTTTGAAAACTATTATATATATATATATATATATATATATATATATATATATATATATATATATATATATTGATGAAATGAAATTATAATATTGAAATAAGAAAAAAAATATGTGAAGAATAGAGAGGTTTTGATATTACTTACAGAGTGAGCAAACGAGGAAAGATGTGATTTTTTAGAGTTTCATATCTCTTCCTTTTATATAGTGGAAAATAAAGTAAATTACACTAATAGTCACTTAACTTTGTTCAGTTTCACGGTATGACTACTAAACTTCAAAACGTAATATAAAAGTCATTCAACTTTACATTTTCTAACATTATGTCAACTAAAGTTCAATCAATACCTCAAAATGACCGTTGATGACCTCAAAATAATAAATTCCAAAAACTGATGATATTTTAAGCGACTTAGAACCGAGTGATTAATTGATTATATTTTAAACAAATTGATGAGGCTATCAAGATATTTTAAACAGGTTGAGGAAGCTATTATGATATTTTGAAAGTTTAAGAGACAAATTAAAGGTTTAATACATCATTTGACCTCTGAACTTCTCTAAAAAGTTTGATTGGCCCTTAAACTTTGAAAGTGTCATTGTAGCTCCTCAATTTGCATAAAGTGTTCAACTAGCCCTTTGAATTTGTATAAACTGTAAATAATTAATGACTCGGTTGTAAAAAAGTAAGTTGCATGCAGAAGATGTGTTACACGTGCCTTAAAATGTTATTACATAATTCACAGAATAGACTAAAAATGAAGTAGAACTTACTCAACTATAAAACTTATCTTCTCTATTATTAGAACTGCATACTCTGACCTTGGTCGTTTTACTTTTTCTTAAGGCACGTGCAACACATCTTCCGCATGCAACTTACTTTTTTGCAACCGGGTGATTAATTGGTTACATTTTACTCAAATTCAGGGGGCTCACTGAATATTTTATATAATTTGAGGAGGCTATTGAGACATTTTGAAAATTCAGAGGCCAATCGAGCTTTTTAGACAAATTCAGATGGCAAATGATGTATTAAGCCCCAATTAAACTTTTTAGATAAATTTCTAGGGAATATAAGGCTTAATACATCACCAGCTTTCTGAAGTAGATTGACTCCCTAAATTTTACAAGTGTCTCACTAGCTCATTGAACTTTATTATTTCGTATCACCAGCTCTCTGAATTTGTACATAAAAGTATTAACTCCCTGAACTTTACAAGTATCTCATCAATTCTCTAAACTTGCTTATTCCGTAACAACTAAATACATAAACCTATTAAACCTAAATTTTAAAAAACACATCTTCATCCATTCTAGATGTACCTTTTTCTCTTCTCCCATCTTTCAACCTACTACAAGAGTTAGTGTTGCGGGTTTGAGAGATCGAATGAATGAGGATTGGGAGTTAGTATTATGGTTTTTGTATTTAGTTGTTACATAATAAGCAATTTTAGAGAGTTGGTGAGACACTTGTAAAATTCATGGAGCTAATCTACTTTTATGGACAAGTTCAGGGAGTTTGTGATACGGAATAATCAAGTTCAAGGAACTAGTGAGACACTTGTAAAATTTAGGGAGTTAATCTACTTTTATGGACAAGTTCAGAAAACTAGTGATGTATTAGGCCGAATAATAATAATAATAATAATAATAATAATAATAATAATAATAATAATAATAATAATACGGAATGAGTTCCACATGCATTATCTACAAGAATATAATAGAGGTAACGAAGACCACACCTTATCTACAATTTCGTATTATTTATTTATTTGGCAAAAAGCATCGTAAAGCCTTTGATATTTTAATTTTTTTGTTTATTAAGTCATTGATCTTTTATTTAAATACATTAAACTTTGAAAGGTCAGAATCGAATTAAACTTTTTAGATAATTTGAAGGAATAATACATTTAGCCTAATAATAATAATAATAATAATAAGGAATGAGTTTGACGTACATTATCTACAAGAATATAATAGAGATAACGAGCACGACGCCTTATCTACAATTTTTCATTATTTATTTGGCAAAAAGTATCATAAAGCCTTTAATCTTTTAATTTTTCATTTATTAAACTATTAATCTGTTATTTAATATATTAAATTTTGAAAGTTCAGAGTCGAATTAAACCTTTTAGATAATTCAAAGGAATAATACATTAAGCCTAATAATAATAATAATAATAATAATAATAATAATAATAATAATAAGGAATGAGATCCACATACGTTATCTACAAGAATATAATAGAGGTAACAAAAACGACGTCTTATCTACAATTTTGCATTATTTATTTGGTAAAAAGCATCATAAAGCCTTTGCTCTTTTAATTTTTCGTTTATTAACTATTGATCTTTTATTTAAATACATTAAACTTTCCGAGTCGAATTAAACTTTTTAGATAATTTGAAAGAATAATACATTAACCTAATAATAATAATAAGAGGAAATGAGTTGCACGTACATTGTCTACAAGAATATAATAGAGGTAACGAAGACGACGCCTTATCTACAATTTTGCATTATTTATTTGGCAAAAAGCATCATAAAGCTCTAATCTTTTAATTTTTCGTTCATTAAATCCTTGATATTTTATATAGATAAATAAAGTTTCTGATTTTTTTATTTTTAGTCACATTAAGCCTCTGATGATAAAAAAAAAAAAGCAATTTTAAACATAAAATTCTTCAAAAATCGGTTAACAAATTTTGAAAGCAGATGAAATGAAAATAAAGTCATTGTTAATAAATTTGTATTTTTCATAGTTTGAAAGCAGTTTTTTTATATATAATGTATCTATAGTGAACCTGTAAAACCCTCAATTTACACAGTAAAAAATATAATTTTGAACAATGATGAAATGATTAATGACTTTTTAACGGAATTAGATGTTTACAACTTATTAATTTGACAAGCAACGACATTTTTAAAGTATTTTACAATTTGTTGTTGTTGTTTTTTTTTTTTTTTTTGAGAAAAATGCTTGTAATTTCATTAGATAAAAAATGAAGAAGTACAACAAGCATAATGTAAGGAATCAGACTAAAGCAAATACAATATCCACGAAGGGATAAAGATGACTACCAATTTAATGAGAAAATAGAGTAGTTTTATTTTTATTTTTAATTTAATTCGGCTTGTTTACTGAACCGAATAGAATATTTCAGTTCGGTTTCAGTTTTATCTATTATTCGATTCAGTATTGGTGTCAATTATTATGATCATTTCGGTATTCGTTTTTTTGGTTCGGTTTTGCACCGATGCATACCCCTAGTTTTACTGATTTGCAAACTCATTCATGCGATTAAAAAGTTTACAAACCGATACTTTATGTCAAAATCAAGTAATTTGATTTATATTGTTGAAATAAATTAGGAATTTCTCATTAATTAATTAGTTTGTACTCAGTACATTTTTCTTCAAATTCAATTCGATTCCTTTAATGTTATACGATTTGTAGTTGATTGAATTATGAAAGGACGTGTTTTGTTTTGTTTTGTTTTTTTTTTATCGTGTTCACATAAGTATTCATTTAATACTCTTCTAATGATTATGCATCCCTTAAACAATGATCTTCCTTTTTATCTGGATCATAGCCTTTAGTTTACATGGACTCTGGACTGTTCCCTTAAAGGCCTTTGTTCGGACGTTTGATATTAGATTGTTGCGCATTCTCTTGGCGGGATCTCAATCCTTTCTAGGGCCTCTTGTAGGCTCTAATCCTAGAGATCTCAATTGAGGTTCGTTATATGACGGTTCCTTTATTTCTAGTGGGTCTTCCTCATGGTTTTCAAAACCGGAAAAGAGAAAGGGTCAATAGTAAAAGGTTCAAGCAGAATTTAACCGAAATTCAAAAAAATTTATTTTTATTTATAATTAATCTTCGGATTCTAGTAAAATATTAACAATATTATTACTAAAACTAATAATATTAATAATATATTTTTAATATCAATTCATAATATTTTAAATATTTAATATATATATATTCACTAATTACATGATGGTCCAGTGGTAAGTATATGCTTTAATCTTAAAGTCCTAGATTCAAATCTAACTAGTAAACTTTTTTTAGTAGATACATGTGAAATCTAACCTGATTAAACCGCTCAATTGAGACTAGATCAACCGGTTCACAATTAGCATGACCAATTCGAGCGGTTCTGTCAAAAATCAAATAACATCCGCCTCGGAAATATAACCAGTGCTGGTTGAATTGGATTGACCCTGCCGGATTGGTACGGGTCTTACAACTATCCAGCTTAAACTTATTTTAAAGGGCACAAGTTATAATTTAAATATGTTATCATTATTGTTTTTCTGATATTAAAAGACAAAAAGTATCATTAGGTCCATGATCTTTAGTTTTTATTTATTAAGTTTTTGATCTTTTATTTGGATACATGAAGCTCCTGATCATTAGGCCGGACCAGAAAGTGGTCCGATTCCTCTTCATTGATTTCAAATCCAGCCAATTTGTCTTCATTTTTTTTTGTCTCATTAAGTCCCTTATTATTTATTTTTGGTCTCATTAAGCCCTGGATGACCAAATTAGTAAATTGTGAACATATAATTCTATTAAAAATACGTTATTAATTTCATCTATATTTAAAATTATTAAAAAATATATTTTACAGTTTGAATTAAATTTTTTACAGTTTTCCTATAACAACTTTACACATCCAAAACTGCTTTCAAATAGTGAAAAATACAAATTTCGAATGCAGTTGCAATGAATAACAGTCTATTAACTGAATTTTATGGTCACAATTACTTTTTTTTTTTGTCATAAAGGGTTTAATGAGATAAAAAAATAAGGAGCTTAATGTATCCAAATAAAAAATCAAGACTTAATGAACCAAAAAATGAAAAATCAGGGACTACTTGATAAGTCCTTAATTTACGTATTTATGCATGCATATTCATATTCATATTAATGCTTTTAGCTTAGTTTAGGATAGGTTTTGGAAAGATTTCACTTGTTTGTTCATGATTTTTACAGAAATAGGTTTGAAATACATAAAAGCTCAATATGAAGGAATATCAGCAAGGAACAAAGACAGAAGAAAAGAGCCAAATTAGGGCAAAATCATCTATCACGTTCGTGACATGCCTTAAACACTAGAATTGACAGAAGAACATCTGTCGCGATCGTGATAGACGATTTCATCAATTTGCATGGCAAAGCAAAGTCACGAACGTGACACTCTTGTCTCGTTCGTGACTGACGTCTTCACTGCAAAAAAGACATGATTCCTCAGTTCAATTGCATCTCTTTCATCCTGAATCATTATTCTTCTTCACCACGGGCTATGACTCTCCATAACAACACTTGAAGAGTTATCATCTTGAAGAGACATGATCCTTCATCCACTATAAGAAGGATACTCCTCTCTCCATTCAATATACAGAATAATACAGACAATAGTTACAGAAAGTATACTATCCAAGACAAGAAGCAAGAAGATTCTACAATTTCGAAGCTTTTATTTCCAGCATTGAAGGAAGCAAGATCGAGAGATACACTTATAGAGACAGTAAAAGGATTCACAACCCTTATTCTCGCATCTGTTACAGTTTTTATTCTCTGTATTCTTTACTTTTGACAAATCATTAACTCTGTCAAACACTTGTTTATCAAAATCACAATTCAATCTAATGCAAATTATTCTTTGTTCATCATTAGATTCTATCACTGCTTTTATGAATATTCTAGGGAAATTCATTTAAGCAAGACATAGGAATAGTTATCATTTTATGAAGTTAGAAGAGATTCAGTTCATTAAAGGATAATTGTATCACATAATCTACTTGCTTCGTTTTTAATTCTTAATTCTAATTCACTATGATAGGTCAAGCAATGAGGATGATCTATCTAAAAACATCCAAGTTATTTAATCCTGGATCGAGAGATTGGATTAAATCTTCTTATATGATACAACTGCATCAAGTTTGAAAAGTGTTTTCATGTTTAAACTTATAAAAATCTGTATATATCTCGGGCTATGCACAAAATAGAAACTTAGGAAATATAATTTAAGTATTATTTTCATTCTTTTAAACAAAACTATTTACAAATCAAATTATTTATTCTCTATAACTAAGAGAAACGAATTTATAAATTAAATCATTATAGTAGTTAATCAGCGTTCTCTGTGGGAACAATATCTTATTATTACTACAAGCGGAACTGTGCACTTGCGGAATTCGCCTAACACTAATGATGCTTTTTGCCATATTAAAATAAGGGCTAAACCATACGCAGCCCCTTGAACTTTTCAATTTTGGTCATTTTTCCTCCTGAACTTACGGAACGATCTATTTGCCCCCTCAACTATTTAAAAGTGGTATTAACAACCCCTATTTTCATTATAATGAAACAATCGTGACATGTTCTCATTGCAAATACCAAGGTCATAATATAAAGGGATTTGCACTACTAAAACAAACTGGAAATGAGGTTAGTATAGACAGGACACAAGTTCTCTTGTAAAAATTGCATATAGCTTTAACTCCTTCTAAATCGTCTACATATATGCAGACTGGTTCCAATACTTTCATGAATACTTGTACTAATGTTGGAACTTCATCTTGTTTCCATTATAATGAAAATAAGGGGTTGCTAATACCACTTTTAAATAGTTGAAGGGGCTGCATATGGTTCATGAGGCAAAATGACCAAAAGTGACAAGTTCAGGGGGATGCATATGGTTTAAGCCTTAAAATAAAGTTTTTCACTCATATCGCCATCAAAACCCAAAAAAAATTTCTTTGTGAAAACTATCGGCACTCCTCCTTTCTTTCTTCTCTTTTCTTACTATTTTCTGTCAAAGTCTTCAAGTCTTCCTCTCTTTTGCGGATCTACTTTGAGGTGGAAGAAGGAAGTTCTTTCTTCCTCCTCTCGTCAAGTTAGGTTTACTGTATTTTTATTTCTTTTTAGTCTGTGTTTATATATTTGATTAAATCTCTTTATATGTTTGTATTGTATTTACTCTCTATTATTCTGCTATTTATACCTTTTTCGGATTTAGCAAGAGCGGAAACGATTTATTTTATACATGGATCAATATATCTACGTGGTTGCAACAAAAGAAAGGACGCAGATCTGAATATTCGGAAGGGCCTAAATGATGAAGATTCGATTGCAGTTGCTTTTTTGCAGATTAGGATTTCAATGAAATATATGTTTTATTGTTTTTCTATATGTTTTACACCTTTTATGGCTTTTTATGCTCTTTGTAGTCATTTTCGTCCCATTGTGGATTTTTTAAGGTTTTTTACCTTTTATGTTTCTTATTGTATTTGTTCTTTTCATATTTAATAAAGATGTATGCATTTTCAAAAAAAAAAAAGATAAAAAAAGAAAGAAAAATATTAAGATAAACATACATATGTAGCAAATATTAGGATTTTATCAACCACATAATTCAAGAAAATAAAAATATCCAAATAAATATTTGATTATTTATTATTACATACTTGAAATATTAATTATTATTCATAATAATAATTGGTAACTAGCCTCCGATTAGCGACGGACAGTCATAAATCCGTAGGCAATTGCAATACATATCCATAAATTAAATGGATGTCCTTTATTCATATATAGTTCATATAGAAATTAAAGTTGCATCAATCTTTAAACAGCTACCGGAAGTGGTTCCTGGAGAAGATCCTCAGCTCCGGTATAATCGTTATGATCTCCAAAGATACGAGGATTATTATAGTGCAACAATCCCATATCAGATTTAACTTGTGCAACAGTGGACACAATCCGAGGTGTAAAATTTTCATTTTGCAATTGAACCGGAGTTTTAAATCTTCCATCTGCTCCGGCGATCTGAACTTGTTCCGATACCGCATCCCACGAATTTTGGTAGCTAATAACAACACCTCTTGGTCGAAACGCGTCATTAACATTAGCCTCAATCCCTCTCTGAAGAACTTTGAATCTCGCAGCCTCTGAAACAACTTGTATAAGAACTAAAACACTTTCACGAATACTCGCGCTCACATTAACACCATTAAATAATCGGAGATTATTGACCGCAGTCCTAATCGGAGTTATAATTCCTAATGGAATTTTTGTTCTATCTCCTAAACTCGTATAATGAGTATCGAGTCCCGACACTCTAGCTTTCGTTGTGCCATCAAAAAGTCCACTGTTTGGTGCTTCAACATTTGGTGGAGAATCATTGAAGAAGAAAGAGCGACGTGCATCGGCTTGGTAGCCAATAAAATAAGCATTCTCCCTGTTTAATGCTAATGTGATTGTTTCACCTGAATTTGCGCCAGTCAACTGAACCAGAAGATACCGATTCTGTTTTGTAATGGTGGAGGGTTTTCGAGTTACTAGAATACCATGGCTTGTAATTCCACTTGATAATTCTCGTCGAAGAGAGGTAATGAACGTTTGGTAACTTCCGACACTGGCACCGTTTGTGGTGTATTGAAGAGTCGTGAAACTTGAAACCATTGCAATACTGAAACATAACCATATTGTAAACACAATCCACACTTTCAACTTAACCTTTTAATTTAATTGTTTTGTTGATATAATATCAGAATCTTCTAGACCAGGTGATCTTGATAACTCTATTTGTTGATTAAATTCCATCTAAATAAACTGAATTGAATATCAATATAATATTATTAATTACCAATTACGAATTATGGAGGTAGGAGACAGAGGTGTACAAAAATTAACCAACCCATTAAATATAACCAATCAAATCCAATCCAATTCATATATTTTCATTCTAATGATTTTATATGTGGACTGGATTGAAATCCAACCTATGTAAGAAATTGATTGATTGAGTTAGATTGGATTGGGTTGGGTTGAATTTTTATTCAAATATTTACATATATTTTTTTATTCTCTTATTTTCTATCTAAAAACAAGTTTATTACAAAATATTATTATAATTCATATATTAAATTAAGATTGTTAAATAACAAATTGCAAACGGAAACTTTATTTATTTTAAAAACAAAAAAATAAGAAAAACTCAAAAGTTAGAAAAAAAGTGAAATAAAATGTGAAAGTTGCAAAAAAAGAAAAAAAGAAAGACAAGAAAAATAGAAAAACGGTAAAACAAAAAAAATAAGAAAAATTGAAAATTAGAATCAATTGAATTAAAATGGAAAATTAAAAACAAAATATCTGTATTTTTTAATAATATATGAAATTGATCAAATTTATCAACGTTATCAGTAAAATTAGTCATAACTGTTAACTATATGGATAAAATTGCTCATATATATCAACGTTATGGATATTTTTGTATCTAATCCTCGGATAAGTTGAACCTTATCCCAATAAATGATTAACTTTTATAGAACAAATTTGAAATTTTAATTATAACAAAGAAGAAACCCAAACTTCTTATTAAGGATATTTTAGAAAGAAATTCTAAAATTCCAAAATCATATAGAATTTCAAAAACTCAACAATTTCAAAAATTTCAGATTTATAGAATTTCAAAAAATTTAGATTTCTAGAAAATTCTAGAAATTCTGGAATTCTAAAAATCTGGAATTTCAGAAATTCTAGAATTCTAGAAATTTTGAAATTTTAAATTCATTCCAGAAATTTAGAAATTCAAAAATTTCTGAAATTCCAAAAAAGTCTAGAATTCTAGAAATTCCAAAAAAAAGCGGGTCAAAAAGTCACTGAAAATATATAAAAAAAATGACTTAAAAAATCTCGAAAATATTTTTTTATTTTAAAGGTGTCAAGTCATTTGTTTTGGAGCAAAAAAACTCACATGTACCGATTTACGGAAATGTGAAAACACATTAATTTTTCTTTAAAATTAACTAAAAAATTAATGTCATTTATGTTTTATTTTGTGCAAATATTTGTAAGTTCTTTAATTTAATCCAATGTTTAATAGCTATAAATTTATATTTGAAATTATTTGAATTAGTAACTAACTCAACCCAACTCAACCTAATCTATTCAAGTTTAATATTTAACGGATTGAATTGATTTTAAACCAATCCATAAATTATTTCATTCAATGGATTGAGTTTGATTGTAACCCAAATATATATATATAAAAAAATATTTCATTGTAAATCATTTATGTGTTCAACTCTCGACCTTTTCAATATTAAAAAAAGGTCTAATGCTTCCCCAGCCCCCTTAACTTGTCTAAATTGGTCATTTTACCCCCTCATCTCATCGAATGTCCTATTTACCCCCCTAACTCCATAAAAGTAATATTTCTCACCCCCTCAACTTATAGAATGTTCTATTTACCCCCTTAACTCCATAAAAGTGGTATTTTTCACCCCTTACAATCCGTTATCGAAGCCTAAATTGATAACTTTTTTTAAACGTTAAACCTATATTTATGTTATTTTGTAAGTGGAACCTAAATTGATACTTTTCTAAAAATCATAGGCCTATTTTGGTACATTATCCCTACATATAATGTATTTAACTTGTTTATATTAATGTTCTTGTTATTTGTATTTTTTATTCGTTCTTTCTCTTTTCAACTTTTTTGACTACTATAAAGGGATAAGAAATGCCATTTTTATAGAGTTAAGAGGGTAAATAAGATCATAAGTGGTGAGAAATACCACTTTTATAGAGTTAAATGGGTAAATAGGATATTTGATAAGTTGAGAAGGGGTAAAATGACAAATTTAGTTAAGGGGGTGAGAAATACCATTTTTTATGGAGTTAAGGGGGTAAATAGGACATTCGATGAGTTGGAGGGGTAAAATGACCAATTTAGACAAGTTAAGGGGACTGGAGAAGCATTAAGCCTTGAATAAATAAATAATACTAACATTTACTTTTTAATGAAATGAAATTATATAATATTGAATAAATATATAAATATAAAAGAGGGGTTTTGATATACTTACAGATTGAGCAAATGAGAGCAAATGAGGAGGAAAGATGTGATTTTTTTAGAGTTTCATATCCATTCCTTTTATAGATGAAAATAAGGGTAAATTACACTCATGGTCACTGAATTTACTCATTTTCACAGTATGACCACTAAACTTCAAAATATGACCCTATTTGAGCTGTTAGTTGTTAGCTGATAGGTGACTACCTTTTTTGTTAGCTGATTTGACTGGAGGATTGTGTGAACTTGTTTGGTAAAACTTAGCTGATTGCTAATGGATGTTTGTGTGGTAAAAATGTCCATAGAAAGAGATGGAACAATAAGCTAATTAAAAAACTTCTAAAATGAGCTTTTTCAAAATTAGCTTTTTGGATCCAATAAACTTTCTCAAACATCTCTTCACTAAACACCAATATTAGAGGTTTGACTAGTCAAAACCTTTAATATAGCTCAAACCTCTAATTTTACTCCAAAAAGCTTTTTACCAAACATGGTCAGTTATTTAACTTTACAATTTCTAACATTATGATCACTAAAATTCAAGCAATGCCTCAAAATAACCGTTGACGACCTCAAAATAAAAAATTCTATTTTTTTATTTGTTATATAAATTTAATAATTATTATATAAATTATGGGTTGCCATTTTTTGACTACTATAAAGGGATAAGAAATGCCATTTTTATAGAGTTAAGAGGGTAAATAAGATCATAAGTGGTGAGAAATACCACTTTTATAGAGTTAAAGGGGTAAATAGGATATTTGATAAGTTGAGAAGGGGTAAAATGACAAATTTAGTTAAGGGGGTGAGAAATACCATTTTTTATGGAGTTAAGGGGGTAAATAGGACATTCGATGAGTTGGAGGGGTAAAATGACCAATTTAGACAAGTTAAGGGGACTGGAGAAGCATTAAGCCTTGAATAAATAAATAATACTAACATTTACTTTTTAATGAAATGAAATTATATAATATTGAATAAATATATAAATATAAAAGAGGGGTTTTGATATACTTACAGATTGAGCAAATGAGAGCAAATGAGGAGGAAAGATGTGATTTTTTTAGAGTTTCTTATCCATTCCTTTTATAGATGAAAATAAGGGTAAATTACACTCATGGTCACTGAATTTACTCATTTTCACAGTATGACCACTAAACTTCAAAATATGGCCCTATTTGAGCTGTTAGTTGTTAGCTGATAGGTGACTACCTTTTTTGTTAGCTGATTTGACTGGAGGATTGTGTGAACTTGTTTGGTAAAACTTAGCTGATTGCTAATGGATGTTTGTGTGGTAAAAATGTCCATAGAAAGAGATGGAACAATAAGCTAATTAAAAAACTTCTAAAATGAGCTTTTTCAAAATTAGCTTTTTGGATCCAATAAACTTTCTCAAACATCTCTTCACTAAACACCAATATTAGAGGTTTGACTAGTCAAAACCTTTAATATAGCTCAAACCTCTAATTTTACTCCAAAAAGCTTTTTACCAAACATGGTCAGTTATTTAACTTTACAATTTCTAACATTATGATCACTAAAATTCAAGCAATGCCTCAAAATAACCGTTGACGACCTCAAAATAAAAAATTCTATTTTTTTATTTGTTATATAAATTTAATAATTATTATATATATAGAAAATATATATTCTGCTAAAATAGAATAACAAGATAATACACTAAGTAAAAAAAAAATTATGGTTTATCTGATTTGTAAAGACAATCTCGTGGTTTATAAACTTGCAAACATGGTATATGGTTTATGCAATTTACAGTTAAACGATTTGTAAGTGGACTTTTTAGTCAAATACTTGTGATTTAGTTAATTTATAAAATCAGACTTTTTAAATTTTCTAAACCGCTAATTGGTAAATTCTGATAACATTTTTTGACGGAATGTTTGAGTTTGCAAACCGCATATTTTTTGACGGAATGTTTGAATTAATTATGACATTTTAAACAAGTTTCGAGGTTAATTGAACTTTTTGACAAATTCAAAAACCAATTGATGTATTAAATTTACTAATAAAAATAAGAATAAGAATATATTGCAAAAATTTTTTTAATAAGAATAAGAATAAGGAATGAGTTCGACGTGCATTATCTATAAGAATATAACAGAGATAATGAAGAAGACACCTTATCTACAATTTTACATTATTATTTCGGAATAAGGTATCAAAATAAGTCTAAGGTTTTTTAAAAAGTAGCAATATGGACTCCACGTATAAAATAGTATAAATGTAGTGGTCTCGATAACGAAATGTGACACTTCATTCGTATTATTATATTAAGTTCTGATTTCTCTATCCACCTACAATTGACAGAACTTAAGGGAGTAATATGAATAACGTGTCATATTCCGTTATCGAGGCCTAAATTGATACTTTTTTTAAACGTTAAGTCTATATTAGTGTTATTTTGTACATAGAACCTAAATTGATGTTTTTTCAAAAAACTTAGACTTATTTTGGTACGTATCCTGAAATAATAATGTAAATTTGTAGATAAGGTGTCTTCTTCATTATCGCTATTATATTCTTGTAGATAATGCACGTCTAACTCATTCCTTATTCTTATTCTTATGGTTTCATTATACCCCTGATGACAAAAGAAAAACCACCTTTGAACATAAAATTCTTCAAAATTCGGTTAACAAATTGTTATTTATTTCATTTACTTTCGAAATTTGTATTTTTCCTAATTTGAAAGTTGTTTTTGATGCGTAATGTATCTATAGGGAACCTATAAAACCCTCAATTTAAACTGTAAAAATATAATTTCAAACACAGATGAAATGAATGACGACTTTTTAATTGAATTAGATGTTCACAATTTATTAATTTGACAAACAACGACATTATGAGACAAAAAAAAGAAGATCAAGGACTTAATGTGCCTAAGTAAAAAAATCAAGGAATTAATGAATTAAAAAATAAAAGAGTTGGGACAAATCTGCTATCTTTTTTGGTTCTCAGGTGAGTCCTCCGAGGAGAGTTCGTCTTACTCACTGTCTTGGCATCCGTTTGGAGTCTCTCCCCTTCAGTTACTTAGGAGTCCCTCTATTCAAAGGTGTTCTAAGGGCTCGTGATCTCAACAGTCTTACTGACAAATTCTCTCTCAATTTAGCAAGTGGGAAGGTAGCTCTCTCTCCTTTGCAGGGCGTTTAACTCTAATTAAGTCTGCTATCACTGGTTCTCTGGTTCACTCATTCTTGATCTATAAGTGGCCAGTGGGATTATTGAATAAGCTCAATAGAAGTGTTAGGAATTTCCTTTGGACGAGTTGTATTGATCAGAGGAAACTAATCACGGTTCTCTGGCAGACTTGTTGCAAAAGTTTGGAAGGTGGAGGTTTGAGCATTAAGGACTTTAGGATCTTTAACCAGGCTCTCTTGGGTAAGATATGTTGGGAATTGATTCAAGGCACCAGTCTTGCTATTTCTCTGATGAAGACTAGATTTCTGGCTGTCTCTGGTTTGCCTAAAGCTACCATTGCTTCTTCCTCGATTTGGTCTTCTTGTAAGTTTGTTTATTCATCCATTTGGGACCAAACCTTTTGGTGGATTGGCCAGTCTTCATCGCTTAATTTCTGGACATATAGGTGGATCGTACCATCGATGGCGGACAGATTGGGTCTTGATCATCAGGATAAGCGTTCTTACTATAATTCTGTTAATGATTTTTTGGTAAATTCGGAGTGGCTTGACTTAGGTACTCTACCTTTGGTTGTTCAAGACAGTATTCGATCTATTCACCGGGGTAGAGATGATTTTGATTTCTGCACTTGGCCCTCTACGAAGGGTATTTTCTCTGCCAAATAGTACTATTAGGTTATCAGTCCTAGTTCCTCCTCGGTGGATTGGTATAAATTTGTTTGGAATGCTCACACTCCCCCTTCTCATTCCTTCACTTTCTGGAGAGTTTTGCATGGGCGGGTTCCAACTCATGACTTTTTGTAACGTCTAGGATTCTCCATTGCCTCTCGTTGTGCTCTATGTGGAAGGGATGCTGAGTCCATTAACCACTTATTCATTAGATGTTCTTTTGCAGATTCTCTTTGGAGGGCCCTTGAGATTTATTTTGACTGCTCTTTGCCTCGTCATTCCTAATTCATCCACTTCTTCAGCACTCTTCGTAGCCTTCATTTTAGCTCAAAGATGTCGATGATCTGGCGTGTTGCCGTTGTCACTTGCATCCACTTCTCTCTCCACTTTGTTAATTTTTCCCTCTCTAAAACTGAATAAGCCATACTAGGCCTATTCTCTGATGGCTTATTTATTCGGTTTTAGAGAGAGAAAAATTAAAAAAGAGGAGAGAGAAGAGAGAGAAAGAAGAAGAAAAATAAGAAATTAAAGAGAAATGGAGAAAATGACTTATTTGATTTTTATTTTTTATTTTGGGTTTGTTTGTGATAATTAGATAAGAAGGGGATCAAATTACAAAATAAATAAATATAAGGACAAAATTAACTATTTTTCCTTTGACTTGTAACACCGTTAGTCAATTTGGCATGTGTTTGCTAACGGAATGTACCTCAAGATACCATTTTGTAAATTTTTAAACCACAAGGATGCCGATTGAAAACAGGTGTAACTATCAGATTTATTTGTGTACTTTTCCCAAAATAATCATATTAATAATATATTTAATATATATATTCACTAATTAAATGATGGTCCAACGTGACTAAACGGCTCAATTAAGACTGAATCAACTGGTTCACAATTAGCATGACCAGTTCGAGCGGTTCTAAACAAAAATCAAACAACGTCCGCTTAGGAAATATAACCAGTTCTGGTTGAACCGGGTGACCCTATCAGGCTGGTACAGGTCTAACAACTATGGCCCTCCTACAATATCCAGCTTAAACTTATCTTAAAGGACACAATATAATTTAAATTAGTCGAAAACCCGTGCGATGTACGAGATATAAAACTTTTATATAATTTAGATAAATAAATAAATTGACATATTTACGTTTAAGTAATTTTATATCATGCTATGAAATTTTTTTATATTATGTATATTTGAAATTAATATATATTTTTTATTGATAATTCAAATTAAATTAAATTAATTTTTAAAATAATTGATTATTTTTTTATAGAATTTTAATTAAAGATGAATGATTTATTTATTTTTACAAAATCCAATGATTTGTATTTTTCTTAATAATTTTAACATTTTCATCATTTTTATAATTGGAATCTCCAAGTTTGAATTAAACTACTATTAAAATTAAATGTTATATCTACGATACAAAAGAATTACAATTTATGTTAAAATGAAAGCAACATCAATATATTATGTTATAAACTATTACAATCGATACTTTTCTAATGTTGCACATGAAGAAACTTTATCAATTCAATATAATAAAATTCATAAGAATTAATCACAAATTCATCTTGATGATAATCATTTTGCTTTATGGAATTTCATGATCACCAAATATTCGAATTCAATTATTCTTTATGCTACAATAACCCAATATATCCAATCGAATCAGCTTAAGATGATGATTTCTCCTATTTTCATCTCGTAATATCTCATCAAGACATTCAATCAATTTGTTCTTCATTCTTTCACTATATAGAATATCAGTCACGCTCACAGATATCACTTATTTGACTTTATTAATATTTTTTTAATAATTATATATTCTTGAATTTCGTAAGCAATAAAAACAAACAAAAGAATAGAAAACAAAAATGAATGGACAAAAACGATAATTAGGAGAGAACTATCTTCCTCTCATTTTTTTTTCAAAATAAAAAATAAGAGAGAATGTCAAGATATTAGCATATAAAGAGGAGAGTGTAAATATTTTTGCCCATTAATTAAATTTTTTATTTTTCCTTAATGAAGTATTAACTCCATAAATTAATTTAGTTAAGTAGAATTAAATCGCAATTGTAACCACTCAGTAAAAAAAACGTTTTATAATTAATATGTGAAATTAATTCTATTAATTAGAATCATTATGCTCAACATTTGAGAATTTGAAGAGATTCAAATAATAATATTTTTTAATTAATATTTTCCAATAACTTGTCCTATGATCATGTTTCATGTGTTAAAAACTTTTGAAATACTAACAATTTTGTATAAACCACAATATAATAGTTAAAAACTATATAAGTCAGTGTTGTAAAAATAATTATCTCAATATCTTATAATTAATGTACATTTTTAGGATTTTGAGCATCAAAATTTATTTTTATTTATATTCATTTTGAATTCGTATCAAACATAATCCAAATTCTTCAAAATGAACATCTTATCAAGTGTATTACACGCTTACAATCTCTTTGTCTAGAGAAGTGAGAAAAAATAACTTCTTGATAATAATAGTAATAATAATAATAATAATAATATAACATAATTTATAATTGAAATAAACTTATTGTAAGTATAATAATTCAATACTTCTTTAATATTTTCTTCAATATGTCTCCAACTTCAATGAACAACTATTGTGTCAAACTTATATCTATTTGTACCAGAATACATAAAAATAAAAAGTACAATCCATATCAGTCAGATAAACTCAAACTAAAAAAAATGAGTGGATTTCAACAGGTTCCGAATTAGAAAAATTAATCTAACTTCAATTAAAGCTAACAATTGAGTTCATATAAAGCCGAAAATCTAAATTTTAGTTAGAGTTAACAATCGAAACGATAACACCTAGCACCATATACTAAAAAAGAATACAAATATACAAAATCTCTATTATAGTCATTTTGAAAGAAAAAAAAACAAATAAAAAAGAAAACATGGATAAGGTAGCGAGAGGTATGAAACTTGGGTAACGACAGAAATGGAATTTCATCTCTGAAAGATGAAACTATAACAACTATTGCTTAATAAAAATAAAACAACAACACAATTGAGAACAATAATAATGAAAAAAAATTGAATAATTACCTTGAGAAACATAAGAATTTCTTGTAATTTTTGACACATTTGTATTTCCCGATTTTAGTTATCCATGCATCTTCCATTTCTATAGGATTTCTTCAATTTGAGATATCAGTTTGAAAAAAAAAGACAAATAAAAAAGAAAACATGGATAAGGTAGCGAGAGGTATAGAACCTGGGTAACGGCAGAAATGGATCTGAAAGATAAAACTATAACAACTATTATTTAATAATAATAAAACAACAGTACAATTGAGAACAAAATAACTATAAAATATGAAAAAAACCAAATAATTACATTCAGAAATATAATACTATCTATCATGGCCAGTGAATATGATGGTGAAATACTAAGCAAAAAAACCGAACAAACCGAAAACCGAACTGAAAACCAAAAATGAACCGAAAAAGTGGTTAACCAAACCGACGGTTTCGGTTTATAGATTTAAGTATTTTCGGTTTTCGGTTTCGGTTTCGGTTTTCAATCCAAAAAAACTGTCGGTTAACCGAACCATATATATATAATATTTAAATTTTTTATAAGTATAATATTTAATATTTAGTACATACTATATATTATATCAGATTGATTTTTCTCCCAAACCCTAAATCTCACACAACAGCTGCACACTCACCACATCCTCTCTCTCTTTCGATTCCTTTCTTCCTCAATCTTTGCGGATCTCCATCTCCTTCCTCTAGATGATTTTTTGTCGGAAGCTCTCGATGCCCTTCCTCACGTTCAATTTGGATATCTTTTGCTTCCTTTAGGAAACCTTATTAGATTGTTCTTCAACCACCAGGTGGGCTCTGCTCTTCGGCTAGTCCTATAATGGAATTCGCAATTGATTATATAAATCCTGAATCGAAAGTAGATCGACCTAGATCTAAGTTCTCATTGGTTTGCTTCACAAAAGAGAAAGCGAAGCAACTCCATTTTTGAGGTTTTGGGTATAGAATAGATCTTAATTAATATAGCTACTCCTTGATGATGTTTTGGGTGTTTTATTGTAATTATAAAGTTCTTAAAATAGAATAGATATGTAACTATTCTTTCTTGTGATTTTTTGAGAACATGAATGTTTATTGTTTGTAATTTTCCTATGCAAGTTTGAGTCTAGATCCATGATTGATCTGTTGTGAGGGTGTAAAAATTAATATTGCTGACCTATTTCGGGTTATAAAAATTATGGTTAACCATGGAGAAATGTGGTTAAAAACCGTTAACCGAAAATAATGGTTAACCATATAATGGTTAACCGATTTAAATAGACTGGTTTCAGTTTTAGTATATGAAAAACTGATATGTTCGGTTCGGTTAATAAATATGTCTAATGGATCGGTTAACCGAACCGTGCCCATCCCTAATCTATCATGCTTTATATATAAGTTTATTTGTGACTTTTGAATTTCCTTTGCTTTGTGTTTTTTCATCTTTTTGTAACTCTTACTTTCTTTTATTATTTTAATTAATAAGTTAGTAATTGTTTAATAAATCTGTTATTTTTAATTAATTAAATCTTTTTAATTTTGATTTTTTACTACGTTGACAACTCATCAAAAATGCTTCTAAAACACTTCTCCTCATTTCTCTCTGCTTCCGCTATTATATATAGTATAGATATAGATATAGAATCCATCACTGAAAATGACAAAGAAACTTAGAATGATAATCGTGACAAATAATTGAAATAAATTTCACTGTAAGTATAATGTTTTAATACCTCTTTAATTTTTTTCATTTTGTCTCCAACTTCAATAAACAAATATTGTGCGAAATTTTATATCTGTTCGTAATAAAAATGCATAAAAATAAAAAAATTCAATCCATATGAGTTAGGTAAACCCAAATTAAAAAAAATCAGTGGGTTTCATCAGGTTCTGAATTTGGAAAATTAATCTAAATCTAATTAAACCTAACAATTGTGTTCATATAAAACAGAAAATCCATATTTTAGTTAGAGTTAACAATCGAAACAATTACACCTAGCAACTTATACTAAAAAAAGAATGAAAATATACAAATATTTATTTAGTCATTTAATAAAAAAGACAAATAAAAAAGAAAACATAGATGAGACAGCGAGATGTGTGGAACAACATAATTGAGAACAAAATAACTGATACACATGAAAAAAATTGAATAATTACCTTCGGAAACATAACGATTTCCTGTAATTTCCGACACATTTATTTTTCTCGATTTCAGTTGTCTATGCCTCTTCTATTTCTATCCGATTTCTTCAATTTGAGATATCAAAGTCTAAATTCTCCCAATTCTTGAAAAAAATTCTATTAATACAGTTTATTAATGGAAACCGCTATTAAATAAATCTGAATCTCTTAATGAAGTAAGAAAAAAATTATAAAACAATGTTATTTGAAGTAAGAACAAAATTATAAGATTAAGAACAAAACTAATACATAATCAAAATTAAAGGAGGTCTTTGATTTTCGGTGGCCAATGAATATAATGATTGAATACTATATGCCATGTCACGTCACGTCCGTGTCCAAAATTTTCAAACTTTTATATGATGATATTAGATTATATAACATCTCGAATTCATTATTCGAATTTTAGACCCGAGATAACATCTTTGGTTATATGCGATGAATTTTTGTAGTCGGAATTATAAATAAAGGTTCAATTCGGAAACCGATCAATAGTGATGTTTAGACGAAGGAACGGTTCTCTAATGATACACGAATATAAATAATGAAAATTTAAGTATCGGGATTGTTAACGGCTCATTTAAATATCGTAATTAGTTTACAACATGAGCTAAATAGAGGAATTAAAAGTGTTAATGAGTTATTTAGACTTATAATTAACTAATGTTGGTGTAATTCTAAAGTTCCAGGAATGTAAAAAAAATAAGAATAAAATAATAAAAAAAATAAAATAACTCTGATCTCCACTCAAAAATACTAGAATCTTCAGGATATATCTCAACTTTACTTAACCAGCTTGGGGATGGGATTCATTTTTATTGGGTTTTGGAGGGGCTAAACTAAACCTTTTATCCGCCTCTCTCCCTTCCATTATCCTTTTCTCTCTCTCGGTTCGAAAGTAACAAGGCTTCCATGGGTTTACTTATTCCATTTTTATCCGATCACCGGAGAGGCGAGCTTCCTATCTCTGTTTTCAGAAGACTGTGTTCATATTCACGGAGGTTTAGTGGTTCGTATTCTATCTCTTACAATAAATTGTCTTGTCCGTACGTTTTTATGAATGATTTCCTCTTTTATGAATTTTTGCTTACGGTTGCGTGTGGGTGTTGTTATTCTATGAAATTTTTAACTGAGAACGCAGGTTTGTGGCTGTCCGTTTGGGGTTCCTATCAAAATAGGAAGGATGAAGATGACCTCCTACATGGGTTTGCTAAGTGTGGTTTTAAATATATTATTTTCTCTAGTTGGTTCTGTTCGGTAGGAGGAGTCAACGGGTTCTGAATCTGATTCTTTTGGTAGAAAGAATCGTTTCAGACGTAGACTTTGAGCAGGTTTTTAATCTAATTTTTCGGTAGCGATAGTCGTTTCAGACTTAGACTTGGAGTAAGTTTTGAATAAGAGCCTTTTGAGACTTGGATGTTTAAATTGGTTTCAATTTGATAAAATTGATAAAAATGGATTCATTGTTGTGTTAGACGTTTAAATCAGTTCGTTGGTAAAAATGATTCAAGTGATATTAAGACGTACGATGATTTTGAATTAGGTTTGTTCGGTAGAACGAGCAGTTTAGATTTAAAATTTTGGTTTTTATTAAAGGGACGTTTGGACTTGAATTGAATTCGTATGGTAAAAAGAATCGTTTGGACCTTAAGTTGAATTGGTTCGAGAATTGTCTGCCGAGTAAAATAAGTTCAGTTAATCACTTGAAAAATAGGAAGTACTATAAATAAACAAAATTAATTACATAGTACAAAATTATGTGGATATATATGTATACACACATATATCGGTGAACATAAATATATGAGAATTTGTAGTTAAATATATACCGTGAATAATTTAAATCGAAAGATTAATTGCATTTATAATTTTATCAATTGATTTAAGTTATGGAGATTTCACTAGAAATAAATGTATAGTTTACTTTAAAATTGTTAGAACTACGTGGCTTTGATTCCCGATTTAAAGATTGCAAGATGACTCGGGATACGTAGGAAGCTTGATAGAATTATCGAATCCAAGCCAAATAATTAAATAAACTTTGGGTAGTCCAAATAATTTTTATTCTATTACTATTAGAAGTTCGTTATCCTTTTCACCGTTCATATCCGATCTCGTTTAGGGTCAGGTGTGACATGTCATACTTTATATATAGGTTTATTTGTGACTTTTGGATTTCGTTTAGTGTTTTTTCATCTTCTTGTAACTCATACTTTTTTTTATTACTTTAATTAATTGGCTAATAATTGACAATAAATAATGTGTTAATATAGTACTAATGTAGAGATAGTGAAAGTTCATTAACTCATTTATTTTTATTTTTTTTAAAACAAAACTCATTTATTATTTTTGCTCCTACGATGCCAACTAAGCCAAAATGGCTCTAAAACACTTCTTGTAAATTCTCTCTACTTCCGCTATTATATATAAACACTTTTTGTAGATTCTCTCTACTTCCGCTATTATATACAGTATAAATATGTTATCATTATTGTTTTTCTGATATTAAAATAAAGTTTTTCACTCCTATCGCCATCAATAATACTAAAGAAAACAAAAATATCACACATGTAGCAAAATATTAGGATTTTATCAACCATACAATTGCAGAAAATAAAAATATCCAAATAAATATTAATTATTTAATATTACATACTTGAAATATTAATTATTATTCATAATAAATAATTGGTAACTACCTTCCGATTAGCGACGAACAGTCATAAATCCGTCGCAATTTCAATACATATCCATAAATTAAATGGATGTCCTTTATTCATACATAGTTGATAGAAATTAAAGCTGCATCAATCTTTAAAGAGCTGCCGGAAGTTGTTCCCGGAGAAGATCTCCAGCTCCGACAGAATTGTTGTGATTCCCAAATATTTGAGGCCCGTTATAGTGCAACAATCCCATATCAGATTTAACTTCGGCAACAGTGGACACTGTCCTAGGTGTAAAATCTTCATTTTGCAATTGAACCGGAGTTCTAAATCTTCCATCTGCTCCGGCGGTCTGAACTTGTAGGGATATCGCATCCCACGAATTCTGATAGCTAATAACAACACCTTTTGGTCTAAATGCATCGTTAATATTAGCCTCGATTGCTCTCTGAAGAACTTTGAATCTCGCAGCTTCTGAAACAACTTGTATAAGAACTAAAACACTTTCACGAATACTAGTGGTCACAACACCATTAAATAGTCGGAGATTATTGATTGCATTCCTCATCGGAGTCATAATTCCTAATGGAATTTTCGTTCTATCTCCTAAACTCGTATAATGAGTATCAAGTCCTTGTACTCTCACTTTCGTCGTTCCATCAAAAAGTCCACTGTTGGCTGCTTCAATATTCGTCGGAGAATCTTTGAAGAAGAAAGAGCGACCATCGTTGGTTTTGTAGCCAATAAAATAAGCATTCTCCATGTTTAATGCCATTGTGATTGTTTCACCTGCATTTGCGCCAGTCAACTGAACCAGAAGATACCGATTCTGGTTTGTAATGGTGGATGGTCTCCGAGTTACCAGAATATTGTTGTTCGTAGTTCTGCTTGATAATTCTCGTCGAAGAGAGGTCATGAACATTTGGTAGCTTCCAACGCTCGCGCCATTCGACGTGTAAGGGATAGTCGTGAAACTGGAAGCCGTTACAATACTGAAACATAACCATGTTGCAAACACAATCCACGCTTCCATCTTTTCAACTTAATTACTTTTCTTCTCCTGTTGAAAATTTATAATTAGACAGAAAATTAGTGACGGAATTTAGAGATGGAAAATTATTATCGAAATTTAGCGACAGACGAACGTTCGTGGAAAAGGGTAAAGTTGATCCAGTATTTAATAGACTATTGAATCATTTTGTACTACAGACACAAAATTAAACTTCTCAATAACATTAGTTGCAAAATATCAAAGATAAGAATAAATTTTTTAGGGTTAATTTCAAATAAAACCATACGGTTTCACGTTTTTGCAAATCGGTATCTATGGTTCTTTTTGTTACAAAACAATCCCCGTGGTTGACAAAACTTTCATTTTTGTTGACTACTTCAAAATTTGGCAGAAAAAATTGAAGAATTAAATTTGTTTAATATCATATTTAGTGTGGAACCACATTTTTTATTTTTCAAATTGGAGTTTTCTCTCTCTAGAGATGAACTTTATCTCTCATAAAAAACAACTAAATGACCTCAAACCTAAAAAACTGAAGAATTAAAGTTGTCTAAAATATTATTTAATTCTTGAAATTTTTTATTTTGAAGTCTTTATCGGCCAAATTTGATAAAGTCAAACCAAAATAAAAATCTGTAAAAACGTGAAATTACGGGGGTTTTATATGAAATTAAGGTGGGAAGTTAAGATAATAAAAGTTATTCTTCACCCTTAGTTATCAGTTTAACCTTTTAGTTCAATTGGTTCATTAACACGGTATCATAACCTTTTAAACTATGTAATCAAGAGTGCAAATCTTAAAGATAAAAAAATAATACACTGATAAATAATTTATTAGTCCTTATAAATAAGTAATACAGTTTTAGTCCTTATATTTTAATAATACAATATTTAATTCTTAACTTTTGCTTTATTCAACAGTTTAGTATCTTATAGAGATACCTAACTTGTTTAATAATTCAAATATCTGAGGGACTAAACTATTGAATAGAACAAAAGGTAAGGACTAAACATTGTATTATTAAAATATAAGAACTAAACAATATATTAAATAAAAATATAGGGACTAATAAATTATTTACCTAAAAATATATAATACTACTAATTTCTTTCAAAAATAATTATATATATATATATATATATATATATATATATAAGGGAGGGATCAAGTGAGAACCTCCTCTTAGGTGAGGACACTTTCTTAGGTGAGAACCACTAAAACTACGTAGTTTTGAGTCTAAAAATTAAACAAAAAAACGCTACTGCCATGGGGGTTCGAACCTTGGACCATTTATTTACACTCCAAATTACTTACCACTAAGCCAATTACTTTCCTTGTGTAATATGTGCCTCGCTGATTAATATACCATCGCACTGTAGCTTTCATTGTTTAATATTTGACACATGCACTTATTAATATTGATTAAATATGCATAATAATGAATTATTAATAGAAAAAAAATGTGCATAATAATGAATTATTAATAGAAAAAATTCAAGAACATGTTCCAATTTCTTATTTATTTAATTCCTTTATATTTTGTAATTTATGTTATATAAGAAAATATATTTTTTTAAACATACGTTATAACATATAATTTAACTTTTTTTTTTTGAAACAACATATATTTTAACTTTTAAAACGCGAACTATGAAGTTTAGAACGTACGATATATTTTTTAGAACATACGTTATGTTTTTTAGAACATGTGTTATGTTTTTTCGAACATGAGTTATAAATTATATTTTTGGAAAAAATGAAAAAACGATCCAAATATCTACTGATTTTTTTAGAACATTATACTTAATTTTTGGAACACAAACTACAAACTTTAGAACATACGTTATGTTTTTTAGAACATGTGTTATGTTTTTTCGAACATGAGTTATAAATTATATTTTTGGAACAAATGAAAAAACAATCCAGATATCTACTGATTTTTTTAGAACATTATACTTAATTTTTGGAGCACAAACTATAAACTTTAGAACATACGTTATGTTATTTAGAATATGAGTTATAAATTATATTATAGAACAAATGCAAAAATGGTCCATATATTTACTGTTTTTTTAAACAACAATTGTTTTCCTTATCCATTATGGAGCGCGCTGATTAATATACCATTATCCATGTAGCTTCTATTGTTTAATATTAGACATATGCACTTATTAAATATCGATTAAATGTGCATAATAATAAATTATTAATAGAAAAAAAAGAAATGTGCATAATAACGAATTATTAATAGAACAAAAAAATCCAAAAACATGCTTCAATTTTTTATTTATTTAATCCTCTATATTTTTTTAATTTATGTTTTTAAATGTTAAGGACGGAATTCTAAATAATGTTACATAATTCTAAACTTTATAATTTATGTTCTCCAAATTAAGTATAATGTTTAAAAAAATCAGTAAATATCTCGATCATTTTTGCATTTGTTCTATAATATAATTTATAACTCATGTTCGAAAAAACGTAACGCATGTTCTAAAAAACATAACACATGTTCTAAAGTTTATAGTTTATGTTCCAAAAATTAAGTATAATGTTTAAAAAAAATCAGTAGATATCTGGATCATTTTTTCATTTGTTCTATAATATAATTTATAACTCATGTTCGAAAAAACATAACACATGTTCTAAAAAAACATGACGTGTGTTCTAAAAAATATATCGTACGTTCTAAACTTTATAGTTCGTGTTTGTTCTATAATATAATTTATAACTCATGTTCGAAAAAACATAACGTATATTTTCTTATATAACATAAATTACAAAAATATAGAGGAATTAAATAAAAAATTAGAGCATGTTCTTGTATTTTTTTCTATTAATAATTCATTATTATGCATATTTCTTTTTTTTCTATTAATAATTCATTATTATGCATATTTCTTTTTTTTTCTATTAATAATTCATTATTATGCATATTTAATCGATATTAATAAGTGCATGCGTCAAATATTAAACAATATTTAGAACATCGTCCTTAACATTTTAAAACATAAATTACAAAAATATGGAGAAATTAAATAAATAAGAAATTAGAGCATGTTCTTGGATTTTTTTTCTATTAATAATTAATTATTATGCACGTTTCTTTTTTTTCTATTAATAATTCATTATAATGCACATTTAATCGATATTAATAAGTGCATGCGTCAAATATTAAACAATAGAAGCTAGAAGTGCAGTGGTATATTAATCAGCGCGTGACATAACACACCAGAAAAGTAATTAACTCAGTGGTAAGTAATAAGGTTTGTAAACAAAGGGTCCAAGGTTCAAACCCCCATTGCAGCAGCATTTTTTTTTTTTAATTTTTAGACTCAAAACTATGTAGTTTTAGGTGGTTCTCACCTAAGCAAGTGTCCTCACCTAAAAAAGGGTTCTCACAAGAGCCCTCCTCTATATCTATATATATATATATATATATATATATATATATATATATATATATATATTTTGATGAAATGAAACTATAATATTGAAATAAGAAAAAAAAATGGTGTGAAGAATAGAGAGGTTTTGATATTACTTACAAGTGAGCAAATTGAGCAAACGAGGAAAGATATGATTTTTTTAGAGTTTCATATCTATTCCTTTTATAGAGGAAAAAAAAGGTAAATTACACTAAGCCTACTGAACTTTATACATTTTTACGGTATGATCACTGAACTTCAAAACATAACATAAAATTACTCAACTTGAAAGTTTCTAACATTATGGCTACTAAACTTTATACTTTTTTAACATTGGTGACCACTGAACTTTAACTAACTCCTCAAAATAACCGTTAACGACCTCAAAATGAAAATATTCAAGAATTAAAGTTGTTCAGAACGATATTTACCATGAAACTACATCTTTTATTTTCCAAAACCACCCTTTTTGAAGTTTTATCTCTCTAAAAATTCACTTTCTCTCCTAACCAAACAACACCTAAATAACCTCAAAACAAAATTTTTGAAGAATTAAAGTTCCTTAGAACATCATTAAATCTTCGAATTTTTTATTTTGAGACCGTCAACGGTCATTTTGAGGCGTTGAGTTGCCACAAGTGTTAAAAAGTGTAAAGTTCAGTGGTCATACCGTTAAGAATTGAAGTTAAGTGACCACAATGTTAAAATATGTAATGTTAAATGGCTATGGGTGTAATTTACCATGTTAAATGGAAAAGTCAAATTTAGCCGATAACGACTTCAAAATGAAAATTTTCAAGAATTAAAGCTGTTTAATATATCATATTTACTATGGAACCACATTTTTTATTTTTCAAAATCATCATTTCTGGAAATTTCTCTCTCTGAACATCAACTTTCTCTCTCATAAAAAAACCCCAATGACCTTAAACCTAAAAAGTTGAAGAATTAAAGTTGCTTAAAATATAATCTAATTCTCGAAAAAATTCATTTTGAGGTCGTTATCGGCCAAATTTAGTAAAGATAACCCGAATGAAAATTTTGCAAACCGCATGGTTTGATTTGTAACAAAAAAAAAAACTACAGGTATCAATTTGTAAAAACTTATAACCCTAAAATATTTATATTTAGTGGGAGTAAATTAAATGGCACGTGTTATTTAACTTATTTTGATTGGGAAGTGTACAGATAAATTTATATAAAATTTGTATCTTGCTAGAAATACTATATCAAATAATTTGTGGTCCATACTCCAATAAACGAAGATGATTTGTATATATAAAAACATGATAATTATTATTAATTGAATATATTTATTCAGTGAAATAACAAATTCTAATGCATATACTTTTATGTGAATTGCAATCGATAACAATTTATTTCTCGATAGAATTTATTGGATAAAAAAGAGAGATACGGTCCACAAGTACTAAAGAGCTCACTCAAAAATAAAACATCAAATAGATAAATAATTATATAATTTTAAAAGTTTATTAAGCAATTGAAGTTATTGAATATAATTAGATAAAAATATGAGATTATTAAATGCAAATTTATATGCAATTGGATAATTTAATACCAGATAAGAATAGAAAATCATTTGGAATTATTTAAAGTTCATGAGACGTGAACCAAATACGTAAGACCACAAATGATTAAACCAAAAAATATTATTAACCAATAAATGTTTCTTGATATTTGAGTGAAATTAATTAGATATTGGGACTAAACTAATTTTTTTTAATAAAGGACTAAACTAATTAGTTATGGTGATAAAAATTCATGATCCACAATAATGTTTTAGTCTATTTGTCACTTAGCTAACAATAAAAACAAGGCTTAATATATCATCGGTTCTTTGAATTTATCTGTAAAAATAGATTGGTATTTTAAATTTTGTAAGTGTTTCATCAGTTCCTTAAACTTGATTATTTCGTATCACAAACTTTATGAACTTGCCCATAAAAGTATATTAGCTTCCTGAACTTTATAAGTGTCTTGTCAACTCTGTAAACTTGCTTATTCCGTAACAACTAAATACAAAAACTATAAAACTAAGGCCTAATACACAAATAACCATCTGAACTTGTCCAAATGTTGCAACTGCACCCCCCCGCGATCAAATTTGTCCAATTGTAAAACATAACCCTCAAACTTATCTAATTGTAAAACATAACTTCAAATTGCTGACATGGACTGCAATCGAAGAAACATATGAAATACAAAAGTTGCAACGCTCGTGGAGTGTGATAATCAGATCTTTGGCGTGATACGAATCCGGGGAAACGTTTTTACGGTTGCTTCAAGTACGGGGTAAAAAAATTTTCCATTTAGGGTTATGTTTTACAATTGGACAAGTTTAAGGGGTGAGTTGTTATAATTGAAAGTTGGAGGGGGCAGTTGCAACATTTGGACAAGTTCAAGGGGTTATTTGTGTATTAGGCCTAAAACTAATTCTCAATCCGTATCCATTCGATCTCTCAAACCTGCAACACTAACTTATAATAGGTTGAAAGGTAGAAGCAGAGAAAAAATTACCTCTCGAATAGATGAATATGTATTTTTAGAATTTAGGTTTAATAGGTTTTGTATTTAGTTATTATGGAATAAGCAAGTTCAACTTCAAGGAGATAGTAAGAAATTTATAAAGTTCAAAGAGCTAATATACTTTTATGGACAAGTTCATAGAGTTTATGATATGAAATAATCAAGTTTAATGAGCTAGTTAGACACTTGTAAAGTTTAATGAGGCAAGTTCATTTAACAGGTGAGATATTAGAAACAAAATTTTTTTTGAGTAAATTACACCCATAGCTATTGAACTTTGCTCATTTTAACATTGTAGCTACTGAACTTCAATTCTTAACGGTATGACCATTAAACTTTATGCTTTTTAACACCGGTGACCACTCAACTTTAACCAAGTCCTCAAAATGACCGTTAACGACCTTAAAATGAAAATATTCAAGAATTAAAGTTGTTCAGAACGATATTTACCATGAAACCGCATTTTTTATTTTCCAAAATCACCTTTTTTGGATCTTTCTCTCTCTAAAAATTCACTTCTCTCTCTTAATCAAACAACACCTAAATAACCTCAAAACGAAAATTTTCAAGAATTAAAGTTTCTTAGAATATTATTAACTCTTCGAATTTTTTATTTCCAGACTGTCAGTGGTCGTTTTGAGACGTTGAGTGACCACCGGTGTTAAAAAGTGTAAAGTTCAGTGGCCACAATGTTAAGAATTGAAGTTTAGTGGCTATGATGTTAAATGAGTAAAGATCAGTGGCCATAGGTGTAATTTACCCAAAAAAAATTATGGTTCATGCATATGCATATTCAATTTGCCCAATTTGATCAATTTGCACGTGTACAGGTGGTAATGGCCACTTTGGCTGTATTCAAATATTGTCTTTATTTATGCATTATCCATATCAAACAAAATTATTAGTAGCCAAGTCTATAAAAAAAAATTTAAAATGAAAATAAAATTGAGAGGTTAAATGCACCATTGATGATTGAAATTATATGGTTTTTTTGAAAATCGTAAGTCAACTTCAATTTGTTCCAATAACATTATTTAACTTTGAAGTTTATCTCAATTAAGTCATTTTGGTGATTTTGGTTATTAAAAAGTATCAGAATGATGACATAGCTGATACGTTAATATGAGTCAACTAAGATCTCTAATCGAAATGACACATTATATCCACCACGTGTCATGTGGCTATCACATTTGGGTTATTTTTATGGAAAAAAACAGATTTTAGTTTTTTTCATAAAACAATCGACACGTGACTATCACATTTCGTTTCGAGCAGAGATTTGAGTTGGTTCATATTGACGGGTCACCCATGTCGTTATTTCGATGCCTTTTAACCGCTAAAATCGGTGGAGTAATCTAATTGAGACAAAACTCATAGTTGAGTGATTTTATTGAGACAAATTGAAGTTGGGTGACCATTTTGAGACAACCATGTACGTTCAGTGATCTATATTGCATTTAACCCAAAAACAGAGAAAAATGATGCAAAAATGCTCATAACGTTAATAAGCATGAACAATTTTACTCAAATATTCAAAATGGTGCAATTTTAACCCTAACGTTGGTAAATTGGATTAATTTCATCTATTATTATAAAACATATAGATATTTTATTTTTTATTTTACACTGTAATTGTATATCTGTTAGTTCTAGAAAATATTTCACTTTTTTTATAAAATTGTAGATTAATATTTTTAAATTCAACTAAATATTTGATTTTTATTGTCACAAAATACAATATAACTTTTTAATAACTTTTTTAAAACAAAAAATTCACGTTTATCATATGTTTGTGATCTGTTGAAATAAGTGATAAAATAACGCATATGTGAAATTAACATGATAAAATTCATAACCGAGAATACAGTTTGATGAATTATTTCTCAAATTGACCAAACTTACCAATGTTAAAAGTAAATTTGTTCTTTACTGCGAGTGTTAGAGATAAAATTGTATGATTTTAGATGTTAAAAATAAAATTACTCTTGACTGTCAATATTGGAGGTATTTTTACATCTTATCTTAAAACATATTACTGTCAAAGAAATACATAGAAAATCCAATGTCTCCTATAGTTTGTATATCAATTAAGGACTTTATGGAAATACCATATATTAGTTTTTGGGAGATCAATATTATTACTACATTGGACTGTAATCGAGCCGAGTGAAATCGAACTTTTGCCTGCTCATTTCATTAAAAAATTAACGAGTTTGAGCACAACTTCAACATCTTGTTCATGAGCTGCTCGCGAGTATCTCGTTAATTTTATTTATGAACTTCGCTCACGATTACTTATATTTATTTGAAATTTCTTTAACACAAAACTACATAGTTTAGGAACCTACAATGGTAAAGTTTACACAAAACTACATTGTTTTACATTTTCCCTTTGTAGAAATATTATTATTTAAAAAAATCGAACCAAGCTTGATTACGAGCGCGTTCATGATTATTATACTCGAAGTTGTTCATGAACTTGTTCATTACCTATAACTGAGTACGTTCGCGAGCTTTCAAGTTGAGTTTTGTCGTGCTCAAGTTTGACTGGTTTATAAAACGAGCCAAACGATGAGTTGCTCGATTCATTTATAGCCTTATCTCTTAGGCATTGATCTTGCTCTTTATCCGGATCATAGCCCCTAATTCGCATGGAATCTAGACCATCCCTCGAAGAAACTTTGTCCGCATGTTGAATGTCCGGTTGTTGCACATTTTCTTGGTCTCTTATAGACTCTAGTACATTAGACCAGAGATCTTAATTGAGGTTCGGTATATGACATCTCGTATGGAATTATCATATTCCCATTTCTCGAGTGGATCCTCCAACAATATCCAACTTAGATTTATCTTAGAGGCTCACAAGATAATTTAAAAGCGTAGTACATATCCAATCCCCTCTATGTTGTCTAAAAACTTCAATTGGCCATGCACTTCAAAATGTTACAACTAATCTCCTCAACTTGCTTATTTAGAATAAGTAACCTCTTAAATGCCCACATGACAATGAAGAAATTTATTATTTGGTAGTGTTTCGCCTTTTTTGGAATTGGATTGAGCGTGCCAATAATTGTGTAGAAAAATTACAAAATTATGAAATCTGAAATCTCACCTCCAATCAAAGATTATTGTGAATAGTTTATAGGACGAAAAAGTTTAAAAGTTCGCAATTAAATCTACGGGATTAAGATTAATTGAAGGAAACGATACCGAATTGAAATTGAAGGAAATGCTTGAAATCTTGAAATTGAGATTGAAATCGAATGATTACATATGAATTGAAAATGTGAAACTAAGAATTGAAAAGAAAGATTGAAGAACGAAGGATAGAAAATTGAAAGAAACTTACAAAATTGAGCCTGATTGTTGTAGATATTTTTTCTGAGATTGTTGAGTCCTTTTTTCTGCTGCCAAAACCTGTATTTATGCTGTAAAAATATACAAAAAACCTCCCAGTAAGAAAGTTTCACATTTCAGCAAGTTCCAATAAGTTCCGTAACTATTTTCCTCCACTAACTATTTTTGCTGCTGAATTATGTTTTTCTACTGTAGAAAATATGAAGAAACTTCCCAGTAAGAAAGTTCCACGTTTTAGCAAGAAAATTCTGCAACTGCCAGACATGGTTATTCCAAAATAGTCGCTCAACTTCAATTTGTCTCAATAAAATCACTTAACTTTGAGTTTTGTCTCAATTAGGTCACTATGACGATTTCAGTGATTAAAAAACATCGGAATGATGACATAAGTGATACATCAATATGAAACAACTCATATTTCTAACTGAAATGATACATAATATCCACATATGCGCCACATAGCTATCACATGTCGATTATTTTTATGAAAAAAAATAAATTTTAGTTTTTTTTTAGAAAAATACCCGACATATGGCTGTCACATTTTGTTTCGGTCAAAGATTTGAGTTAACTCATGTTGACGTGTCACCCATGTCATTATTTCGATGCGTTTTAACCACTAAAATCGACGGAGTGACCTAGTTGAGACAAAAAAAAGTTGAGTGATTTTATTGAGATAAATTAAAGTTGAGTGACCATTTTAAGACAACCATATAAGTTCAGTGACTAATAATAATGCATTTAACCCATCTTATTATTGTTGAATTGAAATAATAATCCAAAGGCCTAACCCATTCCCAACCCCTTAGACTTGTAACTTTTTTCATTTAGCCACCTAAACTTAGAGTGTTCCCATTTAGCCACTTAAACTCAACAAATGAGACACCTTTAGCCCTTATAAGCCTACATGGCACTTAAGTGTCACTTGTTGTCTTTCCAAACATTAGGAGACACATAGGATATTAAATTTCTATTCCTCTAGGCTGTATAACGGTAAAATTTCACCACTTAAAGTATCACGGAAACCCTCAAATCCGGGAAGATTGTTTTATGGATGTTCAAATTATGGGGTTAGTTGTTTAATAACTTAATTGGTTACGATGAATTAACAACTGCATTTGACGAATTACTAATTTTTTAAATTTTGATTTGGAAAAAGAGGCCAAAAGAGTTACAATTTTTGAATTTAAATGGCTAAATAGGAAGACCTAAAGTAAAAGTGGCTAAATGAAAAAAAATTACAAGTTTAAGGGGCTGGAAAGGGATTAGGTCTAATCCAAATGGTTACAAATCTGTTTTGGTACAGCTTATTGCAACCTACATTGGTACTTAAAAGCAACACGTTAGACTTCATATAATATAAACACATTATGCGTTTTATCTACTATATCATCATGCTCAAGAGCGGACCCACACAATGGCTGGGAGGGGCTTGCTCTCTACCAGTGTTGTAAAAGTCGTTAGGCGCTAGTCGGACGGACAAGACCTCCAAAGATTGATGGATTTGTATTTTTCTATTTTTTAGATTTATATTAAATAAATATTACATAAACACATTTAAAATATAAATTATACTATCTAAATATAATAATAATAAATATTATATGATAGAAAAATATAAATATTTATTTTAAATAAATAATAAAATAGTTATTAGTTAATACTAATTACTTGTATTATTTTTTATTAATTGTAATTTATAAATTGGGCCGATTTTAACCCAGTTCAGCCGATTTTAACATGTTTCAGCCGATTTTTTCTGCCTAACCCGACTTGTCCGACTTAACCCGATTTGAACCGCCTAGGCGGAAGAAAATCGGGCTCCCGAATGATGCCGACCAGTTATGTAAAATCGGTCGGTGTTGTAAAAATCACCGATATATCGGCCGATTAGTCGCCGACTTGACCGATTTTTATAACACTGCTCTCTACCCAGCCTAAAAATGTATTTTAGTACGATGGGTGAAAGATTTTGATCCCAACTTCCCCCTAGCCAACAACAACTCCTTTTAAAATTTTGATCTCCATGTAACTTTATTTTACGTTCGCTCGTAATCTTGATGAACCAAGTTGACCAAATTTGTTGCTATGATCTTAGATTTCCTTATTCCTATTGATACAACAACAACAACAACAACAAAGCCTTAGTCCCGAAATGATTCGGGGTCGGCTAACATGAACCATCATATAAAACTGTGAAAGAAAGTCGTGTCAGCGACACAAATTCGCTCCCTCCACTCCGTCCTATCCACTACCATATTTTCCTCAATTCCCAGTAAACTCATATCACTCTCAATCACCCTCCTCCAATTTTTCTTAGGTCTTACCCTACCCCTCACTACTACATCCCTATTGATACCTTCATTAAATTAATGTTGGATTGAGTAATTAAAAGTTACAAGCGGCTTAGACTAGAGATCTCAAATTTACATCTTAGTGTGCACTTGTCCATAAAAGTAGATTGGCTCCCTGAATTTTACAAGTATCTCAACAGCTCCTTAAACTTGCTTATTTCGTATCACCAGCTCCCTAAACTTGTCTATAAAAGTAGATTAGCTCCCTGAACTATGCAAGTGTCTCACTAACTCCTTAAACTTACTTATTCTGTAACAACTAAATATAAAAACTTATTAAACCTAAATTCTAAAAATACGTCTTCATCTATTCGAGAGATAATTTTTTCTCTTCTCCTACCTTTCAACCTATTATAAGAGTTAGTATTGCAGGTTTGAGGTGAGGATCGAGAGTTAGTATTATGGTTTTTGTATTTAGTTGTTACAGAATAAGCAAGTTTGGGGAGTTGGTGAGACACTTGCAAAGTTCAGAGAGCCAATCTACTATTTTGGACAAGTTAAAAGAGCTGGTGATTTATTAGGCCTTTGGTTTTATATCCTTTGATAAGTAAGGATGACAACGGGTAAGGTACGTTTGAGAGAATTTATGTACAAAATCGCATAATTTCAATCCCAAGTTTATCAAATGGTGCAATTAAAAGTTTCAGTAATAAAAATTGACACATTTAACAACATAATTTCACCCAACAAGGTAATGAGTTACGCAAAACACTTCCAGGTGTTGATTGGAAAGAGGGATGGAATTGTGCATGTGGTTCTATTGTTCGTTTAGTGTATAATCTTGAAGAGGTGTTGCCTAGTGCAAACTTTTCATGTCTAGAGTTTTCTTACTGTGAGAATAGTAATAAAATTGAACATTGAGCTTAAATTAATACCATCATTTTGAACTGTTGATATAACTATGCTGACATTTTTCTAATTGCACATAGCAATAATTAGCTCATACCTAGAATCGTGTAAGCCACATTCTCGAGTATAATATAAAGACTGAGATAATACATGTTTTCCATTTAATATATTGATACATGTTTTATTCTATAGGTATAAAAAATTGAAATGATACAAGTGTTCCATTTAATATATTGATTCATGTTTTATTGTCAAAATCAAATTTGGTTACACAATAATTTCAATCCTCTAATAATATGCTTTCTAGGTTTTGCAACAAATCAAAACTAACTTCACCCCACCTTACCTCATATTGATCTCTTGCTTTTGCTTTGAAATCTTTTATAGCCACTTCACCATCTTCTGTTTCTGCTTTGTAAAAACGAGAGTGCATCCCTTTGCTTATATATCTGTCATTGTGAAAATTGTTACTGACAGACATATTAGCAAAAGGATGCACTCTCATGTTTATAAAGTAGAGACTGAAGAGTGTGGAGTGGCTATAAAAGATTTCAAAGCAAAAGCAAGAGATCAATACAAGGTGAAGTGAGGTGCACTTAGTCTTGTTTTTTTTTACAAAACCTAGAAAACATATGATTAGAGGATTTTTGCAGGAGATGACACCGGCGGTGGCGGAGACTATGTGTTTGTTTTGAGAAAGATAAGAGAGAAAGGAAGAAAATGAATTATAATTGATGAATTTTCACCAACTAACTCTTTGCATTTCTTGAGGTAGACAAGTGCCCTATCTTTTAAGCCGACAGTTCCAAGTAAAAGTCAATCCAATGAGATGTCAGGTTGGTTCTCTATATCTTCCAAACGTTTCTCCACACCACTAAGATCATCTCTTGCAGAACAAGAAGTCATGCACATTCTATAGCTGTAATTCTCAGGGGAAATATCAAATCTTGCTATTCATCCACTCAGAAACATGCAGGCTCCCACAATGCAATTCCACAATACTAAAAAAAAAGAAATGCAGAACAAAAACAAAATTTGTTGGAGATAAAAGAAGAATATACAAAATCAAAAAAAAAAGATGAAGCTTTTCTTAATTTTATTTCTTTTTAATTCATGCTTCTTCACTTTTAGCTTATACAAGATAAGCTATTTATAGTACATGAAAATGTAACTATTACAAACCTAATAAATAAATTTAATGACTCTTAATTACTAATTAAGAATTTAACTTAACATCACATAACTTTTTATAAGTTATTCTAAAGTAACTTAAGTAACTCCAATAGTTACAAGTTAACTTAATTTTGTTAACAATCAAAATAAAGACTATTAATTATAAATTTATTATTTCAAAAAAATTATCAATAGAATGAGATTTCACGCTGATATTTCAAGAAACCATATCATCCATGTATCAACAAGAATAACTAGATGAATATGCTAAAAGAATCCCATAGATAAATAACTTTTACAGTATGAATTAGAAGTTCTTTTCCATGTACAACTAATAGGGGTCATTATAGGGGTTAGTTTCAATTACCTGGTGATTTGCAAATCCTTAAAAGAACACGGAAATCAATATGCATAAGCATCAAGTATATCTGCTAATAAGTCAGATATTGGTTTAGTCCCTTTTAGGTTTGTAATTGGCTGATACAAATCTAACACTACATAGAGAATCATTGCTTACCTACACAACACTCAATTTTCAAAGCAAGATTATATATAACTGACAAAAGAGCATGAACTGAATTTTCTTTTTTAAGTTGTAACATAAAGACGCCATATTAGAGCATTTTTCCTGTATGCAATAAAAATCAGGCAAATCCTTTACTCAGGAGGAGTAGAGCAAAGACCTAAAAGGAATTCTGCAAAGGGAGCATCTATGGTCAAAACTATTACTTAAGTTAACTAAAAGTCCCTGTTAAGCGAGTGTCCGGGGAAGATTTAAGTTAACTAAAGGGATCATTGAATTTTATTATTGTCTCAAAATGGTCGCTCAACTTTAATTTTTTTCATTAAAATCATTCAACTTTGAATTTTTTCTTAAATTATTCTGGCGACTTCAAGAGTTAAAGGACACCGGAGATATGACGTGACTTCCACGTCAGCACTATTCAAGTTTCACTGTTGATCGAAACGACATGCGGCTGATACTTAGCTGATCGAAACGACACGTGGCTTTCACGTAACTGACATGTGTCGCTTCAATCAGCGATGAAAAGTTGATTATTGTTGATGTGGCAGTCACGTCACTTTTCCAGTGTGTTTTTGCTCTTGAGGTCACCAAAGTGACTTTATTGAGATAAAATTCAAAACTTATTAATTTTATTGAGATAAATTGAAGAAGAGTGACCATTTTAAAACAACTATAAAAATTTAATGACCAACTGTGTATTTAACTCGAGCTTAACATGTAGTTGTTGATCAATGTGCATTTGGTATCTCTATTCATCATGTATGGACTTGGATGACTTACTTTGATCTTTTGGTTTTGGCCTAATATAGTACCAGCTTCCTGAACTTGTCCAAAATAGTAGATTGGATCCCTGAATTTTACAAGTGTCCCACCAGCTCCTTAAACTTGCTTATTTCATATCACCAGCTCCCTAAACTTGTCTATAAAAGTAGATTAGCTTCCTGAACTTTGCAGGTGTCTCACTAACTCCTTAAACTTACTTATTCTGTAACAACTATAAAAATTTATTAAACCTAAATTCTAAAAATACGTCTTCATCTATTCGAGAGATAATTTTTTCGCTTCTCCTACCTTTTAACCTATTATAAGAGTTAGTATTGCAGGTTTGAAGTGAGGATCGAGAGTTAGTATTGTGGTTTTTGTATTTAGTTGTTACAGAATAAACAAGTTTAGGGAGTTGGTGAGACACTTGCAAAGTTCAGGGAGCCAATCTACTATTTTGGACAAGTTAAATGAGCTGGAGATTTATTAGGCCTTTGGTTTTATATCATTTTATAAGTAAGGATGACAACGGGTAAGGTACGTTTGAGAAAATTTATGTACAAAATCGCATAATTCCAATCCCAAGTTTATCAAATGGTGCAATTAAAACTTTCAATAATAAAAATTGACACATTTAACAACATAATTTCAGTCCCAACAAGGTAATGAGTTACCCAAAACACTTCCATGTGTTGATTGGAAAGAAGGATGGAATTGTGCATGTGGTTCTATTGTATTTAACTATTTATAGTGATCCAAGCCTGAAACAAATTCATAGATTGTGTTGTTCATTTAGTGTATAATCTTGAAGAGATGTTGCCTAGTGCAAACCTTTCATGTCTAGAGTTTTCTTACTGTGAGAATAGTAATTAAATTGAACATTGAGCTTAAATTAATACCATCATTTGGAACTGTTAATATAACTATGCTGACATTTTTCTAATTGCACATAGCAATAATTAGCTCATATCTAGAATCGTGCAAGCCACAGTTCTCGAGTATAATATAATGATTGAGATAATACATGTTTTCATTTAATATATTGATACATGTTTTGTTCTATAGGTATAAAAAATTGAAATGATACAAGTGTTCCATTTAATATACTGATTCATGTTTTATTGTCAAAATCAAATTTGGTTACATAATCATTTCAATCCTCTAATAATATGCTTTCTAGGTTTTGCAACAAATCAAAACTAATTGCACCCCACCTCACCTTGTATTGATCTCTTGCTTTTGCTTTGAAATCTTTTATAGCCACTTCACCCTCTTCAGTTTCTGCTTTGTAAAAACCAGAGTGCATCCCTTTGCTAATATGTTTGCCATTGTGAAAATTGTTACTGACAGACATATTAGCAAAAGGATGCACTCTCATGTTTATAAAGATTTCAAAGCAAAAGCAAGAGATCAATACAAGGTGAAGTGAGGTGCAGTTAGTTTTGGTTTTTTTACAAAACCTAGAAAACATATAATTAGAGGAATTTTGCAGGAGATGACATCAGCGGTGGCGGAGACTATGTGTTTCTTTTGAGAAAGATAAGAGAGAAAGGGAGAAAATGAATTATAATTGATGAATTTTCACCAACTAACTCTTTGCATTTCTTGAGGTAGACAAGTGCCCTCTCTTTTAAGCCGAATGTTCTGTAGATATCAGCCACGTTGAACAAGTAAAAGTCAATCCAATGAGATGTCAGGTTGGTTCTCTATTTCTTCCAGAAGTTTCTCCACACCACTAAGATCATCTCTTGCAGCACAAGAAGTCATGCACATTCTATAGCTTTAATTCTCAGGGGAACTATCAAATCTTGCAATTCATCCACTCAAAAACCTGCAGGCTCCCACAACACAATTCCACAATACTAAAAAAAATAAATGCAGAACAAAAATAAAATTTGTTGGAGATAAAAGAAGAATATACGAAATGAGAAAAAAGGATGAAACTTTTCTTAATTTTATTTCTTTTTAATTCATGTTTCTTCACTTTTAGCTTATACAAGATAAGCTATTTATAGTACATGAAAATGTAACTATTACAAACCTAATACATAAACTTAATGACTCTTAATTACTAATTAAGAATTTAATTTAACATCACATAACTTTTTATAAGTTATTCTAAAGTAACTTAAGTAATTCTAATAGTTACAAGTTAACTTAATTTTGCTAACAATCAAAATAAAGACTATTAATTATAAATTTATTATTTCAAAAAAATTATCAATAGAATGAGATTTCATGCGGATATTTCAAGAAACCATATCATCCATGTATCAACAAGAATAACTAGATGAATATGGTAAAAGAATCCCATAGATAAATAACTTTTACAATATGAATTAGAAGTTCTTTTCTATGTACAACTAATAGGGGTCCTTTTCAATTTCCTAGTGATTTGCAAAACCTTAAAAGAACAAGGAAATCAATATCCATAAGCATCAAGTATATCTGCTAATAAGTCAGATATTGGTTTAGTCCCTTTTAGGTTTGTAATTGGCTGATACAAATCTAACACTGCATAGAGAATCATTGGTTACCTACACAACACTCAATTTTCAAAGCAAGATTATATATAACTGACAAAAGAGCCTGAACTGAATTTTCTTTTTTAAGTTGTAACATAAAGACGCCATATTAGAGCATTTTTTCTGTATGCAATAAAAATCATGCAAATCCTTTACTCACGAGGAGTGGAGCAAAGACCTAAAAGGAATTCTGCAAAGGGAGCATCTATGGTCAAAACTATTACTTAAGTTAACTAAAAGTCCCCGTTAAGTGAGTGTCCGGGGAAGACTTAAGTTAACTAAAGGGATCATTCAATTTTATTATTGTCTCAAAATGGTCGCTCAACTTTAATTTTTTTTCATTAAAATCATTCAATTTTGAATTTTTTCTTAAATTATTCTGGCGACTTCAAGAGTTAAAGGACACCGGAGATATGACGTGACTTCCACGTCAGCACTAATCAAGTTTCACTGTTGATCGAAACGACATGTGGCTAATAGTTAGCTGATCGAAATGACACATGGCTTTCACCTAACTGACACGTGTCGCTTCAATCAGCGATGAAAATTTTATTATTGTTGATGTGGCAGTCACGTCACTTTTCCAGTGTATTTTTGCTCTTGAAGTCACCAGAGTGACTTTATTGAGATAAAATTCAAAACTTATTAATTTTATTGAGATAAATGGAAGAAGAGTGTCCATTTTAAAACAACTATAAAAATTTAATGACCAACTGTGTATTTAACTCGAGCTTAACAAGTAATTGTTGATCCATGTGCATTTCGTATCTCTATTCATCATGTATGGACTTGGATGACTTACTTTGATCTTTTGGTTTTGGCCTAATATATTACCAGCTCCCTAAACTTGTCCAAAATAATAGATTAACTCCCTCAATTTTGCAAGTGTCTCACCAGCTCCTTAAACTTGCTTATTTCATATCATCAGCTCCCTAAACTTGTCTATAAAAGTAGATTAGCTCCCTGAACTTTGCAACTGTCTCACTAAGTCCTTAAACTTACTTATTCTGTAACAACTAAATATAAAAACTTATTAAACCTAAATTCTAAAAATACGTCTTCATCTATTCGAGAGATAGTTTTTTCGTTTCTCCTACCTTTCAACTTATTATAAGAGTTAGTATTGCAGGTTTGAGGTGAGGATCGAGAGTTAGTATTATGGTTTTTGTATTTAGTTGTTACAGAATAAGCAAGTTTGGGGAGTTGGTGTGAGACACTTGCAAAATTCAGGAAGCCAATTTACTATTTTGGACAAGTTAAAGGAGTTGGTGATTTATTAGGCCTTTGGTTTATATCCTTTGATAAGTAAGGATGACAACGGGTAAGGTACCCGCAAGTAATGTTAATCCTATTTACTTACTCGGTTATTCTTTAATTACTTATATGCGTTTCATTACCCTAATAGTTATACTTCTTAAATTTCATACTCGTTCCATTTAAATCACGGGTACCCGCGGATATCTTTATTCGTTAAAAAGCAACACATAAAATAAATAAATTATAAATCCAACAATAAATTTAATAAACAATTCACAAATTTAACAAACATTTAAATTCAATATGCTTAATCGCTCAAATTATCAAGAAACTATAACACATTAAAAATAATCATAAGAAGTCCATTATGATACAATGATAATATTCACGTTTTCTCTCATTTGGTGTCTACATTCATCAACCTTCAAAAAATAAAATTTATTTGTTCAAATACATGCCGGGTATCAGGTATCCTAGAGGTAATCTCATACCCGCATTGTTCCGCCACAAGTAATTTTTTGGATCCTAAACCTTAAGGTTCCAGTACTCCCATTAAGATCAAGTAATGTCGGGTTGACGTGAACTCATAATCGTTACCATTCCTATTGAGTGACTAACTAATGCACCATACTTAAATGCAATTTTTTCTTTTTTCTCTATTTGCTTGTTTCATATTCATATGGTTTTTATTGTCAAATTTCTGTAACGACTTAACTATTTAATAACTTAAGCACATTATAGGGTGTTGTTATTTACCGTCCCATTTTACTTATCACCGCCCTATATTTGACAATTTTTCCCTTCTCATTTTATTTTGATAAAAAACTGAAAATTATTTCTCTCCCGAGTAAAACCGAAATTCTAAAAAAAATGGACCCAAGAACTCCGGAAATGGATGATTTCGAAGATGAGCTAAAAATGGATCCAAGAATTCCGGAAATGGACGATTTAGATTTTTTTTTATACTCGTATTTGGCCTGGGCGGGAGATTCATCCGCCTAATAGGCGGATGATGAGTTCCGTCTCCAAATCCGGAGATGGAACTCGTATTTTCGATGAAAATTTAACAAAAAAATGTAATTTTTTTAGTAAATTTGCCGTAATTTCCCACCATGATTCTCATGTAGGGGTTTGTGATTTTTGGAGAGATTAGAGAGAATGAGAAAATTTGATTGAAAAAAATGAAAAGGGCAAAAACGTCAAAAGGGATGGTGATAAGTAAAAAGGGAACAGTGAATAGCAATCCCATACTAAATAAGGAGGTATTTCAATTTGTGCAAATCAAATCAAAACATTTTTTTTGGCCTATTTCTTCACGTTTTATGATATTGACATTTGCAATTAAAGAGGTGAAATCTTGCTTTACTTATTTGTATTATGCCATTTCATGTGGAGTTAAATGTTCACTGAATTTTGATGTTATTTTAAAATGGTTACTCAATTTCAATTTGTCTCAATAAAATCATTTAATTTTGAATTTTGTCTCAATTAAATCACTTTAGCGATTTCAAAAGCAAAAAGACACTGGAAAAGTGATGTGACTGTCATATCATTGCGAAATTATTAGAAGCACCTGATTCTCCATATCAAACGGAGGACCTTCCATATATATTTTGACATGTGTATATACGGACCCACACATATTATAAGAGGTCCTACGATTTTATTTATTTAGTGGGATCATAATATACGTGTCCAAATATGAATTGAGGGTCCTCCAAGTGACATGGAAGACTGAATGCTTAATATAAGAACTCTCATATATATCATTAGTAGTCAAGTTTCACCGCTGAACGAAACAACGCGTAGTTGTCACGTGGATGACACGTGGCTGTCACCTAACTGGCCGAAACGACAAATGTCAACTAAGTAGCAGCCACATGTCGTTTCGTTCGCTATATGGCAGTCGTTTGTCATTTCGATCACTAGCTAGTGAGAGTTGACTACTACTGACGTGACAACCACATCATTTTTCCGGTGTCGTTTTACTTTTAAAGTCGCTGAAATTACTTAATTGAGATAAAATTTAAGGTTGAATGGTTTTATTGAGACATATTAAAGTTGAGTAACCATTTTGAGATAACTATGAAAATTCAATGAGGAACGATGCTTTTAACCTCATTCATGCGGGTATGTATGTGTGTTTGGAGATAGATAACATGAACTTTAGGCTCGCAGTCTTTTATTTTTTGGTTCATTAAACTCTTAATTTTTTATTTGGACACATTAAGCCTCTAATAATTTATTTTTGATCTCATTAAGTTCTTGCATGTCAAATTAGTTAGTTGTTAACATCTAATTTAGTTCAAAGTCATTATTCATTTCGTCTGTATTTGAAATTATATTTTTTACAGTTTGAATTAAAGGTTTTACAGTTTCCATATAGTCACATTACACATATCAAAAACTCCTTTCAAATTCATCGAACGTAAGTGGAATTAGTAACACTCTATTAAATGAATTTTGTAACCAAAAATAAAAGATTGAAATTTAGAGAGTGTCCGTTTGTTTTTAATTTTCGGACCTGTTTTTTTTTTTTTTTTGTCTTTTAAGTTAAACATGAGACAAAAAAAACGTTAAAATAAGGCAAAAAAAACATAATCAAGCTATTCAACTTTACCGGTTAAAAAAATGAAGTTTAGTGGTCACAATGTTAAAATGGATAAAGTTTAGTAGCCATTGGTGTAATTGTTGAGCGATTTCCGCAAGTGCACGGTATACGCTTGTAGTAATAAAAGATATCGATCCCACAGGGAACGTTTTTCAACAAAAACTTATTCTGAATCGGTTAAATTTACATTAAGGTTTATAATATGGGAAAATCGTTTAATCGGTTTTTGGTTTTGAAATTGCTAGAATAAGAATTAGATTAGAATATGAAGATGTTAGAAAGTATCTGATTTAAAAATGAATTTGCAAAACAGGAACGTTTTAGTACTTTAGAAAAGTAAACAAGTATATTTGTTTGCATTAAGCAAAGAAAACAACTTTAAACTTTTTACGAATTATAAAGATGAAATAAATGACGGAACCTCTAATTAATTGGCTTTGAACGCGACAAAACCCTTATCCGGGATAATTGCCCTTAACCAAATTAAAACTCTACCGAGATAATAATTTGCCTAAGTGTTCAACAAAGTTTCCTTGTAAAGATTTTGAATTAAACTACGTTTTAATGAAAACACCAGCAATCACTTTACTGGATTGGTTACCATAAGTGCTGCATAAAAATCTATCGAATAGAACGGACTTTATTAGATGGAATATAAATTGATACAAGTTTACAGAGAACATGGAGCATGGAAACATTCGACGGCGTGCAAGTGAACGGGTTGTCAATCCTTTCCTTGGGTTTCGTTAGAGTTTGTCAGGCTCAGGGGCGGATCCTCTACTCAATCTTCTCGTTGAATCTTCGTAATAGAGACTGGGTCGGTCTACTACCAGAATGAAAACTAAATTGGAACAATGTCTAAACGCTATTGGGTTTGTTATTATTTAGTAAACAATGTGTGTACATCATATTGCTTTTTACAGAATCTAAATCTAACTTCTGAATCACTTGACTCGAAATTTCTGCATAAATTCTACACTAATCTCTTTCTTCTACACATATAACATTATATCTCAACTCTCCATCAACTCTTTATTTATAGATATTGAAGAGTCTTGATTGAAGTGTCGTGTCCATTGTGAAGGATCGTATCCGTTGCGAAAGGACGTCTTTATCCACCCGAACGATCGCGTTTCGTCGAAAACGAAAGTATGCAACTAGGCTTCTTCAAACTCCTGCTCGTACCGAGAATATTAAATTCTCTACCGAGAATGGGGGAGCAACAATTTGTACTTCGGACGAAGGGAATGAGGGGCTGAGGGACGCATGTCGCGACCGTGAATATTGGGGGCCGCGGTCGCGACACGGAGCGTTTTTCACCTCTTCAGCTCTCGTTCGTGTCCTCGACTTGGCGTTATTAATTTTCGTCGTCTTCGACTCCTTTTGTAGGGCTTTTCTTCTATTTTTGAGCTCTTTTTACTCCTATTTGGATTTTACCAAATATTTATGTACCTTGCATGAAAGAAACATATTCGGGAGTAAAAGTATTCTAAATAGGTATAAATAGCATAAATTCATAGCAATATTGATGTAATTATTGATGATATTTTAGGTATATTTTGAGCTTAACAAATCTCCACACTTAGACTAACTTCGCATGGCAAATTTATACGCAAAATATCAAACTAACTTAGTATAATATACGATATATCATTTGTCTTGTATTTTCAATTTTGAATTGAAGCATTCGGGACGATATAAGCACGCATGTTATTGAGTCTTTCGTCTCAAGGCATTTCAAAGCACAAAATTTTCTTTCCCAAACCTAAACTAATATATGAGATATATTAAATTTAAATAAGTACTTAGGATTAATTTATTTGCTTAGTTACGCCCGAGATAAGGGTGGTCTTGATCGTAACTTTATACGTATTTTATTGCTTGGTGTTTGCTTAAGAGGTACCGACTATGCCATGGATGGACGCAATCGTTACTTTAAACTTATACACGCTTATATTTTTTTTTAAACGTTCCTTCCATACCTCGATTGTGATAAGGGTGGTCGCAACCGTGGCCAAAAGTAAACGGTTCTTAATTATTCTTCCCTTTCATACCTCGATTGTGATAAGGTTGGTCTCAATCGTGGCCAAAAGTTAAGAATTCAACTAATTGATTAATTAATATAAAATATAATTGTAACTTGGGAAAAAGAAAGATAGCACATTCATCCTATATTGACTTAAAATTCAACATGTATTATGGCTAAAGTTTCCTTAAAAACTTCAATTGGTGTTAATGTAAGACGAAATCAAACCGAGCTAAAAAATTGTTAGTTCAATTTAATGCCTATAAACCTAATTGAAAATTTAAAATAAGATTTATTGAATCATGAATTTCATGATATAAAATAGAGATTGAAAATAAAGAATTTTTGTTACTTAAATACATTCACTCGAGACAATTTTACTTAAAATCGTATCGGAGATTTGTGAAAAATTTTGAAAAATATATTACCCATATACGTATAGAAATATTTTTCTAACGATAATGATAACCTAAACAAATAATCATATTAACTTATGGTTAATTTATAAATATATGAAAATGTGTTGCAATATATTAGTGTTGCATTTGCATAAAAATTAATATTCGTTGCATAAAAATTATTCGTTGCATTTATTCGTACCAAAAATAAAATGATATATGCAATATCTCCTCCCACACTTAAATTGGACCATGTCCTCATTGGTGCAAAAATTGATAAAACACGAAAAATTGTACGAAAGAAATCATACGAAAAGAAAATAGATAAATATGAAATGGATTTTATCCAACATAAATAGAATTTGAAATTGTACCAAACTTAATCAAAAATAACATAGAAGATAAATGAGTTGAGAAAAGATAAGATAAAACTTAATCTTGTGAAGGTGAACCCGGTGGAGATGGTGTGGTCACTACGCCTCGACGACTGAAAAATGATAACAATCGGCGTCGGGTGACGTATGATCTCTCCTCAAAGTATGGATATTGGCATCCACCGCGTAAATTCTGGAACTCATTTCTTGATTATTCTCCATAATAGCATCTAACCGCAAATTCATTTGGTTCAAACTTTGTTGAAAATTAACTTGATCATGAACATTGTGCTCATCATCAACAACCCCTTGAGCTTGTGTGTAGGCATCAACATGCTCATCTTTCTCACCTTCTTCTTCATCATCATAATGCATATCGTCATCCTCACAAAAATGTGTCTTTGCATTACTATCCTCTTTAATACTATTACCATATGAACTTGATGTACCAACATCGAATTCCATAATACTCGTACCATCCAAAACAATACCCATAATCAAAGGACACGAAATCCTTGAAGATGTAATCCAGAATAAACAAATAAATCTTGACTTCAAATCCTTTACCCTTTTAATATGCCCAAAAAGAAAATAGGATAAAAATTTATTGAAAATAGAAATTACTATTATCCTTAATGAGCTTGCTAAAAGTGTACTTGGAAGTAAATTCATCTAAACTAGGCAAAATATGTCCAAACCGGATTGGTTTGGAAATTGATGGCTTAACAATAAATTATTTTGTATGATATCTAAACCAAATACTCATCTCGGCATCCCCAACTTCATAATATTAACCTAAATCCTAAATGTAATCCTCTCATTCCGTTTTAGAAAAAGAAAGAGTAACCAATACAATAATGTCTGTTTCACTATCCATTATGTCCATAATAGGACTTGTACCGCTTGCCTAACCCCATCTGAAATAACGTTGAATGGATCCATATTCAACATGCAAACAACTATTAGAGGTAGAGGAAAACGTGTGAGTAACCTTCTTATGTCGAGGCATTTGGAGGGTGAGGCTATGGATGTTGTGGTTGGGAAAGAAGTATATTGGTTAGGTAAAAATTTAGTAAAAGTAAAGGTGATATGGTGTTGAATTAATTGTACTGGGAAGAGCATGGATTGTGTAATTGGGAAAATAGGAGGTGATGTAAAGTTTGTGTAAGGGATAAGTATATATAGGTATGAATATAGGTGTTAAGGAGTTTAGTGCATGAATAGGAAAAGGTTGCAAAAATGGGATAAATTGGTGCCTATACTCGTCCTACAGGGCGCGTGTCGCGACCGAGAATTGCCTAGCCGCGGTCGCGGCACGCGAAATTCAGAGAATTTTTTACTCTGATTTCGGCCTGTTTTCACTGGCCTTACCGAGAATAAATAATTCTCGGTAGAGAATTGGTCAAAAGTGCCTGATTTTGTGCATTTGGACTTGGTTTGTGCAATTTTGTTGATTAATTGTGTCCTGAACGTAATATAAACTGTACCTGCACTCAAAAACTAAAATAAATAACATTAAATCCAAGGAAAATCAAAGGTTTATCCTTATGAAATTTTGAGTAATGAAACATTAAATGCTGAATTAGAGTTAATGTAGAACCAATATTCATTAATTCACATAAGTTGAATGAACAAGCATTTGAATGGAAATTAATCTTTTTAAAAGGTAATAAATAAATAGTGAATGTATATCAACTCTTAAATACGAGTAATCATTTAATCATAGTAAAGTTTAGGTATTGGCAATGTATGTGAAATAATCAAATTAACACAGAAGTATTTAAACATGATAAACAGATTCATTGAAAAGATATACTGTTTCATTTTGATAAGTGCATACGGATATATGTTAAATAATTATCATGATTAACATAAATGAATCAACAAATAAAAAGTAAACTTGATGATTTAATTAAAAATGAAAATTCACTATTATGTTCAATAGTTAATAATGATTATAACTTATTAGCTTTTAAGATATATGGATAGATTTATTTGCTAATAGTCTATAAATTTTAACAATCATAAACCAGAATAGAAGATTAAAGTATGAAATGAAATGAATTCTTATTGCAGGAACTCATATGTACATAAATCAAACAAGAACATATATACAAGAAAGAAGAGAAAAATAAAAAATAAAAAACGATCCTATATACAAAAACAAACAAATGAACAATTGAAACAAATCAAATTTATTAATCACTTATGCATATTAATTCTGGAGCATTGAAACTGATACAGAGTAAAATTATTGGCAGATTCATGTTATTATTATAGACAAAATCATGGTGAAGTTTATATTGTTCCATATCAACATATATATGGATTCAGTCAAATAATTTGCATAGTTAACATATACTAATAAAAATAACCAAAGAATCAAAAGTGGATATGTTTATCAAAATTGAAAAACATATGTGCAGAACAAGACTCAGATTTATCATATAAAATGAATATTCATGAACTTGTTCAATAGTTATGAATGATTATACCGTATTAGTATGTAAAATATATGAAAAGTCAGATGTTCAGAAACATTTCTGAAATGAATACAGATTTATGAAAAATAATTACAGATTCTTGGACAAGGTTCAACTGTTTTAAGCAAAAAGAATTAAAGAATCAAACTTGACAGTTTTATTAAAATTAGAAGAACATATATACAAAGAACAGAAAGAACAAACACAAAAATAAACCTATATACAAACTATATACAACAAATAGTTTTATAATATCTTCGTTCTTCATTATGTGTGTAATTGGGAAATGGTGCATCATAGCATTCTGAAAAATCAGGACGCTTGTTGCGTGCAGCAGTAATCTTCATGGAAGATTGATGCTTGGTAGTCATGTGTTTGGGTTTAGAAGAAAACGTTTCTGTAACTTTTTGAAAGGTTGAATAATTGGAGAAGAATATCAGATTTTGTCTGAAAGAGATGAAAAGTATTGAAATCTGATCTTCTCTAATTATTTATAATGGTGTTAGGATGAAATAAAGAGAAATCAGATTCTGTCTGATAGAGATGAATAAAAAAAATGTAAGAACAGAAGTCTGAACTTTGTCAATTACTTTATAATCAATCCAGGACAATTCAAGGTGTCTGTTGGGATTAAAAAGGTGTAAATTCACACCATTTGAACATGAAGAAGCGTAATTTTTCGAAATGGTGCATGAACTGAAGAAGAAAGAAAAGATAAAGGTCTGATAGACGCCCGTGTCGCGACCGTGAATGGTGATTCGCGGTCGCGGCAAAGTTTTGTTTTTTTTTTCTTTAAATCTCGCTGAAGTTACCGAGAATTTTAAATTCTCGGCAGAGAATTTCGATTCTCGGTAAGTTCAAAAAAAAAAAATTCTTCCTTTCCCTTGAAATTTTGAAAATCCTGAATTCTCTACTGAGAATTCGCATTCTCAGTAAGTTCAGAAATTTTCAAACATCAAACAAAAGTCACAGTAGAAATTTCAATGAACTCTATATAAATAGAAACTTAAATTTTGTGTAACTTTTAAAATATAAACTAAACAAAAACGAAATGTAGGAAATTAAAATATGAAAAACTAAAAACTAAAAATGTCATAATCCTTAAGAATTCCTAAGGAGAATCTAAATCATGGACAGAATCAATTACTTAGACCGGTTTTAAATAATGGTCATGTCCATGTAACTTACCTGGAACAATAATTTTTTTTTTTACTAGCATTTTTTTAGCGCCTTTCTTTTTTTTTAGCGTTTTCTCAATTTAAGGATCTAGTGATTTCGGTTGAATGTCCGAACTTCTGGTTCAGGCCTCGAACAAAAAACTATGCACATGAACCGAAACTTTCAAAACTATATTAAAAGTATACAATTCCTTCATGGTGAATAAGATAATTTCATCCTACTTCTGATATATCTGACTGAGAAGAGTTGATCGGCTATTTCTTAGAGAGATAAATGCAGGTGTTTTAAGGAAATGATAAAAAGGAAATTATTTGGGTTTAGTGTAGGAATTGATATCTTCTTAACAAAGAGATATGATATTTTGGTGAAGGACTAAGTGTATAAAATTTTCTTTTCCTTCTGATGTAACTGCATGCTTAATTTCTTTTCTGTAGACTCTTCTGTGAATTTCATTGATAATCAAATCTCCAAGTTATCTTTGAAAAAAACTTGAATTTTTTATCTGCAAACATTTAATTGCAAACGTTAAATAACAACGAGGATTTAGTCCTAGTGACCATCCTCAAAATAAAAAACTATAAAAATAAATAAATACATATATTATAAACCAAGGTGCGAAATAAAACACGAAAAACATAAATTTTTGTTAAAAATTTGGCGTTCCCCGGCAACGGCGCCAAAAACTTGTTGAGCGATTTCCGCAAGTGCACGGTATACGCTTGTAGTAATAAAAGATATCGATCCCACAGGGAACTTTTTTCAACAAAAACTTATTCTGAATCGGTTAAATTTACATTAAGGTTTATAATATGGGAAAATCGTTTAATCGGTTTTTGGTTTTGAAATTGCTAGAATAAGAATTAGATTAGAATATGAAGATGTTAGAAAGTATCTGATTTAAAAATGAATTTGCAAAACAGGAACGTTTTAGTACTTTAGAAAAGTAAACAAGTATATTTGTTTGCATTAAGCAAAGAAAACAACTTTAAACTTTGTACGAATTATAAAGATGAAATAAATGACGGAACCTCTAATTAATTGGCTTTGAACGCGACAAAACCCTTATCCGGGATAATTGCCCTTAACCAAATTAAAACTCTACCGAGATAATAATTTGCCTAAGTGTTCAACAAAGTTTCCTTGTAAAGATTTTGAATTAAACTACGTTTTAATGAAAACACCAGCAATCACTTTAGTGGATTGGTTACCATAAGTGCTGCATAAAAATCTATCGAATAGAACAGACTTTATTAGATGGAATATAAATTGATACAAGTTTACAGAGAACATGGAGCATGGAAACATTCGACGGCGTGCAAGTGAACGGGTTGTCAATCCTTTCCTTGGGTTTCGTTAGAGTTTGTCAGGCTCAGGGGCGGATCCTCTACTCAATCTTCTCGTTGAATCTTCACAATAGAGACTGGGTCGGTCTACTACCAAAATGAAAACTAAATTGGAACAATATCTAAACGCTACTGAGTTTGTTATTATTTAGTAAACAATGTGTGTACATCATATTGCTTTTTACAGAATCTAAATCTAACTTCTGAATCACTTGACTCGGAATTTCTGCATAAATTCTACACTAATCTCTTTCTTCTACACATATAACATTATATCTCAACTCTCCATCAACTCTTTATTTATAGATGTTGAAGAGTCTTGATTGAAGTGTCGTGTCCGTTGTGAAGGATCGTATCCGTTGCGAAAGGACGTCTTTATCCACCCGAACGATCGCGTTTCGTCGAAAACGAAAGTGTGCAACTAGGCTTTTTCAAACTCTTGCTCGTACCGAGAATATTAAATTCTCTACCGAGAATGGGGGAGCAAAAATTTGTACTTCGGACGAAGGGAAGGAAGGGCTGAGGGACGCGTGTCGCGACCGTGAATATTGGGGGCCGCGGTCGCGGCACGGAGCATTTTTCATCTCTTCGGCTCTCGTTCGTGTCCTCGACTTGGCGTTATTAATTTTCGTCGTCTTCGACTCCTTTTGTAGGGCTTTTCTTCTATTTTTGAGCTCTTTTTACTCCTATTTGGATTTTACCAAATATTTATGTACCTTGCATGAAAGAAACATATTCGGGAGTAAAAGTATTCTAAATAGGTATAAATAGCATAAATTCGTAGCAATATTGATGTAATTATTGATGATATTTTAGGTATATTTTGGGCTTAACAGTAATTTATCCGAACTTTACATGTTTTAATGATCAAGTTTCTGACCAATTATTTTTCAACATTGAGCTTTTGATCATTGATTTCGTTATGGATTCGGCCCTTATTGAACTTTTTTATCGAGTTTGGATTGCACGTCCTGTAAGAGCGATTCGACATATTGATGTGGGCAAATAAAAATACGAGTTTCTCGACTAAACGAGATAGAAAGTAAAAAGTAAAAAGAAATTATAGAAATCAATTTTCAGTAAGTTCTTCGAAGCCCGGTCTTCTCCTCTCCCATTTCGCGATTTGCAGCATCAGAATCATCAAATCGATCTTCTCCCTTAATACCAAAATTCATTTCCAGGAGGTTCTTCCAAGCTCGATTTCCAACTTGGAAGCACCTACTAGAAATCAATTTCTATCCGTAACGAAATCAACGATCAATAGTTCAATGTGGAAAAATAATTAATCATGGATTTAATCCTTAAAACATGTAAATTTCAGCCGCTTAATTGTCCCTATTCAATAGATGGCACTGTCTATAGTATATAGATTAAATGTATATATTGATAGTCTAACCATAAAATGGCTTAATACGTTAAAAGCTCTCTGTTCAAAAAGTTTGATTGGCCTCCTGAATTTACATATTTTCTCGTTGGCCACCTGAATTTATTTAAAGTGGCTTATTTGCCCCCCTTAACTTGCTTATAATGATCCATTTGCCATTGAACTTGTTTAAAATGATATATACTACAATTTGTCTAAATTCGAAAAAAAAATCAAAACTTAAAAAATAAAAGCATAATTCGTGATTCTAAGTCTTTAAAACAAATTAACTTTCTATTTTGTATATTTTTACAAGATTTTTATAGATTTAGGAACATAATCATGACATTTTAAATAAATTTAGGAGGCTAATATGACAAAATATAAGTTCAGAGGGATTAATCAAACTTTTTGAACAGGTTAATTAAGAGAGCAGTCAGCCCCATAAAACCCTTGAAATTTAAATCCACAACTAATAGTTGTATTATCTAATTATTAACATTTCTTAAGCCCCATGGATAAATAAATAAACAAAAAAATATTACAAATTTAATGAAGTATAAATTTAATAAATCATTCATCTAAAAATTGAACAAACTGAACATTAATCAATAAGAATGAAATAACTTACTGGTATCACTAAATGGTTGAAAAACAAAAGGTTAGAGTCCAAATCTCACATCTTACATCTCAAAAATAATAATATTTTTTAATATGTAAAAGAGTTATGACGGGTAACGAGTAACTGTACCTGACGGGTATAATGTTTTTGATCCCGTACCCTTTTATTCAGGATATGGGTACTCCCATTAAAATCAGATAGTCCCGACTTACTCTCCCTAATAGCGAAGGAAAATAGCAGGGCCAGAATTCAAACCAGACTAGACTCTTACTCACGGATATAGTACTCGTTATCATCTCTAGTTTGAACCACAAATTATTCAAATATTTATAGCAAGTTACAAATTTGATTTAATATTAATAAATACTGGAATTATGCAATTTGGTAATGGCCCCTTTGCCATTATCCAAATAGTTTATTTTCTTATTGTAGATTTTACAAAAATAAACTTTAAGAATTGGTAGATTTATAAAAACAGTCCATATGGTTTAAAAGTTTGTAAATAAAAGTTCGTATTTTGTAAATTTTGCAGTTAAAAGATATGTGAGTCAATTTTTCGACCAAATAATACTTGTGGTTTAGTCAATATATAAAGTTAGACCTTGAGTTTTGGATAATTTGCAAAGTCGGTCTTTTAATTTGCTCCAAATCGCTCCATTTTGAAATAAATACTCACAATAATAATTTCTAAAAAAATAATTGAGTTTGTAAACTGCAAAAAAAAAAAAAAATACAGACTCTTATTTATAAACTTTTAAACCATGTAAATTATCATACAAATCGGTCAAACCATAAAATTTATTTTTATATATTTTTTTTTATTTATGCTTTATCTGTAACAATAAAAAACAATGTTTCATCCATGTGATTTATAGGAGAAAATACAATATATATGGTTTAATATATCAAAAGTCTGTTGAATTTGTCCAAAAAGATTAATTGGCCCCTGAATTGAATTTATATGATATTTCATTAGTTCCCTCAATTTGCTTAAAATAATCTGCTAACCATCTAAGTTTGTTTAAAGTGACATATTGCCTCTCTGAACTTGCTTACTGTAATCCATTTGCCCTTTGAATTTTTTTAAAGTGATATATATATTGCAATTTGTCTAAATTTATTTAAAAAAAAATCAAAACTTAAAAAATAAAGGTCTAATTCGTGATTTTAAGTCTTTAAAATAAATTAACTTTCTATTTGTACATCTTTATGGCGTTTTTATAGATTTAGGAACTAACGAGACACCATATAAATTTAAGAGGTCAATCAAGATTTTTAAACTATATATATATATATATATATATAAGGGTGAGATCCAGTGTGACAAGGGGTTAGGGCGTGACAATGAGCTTATTGTGTGACATAACAAAACTACGTAGTTTTGATGATAATTGAAAAGGACAAGGTGGCAAATTTGTAAATAAAAGGAAAGAGATGATATAGAAAATTGTTTTATTTCTTTTCTTTAAAATACATTTTCCTGACATCTCTAACATCGTTTTTCGAAATTTTTTATACTATTAGACTCGTCTAAATTAGACGGTCATTTTAAGATCCCTGAAGCTCAAGTAAAAAAATTTCCGGTGAACGGAATCCGGGTGGACGTTTTACGGCGAGAAAAAAGTGCCCAGAAAATTCTCAAAAAAATCCAGAAAATGTAAAACATTATTCTAAGAAACTTTAATTCTTGTGTCGAAGTAGGATTTCTTACGGTTTAGTTCCAATAAAACTTTTTCCTTAATTTTATCCATTTTACAAGCTTCAACAATTTGTTGGGTCAAAACTATAAGGAATCTCGTTTTGAACCAACAATTAAAGTTTCTTAAAATGATGTTTTAAATGTTTTGGAATCTCGTTTTGAGCCAACAATTAAAGTTTCTTAAAATGATGTTTTAAATGTTTTGGAATCTCGTTTTGAGCCAACAATTAAAGTTTCTTAAAATGATGTTTTAAATGTTTTGGAATCTCGTTTTGAGCCAACAATTAAAGTTTCTTAAAATGATGTTTTAAATTTTCTGGATACATTTTTTTGTGCTACTTACATTATTCCAAATCAGTGTACCATTTGTTCAAACATAATACTTATATTGTTCCAACAGAAAATTGTTTTATTTTTTTTCTTTAAAATACATTTTTCCGACATTTCTAACCTCTTTTTTCGAAAATTTTTATATATTATACTCGTCTAAATTAGACGGTCATTTTAAGATCCCTGAAGTTCAAGTAAAAAAAATTCTGGTGAACGGAATCCGGGTGGGCATTTTCTGGTGAGAAAACAAGTGCCCAGAAAATTCTCAAAAAATTCCAGAAAATGTAAAACATTATTCTAAGAAATTTTAATTCTTAGGTCGAAGCGGGATTTCTTACGGTTTAATGCCAATAAAACTTGTTCCTTAATTTTATCCATTTTAAATGCTTCAACAATTTATTGGGTCAAAAATATAAGGAATCTCGCTTTGAGCCAAGAATTAAAGTTTCTTAAAATGATGTTTTACATATTTTAGAATTTTTTGATAATTTTCTGGACAAGTTTTTTGTCCTACTTACATTGTTCCAAATCAGTGTACCATTTGTTCCAACATAATACTTATATTGTTCCAACACAAAAATGTTTTATTTCTTTTCTTTAAAATACATTTTCCCAATATTTCTAACCTCGTTTTTCAAAAAAATTTAGACTATTAGACTCGTCTAAATTAGACGGTCATTTTAAGATCCCTGAAGCTCAAGTAAAAAAAATTCCGATGAACGGAATCCGGGTGGACGTTTTCTGGCGAGAAAAAAAATACCCAGAAAATTCTCAAAACATTCCAAAAAATGTAAAACATTATTCTAAGAAACGTTAATTCTTGGGCCGAAGCGGGATTTCTTACGGTTTTGATCCAATAAATTGTTGAAGGATGTAAAATGGATAAAATTAAGGAAAACGTTTTATTGGGACTAAACCGTAATAAATCCTATTTCGACTTAAGAATTAAAGTTTCTCCAAATAATGTTTTACATTTTTTGGAATTGTTTGAGAATTTTCTGGGCACTTTTGGATTTTTTTATCGGAAAACGCCCATCTAACCGCCGGATTCCATTGATTTGGGACTAAACCGTAAGGAATCGCATTTTGAGTCAAGAATTAAAGTTTCTCAGAATAATGTTTTATATTTTCTAGAATTTTTTGAGAATTTTATGGACATTTTTTTTCACAGAAAAACAGATCGCCGGATTCCATTCACCGAAATTTTTTTTACCCGAGCTTCTGGATCTTAAAATGATCGTCTAATTAGGATGAGTCCAATGGTATAAAATTTTTTGAAAAACAAGGTTGGAAAAGTTAGAAAAATGCATTTTAAAGAAAAGAAATAAAACAATTTTCTATTTCCTGTTATTTACAAATTTGCCACCTTCCCCTGGTTAATTACAAAATTGGTCATTATCACACAATAAAGTTTGTCACACCATAAGAGATGTGTCACACCTGATCTCTCCTATATATATATACTAGTCGAAAACCCGTGCGATGCACGGGGTATGAAACTTTAATATAATTTAGATAAATAAATAAATTGACATGTTTACTTTTAAATAATTTTATATCATGCTATGAAAAAAATTTATATTATGTATATTTGAAATTAATATAAAAAAAAGAAAAGTTAATAAACTAATACTAAGACATGGCGAAACCAAAAGCGACGGCGGCGAAACTGAATGCGGCTTCAGTGAAGGGTGGTATGGCGGCCGTTCGGTGCAAGGATTGGCGGATCTGCCGGCGGAGAGGGAGCTGGTTGCGGATCCGTTGTCGAGTGGGCTGGGGGCGGATGGAGTTGGGAGATCGGTGGTATCGTCGCGGATAGGAAGATCTGTGGAAGGGATGGAGTCACCGCGTGACAGGCGGAGGAGCGGTGACCGCGTGAGGGAGAGATCGAGGGAGAGGGTCCGGTCTGCCTACAATGGGGGTGATGTGCCGGATCCGGAGGGGATGGTTGTGGGCATAGGGGATTTTGGGACTGAGCGGGGCCGGGAGCGGGATATGTGGGCTACGGCTCTCGGTTTTGTGGGTGGCGGGCAGGTTGCCACGGGGACTGTCGGGGCGCTGGCTTCAGCCACGGGAGGGCAGGAGAGCGGCTCCGTCTCCGGGATGATGGAGGCGCGGCCTCCTGGTCCTAGCGCGCAGGTTTCCCCTACGGCAGGTGGAAGCATTCTCGCTGGGGAGAGTGGCGGTAGGGGACCTGGCGCTAGTGCGGGAGAGGGCAGCGGGACTGTGGCTGTGCCGGCTGTTATGGAAACTGCCCTGGCAAGGGCACCTGCATCGGCGGAACCCATGGGTTCTAAGACAATTAGGGAAGCTGAGACAGTCCCTTTGGGTGGGGCGTTGGCCCAAGGGGCTGCGGGTCTTAATGTGTCATTTCCTAATGCTAATCCAATGGATTTTTTGAATTATGGAAAAGGCCCAGGGAAATTTTCCTGGAGAGATAAGGTGTTGGGGGTGGTTGAAGAGGAACCCATGATGGAGGATGACATTATCGAGGAGGAGTCTGAGGAAGTCTTTTCCGACTCTGATGTTGAGGACGGTGAACAAGAGGACCCGCTGTGTCCTGTGATCCGATTTTCTTCTGAAGATAAGCGCATCCTTAGAGCCAAATGGAAACTTGCCTTAATTGTCACTGTGCTTGGGAAAAGGATAAGCTTTAATTACTTTGCTCAAAGGATCCAGGCTCAATGGGCGAAGAAAGGGAAGGTTACCATTACGGACCTTGAGAATGACTATTATGTCATCAAGTTTACACGGGTAGAAGATTATAATGCAGTTGTTAATGGTGGACCTTATATCATTTCCAATCATGTTTTGGCGCTGAGGCCATGGGTCCCAAATTTTAATCCATTTGATTGCTCTGTGAATAGGATCCTTACTTGGGTTAGATTCCCAGGATTACCTATTGAGTACTATAACGAAAGATTTCTGAATAAGATTGGTGGCCTAGTTGGGAAAGTTCACCATATAGACAAAACTACCGTTGGGGCAGTAAGAGGCAAGTTTGCCAGGGTTTGTATTGACATTGATCTTGCTAAGCCTCTTCTGTCAAAATTCTGCTTTCAGAGTAAGGTCTTTCATATTGAATACGAAGGTATTCACAATATCTGCTACGAATGTGGCATGTTTGGCCATACCTATGATGGCTGTCCAAAAAGAAGGGAGGTAGTTGAGGAGGTGGTGTTGCCTAACACAGGTAGAGCTGAGGAGAATCAGGTTGAAGGGAGTAACTTTGGCCCATGGATGCTTGCCAAAAGATCGGTCAGAAGGAAGCCTCGAGCAAATGCTGCTCGGATTCAATCTCCAAATATCAGCAAGGAGATGAATTCTCTCCATATTGCTCCTGAGATCAAGGTAAGGCCCCCTGACATTAAGAGTGGTGCTGGTGTTGAGTCAGCTTCCGGTTCAGGATTTAGGTTCGGAGTCTTGTCTACTGAGGATGGACAGGATTCGGGTCTATCTAATGAACATATGGAGTTAAGCATGCCAGACCTGATACCTGCCGAGCCAGCCACCATCTTCTTTGTTTGGAATGTTAGAGGTGCGGCGAGCAAGGCGACCCGCATCCATGTTAAAGATCTTATTAAGCAATTTAATCCCTCTTGTTTTGCTCTTCTTGAAACCAAAGTTAGTGGTTCTAAAGCAGATGAAGTGGTTAGAAAGTTTAAAAATTGGAGCTGTATCAGATCTGAGGCTACTGGTCGGGCAGGGGGGATTTGGCTTTTTTGGAGGCCAGGTCATGTTAATATTGATATTATCAGATTGGATAACCAATTCATTCATAGCAAGGTTTGTTACCCTGGCAATACACCTTTCTTTGTCACCTTTGTTTATGTCAATCCTGTTTTGGCAAACCGTAAAAGGTTGTGGGAGATCCTGCATTCTTTAAGTACTAGCATGGTGGATGCTTGGCTAGTGGCTGGGGACTTTAATGATATTGCTCTTATGAGTGATCAGAAAGGGGGGGGCAATCATTATGTGAATCGGTGCCTAAACCACAAGCAGGATATGGATTTATGCGGGCTGTCTGACCTGGGAGCCGCTGGCCACAAGTTTACTTGGAAAAGGAATAGTGTGTTTGTTCGTTTGGACAAAGTTTACGTGAATGTTGCTGCTATTTATAGATTTCTTGAGGTGAACGTGCTGAATCTCCCTTTCCGTCATTCTGACCATTGTCCTATCCTCGTGAAGCTGGTTAAGAGTCATAGGCTGAAAGGGAATAGACCGTTTAGGTACCTTGTTGCCTGGGAATCCCATCCTGAGTTTAAAACCTTTGTCAAAGACAATTGGCAACCTCATTCTAATGTTCTCATGGCTGCGGAAGGGTTTAGAAGGAATGTGGTGGATTGGAATAAAAACATCTTTGGCCACATTATCAGGCGAAAAAACAAACTTTTAAGAAGAATTGAAGGCATTCAACGCTGCTTGGAGAACTGCTTTGATCACGGTCTGAATTGTCAGCTCAGATCTCTCCAGAATGAGTTGGAAGTTGTGCTTAGACAGGTGATAGGGGTCAAAAAACCCTATCTTTAGGTACGGTTTTAGGACGGGTTTTAGCGTTATTTAGTTAATAAGCGAGCAATTCTCGCATTTAAATGCTTTTGTGTGAGTTAGTTAGAAATTGGAAATGTTTTATTTACTTTTCGTTGTTTAGGCTCGTTTTATGATCAATTTAGGCAAATACGGCCAAAATGGCATGCATATTATAATTCCGTTATCTTTTGAAGCTAATTGATCCGTCAAAAGTCACACCAAACGAAGCATTTGCTCAAAATAAGCGATTGGCGGGTCAATTTAGCCTTTGGACTAATGTTATCTGGAGTTTTTGTGCATGCGCAGGGATAAATTCGGGCGAAAAACACATTGTTGGCATTCGGCAAGCGCGCGGGGGCGTATCGGGCAAGACTGCTCGATGAACTAGCCTATTTTAGGCCAGCTCGCGGCGAGCTGGCCTTCGTAGGCCAGCTCACCGAGCAGGCCCTCAGAGGCCTGCTCGGGCGAGCAGGGAGCCTGCTCGGCGAGCAGACCTGCGGGAATTGGTCAAAAATACCAATTCCGCCCCAACGACTTCACGATCGGCCCCACGACTTCCTACCTGCATCAGGACACGAAATAGGTCATCAAAAGGGCCCGAGCCACGCCTATAAATAGGATTTTTCCAATGTAATTAGGCATCTTTTATCTTTGTAATTTTCTTAGCTTTTCATCTTGAGAAATCCTCTCCACCTCCTCCATATCCTTCAAACCTCCATTGAAGACACCTCCGAAGCTCCGCTCACCGAGGATTGCTCAAGCTCCATCCTTAAGTCCTAGGAAGACGCCTGCATTGGTAGACAGGTTCCCTGAAAGGGATTTTTCTTCTTTTATATTCTGTCTAGCCTCTGATCCATGTTATGAATCCTAGGCTCATTGTATCTTCGTGACAATACTTTCATCTTTGATATATATTATAGTTTTTGTTCATTCAATTGTTTTAATGCTTTAATCTTTGTCTTACGCTTTGTCTGATTGGTTTAACTCATTCGATAATCCCAAAATTAAGTTGGCACATATTGCGAGCTGAATCTGACCTAGTCAGTGCCTATAGGATTGACGACCCTATAGAAGATTAAGCCCAAATTGCTGAGCCTTAGAGCTAGTTTCGGCCTTACAAGGGAATCACGAACTAGGGACCTCAAGAGGATAGGTAGGGTTAATCGCTTCGGACACAAGTGACTTAGATTTTAATTCAATTGCTTAAACAATCTATTTTCATTATCATCGTATCCCTTCATGTTCCTTCGGATAATTGCATTGGTAAAAGATCATCTAGGAGTAGTTTAACTTAGTGGTGAAGCTCTTAGCCTAGTGGTTGAGAGCTTACCTATGCCTTGGGAGGTCATGGGTTCGAATCACATCCGGGTCTGGTGGGGATTTTTCTTTCTTCTTTAATGTAAGCGCATTGCGCAAATTTGTTTAAAAAAAGGAGTAGTTTAACTTAATTAGGGGTAGCGTAACTTAATTAGGCGTAGAATAACTTAGTTAGAATCAGATAACTTAGCTAGGAGTAGTATAATTCAAACCTAGGAGTAGATTAACTTAAGAAAACCAACTCAAAACCCCCTAAGCCTAGATAACACCTGAAACCAAGTAACTCGATACTTGCAGAAATAAATCATGTGGACGATACCTGGACTTTTCCAGAAATTTATTACTTGATAACGACGGGGTACACTTATCCCTAAGATCGGCCTCATTCACGTGAGGCCGCGTCAACAGGAAGAGCTTTTGTGGTTCCAGAAATCTAGAAAGGCTTGGATTCGTGATGGTGATCGGAATACCAGGTTTTTCCACCTCTCTACTATTATTAGGAGGTAGAGGAATCAGATCGATGCTATTAAAGACTCAAATGGTGATTGGGTCTATGAGGATGAAGATATTCATCGTCTGGCCCTTGACTTCTATAAAAATCTGTTTAAAGAGGAAGAGGTGGATCTGGATAAAGCCATCTCTGGGATTTCCTTTCCTAGGTTGGAGGAGGAGGCTATTAAGGGGGCTTTCCATCCTATTGATCAGAAAGAAATCGATCTGGCTTTCTCTAGTATTGGAGCTACTAAGGCTCCAGGGATCGACGGTATTCCTGCTAGTTTTTATCATAAACACTGGGATACTGTGAAGGAGGGTATTTACAGTTTTGTTAAAGGTGTTTTTAGCGGGTCCAACGATATTAGGATGGTGAATAAAACCCTCCTGGTTTTGATCCCAAAAGTTGAAAAACCTTCCTCCTTTCTCCAAATGAGGCCGATTAGTCTTTGCAATGTGTTATATAAAGCTATCACTAAGATTGTGGCTAATAGACTCCGGCGTATTCTTCCTGAGATAATCAGCCAAAATCAAGGTAGTTTTGTTCCTGGTAGGCAAATGATGGATAATGTTGTTATTGCCCAGGAGATGGTTCATTCCATGAAGATAAAGAAGGGGAAGAAAGGGATAGTGGCTCTGAAGCTGGACCTGGAGAAAGCTTATGACCATTTAAACTGGAAGTTCCTTTTGGATAGCTTAAAGAGAGCTGGTATTCCGGATAACTGGAGGGTTTTGATTGAGAATTGCATTTCTTCTCCTGTTTTTCAGGTTTTGATCAATGGAGATATGTCTGACGAGTTCTCTCCCTCCAGGGGTATCCGTCAAGGGGATCCTATGAGCCCCTTCCTTTCTGTCATTGCTATGGAGATGTTATCTCACCTGATCCAAGAGGCTGTGAGCAAAGGGATTTTCCATCCTGTGTCCATCAACAAGTGGTGCCCTCCTATTACCCACTTGTTCTTCGCTGACGATGTGATGATCTTTGTGGAAGGGAATGAGGAGCAAGTTGGTGTGGTTATGGACATCCTCAATTGCTTCTGTGCTGCTTCTGGCCAGAAGATCAATATTCAAAAATCTCGGATGCTTTGCTCTAAGAACATGGACAAAGGCATTTGTAAAAGGCTTAGTGAGTTATCCGGTATTCCTCTTACTAACTCGTTGGGTAAGTATCTTGGAGTCCCCCTCTATAGTGACAGAGTTTCTAAAGCCTCTTTTAAAGAAACTCTGGATAAGACCAATGTGTTGTGTGCGAATTGGAAAGCTATGTTGAAACACCTTTCCACAGGATTTTGATTTGACAAAATTAATTAAATGAAATTATATATTCTACAACACACTAAGTTTAAATACTTTGATTTATTGTTACTAATGTGTTTGTTCAATGTTGAGTTTATAATTGTTATAAGAGATAAAGATCATAAGGCCCAAGCCCTATATGGAAGTCAAAGCCCAAGTCAAACAAGCCCAAGATCACTCAGCCCGCGTATTTCAAAACGCTGCCGTTGAGTATTGAAACGGAGCTCACCAATGAAGGATCGAGAAGATCCACATAGACAACTTCGGTATGAAGCTGCTGAGCTGTCTCGACAAAACGTACAAGATAGCCGCTGACCACAAAGCAACTTCTAGACCAAGTATTTCCTCTGTTGGTAAAGAACAGAAGACGCAGGAAGCTGTCTGTTTGACATTACCCGATTTGGAGGAACATACTGCCACACTGACCGAAGAACAGAAGATGCTGGAATCTGATTGGCTAAGAGAACTGCTGAACAGACTGAGTGAAAGCGACATGAAGCCGTTTCCCTCCAACGGTTATTTCGGAAATTCGAAATAACCAGAAGCTCTCACAGCTCTCTATAAATAGAGCATTCAGAATCCACATTCATCAAAGAACTTTGAGCAAAAAGCCGTTACGCTGACCAAACGTGTACAAAAGTTCTCCATCAAAAGCAAAGAAAATTCTTACACTACAAGCTTATTCATTTGTGTAAAAGTCTAGAGTGATTGATCCTCAATCATCTAAGGTGTTCTAGCAATTGTTGTTTAGGACAAATCTTAATCATTTCTAGGAATAGAAAGGAGAGGCTGAGTACTCGGTTTTAAGTACTCAGCGGAGAGATTAGGATTGAGTAGAAGTATAGAGGAAGGTACTCTTGTCATACTCAATTGCTGATATTGTAAAAGGTTTGAGGCTCTACCTTTAAAGAGCTCAGTAGAGGATTTGAAATCTCGGAAGTGTTCCGGGGACAGGACGTAGGCTTGGAAGAAGCTGAACCTAGATAAATCTGCTGAGTGAAGTATTTATAAACCTTAACTCCTTATTTATATTGCTTGCTTAAAACAAACTAAAACTGACCAAGTAAAAGAGGTCAAGCTGAGTTGTGCGCTGTCAACGAATTAGTTCAGGAATAGACTCCAAGTGCTATTTCCTGACCTAAGCAACGAAACTGACCTAGTCACTAGTTGACTAAGCCAGTGTCTTTTCGATTGATCAGCGCCGCTGTCATATAATCTTTTCTTAAGAAAAAGAAATTTGCCCTAATCAATTAAAAAGGTAAAATAGTTCCTAACCCCCCCTTAGAACTATATTTGCAACCTTACAAGGGACCAACAAGTGGTATCAGAGCATAAAAGCTCATTACTAAAGGTATAACAACCTTAAGTTGATCCATACCATGGGTGAAAACAGCACTCGATTTCTCCCTGGAAACCAGACAACTCAGATATTACTTGAGGGGCTGTCCATTACTAGGCCTCCCCTATTCTTCGGGTCAAACTATACCTTTTGGAATAATAGGATGAAGAACTTCATTCAAGCTACAAACATGAGTGCCTGGCTATCTATAGTCCAAGGCCCGTTTGTACCTGTGAAAGTTGTTACTGGCCAGTCAGTTGTTAAAGTTGAGGTTGAATGGACAGAGGATGATCTCAAGAAGCTTCAAAACCATGCTTCGGCTATCAATATGCTTCACTGTGCGCTCGATGCTGCAGAATATAACAAAATCTCAGGTTGTGAGTCGGCACAAGAGATCTGGAAGAAGCTGGAAGTCACCTACGAGGGAACAAACAAAGTAAAAGAATCCAAGGTGAATCAGCAGATGAGACTGTACGAGCTGTTCGAGATGAACAATGATGAGGGCATTTCAGACATGAACGCAAGGTTCACCAACATCATTAATGAGCTCAAGAGACTTGGGAAAATCTTCACTGAGGAAGAACAAGTCAAAAAGATACTCAGGAGTCTTCCAAAAGACTGGCAAGCAAAGAAGACAGCAGTTGAGGAAGCTCAGGATTTAACCACCTACAAATATGACGAACTCATCGGTTCATTGCTGACCCATGAGATATCCATAAAAAACTTTGAGGTGAAGGAAAAATCTGATGACAAGAAGCAGAAGTCACTTGTCATGAAGGCTGACTCCACTGACGGGAGTTCAACTGATGATGAGGAGATGGCCATGTTCACAAGAAAGATGAAGAGGCTGTTTAGGAAGAACGACAAATATTCTAAAAAGCCTTACAAAAAGTTTGATAAGTATAAAGCTGACTCAAGCGACAACAAATACAGAAAGGACAGCTCAAAGCCCATTACATGCTTTGAGTGCCATCAAGATGGCCATATTAAGTCAAACTGCCCCACGCTGAGGAAAGACAAGAAAAGTGGGAAGAAGGCAATGGTGGCTACTTGGAGTGACAGTGATGAATCTTCATCAACAGAAACTGAGGCCACCGAGTCAGCGAAGATATGCTTTATGGCTGACGAACTTGCTGAGCCATGCATTTCTGAGCATGCTGACCAATCTGATGAGTCAGATAATGAAGAGCAATCTAATGAGGTAATCTCACTCTCTCAACTCAGAAATGAAATGGGTAACGCCCTGAGTGATCTCTATACACTTGTTAAAAAGTGTAACAGGAAGATTAAAGCACTCAGTCGGCGCTGTGATGAAGTATAAGAGGTCAAACTGAGTGACCTCAGATATCTTCTTCAGGACAATTCAGTTTTGCATGAAAATATGAAAACCATTCATGAGTCTGTCTCTGAAGTCCAGTCAGTTTCAAAGAAACTGAGGAAGGATGTCACAACCATTCAGAACCAATTAAAGGTTCCAAACAAAAACAATTTTCCGCTGAGAACTTAGTATCAAGGTACACAGTACCAAGGTACTCAGCAGAGACGAAATCCCCAGCGAAGAGTCCAATGTGACTTTTATGGGAAGTTAGGACACACTACTAAAGTGTGCTGGCACGCTCAGCACTAGGGTGCTGACAAGTGAGTAAAAAATCCTAAACAGAAGGTCAGTTGTGACTTCTGTGGAAAGAATGGCCATACTGTCCATGTATGTCGCCATAAAATAAAATATGATGCTATACCTGTTGCACCTAACAAGTCAGGACCCAAAAAGAATTGGGTACCTAAAAGTAACTAGTTACAATATAGGTAAGCCTGAGATGTGCCGAGAAGTCAAAGATGTGGTATATTGACAGCGCATGCTCAAGGCATATGACGGGTGATGAAACTCAGTTCATCACGTTTGAACGTAAACGAGGAGGGAGTGTAAGTTTTGGAGACAACAAGAAGGGTAAGATAGTAGGCTCAGGAATCATCGGAGGTAACCCTACTATTGAATCTGTCTCCCTAGTCAGCGGACTCAAATATAACTTACTCAGCGTAGCTCAACTGTGTGACAATGGGAGAAAGTTATATTTGATGCTACTGGATGTAAAATATATGAGGGAAAAACGAATGAGTTAATTTTAACTGCCCCTCGGATAGATAATGTATTCATGCTGAACCTAGAAAATAAGTTTTCTAAAACTGTATGCTTAGTCACAAAGGAAGAAAATTCCTGGATATGGCACATGAGACTTGGTCATGTAAGTATGGACCTCCTGGCCAAATTAGCAAGAAAGAAATTGGTTGAGGGACTGCCTGAACTTAAATTTCAAAAAGACCAACTATGCCACGCTTGCCAAGCTGGAAAACAAACCAAACAATCTTTTCATAGTAAAAACATTGTCTCAACTAAACGTCCGTTAGAGTTACTACACTTGGATCTCTTTGGTCCAGTCCAGCCGCTGAGTCTGGGTGGAAGAAGATTTTCCTTGGTCATTGTAGATGACTTCTCTCGGTATACGTGGGTTATCTTGCTGACCAGCAAGGATGAGACCTTTGAGACATTTTCAAACTTGGTTAGAAAAATTGAAAATGAAAAAGACCTAAAATTAGCTCATATCCGTAGTGATAACGGTGGAGAATTCAAAAACCAAAAGTTTGTTGAATTCTGTGAAGCCAGCGGCATTGACCACAATTTCTCTGCTCCTAGAACGCCTCAACAAAATGGGGTTGTTGAAAGGAAGAACAGGACTCTGGTTGAAATAGCCAGGACAATGCTGGATGAGCATAGGCTTCCAAAGTATTTTTGGGGAGAAGCTGTTAACACAACATGCTATATTCTAAATAGGGCTCTAGTCAGACCTATACTTAAGAAAACCCCTTATAAACTTTGGAAAGGACGAAAGCCCAACATTGGATACTTTCGTGCCTTTGGCTGTAGATGTTTTATTTTAAACACCAAAGATAGCTTAGCCAAATTTGATTCAAAAGCTGATGAGGCTATCTTTGTAGGCTACTCAACAAACAGCAAAGCATACAGAGTTTTTAATAAGAGAACCCAAGTATTAGAAGAATCTATACATGTGCAATTCGATGAAACTGACCCTGCAGGAAGATACCAGCCGCTGATAGAAGATGAACCAAACTCAGCAACTGCTGATCAAGAACCAGCTACTGAGTCCTTCACAAAACGGCTGACCAAGAGTAAGAGTGAACCTAAAATTACTTTCACTGACCAATCTACTTCTGCAGAGAATGTTGAAACACGAGTAGAACAAGACATGAATCTACCCAAGGAGATAAGAGTCCCAAGAGGGCATTCAGAAAATGCAATTCTTGACTCAGCTGGAAATACGCTGATGACAAGGAATCAACTAAGGAAGTATCTCGGCAATGTTGCTTTCGTCTCAGTTCAAGAGCCGAAGAACTTTGCCGAAGCTGAGCATGACGAATTCTGGATGAATGCCATGCAAGAGGAACTCGACCAATTCAGGAGGAATAATGTATGGGAGCTAGTACCACATCAAAGGAGCCAAAAGACCATTGGAACAAGATGGGTCTTCAGGAACAAGCTGGATGAACAAGGAAACGTAGTCAGAAACAAGGCAAGACTTGTAGCTCAGGACTACAGTCAGCAAGAAGGTATTGACTATGGTGAGACCTTTGCCCCAGTGGCAAGGCTAGAAGCAATTAGGATTTTATGTGCATATGCATCTTATATGAATTTTAAACTGTTTCAAATGGATGTTAAAAGTGCATTTCTTAATGGAGTAATAAACGAGGAGGTCTATGTCAATCAGCCTCCAGGGTTTGAGGATCCTAAGTTTCCAAACCTTGTTTACAAACTCAAAAAGGCTCTGTATGGCCTCAAGCAAGCACCACGTGCTTGGTATGAGAGGCTTACCAACTTCTTACTGACTAGAAACTATGTCAGGGGTCAAGCTGATACAACCTTATTCATTAAGAGAAAGGGTAAAGATACCCTGCTGGCTCAAATATATGTAGATGACATCATATTTGGTGCTACTAATGAATCTATGTGCAAGGAATTTAGCAAGCAAATGCAGACTGAATTCGAAATGTCAATGATGGGAGAACTCAACTTCTTCCTTGGACTTCAAATTAAACAAGGAAAGAATGGTATATTCATTAGTCAAGCTAAATATGCCAAGGAGATATTGAAGAAATATGAACTAGAACATTGTAAGCCAATAACCACTCCTATGGGCACTAACACTGTCCTCTGTGCTGATGAGAATGGTAAGTCAGTAGACAGCAAGTTGTACCGAGGTATGATTGGCTCTTTACTTTACTTAAAAGCAAGTATGCCGGACATTCAGTTCTCAGTATGTTATTGTGCTAGATATCAGGCTAACCCTAAGGAATCCCATTACATAGCTGTAAAAAGGATCCTTAGATATTTGCAAAGCTCAGTAAATGCAGGTTTGTGGTATCCAAATACTCATGACTTTACACTCATTGGATACACTGACGCTGACTATGGACGGGACAAGCTCGAAAGAAAAAGCACCTCTGGAGGATGCCATTTCCTAGGAAGCTGTCTTGTATCTTGGTTCAGCAAGAAGTAGGCGTCAGTAGCCCTGTCCACAACTGAAGCTGAGTACATTGCTGCTGGAAGCTGTGTTGCTCAAGTCCTATGGATTAAGCAACAGCTTGAAGATTATGGTGTTCAAACAAAGACAATTGAAGTTAAATGCGACAACAAAAGTGCAATTGACCTCTCAAAGAACCCAATCCAGCACAGCAGGATGAAGCATGTCAGCATAAGACATCACTTCATCAGAGATCATATACTCAAGGAAGAAATCAAGCTGACTTATGTACCAACCGATGAGCAGCTCGCTGATATCTTTACAAAGCCTCTAGCACGAGAGCAATTCAGCATACTGAGAGAAGCCATTGGTATGTTTAATCCACTGTCTTAAATTCCTAAGTAAAAATGTGATATGATGCATGCTGAATGAATGTTAACATGCTGAGTGTTTTAAAGAGTATCTGTCAAAATCACATGCCCAGAAATAAATGCACACTGTGTGAGTTATCTCATGCCGAGTAACTAACCTCTATAGCTATCTGTTGAACAAAACTGACTACTCAGAATATGAAACGTTTATAACAACAAACGCTGAGTAAAAGTAATCATTAGCATTTAATGCCACCACACGCGTAATGACACCTGTACTGCGCATGCGCCGAATACGTCTTAAAGTGTCATAAATGTCAGATTTTCTGCCGATTGGACAACCCAAGGGCAAAACCGACCAAAATTCAAATGAAAATCCAAGTTAAAAATCTATAAATAATGGATATTAACCCACTACCTTCTCTCTACGCGTACTGAACTTTAGAAAGCTTCAGAATTTCCTTAAGCACGTACGAACTTCAGAACCTCCCAAGATGACAAAACCCTCTTTCAACGTCTCCAGTGCCGGTCATTCCAAGAACACCACCGATGAACCATCTAACAGTAATCCATCAACTCAGCCTTCACCATCCAAAGCTGCTGGTAAAGAACAAGCCACTCAACCTCAGGGAAAACCAGCTAAACCTAGGCAGTACATTCGCGTATTCGAGAATGTATGAGAATGGAAAGTAGAACCTTCACGATGGGTTTCTCAGACCTTCATCGACTCAGAACAACCGTTCTGTGATTGGATAAAGAACAACGGCTGGACCGAGCTGTTCTCTCTGCGTTTTCCCACCTACCCTGACTTGGTTATGGAATTCTACCATAACCTCAAAGCTGACGTAAAAGACCATGACTACTTAGTCACCGAAGTCAGAGGAAAAACCATCTTCATCAACCCAACGTACTTGGGATCCCTACTCAATCTCAAAACTGAAGGTGCTGAGTTAAGAAAAACTGGTGACCAGGAGGACATCTACTATGATGAAACCTTCTGTAAGCCTGCTGGGTACATTGGAGAAGTATCCAGTTCATCCATGGGTCAGCATCAGAAGATGGCCCACTTCCTGTTGGTTCAACTGATCTACCAGAAGATCCACTGCACCAGCTCAGCGTCTCACTTCGAGATGTGCTTTATCTGGCACATGCTGACCTACAAACCAATAAACATGCCAGTGTTTCTCATAGCCGGGTTTCTGCACAGTACCAACAATCTTCGACTCGGCTCATTGATCACTAAGATCCTAGTTGATCACAACGTTGACCTTCAAGGAGAAACTTGTGTTAAGGGATCGGAGATCACTGCCGCTTCACTACGTGCTCTCAAATTCAATCAGCCCTTAAAGAAGGGAAAGTTCGTTGAGCTGCCTGAAGATCAAGTCGAAGAAGAACTACCTGCTGAGGTGATTGTTCCAGCAAAAGGCAAAAGAACAAAAGCTCCTGCTATCAGAAAAAGGAAGCCTACTGGCACCCCATCTAAGGAAACTGAGCCTCAATCCAAGAAATCCAAATCTGCTGCTGAGTCAAACTTAGAGACTACTCAGTCAGCTGAAAAGCACTGCAGGCAAGATGAGCCTGCAACTGAGGGTACAGCTGGTGCTCCTCCGAAGAAGCAAACGACTTCTACCCTTTCACCCATTCATGCTCTTCCACTTGATTTCATTGTCACGTCGGACTCACATTATGCTCAGCATTGTGCTGAAGAAACTGAGCAACATGAAAATGAGGTGGACCTAGACGAACACTTCGTCGCTCAGCTCGAGGAAGAGCTTGAAAACGACGATACTGAGGATGAAGGGAATGCACAGGAGCAAGCGGAGGAAGCTGACTCTGAAAGGACAGCCGGTGAAAATGCTCAAGCTGATCAAGCTACTACTGAGTCAGTCGATGGAGTTGAACAACATAAAGAACAAACTGACCAGCAACCTGCCGATCAGAACATACAAGGCTCTCCATCTCAAGCTGATGAGAATCAAGCTAATCTTCCTCATGTACAAAAGCCCAGAAGAAGAAGACTGGTAAAGGCCAACATCTTAGACCAACCAGTCAGCGCACCGGTACATGATCCTTCCAAGGTAAAGATGACCTTCTTTAGGAAGCCAGTTCCTTCTGCACCAACTCCTCAGCCTTCCCAGGCCTTAGAAAAACAAGCCTCTGTTTCTACACAGGAACATGACGAACAACCTAACCCTGTAAATCCAACAATCCACACCGAGCAAACTCAAGAAGAAAACATAGCACCCGTCAGCTCTGAACCTATCCAACCTGACCATTCCACTGAAGCTGACCCTGCTCACCAAACATCTGGACAACAAACACTTGAGCAGAACCCAACACTAACTCCAGTCCTTGACCCAGCAACCTCTTCTTTACCTGGTCAAACTGATAACTCTCTGGCCACAACAAATGTCACTGAGTCTAGTCAAAGAATCATTGACTCAGTGCAGGCCCTGATTCGAGACATTCAACACTCAACTCCTCCTGCTGCTGCCATTTCTCCAATTGAGTCTACTCAGCCTTCTCAAGTAACTCAACTTCTCAATGAAGTTAAGGAACTTAAAGATCTGCTAAGTCTTCTCCTATCTTCGCAAGCACAGCATGCTAGGCAGGATTCGATAGCTAAACTGGCTGAGATCCAGCTGACCACTGTTCCATGCCTCACTACTCTATCTACCCAAATCCAGAACCTGTCAGCTGTGAATCCCAATCTCGCCACGTCTTCTGAGTTAAAGATGTTGTTTGCTCAGCTTCACACTGAACAGAACAAGACAAATGCTCAGCTTGCAAACACATCTCAATGCTCAATGGAGCAACTAAGTGAAGCAGTTCGTCTACTCAACCTTCACAAAGAGGAAATGGACACCGCTCAGCTCAAACAGGATGCGCTACTGACCACTTCCCAGAAATTTTTTGACCATGTCAGACATACGAATGTTCAGCGCGAGCACTACGACACTTCACTTCTCAAAACTTTCCATAACTCTTTTGCTGCGCTGACAGACACACTAACATGGTTGGGAAAAGGACAAGCCTATGTACTCAGTATGCTCAGTGCTGCTGACATCCGTATTAGTCCTGAAGTCCTAAGCAACGGTGCTCCTATTTTTGATGGGTTAGACGAAAGTGCTGATCGCTTGAAGACCTTCTCTGCTGAGCTATCCAGAGCTGTTCTTTTGGACTCCTTCAAGTTGCCTCCACCTGGTGCTGGCAAAACGAGGGAGAAGAAAGATCAGCGAAGAACTCAAGCTGAAGGCAGTCAGCAAAAGAAGAAGAAATAGATAGCGCATTTAAACATAGTCTATACTTAGTGATTTCCTTCTTCTTATGTATGCTGACTATTCTATGTTATCTAATATAATACTTGCATTATCAATCCAACTTGTGTTACTTATCCTACCATGCTAAGTATTATCTGAATGCATGACTTGTGTTACTTATCCTACCATGCTAAGTATTATCTGAATGCATGTTGCGTATAAAAATTAATGTTTAAACTTGTCTAATATAAACCATTGAACAAATAAATTACTCAGTGCTATGCTCTGTCACTATACATTACTTCCGCTGAATACTGAGTAAAATAGAATATGACCCATAAGCTGACCTATACCTGAAAACTGATCTTAGACTTATTCAATTAAACCTTAGAATGTTTAGAATAAAACTAAGTCAGTAGCTCAGCCCTGACGGGGGAGTTCACTTAATCAAAAAGGTCAACTATCATGGGGGAGCTCAACGCTGAGTTCCTTGCTGATTAGTTTTGCCAACATCAAAATGGGGGAGTTTGTTGAAACACCTTTCCACAGGATTTTGATTTGACAAAATTAATTAAGTGAAATTATATATTCTACAACACACTAAGTTTAAATGCTTTGATTTATTGTTACTAATGTGTTTGTTCAATGTTGAGTTTATAATTGTTATAAGACATAAAGATCATAAGGCCCAAGCCCTATATGGAAGTCAAAGCCCAAGTCAAACAAGCCCAAGATCACTCAGCCCGCGTATTTCAAAATGCTGCCGTTGAGTATTGAAACGGAGCTCACCAATGAAGGATCGAGAAGATCCACGTAGACAACTTCGGTATGAAGCTGCTAAGCTATCTCGACAAAACGTACAAGACAGCCGCTGACCACAAAGTAACTTCCAGACCAAGTATTTCCTCTGTTGGTAAAGAACAGAAGACGCAGGAAGCTGTCTGTTTGACATTACCCGATTTGGAGGAACATACTGCCACACTGACCGAAGAACAGAAGATGCTGGAATCTGATTGGCTAAGAGAACTGCTGAACAGACTGAGTGAAAGCGACATGAAGACGTTTCCCTCCAACGGTTATTTCGAAATTCGAAATAACTAGAAGCTCTCATAGCTCTCTATAAATAGAGCATTCAGAATCCACATTCATCAGAGAACTTTGAGCAAAAAGTCGTTACGCTGACCAAACGTGTACAAAAGTTCTCCATCAAAAGCAAAGCAAATTCTTACACTACAAGCTTATTCATTTGTGTAAAAGTCTAGAGTGATTGATCCTCAATCATCTAAGGTGTTCTAGCAATTGTTGTTTAGGACAAATCTTAATCATTTCTAGGAATAGAAAGGAGAGGCTGAGTACTCGGTTTTAAGTACTCAGCGGAGAGATTAGGATTGAGTAGAAGTATAGAGGAAGGTACTCTTGTCATACTCAATTGCTGATATTGTAAAAGGTTTGAGGCTCTACCTTTAAAGAGCTCAGTAGAGGATTTGAAATCTCGGAAGTGTTCCGGGGACAGGACGTAGGCTTGGAAGAAGCCGAACCTGGATAAATCTGCTGAGTGAAGTATTTCTAAACCTTAACTCCTTATTTATATTGCTTGCTTAAAACAAACTAAAACTGACCAAGTAAAAGAGGTCAAGCTGAGTTGTGCGCTGTCAACGAATTAGTTCAGGAATAGACTCCAAGTGATATTTCCTGACCTAAGCAACGAAACTGACCTAGTCACTAGTTGACTAAGCCAGTGTCTTGTCGATTGATCAGCGCCGCTGTCATATAATCTTTTCTTAAGAAAAAGAAATTTGCCCTAATCAATTAAAAAGGTAAAATAGTTCCTAACCCCCCCTTAGAACTATATTTGCAACCTTACAAGGGACCAACAAACTAGTTCTCTTTCTCTGGCAGGCCGTCTGACTTTAATCCAGTCTGTCAATTGTGCGGCTCCTAATCATATCATGTAAGCCTGTAGACTGCCTGAGCCTGTTCTCAATGAGCTTGATAAAATTAATCGGCACTTCCTTTGGGGAGATTCTAGAGAAGGGAAAAAGATCCACCTGGTCCCTTGGAAGGAGGTTTGCCAGCCGAAAAGTACGGGGGGTCTAGGTATAAGACAAACTAAGGACAATAACAAAGTCTTATTAATGAAGCTTCTCTGGAGAATGTAGCAATGCCCCTCCTCTCTCTGGGTTCGTCTCCTCTGTGGGAAGTATCGTAAAGATAAAATCTTTGGGGGCCCTAAGGAGAGAGTCGTCAATTGTTCTTTCCTCTGGAAAGGGCTTAGCACTGTGTTTACAGAGTTCTGCTCAGGGGTTGGCCTAGAGGTTGGTAATGGCAAGACCATCAGTTTTTGGAATGATACCTGGATTGGAGACAAACCGTTACTACAAGTGTGCAGTTCCCCCCCCCCCCCCCCCCCCCCGCCTTGTAGTATCCGCAGTTGGAGAATTGCTGATGTGGTGGAATCTGAGGGGAACTGGATTTGGTCTAAGTTTGAGACCTTCTTTAACCTAGATACTCTTCTTAGGATTAGGGGAGTGAAGATCAGTAATCAAGAGGAAGACAAGGATAGACATTGCTGGGCCCTTACTAGCAATGGCACTTATTCCTGCAAATCGGCCTTTGAGGCTTTTTCCCTCAACAGATCCGACCCTCTCTCTGATACCTGGAAAGCCATCTGGGCCCTTAAGATCCCTTACCGTATTAGGAGCTTCCTGTGGCTGGGAGTTAAAGACAGGTTGCTTACTAACTCGGATAGGTACAGAAGGCATTTGGTGGACTGTAAAGCCTGCAGTAGATGCAGAGGCCATGACGAAACCTTGTGCCATGCTCTTAGAGACTGCTCTAAAAGTATAGAGGTGTAGAAAAAAATTCTCCCTGACCAGGTCCTCTCTTCCTTTCTTACCCACTCTGAGTATGACTGGTTCTCTGATGGTGTGAGTGGAAATTTACTGGCTTACATGGAGCATGGTGACATTTTCTTTGCTATCATCTGTCACCAAATTTGGAAGTGGAGGAACGAGGAGATTTTTGGGGATAAAACTGTTTTTATTCCTAACCTTGTTGAGTTCTTCTCCAAAAAATTCTCTACTATTATTGAGAGTTTCAAAGGGGATTCCCTTGCCAGTTCTACCCAGAAGAGAGAGGTCCACCTCGTTGGATGGAGTAGGCCAAGAGATGGGGTGGTGAAGCTCAATACGGATGGCTCCTGCCTTAAAAATGGGAAGATTGCCGCCGGTGGTGTTATTAGAGATGCGGGGGGCGCTTGGCTGTCTGGGTTCACCCAGAACCTGGGGGTGGGCTCCTCCTTTTCTACGGAACTTTGGGGCATTCTCTCTGGTATCAAGCTTGCCAAGAGTTTGGGCATTAAGAGGTTATCTGTGGAGTCTGATAACATGGAGGCCATCAAGATGATTTTTGAGGATCATGCTATTTGTCTTAATAGTCGCAACCTTATCAAAGCTATTAAAAGGCTTTGCTCTTCCTTTGAGTTCCTTAAGTTCAGCCACATTTTCAGAGAGCAAAACCGGGTTGCGGATCGATTGGCGGCGGCTGGTCACGAGGGGATGTTAGGCGTGTCTACCCTTTCTGACCCTCCTATCTTTCTTTCTTCTCTTCTTTTAGAGGATAGAATTGGGGTTAGCTTTCCTAGGCTAATCCCAGGTTAGGTGTTTGTTGTTTTGTTTTTTCTTTTCCTGTTTCTACAAAAAAAAAAAAAGAAATTAATATATATTTTTTAATGATAATTCAAATTAAATTAATTTTAAAAATAATTGACTACTTTTTTATAGAATTTTAACTAAAGATGAATGATTTATTTATTTTTACAAAATTCAATGATTTGTACTTTTTAGGAATTTTAATACATTTTCATATTCCAAATATTCTGTGAAATAATAATAATAAAATAGCAGATTAATTAAGAAATATATTAGAATATAATAAAAACCAAAAATTGAATTAAACTATAATTAAAATTAAATATTATATTTACGATACAAAAGAATTACAATATGGGTTAAACAAAAATTGAATTAAACTACAATTAAAATTAAATATTATATCTACGATACAAAAGAATTACAATCTATGTTAAAAAGGAAACAACATCAATATATTATTCTATAAACTATTACAATCAATACTTTTCTAATGTTGCATATGAAGAAACTTTATCAATTCAATATGTTACATATAGAAAAATAAAATTCGTAAGAATTAGTCACAAATTCATCTTGATGATAATTATTTTGGTCGATGGAATTTCATGGTCACCAACAATAACCCAATATATCTCATTGAATCAGTTTAAGATGATGATTTCTCCTATTTTCATCTCGTAATATCTCATCAAGACATTCGATCAATTTGTTCTTCATTCTTTCACTATATAGAATATCAGCCATACTCGCAGATATCACTTATTTGACTTCATTAATATTTTCTATTAATTATATATTCTTGAATTTTGTAAGTAAGAAAAACAAACAAAAGAATTGAAAAAAAATGAAGGGACGAAAAAGATAATTAGGAGAGAACCATCTTCCTCTCGGGTTTTTTTTTTAACAAAAGAGAATGTCGAGACATAAGCGTATAAAGAGGAGAGTGAAAATATTTTTTTCCCATTAATTAAACATTTTATTTTTTTTAATGAGGTATTAAGTCCATAAATTAATTTTAGTTAAATAGAATTAAATCGCAATTGTAACCACTCAATATAAAAAAACATTTTATAATTAATATGTGAAATTAATTATATTAATTAGAATCATTATGCTCAACGTTTGAGAATTTGAAGAGATTCAAATAATAATATTTTCTTAATTAATATTTTTCAATAATTTGTCCTATGATCATATTTCATTTTCATCTTCATCTGTTAAAAACTCTTGAAACACTAACAATTTTGTACGAACCATAATATAATAGTTAAAAATTATATAAGCCAATGTTGCAAAAGCAATTATCTCAATATCCATAATTAATGTACATTTTTAGGATTTTGAGCATCAAAATATTTAACTTGATTTTGAATTCGTATCTAGCATAATCCATATTCTTCAAGAATAAACATCTTATCAAGCGTATTAGACGCTTACAATCTCCTTGTCTAGAAAATTGAGAAAAAATAACTTATTGATAATAATAATAATAATATAACATAATTTATATTGAAATAAACTTCATTGTAAGTATAATATTCCAATATCTCTTTAATATTTTATTTAATATGTCTCAAACTTCAATGGACAACTATCGTATGAAACTTTATATCTATTACCAAAATGCATAAAAATAAAAATACAATCTATATCAATTAGCTAAACTCAAACTAAAAAAATGAGTGGATTTCAACATGTTCCGAATTAGAAAAATTAATCTAACTTCAATTAAAACTAAAAATTGAGTTCATAAAAAGCCGAAAATCTAAATTTTAGTTAGAGTTAATAATCAAAACGATAACACCTAGGAACATATACTAAAAAAGAATGCGAATATACAAAATCTTTATTTTAGTCATTTTGAAAAATAAATAAATAAAAAAGAAAGAAAACATGGATAAGGTAGCGAGAGGTATGTAATCTGGATAACGACACAAATGGAATTTCATCTCTGAAAGATGAAACTATAACAACAATTGTTTAATAAAAATAAAACAACAACACAATTGGGAAAGCCAAAAATTGAGTTCATATAAAGCCGAAAATCTAAATTTTAGTTAAGAGTTAGCAATCGAAACAATAACACCTAGCAACATATACTAAAAAAGAACACAAATTTACAAAAGCTTTATTTTAGTCATTTTGAAAAAAAAGACAAATAAAAAAGAAAACATGGATAAGGTAGCAAGAGGTATGGAATCTGGGTAACGACAGAAATGGAATTTCATCTCTGAAAAATGAAACTATAACAACTATTGTTTAATAAAAAGAAAACAACAACACAATTGAGAACAAAAATAACTACAACATATGAAAAAAAATCGAATAATTACCTTGAAAAACATAAGAATTTCTTGTAATTTTTGACACTTTTGTGTTTTCCGGTTTTAGTTGTTCATGCATCTTCTATTTCTGTCGGATTTTTTCAATTGAAGCTATCAGTTTGGAAAAAAAAGACAAATAAAAAAGAAAACATGGATAAGATAGCGAGAGGTATAGAACTTGGGTAACAACAGAAATGAATCTGAAAGATGAAACTATAACAACTATTGTTTAATAAAAATAAAACAACAACATAATTGAGAACAAAATAACTACAACATATGAAAAAAATCGAATATTTACCTTCAGAAATATGATACTATCTATCATGACCAATGAATATAATGGTGGAATACTATCTATCATACTTTATATAGAAGTTTATTTGTGACTTTTGGATTTCCTTTGCTTTGTGTTTTTTCATCTTCCCGTAACTCTTGCTTTCTTTTATTATTTTAATTAATAGGCTAGTAATTATTTAATATATTATAAATATAAATTTATTATTTTTAATTAATTAAATATTTATTTTTAATTAATTAAATATTTTTAATCTGATTTTTTATTACGTTGACAACTCATCAAAAAGACCTCTAAAACACTTCTTCTCATTTCTCTCTGCTTCCGTAATTATATATAGTATAGATTTTTAATTAATTAAATATTTTTAATCTGATTTTTTACTACGTTGACAACTCATCAAAAAGACCTCTAAAACACTTCTTCTCATTTCTCTCTGCTTCCGTAATTATATATAGTATATATATATATATATATATATATATATATATCTCGAAATAAGCATACATATGTAGCAAAATATTAAAATTTCATAAACCTTACAATTCTAGATAAAATTTGATATCTTATTTATGATCCGTTATAAAGAATTGGTAGCTAGCTAGCTTCTGTAGACGGACAATCATAAATCTGTAGGTGATTATGAGGGTGTTTGTTTCATCTTTTCAGAAGAGCGTTTAACGTTTCACTCCAAACTGCATTATATATATCATTTGGTTAGGTTTATAGAACCGCATCGTTTAACATTTTCTCTAGAAACTGCAGTGTTTTGGAGCTTTTCAAGAAAATCTCTTTTTTGGAGCTTTTCATAAACAGATGTTTGTACTTATTTGTTATTGAAAAAATTATATTTCTTATTTCCACAAAATATGTTTATTCTTTAACATTATTTCTATTTCTATAACATAATTACCGAAAGAACAAGGTTTTATTGCGTTCAATAATTTTTTTTATTTAGATTATTTTTATTAATTTGTGTAATACATTTTTTATTTTATAATTTATTTGTTGATTAATTTAAAACATGTATTTTAAATACTAACAGAGTTCAGTATTTTTAACAAACACTAATAATTAAACAACAAACAATTTACTGTAATCTCAAACAGCTAACAGATGAACTAAACATGCTCTACAATACACATCCATAATTAAATGAGTGTCCTTTATTCGGATACTTGATAGAAATTAAAGTTGCATCAATCTTTAAAGTGCTGCCAGTAGCGGTTCCTGGAGAAGATCTTCAGCTCCGATAGAATTGTTGTGATTTTCAAACATTCGGGGTCCATTATAGTGCAATAATCCCATATCAGGTCTAACTTGTGCAACCGTGGACACAATCCTAGGTGTAAAATTTTCATTTTGCAATTGAACCGGAGTTCTAAATCTTCCATCTGCTCCGGCGAGCTGAACTTGTTCCGATACCGCATCCCACGAATTCTGATAGCTAATAACAACACCTCCTGGTCTAAACGCATCATTAACATTACCCTCAATCCCTCTCTGAAGAACTCTAAATCTCACGGTCTCTGAAACAACTTGTATAAGAACTAAAACACTTTCACGAATATTGGTGGTCACAACACCATTAAATAGTCGGAGATGATTGATTGCAGTCCTAATCGGAGTTGAAATTCCTAATGGAATTCTCGTTCTATCTCCTAAATTCGTATAATGAGTATCAAGTCCTTGCACTCTCACTTTCGTTGTTCCGTCAAAAAGTCCACTGTTTGGTGCTTCAACATTCGGTGGAGAATCTCTGAAGAAGAAAGAGCGACGAGCATCGGCTAGGTAGCCAATAAAATAAGGATTCTCCATATTTAATGCCATTGTGATTGTTTCACCGGAATTTGCGCCAGTCAACTGAACCAAAAGATACCGATTCTGGTTTATAATGGTGGAGGGTCTCCGAGTTACTAGAAATATCATGGCTTGTAATTCCACGTGATAATTCTCGTCGGAGAGAGGCAATGAATAATTGGTAACTACCGACACTGGCATTATTCGTCGTGTACCGAATAGTCGTGAAACTAGAAGCCATTGCAATACTGAAACATAACCATGTTGTAAACACAATCCAAATTTTCATCTTTTCAACTCAGTGGTTCTCAAATTTTCTTCTCCTGTGAAAATTTATAACAACAGAAAATTAGTAACAAATTTAAATTAACCCTTATTCCTAATAATATTAAACTTCTATTTATTTATTTTCTAAAAAAAATCCACATAAATAAACTCAACGTTGAATATAATATTGGTTTAATTCAAAATAAAACCTTATGGTTTGACTTTTTCGGATCGGTACTTTGGTAAAATTTTATTTTTCTAAATTTGATTGATAACGATTTTAAAATTAAAGTTTTTAAGAATTAAAATTGTTTAGTATCATATTTACTATGAAATCACATTTTTTATTTTTCAAAATCATCATTTTTAGAATTTTCTCTCACTAAACATTAAATTTCTCTCTCATAAAAAAAGCAACACTTCAAACCTAAAAAGTTGAAAAATTAAAATTGCTTAAAATATTATTTAATTCTTGAAAAGTTTCATTTTGAAATCGTTATTAACCAAATTTAGAAAAATAAAATTTTACCAACCATAAATACTGGCCTGTAAATAATATGAAACTACTGAGTTTTATTTAAAATCAACCCTGCAATACTATTAATTAATAATTAAGTATATCTCTATAACAGGGATCGAATCTTATGGGTTCAAAACTCAACCTTTTAATATTTTATTAAACAAAATATATAATACTATTAGCTAAAAAAATATAATACTATTAATTTCTTTCAAAGCAATTGAATATATATATATATATATATATAGGAAAAAAAAGACAAGTTTAATAACTTAAGGGTTAATTTCAAATAAAACCTCCGTGATTTCACATTTTTGCAGATCAGTATTTGTAATTTTTTTTGTTACAAAATAAACCATGTGGCTGGCATCCATTAGCCATTTTGAGTTGACTTTGCAAATTTGACCGATAATAACTTCAAAATGAAATTTTTGAAGAATTAAAGTTGTTTTAGTATCATATTTATTATGAAACCATATTTTTTATTTTTCAAAATCATCATTTTTGAGTTTTCACACTTTAAATATTAACTTTCTCTATCCTAAAAAACAATATCTATATTACATCAAACTTAAAAAGTTAAAATATTAAAATTTCTTAAAATATAATTTAATTCTTTAAAAAATTCATTTTGAGGTCGTTATCGTCAACTTTAGGGGTAAATTACACCAATAGTACCTGAACTTTACCTATTTTACACTTTGGTACCTAGATTACATTTTGTCCCAAAAAAATACCCGAAGTAACGATGACCGGACAATTTAGTAAATTTTACCGGTAAATGACCGGTCAATGCAAGTTTGTCTGAGTAAATTACATCAATAGTGCCTGAACTTTTCCTAATTCACACTTTGGTACCTGGATTTTTTTGTCCTAAAAATATAACTCAAGTGAAAGTGACCGGATAATTTAGTACATCTGATCGGTTAGTGACCAATCAACGAGAGTTCGACCATTTTGAATTAAAAATTAGGACCTACAATACACTTAATTAACATAAAATTATAATACTACCCTTTAATATATATGTAGAGCTAAAGGGTAGTATTGCATATGTTAATTAAGTGTATGATGGGTCTAAATTTCTAATTTAAAATGGTCAAACTCACGTTGACTGGTCAAATATACTAAATTATCGATTCATCTTTACTTGGAGTGTATTTTTTGGACAAAATGAAATTTAGGTACCAAAGTGTGAATTATGATAAAGTCTAGGTATCATTAGTGTAATTTACTCATCAAACCCGCATTGACCGGTAAAATATACTAAATTGTCCAGTCATCGTTAGTTCAGGTATATTTTCGGGACAAAATGTAATCTAGGTACCAAAGTGTGAATTAGAGTAAATTTCAGGTACTATTGGTGTAATTTACTCTCAACTTTGGCAAAGTCAATCCAAACTACCTAATGATTCTAACTACAGAGTTTGTTTTGTAATAAAAATACTACAAGTATCGATCTGCAAAAACGTGAAACCACACATATTTTACTTAAAATTAACCCTAAATGTAACAAAATATTATAGAATTTTTTAATCAATAAATATTAAATGAAAATAAAGCTTAAAATATGAAAGAAAGAAGAGAGAGATTTTGATGTACTTACAGAGTTAGGAAGTGAGGAAAGAGATGATTTTTAGAGTTTGATATCTATTCCTTTTATAGAGGATAATGCTACCTACTTTGTCTCATATTCGTTTCTTAATTGTTTTAGGATAAGGATAAACACTAAATTTAATGGGTAAATTACACCCATGGCCAGTGAATTTTACTCATTTTAATATTATGGTCATTTAACTTTAATTCTTAACAGTATAGTCACTAAGTTTTACATTTATTAACATCGATGGTCACTCACTTTAACTAACTCCTCAAAATGACAATTAACAATCTCAAAATGAAAATATTCAAGAATTAAAATTGTTCATAATGACATTTACTATGAAATCACATTCTTTATTTTCCAAAAACACATTTTTTGGAGTTTTCCCTCTCTAGAAATTCACTCTCAAACAACACCTAAATTACCTTAAAACGAAAATTTTCAAGAACTAAAGTTCTTTAGAATATTATTAACTCTTCGAATTTTTTTTTATTTTGAGACCCTCAACGGTCGTTTTGAGGCGTTGAGTGACCACCGGTGTTAAAAAGTGTAAAGTTCAGTGGCTATACCGTTAAGAATTGAAGTTCAATGGCCACAATATTAAAATGGGTAAAGTTTAGTGGACATGGGTGTAATTTACCCTAAACTTAATCCTAACATTTTAAGGGAGATGCAGATTTAGCCTTAACGTATATATAAAGTGGTTAAATTAACCTAACATTTCCAAACAATATCAATTTTACCTCTACATTATAAAAAATTAGAAATTATTGGTTTGGCTAGTATTTAACTGTCACTTTAGATCTTCCAAATATTAATTATGTCTAAGATATTTAGGGTCCGTTTGGTTCAGCTGTTAGCTAATAGCTGTTGCGGTTGCTGTTAGCTGTTTGCAGCTGCAGTAAGCTGTTAGCTGTTTGTAGTTGCAGTAAGCTGTTCGCTGTTTAATTACTAGTGTTTGGTAAAATTATATTGAACTGTTGCTGTTCGGATTTAAAATGTCTAAAATGGACATGTTTTAAATTAATCAACGATGAAATTATAAAAGAAAAAATATGAAAAAATGCTCATAATGTTTGTGATATGTTACTAACGGTGATAAAAAAAACGGTACATATGTGAAGTGTAGATGACAATATTCATGACCAAGAAGACAATTTAATAAATTATTTCTCAAATTGACACAACTTGTCAATGTTAGGGATAAAATTGATTTTGGCTGCCAAAATTATGAGTATAATTGCACAATTTTAGACATTAAAGGTAAAATTGCTCTTAGCTATAAATGTTAGGGATATTTTTGCACCTTATCCTATTATAAAATAAAAAATGTGTTATACAAATTAATAAAAATAATCTATATAAAAAATTTATTGAACGCAACAAAATTTTGTTCTTCCGGTAATTATGTTGTAGAAATATAAATAATGTTAAAGAATAAACATATTTTGTGGAAATAAGAATGATAATTTTGTCAATAACAAATAACTGCAAACAGCTGTTTATGAAAAGCTCCAAATAGGAGCTTTTCGTGAAACGCTCCAAAACGCTGCAGTTTCCAGAAAAAATGCTAAACGCTACAATTATATAAACCTAACCAAACGCTATATTTTCTATGATTTGGAGTGAAATGCTAAACGCTCATCCGAAAAGCTAAAACAAACACCATCTTAGTGTTTTACAAATATTCTGTTAAAATGCTAAAAACAAACTTTACTACCTATAAGTTAATCATAATATTTTTTTATCAAATTGTGTAAAATATTTACCGTGTTATTAATATATTTATGGTTTAATTGTTAATTTGTAAAAGCAGAAATTATGTATGGGGTAATTTATAAAGTTAGAACTTTTAAATGCTTCGAATTGCCCCTTTTAGGGTAAATTATGGCAAAAAATTTTTTTACATAAAACCTAAATTTACAAATTGCATAAACCATAAACTTTTAAATGTATAAGGGTTTTACCTTAATAATAATAATATAGTTGTTAATTGTCATCTGCAAATTGCCAAGAAATTTAATTTTTATTTTAAGTTTCTTTATCTCATAAAAGGGTTAATTAAATTTTATATTTATTAAATTTAAATTTATAAAAGAAAAGTTAGGCTTAGTGTCTCTAAATACTATAGCCATCCATGCTCTTTGATGATCTATGAGTTTTTCTTTTCTAAATCCGGCTTAATGAATACGAGCCTTGATGGATCGAATGGGTACCTAGATTCGTGAATAGATCTAGTCCATAATGTCAATTATTTATAGGGTTAATTATATAGATGTCTTGTGGTTTCGCCGATTTACAGATGGATACTTGTGGTTTTTTTTTTTGCAAACGCAGTTCTGTGATTTGCGAAATTTTACAAACGCGACCATGTGGTTTGTAAAATTTTGTATTTCGATTCATTTTGTTAGGATTTGACCGATAACGACCTCGAAATAAAAAAATTTAAGAGAAATGATATTTTAAGCAACTTTAATTTTTCAAACAGGTTTGAAGTCATTTAGGTGTTTTTTATGAGAGGGAAAGTTAATATTTAGAGAAACAAAACTTCAAAAATGATTGTTTTGAAAAATTAAAAATATGGTTGTATAGTAAATATGATACTAAACAACTTAATGATGCTTTAAAAATATGGTTTTGAAATTTTCAAACCACATGATTGTATTTGTAAGGAAAAATAACACATGTACTCATCTGTAAATCAACGAAACTATAAGATATATATATATGTAATTAACCCTTATTTATATTATTTTTATAGTGTATAAATGTTTCAAAGATGCTCTGAAAACGAATAAATAATTATATGTATTTAAAAAAAAGAGAGAGAAATTGGCACGTGTTCTTCTCATTAGGAAGTGTAGAAACGAAGATGCTTTTCTTTTAAAAACGTGATAATTATTTGAATAAATTAAATAAAGGGCACTTGATAATTATTTGAATAAATTAAATCAAATTTGTAACTTGTTAAATATATTTGATTTGAATAATTTGTGGTCCAAACCAATACGTCCAATAAGTGTCCTAAAAAAACGGAGATGCTTTTCATTTAAAAACATGATAATTATAAGGATTGAGTATGAGTTGTTAATTGTACGGATAGATTAAGAGTCTGTTTGATCCAACAACCTTCTAGTTTTGATCTAACTTTAAATTTGACAACGTAGAGTTAAAAATTAGTTCTAACGATTTTTTAGTGGCTACTCAAATCATTAAAATAGTGTTTGTTTCAGTTTTTTGGAAGAGCGTTTAACTTTTCATTCCAAACCGCAAGAAATATAGTGCTTGATTATGTTATAAAACCACAGCGTTTAGCATTTTCTCTGGAAACTGCAACGTTTTGGAGCATTCCACAAGCTTTCCATAAACAGCTGTTTGTAGTTATTTGTTATTGACAAAATTATCTTTTTTATTTTCACAAAAATATGTTTACTCTTTAATATTATTTATATTTCTACAACATAATTACCAAAAGAACAAGGTTTTGTTGCGTTCAATAAATTTTTTATTTTTTATATAGATTATTTTTATTAAATTGTGTAACACATTTTTTATTTTATAATAGGATAAGGTGCAAAAATACTCATAATATTTATAGCTAGGAGCAATTTTATCCTTAACGTTTAAAATGGTATAATTAGGCTCTGTTCTTTATTACTGAAAAAAACTGAACTGAACTGAACTTAACTGAATGATACCGAACTTAACCGAATTTAATCGAACGTAACAATAATGATGATATTAGACTTTAAAATAATTTAATGATAATATTGGACATTAATAAGCTTATAATAATAATAATAATAATAATAATTCTACCAAAAAAAATAATATCAATAATAAATAAACATATTATTAAAGATTAAACTAAATTAAATATCAAATAAAATCTAGGCTCGATAAAATCCTATGACATTAAATAAAAATGAGTCTAATTTAAATTAAAAATATAAATTACATACAAACACAAATTTATATATAATTTAAAGCCTATGAAATTAAATACAAATTTTTATATGAATACACACTATTAACTTTTTATTACAATTAAGTATTAACGTACAAAAATACCTTTAACGTTTTGGGTCCGGGGTTATTTTACTCCTAACGTCTAAATATGAATTTTCATATGAATACAAAATTTTGACTCAATTTATCAATGTTAAGGGTAAAATTGCTATTGGCTTCTAATATTAGGGATAAAATTGCACTATTTGAGATATTAAGGTAGTTGAGCCAGTTAATTTTTTAGAGCATTGTAATGTAAACGTATTAATATAATATTTATTTACTTTTCTTAAAATTTGCAAATAAGTTGCACCAAATAATTATAATTATAATAAATAATGATAATATATATAATGACAAAGCATAAATTATATATAAATATAATTATAATGAAAATAGATAAATTAATATATAATAAATTATAATAATTATAATAAATTGCTGAAATTATAAATAAATAATGATAATAATAATAAATTATATATAAATAATAATAATATATAATAATTATAATAAATAATGATAAATTATTGAATACTGAAACTGAATACTGAACTGAACTGAACTGAACTGATTACTACTGAACTGAACTGAACTGAACTGAACTGATTGTTACTGAAATTAAGTAATAAAGAACAGGGCCTAATACCCCTAATGTTAGCAGCCAAAAGCAATTTTACCTCTAACATTGACAAGTTGCGTCAATTTGAGAAATAATTTATCAGTCTTCATCTACACTTCACATGTGCACCATTTTAAAACAATGATTAGACGTGATTTTTTTTTTAAGAAAATAAAAAAAATATATTGTCTTTTGTACGAGTTGGACAAAAAAATTACATATTTTACCGAATTTATAAATATTAATTTACAATTTTATTATTAAATCACTAAAAAATATGAAATCTCTTTTTTAGCACTACTGATATGTGTAATTGATGTAGAATAAGAAATAAAATATCTATATTTTTTAATAATATCTGAAATTGACCAAACTTATCAATAGGGGTAAAATTGCTCTTAGCTGCCAGCGTTATGGGTAAAATTGCACCATTTTAGACGTTAAGAGTAAAATTATTCCTAGTTGTAAACGTTTTGAGCTTTTTTCACATTTTTCCTTTTATAATTTCATTGTTGATTAATTTAAAACATGTCCATTTTAGACATTTTAAATCCGAACAACAACAGTTCAATATAATTTTACCAAACACTAGTAATTAAACAGCTAATAACAAACAGCTAACAGCTTACTGCAACTGCAAACAACTAACAGCAACTACAACAGCTATTAGCTAACAGCTGAACCAAACAGGCCCTAAGAGTCTCTTTTCACCTATTAGATCATCTCCAATGGAAGGTGCTTAATGAGATTGAGGGTGTTTGAAGGAGTGTCTTGCATTGGAGTAACAAACGTTGCTTGCAATGTTGCCAATTTTTTATACCCCTTTGGCACCCTTACTTTTTTTTAATATAAAAAAATGATTAGTTGCCTACTATTTGTGGAACTTTATGGCAATATTTATAACTGATCACTCGTGAAAAATCTTCTGATCGGAGCACTTCCCTATGAGGTGCCGTTGGATCGGTGAGGGACACTATGATGCCAAAGTCAGTAATAATTTTGAGAATAAATTGTAAGCACTTTAGTAAGGAATAAGTAAGTGTACCTTGAATACCTCAAACTGGGAGTATTTATATTAGATTCCGTAACCATCTAGGTGGTACTTCGAACATTCTTGTATTTAATGCCTTTTAATGTATTAATTATGCATTCTTCAGGTTTGACCGTTAGGGCCTTTAATGAACTGTTTTAATGCTACTTATCATAACGGTTTCCTGAGAAAACGGCTTAGTGGTAATAAGGGCGTATATGTCTTGGATGGCGTATCTAGCGAACATAGATCCTTTATGGCGTGTCAGATCTACGTGGCGTATCCAAGTGCCAAGGTCCCCTTTTGGAGTAGCTTCTCGCATACGTCATATCTTTGACGTGGCGGATACTGCCACGCGACTGTATTTTATGCCAATAGATCCTTTTATTTATGGACTTTCATGATTTCGTCTCGGGGATAATATTCAGATGTTATCAATAACTAAAATAAAAAATATAAAAAATAATATTTTATGGGACCACAGTGGTAACTTTTAGAGTTATTTAATATTTGAGTCTTTTCTTAAAAAAAAAGGTTGTCAAAAGTGATGTGGATTAGAGAAAAAAATAAAATAATATATTTTGAAATGATGTGTTAAGTTTTGGCAACTTTGAAGGGTGCTTGCATAGGAGATGCTCTTAGTGACTCCTTAATTCATTTTTTTATTAATAATTTATTATTGAGTAGTATCTATCATCTCACTATTGGTAAATATAACACTAATTAGTAATTTTAATAATTAAATAATAAATGAGGAGTCAATATGAGGAGTATTGTTGGGGATGATATGTCTTGGTCACTCTTAAATCACTAAGAATCAATTATTTATATTATTTTTAGTGGGTATACTAAGAGTCTTTTGAAGATGCTCTTATCTAGTAACTTTTGTTGTTACGGTTAGTGATTAGTTGTTTCTTATAGGCTTAATACATACCCAGCCCCCTAAAGTTGTCCATTTTATTCATTTAACCCCTTCAACTTAAGGGACATCCTTTTAACCCCCTAAACTCTAAAAAAATGCTACTTTTAACCCCCTATTTTAGAATGCCGAGATATAATATTGTCCGTGTGTATCACGCGCGTGACACATGTGTATCTTGAATTACCCAGCCCCCTAAAGTTGTCCATTTTGTTCATTTAACCCCCTCACCTCACGGGCCGCCCCTTTAACCCCCTAAACTCCAAAAAAATGCTACTTTTAACCCCATATTTTAGACTGCCGAAATATAATGTTGTCCGTGTGTATAATTTGCTCTTTTCTTTCCTACTTTCTTCTTTTGAAAGTCCTTAATATTGAAAAATTGCTATAAATATCATTTAGTCATCACTTCTCTTCCACTGTATTCTATACTTCATATCAAATCAGATTTTAACTCTTCCTTTATATTGCCTTCCACTGTATCTATATACACTGTGGTCATAATTCATACAAAGTTAAAGCATTTTTTACAATTCCAACGTGGATTGAGACCAAAAAAAGCACCAATTAAAAATTAGAAAGACACCAATTAAATCTTCTTTATCTCCAATGCCCGTACTTGAGTTGAAACTAGGATTTTTTTGGAGTTTAGGGGGTTAAAGGGTTGTCCCGTGAGGTAAGGGGGTTAAATGAACAAAATGGACAACTTTAGGGGCTGTATGCATTTTTTTTACCGTTGGAGGCAAGAACAAAATCCTCCCACGCGCCTCCTGTGTTTGAGACACAAACGTTGACTAGGTCAATGCCACGTCGGATGATAGGGGGTTAAAAGTAGCGTTTTTTTGGAGTTTAGGGGGTTAAAAGGATGTCCCTTAAGTTGAAGGGGTTAAATGAATAAAATGGACAACTTTAGGGGGCTGGGTATGTATTAAGCCTTTCTTATAAGCAGATTAATTTTAAATAGTTTATGATCTAAATGTGACCAAATAATAAATTAGTAGCCAAATATTAAAATTTTAAATAAATCAGAGTCTAAATAACATTTTACACCAAATTACAAATTGTAATTCATAAGTGAATTTCATCTTGTAATTTATAAAAAACAAAAAATTTAAAAATCACTATAGTAAGAAAATAATAGTTTATACATTGTTTCCAAATATAAAAAAAATCAAGAAAAATCAGTACATGCATTGTCAAAAGAAAAAAAGAAAAAATAAGAGAAAATGTGAACAAAAAACACTAATCTAAAGAATTGAACTCTTACCCTTACAAATACTTCCACTATGTCTTTATCATTCAGCCTAGCACTATTTTTTTTGTTATAAATCTAAGTCTATATACTTTTTAACCACAGAAATATTAATAATTATCAAATTTAAAATAAATTCCGATCGGAGGTTCCCATAAATCGGAGGCCCTAGGCGGCGGCCTCCCGTCGAGCCGGCCCTATATATATTCAATTGCTTTCGGAAAAAAATTAATAGTATTATATTTTTTGTTTAATAAATATTAAAGGGTTGAGTTTTGAACCCATGAAATTCGATCTCTGTCATAGAGATATACTTACATAATTAATAATTAATAATATTACATGGTTGATTTCAAATAAAACCCGGTAGTTTCAAATTTTTTACGTATCAATACTCATGGTTGGAAAAAAATTCATTTCTTAAAATTTGGATGATAACGATATTAAAAAAACATTTTAAGAATTAAATGATATTTTAAGCAATTTTAATTCTTCAACTTTTTAGATTTGAGATCATTTAAGTATTGTTTTTTATGAGAGTGAAAATTAATGATTAGAGAGAAAACTCTAAAAATGATGATTTTGAAAAATAAAAAATCTGATTTGATAGTAAATATGATACTAAACCACTTTAATTCTTGAAAACTTTAACTTTGAAGTCATTATCGATTAAATTTGGAAAAATAAATTTTTTACCAATCACAAATACCGATCTGCAAAAACAAATGCAAAATTATTTGAAATTAACCCAATATTACATTGAAGGTTGAGTTTATTTATGTGGATTTTTTTGGAAAATAAATAAATAGAAGTTTAATGTTATTAGGAATAAGGGTTAATTTTGAACCAATTAAATACTAATTTTGTTACTAATTTTCTGTTATAAATTTTCAACAGGAGAAGAAAATTTGAGAACCACTAAGTTGAAAAGATGAAAACTTGGATTGTGTTTACAACATGGTTATGTTTCAGTATTGCAATGGCTTCTAGTTTCCTGACTATTCGGTACACGACGAACGATGTTAGTGTCGGTAGTTACCAAATGTTCATTACCTCTCTCCGACGAGAATTATCAAGCGGAATTACAATCCACGATATTCTAGTAACTCGGAGACCATCCACCATTACAAACCAGAATCGGTATGTTCTGATTCAATTGACTGGCACAAATTCCGGTGAAACAATCACAATGGCATTAAACATGGAGAATGCTTATTTTCTTGGCTACCTAGCCGATGCTGGTCGCTCTTTCTTCTTCACAGATTCTCCGGCGAATATTGAAGCACCAAACTGTGGACTTTTTGATGGAACAACGAAAGTGAGAGTGCAAGGACTTGATACTCATTATACGAATTTAGGAGATAGAACGAGAATTCCATTAGGAATTTCAACTCTGATTAGGACTGCAATCAATAATCTCCGACTATTTAATGGTGTTGTGACCACCAATATTCGTGAAAGTGTTTTAGTTCTTATACAAGTTGTTTCAGAGGCTGCGAGATTCAAAGTTCTTCAGAGAGGGATTGAGGGTAATGTTAATGATGCGTTTAGACCAGGTGGTGTTGTTATTAGCTATCAGAATTCGTGGGATGCAGTATCGGAACAAGTTCAAATCGCCGGACCAGATGGAAGATTTAGAAATTCGATTCAATTGGAAAATGAAGATTTTACACCTAGGATTGTGTCCACTGTTGCACAAGTTAAACCTGATATGGGATTGTTGCACTATAATGGACCTCGCATATTTGAAAATCACAACAATTCTATCGGAGCTAACGGTTGTTGTTGTTATTAGCTAACGGTTGTTGTTATTAGCTAACGGTTGTTGTTGTTAGCTGTTTGCGGTTACAGTAAGATGTTTGCTGTTGCTGTTAGTTGTTTATTATTAGTTGTTTAATTATTAGTATTTGATAAAATTATACTGAACTATTGCTGTTAGTATTTGAAATAGCTAACAGTTGTTGTTGTTAGCTGTTTGCGGTTACAGTAAGATGTTTGTTGTTGCTGTTAGTTTTTTTATTATTAGCTGTTTAATTATTAGTATTTGGTATTGCTGTTAGTATTTGAAATATCTAATATGAACATGTTTTAAATTAATCAACAAATAAATTATAAAATAAAAAATGTATTACACAAATTAATAAAACTAATCTAAATAATAAAATAAATAATAAAATAAAAAATTTATTGAATGTAACAAAACCTTATTCTTTCGGTAATTATGTTATAGAAATAGAAATAATATTAAAGAAGAAACATATTTTGTGGAAATAAGAAGAATAATTTTGGCAATAACAAATAACTATAAACAACTGTTTATGAAAAACTCCAAAATGTTGCAATTTCTAGAGAAAATGTTAACCGTTGCGGTTATATAAATATAACCAACCGCTATATTTCATACGGTTTGAAGTAAAACGTTAAACGCTCCTTCAAAAAACTGAAACAAACACCTCATAATCACAACGGATTTATAATTTTCCATCGCTAATATGAAGCTAGCTGGCTACCAATTATTTACAACGGATAATAAGTAAGATATCAAATTTTATAAGGTTGATGAAATTCTAAATTTGTCCAAAAAGCTTGATTAGCTTCCTGAACTTACATGGTGTCTCGTTAGCTTCCTATAAAGTGTTATAATTAAGTTCCTAAATCTATAAAAACGTCATAAAGATGTACAAAATAGAAAGTTAATTTTTTAAAGACTTAAAATCATGAATTAACCCTTTATTTTCTATAAAATCGCAAACAGCTGTGGGAGATCCTCTTTTCGATGAGTGGCAGCATCTCTGAGCCCTGGTTTATTGCGGGAGACTTTAATGATATCGGCCTTATGAGTGACCAGAGAGGAGGTTCCAATCATTATATTAATCGCTGTCTTCACCACAAAAATAATATGGATTTATGTGGGCTTTCCGACTTGGGGGCTTCGGGTCATAGATTCACTTGGAAACGCAATAGTACCTTTGTTCGTTTGGACAAGGTCTATGCTAATGTGGCTGCCCTGACTTCTTTCCCTGAGTATTCTGTTTTAAATCTTCCGTTCCGTCATTCGGACCATTGCCCTATTTTGTTTAGACTTTTGAGAGGCAACCGGCCTAGGGGGAAGAGACCGTTCCGGTACCAGCTGGCGTGGGAGTCCCATCCTAAGTTTAAGGAGTTCGTCCAAGATAATTGGAAACCTCATTCGAATGTCCTGCAAGCTTCTGAAGGGTTCAGGAAGAAGGTGCTTGGTTGGAATAAGAATGTCTTTGAGCACATTATTAGAAGAAAGAATAAGTTGTTAAAAAGGATGGAGGGCGTTCAGCGTAGGTTGGATGTGAGGTTTGATCACAGTTTAGATGGCCTCCTTAGAACCCTTCAGAAGGAGCTGGAAGATGTGCTTAGGCAGGAGGAGCTTCTCTGGTTCCAGAAGTCTAGGAAATCCTGGATTAGGGATGGGGATCGTAATACCAGGTACTTCCATCTGTCTACTATGATCAGGCGGTAGAGGAATAGAATTGAGGCTATCAAAGATTCTGATGGGGAGTAGGTGTATGAAGATGAGGTGATTCGGAATTTGGCTCTGGAGTTCTATAAGGAGCTTTTCAAAGAGGATCCTGTTCAGCTGGAGAGGGCTCACTCTATTGCTACCTTTCCTTTGATCAGTGAGGATATCAGTCAGAGTGCCTTTCTTCCTATTTCCCGAAAAGAGATTGACTATGCCATCTTCAGCATTGGGGCGTCTAAAGCGCCTGGTATTGATGGTCTTCCAGCTGGCTTCTACCACAAGCACTGGGGTGTTGTGAAGGAGGGTATCTATGAGTTTATCATAGGTGTGTTTAATGGGTCTAAGGATATTGAGCTGGTTAATAGAACTCTCCTGGTCCTTATTCCTAAAATTGATAAGCCTTCTTCCTTTTTGCATATGAGACCCATCAGTCTTTGTAATGTTCTTTACAAGACGATTACAAAAATTGTGGCTAATAGAATCCGTGGCATTCTTCCAGAGATCATTTGTCAGAATCAGGGTAGTTTTGTACCCGGTAGACAAATGATGGATAATGTGGTGATTGCCCAAGAAATGGTGCACACTATGAAGATTAGGAAAGGGAAGAAAGGCATTGTGGCTCTTAAGCTGGATTTGGAGAAGGCCTATGATCGCATCAACTGGAACTTCCTGATGGAGAGTCTGGAGAGAGCTAGGATCCCGGACAGTTGGAGAAATCTTATTAAGGTTTGTATTACTTCTCCTGTGTTTCAGGTTATGGTGAATGGGGATATGTCGGAGGAGTTCTCTCCGGGTCGGGGCATCCGTCAGGGTGATCCTATGAGTCCTTTCCTTTTCGTTATTGCTATGGAGAGGCTGTCCCACCTTATTCAAGATGCCATTGATTTTGGGAGTTTCCACCCGGTGGCCATCAACAGTTTCTGTCCCCAGGTGGCCCACTTATTCTTTGCGGACGATGTCCTTATCTTTCTTGAAGGTAAGGAGGAGCAGTTGAGTGTCATTATGGATATTTTGGATTGTTTTTGTTCGGCCTCTGGTCAGAGACTTAATATCCAGAAATCTAGGATGATGTGCTCTAAGAATATGAATCCGAGAATTTGTAAAAGATTAAGTGATTTGTCTGGTATTCCTCTTACTAATTCTCTTGGGAAGTATATGGGGATTCCTCTCCATAGTGAGAGAGTGTCTAAAGTTTCTTTTAAAGATACTTTGGACAAAGCCAATACGAGGTGTGCCACGTGGAGAGCCAAGACTCTCTCCCTCGCTGGCCGTCTGACTTTAATTCAATCTGTGAATTCCGCTGCTCCCAACCACATCATGCAGGCTTGTCAGCTTCCCAATCCTGTGCTTAATGATCTTGATAAGATTAACCGAAGGTTCCTGTGGGGGGAAGCTGCGGAGGGAAGAAAGATCCACCTGGTGCCTTGGAGTGAGGTTTGTCAGCCCAAAGATTCAGGGGGTTTGGGCATTAGGAGAGCTAAGGATAATAATAAAGTTTTATTAATGAAACTCCTTTGGCGTATGTGGCAAGGCCCCTCCTCTCTCTGGGTTCGCCTTCTTTGTGGTAAGTATCGAAAAGATAAGATCTTTGGGGGCCCGAAAGAGAGAGTTATCAATTGTTCCTTCCTCTGGAAAGGGCTTAGCGCCGTTTTTGCTGAGTTTTGCTCGGGGGTTGGTCTGGATGTGGGTAATGGTAAGTCCATAAGCTTCTGGTTTGATACCTGGATTGGGGATAAACCTTTAGTGGATGTGTGCACTTCCCCCCCGCCTAGTGATATCCAAAACTGGAGGTTAGCCGATGTGGTGGACTCTGAAGGGGACTGGGTTTGGCCTAAATTTGATTCTTTCTTTAGCCTTGAGACTCTCCTTAGCATTAGAGGAGTGAAGGTGAGTAATCAAGAGGAATACATGGATAAGCATTGTTGGGCGCTGACTAACAATGGAGTCTATTCTTGCAAATCTGCCTTTGAAGCTTTTTCCCTTAACAGGACTGATAATCCCTCGGATATTTGGAAGACCATTTGGTCCCTTAAAATCCCCTACCGCATGAGGAGCTTCCTGTGGCTGGGCGTTAAAGACAGATTACTTACTAACTCAGATAGATATAGAAGGCATTTGGCGACCTCTGGAGCTTGCGGTAGATGTAGAGGCCATGTTGAATCGTTGTGCCACGCTCTTAGGGATTGCCCTAAGGGTGAAGAGGTTTGGAAGAAAATTCTCCCTCATCATACTTTCTCTTCCTTCATGTCCCATTCTGTGAACGACTGGTTCTCAGATGGTATTAGGGGAAAGTTATTGTCTTATATGGAGCATGGGGACATTTTCTTTGCCATTATCTGTCATCAAGTGTGGAAATGGAGGAACGAGGAGATTTTTGATAATAAAGTTGTGCTTTTGCCTAACTTAGATGAGTTCTTCTTGAAGAAACTCTCCTCTATTATTGATAGTTTCAAAGGTGAGTCCCTTGCCAGATCTTCCCCGAGTAGTGATGTCCACCTCGTGAGCTGGAGCAGGCCGAGAGAGGGGGTTGTGAAGCTGAATACTGATGGTTCCTGCCTCGGTAATGGTAAGATTGCTGCTAGATGTGTTCTTAGGGATGCGGGAGGCGCCTGGCTTTCTGGGTTTACCCAGAATTTGGGTTTGGGTTCTTCCTTCTCTGCGGAGCTCTGGGGCATTCTCTCTGGGATCCAGCTGGCGATTAGGCTGGGTGTTAAGAGGCTTTCTATGGAGTCAAATAACTTGGAGGCCATCAATATGATTTTGGGTAGTCATGCCATGGGTCTTCATAGCCGCAACCTTATTAAAGCTATTAAGAGGCTTAGCCCCTCATTTGATATCCTTGAGTTCAGCCACATTTTCCGGGAGCAGAACCGTGTTGCAGATCACTTGGCGGCGGCAGGCCATGAGGGGGTGTTAGGTGTTTCTACCCTTACCGTTCCCCCTATCGCTCTTTCTCCTCTTCTTTTAGAGGATAGGATTGGGGTTAGCTTTCCTAGGCTAATCCCGGTGTAGTTGCTTGTTTTGCTTTGCTTTCCTTTCCTTTTCTACCAAAAAAAAAAGCATCCGTACTAGTCAAAAAGAGGAGGCTGATAAGATCCAAATTTATCCCTAATGTTTTCGGGGAAATGCAAATTTACCCATAACAAATAAAATAGTACAATTTTATCCCTAATATTGTGATGCAAGTTCAATTCTACCCCTACACGACAAAACTTTTAAACTGGCTGATTCGATAGTTATTCGACTATCACATCGTATTTTCGAAAAAGTTTGTCAATAAAATAAAGCAGTTATGTATATTTTGATGGGTTATTTATATCTATTTTAATAATATGTAAGCATTTTATGCATTTTTGCGATTAATTTGTATCTGGCAGATTTAAATATTGTTATTTCGACAGATTGTTTGTAACTATATTAGTAACATAATCAATATTTTAAACATAATTGATGTTTGGAAAGTCTGATGTGATAATTAAAAAATGAGTTAAATAACAATAAAACAATCTATTGATCTTGTTTGACAATGTTAGGGGTAATATTGATTTTTCTTTTATAACGTTAATGTAAAATTGCATCATTTCATATGTTAGGGGTAAATCTGCACTTCACCAAAAACGTTAAGGGCACATTTTCATCTTATCCCTTTTATTTTTTTATACAAAGTAAACATATATAATTAAAGGATAATAGTCAAATTTAACCCTAACTTTTCAACCCAGCCAATAGTGTATGCAATGATGCAAATGTAACCATAATATTTCCAATTAAGATTAATTTTAGCCATGCGCTATTAGAAGTTTGAAAAGATAGGTTTGGCAGTTATTTAACAGTCAAATTGAACTTTCCAAATGAACTTATCGATAAATTGAAGCAGTTTCATACATTTATCGATAAATTGAAGCAGTTTCATACATTTTTTATAACTACATTAATGACGATTGGTTTGCAGCTGCTTTCATTCGGATTTGGATTCAAGAGAAGTATGAGATTTGTTATCCTTTTATTTTAGTTGTACTACCTTTTATGATATTTTTTGCTTTTTGTAGTCTTTATGTTTCCTCTGTGGATCTTTTATTAGGCTTTAGCCTAAACAGTAAAACCTCTATAAATTAATAATGTTAGGACATTTTATTAATTTATAGATATATTAATTTATCGAGTATAAATTTACTGAACTGGTCCAAGTCGAGACTATAAGAAATTATTATTTTAAATAGATTATTAGTCTATCGAGTATTAATTTATGAAGGTTTTACTTATTTTTATGAATCTGAAGCATAACGAGATGACAGTAGCTGAGTATGAGAACCGTTTTGCTGCATTATCCCGGTATGCACCACTTATGACTGAAGATGAACGATGTAGAAGATTTGAGCGCGGTCTGACCCCTAAAATCAAAGCTTGCGTAGCCAATTGTGTCAAAAATTATCGTATCCTCCATGAGACAGCTGCTAAAGTTGAGAAGGATTTTAATGAAGGGGAGACACTGTCAGCTAAGAGAGCTAGATCTGAGAGTCAGGGAGAGCAAGGTCGATCAACCAAGAGAAGTGGATCGCAGTCCTTCTCTAATGGAAGGGGCAGTTTTTCACAGAGTGGTAGTAGCTATCGAGGAGGAGGTAGATTTGGGGGTAGCAGATCAGCGAATTCTGGCCAAGTTTTAGGTGGACAGAGCACTTATAGCTCACCATCTGTAGGGAGCAACAGAGAGCCTGGTAGTGGATTAGGGAGTGGTTAGAGGAGGTACAAGATCATATTCTGTTCCGGCTTGTGAGATATGTGGACGACATCATAGAGGAGAGTGTTGGGAGCTTCAAAAGATCACTTGTTTTGGGTGTGGCGAGTTAGGCCATTATAAAAACAAGTGCCCATATGTCATAGGGACTGGTGGTGCAACTTCATCTGGAATAGCAGGTCGAGGCAACATAGTTGACAATATAGTTGGTGCTGGAAGAGGTCGAGGTAGAGGTCGTGGATCCGATGTTGGTGGTGGACAAAATGGTGTGGCAAGCACTCAGGCTCAGACACAAGGTACCCCGAGTGCATTCAAGATGACTAGAAATGAAGCGACCATTTCACCTGATGTGATATCTGGTACCATTACTATCTTTGATACTCCTGCTTTTGTATTGATAGATTCTTGGTCAACCCATTAATACATAACATCTATTTTTACTTTGAAAGTGTCTGGGAAAGTAGAGCCTCTAAGTTATGATTTGAGGGTACAAATGCCAACTGGGGATAGTGTAGTAGTGAATAAGGTTGTAAAAGATTGTCCTATAAGAGTGAGTGAAAGAGAATTTCCAGCTAATTTAATTGTTTTAGATTTTAACGAGTTTGATGTGATCTTGGGTATGGATTGGCTTTCACAATATAGGGCAATAGTGGACTGCTATTCTAAGGAGGTAGCATTGGGTACCGATGAGGGTAACAGGGTACTATTTGTAGGAGAAATGTCAGTAGTACCTTCGTGTTTAGTGTCAGCAGTTCAGGCTTTTAGGTGGATTAGAGAGGGGAGTGTAGCCTTTTTGGCACACATTATTGATACAAGTGTCGAGGATACGAAATTAGAAGCTATCCGTGTAGTGAGGGAGTTTCTAGAGGTATTCTTAGATGATCTTCCTGGATTACCACCTAATAGGGAGGTTGACTTCACCATTGAGACCATACCGGGGGTTGCCCCTATATCCATTGCACCATATCGAATGGCACCGGTGGAGTTACAGGAGTTGAAGAAGCAATTGGAGGAGCTATTGCAGAAAGGATTTGTGAGACCTAGCACTTCACCTTGGGGTGCACCGGTCTTGTCTGTCAAGAAGAAGGATGGAAGCATGAGGTTATGCATTGACTATAGGCAGCTAAATCGGGTAACAATTAAAAACAAGTATCCTTTGCCCCGAATAGATGACCTTATGGATCAGTTGAAGGGAGCTCGCTACTTCTCTAAGATTGACCTGAGATCAGGCTATTGGCAGTTGAGAGTGGCAGATTCTGATATTCCAAAAACTGCTTTTTGCACGAGGTACGGTCACTTTGAATTTCTTGTAATGCCTTTTGGACTTACAAATGCTCCTACAGTTTTTATGGCAATGATGAATAAGCCCTTTCAGCCATACTTAGACCAGTTTGTTTTCATTTTCATTGATGATATATTGGTTTACTCGTGAACGACAGAAGAACATGAGCATCATTTGAGGATAGTGCTGCAAATCCTAAAAGAACAACAGATGTATGGAAAGCTCAGTAAGTGTGAATTCTGGATGGAGCAGGTGGTATTCTTAGGCCATGTGGTATCCGGTGAAGGTGTTAGGCCGGACCCCTCTAAGGTAAAGGCAGTTATGGAGTGGGAAGCACCACAAAATGTGATAGAGGTGAAAAGTTTTCTTGGTTTGGCTGGTTACTATAGAAGGTTTGTGGAAGGTTTTTAATTAATTGCGGCGCCTTTAACTAAACTGCTGAAAAAGGGAGCTGTATTTCAGTGGAATGAGAAGTGTCAAGAGAGTTTTGATGGGCTGAAGAAGAGTCTGACATCAAATCCAGTTCTTGTGCTACCATCTGAGGGTGGAGGATTTTATGTGTATACAGATGCTTCAGGACAAGGGTTAGGATGTGTTCTGATGCAAAATAGGAAGGTGATAGCTTATGCTTCTAGGCAATTGAGGCCTCGTGAGAAGAATTATCCTACACATGATTTGGAGTTAGCAGCAATCACTACACCAAAACCCTCTTGAGATGACGGTTAAAAACCATCGTCCCGCATGATATAAATCTATCACAGGGCTCGCTGCCGTCTGTTAAGGCATCAGACGACGGTCACGTTCTGTCATCTGTAATAGCCTCACATGACAGCGACCAAATAGTGATCTGACCACTAATTATATGACGGTTTATCTAATACCAATTGTCACCGAATATATGTTCTCATGACACCATTTTTTAAATAATCTGTCAAAATATTAAGTTAAAATGGAGGTGTTATGTTAATGTTATGACAGTTTTTGTTTTCTCGACTGTCATCATAACGTAATTCACATGATATAATTTGTATTAAATTCTGTCATTGGAACATAATTAGTATGGCAGTTTGTTATCAGTTCTGTATCGTTAGATAGAAAGTAAGATGACATTTTCTTATAAGAATTTTGTCATTGTTTTTTTTTGGTTTTTACCTCTTCCATGAACCTGTATATATAACCAAAGTAGATTGCAAATAATGTGCAAATAACCTTTATATAGAACAATAAACTTGTACATATGTGAAGATCACAATCCTAACCAAAGGTTTCTCATTACAAAACTAACATTTAACTATATAAGAAGCCTAAACACCTAAACCTTGAATCTCCTGACTTGTTATGCCCATTCTTTGCATGTTTCCTTCCATCCCTTGCTCTCTGCAACATAAAATACACAAGTTAATTGAGTGATGAACTTAATACCAAGTGCCTCTATTGTGCCACACACTTTAATAGCGTTATTAGAGCCATTATAGGTAATTCATATTGACATAAACTGAGGGTAAAAGAAACGGCTCACTAGAGATGCATGAAATTCTGATAGCACATAATCCACAGTTTATTGAAAATAGTCCAATCTGTTCTCAATGCCTAAATTGATACTCTTTTTTAAATGTGAAGCCTATATCGGTGTTATTTTGTATGTGGAGCCTAAATTGATACTTCCCCAAAAACCATAAACCTATTTTGGTACAAATTGGGAAAAGCATGCAGTAATTGCAAGGTAAACTCGGCTGAGTAAAGCATAGAATTCTGAAACTACACTAACTGACAAGGCAATATTAGCTCGATCTAATTTTTTCTTAGACTACAAACGTACCTTTCAGATTCATTGATCGACCAAATATTAACCTAATGATGTATCATGTATGGTATTAATTGTATAATACAAAACTATCATCATAATAGAGTTGAATCAGATCATCTGCAAACAAAAGAGAATAAGCACTACTTCATACTATGATCAACTGTATGGTGTATGGAAAATGTTACAGTATTTAGGAGTTGCAAAAGGTACTATAGGGATAAAATGGAAACTAAAGGAAATAGTAGTAGTGCAAGATAATTTAAGCAAATGAGCAAAAGTAGGAATTGGAATAATGCTTGATATTCGAGAACCTTGAGGCATGATTCTAAATTCTAGAAGGTAAAGGATAGTTATAATTGCCTCAACGTTTTGGAATTCTCTAATATCCAGCTTTGTCCTATACCACAACCCCAATTTATATTTCACAAATACATAATTGTTTAGTCAACTACATTTCACAAATAAACACGACTCAACATATAAGAAATAAACTAACAGGTCAGGTTCAAAAATTCTGTACTTTAAAGAAACAGAACATTCCTAGAAAAATGAAATCAACTTGAATTGCAGTGGTTGTTTGATGCATTAACTCTTGAAAGCTACCTTTGCTTCATTAACTCTTGAATTTCAGAACATTCCCATAGAACATATTCTTGTTTTATGATGCCAAAGATATATAAAGGAAACCAACATATTCATGTAGTGAACAATTTGACAATAAAGCTTGATCAGTCAACCTGTTACCAGAATTTCATTTACATAAGGCCTGTTTGGTTGACCAATTTGTGGGTACAAGTTAGTTGAATTTCTTCCAAAATAGCTATAAGAAGATGTTTCTTAATACTAACCAAACACTTTTATTCTGCGGTTTTGACTCAAAAAGTAAAAAGGAGCTACAAAAAGAAGAACCGAACAGACACATAGATCAATCATACAAACCCAAAACAACTTAATCAAGCTCTCACAGTTCAATTTTCACACCATCAAACAACACGAAACTAACCGAAACATTGAGATTAGAGAATTAAATACCAGCAGCTGAATGCTAATAACACGATAGAGAATCTAATAACATTGAGACCTAAATTGGTACCTTTTTTAAACGTTAAGCCTATATTGGTGCTATTTTGTACGTTGAGCCTAAATTGATACTTCCCTAAAAAGCCTATTTTGGCACCTTATCCCTTTAAACATAGGAGCTCTTTGATTCAGCCCCTGATTCGTTGATGTCTCCAACTACAATACACCATCCAAAAATAGCAAAAATTTCAAAATCTCACCCAAATTCATAGCAAATCCATTAATAGAAACCAGACCCAAATTCATTTGGGGAACAAGAACAAAGATAGAATTTATTTGGGGAACATGATCTCTACCAACAAGAAATAAACTCATATGGACAAAAACATGACAAACACAATTTAGGATAAAATGGATCTTATGTTATTTTAAGTTTAAAAAATTATTCTGATCATTGTGCATATAAATATAAAGAAGCAAAAGGGTTGCTTCTCTTACACCATTTTTCATTTCTTGTAAAGAAACATTTCATATAATCAAACCCTCTATTAACATAGCCAAATGTGAAAGAACATTGACACAAACTGAAATCACATATCAGGATGAAACTGAAGCAATCAGCAAGCACAAATATTATGATGAACATATCTGCAGCATGTACTAGGAAACTTCAATATATGTTATGCATCTTGCTGCATCAAGTTCAATGACTGATCAAACAGAGATCGAAAAATATGGTTCGAGATCAAACAGGGATTGAAAAATAAAATTATCCCGACTAACAAACAACAAAGCCACATAATTAGTGCATTAAATACCTGGCCAGGTCTTAATTACTCTCCATAATAGTATACCTTGACAATCCTATCAAAATAATCCGCAAAAAGCTTTCCTTCCCAATACACCAAACAGCTCACAGTAGAACTACTTGTTATTGATCTGATCGTTCTGGTATCTACTTCAAAATCTGATTACATATATAGTGAGAACAAACTCTAATTTCACAACTTTAATTGTAAAATTGGGAAATAATTAGATTGGTGTGATTAAGGGGCAAAAAAGCAAAGAAGGGTATTTATACATGTACTAGTATTTATACATGTTACCCATATGATTATCATCTCCACTTTTTTCTATATATAAGACAAATATCTTCTTACAAACCAAAAAACAAACTTCTTTTGAATTTGAACTTACAGCAAAATATATATAATTCCAAACTATCCTAATTAAAGAGAGGATAATCATTTTGTCTTTGTATAGATTAGAAATGGGTGAAGTGAATTATTAAAGTTACAGAGGAAACATATTGATAGATAGTCTTTGCTAGTTGTGTCTCCTTTCGACTGCATGCTTCTCTAAATAACATAATGCTTTCATCAAAACATGTATATTTGCTTAATTACATAGCCAAAATCTGAATTTACTAATCTTCATCAGCATTTGATAGTAACAACATAAAGCAAACATCTTTGAGCCATGGCAACACATGCCATTAGTTATGCAAATTAGAAGGATTCACCAAAAGCACATGCTAATAAGGTCAAATTAGCAAATCCTAGAAATAGGGGAATATATCTTAACAGAACATCAAAAGGGATCGTTTATAAGAGATGAAGATGAAGGTCATAATAACCAATTATACACAAACATACACGCATACATACATGTTTTGTTGGCCCGTCTGTTGCAGAAAAGTTCAGTTAGTCATAAAAACAAACACTTGATGTGCATTTCAGAGTGCGAAAATTTACCTCTAAAATCATCTCTATGAAACAATTTGAAGGAATTGACAAATCACAAGACCCAAACTGCCTAGTTCAACAATAATAAAAAAACTCCTTCACAAGATGAATCACCAATTTATGCACAAAAATGCATAATAGATGACATAAATTTATTATAGCCCAAAAATTCAGATCGAACTTACCAGAACTTGAATTCAAGAAGGCCATGAACAAATGGACAGAACTTGTTAGATCCACAAGTAAGGAGACTAATGCCATCTTGGATCTCCAGATCAGCCTGGAGAGAGAGAAAAAGACAACAAAAAGATTAAACATGTAGATATTGTAGATTATGTATAAACCCTATAGGAAATATACATAAATTAGGGCCACAACAAGACAGGTAAACCATCGATTCAAAATATGGTGAACCTTAACTCCAACTTTAAAATCGATCCTCTAAGAGCTGAAGAAAATGAAGGAACAAAGACAACATATAAAGCAAAGTAGGAAAAGGGAGACCGTGGCTGCTCTAAGGTGTTGCCATCAACGCTTTGTTGATAGGAGGAAAGAGATAGAAACTATTTGGAGATCTTTAGTTAGAGGAAGAAAGATGTGGAGATAGAAAAAGAGGATATGAAATTAAAAATGAGAAAGGGGGAATCGATTTTAGGTTTTGAGTTTTGAGCGCGAGTTAAATTTTTTGCTCTTTTTGCTCCCCTGCTTTTCTAAGTTCTGGTTGTCGCTTTTTTATTTTCGTACAACAATGACAGTCATTTATTCGAAGTGTCGTCTGATGCTTAAGTGACTTTTCCATCAAAATCGCGTTCTTTTGGGATGACAACATACTGTAACCGTAACGTCATCTGAGACGCGAACGCATTTTTTATTTCACCTTCTGATGACATAGAATTAAAATACTGTCACGAAACATATTCAGACGACACGAAAACAAATATCTGTCATGTATCTTATGTCATGTGAAAGGGAAAATGGCATAGTGAATAGTTCATGCTTTAAAGATATGGAGACACTATTTATATGGAGAGACGTTTCAGATTCTGATAGATCATAAGAGTTTGAAATATATCCTCACCCAGAGGGAGTTGAATTTGAGATAGAGAAGATGGATTGAGCTGTTAAAAGATTATGATTGCACGATAGATTTCCATCCGGGAAAGGCTAATGTAGTTGCAGACGCCTTAAGTAGGAAGAATTCTGATACGTTGAAAAAAATGAATCCCTTACAAGAAATGTGATCCATGGATGTTCAACTGAAAGTCGATGAGGTGACTGGACTTATGGCTAAGCTTACAACTGAAACTAGACTTGAGAGAGAGAATTAGATTGGCACAGATGCAAGATCCCTTCTTATAGAGAATGTATGAGAAAGTGAAACAAAGCAAGAAACCAAACATTACAGTTGAGGAAAATGGATTAATGGTGATGGGAAACCGAATTTGTGTCCCAAATGTGGATAATTTGAGACTAGAGATTATGAAGGAAGGACACAATGATCCCTATGTTATGCATCCTGGTATGACTAAGATGTATAGGAATTTAAGATCCTATTATTAGTGGCCTGCCTTAAAGAAAGATGTGGCAAAATTCATTTCCAAGTGTCTGACTTGTCAACAAGTCAAGATTGAACACCAAGATCCTGCTGGAAAGCTGAAGCCTTTAGCTATTCCAGAATGGAAGTGGGAATGGATTACTATGGACTTTGTAGTTGGCTTACCGAGGACTAAAAGGAAGCACGATAGTATCTGGGTGATTGTGGACCGATTGACAAAGTCTGCTCATTTTATACCGATGTGAAAGACTGGTCCAATGGACAAATTGACCAAGATGTACGTAGCTGAGATAGTGAGGCTGCATGGCATACCTATCTCTATTGTGTCAAACAGATATCCCCGATTTACCTCTAGATTCTGGGTTAGTTTATAGTTAGCTATGGGAACAAAGCTAAATTTCAGTACTGCTTTTCATCCTCAGACTGATGGGCAGTCCGAGAGGACCATTCAAACTTTGGAGGATATGATGCGAGCCTGTGTACTTAATTTTCAAGGAGATTGGGACATGTACTTGCCGTTGATTGAATTTGCTTATAACAATAGCTTCCATAGTAGTATTGGTATGACACTGTTAAGCCCAAAATATACCTAAAATATCATATATAAATACGTTAAATTTACATTGAAATCGTGCTAATTATATTCATTTAGAATACTTTTACGTCTTTATTTACTTCTTTGATGCAAGGTACTTAATTATTTGGTTAAATCCAAATAAGAGCTAAAACGGAGGAAAAACCTAAATTACGTGCCAAGAATACGTATCAATCAGGAGACCGACTCAAGGAGACGAGAAACAGTCGAGAGACGGGGAAGAAAGCCCCTGTCGCGACTGAGATTCTCGAAATCTCATATGAGACAGCGAAGAATTCTGCACAGTTTTCACATGTTTAAATCCAAGAAACGCGTCTGTTCGTTTGGATAAAAGCGACCCTTCACCAACGGACACGACCCATCAATTACAACCCTTCACCAACTATAAATAAGTGATTCATTTCCAATGTTCTAAAAGTCGTAAAGCGCTAGTCGGGCGGACAAGACCTCAAAAGATTAATCGGGGATTAATCGGATATGTATTTTTCTATTTTTTATATTTATAATTAAATAAATATTATATAAACACATTTAAAATATAAATTATCACATCTAAAAATAATATTAATAAATATTATCTAAATATTATAAATATTTACTTTAAATAAATAATAAAATATCCATAAATAATATATTAAATATTCATAAAAAAAATATATCTACTACCTTCTCCATATTCATCAAATAATTCTTTATTTTCTTCCTCAAAATATTTAATTCGTAATTTAATATATTGAAATTAATTTTATTTAGTGCTATGTAAATTAGTTTTATTATTTTTAGTTGTTGTTGTGATCATTAATTATTTGTATTATTTATTTTGTAGCAAAATTTTTATAATTTTATGATTTGACCCGATTTTTAGCCGCCTAACCCGACTTGCCCGACTAGCCCGACTTGCCCCGATTTATCCCGACTTGAACCACCTAGGCGGAAATATATCGGACCCCCGACTTAACCCGCCTAGTTATAAAAAATCGGTCAGTGTTCTGAATTTCCCCGACTAGTCGGCCGATTAGTCGGCGACTTGGCCGACTTTTAGAACACTGTTCATTTCAGAAGTCAATGTTGGAAAATAGTTAGAGAAATTAGGGAGTTGTTATGTTGAAGAAACTCTGACTCAGAAATGAGTTAGATTAGTTTACATTTCTGTAAAAGCAAACTTGCTGTACACAAGTTGTTATTAGATTAGTTATAAACACAGTAGTATTAGTTTAGTTTCAAATGTTGATCAGAGACAAGTTTTCATTCTGGTAGTGGACCTAGCGGTCTCTATTCTGAATATTCAGCGAGAAGAACTAACGGCTGAAGCGCAAAGAGGTCTGACAAGCCTACGGAGTTTGAGGAAAGATTGATAACCCGGATCTCAAAGTTTTCGTTAAAATGCTATCCATGTTTCTTCTTCTCTGTTAACTTGTGAAGACTCACAATTCGCTAATAATATATTTATTTTATTCAATACATTCTTCCTGTTGTTATTTTGATATTGTTCTGACAAAATGATTTTCAAAGTGATAAATTGGTGTTTTTATTAAAACGTTTTATACAATCATATTTATATAGAAACTTTGTTGAACACTTGAAAGAATTAGTTTTTATGGATGATATGATCGTTAGCGCGGCTTATCGGATATAAAATACTAATTTGATTAAGGTAGAAATCTGCTCCGATCCAGAGAGATTTCTACGGTTCAAAGCCATTTAATTGCATAAATTCTTGTATTATTACATGTTCATAATCTTACCAAAGTTATAGTTGCTTTCTTTGCTTAATGAAAATAAGTTTTATACCTTCTATTTATTCCAACTACGGAAGCATCTGTCTTGTAATCAAAATCTCAAGACAGAATTGTTCTCTAAATTCAATATAATATTCTCATCTAATCCTAATTTATCCGAACCAATACAATCAATTAAATGATTTTCTTTAGTTAAACCTAAAGACGTGAATAAAACTGAATTAAATAAGTTTTTAGTTAAAAAGCGTTCCCTGTGGGTTCGATATCTTTTATTACTACAAGCGTATACCGTGCACTTGCGGAAATCGCTCAACAAATATATTAAACCTAAGTCCTTAATAAATCTATATTTGTAATAGTTTAGGTTTGGGAAAGGAAATTTTGTGCTTTAAATGCCTTGAGACGAAAGATTTGAAAACATGCGTGCTTACACCGTCCCGAATACTTCAATATAAAAATTGAAATACAAGACGAATGATATATCTCTTTTACACTAGCTAGTTTGATACTTTGCGTATAAATTTACCATGGAAGTTTATCTTTCGGTTTAACTAATTTAAAGAGGAATGTATGGATATATGTTCTATTTTATAAAGAGATTGATTAAAGAATAAATTCAGTGAAATTTTGCTCGGGACTAGCAAAAGCTTAAGTGTGGGAGTTTGTTAAGCCCAAAATATACCTAAAATATCATATATAAATACGTTAAATTTACATTGAAATCGTGCTAATTATATTCATTTAGAATACTTTTACGTCTTTATTTACTTCTTTGATGCAAGGTACTTAATTATTTGGTTAAATCAAAACGGAGCTAAAACGGAGGAAAAACCTAAATTACGTGCCAAGAATACGTATCAATTAGGAGACCGACTCAAGGAGACGAGAAACAGTCGAGAGACGGGGAAGAAAGCCCCTATCGCAACTGAGATTTTTAGAATCTCAGTCGTGACATACGAACACCAGTCACGGAAATTTAAAGTTCTCAGCTCGCCCCTTCACCCCCTGTCGCGACTGAGATTCTCGAAATCTCATATGAGACAGTGAAGAATTCTGCACAGTTTTCACATGTTTAAATCCAAGAAACGCGTCTGTTCGTTTGGATAAAAGCGACCATTCACCAACGGACACGACCCATCAATTACAACCCTTCACCAACTATAAATAAGTGATTCATTTCAGAAATCAATGTTGGAAAATAGTTAGAGAAATTAGAGAGTTGTTATGTTGAAGAAACTCTGACTCAGAAATGAGTCAGATTAGTTTACATTTCTGTAAAAGCAAACTTGCTGTACACAAGTTGTTATTAGATTAGTTATAAACACAGTAGTATTAGTTTAGTTTCAAAGGTTGATCAGAGACAAGTTTTCATTCTGGTAGTGGACCTAGCGGTCTCTATTCCGAAGATTCAGCGAGAAGAACTAACGGCTGAAGCGCAAAGAGGTCTGACAAGCCTATGGAGTTTGAGGGAAATGTAACGACCCGGTCCGGAGTGGGTGGCGCCGGGGTAAGAAGGCCTGAGCAAGGAGCGGCCCTAAGGGATGGCGATGGGGACAGGAATGAACCGAATCCCATATCGGAAATGGAGAGGGAGTGATTGAGGCTTATTAGTAAGATGCGAATCCAATACATGCAGACGCGTTTTAAATCCGTGAGGCCCAATGTGTTGGAATTGGGCCAGAGCGGACAATATCTACATGGTATTGGACCAGAGTGTTACAATTGGTATCAGAGCCGACTCTCCACGTACGATGTGTGGTTCGGGGACGAACCAGGCGGAAGCTGGTGGGCCTGTAATGACCCGGTCCGGAGTGGGTGGCACCGGGGTAAGAAGGCCTGAGCAAGGAGCGGCCCTAAGGGATGGCGATGGGGACGGGAATGAACCGAATCCCACATCGGAAATGGAGAGGGAGTGATTGAGGCTTATTAGTAAGATGCGAATCCAATACATGCAGACGCGTTTTAAAGCCGTGAGGCCTAATGTGTTGGAATTGGGCCAGAGCGGACAATATCTACATGGTATTGGACCAGAGTGTTACAGGAAAGATTGACAACCCGGATCTCAAAGTTTTCGTTAAAATGCTATCCATGTTTCTTCTTCTCTGTTAACTTGTGAAGATTCACAATTCACTAATAATATATTTATTTTATTCAATACATTCTTCATGTTGTTATTTTGATATTGTTCTGACAAAATGATTTTCAAAGTGATAAATTGGTGTTTTTATTAAAACGTTTTATACAATCATATTTATATAGAAACTTTGTTGAACACTTGAAAGAATTAGTTTTTATGGATGATATGATCGTTAGTGCAGCTTATCTGATATAAAATACTAATTTGATTAAGGTAGAAATCTGCTCCGATCCAGAGAGATTTCTACGGTTCAAAGCCATTTAATTGCATAAATTCTTGTATTATTACATGTTCATAATCTTACCAAAGTTATAGTTGCTTTCTTTGCTTAATGAAAATAAGTTTTATACCTTCTATGTATTCCAACTACGGAAGCAACTGTCTTGTAATCAAAATCTCAAGACAGAATTGTTCTCTAAATTCAATATAATATTCTCATCTAATCCTAATTTATCCGAACCAATACAATCAATTAAACGATTTTCTTTAGTTAAACCTAAAGAAGTGAATAAAACTGAATTAAATAAGTTTTTAGTTAAAAAGCGTTCCCTGTGGGTTCGATATCTTTTATTACTACAAGCGTATACCGTGCACTTGCGGAAATCGCTCAACAGACACTATATGAAGCACTTTATGGGAGACCTTGTAGAAGTCCAGTTTGTTGCGATGTTGAGGGCATGAGACAGTTAGAGGGACCTGAGTTAGTTCAGGAAACAGTAGAGAAGATAAATGTGGTGAAGAAATGCCTTAAAGCAGCTCAAGAACGACATAAGACTTACGCAGATCAACACAGGAGAGAAATGGAGTATGAAGTTGGGGACAAAGTATTTCTGAAAGTATCTCCATGGAAGGGGGATAATACGTTTTGGCAGACGGGGAAAATTGAACCCAAGGTTCATTGGACCTTATGAAATTATTGAACGGATTGGACCATTGGCATACAGGTTAGACCTTCCAAGTGATGAACTATCTCAGATTCACAATGTCTTCCATGTATCCGTATTGAGGAGGTATAATTCGGACCCGAGTCATATGATTCCCGAGCCGGAGATCGAGGTCGTAAATAAGAATCTGACAGTCAAAGAAGAGACAAATACGAAAGCTTAGGAGGCGAGAAATGCCTATGTACGAGTAAGGTGGAGTCACAACAAGTCGCTTAGAGAAGCAACTTGGGAGCTAGAAGAAAACATGATGGAACAATAACCGTATCTATTTGCACATGCAGTAATATAAATTTTGGGGTCGAAATTTCTTTTAAGGAGGGTAGAACTGTAACATCCGAATAATTAATTACAATTAACAAAATAATAATAATAATAATAAATAAATAAATTGAAGAAATGAAATAAGTTTTCGTGTAAAACAAAAACAAGAGGAAAAGAAATAAACCAAAGTTATGGGACCATTCCAATGTTTGTATTATTATTATTATTATTAGGTTGAGTTGGTTCTTGTAATATATTTTCAAAACCAAACCTTTCTCTATCCACAGTTTGAGTTTTATTTTCTTTTTATCTCCTAATTTCCCTCGTAACTCCTTATTCCGATCAACTTTTAAAGCGGAAATCATACCATTAAATTCTTTATTCCGTAAGGAAGATTTTGAGATCACTATTCATATTTTTTGACCAAAAAGTATGGTGATCGGAGCCGATATTTTTCACCAAAAAAAGTGCTAGATCTCGACCTTCTAGGTGATTTTAGTAGTGAGAAAAGTGTATTTTTGGACTCCTCTGAACGTTGGCTATCTCGTGGTAGCCTCAGTTTGTATTTCCGACAAGTCCGATGAGATTCCGGCGAGAATCCAGTGAGCGTTTTTCCAAGCAGAATTTTACCCTTTGTATAGGTTCCAATATATATGATGGTTTTTATAAATTATTAGTCTTCTATGATAATTGAATTTTTAAAGGGTTAGAATTTTTGATTTAAGTAGATGGTTATTGATTAATTAGATTGAGTTGGAACCTTAATTAATATCGTGGGGAGGGCTTAGGAACATTCCGAACATACATTACATATCTATCATTTTTCCTAAACACGAATTAATTATAGGAATGCATTGTTATATTTATATGAGAGGAAGAAACGGGTGAACAAGAACTCGAACAATTTGATTAGATTGGAACGAAAGGTAATCATAATTATTAATATTTATATGTTTATATATATATATCTATATGTGAATTGTTCAAAGAAATATATTTGTGTGAGGTGATGATGAAACCATGCTATGGATTGTTATATGTGCATAAACTTGCTATGATTATTATATGCTATGGATTATTGTTCCATGAAAAGTGATTATGTATATAGTTGTGATGTTTGGAAAAACTTGCTAATTACAATGATTGAGTTGTTTTAGTCTTGGCTGATTAGATGGTGAAGAATAATTATTATTTAGTTGGATATAATCAAATTTAAAATCATAGATTACGCAACGAGGGGATATATAGATGTCTGAAATTTGGAGATGGCTGTGCTTAAATTCACAGATGATGCATATTATTTTGATCATATGTTGAAGTAATTATTTTACAAGGTGATTGCCTATGGTAGAATAACAATACGTCTCATTTTAAAATCTCACTTAATTAGCTAGCTTAAGTGGATAAGTACAATGGTCTGGAGGTTTGTTGATACTCTGATCACAGGCACTTGGGTATGGTGTTACTTTACTCTTATTGAATTTGTACTATGTCTTGAAACTGGGGGCGATAGCAGTACCGTATTATTTGGATAATTATTATAAGGTTAAAAGGATACATGTCCTGAAACTGAGGGCGATAGTGTATACCTACTATTGAATATTGTTAACCATGAGACCATTGAACATATTTCACTTAGGTTTAGCCAGGGCCCTTAAAAATAAATATATTAACTTTAGAATATTATTTATAGTCAAAAGTTTGATTTGTTATTTTATCTGGTTAAATATAATAGGTGTGAATGATATGTATTTATATATGTATATGTATAAATATTTGTAATTATGCTTATTGAGTAGGCAGCTCACCCCTTGCCATATTTTTCAGGCTAGGTTCAGAGGTTCTCCTATTTGCTAGATTTTCAGGGTTACCATGCGTTCAGGCTGGCAAGCATAAGTGTCTCATTCCCATTAGCAATTTTGTAGACATTCATTAGGATTTATTATATTATTGGTTTTGATTATTTGCTTAAATTTAAGTGAATATTGTTGATAGATTAAATTATTTGGTTGGTTATTTAACCTTTTGGTTATGAGGTTTTGATAGAAAGAAATAAATGGAGAGCCTATATGTAGTTATGTTGGTGTTTATGCTTAATTATGATAATTGTTTGGTTTCCTATGCGTTTTCAATATGACCCGGGACGGGGGTTACATAATTAGACTGTAATTTGTGTAGTTATATCACTTTTAAATCTTATTTACGTTATATATATATATATATATTTATCTCTCTATATATATATATATATATATATATATATATATATATATATATATATATCATGTCCCACCGCACCCGTGTCTCATGTTTTTTAAAAATGTCATTTGCTGCGCCCATACGTACATCTGTGTCCGCACTCGAGTCTGTGCTTCACAGATGATAGTCTGTTTAGGCCCTTCATTGTATAGTTTTTTCACTTTAGGGACCTAACATAACTTTTTTTTAATTGCGTATTATGCTAAGCTTTTATGTGTAAACCTCAAGTTTAAGTGGATAAATTAGTTTTTAGTACTTCTTGGGTTGTTCCTAAGCTCAAATATGTTTATCCAACACTGTTTTTGAAAGCTATTTCAGTAGTTTAATACTTAGTTACGAGTTTGTCCTAGCTTATTATGGGTTAAATGCACCATCGGTCATTGAATTTACATGGTTATTCCAAAATAGTCACTCAACTTCAAATTATCTCAATAAAATCACTTAACTTTGAGTTTTGTCTCAATTAGGTCACTATGGCGATTTCAGTGATTAAAAACATTGGAATGATTACATAAGTGATACGTCAATATGAAACAACTCATATTTCTAACTGAAATGATACATAATATCAACATATGTGCCACCTAGCTATAACATGCCGATTATTTTTATGAAAAAAAATAAATTTTAGTTTTTTTTCTTCAGAAAAACACCCGACATGTGGCTGTTTTTTTTGGAGAATTTATGTACAAAATCATAATTTAAGTTTGAGAGAATTTATGTACAAAATCGCATAATTTCAATCCCAAATTTATCAAATGGTGCAATTAAAAGTTTCAGTAATAAAAATTGACATATTTAACAACATAATTTCAGTCCCAACAAGGTAATGAGTTACACAAAACACTTCCATGTGTTGATTGGAAAGAGGGATGGAATTGTGCATGTGGTTCTATTGTATTTAACTATTTATAATGATCCAAGCCTGAAACAAATTCACAGATTGTGTTGTTCGTTTAGTGTATAATCTTGAAGAGGTGTTGCCTAGTGCAAACCTTTCATGTCTAGAGTTTTCTTACTGCGAGAATAGTAATAAAATTGAACATTGAGCTTAAATTAATACCATCATTTTGAACTGTTAATATAACTATGCTGACATTTTTCTAATTGCATATAGCAATAATTAGCTCATATAAAGATTGAGATAATACATGTTTTCCATTTAATATACTGATACATGTTTTATTCTATAGGTATAAAAAATTGAAATGATACAAGTGTTCCATTTAATATACTGATCCATGTTTTATTGTCAAAATCAAATTTGGTTACACAATAATTTCAATCCTCTAATAATATGCTTTCTAGGTTTTGCAACAAATCAAAACTAACTACACCCCACCTCACCTCGTATTGATCTCTTGCTTTTGCTTTGAAATCTTTTATAGCCACTTCACCCTCTTGCTTTGTAAGAGTGCATCCCTTTGCTAATATGTCTGTCATTGTGAAAATTGTTACTGACAGACATATTAGCAAAAGGATGCACTCTCATGTTTATAAAGCAGAGACTGAAAAGTGTGGAGTGGCTATAAAAGATTTTAAAGCAAAAACAAGAGATCAATACAAGGTGAAGTGAGGTGCAGTTAGTTTTAGTTTTTTTACAAAACCTAGAAAGCATATCATTAGAGGATTTTTGCAGGAGATGACACCAGCGGTGGAGGAGACTATGTGTTTCTTTTGAGAAAGATAAGAGAGAAAGGGAGAAAATGAATTATAATTGATGAATTTTCACCAACTAACTCTTTGCATTTCGTGAGGTAGACAAGTGCCCTCTCTTTTAAGCCGACTATTCTGTAGATATATTAGTCGCTGTTGAACAAGTAAAAGTCAATCCAATGAGATGTCAGGTTGGTTCTCTATTTCTTCCAGAAGTTTCTCCACACCACTAAGATCATCTCTTGCAGCACAAGAAGTCATGCACATTCTATAGCTGTAATTCTCAGGGGAAATATCAAATCTTGCTATTCATCCACTCAGAAACCTGCAGGCTCCCACAACGCAATTCCACAATACTAAAAAAAGAAATGCAGAACAAAAACAAAATTTGTTGGAGATAAAAGAAGAATAAACAAAATGAAAAAAAAAATGAAGCTTTTCTTAATTTTATTTCTTTTTAATTTATGCTTCTTCACTTTTAGCTTATACAAGATAAGCTATTTATAGTACATGAAAATGTAACTATTACAAAACTAATAAATAAACTTAATAACTCTTAATTACTAATTAAGAATTTAACTTAACTTAACATCACATAACTTTTTATAAATTATTCTAAAGTAACTTAAGTAACTCTAATAGTTACAAGTTAACTTAATTTTACCACCAATCAAAATAAAGACTATTAATTATAAATTTATTATTTCAAAAACATTATCAATAGAATGAGATTTCATGCGGATATTTCAAGAAACCATATCATCCATGTATCAACAAGAATAACTAGATGAATATGGTAAAAGAATCCCATAGATAAATAACTTTTACAGTATGAATTAGAAGTTATTTTCCATGTACAGCTAATAGGGGTCATTATAGGGGTCATTTTCAATTTCCTGGTGATTTGCAAAACCTTAAAAGAACAAGGAAACCAATATCCATAAGCATAAAGTATATCTGCTATTAAGTCAGATATTGGTTTAGTCCCTTTTTGGTTTGTAATTGGCTGATACAAATCTAACACTGCATAGAGAATCATTGCTTACCTACACAACACTCAATTTTCAAAGCAAGATTATATATAACTGACAAAAGAGCCTGAACTGAAGACGCCATATTAGAGCATTTTTCCTGTATGCAATAAAAATCAGGCAAATCCTTTACTCGGGAGGAGTAGAGCAAAGACCTAAAAGGAATTCTGCAAAGGGAGCATCTATGGTCAAAACTATTACTTAAGTTAACTAAAAGTCTCTGTTCAGCGAGTGTCTGGGAAGACTTAAGTTAACTTTGAATTTTTTCTTAAATTATTCTAGCGACTTCAAGAGTTAAAGGACACTGGAGATATGATGTGACTTCCACGTCAGCACTAATCAAGTTTCACTAGTGATCAAAACGACATGCGACTGATACTTAGCTGATCGAAACGACACGTGGCTTTCGACTAACTGACACGTGTCGCTTCCATCAGAGATGAAAAGTTGATTATTGTTGATGTGGCAGTCACGTCACTTTTCCGGTGTGTTTTTGCTCTTGAAGTCACCAGAGTGACTTTATTGAGATAAAATTCAAAACTTATTAATTTTATTGAGATAGATTGAAGAATAGTGACCATTTTAAAACAACTATAAAAATTTAATGACCAACTGTATATTTAACTCGAGCTTAACAGGTAGTTGTTGATCCATGTGCATTTCGTATCTCTATTCATCATGTATGGACTTGGATGACTTACTTTGATCTTTTGGTTTTGGCCTAATATATTACCAGCTCCATGGACTTGTCCAAAATAGTAGATTGGCTCCCTGAATTTTGCAAGTGTCTCACCAGGTCCTTAAACCTATTTTGGTACAAATTGGGAAAAGCATGCAGTAATTGTAAGGTAAACTCAGCTGAGTAAAGCATAGAATTCTGAAACTACACTAACTGACAAGGCAATATAAGCTCGATCCAATTTTTTCTTAGACTACAAACGTACCTTTCAGATTCATTGATCGACCAAATATTAACCTAATGACGTATCATGTATGGTATTAATTGTATAATACAAAACTATCATCATAATAGAGTTGAATCATATCATCTGCAAACAAAAGAGAATAAGCACTAAACTAACAGTTCAATTTTCACACCATCAAACAACACGAAACTAACCGAAACATTGAGATTAGAGAATTAAATACCAGCAGCTGAATGCTAATAACACTATAGAGAATCTAATAACATTGAGACCTAAATTGGTACCTTTTTTAAACGTTAAGCCTATATTGGTGCTATTTTGTACGTTGAGCTTAAATTGATACTTCCCTAAAAAGCATAGGCCTATTTTGGCACCTTATCCCTTTAAACATAGGAGCTCTTTGATTCAGCCCCTGATTCGTTGATGTCTCCAACGACAATACACCATCCAAAAATAGCAAAAATTTCAAAATCTCACCCAAATTCATAGCAAATCCATTAATAGAAACCAGACCCAAATTCATTTGGGGAACAAGAACAAAGGTAGAATTTATTTGGGGAACATGATCTCTACCAACAAGAAATAAACTCATATTGACAAAAACATGACAAACACAATTTAGGATAAAATGGATCTTATGTTATTTTAAGTTTAAAAAATTATTCTGATCATTGTGCATATAAATATAAAGAAGCAAAATGGTTGCTTCTCTTACACCATTTTTCATTTCTTGTAAAGAAACATTTCATATAATCAAACCCTCTATTAACATAGCCAAATGTGAAAGAACATTGACACAAACTGAAATCACATATCAGGATGAAACTGAAGCAATCAGCAAGCACAAATATTATGATGAACATATCTGCAGCATGTACTAGGAAACTTCAATATATGTTATGCATCTTGCTGCATCAAGTTCAATGACTGATCAAACAGAGATCGAAAAATATGGTTCGAGATCAAACATGGATTGAAAAATAAAATTATCCCGACTAACAAACAACAAAGCCACATAATTAGTGCATTAAATACCTGGCCAGGTCTTAATTACTCTCCATAATAGTATACCTTGACAATCCTATCAAAATAATCCGCAAAAAGCTTTCCTTCCCAATACACCAAACAGCTCACAGCAGAACTACTTGTTATTGATCTGATCGTTCTGGTATCTACTTCAAAATCTGATTACATATATAGTGAGAACAAACTCTAATTTCACAACTTTAATTGTAAAATTGGGAAATAATTAGATTGGTGTGATTAAGGGGCAAAAAAGCAAAGAAGGGTATTTATACATGTACTAGTATTTATACATGTTACCCATATGACTATCATCTCCACTTTTTTCTATATATAAGACAAATATCTTCTTACAAACCAAAAAACAAACTTCTTTTGAATTTGAACTTACAGCAAAATATATATAATTCCAAACTATCCTAATTAAAGAGAGGATAATCATTTTGTCTTTGTATAGATTAGAAATGGGTGAAGTGAATTATTCAAGTTACAGAGGAAACATATTGATAGGTAGTCTTTGCTAGTTGTGTCTCCTTTCGACTGCATGCTTCTCTAAATAACATAACATGCTTTCATCAAAACATGTATATTTGCTTAATTACATAGCCAAAATCTGAATTTACTGATCTTCATCAGCATTTGATAGTAACCACATAAAGCAAACATCTTTGAGCCATGGAAACACATGCCATTAGTTATGCAAATTAGAAGGATTCACCAAAAGCACATGCTAGCAAGGTCAAATTAGCAAATCCTAGAAATAGGGGAATGTATCATAACGGAACATCAAAAGGGATCGTTTATAAGAGATGAAGATGAAGGTCATAATAACCAATTATACACAAACATACACACATACATACATGTTTTGTTGGCCTGTCTGTTGTAGAAAAGTTCAGTTAGTCATAAAAACAAACACTTGATGTGCATTTCAGAGTGCGAAAAGTTACCTGAAGCAATTATCTAAAATCATCTCTGTGAAACAATTTGAAGGAATTGACAAATCACAAGACCCAAACTGCCTAGTTCAACAATAATAAAAAAACTCCTTCACAAGATGAATCACCAATTTATGCACAAAAATGCATAATAGATGACATAAATTTATTATAGCCCAAAAATTCAGATCGAACTTACTAGAACTTGAATTCAAGAAGGCCATGAACAAATGGACAGAACTTGTTAGATCCACAAGTAAGGAGACTAATGCCATCTTGGATCTCCAGATCAGCCTGGAGAGAGAGAAAAAGACAACAAAAAGATTAAACATGTAGATTATGTATAAACCCTATAGGAAATATACATAAATTAGGGCCACAACAAGACAGGTAAACCATCGATTCAAAATATGGTGAACCTTAACTCCAACTTTAAAATCGATCCTCTAAGAGCTGAAGAAAATGAAGGAACAAAGACAACATATAAAGCAAAGTAGGAAAAGGGAGACCGTGGCTGCTCTAAGGTGTTGCCATCAACGCTTTGTTGAGAGGAGGAAAGAGATAGAAACTATTTGGAGATCTTTAGTTAGAGGAAGAAAGATGTGGAGATAGAAAAAGAGGATATGAAATTAGAAATGAGAAAGGGGGAATCGATTTTAGGTTTTGAGTTTTGAGCGCGAGTTAAATTTTTTGCTCTTTTTGCTCCCCTGCTTTTCTAAGTTCTGGTTGTCGCTTTTTTATTTTCGTACAACAATGACAGTCATTTATTCGAAGTGTCGTCTGATGCTTAAGTGACTTTTCCATCAAAATCGCGTTCTTTTGGGATGACAACATACTGTAACCGTAACGTCATCTGAGACGCGAACGCATTTTTTATTTCACCTTCTGATGACATAGAATTAAAATACTGTCACGAAACATATTCAGACGACACGAAAACAAATATCTGTCATGTATCTTATGTCATGTGAAAGGGAAAATGGCATAGTGAATAGTTCATGCTTTAAAGATATGGAGACACTATTTATATGGAGAGACGTTTCAGATTCTGATAGATCATAAGAGTTTGAAATATATCCTCACCCAGAGGGAGTTGAATTTGAGATAGAGAAGATGGATTGAGCTGTTAAAAGATTATGATTGCACGATAGATTTCCATCCGGGAAAGGCTAATGTAGTTGCAGACGCCTTAAGTAGGAAGAATTCTGATACGTTGAAAAAAATGAATCCCTTATAAGAAATGTGATCCATGGATGTTCAACTGAAAGTCGATGAGGTGACTGGACTTATGGCTAAGCTTACAACTGAAACTAGACTTGAGAGAGAGAATTAGATTGGCACAGATGCAAGATCCCTTCTTATAGAGAATGTATGAGAAAGTGAAACAAAGCAAGAAACCAAACATTACAGTTGAGGAAAATGGATTAATGGTGATGGGAAACCGAATTTGTGTCCCAAATGTGGATAATTTGAGACTAGAGATTATGAAGGAAGGACACAATGATCCCTATGTTATGCATCCTGGTATGACTAAGATGTATAGGAATTTAAGATCCTATTATTAGTGGCCTGCCTTAAAGAAAGATGTGGCAAAATTCATTTCCAAGTGTCTGACTTGTCAACAAGTCAAGATTGAACACCAAGATCCTGCTGGAAAGCTGAAGCCTTTAGCTATTCCAGAATGGAAGTGGGAATGGATTACTATGGACTTTGTAGTTGGCTTACCGAGGACTAAAAGGAAGCACGATAGTATCTGGGTGATTGTGGACCGATTGACAAAGTCTGCTCATTTTATACCGATGTGAAAGACTGGTCCAATGGACAAATTGACCAAGATGTACGTAGCTGAGATAGTGAGGCTGCATGGCATACCTATCTCTATTGTGTCAAACAGATATCCCCGATTTACCTCTAGATTCTGGGTTAGTTTATAGTTAGTTATGGGAACAAAGCTAAATTTCAGTACTGCTTTTCATCCTCAGACTGATGGGCAGTCCGAGAGGACCATTCAAACTTTGGAGGATATGATGCGAGCCTGTGTACTTAATTTTCAAGGAGATTGGGACATGTACTTGCCGTTGATTGAATTTGCTTATAACAATAGCTTCCATAGTAGTATTGGTATGACACTGTTAAGCCCAAAATATACCTAAAATATCATATATAAATACGTTAAATTTACATTGAAATCGTGCTAATTATATTCATTTAGAATACTTTTACGTCTTTATTTACTTCTTTGATGCAAGGTACTTAATTATTTGGTTAAATCCAAATAAGAGCTAAAACGGAGCTAAAACGGAGAAAAAACCTAAATTACGTGCCAAGAATATGTATCAATCAGGAGACCGACTCAAGGAGACGAGAAACAGTCGAGAGACGGGGAAGAAAGCCCCTATCGCGACTGAGATTTTCACCCCCTGTCGCGACTGAGATTCTCGGAATCTCATATGAGACAGCGAAGAATTCTGCACAGTTTTCACATGTTTAAATCCAAGAAACGCGTCTGTTCGTTTGGATAAAAGCGACCCTTCACCAACGGACACGACCCATCAATTACAACCCTTCACCAACTATAAATAAGTGATTCATTTCAGAAGTCAATGTTGGAAAATAGTTAGAGAAATTAGAGAGTTGTTATGTTGAAGAAACTCTGACTCAGAAATGAGTTAGATTAGTTTACATTTCTGTAAAAGCAAACTTGCTGTACACAAGTTGTTATTAGATTAGTTATAAACACAGTAGTATTAGTTTAGTTTCAAAGGTTGATCAGAGATAAGTTTTCATTCTAGTAGTGGACCTAGCGGTCTCTATTCTGAAGATTCAGCGAGAAGAACTAACGGCTGAAGCGCAAAGAGGTCTGACAAGCCTACGGAGTTTGAGGGAAAGATTGATAACCCGGATCTCAAAGTTTTCGTTAAAATGCTATCCATGTTTCTTCTTCTCTGTTAACTTGTGAAGATTCACAATTCGTTAATAATATATTTATTTTACTCAATATATTCTTCCTGTTGTTATTTTGATATTGTTCTGACAAAATGATTGCCAAAGTGATAAATTGGTGTTTTTATTAAAACGTTTTATACAATCATATTTATATAGAAACTTTGTTGAACACTTGAAAGAATTAGTTTTTATGGATGATATGATCGTTAGCGCGGCTTATCGGATATAAAATACTAATTTGATTAAGGTAGAAATCTGCTCCGATCCAGAGAGATTTCTACGGTTCAAAGCCATTTAATTGCATAAATTCTTGTATTATTACATGTTCATAATCTTACCAAAGTTATAGTTGCTTTCTTTGCTTAATGAAAATAAGTTTTATACCTTCTATTTATTCCAACTACGGAAGCATCTGTCTTGTAATCAAAATCTCAAGACAGAATTGTTCTCTAAATTCAATATAATATTCTCATCTAATCCTAATTTATCCGAACCAATACAATCAATTAAACGATTTTCTTTAGTTAAACCTAAAGACGTGAATAAAACTGAATTAAATAAGTTTTTAGTTAAAAAGCGTTCCCTGTGGGTTCGATATCTTTTATTACTACAAGCGTATACCGTGCACTTGCGGAAATCGCTCAACAAGTTTTTGGCGCCGTTGCCGGGGAACGCCAAATTTTTAACAAAAATTTATGTTTTTCGTGTTTTATTCCGAACCTTGGTTTATAATATATGTATTTATTCATTTTATAGTTTTTATTATTTATTGAGGATGGTCACTAGGACTAAATCCTCGTTGTTATTTAACGTTTGCAATTAGATGTTTGCAGATAAAAAATTCAAGTTTTTTCAAAGATAACCTGGAGATTTGATTATCAATGAAATTCACAGAAGGAGTCTATAGAAAAGAAATTCGGCTAGCAGATACATCATAGAAGAGAAAATTCTTGAAAAGCTTGTCAGGAACATAACAGATGGTTTTACCATAAAATTTTTAATCTCTTCTCAAACACATTTACCTCTTTTCTATACACTTAACCCTTCACCAAAACATCATTTCTCTTTGTAAAAAATTTATTTAATTCCTACATTACACCCAAATAATTTCTTCTTTTATCCTATCATTTCCTTAAACACCTACATATATCTCTCTAAGAAACAGCCGATCAACTCTTCTCAGACAGATGAGCAATTAGGATGAAATTATCTTATCCGCCAGGAATGAATTGTATACTTTTAATATAGTTTTGAAAGTTACGGTTCATGTGCGTAGTTTTTGTTCGAGGCCAGAACCAGAAGTTCGGGCATTCTACCGAAATCATTAGATCCTTAAATTGAGAAAACGCTAAAAAGAAAGCGCTAAAAAAATGCTAAAAAAAGGAAAAAAAAAGAGAAAAAAAAAATATAATAATGATTTCAAGTTGGGGGTACATTTCTACTTTCTTTTATTCCTGCTTGAAATTATTCCCAGGTAAGTAAACAGAACCATTATTTAGAACCGGTCTAAGTAATTGATTCTGTCTATGAAAATTAATTTATTTAGTTTTCATATTTTTAATTTTTAGTTTTTCTTGTCTTTTGTTCATAACTTTTATTTATATTTATCTTTATTTTTAATTTCATTTTTTTTATTATTATTTTTTATTAGTTATATAATTAATCTTTATTTTTAGTTTTGTGTACAAATAAGTTTTGTAAAATAAAATTCTAATTTAGTCATGTTTTGAAATTTATTTCATAAAGTATTAAGTGTTTTTGAAATTTTTTTAGAAATCACTATAGAGATTCCAGAAATCTCAGTTGAGATTTTCAGTCAGTTTTGTCCAAAAGGTATAAGTTTGACACCTTTTTATTCTCCACAGACACAACCTTTCACTTATGTAATCTATATATTCCTGTAGGTTCTGAATTCTTTCATTTCATTTCATTTCTTTCAGATTTCTGAAATTCTTTCTTCAATTCTAAATTCCTACAAACACCATCTTATTTCACAAACATGACCAAATCTCTGAAAAATGTTAGGAAGAACGCTTCTGCTCGTAGCAAGCGCGTTGATATATCTTCACGCTATGGAGCATGGTTTCCCATCTACAATGCAGATGAGGGAAGACGCTATTTGCAATTTAGATATGCATAATTTTGTGGCATGCTGTATCTGGACGAGTTCCTGAATGAAGAACTCGGGGTCAGCGATGATATGAATCGCTATCTGACAAACTTAGGATGGACCAAGTTTGCATCCATGAAGTTTCCTATTATTGGAAACTGGGTACTAGCGTTTCTGTCTACCGTTCATTTCGTCAATACGAGGCGTGTTCATCTCAGTTTTCGATGTGAGGGTAAGATATTCACTTTTGGATATCCTGAACTTCACTATTGGTTTGGTTTTCCACCACGGGACACCACTCCGCATCATCCTGGCAGAGATATGACTTTTACAGATATCTGAAGAATGTTGACGGGATTTTGGGGATTCAATCCATGTCTTGCCTACAACAAATCAATAAATTCTAACTTCATGCTGTTTTTGCACAAATTTCTCTGTCATAGCCTATTTGGTCGAGTCCGAAGCAGTGTCGTTCAGGGATACTGATTTGTATGTGCTAGGTGATATTTTCCAAGGTAACACAGTTAATTCCTCAAAGATTTTGATGGAGGGATTAGTTGCCGTTTTCCGTTCGAAGAATCAGACAATAGGGTTTGGGAATATTATATGTGGAATCATTTTGGGTTCCAAGGGATCAATTTCTGTTCCTTGGACTGATAAGGAACCATTTCCCATAATGAATTACGAGTTTCAGGAAAATGAGGGACTTGTAAAGAGAGAGTTTCGTTCTAGTCCAAAATTTCTTTCTCCTGTAGAAAGGGAAATCTTCATACAAGCGAAGATTAACAGGGCCAATGCACGATGTATTCCAATTCATAGGGATACTGTTTAAATTTATAATGTTTGATTGTAAATTCTGTACATATGATTGATGTTCATGTATATAGATCTATTTCTTGTGTATATATGTTTAATAAGCAATTCATATACATATGTCATTATGATTAATTAAGTGCATTAATTCTTTCATTTATTTCTTTTAATTAAGGAACAACCTTTGGGTTTCCTTCTATTTAATGTTTCAGTTTTGTTTTTGTAGTTTCAGGAATTAAAACTTAGCATTAATGTTACTTAATTACAAGAGGATTCGAATTAATCATGTTGATATTGTCAAAAATATCAAATTTTTAGTCAAAAATTCCAGAGTCTCAGTTGAGATTCTGAAATCTCGATTGAGATAGCAAGAAACAAATTTTTCAGCAGCTTTTATCCTCCTGGAGTGCTTGCTGTCGCTACTGAGATTTTGAAAATCTCAGTCACGACACGCGACTGGTATGACGGGAATGGGACAGATTTTTTGCAATATTTCCTATTTCTACTCTAATTACTTACCTATTCATAAATCCTAATCAATACCAAATTCTTACACCTATTTATATCACCTATATTTACACAAATCAATCATCTTTTACTTTGTCCAACACAAAGATTCACTCACCTTTCCCATAAATCTTTACCCTATTCATCTTCTTCTTCCCTAAATCACCACCATTATCTTTTACTCTTCCTTTCATTCTTTCAAATTTCTTCATCTCTTTCACCAAATTTCACACAACAAAAATGCCTAGACAAAAAACCATTGCTAACAAAACCAAAGCCACTGAAGTCAATAGATTACGGGTTCAATATGGAGCACCGTTCGATATTGCGACGGAGGCCGAAGGACGAAAATTTCACCGTTTTTCTAATAGCGAAGTGGTGTTCGTCGACATGCCTTTCCTTGACACCGAAACGGTAAACATATTTTCTTTCACCGACCGTATTGATGAATATCTATCCGTTCTTGGTTGGACAAGATTTGCTAGTATGCGTTTTCCTAGTAATAAATCACATATTTTGGAATTTTTGGTCACTCTCATTTATGATAAGAAGGTATTATCTCTTTTCGAAACAATGGGATTCGTTTTGAAGTCGGGAATGCGGCAATGAACCGATGGTTTGGTTTTCCTACTCGGAATTTTTTCCAAACCAAAGACTTTTAATGCACACACGGTTTGGCACACTTTAACCGGTTTAGATGTTTTTCATCCGAAGAACACTTCTAGTAAGTTACTTAAGGATAATTGTATCTTTTTATTTCACAAATTTTTATCCTTCTCTTTATTTGGTCGGGTTGAGAGTTCAAAGGTGCAAATCCGTGACTTATTTGTGCTAGATTGCATTTTTAAGAATTTGACCATTGATAGTATTGGAATAATATTTACTAATTTGGTCCGAGCTTCCGCTTCCCTCAATAAGCAAGGCCAATGGGTAATTTAATTACCGGCATTGTTTTGGGTGCTCGGGGTGAATTAGCGGATTATCAAAAATATGCCTCATGTTGGTTTACCTTCCTTGGATATCACGGCACTTCAAAAAGCCAATTTATCTCCTATGAGGATCGTACGAGACGTGTTTTTGCTACCTTGGGTGGTGAAGCTTCAAGTTCTCATGGTTTCGGTACCCAAGATGACGATGAAGAAGATGATGAGGGATTTGATGATGAAGAGGAGGAGGACAATGTTGATGTTAATACCAACGAGCAAGCAAATGTGGAACCAAATGTTGATGACCAAGTTGGATGGCAACGTGTGTTGACACAAATGAACGAGAATAACCGTCAAATGAATTTGCGGTTAGATGAAGTCGTTGCCAACAATATCGAAATGAGTTCGAGGATAAACATGGTGGATGCCAATATCACTACTTTGAGATGTGAGCACAAATCTACTCATCGCCGGTTGCTATCTTTCTTCCGACGCTAAGGAGTTGAGACTACGCCATCCCCACCGGGTTCACCTTGATAGGTTTTATCCTTTCTATCTTTCACTCATTTTCGTTACACTCTTTCTCATTTTGTTTCGTACCATTATCTTTATTATTATGTTTGAATGTTCTCGTACCATATTTTTAATTCAAATTCGTATGATTTAATTTCGTACTATTTTTCGTGTTTTATCGCTTTTTGCACCAATGAGGATATGGTCCAAATTAATTAAGTGTGGGAGAAGATATTTCATATGCTATTTATTTTAAGTACGAATGAATGCAACGAATGAGAATGAATGTTATTTATTTAAGTATAAATACATGTTGTTATTAATGTTTAAGTAAAGTATATAATGCAACATTTTTCAAACAAGAAATGCAACATTTTTATATTAAGTGCAACATTTTTCAAAAATAATGACAATTTTTCATAAACATTTTTTTAAGTATATATATTTCATATGTTTCAAACACTTTAACTTTCAAAAATAATGTTAAGCATATTTTAAGGTTATCATTATCGTTAGAAATAATATTTCTATACGGGCAATATTTTTACAAATATTTTTACAAATCTCCGATACGATTTTATCAAAAACGTCTCGAGTAAATGTATATAAGTAAAATTTCTTTAGTTTCAAATCTCTATTTTATATCATGAATTCATGATAAATATAAATCTTATTTTCAATTTTCAATTAGGTTTATAGGCATAAATCAAACTAACAACTTTAGCTTTTTAGCTCGGTATGATTTTCGTCTTACATTAAAAACCAATTGAAGTTTTTAAGGAAACTTTAGCCATAATACATGTTGAATTTCAAGTCAATATAGGATGAATGTGCTATTTTTCTTTCCCAATTTTATTTTTACATTTTAATTAAATCAAGTAGTCGTATTCTTAACTTTTGGCCACGATTGAGACCACCCTTATCACAATCGAGGTATGAAAGGTAAGAACATTAAGTACCGTTTACTTTTGGCCACGATTGCGACCACCCTTATCACAATCGAGGTATGAAAGGAACGTTAGAAATTAAAGCAAAATTAAACGTGTTTAAAGTTTTAAGTAACGATTGCGTCCACCCATGGCATGGTCGGTACCTCTTAAACGAACACAAAAGCAAATTAATTCATATAAAGTCACGGACGAGACCACCCTTATCACGGGCGTGACTAAACAAATATATTAAACCTAAGTCCTTAATAAATCTATATTTGTAATAGTTTAGGTTTGGGAAAGGAAATTTTGTGCTTTAAATGCCTTGAGACGAAAGATTCGAAAACATGCGTGCTTACACCGTCCCGAATACTTCAATATAAAAATTGAAATACAAGACGAATGATATATCTCTTTTACACTAGCTAGTTTGATACTTTGCCTATAAAATTACCATGGAAGTTTATCTTTCGGTTTAACTAATTTAAAGAGGAATGTATGGATATATGTTCTATTTTATAAAGAGATTGATTAAAGAATAAATTCAGTGAAATTTTGCTCGGGACTAGCAAAAGCTTAAGTGTGGGAGTTTGTTAAGCCCAAAATATACCTAAAATATCATATATAAATACGTTAAATTTACATTGAAATCGTGCTAATTATATTCATTTAGAATACTTTTAGATCTTTATTTACTTCTTTGATGCAAGGTACTTAATTATTTTGTTAAATCAAATAGGAGCTAAAACGGAGCTAAAACGGAGGAAAAACCTAAATTACGTGCCAAGAATACGTATCAATCAGGAGACCGACTCAAGGAGATGAGAAACAGTCGAGAGACGGGGAAGAAAGCCCCTATCGCAACTGAGATTTTCAGTATCTCAGTCGCGACATACAAACACCAGTCACGGAAATTTGAAGTTTTCAGCTCGCCCCTTCACCCCCTATCGCGACTGAGATTCTCGGAATCTCATATGAGACAGCGAAGAATTCTGCACAGTTTTCACAGGTTTAAATCCAAGAAACGCGTCTATTCGTTTGGATAAAAGCGACCCTTCACCAACGGACACGACCCATCAATTACAACCCTTCACCAACTATAAATAAGTGATTCATTTCAGAAATCAATGTTGGAAAATAGTTAGAGAAATTAGAGAGTTGTTATATTGAAGAAACTCTGACTCAGAAATGAGTCAGATTAGTTTACATTTCTGTAAAAGCAAACTTGCTGTACACAAGTTGTTATTAGATTAGTTATAAACACAGTAGTATTAGTTTAGTTTCAAAGGTTGATCAGAGACAAGTTTTCATTCTGGTAGTGGACCTAGCGGTCTCTATTCCGAAGATTCAGCGAGAAGAACTAACGGCTGAAGCGCAAAGAGGTCTGACAAGCCTACGGAGTTTGAGGGAAAGATTGACAACCCGGATCTCAAAGTTTTTGTTAAAATGCTATCCATGTTTCTTCTTCTCTGTTAACTTGTGAAGATTCACAATTCACTAATAATATATTTATTTTATTCAATACATTCTTCATGTTGTTATTTTGATATTGTTCTGACAAAATGATTTTCAAAGTGATAAATTGGTGTTTTTATTAAAACGTTTTATACAATCATATTTATATAGAAACTTTGTTGAACACTTGAAAGAATTAGTTTTTATGGATGATATGATCGTTAGTGCGGCTTATCAGATATAAAATACTAATTTGATTAAGGTAGAAATCTGCTCCGATCCAGAGAGATTTCTACGGTTCAAAGCCATTTAATTGCATAAATTCTTGTATTATTACATGTTCATAATCTTACCAAAGTTATAGTTGCTTTCTTTGCTTAATGAAAATAAGTTTTATACCTTCTATTTATTCCAACTACAGAAGCATCTGTCTTGTAATCAAAATCTCAAGACAGAATTGTTCTCTAAATTCAATATAATATTCTCATCTAATCCTAATTTATCCGAACCAATACAATCAATTAAACGATTTTCTTTAGTTAAACCTAAAGACGTGAATAAAACTGAATTAAATAAGTTTTTAGTTAAAAAGTGTTCCCTATGGGTTCGATATCTTTTATTACTACAAGCGTATACCGTGCACTTGCGGAAATCGCTCAATAGACACCATATGAACCACTTTATGGGAGACCTTGTAGAAGTCCAGTTTGTTGGGATGTTGAGGGCATGAGACAGTTAGAGGGACCTGAGTTAGTTCAGGAAACAGTAGAGAAGATAAATGTGGTGAAGAAATGCCTTAAAGCAGCTCAAGAACGACATAAGACTTACGCAGATCAACACAGGAGAGAAATGGAGTATGAAGTTGGGGACAAAGTATTTCTGAAAGTATCTCCATGGAAGGGGGATAGTATGTTTTGGCAGACAGGGAAAATTGAACCCAAGGTTCATTGGACCTTATGAAATTATTGAACGGATTGGACCATTGGCATACAGGTTAGACCTTCCAAGTGATGAACTATCTCAGATTCATAATGTTTTCCATGTATCCGTATTGAGGAGGTATAATTCGGACCCGAGTCATATGATTCCCGAGCCGGAGATCGAGGTTGTAAATAAGAATCTGACAGTCAAAGAAAAGCCAGTAAAAATTTTGGAGAGACAAATACGAAAGCTTAGGAGGCGAGAAATGCCTATGTACGAGTAAGGTGGAGTCACAACAAGTCGATTAGAGAAGCAACTTGGGAGCTAGAAGAAAACATGATGGAACAATAACCGTATCTATTTGCACATGCAGGTATATAAATTTCGGGGTCGAAATTTCTTTTAAGGAGGGTAGAACTGTAACATCCGAATAATTAATTACAATTAATAAAATAATAATAATAATAAATAAATAAATAAATTGAAGAAATGAAATAAGTTTTCGTGTAAAACAAAAACAAGAGGAAAAGAAATAAACCAAAGTTATGGGACCATTCCAATGTTTGTATTATTATTAGTTATATTATTATTATTATTATTATTATTATTATTATTATTATTATTATTATTAGGTTGAGTTGGTTCTTGTAATATATTTCCAGAACCAAACCTTTCTCTATCCACAGTTTGAGTTTTATTTTCTTTTTATCTCCTAATTTCTCTCGTAACTCCTTATTCCGATCAACTTTTAAAGCGGAAATCATACCATTAAATTAATTATTCCGTAAGGAAGATTTTGAGATCACTATTCATATTTTTTGACCAAAAAGTATGGTGATCAGAACAGATATTTTTCACCAAAAAAGTGCTAGATCTCGACCTTCTAGGCGATTTTAGTAGTGAGAAAAGTGTATTTTTGGACTCCTCTGAACGTTGGCTATCTCGTGGTAGCCTCAGTTTGTATTTCCGACAAGTCTGATGAGATTCCGGCGAGAATCCAGTGAGCGTTTTTCCAAGCAAAATTTTACCCTTTGTATAGGTTCCAATATATATGATGGTTTTTATAAATTATTAGTCTTCTATGATAATTGAATATTTAAAGGGTTAGAATTTTAGATTTAAGTAGATGGTTATTGATTAATTAGATTGAGTTGGAACCTTAATTAATATCGTGGGGAGGGCTTAGGAACATTCCGAACATACATTACATATCTATCATTTTTCCTAAACACGAATTAATTATAGGAATGCATTGTTATATTTATAGGAGAGGAAGAAACGGGTGAACAAGAACTCGAACAATTTGATTAGATTGGAACAAGAGGTAATCATAATTATTAATATTTATATGTTTATATATATATCTATATGTGAATTGTTCAAAGAAATATATTTGTGTGAGGTGATGATGAAACCATGCTATGGATTGTTATATGTGCATAAACTTGCTATGATTATTATATGCTATGGATTATTGTTCCAGGAAAAGTGAATTATGTATATAGTTGTGATGTTTGGAAAAACTTGCTAATTACGATGATTGAGTTGTTTTAGTCTTGGCTGATTAGATGGTAAAGAATAATTATTATTTAGTTGGATAGAATCAAATTTAAAATCATAGATTACGCAACGAGGGGATATATAGATGTCTGAAATTTGGAGATGGCTGTGCTTAAATTCGCAGATGATGCATATTATTTTGATCATATGTTGAAGTAATTATTTTACAAGGTGATTGCCTATGGTAGAATAACAATACGTCTCATTTTAAAATCTCACTTAATTAGCTAGCTTAAGTGGATAGGTACAATGGTCTGGAGGTTTGTTGATACTCTGATCACAGGCACTTGGGTATAGTGTTACTTTACTCTAATTGAATTTGTACTGTGTCCTGAAACTGGGGGCGATAGCAGTACCGTATTATTTGGATAATTATTATAAGGTTAAAAGGATACATGTCCTGAAACTGAGGGCGATAGTGTATACCTACGATTGAATATTGTTAACCATGAGACCATTGAACATATTTCACTTAGGTTTAGCCAGGGCCCTTAAAAATAAATATATTAACTTTAGAATATTATTTATAGTCAAAAGTTTGATTTGTTATTTTATCTGGTTAAATATAATAGGTGTGAATGATATGTATTTATATATGTATATGTATAAATATTTGTAATTATGCTTATTGAGTAGGCATCTCACCCCTTGCCATATTTTTCAGGCTAGGTTCAGAGGTTCTCCTATTTGCTAGATTTTCAGGGTTACCATGCGTTCAGGCTGGCAAGCATAAGTGTCTCATTCCCATTAGCAATTTTGTAGACATTCATTAGGATTTATTATATTATTGGTTTTGATTATTTGCTTAAATTTAAGTGAATATTGTTGATAGATTAAATTATTTGGTTGGTTATTTAACCTTTTGGTTACGAGGTTTTGATAGAAAGAAATAAATGGAGAGCCTATATGTAGTTATGTTGGTGTTTATGCTTAATTATGATAATTGTTTGGTTTCCTATGCGTTTTCAATATGACCCGAGACGGGGGTTACATAATTAGACCGTAATTTGTGTAGTTATATCACTTTTAAATCTTATTTACGTTATATATATATATATTTTTATCTCTCTCTCTCTATATATATATATATATATATATATATATATATATATATATGGGAGGGATCAAGTGAGAACCCTCCCTTAGATGAGGACACTTTGATAGGTGAGAACCACCTAAAACTACACCGTTTAACTCAATACTATAACCACCTGCTATTCCAATCAACAAATCGCGCAATCACTCACACCAAAATCACGATCAAAAAACGCTCAAATCTCTCACATCTTCTCCATCACCGTTCTCCATCATCGTTCTTCATCAGCGATCTCAAGCATCTTCTTCATCATCGTTCTCCGTCATCTTCTCCGTCATCGTTCTTCATCATCGTCAATTAGATCGACCTCCTTCATCATCGTTCCGTCATTAAACACTCCAAAAATAATCTGAAATCGCAAATCAGATTAAGAAAAAACGATCTACAGTCAAAGAAATAGCATCAATTAGGTAATTTTATCTCCAACAACTATAAATGAATATTAAATTGTGTTCTGTTTTTTATGTTTATAATTATTCAGATATTGCTTAAATCTGAAACAGATTGGAAATCATTCAGATTCTATTCCGAAACAATGGAATTGCATGAAATAATAGACAATGATCTACAGGAGAATGATGATAACCATGAAATTTCTCTGTCTTCAACTATTGAAAGAGGTACATGTGTTCTTCATAATTTCTCTGTTCTTCATAATCTAAAAAATCTTGTTCTAAATAATTGTTCATGTGTTCTATAGATATTAGTACATATTATTCGTTTTTTATTTATACTTAGTTGTAAAAATTGTTGAAAAAATAAAATTGAGTATATTGAAATATAGAGTTCACTACGTTCTTCAAATTGTACCTCATGTTCTAAACAATTGTTCATATGTCCTATATATTATCACATATGTTCCAAAATTGCACTTAAATGCAGTGTCACATGAAGAGCAGCCAAATCATTCTTCCACTGCAATTATATCCTACACTCCACAAGTAGAAATTGTCCTGACTCCTGGAGGAACAAAAGAATGGAAGTCATGTTGCTCTCCGGAAAAAATACCTATTGTAGGAACAAAATTTAATACTATTGATGAGGGTATTGAATTTTACAAAGCATATGCCACTGAAGCAGGATTTAATATTAGAAAATCTACAGTGAAAAAAAGAAAGAACACAAATGTTGTGATTTTTTAATACTGTTTGTGCAATAAAGCATGCCATAAGCAGAAAAAAAATGTTGAAGATACTGAAGGACATAAACCGAGAAGAAGATTAATCACACGTGTTGGATGCCAAGCACAAATTGTTTTAAAGTACTGCAATGATGGAAAATATATTGTCTTTCGTTTAAAAGAGGAACATACACACCCACTTTACAGTCCACGCTGTATGAAATTTCAAAAACAGGGAAGAAAACTGACAATACTACACAAGAAGTTGATTGTTGATAATTCTAAGGTGAGTCATATTCTAAATTTACTTTCCTAACAACATCTACAATGTTTTCAAATTGTATTTACTTTCTTTATAAAATCTGTTCATGTGTTTTGTGTAGATGAATGTCGGACCCGTAAGAACATACAGGCAAATAAAAGAAAATGTAGGAGGATACAACAATGTAGGAGCATCTAAGTAAGATTTCAAAAACTTCCACAGAGATTTAAAGGCTTACATTTATGAGTCAGATGCCCAAATGTTTATTGACATTTTCAGCAAGAAAAAACTTCTATGGTCTGCTTTTTTTTTCGACTTTGATATGGATGAAGACGATCATCTCTGCAGAGCTTTATGGGAAGACCCCATTTGTAGAAAGAATTATGCTCTATTTGGTGATATGGTATCTTTTGACACAACATACCAAACAAACAGGTATAATATTACATGTACCAATTTCTTATTCCAATGTTCTAAATATTAATTGGCATGTTCTAAAATCTTATTGACATGTTCTAAAATCTTATTCTTATATTCTTAAAAAGTTTTCTTATTTACAAATATTTGTATATTATTTCCACAGATATAACATGATCTTTGGCCCCTTTACTGGAGTAGACCACCACAAAAAATGTGTTACATTCGCTGCTTGTTTCATTGCTAAAGAAGATATTGCATCATTTGAGTGGGTTTTCAAAACGTTTCTTAACGCAATGGGAAGCAATGAAATCTACATGCTTAATAACATATCAAGATCCAGCAATGAAGATTGCAATAAAAAATGTTTTCCAAAAAACAGAACATAGATTCTGCATGTGGCACATTATGAAAAAGATGAATGATAAAATAGGTAAGTCTTCCAAAGCATTGTTTACAATTAAAAATTTTAATACTTGATTGTTCTACTATATGTTTTGATCACGTATTAAATTGTATGTTCCAATATATTATTGGCATGTTAATTTTTTTTATATATAATGAAGATACTTACTGGTTTTTTTAATAGGTCGTGCAATTATGCAAGAAACCAATTTCTTAAAAAGGATTCAACCAATTGTCTGGAGTGTTGAGATTGAACCTGAAGAATTTGATGAAAAATGGAAAGCAGTCATTTCAGAGTTTAATTTGGAAAAACATGAATGGCTAGGTCAAATATTTGAAATCAGAAAAATGTGGATTCCAGCGTACTTCAGGGACTTATTCCTAGGAGGAATTATGAGAACTACATCAAGGTCAGAGAGCGAGAACAACTTTTTCACTGCTTTTACAAATTCTCATTTAAGTCTTGTAGAATTTTATTTGAGATTTGATAGTGCAATGGATGCACAAAGGCATAACCAAGCTCACAATGACAATGATGCCAAACATAAAAGACATGTATGCAAAACACCAATGGGTATTGAAAGACATGGAGCTGATGTTTATACAACTACTGTCTTTTATGAGTTTCAGGAAGAGGTTTATAATGGTTCTTTCTTTTGTGGAATAGACGGATTCTATAAACAACCTCCTTTCAAAATTTACACTATCAAAGAGCAAAGGACATCAAAAAACTTTCAGGTTATGTACAGCAACATTGAAGACGAAACAAAATGTTCGTGCAAGAAGTTTGAAAGACAAGGCTTACCATGTAGACACATGGTGTGGGTTTGGAAGGCAAAAATGCTTGAATCAATTCCTAACAGGTATGTTCTTAACAGATGGACTACATTAGCAACAAGTCAAAAAAACATTAATCTGCACAGAAATCTTATGGAAGAATGTGCTGCTACAATTGATAAGAAAACATTGCTGAATCAACTATGGTCAGGGATTAATGTTTGTGTCTATTTAGCTCAAGGTAATGAGGAAAATATAAAGGATCTTGTGAAGAAGTTTCAAGGAATCAGAATGGATTTAGAAGCTAACATCACTCAAAAGACACTGAGAAAAACAGAACTCTTACAAAAAATCAAGACATTGAAATGTTGATTGGAACTAGTGTACCAACTGAAATTAATGTCAAAGCACCAAAAATATCAAAGAACAAAGGTACAGGTGTACATATTCCAAAAGGAAACGGTGATAAAAGATTGAAGAGTGAAAGAGAAAGCTGTTGAGGAAAACCAGAAAAAAAAGAGGTTATGCAGAGTCTGTAATCAGCTTGCTAACCATGATAGCAGAAACTGTCCAGAAAAATAGAACAACTAATCTCTTATATTGTTTAGAACATATGATAAATTTTTTAGAACATATGATACATGTATTAGAACAACGATTTAATATTTCCAATATACAATTTATTGTCACAGAATTATTATTTTTTCTATGTAAGAAGCTGAAAATTTCTTATTTTTATTGCTCTAAAATTTGTTATTTTTATTTCTCTATCTTTTTACCCATATTTCATTCAATGACATAATTAACATATTTCAAAGTATTATAAGTATAATAATTATTTCATGTTCCTCTATCTTTTTATCTATATTCCATCCAATTTATGACGTGTGCCATAATTATCATATTTTAAGTATTACAAATATGATTATTATGACATGTATCAAAATGAATCTAACATGTTTATAGTGGATATAAACATGTATAACAGTAAAAATTAACTTCAAGCTTCTCATTCTATTCTAATGAATTTCCATATGATTACAATTTTGTTAAACAAGCCTCTAAGCTGCACACCTTTCCACTCTAAACAAATATATCCAATCTACACTTCATTGTTGTTATCAAAATCGTGTATGTTCCAAAAAATATGTTTTATGTTCCAACAAATATGACTTATGTTCTAACATATATAACATGTTAAAAAATAAAACACAAACTTTGCCAACAGAAACTTCTACAATATATTTTACAAAAATTACAATAACTATCCCATATATATTACAAATTATAACTAACTAAACTAATAATACTAGTGTTCATTCTTCCATTTTAATGTCTTCCCATTAACAGCAGCAACTTCTTTGTTTCCAAGATCTGACAAAATCCTCCAACAGAACTCAACTCTAAAATTCTTCAACGGATCAACCTGCAATATTACAAAATCAATATTACTAATATTCTCAAAATAATAACATCAACCTATCATAAAAAAAAATTAAAAAAAACTCACATTGTTATCTCCAACTCCAATATCCCATTTATCAACATCTTGTTCAAAATATAATTCCATATGCTTCATAAGGAAAACACCACAATCATCATTGTTGGTTGTGTCTTTCCACTTCAACTTCAAATGTCTTGCACTATAAGCACTGATATCATTCAAACATTCAGAGCTTTCTCTTTTAATATAAAGTGAATATGCTTTCACCTGGAAAACATAAAACAACATCTTATGAATATTAAAACATATCATAAACTATTCAGAACATACAGTTAGTTTTTCAGAACATGATAATAAATATATAGAACACAATAACAAAACTAAAAAACAGTTGAGTAATATTACCAAAGCCTTTGCAAAACCCTTATATTTACTAGAAGGTTGAACACCTTTCTCAAGAGCCTTGTTATCAATAACATCTATTTTTCCAGTAAAATGGTTGATAACAAAAAGATAGAAATGTGCAGCATGAACAACCGGAAAGAACACCTAAAAAGATAAACCATTAGCAATCATAATAATTTCAAACAAAAATTACAGTAAAACACAATTTACTTTTAATATAATTACCAACTGATAATTTTGTAAACTATCTACTTTAGCCTCACGAAGTTCATAACTAATCCTCTCAAAAAAAGCATCGTGTCTATCGCTGTACTTAGTAGATCCAGGAACTCCCTTATCTGTACATAGTAACAACTATACAAAAATACAACATTCATATTAATATAATCCAATTTCTTTTTAACAAAAAAAAAATATCAAAAAGTAAAAACACATACAAATGGTACAGTAGAGAAGAAGAATCTGTTCGCAGCAATTTGACCCCTGCTCTTCCTTTCACCATTCAATATTTGAGACCACGCATCAACAACATTACAAACCAAATGATTCTTTCCTGACAAGGTCATAATCTCCTCTCTATTGATTGTGGACAAAGAATCACTATACAACAACTCACTTCAAAAAAAGCAAACAGAATAAAATAAAAACAATAAGTATATCTTAAAGAAAATTCAAATTAACACAAACAACATTCAATTAAGATCTTACTGTGGGTCTCCATTACAGAAAGCATATTCCACCAACATTCTCCTCGAACCAAGCATATTATTTAGTAAATGCTCAGACTCAACCAAAAATGGAGACTGTAGATACACAGGCAACTTTGAAATCCTTTTTGCACGATTTCCAACACCACCTTCTTCCACTTCCTCACCTACATCTTTCTCTACTCTCCTATTAACAACATAAAAAAATAACAAAAAGGAAAAAAAATTAACCATGTTCCAAAACAGAAAACACATACTCTTAAATTCTATTCTCATGTTCTAAAATATAAACCATATGTTCAAAAAACACATACAGATATTCTAAATTACAAAAATTCTTAAATATCACTTACATTGCATTACTATTAGAAACATCATCAGTAAAACAGTCATCAAGTCCAGTAACTCCTACTCTTACCACTTCTTCCACAAACTCTTTCCGAACTTCATCCAAATCAATTTGACTATATTTCATACCACACCTACTTTTCCACTACAAAATATAAAAAAATTAATACCATAAAACAAACTATAATTTCAAAATAATGCAACAAAACATTTATTATAAGTGGACTATACCTTTTCAGCAAACTTCAAATCATTCTCCATCACAATATCTCTCATGTACCGCATTACAAAAAAACCACATGTTTTATGATCTTTCTGCTCTGGCACACCCTACAACACAACAAGCACAACATTAAAATCATGTACATCAATCTAACCTTTACGTTCTAAACAATTTCACACATGTACAAAACCAATATACAAATTAAGAGTTACCAAAAGTGCAGTCCATTTGACTTTAATTTGATCATTCCCAGAGTATAATAGAATAGCGCTGTTAAAATGAAATTCATTAAAATCAGGTACATAATCTTAATCTTAAAACATAATTATATATCAAATAAACTATAAAACAAAATATAAACAAAAAACATACTCATTCACAACATCCATCCATATATCTGCCCTTGGCAAACGCCTTCTCAACGGATCCAACCAATAAGCTCTAAAATTAGTCAAATCGATAACTGACAACGTCCAGTGTCCACTGAAAATAATACTATTATTATTTCAAAATAAAGAAAATTACTTACAAAAATATTAAATAAAATAACTAAAATTTCATACCCTGTATTATATGGACACAAAAAGATAGACTTATCCATCGTGGACATCTTCAATCGATTCATCAACTCATATGAGTGCTGGCTTACTGTTTTAGTACTTCCAATTGAATAAGTGTAATAAGGATCGACAAAATAAAACAATTTGTCCATTCCTCTTTTCTTCAACAAATTAAACAAGTAGCTACATAAAAACACAAAAGTACATAGTAAGAATCAACTACAACTAATATAAATAAAACTATAATATTTCAAAAACAAAATACCTCATATAGAAAATTATAACGTTGCAAGTTATCTCTCCCATATGAACCAAAGAATATATATCATGCCTCAACAATAATGCTTTAGCAGCATGTCCAAACAATTCTTCACCAATAACATAGCTAACAAAATTGCCTTTCACCAACTCGGAATTAGCCCATTTGCACAGACTCTGTAACTTATCTGGAATATTTCTAGGCAAAGCTTGTAAATCTACATCCACAACATCTTCTATCATCACGTTATCAACTTCATCATCAACAACAAACCTGTTGACAAAACAAACCACCTTAAAACATAAAAAAGCAATAAGATAATCAGAAACATAAAACCTATGTACTAAACAATAAGGCATATGTTCTAAAATATAACAAACATTAAAAAAAATAAAAAAAATATAAAATAATTCTTATCACATACATTACTTCAGGATCAGAATTATTCTTCACATCTGCAACATCCACTTTCTCAACAAAATTTTTTGTTTGTGTAGATCCACCTTCAGCTCCAACAAAATCATGCAACTCTTGACTCAACAAATTAAAATTTGGACAAGAATATTTTTCTTCAGATTTCTTCATTAGAGTTTCACTTTCTCTCTGATCTTTCTTCTCTCTTTTTATTCTTTCAACTAAAGCATCTATCTCATCAAAAAATTCAGAATTAAGATAAGGATGACTATCTTGACTAGACAAATCACATTCAAAATCTCCAGTCATTCTTGTATCTTTTTTACTTTCAGCTTTGTTCTCATTAACAACTTCTTCTTTCCCTCCTTCACTTTGACTAACTGGATCTTCATTGCCTCGAGTATATTTACTCTATAAACTCTTTATCACATTACCCATCTCAACGCTTGTACCATCTTCACCAAAAACAACATTAGCTTCTTTCAACATAACATACATTTCATTAACTTTAGAACCCAGTTCTTTAGCTAATGATTGGAACTTAGAAAGAAATTCCTGCATATACAAAACCAAAATTAAAAAACAGGGCAAGTTATAAATAATAGTAAGCATGTTCTAAAATTTAATAAACATGTTCTAAAATTTAATAAGAATGTTCTAAAATTTAAAAACAAAGGGAAAGCTATAATAACGTACAAAAATTTCTGCTGGTCCACTAGAAGAAGCTTCTCCACATTCCTTCTTATTGCCAACTTCAGCATCTTGTTTATCTTCATTCCTATTCACTGCTTCTCTTTCCAAATTTCCTTCATCCCCATACATACCTTCTCTTACCAAGTTTTCTCCTACCAATATTCTATTTAACACAATCCCACTTCCAAATCCCCTCAATTTCTCCAAAGCCATCCTCTTTTGAATTCGTTCTTTATTCCAAACAGATATCAATGGATAATCTCTTGGATTAACAACATTAGCTCGTTGAAGCCTATCAAAATAACTTATCTACAAAAAAATAACAAAAATGAACAAGTTAAACACAAATTAAAAAATAAACAACCAACAAATATTGTCAAACACATAATAAAAAAAATATATACTTACCAACAAGAAAGGAAGGGGACCTGTGAAAAAAGTAGGACTCCTCTTCCAATCACTGACAGAATCCAACAAATGCTTATATGCAAAAGAACACTAGTCCAAATTTACAATCTCATTAACATTCCTACAACTATAAAGAAATTTATAGTTCATAGCCTGGTTCTTGGTTGAACGAATACAACAATTCACCGCACAGAATACGAAATGCAACAAAAACTCATCACACAATGGTTTCGTCTTCAGATCATTCAGCTTAGCAATCACAGTACTATTAATTGGACTTCCACTCACAAGCCCAAAATAAGACCTCCATTCAGCAAAAAAATCTGAACAATCATCTTCCCCAACATCTTGGGGCTCCTCAATCTCTACACCTCCACAAGGCAAGCCATAAACAGCTTGAAAATCTTCCTTAACAAACTTCAACTCTTCACTATTACCCAACATAAGGCTACACATATCTACATTAAAACTATTGACAAGTCTTTCACAAAAAGAAGCATTATGAACATCTAAACTTAAATCCAAAAAACCACCAAATCCAATCCGTCTAATTGCATTCTTATAAGTCTCTGGAATATCATTAAGAATACCAATAAACTGTTTAGGAGGTATTCTTTGACCAAGAGCAGTCTTATTCCTTTTAGAAATATTTTCATCATCACCTGCACTAACAACCTTCTTCCGCTTCTTTAAAAACCTAGAAGCAACATTTATGTTTCTTGCAAACTTAACTTTCTTTAGCTTCCTAGCATCAACGTCTTCCTTTAAACCATCAACAGAAGGTTCAGAAACTTGAGAAGAATCAAAACCTTTGCTACATAGACTCCTTGTTTGTCATCTAAACATACCTTTACTAGATTGACTACTTGTTTCCTGCTTTAACGCACCTTTGATAGATTGACTCCTTGTTTCCCGCCTCAACAAATTATTAGACGGAACAACATAACTAGAGAGCAAATCATTGTCAGCAGGAATGGCTGACATTGAAGGTCTTTTAGAAATGGAAGGTCTTTTAGAAGTCCTCTTAAATCTTCTAGATGTCTGTCTTTTTCCACTTATAGCTTCAACAGGAACATCACTCTTACCTTTCTTCTTATTTTTCATATCTTCATCAGAACAATATTGTTCAATAATTTCATCCAGCAAATTCTTATCAATCACATTACTTGGGAAACTATCTTCTCCATTTCCGCCCATTTTCTACAAAAAAACAGAACATATAATCAACATTTTAGAACAACCAAATGCAAATATAGAACGAAACATAAAACAAATGCAATAACTCATCAACAAAACATAAACTAATTTAACAAAGCAATAACTCATCAACAGAACATATGTTCAATATTTTAGAACAAAAACCATACAAAATAATACCACAACAAACTTTGAAAGTTTAAACAAGCAAAACCCCCAAACAAAACCAATATCTCATTAACAGAACAATTGTTCAAAATTTTAGAACAAACACATGCAAATATAGAACAAACTTTGAAAGAAAAAAAATCATTTTGAAACTTACTAAATTTCAAAATCAAACCACAACAAACTTACAGATTTCAAACAAATGAAAAACCTACAAATCAAAAAGCAACAAAAAAAGTATCAAAACTAAAAAATAGAGAACAAACATAAAACAAAACAATATACCATTAACAGAACATACGTTCATCATTTTAGAACAACAAACACAAAATATAAAACAATAATAAAACAACATAAAAACATTCTCAAACTAAATACATTTGAATACAAAAAACATAGAAAACACATACAGAAACTTCTTCATAAAGTTCAAACAAACGAAACCCTAGAAAATCAAAAAACTACATAAAATCGCTATCAAAATCAACGAAAAACATAAAACAACAAAATAAACGAAGTACATTAAGCAACAAACCTCGTTCAGACGAACAAATTCATGGAAAAAAACGAAAAAGCAAAAAAATGCAAACAAAAACAATGAACAGAAAAAACGAACACGATAAACAACTAACCAAAGTTCAGAGGAAGAAATACACGGTATAATTGATGAAATGCAGAAAGCAAATCTTCTATCAAAACCAAAGTTGATCGACTGTAGAAATGAGAGAAGATGGAAACAACGAAGGAGTCGAGGAACAAGTCGAAGAACGAAGAGACAGATCTTTTCAACTTCAAAAACGCGCGAATTCTCAAATGAAACTCACCGTTTTTGTCAAAAAAATACCTCAAAACTACGTAGTTTTAATTGGTTCTCACCTAAGAAATGTCCTCACCTAAGAAAGGGTTCTCACAAGAGCCCTTCTATATATATATATATATATATATATATATATATATCATGTCCCACCGCACCCGTGTCTCATATTTTTTAAAAATGTCATTTGCTGCGCCCATACGTACATCTGTGTCCGCACTCGAGTCTGTGCTTCACAGATGATAGTCTGTTTAGGCCCTTCATTGTATAGTTTTCTCACTTTAGGGACCTAACATAACTTTTTTTTAATTGCGTATTATGCTAAGCTTTTATGTGTAAACCTCAAGTTTAAGTGGATAAATTAGTTTTTAGTACTTCTTGGGTTGTTCCTAAGCTCAAATATGTTTATCCAACACTGTTTTTGAAAGCTATTTCAGTAGTTTAATACTTAGTTACGAGTTTGTCCTAGCTTATTATGGGTTAAATGCACCATTGGTCATTGAATTTACATGGTTATTCCAAAATAGTCACTCAACTTCAAATTGTCTCAATAAAATCACTTAACTTTGAGTTTTGTCTCAATTAGGTCACTATGGCGATTTCAGTGATTAAAAAACATCGAAATGATTAAATAAGTGATACGTCAATATGAAATAACTCATATTTCTAACTGAAATGATACATAATATCAACATATGTGCCACCTAGCTATAACATGCCGATTATTTTTATGAAAAAAAATAAATTTTAGTTTTTTTTTCTTCAGAAAAACACCCGACATGTGGCTGTTTTTTTTTGGAGAATTTATGTACAAAATCATAATTTAAGTTTGAGAGAATTTATGTACAAAATCGCATAATTTCAATCCCAAGTTTATCAAATGGTGCAATTAAAAGTTTCAGTAATAAAAATTGACACATTTAACAACATAATTTCAGTCCCAACAAGGTAATGAGTTACACAAAACACTTCCATGTGTTGATTGGAAAGAGGGATGGAATTGTGCATGTGGTTCTATTGTATTTAACTATTTATAATGATCCAAGCCTGAAACAAATTCACAGATTGTGTTGTTCGTTTAGTGTATAATCTTGAAGAGGTGTTGCCTAGTGCAAACCTTTCATGTCTAGAGTTTTCTTACTGCGAGAATAGTAATAAAATTGAACATTGAGCTTAAATTAATACCATCATTTTGAACTGTTAATATAACTATGCTGACATTTTTCTAATTGCACATAGCAATAATTAGCTCATACCTAGAATCGTGCAAGCCACAGTTCCCAAGTATAATATAAAGATTGGGATAATACATGTTTTCCATTTAATATACTGATACATGTTTTATTCTATAGGTATAAAAAATTGAAATGATACAAGTGTTCCATTTAATATACTGATCCATGTTTTATTGTCAAAATCAAATTTGGTTACACAATAATTTCAATCCTCTAATAATATGCTTTCTAGGTTTTGCAACAAATCAAAACTAATTACACCCCACCTCACCTCGTATTGATCTCTTGCTTTTGCTTTGAAATCTTTTATAGCCACTTCACCCTCTTGCTTTGTAAGAGTGCATCCCTTTGCTAATATGTCTGTCATTGTGAAAATTGTTACTGACAGACATATTAGCAAAAGGATGCACTCTCATGTTTATAAAGCAGAGACTGAAAAGTGTGGAGTGGCTATAAAAAATTTCAAAGCAAAAACAAGAGATCAATACAAGGTGAAGTGAGGTGCAGTTAGTTTTAGTTTTTTTACAAAACCTAGAAAGCATATCATTAGAGGATTTTTACAGGAGATGACACCAGCGGTGGAGGAGACTATGTGTTTCTTTTGAGAAAGATAAGAGAGAAAGGGAGAAAATGAATTATAATTGATGAATTTTCACCAACTAACTCTTTGCATTTCGTGAGGTAGACAAGTGCCCTCTCTTTTAAGCCGACTATTCTGTAGATATATTAGCCGATGTTGAACAAGTAAAAGTCAATCCAATGAGATGTCAGGTTGGTTCTCTATTTCTTCCAGAAGTTTCTCCACACCACTAAGATCATCTCTTGCAGCACAAGAAGTCATGCACATTCTATAGCTGTAATTCTCAGGGGAAATATCAAATCTTGCTATTCATCCACTCAGAAACCTGCAGGCTCCCACAACGCAATTCCACAATACTAAAAAAAAGAAATGTAGAACAAAAACAAAATTTGTTGGAGATAAAAGAAGAATATACAAAATGAAAAAAAAATGAAGCTTTTCTTAATTTTATTTCTTTTTAATTTATGCTTCTTCACTTTTAGCTTATACAAGATAAGCTATTTATAGTACATGAAAATGTAACTATTACAAACCTAATAAATAAACTTAATAACTCTTAATTACTAATTAAGAATTTAACTTAACTTAACATCACATAACTTTTTATAAGTTATTCTAAAGTAACTTAAGTAACTCTAATAGTTACAAGTTAACTTAATTTTACCACCAATCAAAATAAAGACTATTAATTATAAATTTATTATTTCAAAAACATTATCAATAGAATGAGATTTCATGCGGATATTTCAAGAAACCATATCATCCATGTATCAACAAGAATAACTAGATGAATATGGTAAAAGAATCCCATAGATAAATAACTTTTACAGTATGAATTAGAAGTTCTTTTCCATGTACAGCTAATAGGGGTCATTATAGGGGTCATTTTCAATTTCCTGGTGATTTGCAAAACCTTAAAAGAACAAGGAAACCAATATCCATAAGCATAAAGTATATCTGCTATTAAGTCAGATATTGGTTTAGTCCCTTTTTGGTTTGTAATTGGCTGATACAAATCTAACACTGCATAGAGAATCATTGCTTACCTACACAACACTCAATTTTCAAAGCAAGATTATATATAACTGACAAAAGAGCCTGAACTGAATTTTCTTTTTTAAGTTGTAACATAAAGACGCCATATTAGAGCATTTTTCCTGTATGCAATAAAAATCAGGCAAATCCTTTACTCAGGAGGAGTAGAGCAAAGACCTAAAAGCAATTCTGCAAAGGGAGCATCTATGGTCAAAACTATTACTTAAGTTAACTAAAAGTCTCTGTTCATCGAGTGTCCGGGAAGACTTAAGTTAACTAAAGGGATCATTGAATTTTATTATTGTCTCCATATGGTCGCTCAACTTTGAATTTTTTCTTAAATTATTCTAGCGACTTCAAGAGTTAAAGGACACCGGAGATATGACGTGACTTTCACGTCAGCACTAATCAAGTTTCACTAGTGATCAAAACGACATGCGACTGATACTTAGCTGATCGAAACGACACGTGGCTTTCACCTAACTAACACGTGTCGCTTCAATCAGAGATGAAAAGTTGATTATTGTTGATGTGGCAGTCACATCACTTTTCTAGTGTGTTTTTGCTCTTGAAGTCACCAAAGTGACTTTATTGAGATAAAATTCAAAACTTATTAATTTTATTGAGATAGATTGAAGAATAGTGACCATTTTAAAACAACTATAAAAATTTAATGACCAACTGTATATTTAACTCGAGCTTAACAGGTAGTTGTTGATCCATGTGCATTTCGTATCTCTATTCATCATGTATGGACTTGGATGACTTACTTTGATCTTTTGGTTTTGGCCTAATATATTACCAGCTCCATGGACTTGTCCAAAATAGTAGATTGACTCCCTGAATTTTGTAAGTGTCTCACCAGGTCCTTAAACTTGCAGCATAAGAAGTCATGCACATTCTATAGCTGTAATTCTCAGGGGAAATATCAAATCTTGCTATTCATCCACTCAGAAACCTGCAGGCTCCCACAACGCAATTCCACAATACTAAAAAAAAGAAATGCAGAACAAAAACAAAATTTGTTGGAGATAAAAGAAGAATATACAAAATGAAATAAAAAAAAGATGAAGCTTTTCTTAATTTTATTTCTTTTTAATTCATGCTTCTTCACTTTTAGCTTATACAAGATAAGCTATTTATAGTACATGAAAATGTAATGTAACTATTACAAACTGTTGGTCCAAAATAAATAAATTTTATTTTTATGTATATAGAAAGCTTGGGTTTAATTTTAGGGTATAGTTTATATTTTTTCTAGAAAAATAACAATGATGAATGGAAAATAAAAATAAATATATATATGTAAACTAACATCCAGCTCGGCGAGCTGGAAGTCAGCACAGCAAACGAGAGATCAGTCCTCGCCCGGAGCCCGTTTCGGTCCACTCGACTTCTCCAAACGCACCCGAACACAACCACGAGCTAACCTACGAAGCCTAGCCCATCCCCACATCTAGGCTCAAGCCTTAAAATTCTATCTAACCACAAGGTAGTGGGGTGAGGTGGCATGGAAGTTAGTGGTAGTTGGTGGGAGTTGAGGAAGTTGGTGATGTGGCAAGTTAGTGGGCAAAGTTAGAGAGAAAAATAAGGGTTAGTTGATAATTAATTACCAAAATGCCATTCCAAAAAATTATAAATAGATCCTCTCACTCTCATAAAAAATCACTCACTCAACACAACAAAAACCCCTTCTTAAAGGTTCTTTCCAATGCTCTCCTTTTAAGTTTTTAGTTCTTGAGTTCTTCCTTTTTGTTCTTCATTTTTCTTAGCTTTAATTCCTTCTTTTAACTTGCCTTAAGCTTTAATTCAAGTTCCAATAGCCTCTTTCCAAGTTTTTCAATTCAATCTAGCATTCCTAAGCCTTTAGTTTGCTCAATCCTTAGCTAGAATTCTGTTTTCAAATTAATTTTTCAGATTCGTCCAATTATTTTCAAAGCCCGATTTCGTCTATTTAAAGTTTTTACTTCCAATTCCTTCAACAAAGTTGTTCCTGACGTCCTGAGGTTCAATCTAGTATATTTAGTTTCCCAATTCCGTGCTCAGAAACTATAGTTATAAGCCAATCTTTACAGCCCAAATTCTTTTAGCTAGTCTGTTTCCAGATTCGTCCAGTTGTTTTCAAAACTCAATTTCGTCCATTTAGAGTCCATTTTAGCCTTCGATCCCTTATAGAAGTTTGTTCCTGACTTCCCGAAGTTAAATTTAGCCTATTTACTCGTCCGATTCCGCGTTCTTAAGTACTCAATCGAGCCCACCGAAGTCAAAGGTTAAATCTGCCCCATTTGCCTACCACACGTTTTGACATTGCCAAGATCGTATACCATACGGGCCCAACCGACCGCAGTACTCCGAGAACTTCGAGCCGACACCAAAATTCAACGTCCAGCCGAGATAGCTATTGTGGCTCCGAGTTTATCATTGAATTCCAAATTATTATTATTATTTGCATTTCAATTCCTTGTATTTGATTTGCTTTTCCAATTCAATTGAATTAGCTATATGTTTAGCATAGAAATTTTCAATTGTAATTCATTTCATTTTTTTTATGTTTACTTTAAACACATGTATTCAAACCTTGATCTATATCAATAAAATACCAATTTTTCTAAAATCTCGTGTCAATTTCGCACTTTAATTTCCTTTATTTTTTCGTCTTTAATTTACCCGCATTAGCTTAAATAAAAATAATTTATCTCGCAAAGTTTCTATAACGGCGCGAGAGAGCCAAGAGGGACTTTTTCAATCCTTGCGTCCCTCGCCAATCGGTTCGATTAGAATTCATGTTTTTGGCGCACAATTTCACAAACTTAACGGTCTTTAATAATTGAGAAATAATTTCTCTGGCACGCCCGCACCCTAACCACACGTGACAAGGTTGAAATTAGCATATTTCGAAAATATCGCTAACACAAACTTAATAAATAACCTTAATGACTCTTAATTACTAATTAAGAATTTAACTTAACTTAACATCACATAACTTTTTATAAGTTATTCTAAAGTAACTTGAGTAACTCTAATAATTACAAGTTAACTTAATTTTGCTAACAATCAAAATAAAGACTATTAATTATAAATTTATTATTTTTAAAAAATTATCAATAGAATGAGATTTCATGCGGATATTTCAAGAAACCATATCATCCATGTATCAACAAGAATAACTTGATGATCCGCGAAGCCAACCGGGCCGAATCATAAACACGGGCCCAACCTAAACTTAAGCCCACGGTTCAAGATTAAATGGGCTCCCAATAAAGGAGGAGGCTAACCGCCCCGAAATCCTAACAAGGCACTAAACCACCCACTCAAACAAATGAGACCACGTTTGTGGCCACGTAGAGGACGTGGCACGGAAAGAGTAACCGCCCTCGGCGGTTACCTAGAAAGGCTTATAAAAGAGATAAGAAAGCCAAAAGAGGGGTAAGTTCACATTTTTCCTCAATACGATTATCAATCTACTAGAATTCCACATAAAACTGACTTGATCGTCGGAGAGTTTTCCCGGAGATCCTGTCTCCGGTTTTGTTTTGCAGGTAACTACGACGAGGATCATCCAATCAAATCCGGCAAGTTATCATTGGTGCGGTGAACGTGGACCTTTTTTACCAACATCTGGTTAAAGGTACACCAAGAACATATCAGAGCCATCACGAACAACCGGAGTTACAACCAGATCAACTAGTATGAACTCAAGAGGTCCACGGACTATGAGTTCGCAGCCTGCGAGTACACAGCCTGTGATACCCAGCTCGACGAATCCTTCAGGACAGTTGAGTCCATTATTGGAGGTCCAAGTGCAAACTGAGATGGAGATGTCGAATAGTGAGTTTGTGCAAATGGCAGGACAGGTCTTGGCTACGAATATGAGCCAAGCGGCTGGAGATCGAATGATTAGTTTATTAACTGCAATCGCAGATCACAATACCGCTGTAGACACCGAGTCGGAGGACCTGTGATGAAAACCTGAAAACAAGACGGTCGAAGCGATTGATTCCGGAAGTTTTGAAAAATATATAAAGAATAATAAGCGGAGGAAAATTAACGGCACGGCGCGGGCGCGCAACGGCATCCCGCACGCGGACGACGATGGTCGAACGCCCGCTCGACGGCTCGAGACGTGCGCGCGGCGTCCGTCGGACGCACCGCAAGTGGCACGCTCTCGACGTCCGAGCAATGACTGGGACCGCTGGCGGTGCGCGCCCTCGTGGGCCATTGAGCGCACGTGCCTGGCAGCGTGAGGCGCGCGTTCGGCGGCCGCGACGTGCGAGCGTCTGGCTGCGCGGAACGCGCGCTCAGCGGTCACGGAGTGCACGCGTCCGACGGCGCGGGGCACGCCCCGAGGGTCGCCGGGCGGGCGCCCAACCACGTCGGGCGAACGCCCAACGCGTCGGGCGGACGCCCGACGAGGATTGGGCGCGGGCGCCCAACCTCGCGTTGGGCGCTCGCCCAACATTGTTGGGCGGCCGCCCAATAAGGTTGGGCGGTAGCCCAACACTAGGTTGGGCGGCCTCCCAACCAAAATGGGCAACGCCCAAATTTTTTTGGGCGTCGCCCATTGTTCCGGGATCCGTTTCCCTATATAAGGGCACGGATCCCAAGGTGAAAAAGAGAGCTTTTTTTTGGAGGAGGCTTTTGGGGGGATTTTTGGATAAACTTTCTCACTCTAAACATTTTTAGAGAGAGAGTGTGTGAATTTTTTTGAGAAAAATATTTTTTTTCTCAAAAATTCCAAATTTCCTAAGTTCAATTTTTTACTAAATTTTCATTAAAAACGGGAGCTCGCGCTTCGTGGAATCAATCGGCTTCGACTGTCAGATACCGAATTAAAGGTATTATCCGAGGACTAGACTCTTTATTTTATTTAATTTATTCTCTCCTTTTATTTTTTTTTATACTATAGTTCTTATTCCTTTAGTTATTTATTTATTTTGTCACGTTTTATTTAGTTAGCGTATTTATTTAATTTTCGTTTCGTGTTAAATAAAATTCGGTTTTGTTTTAAAATAAAAACCTCGTTTTGGATATCCCAATACGAACCGTGATCCGATAAAAATGTAGTTCGGATATCGAAAATGTTGTAATTATAAGTTTTTTTAATTTAAAAGAGGTTTCCAAATAACGTTTTAAAATGAAAACATCGTTTTAGGAACTTCCGTTTTCGACTATGATCCATCTTTGGTAGTTCGGAAGTCCAAAACGATTGAATTAGATTTAATTTAAAGCTTTTGAATAAATCTGGAAAATATTGGAGTGCTGCTGTAATTTGTCAATTCTGTCACTAAATGCTGTTTACCGACAGATTTTCCGTCGGTAAATCTGCCAAAATGTAAAAAATGTCATTTCGGTCCCTTTTTCTTAACTTTTAGACTTTTAATCCTTAATATATATATATATAATTATGTAATACATGTTTTTCAAATTATTTTAGAATTTTAGTATATACATTTATTTTAGAATATTGGTATATCATTTTTATTTTATTTTATAATATAAGTATAAATATATATATATAAGTATTTCCTTTTTATTAATTTAGGCTATGTTTAAATATTAGTTATTTGATATTTTGAGAAATAATGGATGGATATTAGTATATGTCATTTTTGGTATTTAAACTATATTAATTATGTATGTATATGTATAGTTTTGAGAACATTTGGGTTATTTTGTTGATTATTGAAGGAAGTTATTTTTGGGTAAATATTATTTTCTTATCCATAAGATTTACTTATTGTTTTAGCATTTTAAAGTATAAGTATATAGTACCTATTATTTCCATATACATAAAGTTCCTCTTATATTAATTTTTGGGTTTTCATATCCTCCTTTTTTATTTACTTGTATATATATATATGTCTAAATTATTTTCTTTATTCTTTTGGGCCCATTCATGGGTCCATGTCTCAAATGGGCCTTGTTTGATTATAAGTCTTGCTTTAAATAAGTGTCTTATTGTAATTATAATAGTTAGAGAGTCCATTAAATAAGTGGGGAAAATAAATCACAAAAAGAGAGTTTTCAATTAAATTATTTAAGCTAATGAGCTTTTCTTAGATTTCTAATGTAGATAAATAGAGTCATTTTCGTTGATATTTCAAATCATCTTCAAAACACCACGTTTTAAAACCTTAGTCCGTTCCAACGACGGATTAAGCGAACATTGTAATCAAAGTCGTTTTCTTTGTTAATAATGGAGATTTTGAATCGCTTTCTTAATGAATTTGTATAAAATAAAATTGACTTGTATGTTTAACCACGTTTTCTTATTAAAAGGCTTTTACTTTAACATTTTCAATTACTCGAGTCGTTCCAACGGCGATTCGGATAAGCTTCATCAAACGGGGTTTTAAAACGCACCTAAATCGTTCCAACGGCGATTAAGGTGCGAACCATGTAAATAAACTCGTTTTGGGGAAATAAGTCAGCGTAGAATAAACACACAACATAACATTTAAATACGGTTGTAAATAAATCAATTCTTTCCCCCCCCCCCCCCCCGCCCTCTCTGTGTATGTATAAACATAAATGGGTGATTCTTTACTGATGTGGCTTTTCAATAATATATGCTCAAAATGGTTTCTAAAAAGAGAAAGAAAAGGGTTTCAAATGAATTTTAAACTTAAAGAAGTATACGATTAGTCCGTTATCGCCTAACATGCTGAGTAGGAGGCCGGTGGTTCATAACCGGGCGATGTCGGGGTGCCTAGTAGCCTTTCTCCGGAAAGGAGCTAGCCTTCTCGGCTCGTACCTAAGTTTCTCGAACCCACACCGGTCTCCCGCAAGGGATCGGTGTTCATTTTCCCATTCGTGGGTGGCGACTCTTCCATATCTCCGAGCTCCGGTCCTGCCAAGCAGCTTGATTCCACGATTGGTTGCTTTCGGCGCCAATCACCGCTTACGTCGCCATGAGGTTGTCCACCCCCCGGTCCGCCCGGGAGATTAGGCCGCGGCACCTCGTCTAACAAGTGGCGACTCTGCTGGGGAAGCGAGAAATTTGATTCCGGAAGGCGTGTATTAAGCCCTTAACGGGGACGGATCGTTTTACTTCTTTTCGTATGCACTCATATGCATTATTACAAACCCTTTGGGTAATTTCCACGAAACCTCTAGCGAGAGTCCATTCGTCGCTCGAAAGAGCCTAGCGTAAGTTCCCCCTTACAGTAAGGCGCCAGAGGGTCCCCATCCATTCGTTAGGGGCGAATCTGTGCGGTCCTGTGAGGTCCCACGGTCAGCCGTGTCAGCATATAGTAGCCTTAGAAGTTTCCATAGGATTACCCGTTACTATTTTTGATGTGATAAATGAATCAGTTCGTGTTTTCAAACCACCATGATACGTGTCTAATCCTAAGTTATGTAAAGAAAATGGGATGATGCGTTAATATATACTCATGAATCGACATACTAATTACCCTAAAACATCGAAACGATTTGAACTAAAGACGACTTAGTCATCTCATATGAATGAACATGTGCGACCCGCCTTGTCCCTTTCGGTGTCCCGACGAAGGCACGTGTTCAGGAAATACGTTATGACGTAAGCACGTATTAGTATGAATCAGTTCGGTGTTAAGGATAGTTATATTTCGATACAAAAGACTATATTAACGGTAGCCGTTATTCACATTCTTTAGATAAATTGGGATAAAACGAGATCACGACGAAACGAAAACGAAGAACATTTCTGTTTCGAACGACCTTGTTGTAACGTGAAAAGTTTCGCACAAGTAGCCCGTCCCTTCCGAATAAAAGACGAGCTTTTACGTTATGCCTTGTGTCATTCTTAAGAGAAATGGACGTGTCCGCAAAAGGTGACTAAGAAAATAAAAAGACAAAAATGAACTAAACGACCAAAATCATTCCAAATCTACGATATATGTTAATCCCGCGAGTAGTTAAAGAAAATAAACCAATGCCGTTGAATACGTGCCTCGAACGAGAGTATACCCCGTTTAAAATCTCGAAGCCGAATTAAGCCAAACCATATAATTGCGCCATATGGACGAGACTGCGGGTTTTGACTAACGACTCGATCATTTCGACCGTTACCAAAACTGCAAGAAATATGGCCCGATATACGTGTTTGCTTAAATTCACGCCTAAAGGAAAGAAAACGGTGATATTCTCGCTTTGAACAAACACGCGATTCAACGAAACGTTGATTTTCTATAACCACACTGAGATGATATATCCCGTGGATTGGGAGGAACAAAGAGTTGTAATTAGCCGAAAGATTATCGTGCGCTCAAAATAAGACTCGCCATCTTTTCACGTAGCAAAATGAGCAAACGAATCCTCGACGCTAAGAACAAACACGTTACGCGATGAGTCCGTTCCCTTAAATAAAATCCAAAAGTGATTCCATCACTAAATAAACACGTGGTTACGTCTCTCGATAGACTCAAAAGATCCCGTTGTAATCCAAAAATCGAGACACGAACCCACGCGAACAAAAGGGAACGAGTCATTGACAATAACGAATGATTGGACTAGAAGAATAACTCGTACCACGTCTAAAAACTGAGATGCGCTCAAAGGGAATCAAAACCCGAATTAATGCGTCTCGCGAAAGGACGAAATACAAGTTATTATGAAAGAACAATCCAACTTGGTCGATTTCTTAGTCACTGAACGTTGATACGTCAAAACGAATTGTATTGTCTGATGGATGATTTACTTTCCCGCAATAATCGACGGCATCACGCGTCCCCTGGACCGCAATGTGAGCCTCAAACCAAAATCCTAGGAAAGAGACATGGACCAACGAGTGTGTGGAGGAATAAGGGTGGAAGAGAGATGTTGTGATACGTGTAATTAGAACTAACGTTTGTTCTTCTTATCTTATAATCGTAAATAAATAAACGCACACACCACGAATCATGCATATAAAACCATGCATACATACTAATGGATACCGTTCGCGCAGACGTCATCATTAAGCGGTTGTGGTTTCGCGAGAGTGATCGGCTTGTCAGACAGTTTGATCAGTTACGAGTAGACAGTCCCGAATCAGTAGTTGTGGCTTCTGAATCGTCTTCATCCGAGTATACTCAGTCTTCCGTCAGTATGTCTGCAACCGACGAGAAGGTGGCTGAATTGGAGAATTCTGTGAATAATATCAACGACCAGCTGGCCGCGATCTTGGCCCAGCTAGCTGAGTTAGCGCTAAAGGACAACAAGAGTGGTAGTAAGCGTGCTGAGAATGAGGTGAACGAGGGCCCTCACTTTGGGAATGAGGAGGATTATCAGGATTATGTCCGAAAACAGTTAGAGAAGGAGAAAGCTAAGGAAGAGGAGTGGAGGCAACACATCACACAGGAAGTGCAGGACTTGCGCGGAGGAAGCTCCGGGAGTCAAGATTTCTATAACTTGAAGAATTGTTTGACAGCAACAGCTTTGCCTCTGAAATTCCGGCTCCCTGACATGAAAAAGTTCGATGGAACTGGAGATCCCACCGCTCACATGAATCAGTACGTGGCGGTAATGAAGCACACGATCCTGACTGAGGATCAAGTCTTGGGGCTGTTTAACACCTACCTGGAGGGGGCTGCCCTCACATGGTTCCATGCATTGCCAATGGTGACAAAGAAGGATTGGAAGGAGTTGGCGAAGTCATTCATCGCTCAGTATAGCTTTAACACCATGCTGGAAGTCACTTTGAAAGAGTTAGAGAGCACTAAGCAGCAGACGGGGGAATCCCTTTCAGATTTCGTGAAAAGATGGAGGGCTAAGGCCGCGGTCATGAAACAGAAGCCGCTTGAGTAGGATCAGATCCGAATGGTGGTTGGCAACATGTTGTCGTATATTAAGAATGAGTTGAGATATATGCCGTTCACAGATTTCAATCAGATGTATAGTTGTGCCTTGACTGTCGAAGGAGATGGGGAGCCAAAGAAAGCTTATACTAAGTGGACGAAGTCTGGATATAGTGCTGGAGGGCCTAGGTCGAGTACAGAATCTGCGGCAGTGAAAGTGGTTGATCTTAATGCCATCGAAAAGAGGCGGTTCGCCAAGTTCGATCAGACCTATGTGAAAGTTTTTGAACGTCTGTAGAAGAAGGGATTGTTAAAAGCCCTTACCCCGTATAACAAAGCTCAACCTACTCCGCAGATTCAGGCTAGAGGGTATTATGAGTTCCACAGTAGTTATGGACATACGATTGAGAATTGTGAGAGGCTGAAACACGAAATCCAAGATTTTATTGAGGAGAAGAAGATAGCTGATCCTTCGTTAGCAAACCCTTCCGTTAGGCGCAATCCATTGCCTAATCATAGGGTAAGCGTGATCGGAGCTGGTTTGACGGAAACTGTGGTGATGGAATCTTTTGAGGAAGATGTAGAGGAGTTGTTGGACTCCGTCGAAAGAAGTAATGTGGGAAATGGTCTGTATGTGTCCTTCTTGGGGGAGGAACAAGAGGATGAACCAATGGAGGAAGGATCAGATGGTGGAGCACCATATGATGAGGATAGTGCCGAAGAGACCGGTGAAGGGTCGTCTCGGACTATCGTGCCAACTTTGGGTTTGTTCAGTGGAGGAAGGGATCCCGAAGTGCACTTGCGTGAGTATATGCACGACATGTTCATTGAATCCTTCGGAGTAGATGAGATTGCTCATTGGTTCCACCATTCGCTGGTAGGTGAGCCTTTGGAATGGTTCCATTCATTACCCGACTCTTGCAAGCACGATTGGGATCGTTTGTCGGATTTGTTTCTAGAAAAGTATCAGAGAGCTGAAGATAAAACTGCGGAGCGCTTTGCGATGCAGATTGGACCCATCAAGCGTCCATTGCCGAGGGTGAGCAAATATAACGGCAATAAGGACCCTATGGAGCACCTCCACTTCTACTTATCGGCTATGATAGCTTTGAGTTTTAAAGAAGAAGAGATCACTAGCTTGTTTTGTAATTCACTGATGGGTGAACCGCTGATGTGGTACATGTCGCTGCCGATGTATGTTAAGACCGATTGGGCAGCTATGACGAAGAGATTTATCAAGGAATACACGGTATGGATGCTAGCAGAGCAAACTCCTGATTCCCCGTCTTACCAAACACCTGATGCGGTGTTAGCAATGCCTAGGTATGGTGGATACCGGGATCCTGTAGAGCATGCGAGGATATTCCGCGATCATATGTATAACGCTGGATTCCCACAGTGTGAGTTGCATGAACATTTTCCGGAAACCTTGATGGGTGAAGCCTTATTGTGGCATCAGGGGCTATCAGAGGAGGAGATGGGTCATTGGATACCGCTCCGAAATGCCTTTGTGGCGAGATATGAAATGTACATTCCATAGACGGGATCCCTGGATGATCTGGACAGGATTAGGCAATTCCCCGAGGAATATTTTGTGGATTATGCTAGAAGGTGGAGGCACCGTTATGAGCAGTGTAATGAGACAATGAGCGATAAGGTGCAGCTTATGTGCATACAACGAGGTGCTATTCCGTTGGCCGCAAGGAGGATGAGCCGGGTGTCCCTCCGTGACTATGATGAGTTGATAGGTTGGGCTTTGTACGGATCAGCGGATCCCTTTTTCCTGAATCCGAGTGTTCCTCACGTCATGGATTTAATGGTCGTAGACATTTGGGCGAGCTCCTCGGACGAGGAGGATGCCAATCGAAGGGTTCCTATTAACATCTGGGACGAATCGGATGATGAGCCGGAAATTGCGGTAATGACGAGATCAGGTCGTGTGGCCGAAGGAAAGGCACCAATGGTAGAGACTGAGATTGGAGAAGGGTCGGCTCCTAAGCCCGATGACCAAGTTCTTGAGCAGTTGAAGAAGACGCAAGCTAAGTCTACGGTCTGGGAAGTTTTATGCCATTCTAAGTACCATCGTGAGAACCTGATGAAGGAGTTGCAGAATTTGGTTATTTCCACCGATACTGAGCCGGCAACGCTAGTAGAGGCAATTATGGCCCGAAAGAAGACTGAGATCACATTTACTGACGAAGATCTTCCAGAAGAGGGGAAGGCTCATAATAAGCCATTGTATATCCGAGCGGAAATTAACGGGAAGAAGACTAGCTGTGGGATGGTCGATGATGGATCGGCCATTAATGTTTGCCCATTGAAACTCTTGTCGAAGTTGGGAGTGGAGAGAGGAGACCTGACAGCCTCTGAAACTGTGATTAGAGCATATGACGACAGCCGTAGGCACATTGAAGGAGTCTTCAAGGCCAAGTTGAAAGTGGGGCCGCACGAGGAAGAAACTGAGTTCACGGTGCTGGATATCCCGGTAACCTTTGCTGTATTATTGGGACGCCCATGGTTCCACAAGTTGGGAGGTGTGCCCTCCACGCTCCATCAGATGATCAAGTTCCCCTTCGGGGAGGAGATAGTGACAATCAGAGCTGAGAAATTGAGCTCGGTGGCAGCATTGGGAATTGAGCCTCAACTTTTCTCCGGATTCCAAGTCTCTGGGATTTACGAGTCGAGCATGACCACCGATGTGGTGAAAATGATGAAGGGAAGTTTCATCCCGGGAATGGGTTTAGGAGCATACCATCAGGGGCTGCCAGAGTTTCCGGACTTTAAGAGTCAGAAAACCCGGAGAGGTTTGGGATATGAGCAGGGGAGTCCGTCCAATGCGAGTGCTGAAGGAAAAGTAGGCTTGAGGAAGTATTTTGTGAGCGAGGGGCATGGGAAGGCATATTCAGGGACCCCCGAGGCATGGACTAGCACGGAAGGGAAGATTCTGCCAGGGTTCGAAATCTTCAATGATGTTGCCGACTGGGGCAAAGGAAAGGCGAGCTGCTTTGTCGAGGAGATCATGATGCTGGATTTAAATGCCGAGGAGCAGGTCATCACCATTGAAGCAACTGTAGGAGCGGGAAATGAGCCTAGTACCTCCAAAATTCACGAGAAGCCCGAAGACCTTGATGATGAAAATTGTATTACTGCTTTGTTTGAATCAGATGATGTAATCACCCATGCTATCAATGAAATGAATTCTGATTTTGCTTACTTGCTTGATGTTGATCATGATCATTCCATGCATTCTCATTCATATAACATGCCTACATTTGAAATCAGTACGATAGAAATGTCAACTTTCAATCTTGGTACGGATGAAAATCCTAAACTTATACAAATTGCTCAAGCATTAACTATTGAAGAGAGAAAAGAATTTGAGAGAATAATTAAAAAATACGAAATTGTATTCGCTTGGACATACGAAGACATGCCTGGAATTGATCAATCTATCGTAACTCACCGCATTCCAACTTATCCCGAAGTAAAGCCCGTAAAGCAGAAGCTCCGACGTATGAGACCCGAATGGGTAGATAAGATCAGGGAGGAGGTGAAGAAGCAGTTAGAAGCAGGATTCATCGAAGTGATCGACTATCCCCCTTGGGTCGCAAATGTGGTACCAATTGCGAAGAAGGACGACAAAGTGAGGATGTGCGTCGATTACAGAGATCTTAACAAGGCATGCCCCAAGGATGAGTTCGCATTGCCTCATATCGACGTATTGATCGACAGTGCAGCGTCAAGTGTATTACACACGAATGTGGACGGTTTCATGGGCTACATGCAAGTTCAAATGGCAGAAAAGCACAAGGCAAAAACTTAATTCACGACTGAGTGGGGAACCTACTACTATAGGGTAATGCCGTTTGGTTTAAAGAATGCCGGGGCAACTTATCAAGAAATGGCCACGGCACTGTTCCAGGATATGATACACAAGGAGGTTGAAGTTTAGATGGACGCCATGATGGTCAAGTCGGAGACGAGAGAGGGGCATTTCGCTGCACTTGAGAAGTTTTTGGCCCGAATTGCAGAATTCAAGCTAAGGTTGAACCCAAAGAAGTGCTTCTTTGGCGTTTCATCGGGGGAAATCTTAGGCTATGTAATCGGAAATAAGGGAATTGAAGTAGATCTCGACAAAGTGAAGGCCATACGGGAAATGCCGGCACCAAAGAATGAGAAAGAGGTGAGAGGGTTTCTGGGGCAGGTTCAATATATCAGTCGGTTCATAGCAAGACTCACCGTAATCTGCGAGCCAATCTTTAAGTTGTTAAGGAAAGACCAACCCACCATTTGGAATGATAAGTGTCAACAAGCTTTGGAGAGCGTCCGGAGCTATTTGTCTAATCCGCCAGTGCTGAGACCGCCTAAACTAGGAAAGCCGCTTCTCCTCTATGTAGCAATTGAGGAGCGATCTATTGGGGCAATGTTGGCTCAAGAGTGAGACACCGGTGTGGAGCACGCGGTGTATTATTTGAGTAAGAAGTTCCTGGAGTACGAGCTCAAGTACAACATGATCGAAAAGACATGTGTGGCAGTGGTGTGGTTGACAAAGAAACTGCGGCACTATTTCCAATCGTATAAAGTGATCATTATTTCTCGGATGGACCCCGTGAAGTATCTATACCGAACTCCATCCTTGACGGGGAAGTTAGCCAGATGGTTGTTGCTCTTATCCGAGTTTGACATTGAATATGTGACGAAGAAGGTTATCAAAGGAAGGGCCGTGGCAGAGTTTCTGGCTAACCAACCCCTGAATGCAGAAGAGGAAGAAGTAAGCTATGATTTCCCCGATGAGCACTTGAACGCAATCGAAGTTATACCGTGGAAAATGTTCTTCGACGGAGCAGTTAATTCGAATGGAGCCGGAGTAGGAGTACTACTTACCTCGCCAGAAGGAGAAAGGATCCCGATGGCCAAGAAGTTATCCTTCCCTCTCACTAATAATATGGACGAATATGAAGCGTGCATTTATGGTTTAGAGTCATTAGCGGCACTGGGAGCATCATATGTCAAAATTTGGGGTGACTCCAAGTTGATCATCGAACAGGCACAAGGAAACTGGGAAGTGAGAGAAGAAAGGCTACGTCCATATCTAGATCAACTAGAAGGGTTGGCACAAAGATTCAAGGAATGTCGTTTCTATCATATTCCTCGAGCACAGAACCAGGCGGCGGATGCCTTGGCTACTTTGGTGTCAGTTTGGGACAACCCCCGGAACTTTGCTTCGAAGCCGTTGGTATTGAGAAGATCTCACAAACCATGTTACGAGGACGTAATGCTGTTAGGGACAGATGAAAAACCATGGTATTTCGATATCGTGAACTTCATGAAAGATGGGACATATCCGGCAGAGTCAAAACCTAGGGATCAAGCTATGATTAGAAGGCTAGCTCGTCAGTTCGTCATCCACAACGACTTGCTTTACAAAAGGCACGTTGATGGATTACAACTCAGATGCTTGGATGCGGGGGAAGCCCGCGAGGCGATGGAATCAGTACATTCGGGAATTTGTGGAGCCCATATGGGAGGAGCAGTACTAGCTAAGAAAATTATCAGACAAGGCTTCTATTGGCTCACCATGGAAAAAGATTGTAACGAGTATGCAAAGAAATGTCACGATTGTCAAATCCACGGCGATTGCAGTCATCTTCCGGCCACGGAACTACATGTGCTAGCACCTATTTGGCCATTCGCTGCCTGGGGCATTGACATCATCGGCGAAGTAAGGCCTAATGCTTCAAATGGACATAAGTTTATTGCAGTCGCCATCGATTATTTCACCAAATGGGTAGAAGCAGAGTCGTTTAGCAAACTAGGATCCAAGCAGATGAGAAAGTTCATTGAAAAACACTTGATCACCAGGTTCGGAGTGCCTCATCACATGATCACGGATAACGGAGTCCAGTTTCAGGGGGAAGTAAGGAATCTTTTCCGAGAATATGGCATTGAACATCACAGGTCTTCTCCGTACCGTCCACAGGCTAATGGGGCAGTAGAAGAAGCTAACAAGAACCTTAAAAGGATCCTCGTAAAGACGGTGGAATCACATCGGAACTGGCATGAGCACCTCCCACTCGCGTTGTGGGCTTATCGCACGACAGTCAGAACCTCGACTGGGGCAACGCCATTCTCCTTGGTATACGGAACAGAAGCAGTCCTGCCGATTGAGATCGAAAAGCGATCGTTGAGAATCGTAGTGGAAGCAGAAATTCCCGAAACGGAATGGGTGAAGAGGCGATGTGAGCAGTTGGCTTTAGTTGATGAGAAAAGGATGGAAGCCCTTTACCATGTACAGTTATATCAAAGAAGGATGGCTCGGGCTTTCAATAAAAAAGTCAGGACCAGTCCTATCAAAGAAGGAGATTTGGTGCTGAAATAGATCCGTGTGACACACACCGACCCGAGGGGGAAGTTCAGGCCTAACTGGGAAGGACCATTCGTCGTAAAAAAGATACTAAGCAAAGGAGCGGTGAAGTTAACCACAATGGACGGCATGGAATTCTCCGAACCTACCAACCTGGATAGGCTTAAGAAATACTTTTCGTAAAAAAAAAAAAAGAAAAATAAAATTCCCGATAGGTTGAAAACCCGCAAAGGGCGACCTATGCAACAATAAGGGAAATCCCAATGGGTGAAAACCCGAAAGGGCACTCATTTAAAAATTCCGGGATAGTAAAAGGAGAGGAGAAAAATCGCCGGGATCCGAAAACCGAAAGGCGGGTCCTGGTAACAATAGTTATAACTTGAGCAATTACAAAAACAATGTATAAGAGACTAAGTATTTCTGTTGTTTGTAAATAAATAAAGGCATGAATATATTTGACGAGAATGATTGGAATCATTATAATCTACCGAATGCATGGTAATATGAATCACGGGTTATACATTTCCTATCCTACTTTTCACAAAAAGCCTACCTACTATCCACCCCACTCCCTATACATCAGCTATACATCAGAGAAACCCTAATAAAAGCTACAAAGCAACAATGAAAGCTACAAAGCAATACATAACGAACCTAATACGGAGGGAAGTCCCAATAGTTCTCAAAATCTCTCAGGTGAGATGCCCGCTCCGCAGATAGTGCCTCCTCAGCAGCACGCGCTCTCTCATCAGAAACTCGCGCTCTCTCATCAGAAACTCGTGCTCTCTCATCAGCAGCTCGTGCTCTCTCCTCTGCAGCAAGGCGTCTGATCGACTCATCACGCGCCCTCTCCTCGACGGCAAGGCGACCCTCAGTCTCCCGTCGCATCATCCCCGACCAGTGGTCGTTCCTCTCTTGATACACATGACCAACTCGGGCATCAGCTTCCCGCACTAGCTCGCTCTGTCTCCGCTCGTGGGCATGCAGATCACTCTATAGAAAAAGAAAAAAGAACAGATAAAAGGCAGCATAGGCAAAAACATAAATCATACATACATGCATGCATTCCACTACACTAAAATAAGGCAAGGGTACATACCAGGTGGTCGGCACCGCGCAAGCTGAGGCGGTCTCTTATGCATAAAGTCGTAGTTTTACTATTCACATGTATATAGCGCGCATTCTTGCAAAAATAAAATTATGTTACGTGTAAATAAAGGAATTCACGTTTCCTAACTAAAGTCCTCTAAGGCAGTCTAAGGGTTAGCATGCAAATCATGTTCGTATAGGAATACTAAAGCCTAGAGTTCGAGTCAAATAAAAGTGAGAAACCACTTACCTCGTTGCAGCGTGTCCTGCTCAAGTGTGTCGTAGGGTCGTGGAAGGTATCCACTCTATCCAGGTTTACGTAAACCTCGTCCATGCCTCTGGTGCCATCCCATTCATCTAACTCCATCCCGAGAATAATCCAAATTGAAATCTAGTGAGAGAAAGAGGAGAGAGAAGGTGTGGGGTTGAAATGAAACCCCACCACCTTATATAGGAAAAGGGAATGGCATTCCCGTAAATAGTGAAAAAGTACGATTTGACACAAAGGTAAAAAGTAAATAATTAATTACCAGGTGCACAGACCTCCGATTTGTAGTCCGTTTCAGCCTGCGTTTCTCCCAGACAGTGACCAACATTGTCAAAACATCAACTCCAGATAACAGTCAATTTTTACAGAACAGTGACACCAGTCAAAATACAGACGACAGTCAACAGAAAAACAATCATTAGTCTATATCATTTCCGACTAAGACATGTGCCCATCGAATCTTCGAGATAATAACTCCGGTGAGCAAATACAGACGACAGTGTGATAAGAAAATCCAGAAGCAGCCCCCGCTTTTTAGCCATTTGACTCACGGTTGCAGACCGGAGTTGCTTTTTAGCCATTTGACTCACGGCTGCAGACCGGAGTTGCTTTTTAGCCATTTGACTCACGGTCGCAGACCGGAGTTGCTCTTTAGCCATTTGACTCACGGTTGCAGACCGGAGTTGCTTTTTAGCCATTTGACTCACGGTCGCAGACCGGAGTTGCTCTTTAGCCATTTGACTCACGGCTGCAGACCGGAGTTTCTTTTTAGCCATTTGACTCACGGTCGCAGACCGGAGTTGCTCTTTAGCCATTTGACTCACGGTGGCAGATTGCTTTTTAGCCATTTGACTCACGGTCGCAGACCGGAGTTGCTCTTTAGCCATTTGACTCTCGGTCGCGGACCGAAGTTGCTTTTGAGCCATTTGACTCTCGGTCGCAGACCGAAGTTGCTTTTTAGCCATTTGACTCTCGGTCGCAGACCGAAGTTGCTTTTGAGCCATTTGACTCTTGGTCGCAGACCGGAGTTGCTTTTTAGCCATCTGACTCGCGGTCGCTGACCGGAGTTGCTTTTTAGCCATCTTCCCCACAATCTTGAAATAGGGTAGCTGTTTAGCCATTATCCCCGCAATCTTGAAATGGGGTAGCTGTTTAGCCATTATCCCCACAATCTTGAAATAGGGTAGCTATTTAGCCATTATCCCAGCAGTCGTAAATCAGGGTAGCTATTTAGCCATTATCCCCGCAATCTTGACCGGAGTTGCTTTTTAGCCATCTTCACTACAGTCGCAAATCAGGGTAGCTATTTAGCCATTATCCCCGTGATCTTGAAATAGGGTAGCTATTTAGCCATTATCCCCGCAATCTTGAAATAGGGTAGCTGTTTAGCCATTATCCCCGCAATCTTGAAATAGGGTAGCTGTTTAGCCATTATCCCCGCAATCTTGAAATAGGGTAGCTGTTTAGCCATTATCCCCGCAATCTTGAAATAGGGTAGCTGTTTAGCCATTATCCCCGCAATCTTGAAATAGGGTAGCTGTTTAGCCATTATCCCCGCAATTTTGAAATGGGGTAGCTGTTTAGCCATTATCCCTGCAATCTTGAAATAGGGTAGCTGTTTAGCCATTATCCCCGCAATCTTGAAATAGGGTAGCTGTTTAGCCATTATCCCCGCAGTCACAAATAGGGTAGCTGTTTAGCCATTATCCCCGCAGTCGTGAATTAGGGTGCAGCCCGAAGCAGAGTCTGAAGAGGTCAGAGAACAACGCCGGAGCGCGCAGCGCAAAAGTCAGGTATGTTCCCTCCTACTCGTTACGTGTCTTTTACTTTTATATGTTTTACATTGCATGTGTACGTTAGCAAAAAACGTTTTCGAAACACACACATCACTGTCAAAATAGAAAAGTAGGGGCAACTGTAGACACCGAATCGGAGGACCTGTGACGAAAACCTGAAAACAAGACGGTCGAAGCGATTGATTCCGGAAGTTTTGAAAAATATATAAAGAATAATAAGCGGAGGAAAATTAACGGCGCGGGCGCGCAACGGCATCCCGCACGCGGACGACGATGGTCGAACGCCCGCTCGACGGCTCGAGACGTGCGCGCGGCGTCCGTCGGACGCACCACAAGTGGCACGCTCTCGACGTCCGAGCAATGCCGGGGACCGCTGGCGGTGCACGCCCTCATGGGCCGTTGAGCGCACGTGCCTGGCAGCGTGAGACGCGCGCTCGGCGACCACGGAGTGGACGCGTCCGATGGCGCGGGGCACGCCCCGAGGGTCGCCGGGCGGGCGCCCGACGAGGATTGGGCGCGGGCGCCCAACCTCGCGTTGGGCGCTCGCCCAACGCCGTTGGGCGATCGCCTTACGAAAGTTGGGCGATCGCCCAACATTGTTGGGCGGCCGCCCAACAAGGTTGGGTGGTAGCCCAACACTAGGTTGGGCGGCCGCCCAACCACAATGGGCGACGCCCAAATTTTTTTGGGCGTCGCCCATTGTTCCGGGATCCGTTTCCCTATATAAGGGCACGGATCCCAAGGTGAAAAAGAGAGCTTTTTTTGGAGGAGACCTTTGGGGGGATTTTTGGATAAACTTTCTCACTCTAAACATTTTTAGAGAGAGTGTGTGAATTTTTTTGAGAAAAATATTTTTTTTCTCAAAAATTCCAAATTTCCTAAGTTCAATTTTTTACTAAATTTTCATTAAAAACGGGAGCTCGCGCTTCGTGGAATCAATCGGCTTCGACTGTCAGATACCGAATTAAAGGTATTATCCGAGGACTAGACTCTTTATTTTATTTAATTTATTCTCTCCTTCTATTTATTTTTTTTATGCTATAGTTCTTATTCCTTTAGTTATTTATTTATTTTGTCACGTTTTATTTAGTTAGCGTATTTATTTAATTTTCGTTTCGTGTTAAATAAAATTCGGTTTTGTTTTAAAATAAAAACCTCGTTTTGGATATCCCAATACGAACCGTGATCCGATAAAAATGTAGTTCGGATATCGAAAATGTTGTAATTATAAGTTTTTTTAATTTAAAAGAGGTTTCCAAATAACGTTTTAAAATGAAAACATCGTTTTAGGAACTTCCGTTTTCGACTATGATCCATCTTTGGTAGTTCGGAAGTCCAAAACGATTGAATTAGATTTAATTTAAAGCTTTTTAATAAATCTAGAAAATATTGGAGTGCTGCTGTAATTTGTCAATTCTGTCACTAAATGCTGTTTACCGACGGATTTTCCGTCGGTAAATCTTCCAAAATGTAAAAAATGTCATTTCGGTCCCTTTTTCTTAACTTTTAGACTTTTAATCCTTAATATATATATATAATTATGTAATACATGTTTTTCAAATTATTTTAGAATTTTAGTATATACATTTATTTTAGAATATTGGTATATCATTTTTATTTTATTTTATAATATAAGTATAAATATATATATATATATATAAGTATTTCCTTTTTATTAATTTAGGCTATGTTTAAATATTAGTTATTTGATATTTTGAGAAATAATGGATGGATATTAATGTATATGTCATTTTTGGTATTTAAACTATATTAATTATGTATGTATATGTATAGTTTTGAGAACATTTGGGTTATTTTGTTGATTATTGAAGGAAGTTATTTTTGGGTAAATATTATTTTCTTATCCATAAGATTTACTTATTGTTTTAGCATTTTAAAGTATAAGTATATAGTACCTATTATTTCCATATACATAAAGTTCCTCTTATATTAATTTTTGGGTTTTCATATCCTCCTTTTTGATTTACTTGTATATATATATATATATATATAAATTATTTTCTCTATTCTTTTGGGCCCATTCATGGGTCCATGTCTCAAATGGGCCTTGTTTGATTATAAGTCTTGCTTTAAATAAGTGTCTTATTGTAATTATAATAGTTAGAGAGTCCATTAAATAAGTGGGGAAAATAAATCACAAAAAGAGAGTTTTCAATTAAATTATTTAAGCTAATGAGCTTTTCTTAGATTTCTAATGTAGATAAATAGAGTCATTTTCGTTGATATTTCAAATCGTCTTCAAAACACCACATTTTAAAACCTTAGTCCGTTCCAACGACGGATTAAGCGAACATTGTAATCAAAGTCGTTTTCTTTGTTAATAATGGAGATTTTGAATCGCTTTCTTAATGAATTTGTATAAAATAAAATTGACTTGTATGTTTAACCACGTTTTCTTATTAAAAGGCTTTTACTTTAACATTTTCAATTACTCGAGTCGTTCCAACGGCGATTCGGGTAAGCTTCATCAAACGGGGTTTTAAAACGCACCTAAATCGTTCCAACGGCGATTAAGGTGCGAACCATGTAAATAAACTCGTTTTGGGGAAATAAGTCAGCGTAGAATAAACACACAACATAACATTTAAATACGGTTGTAAATAAATCACTTCTTTTTCCCACCCTCTCTGTGTATGTATAAACATAAATGGGTGATTCTTTACTGATGTGGCTTTTCAATAATATATGCTCAAAATGGTTTCTAAAAAGAGAAAGAAAAGGGTTTCAAATGAATTTTAAACTTAAAAAAGTATACGATTAGTCCGTTATCGCCTAACATGCTGAGTAGGAGGCCGGTGGTTCATAACCGGGCGATGTCGGGGTGCCTAGTAGCCTTTCTCCGGAAAGGAGCTAGCCTTCTCGGCTCGTACCTAAGTTTCCCGAACCCACACCGGTCTCCCGCAAGGGATCGGTGTTCATTTTCCCATTCGTGGGTGGCGACTCTTCCATATCTCCGAGCTCCGGTCCTGCCGAGCAGCTTGATTCCACGATTGGTTGCTTTCGGCGCCAATCACCGCTTACGTCGCCATGAGATTGTCCACCCCCCGGTCCGCCCGGGAGATTAGGCCGCGGCACCTCGTCTAACAACCGCTGTAGCGGCTGCCCCACAAGAACCCGTTGTCACTTCGACACAACCATCGACTATTCCTGCCGTATCTGCGCTTCCGCAGTCATCTCAAGAGACGAATCGGGTGGGTCCGAGTAGTCGCATGACACCACATAGCCATCCAGGCAACTACTCGCACCAAGATCCTAATATGACGGTCCATCCGACCTGGCAAACATCCCAACCGATGTCAGGAATGCAAGGAATTTTTCCGCTGCAACAAACAGAGCCCTTTGTCCACAGACATTCAGAGTTGATGACATCTGGAGCGAATGTGTCTGGGCGGGAGCACACTTGGAATTTTGATCCTATAACTGGACAGCGGTTAGACCCACAGCGAGAACAAGTGTTGACACAGTATGGCAGGTGGATATCACCCATAATTCACTAGCAGCGGATGGAAGAAGTTCGGCGGGAACCCAATACGGAATTGGAAGATCAACTGCGAAGCATGATGGAGCGAATGGGGTACTCCCCTAGGGCGAGAGCAGTGGTGCAGAGTGATTCGCCTTTTGCCCCATCGTTGCGGGAATTTATTCCAGATCACAGAATAAAAGCACCGGCGATACCTAAATACTATGGGGATCCAAATTCTGACCCTGAGGCGCATGTCAGGAACTATAGAGAGTTAATGGATGTTGCAGGAGCAAGAGAAAGCATAATTTGTCGATTGTTCTCGACCACTTTGGGCGGAGCAGCATCCGATTGGTTTCGGTCTCTACCTACTGAATCTATTCACAACTGGACTCAGTACAGTCGTGATTTATGTGCAAAGTTCGTGGGCTGTAAAGTAGCAGATGTGACGGATAAGCAGCTGAAAGAGATCAAACAGAGAAATTATAATTCCCTAAGGGAATTTGTTGTAGCATTCAATGATATTCTGGTGCGGTTGCAGAACCCAGATATCGTGAGCATTCGCAACATAATGGCGGACGGAACCACAGATTGGAGCATGCGGGAGGAAATCATCCGCAACAAGCCACGCACAGTGGCCGAACTCATGAAGATAGCAAAGGAATTCATGGAAGTGGATGATGTTAATAGGGAATATAGAGCTCAAACCCGGTGAGAACGAGATGCGGCTAGATCCACTTCGGACAATCGGCACCATTAAAATCAAACCCAATCTAAGGGTAATTTTGTTCGGGAAGGCGATCGCTCCTTTCAAGGGGGGGATATCAAACACCATTGAACGCGACTCACCATGAGGTGTTACTTTGGATTGAAAAAAACCCCCTGAAGAAGGATATGCAGTTTCCTAAGGCGAAAGGTCGAACCAGTTTGGGACGATATCCTAACAAATACTGCAGGTTCCACAGATTGAACGGCCATGACACGAATGATTGCTACGAATTGAAGAGGGAGATTGAAAAGCTGATTGAGAGAGGAAAACTGAGTCAATTCGTTAGAAAAGAAACAATTGATGAAAAAGCAACACTCCCACGTGAGATAGAAGCAAGGCCAGAAAAGAAGTAGAAAAAGGAGTGATTAACGTAATAGCAGGCGGGATCTATGAGCCTCCAACAAAAAGGGCTCGCCGTGAACAGCGAAAAAGCAACACGAGTAGGGGGGATGCCCTCAATTATTCATTTGCGCGAATCACGGGGCCGCATGCGGATGCGTTGGTGATTACGGTGGCCATTGAAGGATGGGACGTCAAGCGGGTCCTTATTGATACAGGCAGTTCTTGCAATGTTATTACTCGAACTGCATTCAACCAGTTGGGAATTAACGACGAGCGAGTAGAACATACGTTCATGGATGTAACTGGTTTTGGAGGTCAATCATCTCAAACAAGTGGACAGGTGGTGTTGGAGACAGAAATGGGCGATAAGAATCTAAAATGGAGAGGTGATCTAGAATTCGCAATTGTTGATCTCCCATTGGCCTATAATATAATTCTGGGGCGTCCGTTCCTGTCAGAAATGGAGTCGCTCATTTCAATGAAGCATTTGACATTGCATTTGCCAACACACCAAGGGCGAGTCATTGTTGAGGGTGATCAACTTATATCTCAACAAGCTTATACATTGTCACTTGAAACAAAGCCGGATGAAGAAGATAAAGTTGATGAGAAGTTGCCGGCTGAAGCGTTAGGAGAAACAGAACTATTCGCCATTTCAAATGACAAGAAAGTAAGGATAGCGGCAGGACTTCCAGAGGAAACGAAGAAAGCCATTACCGAGGTGTTGATCCAATGCGAGTCGGCATTCGCCGCTCCAGATGAAGTGCTGAAAGGGATAAGTCCAGAAATAGCAACACATCGTTTGAATATGGACAAAAGTGCAACCCCAGTGCGACAGAAAAAGAGAGGACATGCTCCAGAGCGGCAGAAGGCGATTGAAAAAGCGGTGGCGGATTTGCTAAAATCAGATGCAATTCGAGAGGTCACTTATCCGGAATGGCTAGCCAATGTGGTGCTAGTCAAAAAGCCGAATGGAACGTACAGAATGTGCGTAGACTTCAAAGATCTGAATAAAGCTTGTCCGAAGGATATGTATCCGCTACCTAACATTGACATATTGGTAGATGGGACTGTGGGATTTGAAGCTTTATCATTCATCGATGTGAAATCCAGTTACCACCAGATACCAATGGAGAAGGCGGACGAGATCAAGAAGTCATTCATAACTCATCAGGCAACTTATTGCTTCAAGGTGATGCCCTTTGGACTGAAAAATGCGGGAGCAACATATCAACAGATGATGAACAAGATATTTTCAGACAAATCAGGCGAGAACTTCTCGATCTATGTAGACGACATGATCATTAAAAGCAAGAAGATGCAAGACCATCCACAGGATATTAAAGAAATCCTAGAAGTGCTGATCAAATATGGCCTCAAATTGAACCCGGAGAAATGCACGTTTGGAGCGAGAGCAGGGAAGTTCCTGGGTTTCATTGTTAGTGGCAAAGGAGTTGAGGCGAATCCTGAGAAGGTTAAAGCAGTGATGGAGATGAAGACGCCAAGGAGCATAAGAGAAGTACAGAGACTCAATGGGCGGTTGGTGGCATTAGGGCGATTCATATCATGCTCAGCTAGGAGATGTCTACCTTTCTACAATGCCATCAAAAAATCTAAGTCCTTTGAATGGACACCAGATTGTCAAGAAGCATTCGAGGGGATAAAGCGATTACTATGTTATCCGCCCTTAATGAGCAGGCCAGAGGATGGAGAAGATTTAATTCTTTATGTATCCGTCACTAGCACGGCGATATGCACTGTAATGGTGCGGGAAGAAGAAGGGCAACAATATCCGGTGTACTACGTGAGTAAAGTCTTAAAGGATGCAGAACTTCGATATTCGAGGTTAGATAAAATGGCCCTCGCGGTGATAACCACGGCGGCTAGGTTGAAGCCATACTTCCAGGCGCATACTATCATTGTGAGAACTGGAATTCCAATGCGAAAGGTACTGCAGAAACCTGACGCATCCGGGCGATTGATGGAATGGTCAATTCGCTTGGGAGAGTTCGATATTCGTTACGAAGGAAGACTAGCTCTGAAAAGTCAAGTACTTGCCGATTTCGTGAATGAGTTCACGTGGGATGAAGACGAATGTCCAAAAGCACAAAAAGAAGAATGGAGTATGTTCACAGATGGGGCATTATCCACAGATGGAGCTGGACTGAGAGTCGTCATCAAGGGTCCGGATGTTATTCGCCTGTACTATGCGGCAAAGTTAACATTCAAAACTACCAATAATGCTGCCGAATATGAAGCAATGATATGCGGATTGAAGTTGCTTAATGAACTTATGCCAGAAGGAGTGGTAATCTACAGCGACTCTAAACTCATGATAAATCAGATCACAAAAAATTATCTGGTGAAACAGGAAGATCTGGTCAAATACCATCAGGTTGTCGGTAGATTGACGCAGGAGTTAACACATAAAGGAATCGTCTGGGAGATGGTGCATGTTCCAAGAGGCCAGAACACAAAGGCTGATGAGTTGGCAAAAGCAGCAGCGAGTAGAGACCCATGGAGTCAAAAAGCATGTAATTTGGAAATAAGGTCATCACCAGCATTCAAAGCCGATCAGATTATGGTCATCGAAGAGCTAGAAGATGATGAAGATTGGCGGATGCCCATCCGCCAATATTTGGAACACAGAGATTTGCCGGTTGATAAAAGTTTAGCCAGAAAGCTAATCGGGCAGTCAGCGAGATACTCAATTTGGGATGGGACTTTATACAGGAAGTCATATACATGTCCATGGTTAAAATGTATTAGCCGCAATGAAGGAGATTACGTGCTGAGAGAACTCCATGAAGGAATTTGTGGCGCGCATGAAGCATCCGCGGCGTTGGCAAGAAAAGTCAAGTTGATGGGATATTATTGGCCGAAGGTGGTGGAAGATTCCCAGAAAATGGTAGCGGAATGTCACAGCTGTCAAATCCATGCTAATGAAAAGCATGTCCCAGGAGCCGAACAAGTAACTATAATGACGGCGTGGCCATTCGCAACATGGGGGATTGATATAGTGGGGCCATTCCCAGAAACAACAAGGAAGAGGAAGTACTTGGTAGTCGCAGTTGACCACTTCAGCAAATGGGTAGAAGCAGAGGCAGTAACCGCTCAAACACCTGAGCGAATGATCGAGTTCTTACGAGAGAACATTATCATGCGGTTTGGAATCCCACAAACGCTTATAACCGACAACGGTACCCAGTTCAACTGTGTCAAATTCAAAGCATATTGCGAAAGCATGGGGATCAAGAATCATTTTTCCTCCGTAAATCATCCCCAATCGAATGGTATGATAGAGGTTACCAACAGGGCCATGATTCAGGGAATCAAGAAGCGACTAGGTGATAAGAAAACAGGTTGGGCGGATGAGATACCTCATATGATATGGGCATACAGAACTTCTGTAAAGGCAGCAACAGGCGAAACACCTTTCTCGCTGGTTTATGGAGCCGAAGCAATCCTACCTGTTGAAATCCATTCGCCTACAGATCGGGTAATTTATTACTGCGACACCCAGAATCCTATCAACATTAGAGATGCATTGGATTCTGTTGAAGAACGAAGAGAAAAAGCTTACATGCGAATGGCAGTATATCGCAATAGAATCAAGAAGTATCATGACAGAAGGGTGCGAAAGGTGATAATCAATGAGAGCGACTTGGTCTTGAAAAAAGCGGATAAAATACAGTCCAGAGAAGGCAAAGGAAAATTAGGCGTCAACTGGATCGGACCTTACAAGGTATCCAAGAAGTTGGGACCATCAACTTTTGAAATAGAAGAAATGAGCGGCAAAAAGCTCCCGCGCACCTGGAATCTAGAGAATCTACGCCTATATAAACAGGCCGAGTAGTTCAGGGAAATGACGAGTACTCTTTTTCCTTTTATGAGTTTTTTCCCACTGGGTTTTCTGATAAAAGGTTTTAATGAGGCTTTGATCCCACACAGTTTATGTACCCATGTAACAAGAAGTCTTTTTTCTTTATCAATAAAGATGTTCATTGGTTACAATTATTCAGTATGCTACGGCTGAATACAGGTCCTTTTCAAACTGATAATACAAACACATAAGTGTGTTGCCTACAAAAGAAAGGCGGATGCATGATTACGCATCATTCGTAAAACCTTATGGTTAACCTTAAACACATAAATGTGTTTCCTACAAAAGAAAGGCGGATGCATGATTACGCATCATTCGCAAAACCTTATGGTTAACCTTATGATTATTTGAAAAATTATAAGACATAAAATTAAGCGAATAAATGAGTACTCAAAAAATTGCAAAAAAGGTCTGGCCACCCTAACGAAAACAAAACTAACTACGAAAAATTACAAGTATGAAGTCGGCAAAAGGCAAGGGTCGCATACGAAAATAACCGGCATTAAAGCGACGAAGAATAAAACAGCAATTGCACATATATGAAAAGCGGCGGCAAAGTCGCTCGGTTGATATATATACTGGCAGTTTGTTACATACAACAGTTCGGATATAAATAAAATTATACTACAGTTCCTTCTCCTTCGCCTCTATTGCCCCCTTCGCCTTCAGCGGCTCCTTCATCTTCTCCAGTGGGGTGCCCTTCGCCTTCAGCGGCTCCTTCATCTTCTCCAGTGGGGTGATCTGCTTCAAGCAAATCCCCAACAATCAGATCAGTAACCGCATCAGAGCGAGGTACCTCTTGTTCAACGTGAGAAACATCTTGTGGTGCCCCTTCTTCTACGTTCTGATTTGGGATCTCGCGGCTGGTTGGAGAGTCATTGGGACTCTGCCAGTCAAGGAGAAGTACCTCATCCATGTCAGCATCCTCCGCCTCCAACTTGTCCCATTTTTCAGCTAAATCCTTTTCAGGGATGGAAACTTTGGGGCGGTTGAGTACTAGCTCTGGATTCCTATATTCATAAGCTGCATGGATTCGCTCTCCATACCAGTAGATACGGGAGCTATCTTCAGATATGGTCTCCTCCGTCTTCTTCTTTTGCATCTCCAAGGCTTCCTTGGACGAATTCAGGTCATCAATTACCTTCTGAAGCTCATTGGATTTCGCCTGAAGTAATTTAAGAGCTTCCTCCCTCTCGCCGATGGCCTTTTGACAGGCACCCTCGAGAGTCTTCACTTGGTTTTGAGCGTCATCGAGAAGCGACTTCTGAGTCACCAATTCGGTACCAAGGTGTTCCAGCTCTCTCGCCCTTTCAGCATCCCTACAGAGGTCACCCTCAGCGAAATTGATAATCTGCACATTAGGCGATACATGAATGAAAGAGCAAAAAGAGGCGTATATTTGAAAGATAGAACATGAGTGAAAAACAGTATACCTCTATGGCACGCTTCTCAATTCCCTCCATGGCAGTTGGAAGCGGCACCTTTTCGCGGATGCGAGAGGCAGATGGGAGTCGTCCAAGGACATTGCCTATAGAAGAAACAATGTCCTTACAAGAAAAGCTCACAGCCTTACCAAAGGTTCTAGTCCACCATCCGCTCATATCGGGGATCGGCTGCGAATACATAAGGAAAAGGGTCAGGAGAATACGATGAGGCGAAAAGTAAAGAAACCGAGAAACGGGAAAATAAAGAAGGCAAAACTATAATACCTCGTGGATGGGAGTGCAGTACTTTTCCTTTGATGGGGAGGATACGGGCGTACCTCCAACAGGCAAGATCACTGAAGTGTTTTTCTTCTTAGGGCGGGAAGACTCTACATCCGCATTGTTCTTCCGTTTCCGATTTAATGTAAGGTCCTCAGAAACGGGGTCCGGTGGCACGGAAACAATGGCAGTACAAGTCGCCTCGACAGAAGGAGACGCCCCCACAGATGGATTCGCCCCTGTGGAAGAGGTCGCTTCCGCCAGCCGTCTCTTCCTCCTCGCCAAAGCTTTCGCCTCTCGATCTGCAGCGAGTTGGGATAAAGGGTCACCCCTGCAAAGGGTTAAAAGAATTCATCAAAAGGGAAATAAACTAACAATACCTTGTACGAAAACGCGATAAGGGATATAGACAACATGATCTCCCTCGCGATAGGCAATCGCCACTCGGCTCCGTAACATATGGAATGCCTGATCATACGTCCATATGAAAGGGGGAGTGTTCTTCAAGAATTTTATAATGGAGGATTCTTCCTTGCTCGGATAACCAAAGTTCAAACTCTTTACATTAGGTCGACCCCAGCGGCGAAGAAAATTTGGATTCTCTTCATTAAACTTGATGAAGAAATAAGACTTTATCCCACTCGCGGATTTTGTTCGACTTCTCATCAAAGCCGTAGTAACCGCTCTGTCGGATGAAGGTAAAATACTCCCCCGAACTTTTGAAGTGGTGAAGCTTGGAGAAGATCTTGAGCGAGAAGGGGACCTCTAGACAATCTGCCAAAAATTTATCCAGGGTCAAGTCGGCCCATCCATTGGGGTGCAGTTGTCCAGGTGCGATTCCATAACCACCAAGGATAGAAGCAATCTCATCCGCCAGCGGATACGTGAAACCGCAGATAATTTGGGCGACAAAAATGGTAAAATACCCCTTTGGGAAGTCGCCGGGACCTCTATTTTCCCCGGGAATGCTTGTTTCCAGGCCTTGAAGCCAGGGATACTGCTCCCGCAAGTCGTCAATCGTCTCGCGGCAAACTAAGCTTCCCGACCTATCCTTCTTCGGTAATAAACGGAGAGTTGGGATAGGTGGTGGAATCAACTTCCTAGGGTCGAAACCTAGGCCATCATCAGTCGTATTCGCCAGATGGAGAAACTCGACGGGATGAGAATCAGACCTGGGAGAGCTAGTTGAAACTTCATCAATCATCTCATCAACCTCATGAGACACCTCGCGATTGTAATTTTCGTCGAAGGGGGTGAAATCAAGCTCAGGGTTCGACATATCGGTAAGAGGAACGAACAGAAAGAAAATAGTTGAACAAGTTACAAGTTACAGAAAGGGAAACTTACATGTGAGAAAGAATGCAGAGAAAAACGAACGCAAAAGGGTTGATGCCGGAGAGGAAATGACAGAAAATGAAAAGACCACTTTCGAATTTTGAATACCCAGACAAAGATGAAGAGTTGCCTAAAACATATGAAAAGACCCTAAAGGGCTCTTGTCAAACTAGGGGGGAGGCATGTGATGATCCGCGAAGCCAACCGGGCCGAATCATAAACACGGGCCCAACCTAAACTTAAGCCCACGGTTCAAGATTAAATGGGCTCCCAATAAAGGAGGAGGCTAACCGCCCTGAAATCCTAACAAGGCACTAAACCACCCACTCAAACAAACGAGACCACGTTTGTGGCCACGTAGAGGACGTGGCACGGAAAGAGTAACCGCCCTCGGCGGTTACCTAGAAAGGCTTATAAAAGAGATAAGAAAGCCAAAAGAGGGGTAAGTTCACATTTTTCCTCAATACGATTATCAATCTACTAGAATTCCACATAAAACTGACTTGATCGTCGGAGAGTTTTTCCGGAGATCCTGTCTCCGGTTTTGTTTTGCAGGTAACTACGACGAGGATCATCCAATCAAATCCGGCAAGTTATCATAACTAGATGAATATGGTAATAGGGGTCATTATAGGGGTCATTTTCAATTTCCTGGTGATTTGCAAAACCTTAAAAGAACAAGGAAATCAATATCCATAAGCATAAAGTATATCTGCTAATAAGTCAGATATTGGTTTAGTCCCTTTTTGGTTTGTAATTGGCTGATACAAATCTAATACTGCATAGAGAATCATTGGTTACCCATACAACACTTTAATTTTCAAGCAAGATTATATATAACTGACAAAAGAGCCTGAACTGAATTTTCTTTTTTAATTTGGAACATAAAGACGTCATATTAGAGCATTTTTCCTGTATGCAATAAAAATCAGGCAAATCCTTTAATCAGAAGTAGAGCAAAGACTTAAAAGCAATTCTTGAACATCTATGGCCAAAACTATTACTTAAGTTAACTAAAAGTCCCCGCTAAACGAGTGTCTGGGGAAGGGTCCCGCCACAAGGGTGTATTGGAGACAAGCCTTCACCAGCCAATATTTTGTGGCAAGAGGCCGCTCCTAAGACTCGAACCCATAACCTCTCGATCACACGGCAACAACGTTTACCATCGCGCCAAAGCTCACCCAGCTTGAGAATATATGCTTCAAACAAAAATGTTCAAGTGTATGGAACCATAACTTAGGCCATTAACTTTCCTTTTTGTCTGAGGTGTTTATTTAACAAAGATAAAGTAACAAAATAGGTTTATAGTTGTTTGGAAGTATCTATTTAGACTCCATATATAAAATAACACCAATATAGATTTAACGTTTAAAAAAATATCAATTTAAGTTTCGATAACTGAACGTGACACACCATTCATATTACTCGGTTAAGTTCTGATTTCTCTCTCCATGTACAATTGACAGACCGCTATCGAAGTATAAATTGGTATATTTTTTAAAGGTTAAACCTATATTTGTACTATTTTGTACATGAAGCTTAAATGTGAGATGCTAAATACCGCCATCAAATTCCTTTTCACCGCCACTTTTGGACTTTTTTGCTCTTCTCATAATTTTGATCAAAAACTGAAAATTCTCTCTCCAAAATCATAAACCCGAACAACAATAACTGAAATTATGAAAATAATTGATATGTGACAATCCGAACCCCAAAAATGGATGATTACGAGTCGGAAACATTAAGATTTACATCTTTTTATCAAAGAACTCATGAAAATAATACATATTTTTCATGACGATTTTGAATTTTTCGTCTCAAAAATTAGGAGAATTTTTAATTTTTTGTCACAAAAAATTGAATGATTTAGTATTTTTCATCACTAAAAATTTTACGATTTTGCATATTTCAAAATTTAGCCTAAACGGATGCGGCATACCATTCCCACCATGGTGGGAACGGATGCGGCATCCGTTCCCGCCATGGTGGGAATGGTATGCCGCATCCGTTCCCACCATGGCTGGAACGGATGCGGCATATCATTCCCACCATGGCGGGAACAGATGCGGCATACCATTCCCACCATGGCGGGAACGGGTGCCGCATCCGTTACCACTATGGTGGGAATGGTATGCCGCATCCGTTTAGGCTAAATTTTGAATTTTCTCTCAAATTTTTTTTTTCCCAATTTTGACAAAAAAATTATGCTAAGGGCAAAATGGTCCAATGGGTGTGGTATATAACAATACCCAGCTTAAATTGATACTTCCCAAAAACATAAGCATATTTTGGTATCTTATCGGAAAACTTGTTTTTTTTTACCGTTAAGTAATGGATGGAATACTTGGCGGATAAGAAACTCAATTAATTAAGTGTATTAAAATTTTATATAATTAAAAAAGATAAGGTGCAAATATGTCTCTAACGTTTATAGTCATGAGAAATTTTATCTTTAACGTCTAAAATAGTGCAATTTTAACCCTAACATTGGCAGCAAATAGCAATTTTACCCCTAACATTGACAAATTGAGTCAATTTTATTACTATGAAACACATATATTTTGCTCTTTATTATGCATCAATTGGATATCAATTGGTTCTGTAAAAAATATATTTTATATTTTTGTGTGATTTAATAATAGAATTGGAGGTTGATATTTATAAATTTAGCGAAATATTTGAATTTTTTTTATCCAACTCGTACAAAAGACAAAAGACAGTATACTTTTTAACTTTAAAAAATCATATTTCATATGTTTGTGATCTGTTACTAATCAATGATAAAATGGTAAAGATAAAATTACACCATTTTAAATGTTAAAGGTCAAATTACTCCTAAATATAAACGTTACAGGTACTTTTACACCTTATCACATTGAACAAAAAGCAATTTGTAATTATGACATATCATTCTTTTATTAATTAGATAATGAAATTACATTAATCTATTAGTTCGCTTTACAAATGGAGTAAATGTGTCAAAAAGATTATAAAAGTTTAATTTGGGTAGTTAATAGAGAAAACATAAACTCGAGCTTAATATGGTTAAATAAACCCGAGCTTAATATGGTTAAATGTACCATGGATAATTGAATTTTATTATTGTCTCAAAATAGTCGCTCAACTTTAATTTTTAAAATCATTCAATTTTGAATCTTCTCTCAAATTATTCTGGCAACTTCAAGAGCTAAAGGACAACGGAATATGACGTGACTTCCACGTCAGTACTAATCAAGTTTCACTGTTGGTCGAAATGACAGGCGGCTAATACTTAGCTGACCGAAATGACACGTGGCTTTCACCTAACTGACACATGTCGCTTCAATCAGCGATGAAAGTTGATTATTATTGATGTGCCAGTCACGTCACTTTTACAGTGTGTTTTTGCTTTTGAAGTCACCAGTGACTTTATTGAGATAAAATTCAAAATTTATTAATTTTATTGAGATAAATTGAAGAAGAGTGACCATTTTAAAACAACTATAAAAATTTAGTGACCAATTGTGTATTTAACTCGAGCTTAACAGGTAGTTGTTGAGCCATGTGCATTTCTTATCTCTATTCATCATGTATGGACTTGGATGACCTACTTTGATCTTTTGGTTTTGATCTAATATATTACCAACTCTCTGAATTTGTCCAAAATAGTAGATTGGCTCTCTGAACTTTACAAGTGTTTCACCAACTCCTTAAACATACTTATTTTGTATCACCAGCTCCCTAAACTTGTCCATAAAAGTAGATTAGTTCCCTAAACTTTGCAAGTGTCTCACCAACTCCTTAAACTTGCTTATTCTGTAACAACCAAATACAAAAACTTATTAAACCTAAATTCTAAAAACACGTCTTCATCTATTCGAGAGATGATTTTTTCGCTTCTCATACCTTTCAACCTATTATAAGAGTTAGTGTTGCAGGTTTGAGGTGAGGATCGAGAGTTAGTATTATGGTTTTTATATTTAATTGTTACAGAATAAACAAGTTTGGGGAATTGGTGAGACACTTGCAAAGTTTAGGGAGCTAATCTACTTTTATGGACAAGTTTAGGGAGCTGGTGATACGAAATAAGCAAGTTTAGGGAGCTGGTGAGACACTTGCAAAGTTTTTAGAGAGCTAATCTACTATTTTGGGCTAGTTAAAGGAGCTGGTGATCTATTAGGCCTTTGGCTTATATCATTTGATAAGTAAGGATGACAACAGGTAGGGTACCCGCAAGTAATGTTAATCCTATTTACTTACCCGGTTATTCTTTAATTACTTATACGCGTTTCATTATCCTAATAGGTATACTTCTTAAATTCCATACTCGTCCCATTTAAATCACGGGTACCCGCGGATATCTTTATTTGTTAAAAAGCAACGCATATAATAAATAAATTATAAATCCAACAAAACATAAATTTAATAAACCATTTATAAATTTAACAAACATTTAAATTCAATATGCTTAATCGCTCAAATTATCAAGAAACTATAACACATTAAAAATAATCATAAGAAGTCCATTCTGATACAATGATAATAGGAAAAAGTACAAAAATAAACCTTGTGGTTACGCCCATTTTCGAACAACACCCATGTGGTTTAAAAGTTTGCAAAGTGGTACCATGTGCTTCATTCCGTTAACAAACACATACCAAATTCACTAACGGTGTTAAAAGTCAAAGGGAAAAGAGTTAGTTTGGTCCTTATATTTATTTATTTTTATAAATTGACCTCCTTATTATCTAATTATCACAAACAAACCCAAAATAAAAAATAAAAATCAAATATACCATCTTCTCCATCTCTCTTTAATTTCTTTTTTTTTTCTTCTTTCTTTCTCAACTCTCTTAATTTCAATGTGTGGATCAATGATTTTCTGATTAAAAGAAAAACACCATAGTTCCCAAATCCCATTCGGTTATTTAACACTTCCAATAGAAATTAATCCATATGGTACTGTTGGAGTTCACATGGGTTCAAAGCAGGACCTTACTCAATCTCCTTGCTTAAAGAACGGACTGATAAATTTTCAGATGAATTGAAATTCAAGGTTTGGAAGTCCGGCCAAAGCCCCGAAGAAGCAATGCTATTCGCAAGTTTTCCCATGGGAAGTAGACAACTTCAAAATTTCTTATAGAAACAAATTATATGCTCACATTTTTAGTCTAGTGCAAAGCTCTACCTAGTACAGATGAATCCAAAATGTGGACATAACCAAAGTGTGGACATAACCACAGTTACAGGCTCAAGTTTGAGCCTTATAGTATAGTTTTGGGAGCTACGTACTTCAGTTTAAGTAAGGTCTCAGGTTCGAGTTTTTTTATATGACAAAAACAGTTATTTACTTTGAGGGCCTTCCGAGCTCGAATTCAGTAAAAGGATACTGAAATACCAAAAAATTTATGTATACTAGTCTCAGTACGTTTTGAAAACCAAAGTAATTAAAGGAGAAGTTCATCTTTTATTATGTGCTTTTCAATGAGTTTGAGCAATGGTTGAAAGCAGGTTCAAATCATCTATATGATAACATATCAGCACTCGCAAGATTCAACCTTTTTCTTTCTATTATGTTTCTGATGAATATCAAATAGAACATGGTTTGTCATTGATGTTGTTAAGCGAATTCGTTAGCTGGGCCGAGTCCCTTTAAACCGAATGGGATTTGGGAACTACGGTGTTTTTCTTTTAATCAGAAAATCATAGATTATTGATCAACCCATTGAATTTTAGAGAGAGAAATTAAGAGAGAGGAGAGAGAAAGAATAAAAAAAATAAAAAATTAAAGAAAGATGGAGAAGATGGTATATTTGATTTTTATTTTTTATTTTGGGGTTTGTTTGTGATAATTAGATAATAAGGAGGTCAATTTATAAAAATAAATAAATATAAGGACCAAACTAACTCTTTTCCCTTTGACTTTTAACACCGTTAGTCAATTTGGTATGTGTTTGCTAACGGAATGAAGCACATGGTACCACTTTGCAAACTTTTAAACCACATGGGTGTTGTTCGAAAATGGGCGTAACCACAATGTTTATTTTTGTACTTTTCCCATGATAATATTCACGTTTTCTCTCATTTGATGTCTACATTCATCAACCTTCAAAAACATAAAATTTATGTGTTCAAATACATGTCGGGTATCGGGTACCTAGAGGTAATCTCATACCCGCACTGTACCCGCCACAAGTAATTTTTTGGATCCCAAATCTTTTTATACAAGGTTCGAGTACTCCCATTAAGATCAAGTAATGTCGGGTTGACGTGAACTCATAATCGTTACCTTACCATTCCTATTGAGTGACTAACTAATGCACTATACTTAAATGCAATTTTTTTCTTTTTTCTCTATTTGCTTGTTTCATATTCATATGGTTTTTAATGTCAAATTTCTGTAACACCTTAACTATTTAATAACTTAAGCACATTATAGGGTGTTGTTATTTACCGTCCCCATTTTACTTATTACCGTCCCATATTTGACAATTTTTCCCTTTTCATTTTATTTTGATCAAAAACTGAAAATTCTTTCTCTCTCCCGAGTAAAACCGAAATTCTAAAAAAAATGGACCCGAGAACTCCGGAAATGGACGATTTCGAAGACGAGCTAAAAAATGGACCCGAGAGTTCCGAAAATGGACGATTTAGAATTTTTTTTATACACGTATTTGGCCTGTGCAGGAGATTCATCCGCCTAATAGGCGGATGACGAGTTCCGTCTCCAAATCCGGAGACGGAACTCGTGTTTTCGATGAAAATTTAACAAAACAACGTAATTTTTTAGTAAATTTGTCGTAATTTTCCACCATGATTCTCATGTAGGGGTTTGTGATTTTTGAAGAGATTAGAGAGAATGAGAAATTTTGATTGAAAAAAATGAAAAGGGAAAAAACGTTAAAAGGGACGGTGATAAGTAAAAAAGGAACAGTGAAAAGCAATCCACTACTAAATAAGGAGGTATTTCAATTTGTGCAAATCAAATCAAAACATTTTTTTGGCCTATTTCTTCACGTTTTATGATATTGACACTTGCAATTAAAGAGGTGAAATCTTGCTTTACTTATTTGTATTATGCCATTCATGTGGAGTTAAATCTTCACTGAATTTTGATGTTATTTTAAGATGGTTACTCAATTTCAGTTTGTCTCAATAAAATCATTTAATTTTGAATTTTATTTTAATTAAATCACTTTAGCGATTTCAAGAGCAAGAAGACACTGGAAAAGTGATGTAGCTACCATATCATTGCGAAATTATTAGAAGCACCTGATTCTCCATGTCAAATGAAGTACATTCCATACATATTTTGACATGTGTAATACGGACCCACACATATTATAAGAGGTCCTACGATTTTATTTATTCAGTGGGATCACAATACACGTGTCCAAATGTGAATTGGGGGTCCTCCAAGTGACATGGAAGACCGAATGCTTAATATAAGAACTCTCATATATATCTGTTAGCTTTATTTTGCGAATATGCTAATTTCAACCTTGTCACGTGTGGTTAGGGTGCGGGCGTGCCAGAGAAATTATTTCTCAATTATTAAAGTGGGTTAAGTTTATGGATTTGCGCGCCAAAACTTAAATTCTAAACGTAACGATTGGCGAGGGACGCAAGGATTGAAAAAGTCCATCTTGGGTCTCTAGCGCCGTTATAGAAACGTTGCTAGATAAATTGTTTTATTTAAGCTAATGCGGGTAAATTGAAGACAAGAAAATAAAGGAATTTAAAGTGCGAAATTGACACAAGATTTGGTGAAAAATCGATATTTTATTGATTGAATAATTGTTTGAAACATGAAATTGGAAATGAATTACAATTGAAAAACTTCTATACTAAACATATAGCTGATTCAATTGAAAAGGAATAGCAAATCAAATACAAGGAATTGAAATACAATAAGAATAAATTGGAATTCAACAACAAACTCGGAGCCACAATAGCTATATCGGATTGATGTTGAATCTTGGCATCGGCGTGAGGTCTTTGGAGAGATGCAATCGGTCGGGCCCGTACGATATGTGCTTGGTGCAATGGCAAAACGTTGGTAGGCAAATGGGACAGATTTAGACCTTAATTTCGGGAGCTTGGTTTGAGTGCTTAAGAATACGGAATTGGACGAGTAAATAGTGTAAATTGAACTTCAGAATGTCAGGAACAACTTTGTATAAGGGATCGAAAGCTAAAACGAATTGGAAATGGACGAAATTGAGAATTGAAAATGACTGGACGAATCTGGAAAAATCTGGGCAGAGTAACTAAAAGAATTTGGGCTGGAAAGGTCAGCGTGTAACTATAGTTTCTGGGTACGGAATCGGGAAATTAAAAACACTAGATTGAAATTCAAGACGTCAGGAACAACTTTGTCGAAGGGATTGAAAGCAAATAATGATTTAAAATGGACGGAATCGGGCTTCGAAAACAATTGGATGAATCTGGAAAATTAATTCGGAAATGAAATTCTAATTGAAAATTGAGCAGAGTAACAGCTTAGGAATGCTAAATTGAATTGAGAAACTTAAAAGAAAGACTATTGGAACTTGAATTGGAGCTAAAGAGAGCTTAAAAAAGGGATCAAAGCTAAGAAAAAAAAGAAGAACGAAAAGGAAAAACTTGAAGAACTTGAAGAAATTAAAGAACTTAGGAGCTAAGAACTTGAAAACTAAGACCTAGAAACTAGAGAGAATTGAAAGGGACCTTAGGAAGGGGATTGTGTTTATGTTGAGTGTGAAAAATAAGGAAGGGGAGGGGGTCTATTTATAGTTTTTTAGAGTGGCATTTTGGTAAATAATCAGTGGTATTTTGGTAAATAGTCACCAACTATCTTAACCAAACCCAACTAACTCTAATTAACTAACTTAACCTCCTCAAACTGCCGTTAACTGCTTCTAGACGAGACGACACGCCCCGTTTATGCTCTGCTACGCCCTGCGTGTTGGCGGACATTAGGCCTAGTGCGTTTCATTGATGGTTTTCACGCGTGGCGTCTCTGGTGTCGCGTCCTGTGTGAAGGATTACGCCTCGCGTCTTGTAGATACGCCCCGCGTCTTCAAGCCTCTGATCTTGGCATGCTCCGAGAATGCGTCTTACGCACGGTGTATTGGCAAATACGTCCCGCGTGAGAGAGTACGCCCCGCGTAAGGTGAAGGGCGCGCTGCGTGTTTGCGTTTTGACGTTGATTTCTCCGGACGCCTTGTTTACGCGCTGCGTATTGAGGACACGCCCCGCGTGGTGCCGGATTTTCCCACGGGTTGAAGCTTAGCTTATAGGTGTATTATTTCTAGGAAATATAAACTATATCCTAAAAACATAACCTAAGCATTTATATACATAAAAATAATTATTTTATTTTTCTGGGCTAACAATTGCCCCCCTCTTTTGTGCATAAATGAATTAGTAAAATTTTATGTACAAAAGAAGTTTTTATTAACTACTTTTTTCTTTTTAAAGATAATGGATAAAAGAATCCTGCAGGATTTTTTTTTTAAAATTTGAATTGGAACTCTCTATCTTAAACCATTTACAACTCTTTTTTTTTTTTTGCTATCTTTGTTTCTGCCATTTTCTTTTCCCCAAGCTCAAGAACACTCAGAATCAAGCCCTCAGTCTGTCAAGCATGGGTATGCAATCTATTTTTCTTCTTTATTTCTTTCTTTTTGATTTTTTTTTTTGCTTTTATGAGAAAATAGATTGAATTGGAATAAAAACACAAGAATTTTAGAATTATTACATGGAGATGGAATTGTATTGCTGAAATTTGCATCTGTCTGTCACAGCTGCGAACTCGTATTCTGACACCATTCGCGCTGATTCTCGCCTAGGCATAACCCTTGGCTTGCAGGAGGTAATTTTCATAATTTCATGATCATGTATTTGAAGGTAGTATCCCTAGGGTTTGATTGATTGTGTCTGTACTTCGTTTTCAGGATAGTGTCCTTACCATCAGCCCTGTTGCTATGAATAGCTCACCTTTGCCCCCTTATCCCATGAGTAGCGCTACCGAATTGGCCCTCCATAGGGAAACTTATCAATTTCCTGCGAATAGGAAAGGTCTGGTATTCCCTCGTTGCTACACTGGGTGGAATGATCTTGTGGATCGCTTAGAACTGAGGTATGCAAGTGTTTGGGATCAGGTTGGCATCAGGAATTTCGTTCGTTTAACTCGTCATGAAATTACTCCTTGTGTGAACGTGCTTGAAGGAGTTTTGAATTTTTGGTCACCGTTATGCAATTCATTGATTCTCCCGCTGGGTCCGATGTCTATCACTTTACGTGATGTGGTTGCTTTGACGGGGTTGCCTATCATTGGAGAGGAAGTCCCAAGTTGTATAGATACCCATGCATTCCCTGGAGTGCAAGCCATCTTATCTAAAGAGGCTGGGATGTATGCCAAAATAATTAAGAAGAAATTGGATAAGGCGGAGTTGGATGATGAGGATCACGTGCATTTCCTGTGGATGATGCTTAGCAATTACATTTTTGAGCCGTTGGGTCTTAGGCCTACCACTGAAATATTGATTATTGCTAAGGCTTTGGCTTCAGGCCGTCGTTTAGCTCTTGGTACTATGTTGTTAGCCTCGACCTTCCACCGTCTAGCTCTTACAGTTGAGGGCAGACCATTTGTAAAACCTCAGGATGGCTTGTGGTTATTACAACTGTGGGTCTTCGTCTACTTCCCTCATTTGGCTACTGTTTCATCAGTGGGGGTTTCGGATCATCTTGGTGTAGACCTTTGCTACAGCTCTTCGAGTTTGGCTGTTGGTGTGGTCGTGAGATTTCTTCGTACTTTAGTGCCATCTCCTCACAATGAGCTGTTTCTCTTTTGGAATAAGAGTAATTCATGTCTACCATCCTGGGCGCTTTCTTACTTGTCTGCTGCCCCCCATGAAGGTACTGAGTGGTGGATGACGGTGTGTGCAACACGTCGGTTACACCATGGGGTGAACCGAACTAGAACCTCAAGGTCATCGAATCCTGGTCTGACTTTGTATGCACCTTGCCTTTGGGCACGTCAATTAGGATTTTTCCAAGCTATTCCAGGGCCACTCCCATTTCCTACCTCTTCTCAGCGGCACGGAGCTAGTGACGAAGATATAGCCGCTGCGGTTCTGGACGCGGGATATGATCAGGGACCACTTTTGCTTGGGTCGGATCGACCTTCGTTTGATGCTTGGTGGGATACCGTTTTTCAGCAGTGCGTTCCACCCGTTGGTAAGCTCTTTTTTTATTTTGTATGTATATTTTGTATACATATATACTTATTCATTTTGTTTTTTTTGTTTTTTTTTTTTTAGATTCGAGCGGTAGCTCAGGGAAGGATAACAATCTGACTCTTCTGGTTCCGAATGCTCTTGAGACAAACGAAAAAGGCAAAGGCAAAGCAATCATGTTGGATGGGGAAGGGCAGGTACCTACCACGGCAGGCCTTTCGGTGAGACCAGGTGAGAGGATTGATTCTGACGAAGACCTGTACTTTGGTTTTGAGGATGGAGCGTTGGGTCAACTAGGGGCACGTTGGAATGTGACTTCTTCGATTAGAACCCTATCTCTTGATGATAGCTCAGCTGAGGTGGACATGACTCCATTGCAACTTCCAGCACGAACACATCTTCCTTCTGCCTCTTCTTTAAATCGATTGATTGCTGCACCATTGTCTCAGGTTTGTAAGATTTGTGACTCCATGATTTTATGAACTATGTGTGGGATGCTTGAGTCATATTGATTGCTTGAAATGTCCTTTGTGAAAATGACAGGAATCAGCTCTAGTGTGTCCTCCATTGGTTCCTGTTGGCCTTAAGGCTGATAATCCTTTTGCTGGTTTGGATTTTTCATTTCTGAAAGGACCGCCTAACACCGTAGCTGACTCATCCCTGCCTATCGACGATTCTTTGAGTGATGCTCGTGCCAATCTTAGTAAGCTTGTCGCCTCTCCTCTTGACTCTTGGACTCCGACTCGTGTTGAAAGAGCTATGATTGATTTTGACCTCATGATGGGTGTGTGTGTTCATCCCTTCAAGACTGAGCCGTTAAAATCCGCCAAGAACCACGTATTATTTTTCTATCAGTCCTATGTTACTGAGAAAAACGTGGCAGCAGGTCTCGCAGCTCAAGTTAGATCGAATATGGCAGAGTTAGAGGCCTACAGCAAGAAGTTTAATGCTTTGGTTGATGCTGAAGAAGCGGATCGGCAACGGTTAGTCAAAATTACAGCTGTAGAGGAGCGGCTTGCGGCATTGGAGAAGGAGGTGGCTGAGGCTCGAGCGTTTAAGGAGGATATGGTTAGAGCTAGCTCCGGGTTTAGGGCTTGTTTCCCGCGGATCGAGGAAGAGCTGGGACGTGAGAAAGATCGATTGGCCAATCATTATGATGAAATGTTGGCATGGCACCGGCAGAGTGAGCAACACAAAGAGGCTGCCTCCAAACTTTGCGAATCTTGGGCAAAATACCCGAAGCCTGACTTTTGTTTGTTTCCGTGAGGCATGTTCATGGGTTGCCCGTACCTTCCGTCTTTGTTTTGATTCTTTCATTCATTTGTGTAGAACGAATGGGCATTGTTTTGTGAGTTGATTGCCATTTGAACATTTGCTAAGTCCTCCATATATTCTTTTTTGGTTATGGCATATTTATTCTTTTATTGACGACCCTTTATAGTACTTGAAAAGACAATGTACGAATGACCAGTAAAATTGTAAATGCCCAGAAAAAGAGTGCTTACGCCCTGCGTGTACCTGGTCACGCCCCGCATATTCATGTTCCTGGCTCTGGTGTGTATCGTCGTTGATGACTACGCGTGGCATCTTTGGTGTTACGCCCCGCGTAGTCGAGCCCCTGGAGTGTATCTTCTATGTATGTCTTCGTACACGTCCTGCGTGTTTGGCATATGCCCCGCGTATAGGAGTACACGCCCCGCGTATGCATGCTCCTGGATCTGTTTTTTATACATGATTGGTTTACGCCGCGCGTGAAGTAAGTACGCCCCGCGTATTTATGTTCCTGACCCTGAAGCGTCTTATTGATGCGTTTCACGCGTGGCGTCTTTGGTGTCACGCCTTGCGTAGGGAGGTACACCCCGCGTAGTTTCGAATACGCCCCGCGTATTGGTGCTTCTGAACTTGAAATGTTTTATCGGTGTATTTCCCACGTGGCGTCTTTGGTGTCACGCCCCGCATAGTCGAGCCTCTTCTATGTCTTGCGGGCTGGTTGCTACATCAATTACGTCCCACATACTTTGGAAATATTTCTTCAAGTATTTGCCGTTGATGTATCTCCTGTGTGGTTCTCCGCCCAAGCTCTTTAACCAATACGCGTTCCCGGGAAGCACTTTGTGGATTTGGAATGGTCCTTCCCAGTTGGGCGGCCACTTTCCAAGCTCACGGTCTTTCGTCCCAATTGGTAGGATTAACTTCCACACTAGTTCGCCTTCTCTGAAGCTTTTCTTTTTGACTTTCCTGTTGTACACATCTTCCACTTTCTTCTTTTGGATTATCATACAATCGAGCGCTTTCTGCCTTTCGTAGTCCAAATCTTCTAGTTCCATGGTCATGGCTTGTACGTAATTGTCTGGCTCCAGGTCATTCTGACGCATTACTCGTAATGAAGGCACGATGACTTCTAATGGTATTACTGCATCATGACCAAATGTTAGAAAAAATGGACTAACTCCGGTCGCTCGTGTCTTAGACGTTCGCATGGCCCACAGTGTTTCTGAGAGAACTTTGTGCCATTCTCTAGGATTGTCTTCTAGCATCTTTTCCAAGATTTGGATCAGGATCTTGTTGGACACCTCAGCTTGACCATTCGCTTGTGCATAAAATGGGGTAGAGTGAATCAACTTAATCCCGTACTCTTCTACGAACTCGTTCATATCTTCGCCTGTGAACATGGTCCCCTGATCCGTGGTGATGGATTCTGGGATTCCGAATCTATGAATCAAGTTCTCTTTGATGAACCATATCACTTGTGTTTGGCCGACTTGTTTCATTGGTGCTGCTTCCACCCATTTGGAAAAGTAATCTGTGGCAACTATGATGAAACAATGACCTTTTGATGAAGCTGGGAATATTTTCCCTATTAGATCAATAGCCCACCCTCTAAATGGCCACGGCTTCACTACTGAGTGTAATTCTTCTGACAGGACTTGTTGGATTTGGCCATACATTTGACACTTTTTGCAACCCTTCGCATATGTGATGCAATCGCGTAGGATCGTTGGCCAGAAGTATCCGTGGCGATTGATAAGCCATCGCATTCTCCTTCCGGATTGGTGCGCTCCGCATATGCCTTCATGGACTTGCTTCATGACTTCCATTGCTTTTGGGAAGCCGAGACATTTAAGTAGCATTCCGTCGTAGCTCTTGCGGTATAAATCACCTGCCATCAACATGTAATTTCGAGATTGAATGCTCAATGAATATTTTACTTTTTTGGATGGGTCGTTGAGGTAGTCGGTAAAGGGTTTCCTCCAATCCTGAGCTAAGTTGATGTCGATGTCGAACGATTCAAATTGGACACCTCTGTCTTCCACGGATGGATGACCTTGTCTTCTAATGATGACGACCTTGTACGCTGTTTCTTTGGAGATCTTCATTCTAGAAGCGATTTGGGCTAACTCGTCGGCTTCCCAATTGTCATTTCTTGGAATATGCTCCAAACTGACCTCATCAAACATTTCCAGAAGTTGAATTGCAAACGCGAAATAAGGTAGCAAGGATAAACTTGAGCATTTATATTCTCTTGTTAGGTGCCGTATGACCAACTGTGAATCGCCGAAAATTTTGACCTCTTTCGCTCCTAGGTCTCTCAAGATTTCTAAGCCGATGATTAGAGCTTCATACTCAGCCTGGTTGTTCGTGCACTCAAAATCCAAGTTTACCGCTAATATTGTCTTAGTTCCGGATGGGGCTGTGATGATTACTCCTGCTCCGTTGGAACTGTCTGTGCTTGAACCATCGAACTTCAACTACCACGGTTCTTTGTGCGTGAGATAAATTGGCAGTTCTGCTTCTTCGGGATATTGAAAGTTGGTTGGGTGGTCGGCCACAAAATCTGCAATTGCTTTCCCTTTTATCGAGGATTGAGGGAGGTATACCAAAGTGAACTCGGCCAATGCTAGTGACCATTTTCCTATTCTTCCTGAGAGGATAGGCTGGTTTAGCATGTATTTGATCAAGTCGGTGCTAGCGATCACGTAAACCCTCGCTTTGAGCAAGTAATGCCTCAACTTTGTGCAAGCGAAGTAAAGGGCCAAACATGTCTTCTCGACTGGGCTGTATCTCGTCTCCGCCGATAGCAAGGTTCGACTTAGATAGTAGATGGCTTGTTCATGACGGTTTGCGTTGTCTTAGGCAAGCAAGCATCCAATTGACTCGTCGGTCGCTGATATATAGAGCTTGAGTGGAGTATCCTCCCTTGGTGGCATCAACACAGGTGGGTTACTCAAGTAGGTTTTGATCTCTTCGAATGCCGTTTGATGCTTGTCGTCCCACTTGAAGCTTTCTTCGTCTTTGAGTCTTAACATATCTGAGAATGCACTGGACTTTCCAGCCAAGTTGGATATGAATCGTCTCAAGTAGTTTACTTGGCCCAAGAACCGTTGCAACTCCTTCTTGTTCTTCGGAGGTTGAGCTTCTTTGATTGCTTTCGCCTTATTGTCGTCAATCTCGATCCCTCTTTGATGGACCAAAAATCCGAGGAAGTTTCCTGCTTTGACCCCGAAGGCGCACTTTAGAGGATTGAGTTTCAAATTGTATTTACGCATCCGCTCGAAACTCTTCCTTAAATGGCCGACGTGTTCTGTTTCTCGCTTAGATTTGATAACGATGTCGTCTACGTATACTTCCATGGAGGTACCGAGTAAATCGTGAAAGATGGCATTCATTGCTCTTTGGTGTGTGGCGCCGACATTCTTTAAGCCGAATGGCATGACGACCCATTCAAATGTGCCGATTGACCCTGGGCATCGAAACGCAGTTTTTGCAATGTCTTCTTCGGCAATGGGGATTTGGTTATACCCCGTATAGCAATCGCAAAGAGATATTAATTCATTTTGGACACAGCGTCTACTAGCATATCGGCGATAGGCATCACGTAGATGTCTTTTGGCGTAGCTAGATTTAGATCGCGGAAATCTACGCATACGCGTAACTTACCGTTCTTTTTTACTACGGGTACGACGTTCGATAGCCACACCGCGTATTTTGCCGGTCTAATGAACTTGGCTTTGAACTGCTTTTCTATTTCTTCCTTCACCTTACCTTCGACCTCTTTGCTCATCCTTCTTGTTAGTTGTTTGAAAGGTTTGAACTCCGGTTTGATTGGCAACCTATGTTCCACCACGTCTTTGCTTAATCCGGGCATTTCGTCGTAATTCCAAGCGAAATAGTCTTTGAACTCTCGTAGCAAAACGATGATAGCTTCTTTTAACGTTGGGCATAGCAAGCTGCTGACAAATGTAACCCGAGGTTCCTCTTCTGTCCCTAGGTTCACTTCGTCTAGAGGATCGACTGCCATGGAACCTTCATCTTCTAACTTCGGGTTCGCCCTTTTCAAATCTTGTAACTGGATTTCTTCTCCTTGAGGATCTAGTTCTACTACTCCTTCGGGTGCTTCGATTTCTGAGACCCTCATGTCGTTCTCCTGGTATAGTTTCTCCACTAGTTGTTGTGCTTTCAGTTTTGATATAGCGGCTGAAGCCACCGCTTCTTTTCCGGATGTTGTCTTGATCATGGAATCTCTACAATTATGGGTTCATCACGGAATGGCCTTCGGCGGGGCACGATTGCCGTTGGCCTTAGGATGTTCTTAATTTCTTCGCCACATGATTGCTCTTCGTACTTGGATCTCACTCGGATTGGGCCTACAGATTCCTCGTATAGTCTCGCCTCGAGCACATCTGAGTAGGTTTCGAATGGCTTCTCGTTTGCCCGGATGACTTCCACCTCGTCTCCCTTCCAAAGCAGAAGAAGTTGGTGCAAAGATGACGAGATGCATGAGTTGGAGTGGATCCAATCCCTCCCTAACAGTGCTTGATAACTCGCGGTTGAATTTACCACGAAGAAAGCGGCCATGGTGGTATGAGAGCCAACGGTGAGTTCCAATGGTAGGATGCCGTATGTCTTTGCAATTTCTCCCGTGAAGGCCGAAACTGACACCTCTGATGAGATTATGTCTTCCTCTGATTTCCCTAAGGCTAGGACCATCTTCATTGGCATGATGTTAACGGCTGATCCATTGTCGATGAGCACCCTGGAAATTGGTTTGCCATCCACATGAGCCTTGACGTATAGAGGTTTGATATGGTGAGTCATCCTCGGAGTGGGTTTGTCAAAGTAAACCCTCTTCATGCCCACTTCACCTGATTCTTTTGGTGTACTGTCTTCTTGTTCCTTATGCTTAGGCTTGGGGATTTCCTTCTTAATGCCGTCGCTTCTAAAGTCTGAAGGTAAGATTAAAGAGGTAGCTGCACAATCTACCCGTATGATAAAATCTCCAACCCGGATCTGGAGGTTCTTCTCTTGTTTTTTCCCTCCTCTTTTTGCATCGTTGGAGTTGACGTTGGATGACTCCTTTTGACTATTTCTCTTTTCTGCCTCTCTCTTCCTTAATCTTCTCTTTGCATTCCTGGAGAGAGGCCTTGGGAATTTCTTGTGGCAATTTAATTGCCATTGATTGAGGGGTGACGTGCTCGAGGGTGTCACGAAACGTGGCCGTTATTGTTGCACGTCTCTTTTCTTCGCGTTTTGTGACGTGCTCGAGGGTGTCACGAAACGTGGCCGTTATTGACCATGTTGACTACTGGGAATGGGTCCTCGTCGATCAGCATGCTTTCTTTCTTTTTCGGGAATTGGAGTATCCCGCGGTTAATCCTATCCTGCACGCATTTCTAAAACCAAAACATGCTTGAGTGTTGTGGCTCCAGTTGTCATGATACTTACAGTAGTCTCGTCCGCGTATTTCCTCTTTGGATGGGATCACATGTCTAGGAGGCAGCGTGATGAATTGTTCCTTTAGCAGGTAGTCGAAGATCTCTTCTGTCTTCGAGATGTCAAACGTATATTGGGTGGTTGGGATCCTCTTGACCACCTCCGGTGCTTTGGGATTCTTTAACAACACAGGACACGTTCGAGACCCGGTGTTTGTTAAGTCGGCAATGGCTACCTCATGCGTTTGTACCTTCCCTAGGTAGCTTCCCACAGAGTTCTTCTTGCGTCGATGATCTTCCCTCATCAACTCCTCGTACTCGGAAACCTTGGCCACCAACTCGTAGTAATCGCGGAAATCTATCCCCTGAAACTTCTTCCGGTTTTCGAATTCCAACCCACGTTGGGCAATCTTCACGAACTCGACCTCGGGGATGTTGATTCGACAACGATGTCGCATCTTTTTGAATCGGTTGATAAAATTTTCAACCGGTTCTCCATGCCGCTGTGTCATTCGGGACAGCTCCGCAACACAGACCTCGGGCTCTGTCCGATAAAACTGGTTGTGGAACAGTCTTTCCATTTGCTCCCACCCAAGAATGGATCCGGATGGTAAGGTGGTGTACCAAGAGAAAGCTGGTCCCGTTAGTGAACCTGGGAATAACCGCAAGCATAACATATCGAAGTTCGTGTCCATACTTAAACCACTGCACTGAAAGGTGAAGCGTGCCACATGCTCCATGGTGGATTGCCCTTCTTCCCCTGAAAATAAAGTGAAATCAGGCACTCTAAAATTGTGGGGAAACGGGTATAACTGATCATAGTGTCGTGGATAGGGTTTCTGGAATTCGGGTCGGTGTACTTCCCTCACGACTGGCCCATAGATCTCTTGGACGATGTTTCTTATGCGTTGGGCCTCTCCCAAGTTGTTGGCGGTGGTGGGCTCCATGCGTGTATTCGTCGTCCGTTGTGGGTGAAAGTTGGCTTGTCTCAGATTGCCCCCCACATTACGAGCATAGCTTTCCTCATAATGTTCGGCATGGTTGCTAGGTCCTGTATGAGACCTAAATTGTTGTTGAGGTGGCGGGACTTGAGTAGGTTCTGGGCTGATCCTGTCACCGCGCTCATTGAACCTGAGATTCTCTTCTCGAGCTGGTGGCGGGGTATACCTTTCCCCAGCTCCTGATGTCAGTGTTTTCTTCCCGCAATCTCCCGGTCCTTGAGATGTCGACCTTTGTGTGAACAACTCGGCGCACTTCTCCGGGATTTTACTGATCTCTCCGGTTAAATCAACGATCCTTTCCTCGAGAGCCGATCCCTTATTGAAATTGTTTGCCACCTCGTTGTTGGCTTGCATTGCCTTGCATATGTCCTCATGACTTTCCTTCATGGATTGTGAAAATCCGCGTAGGAATTGGTCGATTTGGTTTTCTAGTTTCGTAAAAAAGGGTGTTAGGTCGAATGAGGGTGAGCCTTGAGGTGGTTGTTGGTTTGCACCTCCGCTATTGTTCGCGGTTTCCGCCGCACAACCTTTAGGCATGGCGGGTTCGTTGCTCTGGTCCCGGTTCTAATTTTGACTCTCTTCGGAGTCCGAAGGGATGGGATCTTTCCCCGTGTTCTTCCTAGGAGGCATTCTTCGTGAATACTTATAGGAAAAAATGATGAAATCAAATTAGTAATCTAATATTGAACAAAGAAAGAACAAGAAAATAATTAAATAGTTATTAATGGGATAAAAGCAAAGCATGAAAAAATAAGCGATAAAAAAAAATGAGCGTGAAGAATATAACGTGGTATGAAAAATAAGTCTTAAAATTTTTTTTGGCAAAGCTTAAAAATAGGGTCCCACTGGGCGTGCCAAAAATTGTTAGCTTTAGCTAATAAATTTTGATAAAGTGGAAGTGGGATAATGAAAAATAAATGTGATATAGAAAAAAAATTATGGAAGAAAATAGGCACAAAAACGGGTTCTAAATTTTTGGCAAAACTTAAAAACAGGTCCCACTGGGCGTGCCAAAAATTGTTAGCTTTATTTTGCGAATATGCTAATTTCAACCTTGTCACGTGTGGTTAGGGTGCGGGCGTGTCAGAGAAATTATTTCTTAATTATTAAAGTGGGTTAAGTTTATGGATTTGCGCGCTAAAACTTAAATTCTAAACGAAACGATTGGCGATGGACGCAAGGATTGAAAAAGTCCCTCTTGGGTCTCTAGCGCCGTTATAGAAACTTTGCTAGATAAATTGTTTTATTTAAGCTAATGCGGGTAAATTGAAGACGAGAAAATAAAGGAATTTAAAGTGCGAAATTGAATAATTGTTTGAAACATGAAATTGGAAATGAATTACAATTGAAAAACTTCTATACTAAACATATAACTGATTCAATTGAAAAGGAATAGCAAATCAAATACAAGGAATTGAAATGCAATAAGAATAAATTGGAATTCAACAACAAACTCTAATTAACTAACTTAACCTCCTCAAACTGCCGTTAACTGCTTCTGGATGAGACGACACGCCCCGTGTATGCTCTGCTACGCCCTGCGTGTTGGCGGATATTAGGCCTAGTGCGTTTCATTGATGGTTTTCACGCGTGGCGTCTCTGGTGTCGCGTCCTGCGTGAAGGATTACGCCCCGCGTCTTGTAGATACGCCCCGCGTCTTCAAGCCTCTGATCTTGGCATGCTCCGCGAATGCGTCTTACGCATGGTGTATTGGCAAATACGTCCCGCGTGAGAGAGTACGCCCCGCGTAAGGTGAAGGGCGCGCTGCGTGTTTGCGTTTTGACGTTGATTTCTCCGGACGCCTTGTTTACGCGCTGCGTATTGAGGACACGCCCCGCGTGGTGCCGGATTTTTCCACGGGTTGAAGCTTAGCTTATAGGTGTATTATTTCTAGAAAATATAAACTATATCCTAAAAACATAACCTAAGCATTTATATACATAAAAATAATTATTTTATTTTTCTAGGCTAACAATATCATTAGTAGTCAAGTTTCACCCCTGAACGAAACAACACTTAGTTGTCACATGGATGACACGTGACTGTCACCTAACTGACCGAAACGATAAATGTCAACTAAGTAGCAGCCACATGTCGTTTCGTTCAGCAATATGGTAGTCGTTTGTCATTTCGATCCTAACGTTTTGGGTCAGGAGCAATTTTACCCCTAACGTCTAAAATGGTGCAATTTTATCCCTAATGTTGGAAGTCAAGAGCAATTTTACCCCTAAAGTTGATAAATTTGATAAATTTGAGAAATAATTCATCAAACTTTCTTCTCGGTCATGAATCTTGTCATCTACACTTCACACATGCGTTATTTTATCAGTAACAAATCACAAACATATGTTGGGATGTGAAAAAAATATTAAAAAATATACTGTCTTTTGTACGAATTAGACAAAAAAAATTAAAAAAATTCACCGAATTTATAAATATTAATCTCCAATTTTACTATTAAATTACAAAAAAACATTATATCCTTTTTTTAGAATAAATTGATATGCAATTGGTGCAAAATAAAAAAAAAATGACTGTATTTTATAATAGTGTCTGAAATTGATCCAATTTATCAACGTTAGGGGTAAAATTGCTCCTAACCCAAAACGTTAGGTGTATTTTTGCACCTTAACCCATTTACTTTTAAAGTCACTGAAATGATTAATTGAGAGAAAATTTAAGGTTGAATGATTTTATTGAGACAAATTAAAGTTGAGTAACTATTTTGAGATAACCATAAAAATTCAATGAAGAACAGTGCTTTTAACCTCATTCATGCGGGTATGTATTTGAAAGTCGTTATTCATTTCGTCTATATTTGAAATTATATTTTTATGGTTTGAATTAAGGATTTCACATTTCCCCTATAGTCATGTTATAAAGTCGTTATTCATTATTCTATATTTGAAATTATATTTTTTACAATTTGAATTAAGGGTTTTACAGTTTCCCAATAGTCACATTACACATATAAAAAAAACTCCTTTCAAATTCATCGAACATATGTGAAATTAGTAACACTCTATTAACTGAATTTTGTAACAAAAAATAAAAGATTGAAATTTAATGTATCTAATAAAAGATCGAGAATTTAATGAACCAAAAATTAAAAAAATTAAAGACCTCATAATGTTTTTTTTCTCTAGATAAAATGAGATAACACAATTAACTATAATATCTGAGGTGCATGTTAATTACAGAGTGTCCGTTTATTTTCAATTTTCGGAACTTTTTTTTTTACCTTTTAAGTCTAAACATGAGACAAAAAACGTTTGGTAAAAATTCGAAACAGATGCTTTTTACAGAAAAATCAACTAATATGTGCTATTTATTAGTTACAGTAAATAGCTAACAGTAGCAGCAAACAGGAGCAGGTGAAACAAACAGACCCTAAATCTATATAATGCTTCGGAAAGCATATTTGCAAAAATTGTTTTAAAGTGATAAAGCAAGACATAATCAAGCAACTTTATCAGTTAAGAAATGAAGTTTAGTGGTCACAATGTTAAAATGGGTAAAGTTCAGTAGCCATGGGTGTAATTTACCCGAACTTTACATGTTTTAATGATCAAGTTCCGGATCAATTATTTTTCAACATTGAGCTTTTGATCATTGATTTCGTTGTGGATTCGGCCCTTATTGAACTTTTTTTGTCAAGTTTGGATGGCACGTCCTTTTAGGACGATTCGACATATTGATGTGGACAAATAAAAATACGAGTTTCTCGACTAAACGAGATAGAACGTAAAAAGTAAAAAGAAATTTATAGAAATCAATTTTCAGTAGGTTCTTCCAAGCTCAGTCTTCTCCTCTCACATTTCGCGATTTGCAGCATCAGAATCGTCAAATCGATCTTCTCCCTTAATACCAAAATACATTTTCAGGAGGTTCTTCCAAACTCGATTTCTAGCTTGGAAGAACCTACTAGAAAACAATTTCTATCCGTAACGAATTCAACGATCAATAGCTCAATATGGAAAAATAATTAATCATGGATTTAATTCTTAAAACATGTAAATTTCAGCGGCTTAATTGGCCCTATTCAATAGATGGTACTGTCTATAGTATATAGATTAAATGTATATATTGATAGTTACACCATAAAATGGCTTAATACATTAAAAGCTCTCTGTTCAAAAAGTTTGATCGGCCTCCTGAATTTACATATTATCTCGTTGGCCACCTGAATTTGTTTAAAGTGACTTATTTGCCCCCTTAACTTACTTATAATGATCCATTTGCCACTGAACTTGTTTAAAATGATATATACTGCAATTTGTCTAAATTTGTAAAAAATCAAAAGTTAAAAAATAAAAGCATAATTCGTGATTCTAAGTCTTTAAAACAAAATAACTTTCTATTTTGTACAGCTTTAAAAGATTTTTATAAATTTAGGGATATAATCATGACATTTTAAGTAAGTTTAGGGGGCTAATATATGACAACATATAAGTTCAGAGGTCAATCAATCTTTTTGAACAAGTTCAGAAAGCAATCAGCCCCATAAAACCCTTGAAATTTAAATCCACAACTAATAAACATTTTTTAAGCACCTGTGGGTACCCTTATCCGTTAGAATCAATAAACAAATAAAAAATATTACAAATTTAATGAAGTATAAATTTAATAAATCATCCCTCTAACAATTAAACAAATTGAATATTAATCAACAAGAATAAATACTTACTGGTATCACTAAATGGTTGAAAAACAAAAGTTACACTACTAGAAAAATCAGAAATACTGACGGAAATCTGTGACGGGACCATTTCCGTCACTAATATCTGACGGAAAATCCGTCACAAAAAAATTCCGTCAGACTCGCTGACGGAACAGACAGACGACATAAGGGTTCCGTCAGAATATCATGGCGGGAAAACTCCAGGCTCAATGCTGACGGGTTATTCTGACAGTTATAAATTCCGTCTGAATTTTCTGACGTTATACCTGACGGAATTAGTCTGTCAAATGTATAGACAGAATTTCTGACGGAATTCCGTCAGAAATATTTTGAGATTGTTGCTTAGCATTTATACATTTTCGAAGTAATAATACTATTATTTTTAACTTAATATTTATTTTGTTTACAAATACATTTATGAAAAGGAAGCTATCTATACCTCAATTGTTTTTTTATTCGTAGTGCTTAATAAAAAAAATTATCAATAAAATATTGCTTTTTTATTAATTTCTAAATTTCAAATTTTATTTGTATTAAATTATATTTATGAGATAAATATTTTTTATTTTGGTAACATTTTATTCTTAAGTAAAAAGGAAAGACAAAAAAGTAGGGATAAAGCACGAAAAATACCTATAATGTTTGCAATCAAGAGCAATTTTACTCTAACGTTAAAATAATCCAATTTTATTGAGATCCAAATCTCACATCTTACATCTCAAAAAAAATATATTTTTTAATATATAAAAGAGCTCTGGCAGGTAACGAGTAACTGTGCCCTGGGGTATGCCTATATCCGTCATATTACCCTAGTAACGGGTAATGCTTTTGATCTCATACCCATCTCATACATTTTTATTCAGGATACGAGTAATCCCATTAAAATTGGATAGTGTCGGCTTACTCTCCCTAATAGCGAAGGAAAAGGGCAGGGCCAAAATTCAAACTAGACCAGACTATTACTTACGGATATAATACTCGTTATTATCCCTAATTTGGAGCACAAATTATTCAAATATTTATAGCAAGTTACAAATTTGATTTAATACTAATAAATACAGGAATTACGCAATTTGGTAATGGCCCCTTCGCCATTATCCAAATAGTTTATTCTCTTATTGTAGATTTTATAAAATTAAACCAAAAAAAGAAAAAGAATTGGTAAATTTATAAAAACAGTCCATATAATTTAAAAGTTTACAAATAAAAGTTCGTATTTTATAAATTTTACAGTTAAAAGATATGTGAATCAATTTTTCGACCAAATAATACTTGTGGTTTAGTCAAGATACAAAGTCAGACCTTGAGTTTTGAATAATTTACAAAGTCGATCTTTTAATTTGCTCCAAATCGCTCCATTTTGAAATAAATACTCACGATGATAATTTCTAAAAACATGATTGAGTTTGTAAACTGCAAAAAAAAAAAAATACAGATTCTTATTTATAAACTTTTAAACCATGTAAATTATGCATAAAATTTATTTTTATATTTTTTTATTTATGCTTTATCTGTAACAAAAAAAAAAGAAACTATGTTTTATCCATGTGATTTATAGGAGAAAATACAATATATATGGTTTAATATATCAAAAGTCCGTTGAACTTGTCAAAAAGGTTAATTGGCCCCTAAATTTATATGATATTTCATTAGTTTCCTCAATTTGCTTAAAATAACTTACTAGCCACCTAAGTTTGTTTAAAGTAATATATTGCCCATTTGAACTTGCTTACTGTAATCCATTTGCCCCTTGAATTTGTTTAAAGTGATATATATTGCAATTTGTCTAAATTTATTAAAAAAAATCAAAACTAAAAAAATAAAGGTCTAATTCGCGATTTTAAGTCTGTAAAACAAATTAACTTTCTAGTTTGTACATATTTATCGTGTTTTTATAGATTTAGGAACTTAATCATGACATTTTAAGCAGATTTAGGGGGTTAATGAGACACCATGTAAGTTCAGAAGGTCAATCAAGCTTTTTAAACAAGTTTAGGAGACATCAGATGTATTAAGCCTATATGTAGCAAAATATTTGGATTTCATCAACCTTACAATTCCAGATAAAATTTGATATCTTATTTATTATCCTTTATAAATAATTGGTAGCTAGCTAGCCTCCGAGTAGCGACGAACAATCATAAATTCATAGGTGATTACTAGGGTGTTTGTTTCAGCTTTTTAGATAAGCGTTAATCGTTTCACTCCAAACCGCATAAAATATATCGTTTGGTTAGATTTATATAATTGCATCGTTTAACATTTTCTCTAAAAACTGCAGTGTTTTGAAGCTTTTCACAAAAAGCTCTCTTTTTTAGAGTTTTTCATAAACAGATGTTTGTACTTATTTGTTATTGAAAAAATTATATTTCTTATTTCCACAAAATGTTTCTTCTTTAACATTATTTCTATTTCTATAACATAATTACCGAAAGAACAAGATTTTATTGCGTTCAATATTTTTTTTTATTTTTTTAATTTAGATTATTTTTATTAATTTGTATAATACATTTTTTATTTTATAATTTATTTGTTGATTAATTTAAAACATGTATTTTAAATACTAACAGAGTTCAATATTTTTAACAAACACTAATAATTAAACAACAAACAACTTACTGTATTCGTAAACAACTAACAGTAACAGCAACAACTATTAGCTAACAGATGAACCAAACAGGCTCTACAATACACATCCATGATTAAATGAGTGTCCTTTATTCGGATACTTGATAGAAATTAAAGTTGCATCAATCTTTAAAGTGCTGCCAGTAGCCGATAGAATTGTTGTGATTTTCAAACATTTGGGGTCCATTATAGTGCAACAATCCCATATCAGGTCTAACTTGTGCAACCGTGGACACAATCCTAGGTGTAAAATCTTCATTTTGCAATTGAACCGGAGTTCTAAATCTTCCATCTGGTCCGGCGAGCTGAACTTGTTCCGATACCGCATCCCACGAATTCTGATAGCTAATAACCACAACTCTTGGTCTAAATGCATTATTAACATTAGCTTCAATCCCTCTCTGGAGAACTCTGAATCTCGCAGTCTCTGAAACAACTTGTATAAGAACTAAAACACTTTCACGAATATTGGTGGTCACAACACCATTAAATAGTCGGAGATGATTGATTGCAGTCCTAATCGGAGTTGAAATTACTAATAGAATTCTCGTTCTATCTCCTAAATTCGTATAATGAGTATCAAGTCCTTGCACTCTCACTTTCGTTGTTCCGTCAAAAAGTCCACTATTTGGAGCTTCAATATTCGCCGGAGAATCTCTGAAGAAGTAAGAGTGAGTAACATTGGCTCGGTAGCCAATAAAATAAGCATTCTCCATATTTAATGCCATTGTGATTGTTTCACTGGAATTTGCGCCAGTCAACTGAACCAAAAGATACCGATTCTGGTTTGTAATGGTGGAGGGTCTCCGAGTTACTAGAATATCGTGGCTTGTAATTCCACTTGATAATTCTCGTGGGAGAGAGGTAATGAATAATTGGTAACTACCGACACTGGAAGCGTTCATCGTGTACCGAATAGTCGTGAAACTAGAAGCCATTGCAATACTGAAACATAACCATGTTGTAAACACAATCCAAGTTTTCATCTTTTCAACTCAGTGGTTCTCAAATTTTCTTCTCCTGTGAAAATTTATAACAACAGAAAATTAGTAACAAATTTAAATTAACCCTTATTCCTAATATTAAACTTCTATTTATTTATTTTCTAAAAAAATCCACATAAATATAATATTGGTTTAATTTAAAATAAAACCTTATGATTTGACTTTTTTGGATCGGTACTTTGGTAAAATTTCATTTTTCTAATTGATAACGACTTTAAAATTAAAGTTTTTAAGAATTAAAATTGTTTAGTATCAGATTTACTATGAAATCATATTTTTTATTTTTCAAAATCATCATTTTTAGAATTTTCAAACCTAAAAAAGCAACACTTAAATGATTCCAAACCTAAAATGTTGAAGAATTAAAATTGCTTAAAATATTATTTAATTCTTAAAATTCTCATTTTGAAATCATTATGAGCCAAATTTAGAAAAATAAAAATTTTACCAACCATAAATACTAACCTGTAAATAATATGAAACTACAGAGTTTTATTTGAAATCAAGTAATACTATTAATTAATAATTAAGTAAGTATATCTCTATAACAGAGATCGAATCTTATGGGTTCATAACTCAACCCTTTAATATTTTATTAAACAAAAAATATAATACTATTAGCTCAAAAAAAAATATAATACTTTTAATTTCTTTCAAAGCAATTGAATATATATATATATATATATATATATATATATATATATAATGGTAGGCAAAAAAAAACAAAAAGACAAGTTTAATTAATTTCAAAAAAAACCTCCGTGATTTCACGTTTTTACAGATCAGTATCTATAATTTTTTTTGTTACAAAATAAACCATGTGGTTGGCATCCATTAGCCATTTTGAGTTGACTTTGAAATTTGACCGATAATACTTCAAAATGAAATTTTTGAAGAATTAAAGTTGTTTAGTATCATATTTATTACGAAACCATATTTTTTATTTTTTAAAATCATCATTTTTGGAATTTTCACACTCTAAATATTAACTTTCTCTCTCGTAAAAAAACAAGATCTATATGATATCAAACCTAAAAAGTTGAAGAATTAAAGTTGTTTATAATATAATTTAATTTTAAAAAAAAAAATCATTTTGAGGTCGTTATCTGCCAACTTTGGTAAAGTCAATCCAAAGTAGCTAACGATTCTAACTACATAGTTTGTTTTGTAACAAAAATACCATAAATACCGACCTGCAAAAACGTGAAACCACATAAAATTTTATTTAAAATTAACCCTAAACGTAACCAAATATTATAGAATTTTTTAATCAATAAATATTAAATGAAAATAAACCTTAAAATATGAAAGAAAGCAGAGAGAGATTTTGATGTACTTACAGAATTAGGAAGTGAGGAAAGAGATGATTTTTAGAGTTCGATATCTATTCCTTTTATAGAGGAAAATAATGCTACCTACTTTGTCTCATATTCATTTCTTAATTGTTTAAGGATAAGGATAAACACTAAATTTAAGGGTTACAAATTTAAGAGTTTATAAAAACTCATTTCAAATTCATCGAACGTAAGTGGAATTAGTAACACTCTATTAAATGAATTTTGTAACAAAAAATAAAAGATTGAAATTTAGGGAGTGTCCGTTTGTTTTTAATTTTCGGACCTGTTTTTTTTTTTTTTGTCTTTTAAGTCAAACATGAGACAAAAAAATGTTTGGTAAAAATTCGAAACAGATGCTTTTTACAGAAAAATCAATTAATATCTGCTATTTATCAGTAAAAGCAAATAGCTAACAGTAGCAGCAAACATCAAACATGAGCATGTGAAACAAACAGACCCTAAATCTATATAATGCTTGGGAAAGCGTATTTGCAAAAATTGTTTTAAAGTGACAAAGCAAGACACAAGTAAAGCTAATCCCAAAGAAAATAAGACCAAAAAAAAACATAATCAAGCTATTCAACTTTACTGTTAAAAAATGAAGTTTAGTGGTCACAATATTAAAATGGATAAAGTTTAGTAGCAATGGGTGTAATTTATCCGAACTTTACATGTTTTAATGATCAAGTTTCTGACCAATTATTTTTCAATATTGAGCTTTTGATCATTGATTTTGTTATGGATTCGGCCCTTATTGAACTTTATTGTCGAGTTTGGATGGCACGTCCTGTAAGGGCGATTCGACATATTGATGTCGACAAATAAAAATACGAGTTTCTCGACTAAACAAGATAGAAAGTAAAAAGTAAAAGAAATTATAGAAATCAATTTTCAGTAGGTTCTTCCAAGATCAGTCTTCTCCTCTTCCATTTCGCGATTTGCAGCATCAGAATCGTCAAATCGATCTTCTCCCTTAATACCAAAATCCATTTCCAGGAGGTTCTTCCAAACTCGATTTCCAACTTGAAAGAACCTACTAGAAATCAATTCCTATCCATAACGAAATCAACGATTAATAGCTCAATATGGAAAAATAATTAATCATGGATTTAATCCATAAAACATGTAAATTACAGCGGCTTAATTGGCCCTATTCAATAGATGGTAATGTCTATAGTATATAGATTAAATGTATATATTGATAGTTACACCATAAAATGGCTTAATACATTAAAAGCTCTTTATTCAAAAAGTTTGACCAGCCTCCTGAATTTATACCATAAAATGGCTTAATTAGCCACCTGAATTTGTTTAAAGTGACTTATTTGCCTCCTTAACTTGCTTATAATGATCCATTTGCCATTGAACTTATTTAAAGTGATATATACTGCAATTTGTCTAAATTTGTAAAAAAAAAAATCAAAACTTAAAAAATATGACATTTTGTACATTTTTGTGATTCTAAGTCTTTAAAATAAATTAACCTTCTATTTTGTACATTTTACAAGATTTTTATAGATTTAGGGACATAATCATGACATTTTAAGTAAGCTTATGGGACTAATATGACAACCTGTAAGTTCAGAGGTCAATCAAGTTTTTTTAACAAGTTTAGAAAACTGTCAGAAAGCTTTCTTCTCTGCCGAAAGAGGCGAGGTCTCGATCATTTACAAGTCAGCCCCATAAAACCCTTGATATTTAAATCCACAACTAATAGTTGTATTATCTAATTATTAACATTTTTAAGCCCCGTAGGTACCCTTATCCGTTAGAAACAATACACAAATAAAAAATATTATAAATTTAATAAATCATCCATCTAACAATTAAACAAATTAAACAAATTGAATATTAATCAATACGAATAAACTAACTTACTGGTATCACTAAATGGTTGAAAAACAAAAGGTATGGGTCCAAATCTCACATCTTACATCTAAAAAAAATATCCGTCATATTACCCTAGTAACGGGTAATGCTTTTGATCCCATACACATCTCATACCTTTTTATTCAGGATACGGGTAGTCCAATTAAAATTGGATAGTGCCGGTTTACTCTCCCTAATAGCGAAGGAAAAGGGCTGGGCCAGAATTCAAACCAAACCAGACTCTTACTCACGGATATAGTATTCGTTATCATTCCTAGTTTGGACCACAAATTATTCAAATATTTATAGCAAATTTGATTTAATATTAATAAATACAGGAATTATGCAATTTGCAAATAGTTTATTCTCTTATTGTAGATTTTACAAAAATAAACTTTAAGAATTGGTAGATTTACAAAACAGTCAATGTGGTTTGAAAGCTTGTAAATAGAAGTTCGTATTTTATAACTTTTATAGTTAAAAGATATGTGAGTCATTTTTTCAACTAAATAATACTTGTGGTTTAGTTAATATGTAAAGTTAGACCTTGAGTTTTGGATAATTTGCAAAGTCGATCTTTTAATTTGCTCCAAATTGCTCCATTTTGAAATAAATACTCACGATAATAATTTCTAAAGAAATGATTGAGTTTGTAAGCTGCAAAAAAATACAGACTCTTATTTGTAAACTTTTAAACCATGTAAATTATCTTTACAAATCGGTCAAACCATAAAATTTATTTTTATATTTTTTTATTTATGCTTTATCCGTAACAAAACAAATAAATAAAGAAACTATGTTTTATCCATGTGATTTATAGGAGAAAATACAATATATATGGTTTAATATATCAAAAGTCCGTTGAACTTGTCAAAAAGGTTAATTGGCTCCTGAATTTATATGATATTTCATTAGCTTCCTCAATTTTCTTAAAATAACCTACTAGCCACCTAAGTTTGTTTAAAGTAACATATTGCCCTTTGAACTTGCTTACTGTAATTCATTTGCCCCTTGAATTTGTTTAAAGTGATATATATTGCAATTTGTCTAAATTTATTAAAAAAAATCAAAACTTAAAAAATAAAGATCTAATTCGCGATTTTAAGTATGTAAAACAAATTAACTTTCTAGTTTGTACATATTTATCGCGTTTTTATAGATTTAGGAACTTAATCATGACATTTTAAGCAGATTTGGGGGGCTAATGAGACACCATGTAAGTTCAGAAGGTCAATCAAGTTTTTTAAACAAGTTTAGGAGACAACGGATGTATTAAGCCTATATATAGGAAAATATTAGGATTTCATCAACCTTACAATTCCAGATAAAATTTGATATCTTATTTATTATCCTTTATAAATAATTGGTAGCTAGCTAGCTTCCGAGTAGCGACGAACAATCATAAATTCATAGGTGATTATTAGGGTGTTTGTTTCAGCTTTTCAGATAAGCGTTAATCGTTTCACTCCAAACCGCATAAAATATATCGTTTGGTTAGATTTATATAATTGCATCGTTTAACATTTTCTCTAAAAACTGCAGTGTTTTGGAGCTTTTCACGAAAAGCTATTTTTTAGAGCTTTTCATAAACAAATGTTTGTACTTATTTGTTATTGAAAAAATTATATTTCTTATTTCCACAAAATCTTTAATATTATTTCTATTTCTATAACATAATTACCGAAAGGACAAGATTTTATTGCGTTCAATATTTTTTTTATTTTTTTTATTTAGATTATTTTTATTAATTTGTGTAATACATTTTTTATTTTATAATTTATTTGTTGATTAATTTAAAACATGTATTTTAAATACTAACAGAGTTCAATATTTTTAACAAACACTAATAATTAAACAACAAACAACTTACTGTATTCGCAAACAACTAACAGTAACAGCAACAACTATTAGCTAACAGATGAACCAAACAGGCTCTACAATACACATCCATGATTAAATGAGTGTCCTTTATTCGGATACTTGATAGAAATTAAAGTTGCATCAATCTTTAAAGTGCTGCCAGTAGCGGTTCCTGGAGAAGATCTTCGGCTCCGATAGAATTGTTGTGATTCTCAAACATTTGGGGTCCATTATAGTGCAACAATCCCATATCAGGTCTAACTTGTGCAACCGTGGACACAATCCTAGGTGTAAAATCTTCATTTTGCAATTGAACCGGAGTTCTAAATCTTCCATCTGGTCCGGCGAGCTGAACTTGTTCCGATACCGCATCCCACGAATTCTGATAGCTAATAACCACAACTCTTGGTCTAAACGCATTATTAACATTAGCTTCAATCCCTCTCTGGAGAACTCTGAATCTCGCAGTCTCTGAAACAACTTGTATAAGAACTAAAACACTTTCACGAATATTGGTGGTCACAACACCATTAAATAGTCGGAGATGATTGATTGCAGTCTTAATAGAATTCTCGTTCTATCTCCTAAATTCGTATAATGAGTATCAAGTCCTTGCACTCTCACTTTCGTTGTTCCGTCAAAAAGTCCACTATTTGGAGCTTCAATATTCGCCGGAGAATCTCTGAAGAAGTAAGAGTGAGTAACATTGGCTCGGTAGCCAATAAAATAAGCATTCTCCATATTTAATGCCATTGTGATTGTTTCACTGGAATTTGCGCCAGTCAACTGAACCAAAAGATACGGATTCTGGTTTGTAATGGTGGAGGGTCTCCGAGTTACTAGAATATCGTGGCTTGTAATTCCACTTGATAATTCTCGTGGGAGAGAGGTAATGAATAATTGGTAACTACCGACACTGGCACCGTTCGTCGTGTACCGGATAGTCGTGAAACTAGAAGCCATTGCAATAATGAAACATAACCATGTTGTAAACACAATCCAAGTTTTCATCATTTCAACTCAGTGGTTCTCAAATTTTCTTCTCCTGTGAAAATTTATAACAACAGAAAATTAGTAACAAATTTAAATTAACCCTTATTCCTAATAATATTAAACTTCTATTTATTTATTTTCTAAAAAAAATCCACATAAATAAACTGAACGTTGAATATAATATTGGTTTAATTCGAAATAAAACCTTATGGTTTGACTTTTTCGGATCGGTACTTTGGTAAAATTTTATTTTTCTGAATTTGATTGATAACGATTTTAAAATTAAAGTTGTGGCTCCAGTTGTCATGATACTTACAGTAGTCTCGTCCGCGTATTTCCTCTTTGGATGGGATCACATGTCTAGGAGGCAGCGTGATGAATTTCTCCTTTAGCAGGTAGTCGAAGATCTCTTATGTCTTCGAGACGTCAAACGTATATTGGGTGGTTGGGATCCTCTTGACCACCTCCGGTGCTTTGGGATTCTTTAACAACACAGGACACGTTCGAGACCCGGTGTTTGTTAAGTCCGCAATGGCTACCTCATGCGTTTGTACCTCCCCTTGGTAGCTTCCCACAGAGTTCTTCTTGCGTCGATGATCTTCCCTCATCAACTCCTCGTACTCGGAAACCTTGGCCACCAACTCGTAGTAATCGCGAAAATCTATCCCCTGAAACTTCTTCCGGTTTTCGAATTCCAACCCACGTTGGGCAATCTTCACGAACTCGACCTCGGGGATGTTGATTCGACAACGATGTCGCATCTTTTTGAATCGGTTGATAAAATTTTCAACCAGTTCTCCATACCGCTGTGTCATTCGGGACAGCTCCGCAACACAGACCTCGGGCTCTGTCCGATAAAACTGGTTGTGGAACAGTCTTTCCATTTGCTCCCACCCAAGAATGGATCCGGATGGTAAGGTGGTGTACCAAGAGAAAGCTGGTCCCGTTAGTGAACCTGGGAATAACCGCAAGCGTAACATATCGAAGTTCGTGTCCATGCTTAAACCACTGCACTGAAAGGTGAAGCGTGCCACATGCTCCATAGTGGATTGCCCTTCTTCCCCTGAAAATAAAGTGAAATCAGGCACTCTAAAATTGTGGGGAAACGGGTATAACTGATCATAGTGTCGTGGATAGGGTTTCTAGAATTCGGGTCGGTGTACTTCCCTCACGGCTGGCCCATAGATCTCTTGGATGATGTTTCTTATGCGTTGGGCCTCTCCCAAGTTGTTGGCGGTGGTGGGCTCCATGCGTGTATTCGTCGTCCGTTGTGGGTGAAAGTTAGCTTGTCTCACATTACCCCCCACATTACGAGCATAGCTTTCCTCGTAATGTTCGACATGGTTGCTAGGTCCTGTATGAGACCTAAATTGTTGTTGAGGTGGCGGGACTTGAGTAGGTTCTGGGCTGATCCTGTCACCGCGCTCATTGAACCTGAGATTCTCTTCTCGAGCTGGTGGCGGGGTATACCTTTCTCCAGCTCCTGATGTCAGTGTTTTCTTCCCGCAATCTCCCGGTCCTTGAGATGTCGACCTTTGTGTGAACAACTCGGCGCACTTCTCCGGGATTTTACTGATCTCTCCGGTTAAATCAACGATCCTTTCCTCGAGAGCCGATCCCTTATTGGAATTGTTTGCCACCTCGTTGTTGGCTTGCATTGCCTTGCATATGTCCTCATGACTTTCCTTCATGGATTGTGAAAATCCGCGTAGGAATTGGTCGATTTGGTTTTCTAGTTTCGTAAAAAAGGGTGTTAGGTCGAATGAGGGTGAGCCTTGAGGTGGTTGTTGGTTTGCACCTCCGCTATTGTTCGCGGTTTCCGCCGCACAACCTTCAGGCATGGCGGGTTCGTTGCTCTGGTCCCGGTTCTGATTTTGACTCTCTTTTGAGTCCGAAGGGATGGGATCTTTCCCCGTGTTCTTCCTAGGAGGCATTCTTCGTGAATACTTATAGGAAAAAATGATGAAATCAAATTAGTAAACTAATATTGAACAAAGAAAGAACAAGAAAATAATTAAATAGTTATTAATGGGATAAAAGCAAAGCATGAAAAAATAAGCGATAAAAAAAATGAGCGTGAAGAATATATACGTGGTATGAAAAACAAGTCTTAAAATTTTTTTTGGCAAAGCTTAAAAATAGGGTCCCACTGGGCGTGCCAAAAATTGTTAGCTTTAGCTAATAAATTTTGGTAAAGTGGAAGTGGGATAATGAAAAATAAATGTGATATAGAAAAAAAATTATGGAAGAAAATAGGCACAAAAACGGGTTCTAAATTTTTGGCAAAACTTAAAAACAGGTCCCACTGGGCGTGCCAAAAATTGTTAGCTTTATTTTGCGAATATGCTAATTTCAACCTTGTCACGTGTGGTTAGGGTGCGGGCGTGCCAGAGAAATTATTTCTCAATTCTTAAAGTGGGTTAAGTTTATGGATTTGCGCGCCAAAACTTAAATTCTAAACGAAACGATTGGCGAGAGACGCAAGGATTGAAAAAGTCCCTCTTGGGTCTCTAGCGCCGTTATAGAAACTTTGCTAGATAAATTGTTTTATTTAAGCTAATGCGGGTAAATTGAAGACGAGAAAATAAAGGAATTTAAAGTGCGAAATTGACACAAGATTTGGTGAAAAATCGATATTTTATTGATTGAATAATTGTTTGAAACATGAAATTGGAAATGAATTACAATTGAAAAACTTCTATACTAAACATATAGCTGATTCAATTGAAAAGGAATAGCAAATCAAATACAAGGAATTGAAATGCAATAAGAATAAATTGGAATTCAACAACAAACTCGGAGCCACAATAGCTATCTCGGATTGATGTTGAATCTTGGCGTCGGCGTGAGGTCTTTGGAGAGCTGCAATCGGTCGGGTCCGTACGATATGTGCTTGGTGCAATGGCAAAACGTTGGTAGGTAAATGGGGCAGATTTAGACCTTAATTTCGGGAGCTTGGTTTGAGTGCTTAAGAATGCGGAATTGGACGAGTAAATAGTGTAAATTGAACTTCAGAATGTCAGGAACAACTTTGTATAAGGGATCGAAAGCTAAAACGAATTGGAAATGGACGAAATTGAGAATTGAAAATGACTGGACGAATCTGGAAAAATCTGGGCAGAGTAACTAAAAGAATTTGGGCTGGAAAGGTCAGCGTGTAACTATAGTTTCTGGGTACGGAATCGGGAAATTAAAAACACTAGATTGAAATTCAAGACGTCAGGAACAACTTTGTCGAAGGGATTGAAAGCAAATAATGATTTAAAATGGATGGAATCGGGCTTCGAAAATAATTGTATGAATCTGGAAAATTAATTCGGAAATGAAATTCTAATTGAAAATTGAGCAGAGTAACAGCTTAGGAATGCTAAATTGAATTGAGAAACTTAAAAGAAAGACTATTGGAACTTGAATTGGAGCTAAATAGAGCTTTAAAAAGGGATCAAAGCTAAGAAAAAAAAGAAGAACGAAAAGGAAAAACTTGAAGAACTTGAAGAAATTAAAGAACTTAGGAGCTAAGAACTTGAAAACTAAGAACTAGAAACTAGAGAGAATTGAAAGGGACCTTAGGAAGGGGATTGTGTTTATGTTGAGTGTGAAAAATAAGGAAGGGGAGGGGGTCTATTTATAGTTTTTTAGAGTGGAATTTTGGTAAATAATCAGTGGTATTTTGGTAAATAATCAGTGTTATTTTGGTAAATAGTCACCAACTATCTTAACCAAACCCAACTAACTCTAATTAACTAACTTAACCTCCTCAAACTGCCGTTAACTGCTTCTGGACGAGACGACACGCCCCGTGTATGCTCTGCTACGCCCTGCGTGTTGGCGGACATTAGGCCTAGTGCGTTTCATTGATGGTTTTCACGCGTGGCGTCTCTGGTGTCGCGTCCTGCGTGAAGGATTACGCCCCGCGTCTTGTAGATACGCCCCACGTCTTCAAGCCTCTGATCTTGGCATGCTCCGCGAATGCGTCTTACGCACGGTGTATTGGCAAATACGTCCCGCGTGAGAGAGTAAGCCCCGCGTAAGGTGAAGGGCGCGCTGCGTGTTTGCGTTTTGACGTTGATTTCTCCGGACGCCTTGTTTACGCGCTGCGTATTGAGGACACGCCCCGCGTGGTGCCGGATTTTCCCACGGGTTGAAGCTTAGCTTATAGGTGTATTATTTCTAGAAAATATAAACTATATCCTAAAAACATAACCTAAGCATTTATATACATAAAAATAATTATTTTATTTTTCTGGGCTAACAATATCATTAGTAGTCAAGTTTCACCCCTGAACGAAACAACACTTAGTTGTCACATGGATGACACGTGACTGTCACCTAACTGACCGAAACGATAAATGTCAACTAAGTAGCAGCCACATGTCGTTTCGTTCAGCAATATGGTAGTTGTTTGTCATTTCGATCACTAGTGAGAGTTGACCACTACTGACATAGCAACCACGTCACTTTTCCGGAGTTTATTTACTTTGGGTTAAGGTGCAAAAATACCCCTAACGTTTTGGATTAGGAGCAATTTTACCCCTAACGTCTAAAATGGTGCAATTTTATCGCTAATGTTGGAAGCCAAGAGCAATTTTACCCCTAAAGTTGATAAATTTGATCAATTTGAGAAATAATTCATCAAACTTTCTTCTCGGTCATGAATCTTGTCATCTACACTTCACACATGCGTTATTTTATCAGTAACAAATCACAAACATATGTTGGGATGTGAAAAAAATATTAAAAAATATACTGTCTTTTGTACGAATTAGACAAAAAAAATTAAAAAAATTCACCGAATTTATAAATATTAATCTCCAATTTTACTATTAAATTACAAAAAAACATTATATCCTTTTTTTAGAATAAATTGATATGCAATTGGTGCAAAATTAAAAAAAATGACTGTATTTTATAATAGTGTCTGAAATTGATCCAATTTATCAACGTTAGGGGTAAAATTGCTCTTGGCTACAAACATTAGGGGTAAAATTGCATCATTTTAGACGTTAGGGGTAAAATTGCTCCTAACCCAAAACGTTAGGTGTATTTTTGCACCTTAACCCATTTACTTTTAAAGTCGCTGAAATGATTAATTGAGAGAAAATTTAAGGTTGAATGATTTTATTGAGACAAATTAAAATTGAGTAACTATTTTGAGATAACCATAAAAATTCAATGAAGAACAGTGCTTTTAACCTCATTCATGCGGGTATGTATTTGAAAGTCGTTATTCATTTCGTCTATATTTGAAATTATATTTTTATGGTTTGAATTAAGGATTTCACATTTCCCTTATAGTCATGTTATAAAGTCGTTATTCATTATTCTATATTTGAAATTATATTTTTTACAATTTGAATTAAGGGTTTTACAGTTTCCCAATAGTCACATTACACATATAAAAAAAACTCCTTTCAAATTCATCCAACATATGTGAAATTAGTAACACTATATTAACTGAATTTTGTAACAAAAAATAAAAGATTGAAATTTAATGTATCTAATAAAAGATCGAGAATTTAATGAACCAAAAATTAAAAAAATTAAAGACCTCATAATGTTTTTTTTCTCTAGATAAAATGAGATAACACAATTAACTATAATATCTAAGGTGCATGTTAATTACAGAGTGTCCGTTTATTTTCAATTTTCCGAACTTTTTTTTTTTTTTGCCTTTTAAGTCTAAACATGAGACAAAAAACGTTTGGTAAAAATTCGAAACAGATGCTTTTTACAGAAAAATCAACTAATATGTGCTATTTATTAGTTACAGTAAATAGCTAACAGTAGCAGCAAATAGGAGCAGGTGAAACAAACAGACCCTAAATCTATATAATGCTTCGGAAAGCGTATTTGCAAAAATTGTTTTAAAGTGATAAAGCAAGACATAATCAAGCAACTTTATCAGTTAAGAAATGAAGTTTAGTGGTCACAATGTTAAAATGGGTAAAGTTCAGTAGCCATGGGTGTAATTTACCCGAACTTTACATGTTTTAATGATCAAGTTCCGAATCAATTATTTTTCAACATTGAGCTTTTGATCATTGATTTCGTTGTGGATTCGGCCCTTATTGAACTTTTTTTGTCAAGTTTGGATGGCACGTCCTTTTAGGGCGATTCGACATATTGATGTGGACAAATAAAAATACGAGTTTCTCGACTAAACGAGATAGAACGTAAAAAGTAAAAAGAAATTTATAGAAATCAATTTTCAGTAGGTTCTTCCAAGCTCAGTCTTCTCCTCTCACATTTCGTGATTTGCAGCATCAGAATCGTCAAATCGATCTTCTCCCTTAATACCAAAATACATTTTCAGGAGGTTCTTCCAAACTCGATTTCTAGCTTGGAAGAACCTACTAGAAAACAATTTCTATCCGTAACGAATTCAATGATCAATAGCTCAATATGGAAAAATAATTAATCATGGATTTAATTCTTAAAACATGTAAATTTCAGCCGCTTAATTGGCCCTATTCAATAGATGGTACTGTCTATAGTATATAGATTAAATGTATATATTGATTGTTACACCATAAAATGGCTTAATACATTAAAAGCTCTCTGTTCAAAAAGTTTGATCGGCCTCCTGAATTTACATATTATCTCGTTGGCCACCTGAATTTGTTTAAAGTGACTTATTTGCCCCCTTAACTTACTTATAATGATCCATTTGCCACTGAACTTGTTTAAAATGATATATACTGCAATTTGTCTAAATTTGTAAAAAAATCAAAAGTTAAAAAATAAAAGCATAATTCGTGATTCTAAGTCTTTAAAACAAAATAACTTTCTATTTTGTACAGCTTTAAAAGATTTTTATAAATTTAGGGATATAATCATGACATTTTAAGTAAGTTTAGGGGGCTAATATATGACAACATATAAGTTCAGAGGTCAATCAATCTTTTTGAACAAGTTCAGAAAGCAATCAGCCCCATAAAACCCTTGAAATTTAAATCCACAACTCATAAACATTTTTTAAGCACCTGTGGGTACCCTTATCCGTTAGAATCAACAAACAAATAAAAAATATTACAAATTTAATGAAGTATAAATTTAATAAATCATCCCTCTAACAATAAAACAAATTGAATATTAATCAACAAGAATAAATACTTACTGGTATCACTAAATGGTTGAAAAACAAAAGTTACACTACTAGAAAAATCAGAAATACTAATGGAAATCTGCGACGGGACTATTTCCGTCACTAATATCTGACGGAAAATCCGTCACAAAAAAATTCCGTCAGACTCACTGACGGAACAGTCAGACGAAATAAGGGTTCCGTCAGAATATCATGGCGGGAAAACTCCAGGCTCAATGCTGACGGGTTATTCTGACGGTTATAAATTCCGTCTGAATTTTCTGACGTTATACCTGACGGAATTAGTCTGTCAAATGTATAGACAGAATTTCTGATGGAATTCCGTCAGAAATATTTTGAGATTGTTGCTTAGCATTTATACATTTTCGAAGTAATAATACTATTATTTTTAACTTAATATTTATTTTGTTTACAAATACATTTATGAAAATGAAGCTATCTATACCTCAATTGTTTTTTTATTCGTAGTGCTTAATAAAAAAAATTATCAATAAAATATTGCTTTTTTATTAATTTCTAAATTTCAAATTTTATTTGTATTAAATTATATTTATGAGATAAATATTTTTTATTTTGGTAACATTTTATTCTTAAGTAAAAAGGAAAGACAAAAAAGTAGGGATAAAGCACGAAAAATACCTATAACGTTTGCAATCAAGAGCAATTTTACTCTAACGTTAAAATAATCCAATTTTATTGGGATCCAAATCTCACATCTTACATCTCAAAAAAAATATATTTTTTAATATATAAAAGAGCTCTGGCAGGTAACGAGTAACTGTGCCCTGGGGGTATGCCTATATCCGTCATATTACCCTAGTAACGGGTAATGCTTTTGATCTCATACCCATCTCATACATTTTTATTCAGGATACGAGTAATCCCATTAAAATTGGATAGTGTCGGCTTACTCTCCCTAATAGCGAAGGAAAAGGGCAGGGCCAAAATTCAAACTAGACCAGACTATTACTTACGGATATAATACTCGTTATTATCCCTAATTTGGAGCACAAATTATTCAAATATTTATAGCAAGTTACAAATTTGATTTAATACTAATAAATACAGGAATTACGCAATTTGGTAATGGCCCCTTCGCCATTATCCAAATAGTTTATTCTCTTATTGTAGATTTTACAAAATTAAACCAAAAAAAGAAAAAGAATTGGTAAATTTATAAAAACAGTCCATATAATTTAAAAGTTTACAAATAAAAGTTCGTATTTTATAAATTTTACAGTTAAAAGATATGTGAATCAATTTTTCGACCAAATAATACTTGTGGTTTAGTCAAGATACAAAGTCAGACCTTGAGTTTTGAATAATTTACAAAGTCGATCGTTTAATTTGCTCCAAATTGCTCCATTTTGAAATAAATACTCACAAATGATAATTTCTAAAAACATGATTGAGTTTGTAAACTGCAAAAAAAAAAAAAAATACAGATTCTTATTTATAAACTTTTAAACCATGTAAATTATGCATAAAATTTATTTTTATATTTTTTTATTTATGCTTTATCTGTAACAAAAAAAAAAGAAACTATGTTTTATCCATGTGATTTATAGGAGAAAATACAATATATATGGTTTAATATATCAAAAGTCCGTTGAACTTGTCAAAAAGGTTAATTGGCCCCTAAATTTATATGATATTTCATTAGTTTCCTCAATTTGCTTAAAATAACTTACTAGCCACCTAAGTTTGTTTAAAGTAATATATTGCCCCTTTGAACTTGCTTACTGTAATCCATTTGCCCCTTGAATTTGTTTAAAGTGATATATATTGCAATTTGAGATGCGTATGTTGAGATGGATGTGTGGTCACACGAGAAAGGACCGGGTGCGTAATGAAATAATTAGGACAAAAGTAGGGGTTACATCTATTGAGAATAAAATGAGAGAAAACCGACTAAGGTGGTTTGGCCACGTGAGACGTAGAGCGCTTGATGCGCCGGTTAGGAGAACCGAAGAGTGGCAAAGGGATGTAGTGGTGAGGGGTAAGGGAAGACCTAAGCAAACTTGGAGGAGGGTGATCGAGAGTGATATGAGTTTATTGGGAATTGAGGAAAATATGGTAGTGGATAGGACGGAGTGGAGGGAGCGAATCTGTGTCGCTGACACGACTTGATTTTCACGGTTTTATATGATGGTTCATGTTAGCTGACCCCGAATCATTTCGGGACTAAGGCTTTGTTGTTGTTGTTGATATATATTGCAATTTGTCTAAATTTATTAAAAAAAATCAAAACTAAAAAAATAAAGGTCTAATTCGCGATTTTAAGTCTGTAAAACAAATTAACTTTCTAGTTTGTACATATTTATCGCGTTTTTATAGATTTAGGAACTTAATCATGACATTTTAAGCAGATTTAGGGGGTTAATGAGACACCATGTAAGTTCAGAATGTCAATCAAGCTTTTTAAACAAGTTTAGGAGACAGCGGATGTATTAAGCCTATATGTAGCAAAATATTAGGATTTCATCAACCTTACAATTCCAGATAAAATTTGATATCTTATTTATTATCCTTTATAAATAATTGGTAGCTAGCTAGCCTCCGAGTAGCGACGAACAATCATAAATTCATAGGTGATTATTAGGGTGTTTGTTTCAGCTTTTCAGATAAGCGTTAATCGTTTCACTCCAAACCGCATAAAATATATCGTTTGGTTAGATTTATATAATTGCATCGTTTAACATTTTCTCTAAAAACTGCAGTGTTTTGAAGCTTTTCACAAAAAGCTCTCTTTTTTAGAGTTTTTCATAAACAGATGTTTGTACTTATTTGTTATTGAAAAAATTATATTTCTTATTTCCACAAAATGTTTCTTCTTTAACATTATTTCTATTTCTATAACATAATTACCGAAAGAACAAGATTTTATTGCGTTCAATATTTTTTTTATTTTTTTAATTTAGATTATTTTTATTAATTTGTGTAATACATTTTTTATTTTATAATTTATTTGTTGATTAATTTAAAACATGTATTTTAAATACTAACAGAGTTCAATATTTTTAACAAACACTAATAATTAAACAACAAACAACTTAATGTATTCGCAAACAACTAACAGTAACAGCAACAACTATTAGCTAACAGATGAACCAAACAGGCTCTACAATACACATCCATGATTAAATGAGTGTCCTTTATTCGGATACTTGTTAGAAATTAAAGTTGCATCAATCTTTAAAGTGCTGCCAGTAGCGGTTCCTGGAGAAGATCTTGGGCTCCGATAGAATTGTTGTGATTTTCAAACATTTGGGGTCCATTATAGTGCAACAATCCCATATCAGGTCTAACTTGTGCAACCGTGGACACAATCCTAGGTGTAAAATCTTCATTTTGCAATTGAACCGGAGTTCTAAATCTTCCATCTGCTCCGGCGAGCTGAACTTGTTCCGATACCGCATCCCACGAATTCTGATAGCTAATAACAACACCTCCTGGTCTAAACGCATCATTAACATTACGCTCAATCCCTCTCTGAAGAACTCTAAATCTCGCGGTCTCTGAAACAACTTGTATAAGAACTAAAACACTTTCACGAATATTGGTGGTCACAACACCATTAAATAGTCCGAGATTATTGATTGCAGTCCTAATAGGAGTTGAAATTCCTAATGGAATTCTCGTTCTATCTCCTAAATTCGTATAATGAGTATCAAGTCCTTGCACTCTCACTTTGGTTGTTCCGTCAAAATGTCCACTATTTGGTGCTTCAACATTCGGTGGAGAATCTCTGAAGAAGAAAGAGCGACGAGCATCGGCTAGGTAGCCAATAAAATAAGCATTCTCCATATTTAATGCCATTGTGATTGTTTCACCGGAATTTGCGCCAGTCAACTGAACCAAAAGATACCGATTCTGGTTTGTAATGGTGGAGGGTCTCCGAGTTACTAGAATATCGTGGCTTGTAATTCCACTTGATAATTCTCGTCGGAGAGAGGTAATGAATAATTGGAAACTACCGACACTGGCACTGTTCGTCGTGTACCGAATAGTCGTGAAACTAGAAGCCATTGCAATAATGAAACATAACCATGTTGTAAACACAATCCAAGTTTTCATCATTTCAACTCAGTGGTTCTCAAATTTTCTTCTCCTGTGAAAATTTATAACAACAGAAAATTAGTAACAAATTTAAATTAACCCTTATTCCTAATATTAAACTTCTATTTATTTATTTTCTAAAAAAATCCACATAAATAAACTCAACTTTGAATATAATATTGGTTTAATTTAAAATAAAACCTTATGATTTGACTTTTTTGGATCGGTACTTTGGTAAAATTTCATTTTTCTAATTGATAACGACTTTAAAATTAAAGTTTTTAAGAATTAAAATTGTTTAGTATCAGATTTACTATGAAATCACATTTTTTATTTTTCAAAATAATCATTTTTAGAATTTTCAAACCTAAAAAAGCAACACTTAAATGATTCCAAACCTAAAATGTTGAAGAATTAAAATTGCTTAAAATATTATTTAATTCTTAAAAATTCTCATTTTGAAATCATTATGAGCCAAATTTAGAAAAATAAAAATTTTACCAACCATAAATACTAAACTGTAAATAATATGAAACTACAGAGTTTTATTTGAAATCAAGTAATACTATTAATTAATAATTAAGTAAGTATATATCTATAACAGAGATCGAATCTTATGGGTTCAAAACTCAACCCTTTAATATTTTATTAAACAAAAAATATAATACTACTAGCTCAAAAAAAATATAATACTATTAATTTCTTTCAAAGCAATTGAATATATATATATATATATAATGGTAGCCAAAAAAAACAAAAAGACAAATTTAATTAATTTCAAAAAAAACCTCGGTGATTTCACGTTTTTACAGATCAGTATCTATAATTTTTTTTGTTACAAAATAAACCATGTGGTTGGCATCCATTGGCCATTTTGAGTTCACTTTGAAATTTGACCCATAATACTTCAAAATGAAATTTTTGAAGAATTAAAGTTGTTTAGTATCATATTTATTACGAAACCATATTTTTTATTTTTCAAAATCATCATTTTTGGAATTTTCACACTCTAAATATTAACTTTCTCTCTCGTAAAAAAAACAAGATCTATATGATATCAAACCTAAAAAGTTGAAGAATTAAAGTTGTTTAAAATATAATTTAATTCAAAAAAAAATCATTTTGAGGTCGTTATCTGCCAACTTTGGTAAAGTCAATCCAAACTAGCTAACGATTCTAACTACATAGTTTGTTTTGTAACAAAAATACCATAAATACCGACCTGCAAAAACGTGAAACCACATAAAATTTTATTTAAAATTAACCCTAAACGTAACCAAATATTATAGAATTTTTTAATCAATAAATATTAAATGAAAATAAACCTTAAAATATGAAAGAAAGAAGAGAGAGATTTTGATGTACTTACAGAATTAGGAAGTGAGGAAAGAGATGATTTTTAGAGTTCGATATCTATTCCTTTTATAGAGGAAAATAATGCTACCTACTTTGTCTCATATTCATTTCTTAATTGTTTAAGGATAAGGATAAACACTAAATTTAAGGGTTACAAATTTAAGAGTTTATAAAAACTCCTTTCAAATTCATGGAACGTAAGTGGAATTAGTAACACTCTATTAAATGAATTTTGTAACAAAAAATAAAAGATTGAAATTTAGGGAGTGTCCGTTTGTTTTTAATTTTCGGACCTGTTTTTTTTTTTGTCTTTTAAGTCAAACATGAGACAAAAAAATGTTTGGTAAAAATTCGAAACAGATGCTTTTTACAGAAAAATCAATTAATATCTGCTATTTATCAGTAAAAGCAAATAGCTAACAGTAGCAGCAAACATGAGCATGTGAAACAAACAGACCCTAAATCTATATAATGCTTGGGAAAGCGTATTTGCAAAAATTGTTTTAAAGTGATAAAGCAAGACACAAGTAAAGCTAATCCCAAAGAAAATAAGGCCAAAAAAAAACATAATCAAGCTATTCAATTTTACTGTTAAAAAATGAAGTTTAGTGGTCACAATATTAAAATGGATAAAGTTTAGTAGCAATGGGTGTAATTTATCCGAACTTTACATGTTTTAATGATCAAGTTTCTGACCAATTATTTTTCAATATTGAGCTTTTGATCATTGATTTTGTTATGGATTCGGCCCTTATTGAACTTTATTGTCGAGTTTGGATGGCACGTCCTGTAAGGGCGATTCGACATATTGATGTCGACAAATAAAAATACGAGTTTCTCGACTAAACAAGATAGAAAGTAAAAAGTAAAAGAAATTATAGAAATCAATTTTCAGTAGGTTCTTCCAAGCTCAGTCTTCTCCTCTCCCATTTCGCGATTTGCAGCATCAGAATCGTCAAATCGATCTTCTCCCTTAATACCAAAATCCATTTCCAGGAGGTTCTTCCAAGCTCGATTTCCAAATTGGAAGAACCTACTAGAAATCAATTTCTATCCATAACGAAATCAACGATTAATAGCTCAATATGGAAAAATAATTAATCATGGATTTAATCCATAAAACATGTAAATTACAGCGGCTTAATTGGCCCTATTCAATAGATGGTAATGTCTATAGTATATAGATTAAATGTATATATTAATAGTTACACCATAAAATGGCTTAATACATTAAAAGCTCTCTGTTCAAAAAGTTTGACGGGCCTCCTGAATTTACAACATAAAATGGCTTAATTAGCCACCTGAATTTGTTTAAAGTGACTTATTTGCCTCCTTAACTTGCTTATAATGATCCATTTGCCATTTAACTTATTTAAAGTGATATATACTGCAATTTGTCTAAATTTGTAAAAAAAAAAATCAAAACTTAAAAAATATGACATTTTGTACATTTTTGTGATTCGAAGTCTTTAAAATAAATTAACCTTCTTTTTTGTACATTTTACAAGATTTTTATAGATTTAGGGACATAATCGTGACATTTTAAGTAAGCTTATGGGACTAATATGACAACCTGTAAGTTCAGAGGTCAATTAAGTTTTTTTAACAAGTTCAGAAAACTGTCAGAAAGCTTTCTTCTCTGCTGAAAGAGGCGATGTCTCGATCATTTACAAGTCAGCCCCATAAAACCCTTGATATTTAAATCCACAACTAATAGTTGTATTATCTAATTATTAACATTTTTAAGCCCCGTAGGTACCCTTATCCATTAGAAACAATACACAAATAAAAAATATTATAAATTTAATAAATCATCCATCTCACAATTAAACAAATTGAACAAATTGAATATTAATCAATACGAATAAAATAACTTACTGGTATCACTAAATGGTAGAAAAACAAAAGGTATGGGTCCAAATCTCACATCTTACATCTAAAAAAAATATTTTTTAATATATAAAAGAGTTCTGGCGGGTAACGAGTAACTGTACCCTGGGGGTATTCTCATACCCGTCCTACTACCCTAATAGGTAATGCTTTTGATCGCATACCCATCTCATAGCTTTTTTATTCAGGATACGGGTAGTTCCATTAAAATTGGATAGTGCCGACTTACTCTCCCTAATAGCGAAGGAAAATAGCAGGGCCAGAATTCAAACCAGACTAGACTCTTACTCACGGATATAGTACTCGTTATCATCTCTAGTTTGAACCACAAATTATTCAAATATTTATAGCAAGTTACAAATTTGATTTAATATTAATAAATACTGGAATTATGCAATTTGGTAATGGTCCCTTTGCCATTATCCAAATAGTTTATTTTCTTATTGTAGATTTTACAAAAATAAACTTTAAGAATTGGTAGATTTACAAAAACAGTCCATATGGTTTAAAAGTTTGTAAATAAAAGTTCGTATTTTGTAAATTTTGCAGTTAAAAGATATGTGAGTCAATTTTTCGACCAAATAATACTTGTGGTCTAGTCAATATATAAAGTTAGACCTTGAGTTTTGGATAATTTGCAAAGTCGGTCTTTTAATTTGCTCCAAATCGCTCCATTTTGAAATAAATACTCACGATGATAATTTCTAAAAACATGATTGAGTTTGTAAGCTGCAAAAAAAATACAGATTCTTATTTATAAACTTTTAAACCATGTAAATTATCTTTACAAATCGGTCAAACCATCAAATTTATTTTTATATTTTTTTTATTTATGCTTTATCTGTAACAAACAAAATAAATAAAGAAACTATGTTTTATCCATGTGATTTATAGGAGAAAATACAATATATATGGTTTAATATATCAAAAGTATGAACTTGTCAAAAAGGTTAATTGGCCCCTAAATTTATATGATATTTCATTACTTTCCTCAATTTGCTTAAAATAACCTACTAGCCACCTAAGTTTGTTTAAAGTAACATATTGCCCTTTGAACTTGCTTACTGTAATCCATTTGCCCCTTGAATTTGTTTAAAGTGATATATATTGCAATTTGTCTAAATTTATTAAAAAAAATCAAAACTTAAAAAATAAAGATCTAATTCGCGATTTTAAGTATGTAAAACAAATTAACTTTCTAGTTTGTACATATTTATCGCGTTTTTATAGATTTAGGAACTTAATCATGATATTTTAAGCAGATTTAGGGGGTTAATGAGACATCATGTAAGTTCAGAAGGTCAATCAAGCTTTTTAAACAAGTTTAGGAGACAGCGGATGTATTAAGCCTATATGTAGCAAAATATTAGGATTTCATCAACCTTACAATTCCAGATAAAATTTGATATCTTATTTATTATCCTTTATAAATAATTGGTAGCTAGCTAGCTTCCGAGTAGCGACGAACAATCATAAATTCATAGGTGAATATTAGGGTGTTTGTTTCAGCTTTTCAGATAAGCGTTAATCGTTTCACTCCAAACCGCATAAAATATATCGTTTGGTTAGATTTATATAATTGCATCGTTTAACATTTTCTTTAAAAACTGCAGTGTTTTGGAGCTTTTCACGAAAAGCTCTTTTTTAGAGCTCTTCATAAATAAATGTTTGTACTTATTTGTTATTGAAAAAATTATATTTCTTATTTCCACAAAATCTTTAATATTATTTCTATTTCTATAACATAATTACCGAAAGGACAAGATTTTATTGCGTTCAATATTTTTTTTATTTTTTTTATTTAGATTATTTTTATTAATTTGTATAATACATTTTTTATTTTATAATTTATTTGTTGATTAATTTAAAACATGTATTTTAAATACTAACAGAGTTCAATATTTTTAACAAACACTAATAATTAAACAACAAACAACTTAATGTATTCGCAAACAACTAACAGTAACAGCAACAACTATTAGCTAACAGATGAACCAAACAGGCTCTACAATACACATCCATGATTAAATGAGTGTCCTTTATTCGGATACTTGATAGAAATTAAAGTTGCATCAATCTTTAAAGTGCTGCCAGTAGCGGTTCCTGGAGAAGATCTTCGGCTCCGATAGAATTGTTGTGATTTTCAAACATTTGGGGTCCATTATAGTGCAACAATCCCATATCAGGTCTAACTTGTGCAACCGTGGACACAATCCTAGGTGTAAAATCTTCATTTTGCAATTGAACCGGAGTTCTAAATCTTCCATCTGGTCCGGCGAGCTGAACTTGTTCCTATACCGCATCCCACGAATTCTAATAGCTAATAACCACAACTCTTGGTCTAAACGCATTATTAACATTAGCTTCAATCCCTCTCTGGAGAACTCTGAATCTCGCAGTCTCTGAAACAACTTGTATAAGAACTAAAACACTTTCACGAATATTGGTGGTCACAACACCATTAAATAGTCGGAGATGATTGATTGCAGTCCTAATCGGAGTTGAAATTCCTAATAGAATTCTCGTTCTATCTCCTAAATTTGTATAATGAGTATCAAGTCCTTGCACTCTCACTTTCGTTGTTCCGTCAAAAAGTCCACTATTTGGAGCTTCAATATTCGCCGGAGAATCTCTGAAGAAGTAAGAGTGAGTAACATTGGCTCGGTAGCCAATAAAATAAGCATTCTCCATATTTAATGCCATTGTGATTGTTTCACTGGAATTTGCGCCAGTCAACTGAACCAAAAGATACCGATTCTGGTTTGTAATGGTGTAGGGTCTCCGAGTTACTAGAATATCGTGGCTTGTAATTCCACTTGATAATTCTCGTCGGAGAGAGGTAATGAATAATTGGTAACTACCGACACTGGAAGCGTTCGTCGTGTACCGAATAGTCGTGAAACTAGAAGCCATTGCAATACTGAAACATAACCATGTTGTAAACACAATCCAAGTTTTCATCTTTTCAACTCAGTGGTTCTCAAATTTTCTTCTCCTGTGAAAATTTATAACAACAGAAAATTAGTAACAAATTTAAATTAACCCTTATTCCTAATATTAAACTTCTATTTATTTATTTTCTAAAAAATTCCACATAAATAAACTCAACGTTGAATATAATATTGGTTTAATTTAAAATAAAACCTTATGATTTGACTTTTTTGGATCGGTACTTTGGTAAAATTTTATTTTTCTAATTGATAACGACTTTAAAATTAAAGTTTTTAAGAATTAAAATTGTTTAGTATCAGATTTACTATGAAATCACATTTTTTATTTTTCAAAATCATCATTTTTAGAATTTTCTCTCACTAAACATTAACTTTCTCTCGTAAAAAAGCAACACTTAAATGATTCCAAACCTAAAATGTTGAAGAATTAAAATTGCTTAAAATATTATTTAATTCTTAAAAATTCTCATTTTGAAATCATTATCAGCCAAATTTAGAAAAATAAAATTTTTACCAACCATAAATACTAACCTGTAAATAATATGAAACTACAGAGTTTTATTTGAAATCAAGTAATACTATTAATTAATAATTAAGTAAGTATATCTCTATAACAGAGGTCGAATCTTATGGGTTCAAAACTCAACCCTTTAATATTTTATTAAACAAAAAATATAATACTATTAGCTCAAAAAAAATATAATACTATTAATTTCTTTCAAAGCAATTGAATATATATATATATATATAATGGCAGGCAAAAAAACAAACAGACAAGTTTAATTAATTTCAAAAAAAACCTCCCTGATTTCACGTTTTTACAGATCAGTATCTATAATTTTTTTTGTTACAAAATAAACCATGTGGTTGGCATCCATTAGCCATTTTGAGTTGAATTTGCAAATTTGACCGATAATACTTCAAAATGAAATTTTTGAAGAATTAAAGTTGTTTAGTATCATATTTATTACGAAACCATATTTTTTATTTTTCAAAATCATCATTTTTGGAATTTTCACACTCTAAATATTAACTTTCTCTCTCGTAAAAAAAACAAGATCTATATGATATCAAACCTAAAAAGTTGAAGAATTAAAGTTGTTTAAAATATAATTTAATTTTAAAAAAAAAATCATTTTGAGGTCGTTATCTGCCAACTTTGGTAAAGTCAATCCAAACTAGCTAACGATTCTAACTACATAGTTTGTTTTGTAACAAAAATACCATAAATACCGACCTGCAAAAACGTGAAACCACATAAAATTTTATTTAAAATTAACCCTAAACGTAACCAAATATTATAGAATTTTTTAACCAATAAATATTAAATGAAAATAAACCTTAAAATATGAAAGAAAGAAGAGAGAGATTTTGATGTACTTACAGAATTAGGAAGTGAGGAAAGAGATGATTTTTAGAGTTCGATATCTATTCCTTTTATAGAGGAAAATAATGCTACCTACTTTGTCTCATATTCATTTCTTAATTGTTTAAGGATAAGGATAAACACTAAATTTAAGGGTTACAAATTTAAGAGTTTATAAAAACTCCTTTCAAATTCATCGAACGTAAGTGGAATTAGTAACACTCTATTAAATGAATTTTGTAACAAAAAATAAAAGATTGAAATTTAGGAAGTGTCTGTTTGTTTTTAATTTTTGGACCTGTTTTTTTTTTTGTCTTTTAAGTCAAACATGAGATAAAAAAATGTTTGGTAAAAATTCGAAACAGATGCTTTTTACAGAAAAATCAATTAATATCTGCTATTTATCAGTAAAAGCAAATAGCTAACAGTAGCAACAAACAATAAACATGAGCATGTGAAACAAACAGACCTTAAATCTATATAATGCTTGGGAAAGCGTATTTGCAAAAATTGTTTTAAAGCGATAAAGCAAGACACAAGTAAAGCTAATCCCAAAGAAAATAACGCCAAAAAAAAAACATAATCAAGCTATTCAACTTTACTGTTAAAAAATGAAGTTGTAGAGGAGCGGCTTGCGGCATTGGAGAAGGAGGTGGCTGAGGCTCGAGCGTTTAAGGAGGATATGGTTAGAGCTAGCTCCGGGTTTAGGGCTTGTTTCCCGCGGATGGAGGAAGAGCTGGGACGTGAGAAAGATCGATTGGCCAATCATTACGATGAAATGTTGGCATGGCACCGGTAGAGTGAGCAACACAAAGAGGCTGCCTCCAAACTTTGCGAATCTTGGGCAAAATACCCGAAGCCTGACTTTTGTTTGTTTCCGTGAGGCATGTTCATGGGTTGCCCGTACTTTCCATCTTTGTTTTGATTCTTTCATTCATTTGTGTAGAACGAATGGGCATTGTTTTGTGAGTTGATTGCCATTTGAACATTTGCTAAGTCCTCCATATATTCTTTTTTGGTTATGGCATATTTATTCTTTTATTGACGACCCTTTATAGTACTTGAAAAGACAATGTACGAATGACCAGTAAAATTGTAAATGCCCAGAAAAAGAGTGTTTACGCCCTGCGTGTACCTGGTCACGCCCCGCGTATTCATGTTCCTGGCTCTGGTGTGTATCATCGTTGATGACTACGCGTGGCGTCTTTGGTGTTATGCCCCGCGTAGTCGAGCCCCTAGAGTGTATCTTCTATGTATGTCTTCGTACACGTCCTGCGTGTTTGGCATACGCCCCGCGTATAGGAGTACACGCCCCGCGTATGCATGCTCCTGGATCTGTTTTTTATACATGATTGGTTTACGCCGTGCGTGAAGTAAGTACACCCCGCGTATTTGTGTTCCTGACCCTGAAGCGTCTTATTGATGAATTTCACGCGTGGCGTCTTTGGTGTCACGCCTTGCGTAGGGAGGTACGCCCCACGTAGTTTCGAATACGCCCCGCGTATTGGTGCTTCTGAACTTGAAATGTTTTATCGGTGTATTTCACGCATGGCGTCTTTGGTGTCACGCCCCGCGTAGTCGAGCCTCTTCTATGTCTTGCGGGCTGGTTGCTACATCAATTACGTCCCACATACTTTGGAAATATTTCTTCAAGTATTTGCCGTTGATGTATCTCCTGTGTGGTTCTCCGCCCAAGCTCTTTAACCAATACGCGTTCCCGAGAAGCACTTTGTGGATTTGGAATGGTCCTTCCCAGTTGGGCGACCACTTTCCAAGCTCACGGTCTTTCGTCCCAATTGGTAGGATTAACTTCCACACTAGTTCGCCTTCTCTGAAGCTTTTCTTTTTGACTTTCCTGTTGTACACATCTTCCACTTTCTTCTTTTGGATTATCATACAATCGAGCGCTTTCTGCCTTTCGTAGTCCAAATCTTCTAGTTCCATGGTCATGGCTTGTACGTAATTGTCTGGCTCCAGGTCATTCTGATGCATTACTCGTAATGAAGGCACGATGACTTCTAATGGTATTACTGCATCATGACCAAATGTTAGAAAAAATGGACTAACTCCGGTCGCTCGTGTCTTAGACGTTCGCATGGCCCACAGTGTTTTTGAGAGAACTTTGTGCCATTCTCTAGGATTGTCTTCTAGCATCTTTTCCAAGATTTGGATCAGGATCTTGTTGGACGCCTCAGCTTGACCATTCGCTTATGCATAAAATGGGGTAGAGTGAATCAACTTAATCCCGTACTCTTCTACGAACTCGTTCATATCTTCGCCTGTGAACATGGTCCCCTGATCCGTGGTGATGGATTCTGGGATTCCGAATCTATGAATCAAGTTCTCTTTGATGAACCGTATCACTTGTGTTTGGCCGACTTGTTTCATTGGTGCTACTTCCACCCATTTGGAAAAGTAATCTGTGGCAACTATGATGAAACAATGACCTTTTGATGAAGTTGGGAATATTTTCCCTATTAGATCAATAGCCCACCCTTTAAATGGCCACGGCTTCACTACTGAGTGTAATTCTTCTGACGGGACTCGTTGGATTTGGCCATACATTTGACACTTTTTGCAACCCTTCGCATATGTGATGCAATCGCACAGGATCGTTGGCCAGAAGTATCCGTGGCGATTGATAAGCCATCGCATTCTCCTTCCGGATTGGTGCGCTCCGCATATGCCTTCATGGACTTGCTTCATGACTTCCATTGCTTTTGGGAAGTCGAGACATTTGAGTAGCATTCCGTCGTAGCTCTTGCGGTATAAATCACCTGCCATCAACATGTAATTTCGAGATTGAATGCTCAATGAATATTTTACTTTTTTGGATGGGTCGTTGAGGTAGTCGGTAAAGGGTTTCCTCCAATCCTGAGCTAAGTTGATGTCGATGTCGAACGATTCAAACTGGACACCTCTGTCTGCCACGGATGGATGACCTTGTCTTCTAATGATGACGACCTTGTACGCTGTTTCTTTGGAGATCTTCATTCCAGAAGCGATTTGGGCTAACTCGTCGGCTTCCCAATTGTCATTTCTTGGAATATGCTCCAAACTGACCTCATCAAACATTTCCAGAAGTTGAATTGCAAACGCGAAATAAGGTAGCAAGGATAAACTTGAGCATTTATATTCTCCTGTTAGGTGTCGTATGACCAACTGTGAATCGCCGAAAATTTTGACCTCTTTCGCTCCTAGGTCTCTCAAGATTTCTAAGCCGATGATTAGAGCTTCATACTCAGCCTGGTTGTTCGTGCACTCAAAATCCAAGTTTACCGCTAATATTGTCTTAGTTCCGGATGGGGCTGTGATGATTACTCCTGCTCCGTTGGAACTGTCTGTGCTTGAACCATCGAACTTCAACTGCCACGGTTCTTTGTGCGTGAGATAAATTGGCAGTTCTGCTTCTTCGGGATATTGAAAGTTGGTTGGGTGGTCGGCCACAAAATCTGCAATTGCTTTCCCTTTTATCGAGGATTGCGGGAGGTATACCAAAGTGAACTCGGCCAATGCTAGTGACCATTTTCCTATTCTTCCTGAGAGGATAGGCTGGTTTAGCATGTATTTGATCAAGTCGGTGCTAGCGATCACGTAAACCCTCGCTTTGAGCAAGTAATGCCTCAACTTTGTGCAAGCGAAGTAAAGGGCCAAACATGTCTTCTCGACTGGGCTGTATCTCGTCTCCGCCGATAGCAAGGTTCGACTTAGATAGTAGATGGCTTGTTCATGACGGTTTGCATTGTCTTGGGCAAGCAAGCATCCAATTGACTCGTCGGTCGCTGATATATAGAGCTTGAGTGGAGTATCCTCCCTTGGTGGCATCAACACAGGTGGGTTACTCAAGTAGGTTTTGATCTCTTCGAATTCCGTTTGATGCTTGTCGTCCCACTTGAAGCTTTCTTCGTCTTTGAGTCTTAACAGATCTGAGAATGCACTGGACTTTCCAGCCAAATTGGATATGAATCGTCTCAAGTAGTTTACTTGGCCTAAGAACCGTTGCAACTCCTTCTTGTTCTTCGGAGGTTGAGCTTCTTTGATTGCTTTCGCCTTATTGTCGTCAATCTCGATCCCTCTTTGATGGACCAAAAATCCGAGGAAGTTTCCTGCTTTGACCCCGAAGGCGCACTTTAGAGGATTGAGTTTCAAATTGTATTTACGCATCCGCTCGAAACTCTTCCTTAAATGGCCGACGTGTTCTGTTTCTCGCTTGGATTTGATAACGATATCGTCTACGTATACTTCCATGGAGGTACCGAGTAAATCGTGAAAGATGGCATTCATTGCTCTTTGGAATGTGGCGCCGGCATTCTTTAAGCCGAATGGCATGACGACCCATTCAAACGTGCCGATTGACCCTGGGCATCGAAACACAGTTTTTGCAATGTCTTCTTCGACAATGGGGATTTGGTTATACCCCGCATAGCAATCGCAAAGAGATATTAATTCATTTTTGGACACAGCGTCTACTAGCATATCAGCGATAGGCATCACGTAGATGTCTTTTGGCGTAGCTAGATTTAGATCGCGGAAATCTACGCATACGCGTAACTTACCGTTCTTTTTTACTACGGGTACGACGTTCGATAGCCACACCGTGTATTTTGTCGGTCTAATGAACTTGGCTTTGAACAGCTTTTCTATTTCTTCCTTCACCTTACCTTCAACCTCTTTGCTCATCCTTCTTGTTGGTTGTTTGAAAGGTTTGAACTCCGATTTGATTGGCAACCTATGTTCCACCACGTCTTTGCTTAATCCGGGCATTTCGTCGTAATTCCAAGCGAAACAGTCTTTGAACCCTCGTAGCAAAACGATGATAGCTTCTTTTAACGTTGGGCGTAGCAGGCTGCTGACAAATGTAACCCGAGGTTCCTCTTCTGTCCCTAGGTTCACTTCGTCCAGAGGATCGACTGCCATGGAACCTTCATCTTCTAACTTCGGGTTCGCCCTTTTCAAATCTTGTAACTGGATTTCTTCTCCTTGAGGATCTAGTTCTACTACTCCTTCGGGTGCTTCGATTTCTGAGACCCTCATGTCGTTCTCCTGGTATAGTTTCTCCACTAGTTGTTGTGCTTTCAGTTTTGATATAGCGGCTGAAGCCACCGCTTCTTTTTCGGATGTTGTCTTGATCATGGAATCTCTTCAATTATGGGTTCATCACGGAATGGCCTTCGGCGGGGCACGATTGTCATTGGCCTTAGGATGTTCTTAATTTCTTCGCCACATGATTTCTCTTCGTACTTGGATCTCACTCGGATTGGGCCTACAGATTCCTCGTATAGTCTCGCCTCGACCACATCTAAGTAGGTTTTGAATGGCTTCTTGTTTGCCCGGATGATTTCCACCTCGTCTCCCTTCCAAAGCAGAAGAAGTTGGTGCAAAGATGACGAGATGCATGAGTTGGAGTGGATCCAATCCCTCCCTAACAGTGCTTGATAACTCGCGGTTGAATTTACCACGAAGAAAGCGGCCATGGTGGTATGAGAGCCAACAGTGAGTTCCAATGGTAGGATGCCGTATGTCTTTGCAATTTCTCCCGTGAAGGCCGAAACTGACACCTCTGATGAGATTATGTCTTCCTCTGATTTCCCTAAGTCTAGGACCATCTTTATTGGCATGATGTTAACGGCTGATCCATTGTCGATGAGCACCCTGGAAATTGGTTTGCCATCCACATGAGCCTTGACGTATAGAGGTTTGATATGGTGAGTCATCCTCAGAGTGGGTTTGTCAAAGTAAACCCTCTTCATGCCCACTTCACCTGATTCTTTTGGTGTACTGTCTTCTTGTTCCTTGTGCTTAGGCTTGGGGATTTCCTTCTTAATGCCGTCGCTTCTAAAGTCTGAAGGTAAGATTAAAGAGGTAGCTGCACAATCTACCCGTATGATAAAATCTCCAACCCGGATCTGGAGGTTCTTCTCTTGTTTTTTCCCTCCTCTTTTTGCATCGTTGGAGTTAACGCTGGATGACTCCTTTTGACTATTTCTCTTTTCTGCCTCTCTCTTCCTTAATCTTCTCTTTGCATTCCTGGAGAGAGGCCTTGGGAATTTCTTGTGGCAATTTAATTGCCATTGATTGAGGGGTGACGTGCTCGAGGCTGTCACGAAACGTGGCCGTTGTTGTTGCACGTCTCTTTTCTTCGCGTTTTGTGACTGCTTTGAACTGTTCTCTGACTTAGATGGCGTCGCTTTTGGTACCCATACTTGTCGGGTTTTCACGTCGCCCTGTTGCTTTCCTTTGCCTCCCCACACTAGTGAAGTGGCATTGACCATGTTGACTACTGGGAATGGGTCCTCGTCGATCAGCATGCTTTCTTTCTTTTTCAGGAATTGGAGTATCCCGCGGTTAATCCTATCCTGCACGGCATTTCTAAAACCAAAACATGCTTGAGTGTTGTGGCTCTAGTTGTCATGATACTTACAGTAGTCTCGTCCGCGTATTTCCTCTTTGGATGGGATCACATGTCTAGGAGGCAGCGTGATGAATTGTTCCTTTAGTAGGTAGTCGAAGATCTCTTCTGTCTTCGAGACGTCAAACGTATATTGGGTGGTTGGGATGCGGGCGTTCCAGAGAAATTATTTCTCAATTATTAAAGTGGGTTAAGTTTATGGATTTGCGCGCCAAAACTTAAATTCTAAACGAAACGATTGGCGAGGGACGCAAGGATTGAAAAAGTCCCTCTTGGGTCTCTAGCGCCGTTATAGAAACTTTGCTAGATAAATTGTTTTATTTAAGCTAATGCGGGTAAATTGAAGACGAGAAAATAAAGGAATTTAAAGTGCGAAATTGACACAAGATTTGGTGAAAAATCGATATTTTATTGATTGAATAATTGTTTGAAACATGAAATTGGAAATGAATTACAATTGAAAAACTTCTATACTAAACATATAGCTGATTCAATTGAAAAGGAATAGCAAATCAAATACAAGGAATTGAAATGCAATAAGAATAAATTGGAATTCAACAACAAACTCGGAGCCACAATAGCTATCTCGGATTGATGTTGAATCTTGGCGTCGGCCTGAGGTCTTTGGAGAGCTGCAATCGGTCGGGCCCGTACGATATGTGCTTGGTGCAATGGCAAAACGTTGGTAGGCAAATGGGGCAGATTTAGATCTTAATTTCGGGAGCTTGGTTTGAGTGCTTAAGAATGCGAAATTGGACGAGTAAATAGTGTAAATTGAACTTCAGAATGTCAGGAAAAACTTTGTATAAGGGATCGAAAGCTAAAACGAATTGGAAATGGACGAAATTGAGAATTGAAAATGACTGGACGAATCTGGAAAAATCTGGGCAGAGTAACTAAAAGAATTTGGGCTGGAAAGGTCAGCGTGTAACTATAGTTTCTGTGTACGGAATCGGGAAATTAAAAACACTAGATTGAAATTCAAGACGTCAGGAACAACTTTATCGAAGGGATTGAAAGCAAATAATGATTTAAAATGGACGGAATCGGGCTTCGAAAACAATTGGATGAATCTGGAAAATTAATTCGAAAATGAAATTCTAATTGAAAATTGAGCAGAGTAACAGCTTAGGAATGCTAAATTGAATTGAGAAACTTAAAAGAAAGACTATTGGAACTTGAATTGGAGCTAAAGAGAGCTTAAAAAAGGGATCAAAGCTAAGAAAAAAAAGAAGAACGAAAAGGAAAAACTTGAAGAACTTGAAGAACTTGAAGAAATTAAAGAACTTAAGAGCTAAGAACTTGAAAACTAAGAACTAGAAACTAGAGAGAATTGAAAGGGGCCTTAGGAAGGGGATTGTGTTTATGTTGAGTGTGAAAAATAAGGAAGGGGAGGGGGTCTATTTATAGTTTTTTAGAGTGGCATTTTGGTAAATAATCAGTGGTATTTTGGTAAATAATCAGTGGTATTTTGGTAAATAGTCACCAACTATCTTAACCAAACCCAACTAACTCTAATTAACTAACTTAACCTCCTCAAACTGCCGTTTACTGCTTCTGGACGAGACGACACGCCCCGTGTATGCTCTGCTATGCCCTGCGTGTTGGCGGACATTAGGCCTAGTGCGTTTCATTGATGGTTTTCACGCGTGGCGTCTCTGGTGTCGCGTCCTGCGTGAAGGATTACGCCCCGCGTCTTGTAGATACGCCCCGCGTCTTCAAGCCTCTGATCTTGGCATGCTCCGCGAATGCGTCTTACGCACGGTGTATTGGCAAATACGTCCCGCGTGAGAGAGTACGCCTCGCGTAAGGTGAAGGGCGCGCTGCGTGTTTGCGTTTTGACGTTGATTTCTCCGGACGCCTTGTTTACGCGCTGCGTATTGAGGACACGCCCCGCGTGGTGCCGGATTTTCCCACGGGTTGAAGCTTAGCTTATAGGTGTATTATTTCTAGAAAATATAAACTATATCCTAAAAACATAACCTAAGCATTTATATACATAAAAATAATTATTTTATTTTTCTGGGCTAACAATATCATTAGTAGTCAAGTTTCACCCCTGAACGAAACAACACTTAGTTGTCACATGGATGACACGTGACTGTCACCTAACTGACCGAAACGATAAATGTCAACTAAGTAGCAGCCACATGTCGTTTCGTTCAGCAATATGGTAGTCGTTTGTCATTTCGATCACTAGTGAGAGTTGACCACTACTGACATAGCAACCACGTCACTTTTCCGGAGTTTATTTACTTTGGGTTAAGGTGCAAAAATACCCCTAACGTTTTGGGTCAGGAGCAATTTTACCCCTAACGTCTAAAAGGCTGCAATTTTATCCTTAATGTTGGAAGCCAAGAGCAATTTTACCCCTAAAGTTGATAAATTTGATCAATTTGAGAAATAATTCATCAAACTTTCTTCTCGGTCATGAATCTTGTCATCTACACTTCACACATGCGTTATTTTATCAGTAACAAATCACAAACATATGTTGGGATGTGAAAAAAATATTAAAAAATATATTGTCTTTTGTACGAATTAGACAAAAAAAATTAAAAAAATTCACCAAATTTATAAATATTAATCTCCAATTTTACTATTAAATTACTAAAAAACATTATATCCTTTTTTTAGAATAAATTGATATGCAATTGGTGCAAAATAAAAAAAAATGATTGTATTTTATAATAGTGTCTGAAATTGATCCAATTTATCAACGTTAGGGGTAAAATTGCTCTTGGCTACAAACATTAGGGGTAAAATTGCATCATTTTAGACGTTAGGAGTAAAATTGCTCCTAACCCAAAACGTTAGGTGTATTTTTGCACCTTAACCCATTTACTTTTAAAGTCGCTGAAATGATTAATTGAGAGAAAATTTAAGGTTGAATGATTTTATTGAGACAAATTAAAGTTGAATAACTATTTTGAGATAACCATAAAAATTCAATGAAGAACAGTGCTTTTAACCTCATTCATGCGGGTATGTATTTGAAAGTCGTTATTCATTTCGTCTATATTTGAAATTATATTTTTATGGTTTGAATTAAGGATTTCACATTTCCCCTATAGTCATGTTATAAAGTCGTTATTCATTATTCTATATTTGAAATTATATTTTTTACAATTTGAATTAAGGGTTTTACAGTTTCCTAATAGTCACATTACACATATAAAAAAAACTCCTTTCAAATTCATCGAACATATGTGAAATTAGTAACACTCTATTAACTGAATTTTGTAACAAAAAATAAAAGATTGAAATTTAATGTATCTAATAAAAGATCGAGAATTTAATGAACCAAAAATTAAAAAAATTAAAGACCTCATAATGTTTTTTTTCTCTAGATAAAATGAGATAACACAATTAACTATAATATCTGAGGTGCATGTTAATTACAGAGTGTCCGTTTATTTTCAATTTTCGGAACTTTTTTTTTTTTCCTTTTAAGTCTAAACATGAGACAAAAAACGTTTGGTAAAAATTCGAAACAGATGCTTTTTACAGAAAAATCAACTAATATCTGCTATTTATTAGTTACAGTAAATAGCTAACAGTAGCAGCAAACAGGAGCAGGTGAAACAAGCAGACCCTAAATCTATATAATGCTTCGGAAAGCGTATTTGCAAAAATTGTTTTAAAGTGATAAAGCAAGACATAATCAAGCAACTTTATCAGTTAAGAAATGAAGTTTAGTGGTCACAATGTTAAAATGGGTAAAGTTCAGTAGCCATGGGTGTAATTTACCCGAACTTTACATGTTTTAATGATCAAGTTCCGGATCAATTATTTTTCAACATTGAGCTTTTGATCATTGATTTCGTTGTGGATTCGACTCTTATTGAACTTTTTTTGTCAAGTTTGGATGGCACGTCCTTTTAGGGCGATTCGACATATTGATGTGGACAAATAAAAATACGAGTTTCTCGACTAAACGAGATAGAGCGTAAAAAGTAAAAAGAAATTTATAGAAATCAATTTTCAGTAGGTTCTTCCAAACTCAGTCTTCTCCTTTCACATTTCGCGATTTGCAGCATCAGAATCGTCAAATCGATCTTCTCCCTTAGTATTTATACATTTTCGAAGTAATAATACTATTATTTTTAACTTAATATTTATTTTGTTTACAAATACATTTATGAAAAGGAAGCTATCTATACCTCAATTGTTTTTTTATTCGTAGTGCTTAATAAAAAAAATTATCAATAAAATATTGCTTTTTTATTAATTTCTAAATTTCAAATTTTATTTGTATTAAATTATATTTATGAGATAAATATTTTTTATTTTGGTAACATTTTATTCTTAAGTAAAAAGGAAAGACAAAAAAGTAGGGATAAAGCACGAAAAATACCTATAACGTTTGCAATCAAGAGCAATTTTACTCTAACGTTAAAATAATCCAATTTTATTGGGATCCAAATCTCACATCTTACATCTCAAAAAAAATATATTTTTTAATATATAAAAGAGCTCTGGCAGGTAACGAGTAACTGTGCCCTGGGGTATGCCTATATCCGTCATATTACCTTAGTAACGGGTAATGCTTTTGATCTCATACCCATCTCATACATTTTTATTCAGGATACGAGTAATCCCATTAAAATTGGATAGTGTCGGCTTACTCTCCCTAATAGCGAAGGAAAAGGGCAGGGCCAAAATTCAAACTAGACCAGACTATTACTTACGGATATAATACTCGTTATTATCCCTAATTTGGAGCACAAATTATTCAAATATTTATAGCAAGTTACAAATTTGATTTAATACTAATAAATACAGGAATTACGCAATTTGGTAATGGCCCCTTCGCCATTATCCAAATAGTTTATTCTCTTATTGTAGATTTTAAAAAATTAAACCAAAAAAAGAAAAAGAATTGGTAAATTTATAAAAACAGTCCATATAATTTAAAAGTTTACAAATAAAAGTTCGTATTTTATAAATTTTACAGTTAAAAGATATGTGAATCAATTTTTCGACCAAATAATACTTGTGGTTTAGTCAAGATACAAAGTCAGACCTTGAGTTTTGAATAATTTACAAAGTCGATCTTTTAATTTGCTCCAAATCGCTCTATTTTGAAATAAATACTCACGATGATAATTTCTAAAAACATGATTGAGTTTGTAAACTGCAAAAAAAAATACAGATTCTTATTTATAAACTTTTAAACCATGTAAATTATGCATAAAATTTATTTTTATATTTTTTTATTTATGCTTTATCTGTAACAAAAAAAAAAAGAAACTATGTTTTATCCATGTGATTTATAGGAGAAAATACATTATATATGGTTTAATATATCAAAAGTCCGTTGAACTTGTCAAAAAGGTTAATTGGCCCCTAAATTTATATGATATTTCATTAGTTTCCTCAATTTGCTTAAAATAACTTACTAGCCACCTAAGTTTGTTTAAAGTAATATATTGCCCCTTTGAACTTGCTTACTGTAATCCATTTGCCCCTTGAATTTGTTTAAAGTGATATATATTGCAATTTGTCTAAATTTATTAAAAAAAATCAAAACTAAAAAAATAAAGGTCTAATTCGCGATTTTAAGTCTGTAAAAAAAATTAACTTTCTAGTTTGTACATATTTATCGCGTTTTTATAGATTTAGGAACTTAATCATGACATTTTAAGCAGATTTAGGGGGTTAATGAGACACCATGTAAGTTCAGAAGGTCAATCAAGCTTTTTAAACAAGTTTAGGAGACAGCGGATGTATTAAGCCTATATGTAGCAAAATATTAGGATTTCATCAACCTTACAATTCCAGATAAAATTTGATATCTTATTTATTATCCTTTATAAATAATTGGTAGCTAGCTAGCCTCCGAGTAGCGACGAACAATCATAAATTCATAGGTGATTACTAGGGTGTTTGTTTCAGCTTTTCAGATAAGCGTTAATCGTTTCACTTCAAACCGCATAAAATATATCGTTTGGTTAGATTTATATAATTGCATCGTTTAACATTTTCTCTAAAAACTGCAGTGTTTTGAAGCTTTTCACAAAAAGCTCTCTTTTTTAGAGTTTTTCATAAACAGATGTTTGTACTTATTTGTTATTGAAAAAATTATATTTCTTATTTCCACAAAATGTTTCTTCTTTAACATTATTTCTATTTCTATAACATAATTACCGAAAGAACAAGATTTTATTGCGTTCAATATTTTTTTTTATTTTTTTAATTTAGATTATTTTTATTAATTTGTCTAATACATTTTTTATTTTATAATTTATTTGTTGATTAATTTAAAACATGTATTTTAAATACTAACAGAGTTCAATATTTTTAACAAACACTAATAATTAAACAATAAACAACTTACTGTATTCGCAAACAACTAACAGTAACAGCAACAACTATTAGCTAACAGATGAACCAAACAGGCTCTACAATACACATCCATGATTAAATGAGTGTCCTTTATTCGGATACTTGATAGAAATTAAAGTTGCATCAATCTTTAAAGTGCTGCCAGTAGCGGTTCCTGGAGAAGATCTTCGGCTCCGATAGAATTGTTGTGATTTTCAAACATTTGGGGTCCATTATAGTGCAACAATCCCATATCAGGTCTAACTTGTGCAACCGTGGACACAATCCTAGGTGTAAAATCTTCATTTTGCAATTGAACCGGAGTTCTAAATCTTCCATCTGGTCCGGCGAGCTGAACTTGTTCCGATACCGCATCCCACGAATTCTGATAGCTAATAACCACAACTCTTGGTCTAAACGCATTGTTAACATTAGCTTCAATCCCTCTCTGGAGAACTCTGAATCTCGCAGTCTCTGAAACAACTTGTATAAGAACTAAAACACTTTCACGAATATTGGTGGTCACAACACCATTAAATAGTCGGAGATGATTGATTGCAGTCCTAATCGGAGTTGAAATTCGTAATAGAATTCTCGTTCTATCTCCTAAATTCGTATAATGAGTATCAAGTCCTTGCACTCTCACTTTCGTTGTTCCGTCAAAAAGTCCACTATTTGGAGCTTCAATATTCGCCGGAGAATCTCTGAAGAAGTAAGAGTGAGTAACATTGGCTCGGTAGCCAATAAAATAAGCATTCTCCATATTTAATGCCATTGTGATTGTTTCACTGGAATTTGGGCCAGTCAACTGAACCAAAAGATACCGATTCTGGTTTGTAATGGTGGAGGGTCTCCGAGTTACTAGAATATCGTGGCTTGTAATTCCACTTGATAATTCTCGTCGGAGAGAGGTAATGAATAATTGGTAACTACCGACACTGGAAGCGTTCGTCGTGTACCGAATAGTCGTGAAACTAGAAGCCATTGCAATACTGAAACATAACCATGTTGTAAACACAATCCAAGTTTTCATCTTTTCAACTCAGTGGTTCTCAAATTTTCTTCTCCTGTGAAAATTTATAACAACAGAAAATTAGTAACAAATTTAAATTAACCCTTATTCCTAATATTAAACTTCTATTTATTTATTTTCTAAAAAAATCCACATAAATAAACTCAACGTTGAATATAATATTGGTTTAATTTAAAATAAAACCTTATGATTTGACTTTTTTGGATCGGTACTTTGGTAAAATTTTATTTTTCTAATTGATAACGACTTTAAAATTAAAGTTTTTAAGAATTAAAATTGTTTAGTATCAGATTTACTATGAAATCACATTTTTTATTTTTCAAAATCATCATTTTTAGAATTTTCTCTCACTAAACATTAACTTTCTCTCGTAAAAAAGCAACACTTAAATGATTCCAAACCTAAAATGTTGAAAAATTAAAATTGCTTAAAATATTATTTAATTCTTAAAAATTCTCATTTTGAAATCATTATCAGCCAAATTTAGAAAAATAAAATTTTTACCAACCATAAATACTAACCTGTAAATAATATGAAACTACAGAGTTTTATTTGAAATCAAATAATACTATTAATTAATAATTAAGTAAGTATATCTCTATAACAGAGATCGAATCTTATGGGTTCAAAACTCAACCCTTTAATATTTTATTAAACAAAAAATATAATACTATTAGCTCAAAAAAAATATAATACTATTAATTTCTTTCAAAGCAATTGAATATATATATATATATATATATATATATATATATATATATATATATAATGGTAGGCAAAAAAAACAAAAAGACAAGTTTAATTAATTTCAAAAAAAACCTCCGTGATTTCACGTTTTTACAGATCAGCATCTATAATTTTTTTTGTTACAAAATAAACCATGTGGTTGGCATCCATTAGCCATTTTGAGTTGACTTTGCAAATTTGACCGATAATAATTCAAAATGAAATTTTTGAAGAATTAAAGTTGTTTAGTATCATATTTATTACGAAACCATATTTTTTATTTTTCAAAATCATCATTTTTGGTATTTTCACACTCTAAATATTAACTTTCTCTCTCGTAAAAAAACAAGATCTATATGATATCAAACCTAAAAAGTTGAAGAATTAAAGTTGTTTAAAATATAATTTAATTTAAAAAAAATCATTTTGAGGTCGTTATCTGCCAACTTTGGTAAAGTCAATCCAAACTAGCTAACGATTCTAACTACATAGTTTGTTTTGTAACAAAAATACCATAAATACCGACCTACAAAAATGTGAAACCACATAAAATTTTATTTAAAATTAACCCTAAACGTAACCAAATATTATAGAATTTTTTAATCAATAAATATTAAATGAAAATAAACCTTAAAATATGAAAGAAAGAAGAGAGAGATTTTGATGTACTTACAGAATTAGGAAGTGAAGAAAGAGATGATTTTTAGAGTTCGATATCTATTCCTTTTATAGAGGAAAATAATGCTACCTACTTTGTCTCATATTCATTTCTTAATTGTTTAAGGATAAGGATAAACACTAAATTTAAGGGTTACAAATTTAAGAGTTTATAAAAACTCCTTTCAAATTCATCGAACGTAAGTGGAATTAGTAACACTCTATTAAATAAATTTTGTAACAAAATATAAAAGATTGACATTTAGGGAGTGTCCGTTTGTTTTTAATTTTCGGACCTGTTTTTTTTTTGTCTTTTAAGTCAAACATGAGACAAAAAAAATGTTTGGTAAAAATTCGAAACAGATGCTTTTTACAGAAAAAATCAATTAATATCTGCTATTTATCAGTAAAAGCAAATAGCTAACAGTAGCAGCAAACAGCAAACATGAGCATGTGAAACAAACAGACCCTAAATCTATATAATGCTTGGGAAAGCGTATTTGAAAAAATTGTTTTAAAGTGATAAAGCAAGACACAAAGTAAAGCTAATCCCAAAGAAAATAAGGCCAAAAAAAACATAATCAAGCTATTCAACTTTACTGTTAAAAAATGAAGTTTAGTGGTCACAATATTAAAATGGATAAAGTTTAGTAGCAATGGGTGTAATTTATCCGAACTTTACATGTTTTAATGATCAAGTTTCTGACCAATTATTTTTCAATATTGAGCTTTTGATCATTGATTTTGTTATGGATTCGGCCCTTATTGAACTTTATTGTCGAGTTTGGATGGCACGTCCTGTAAGGGCGATTCGACATATTGATGTCGACAAATAAAAATACGAGTTTCTCGACTAAACAAGATAGAAAGTAAAAAGTAAAAGAAATTATAGAAATGAATTTTCAGTAGGTTCTTCCAAGCTCAGTCTTCTCCTCTCCCATTTCGCGATTTGCAGCATCAGAATCGTCAAATCGATCTTCTCCCTTAATACCAAAATCCATTTACAGGAGGTTCTTCCAAGCTCGATTTCCAACTTGGAAGAACCTACTAGAAATCAATTTCTATCCATAACGAAATCAACGATTAATAGCTCAATATGGAAAAATAATTAATCATGGATTTAATCCATAAAACATGTAAATTACAGCGGCTTAATTGGCCCTATTCAATAGATGGTAATGTCTATAGTATATAGATTAAATGTATATATTGATAGTTACACCATAAAATGGCTTAATACATTAAAAGCTCTCTGTTCAAAAAGTTTGACCGGCCTCCTGAATTTACACCATAAAATGGCTTAATTAGCCACCTGAATTTGCTTAAAGTGACTTATTTGCCTCCTTAACTTGCTTATAATGATCCATTTGCCATTGAACTTATTTAAAGTGATATATACTGCAATTTGTCTAAATTTGTAAAAAAAAAATCAAAACTTAAAAAATATGACATTTTGTACATTTTTGTGATTCGAAGTCTTTAAAATAAATTAACCTTCTATTTTGTACATTTTACAAGATTTGTATAGATTTAGGGACATAATCATGACATTTTAAGTAAGCTTATGGGACTAATATGACAACCTGTAAGTTCAGAGGTCAATCAAGTTTTTTTAACAAGTTCAGAAAACTGTCAGAAAGCTTTCTTCTCTGCTGAAAGAGGCGAGGTCTCGATCATTTACAAGTCAGCCCCATAAAACCCTTGATATTTAAATCCACAACTAATAGTTGTATTATCTAATTATTAACATTTTTAAGCCCCGCAGGTACCCTTATCCGTTAGAAATAAAACACAAATAAAAAATATTATAAATTTAATAAATCATCCATCTAACAATTAAACAAATTGAATATTAATCAATACGAATAAACTAACTTACTGGTATCACTAAATGGTTGAAAAACAAAAGGTATGGGTCCAAATCTCACATCTTACATCTAAAAAAAATATTTTTTAATATATAAAAGAGTTCTGACGGGTAACGAGTAACTGTACTCTGGGGGTATTTCCATAACCGTCCTATTACCCTAACGGGTAATGCTTTTGATCCCATACACATCTCATGCCTTTTTATTCAGGATACTGGTAGTCCAATTAAAATTGGATAGTGCCGGTTTACTCTCCCTAATAGCGAAGGAAAAGGGCTGGGCCAGAATTCAAACCAAACCAGACTCTTACTCACGGATATAGTATTCGTTATCATTCCTAGTTTGGACCACAAATTATTCAAATATTTATAGCAAATTTGATTTAATATTAATAAATACAGGAATTATGCAATTTGGTAATAATGGCCCCTTTGCCATTATCCAAATAGTTTATTCTCTTATTGTAGATTTTACAAAAATAAACTTTAAGAATTGGTAGATTTACAAAACAGTCAATGTGGTTTGAAAGTTTGTAAATAGAAGTTCGTATTTTATAACTTTTATAGTTAAAAGATATGTGAGTCATTTTTTCAACTAAATAATACTTGTGGTTTAGTTAATATGTAAAGTTAGACCTTGAGTTTTGGATAATTTGCAAAGTCGATCTTTTAATTTGCTCCAAATTGCTCCATTTTGAAATAAATACTCACGATAATAATTTCTAAAGAAATGATTGAGTTTGTAAGTTGCAAAAAAATACAGACTCTTATTTGTAAACTTTTAAACCATGTAAATTATCTTTACAAATCGGTCAAACCATAAAATTTATTTTTATATTTTTTTTATTTATGCTTTATCCGTAACAAAAAAAATAAATAAATAAACTATGTTTTATCCATGTGATTTATAGGAGAAAATACAATATATATGGTTTAATATATCAAAAGTCCGTTGAACTTGTCAAAAAGGTTAATTGGCTCCTGAATTTATATGATATTTCATTAGTTTCGTCAATTTGCTTAAAATAACCTACTAGCCACCTAAGTTTGTTTAAAGTAACATATTGCCCTTTGAACTTGTTTACTGTAATTCATTTGCCCCTTGAATTTGTTTAAAGTGATATATATTGCAATTTGTCTAAATTTATTAAAAAAAAATCAAAACTTAAAAAATAAAGATCTAATTCGCGATTTTAAGTATGTAAAACAAATTAACTTTCTAGTTTGTACATATTTATCACGTTTTTATAGATTTAGGAACTTAATCATGACATTTTAAGCAGATTTGGGGGGCTAATGAGACACCATGTAAGTTCAGAAGGTCAATCAAGTTTTTTAAACAAGTTTAGGAGACAACGGATGTATTAAGCCTATATATAGCAAAATATTAGGATTTCATCAACCTTACAATTCCAGATAAAATTTGATATCTTATTTATTATCCTTTATAAATAATTGGTAGCTAGCTAGCTTCCGAGTAGCGACGAACAATCATAAATTCATAGGTGATTATTAGGGTGTTTGTTTCAGCTTTTCAGATAAGCGTTAATCGTTTCACTCCAAACCGCATAAAATATATCGTTTGGTTAGATTTATATAATTGCATCGTTTAACATTTTCTCTAAAAACTGCAGTGTTTTGGAGCTTTTCACGAAAAGCTATTTTTTAGAGCTTTTCATAAACAAATGTTTGTACTTATTTGTTATTGAAAAAATTATATTTCTTATTTCCACAAAATCTTTAATATTATTTCTATTTCTATAACATAATTACCGAAAGGACAAGATTTTATTGCGTTCAATATTTTTTTTATTTTTTTAATTTAGATTATTTTTATTAATTTGTGTAATACATTTTTTATTTTATAATTTATTTGTTGATTAATTTAAAACATGTATTTTAAATACTAACAGAGTTCAATATTTTTAACAAACACTAATAATTAAACAGCAAACAACTTACTGTATTCGCAAACAACTAACAGTAACAGCAACAACTATTAGGTAACAGATGAACCAAACAGGCTCTACAATACACATCCATGATTAAATGAGTGTCCTTTATTCGGATACTTGATAGAAATTAAAGTTGCATCAATCTTTAAAGTGCTGCCAGTAGCGGTTCCTAGAGAAGATCTTCGGCTCCGATAGAATTGTTGTGATTTTCAAACATTTGGGGTCCATTATAGTGCAACAATCCCATATCAGGTCTAACTTGTGCAACCGTGGACACAATCTTAGGTGTAAAATCTTCATTTTGCAATTGAACCGGAGTTCTAAATCTTCCATCTGGTCCGGCGAGCTGAACTTGTTCCGATACCGCATCCCACGAATTCTGATAGCTAATAACCACAACTCTTGGTCTAAACGCATTATTAACATTAGCTTCAATCCCTCTCTGGAGAACTCTGAATCTCGCAGTCTCTGAAACAACTTGTATAAGAACTAAAACACTTTCACGAATATTGGTGGTCACAACACCATTAAATAGTCGGAGATGATTGATTGCAGTCCTAATCGGAGTTGAAATTCCTAATAGAATTCTCGTTCTATCTCCTAAATTCGTATAATGAGTATCAAGTCCTTGCACTCTCACTTTCGTTGTTCCGTCAAAAAGTCCACTATTTGGAGCTTCAATATTCGCCGGAGAATCTCTGAAGAAGTAAGAGTGAGTAACATTGGCTCGGTAGCCAATAAAATAAGCATTCTCTATATTTAATGCCATTGTGATTGTTTCACTGGAATTTGCGCCAGTCAACTGAACCAAAAGATACGGATTCTGGTTTGTAATGGTGGAGGGTCTCCGAGTTACTAGAATATCGTGGCTTGTAATTCCACTTGATAATTCTCGTCAGAGAGAGGTAATGAATAATTGGTAACTACCGACACTGGCACCGTTCGTCGTGTACCGGATAGTCGTGAAACTAGAAGCCATTGCAATAATGAAACATAACCATGTTGTAAACACAATCCAAGTTTTCATCATTTCAACTCAGTGGTTCTCAAATTTTCTTCTCCTGTGAAAATTTATAACAACAGAAAATTAGTAACAAATTTAAATTAACCCTTATTCCTAATAATATTAAACTTCTATTTATTTATTTTCTAAAAAAAATCCACATAAATAAACTGAACGTTGAATATAATATTGGTTTAATTCAAAATAAAACCTTATGGTTTGACTTTTTCGGATCGGTACTTTGGTAAAATTTTATTTTTCTGAATTTGATTGATAACGATTTTAAAATTAAAGTTTTTAAGAATTAAAATTGTTTAGTATCAGATTTACTATGAAATCACATTTTTTATTTTTCAAAATCATCATTTTTAGAATTTTCTCTCACTAAACATTAACTTTCTCTCGTAAAAAAGCAACACTTAAATGATTCCAAACCTAAAATGTTGAAAAATTAAAATTGCTTAAAATATTATTTAATTCTTAAAAATTCTCATTTTGAAATCATTATCAGCCAAATTTAGAAAAATAAAATTTTTACCAACCATAAATACTAACCTGTAAATAATATGAAACTACAGAGTTTTATTTGAAATCAAGTAATACTATTAATTAATAATTAAGTAAGTATATCTCTATAACAGAGATCGAATCTTATGGGTTCAAAACTCAACCCTTTAATATTTTATTAAACAAAAAATATAATACTATTAGCTCAAAAAAAATATAATACTATTAATTTCTTTCAAAGCAATTGAATATATATATATATATATATATATATATAATGGTAGGCAAAAAAAAACAAAAAGACAAGTTTAATTAATTTCAAAAAAAACCTCCGTGATTTCACGTTTTTACAGATCAGCATCTATAATTTTTTTTGTTACAAAATAAACCATGTGGTTGGCATCCATTAGCCATTTTGAGTTGACTTTGCAAATTTGACCGATAATAATTCAAAATGAAATTTTTGAAGAATTAAAGTTGTTTAGTATCATATTTATTACGAAACCATATTTTTTATTTTTCAAAATCATCATTTTTGGTATTTTCACATTCTAAATATTAACTTTCTCTCTCGTAAAAAAACAAGATCTATATGATATCAAACCTAAAAAGTTGAAGAATTAAAGTTGTTTAAAATATAATTTAATTTAAAAAAAATCATTTTGAGGTCGTTATCTGCCAACTTTGGTAAAGTCAATCCAAACTAGCTAACGATTCTAACTACATAGTTTGTTTTGTAACAAAAATACCATAAATACCGACCTACAAAAATGTGAAACCACATAAAATTTTATTTAAAATTAACCCTAAACGTAACCAAATATTATAGAATTTTTTAATCAATAAATATTAAATGAAAATAAACCTTAAAATATGAAAGAAAGAAGAGAGAGATTTTGATGTACTTACAGAATTAGGAAGTGAAGAAATAGATGATTTTTAGAGTTCGATATCTATTCCTTTTATAGAGGAAAATAATGCTACCTACTTTGTCTCATATTCATTTCTTAATTATTGAACAAATTGAATATTAATCAATACGAATAAAATAACTTACTGGTATCACTAAATGGTTGAAAAACAAAAGGTATGGGTCCAAATCTCACATCTTACATAAAAGAGTTATGGCGGGTAACGAGTAACTGTACCCTGGGGGTATTCTCATACCGTCCTATTACCCTAATAGGTAATGCTTTTGATCGCATACCCATCTCATAGCTTTTTTATTCAGGATACGGGTAGTTCCATTAAAATTGGATAGTGCCGACTTACTCTCCCTAATAGCGAAGGAAAATAGCAGGGCCAGAATTCAAACCAGACTAGACTCTTACTCACGGATATAGTACTCGTTATCATCTCTAGTTTGAACCACAAATTATTCAAATATTTATAACAAGTTACAAATTTGATTTAATATTAATAAATACTGGAATTATGCAATTTGGTAATGGCCCCTTTGCCATTATCCAAATAGTTTATTTTCTTATTGTAGATTTTACAAAAATAAACTTTAAGAATTGATAGATTTACAAAAATAGTCCATATGGTTTAAAAGTTTGTAAATAAAAGTTCGTATTTTATAAATTTTGCAGTTAAAAGATATGTGAGTCAATTTTTCGACCAAATAGTACTTGTGGTTTAGTCAATATATAAAGTTAGACCTTGAGTTTTGGATAATTTGCAAAGTTGGTCTTTTAATTTGCTCCAAATCGCTCCATTTTGAAATAAATACTCACGATGATAATTTCTAAAAACATGATTGAGTTTGTAAACTGCAAAAAAAATACAGATTCTTATTTATAAACTTTTAAACCATGTAAATTATCTTTACAAATCGGTCAAACCATAAAATTTATTTTTATATTTTTTTTATTTATGCTTTATCTGTAACAAACAAAATAAATAAAGAAACTATGTTTTATCCATGTGATTTATAGGAGAAAATACAATATATATGGTTTAATATATCAAAAGTATGAACTTGTCAAAAAGGTTAATTGGCCCCTAAATTTATATGATATTTCATTACTTTCCTCAATTTGCTTAAAATAACCTACTAGCCACCTAAGTTTGTTTAAAGTAACATATTGCCCTTTGAACTTGCTTACTGTAATCCATTTGCCCCTTGAATTTGTTTAAAGTGATATATATTGCAATTTGTCTAAATTTATTAAAAAAAATCAAAACTTAAAAAATAAAGATCTAATTCGCGATTTTAAGTATGTAAAACAAATTAACTTTCTAGTTTGTACATATTTATCGCGTTTTTATAGATTTAGGAACTTAATCATGACATTTTAAGCAGATTTAGGGGGTTAATGAGACACCATGTAAGTTCAGAAGGTCAATCAAGCTTTTTAAACAAGTTTAGGAGACACGGGATGTATTAAGCCTATATGTAGCAAAATATTAGGATTTCATCAACCTTACAATTCCAGATAAAATTTGATATCTTATTTATTATCCTTTATAAATAATTGGTAGCTAGCTAGCTTCCGAGTAGCGACGAACAATCATAAATTCATAGGTGATTATAAGGGTGTTTGTTTCAGCTTTTCAGATAAGCGTTAATCGTTTCACTCCAAACCGCATAAAATATATCGTTTGGTTAGATTTATATAATTGCATCGTTTAACATTTTCTCTAAAAACTGCAGTGTTTTGAAGCTTTTCACAAAAAGCTCTCTTTTTTAGAGTTTTTCATAAACAGATGTTTGTACTTATTTGTTATTGAAAAAATTATATTTCTTATTTCCACAAAATGTTTCTTCTTTAACATTATTTCTATTTCTATAACATAATTACCGAAAGAACAAGATTTTATTGCGTTCAATATTTTTTTTATTTTTTTAATTTAGATTATTTTTATTAATTTGTGTAATACATTTTTTATTTTATAATTTATTTGTTGATTAATTTAAAACATGTATTTTAAATACTAACAGAGTTCAATATTTTTAACAAACACTAATAATTAAACAACAAACAACTTACTGTATTCGCAAACAACTAACAGTAACAGCAACAACTATTAGCTAACATGTGAACCAAACAGGCTCTACAATACACAACCATGATTAAATGAGTGTTCTTTATTCGGATACTTGATAGAAATTAAAGTTGCATCAATCTTTAAAGTGCTGCCAGTAGAGGTTCCTGGAGAAGATCTTCGGCTCCGATAGAATTGTTGTGATTTTCAAACATTTGGGGTCCATTATAGTGCAACAATCCCATATCAGGTCTAACTTGTGCAACCGTGGACACAATCCTAGGTGTAAAATCTTCATTTTGCAATTGAACCTGGAGTTCTAAATCTTCCATCTGGTCCGGCGAGCTGAACTTGTTCCGATACCGCATCCCACGAATTCTGATAGCTAATAACCACAACTCTTGGTCTAAACGCATTATTAACATTAGCTTCAATACCTCTCTGGAGAACTCTGAATCTGGCAGTCTCTGAAACAACTTGTATAAGAACTAAAACACTTTCACGAATATTGGTGGTCAACACACCATTAAATAGTCGGAGATGATTGATTGCAGTCCTAATCGGAGTTGAAATTCCTAATAGAATTCTCGTTCTATCTCCTAAATTCGTATAATGAGTATCAAGTCCTTGCACTCTCACTTTGGTTGTTCCGTCAAAAAGTCCACTATTTGGAGCTTCAATATTCGCCGGAGAATCTCTGAAGAAGTAAGAGTGAGTAACATTGGCTCGGTAGCCAATAAAATAAGCATTCTCCATATTTAATGCCATTGTGATTGTTTCACTGGAATTTGCGCCAGTCAACTGAACCAAAAGATACCGATTCTGGTTTGTAATGGTGGAGGGTCTCCGAGTTACTAGAATATCGTGGCTTGTAATTCCACTTGATAATTCTCGTGGGAGAGAGGTAATGAATAATTGGTAACTACCGACACTGGAAGCGTTCGTCGTGTACCGAATAGTCGTGAAACTAGAAGCCATTGCAATACTGAAACATAACCATGTTGTAAACACAATCCAAGTTTTCATCTTTTCAACTCAGTGGTTCTCAAATTTTCTTCTCCTGTGAAAATTTATAACAACAGAAAATTAGTAACAAATTTAAATTAACCCTTATTCCTAATATTAAACTTCTATTTATTTATTTTCTAAAAAAATCCACATAAATAAACTCAACGTTGAATATAATATTGGTTTAATTTAAAATAAAACCTTATGGTTTGACTTTTTTGGATCGGTACTTTGGTAAAATTTTATTTTTCTAATTGATAACGACTTTAAAATTAAAGTTTTTAAGAATTAAAATTGTTTAGTATCAGATTTACTATGAAATCACATTTTTTATTTTTCAAAATCATCATTTTTAGAATTTTCTCTCACTAAACATTAACTTTCTCTCGTAAAAAAGCAACACTTAAATGATTCCAAACCTAAAATGTTGAAAAATTAAAATTGCTTAAAATATTATTTAATTCTTAAAAATTCTCATTTTGAAATCATTATCAGCCAAATTTAGAAAAATAAAATTTTTACCAACCATAAATACTAACCTGTAAATAATATGAAACTACAGAGTTTTATTTGAAATCAAGTAATACTATTAATTAATAATTAAGTAAGTATATCTCTATAACAGAGATCGAATCTTATGGGTTCAAAACTCAACCCTTTAATATTTTATTAAACAAAAAATATAATACTATTAGCTCAAAAAAAATATAATACTATTAATTTCTTTCAAAGCAATTGAATATATATATATATATATATAATGGTATGCAAAAAAAACAAAAAGATAAGTTTAATTAATTTCAAAAAAAACCTTCCTGATTTCACGTTTTTACAGATCAGTATCTATAATTTTTTTTGTTACAAAATAAACCATGTGGTTGGCATCCATTAGCCATTTTGAGTTGACTTTGCAAATTTGACCGATAATACTTCAAAATGAAATTTTTGAAGAATTAAAGTTGTTTAGTATCATATTTATTACGAAACCATATTTTTTATTTTTCAAAATCATCATTTTTGGAATTTTCACACTCTAAATATTAACTTTCTCTCTCGTAAAAAAACAAGATCTATATGATATCAAACCTAAAAAGTTGAAGAATTAAAGTTGTTTAAAATATAATTTAATTTAAAAAAAAAATCATTTTGAGGTCGTTATCTGCCAACTTTGGTAAAGTCAATCCAAACTAGCTAACGATTCTAACTACATAGTTTGTTTTGTAACAAAAATACCATAAATACTGACCTGCAAAAACGTGAAACCACATAAAATTTTATTTAAAATTAACCCTAAACGTAACCAAATATTATAGAACTTTTTAATCAATAAATATTAAATGGAAATAAACCTTAAAATATGAAAGAAAGAAGAGAGAGATTTTGATGTACTTACAGAATTAGGAAGTGAGGAAAGAGATGATTTTTAGAGTTCGATATCTATTCCTTTTATAGAGGAAAATAATGCTACCTACTTTGTCTCATATTCATTTCTTAATTGTTTAAGGATAAGGATAAACACTAAATTTAAGGGTTACAAATTTAAGAGTTTATAAAAACTCCTTTCAAATTCATCGAACGTAAGTGGAATTAGTAACACTCTATTAAATGAATTTTGTAACGAAAAATAAAAGATTGAAATTTAGGGAGTGTCCGTTTGTTTTTAATTTTTTAAGTCAAACATGAGACAAAAAAATGTTTGGTAAAAATTCGAAACAGATGCTTTTTACAGAAAAATCAATTAATATCTGCTATTTATCAGTAAAAGCAAATAGCTAACAGTAGCAGCAAACAGCAAACATGAGCATGTGAAACAAACAGACCCTAAATCTATATAATGCTTGGGAAAGCGTATTTGCAAAAATTGTTTTAAAGTGATAAAGCAAGACACAAGTAAAGCTAATCCCAAAGAAAATAAGGCCAAAAAAAAACATAATCAAGCTATTCAACTTTACTGTTAAAAAATGAAGTTTAGTGGTCACAATATTAAAATGGATAAAGTTTAGTAGCAATGGGTGTAATTTATCCGAACTTTACATGTTTTAATGATCAAGTTTCTGACCAATTATTTTTCAATATTGAGCTTTTGATCATTGATTTTGTTATGGATTCGGCCCTTATTGAACTTTATTGTCGAGTTTGGATGGCACGTCTTGTAAGGGCGATTCGACATATTGATGTCGACAAATAAAAATACGAGTTTCTCGACTAAACAAGATAGAAAGTAAAAAGTAAAAGAAATTATAGAAATCAATTTTCAGTAGGTTCTTCCAAGCTCAGTCTTCTCCTCTCCCATTTCGCGATTTGCAGCATCAGAATCGTCAAATCGATCTTTTCCCTTAATACCAAAATCCATTTCCAGGAGGTTCTTCCAAGTTCGATTTCCAACTTGGAAGAACCTACTAGAAATCAATTTCTATCCATAACGAAATCAACCATTAATAGCTCAATATGGAAAAATAATTAATCATGGATTTAATCCATAAAACATGTAAATTACAACGGCTTAATTGGCCCTATTCAATAGATGGTACTGTCTATAGTATATAGATTAAATGTATATATTGATAGTTACACCATAAAATGGCTTAATACATTAAAAGCTCTCTGTTCAAAAAGTTTGATCCGCCTCCTGAATTTACACCATAAAATGGCTTAATTAGCCACCTGAATTTGTTTAAAGTAACTTATTTGCCTCCTTAACTTGCTTATAATAATCCATTTGCCATTGAACTTATTTAAAGTGATATATACTGCAATTTGTCTAAATTTGTAAAAAAAATATCAAAACTTAAAAAATATGACATTTTGTACATTTTTATGATTCGAAGTCTTTAAAATAAATTAACCTTCTATTTTGTACATTTTACAAGATTTTTATAGATTTAGGGACATAATCGTGACATTTTAAGTAAGCTTATGGGACTAATATGACAACCTGTAAGTTCAGAGGTCAATCAAGTTTATTTAACAAGTTCAGAAAACTGTCAGAAAGCTTTCTTCTCTGCTGAAAGAGGCGAGGTCTCGATCATTTACAAGTCAGCCCCATAAAACCCTTGATATTTAAATCCACAACTAATAGTTGTATTATCTAATTATTAACATTTTTAAGCCCCGTAGGTACCTTATCCGTTAGAAACAACACACAAATAAAAAATATTATAAATTTAATAAATCATCCATCTAACAATTAAACAAATTGAACAAATTGAATATTAATCAATACGAATAAACTAACTTACTGGTATCACTAAATGGTTGAAAAACAAAAGGTATGGGTCCAAATCTCACATCTTACATCTAAAAAAAATATTTTTTAATATATAAAAGAGTTCTGGCGGGTAACGAGTAACTGTACCCTGGGGGTATTTCCATACCCGTCCTATTACCCTAACGGGTAATGCTTTTGATCTCATACACATCTCATACCTTTTTATTCAGAATACGGGTAGTCCAATTAAAATTGGATAGTGCCGGTTTACTCTCCCTAATAGCGAAGGAAAAGGGCTGGGCCAGAATTCAACCAAACCAGACTCTTACTCACGGATATAGTATTCGTTATCATTCCTAGTTTGGACCACAAATTATTCAAATATTTATAGCAAATTTGATTTAATATTAATAAATACAGGAATTATGCAATTTGGTAATAATGGCCCCTTTGTCATTATCCAAATAGTTTATTCTCTTATTGTAGATTTTACAAAAATAAACTTTAAGAATTGGTAGATTTACAAAACAGTCAATGTGGTTTGAAAATTTGTAAATAGAAGTTCGTATTTTATAACTTTTATAGTTAAAAGATATGTGAGTCATTTTTTCAACTAAATAATACTTGTGGTTTAGTTAATATGCAAAGTTAGACCTTGAGTTTTGGATAATTTGTAAAGTCGATCTTTTAATTTGCTCCAAATTGCTCCATTTTGAAATAAATACTCACGATAATAATTTCTAAAGAAATGATTAAGTTTGTAAGCTGGAAAAAAATACAGACTCTTATTTGTAAACTTTTAAACCATGTAAATTATCTTTACAAATCGGTCAAACCATAAAATTTATTTTTATATTTTTTTTTATTTATGCTTTATCTGTAACAAAAAAAATAAATAAAGAAACTATGTTTTATCCATGTGATTAATAGGAGAAAATACAATATATATGGTTTAATATATCAAAAGTCTGTTGAACTTGTCAAAAAGGTTAATTGGCCCCTAAATTTATATGATATTTAATTAGTTTCCTCAATTTGCTTAAAATAACCTACTAGCCACCTAAGTTTGTTTAAAGTAACATATTGCCCTTTGAACTTGCTTACTGTAATCCATTTGCCCCTTGAATTTGTTTAAAGTGATATATATTCCAATTTGTCTAAATTTATTAAAAAAAATCAAAACTTAAAAAATAAAGATCTAATTTGCGATTTTAAATATGTAAAACAAATTAACTTTCTAGTTTGTACATATTTATCGCGTTTTTATAGATTTAGGAACTTAATCATGACATTTTAAGCAGATTTAGGGGGTTAATGAGACACCATGTAAGTTCAGAAGGTCAATCAAGCTTTTTAAACAAGTTTAGGAGACAACGGATGTATTAAGCCTATATATAGCAAAATATTAGGATTTCATCAACCTTACAATTCCACATAAAATTTGATATCTTATTTATTATCCTTTATAAATAATTGGTAGCTAGCTAGCTTCCGAGTAGCGACGAACAATCATAAATTCATAGGTGATTATTAGGGTGTTTGTTTCAGCTTTTCAGATAAGCGTTAATCGTTTCACTCCAAACCGCATAAAATATATCGTTTGTTTAGATTTATATAATTGCATCGTTTAACATTTTCTCTAAAAACTGCAGTGTTTTGGAGCTTTTCACGAAAAGCTCTTTTTTAGAGCTTTTCATAAACAAATGTTTGTACTTATTTGTTATTGAAAAAATTATATTTCTTATTTCCACAAAATCTTTAATATTATTTCTATTTCTATAATATAATTACCGAAAGGACAAGATTTTATTGCGTTCAATATTTTTTTTTAATTTAGATTATTTTTATTAATTTGTGTAATACATTTTTTATTTTATAATTTATTTGTTGATTAATTTAAAACATGTATTTTAAATACTAACAGAGTTCGATATTTTTAACAAACACTAATAATTAAACAACAAACAACTTACTGTATTCGCAAACAACTAACAGTAACAGCAACAACTATTAGCTAACAGATGAACCAAACAGGCTCTACAATACACATCCATGATTAAATGAGTGTCCTTTATTCGGATACTTGATAGAAATTAAAGTTGCATCAATCTTTAAAGTGCTGCCAGTAGCGGTTCCTGGAGAAGATCTTCGGCTCCGATAGAATTGTTGTGATTTTCAAACATTTGGGGTCCATTATAGTGCAACAATCCCATATCAGGTCTAACTTGTGCAACCGAGGACACAATCCTAGGTGTAAAATCTTCATTTTGCAATTGAACCGGAGTTCTAAATCTTCCATCTGCTCCGGCGAGCTGAACTTGTTCCGATACCGCATCCCACGAATTCTGATAGCTAATAACAACACCTCCTGGTCTAAACGCATCATTAACATTACCCTCAATCCCTCTCTGAAGAACTCTAAATCTCGCGGTCTCTGAAACAACTTGTATAAGAACTAAAACACTTTCACGAATATTGGTGGTCACAACACCATTAAATAGTCGGAGATTATTGATGCAGTCCTAATCGGAGTTGAAATTCCTAATGGAATTCTCGTTCTATCTCCTAAATTCGTATAATGAGTATCAAGTCCTTGCACTCTCACTTTCGTTGTTCCGTCATAATGTCCACTATTTGGTGCTTCAACATTCGGTGGAGAATCTCTGAAGAAGAAAGAGCGACGAGCATCGGCTAGGTAGCCAATAAAATAAGCATTCTCCATATTTAATGCCATTGTGATTGTTTCACCGGAATTTGCGCCAGTCAACTGAACCAAAAGATACCGATTCTGGTTTGTAATGGTGGAGGGTCTCCGAGTTACTAGAATATCGTGGCTTGTAATTCCACTTGATAATTCTCGTCGGAGAGAGGTAATGAATAATTGGAAACTACCGACACTGGCACTGTTCGTCGTGTACCGAATAGTCGTGAAACTAGAAGCCATTGCAATAATGAAACATAACCATGTTGTAAACACAATCCAAGTTTTCATCATTTCAACTCAGTGGTTCTCAAATTTTCTTCTCCTATGAAGATTTATAACAACAGAAAATTAGTAACAAATTTAAATTAACCCTTATTCCTAATAATATTAAACTTCTATTTATTTATTTTCTAAAAAAAATCCACATAAATAAACTCAACGTTGAATATAATATTGGTTTAATTCAAAATCAAACCTTATGGTTTGACTTGTTCGGATCGGTATTTTGGTAAAATTTTATTTTTCTAAATTTGAATTGGAACTCTCTATCTTAAACCATTTACAACTCTTTTCTTTTTTTTTTGCTATCTTTGTTTCTGCCATTTTCTTTTCCCCAAGCTCAAGAACACTCAGAATCAAGCCCTCAGTCTGTCAAGCATGGGTATGCAATCTATTTTTCTTCTTTATTTCTTTCTTTTTGATTTTTTTTTTGCTTTTATGAGAAAATAGATTGAATTGGAATAAAAACATAAGAATTTTAGAATTATTACATGGAGATGGAATTGTATTGCTGAAATTTGCATCTGTCTGTCACAGCTGCGAACTCGTATTCTGACACCATTCGCGCTGATTCTCGCCTAGGCATAACCTTTGGCTTGCAGGAGGTAATTTTCATAATTTCATGATCATGTATTTGAAGGTAGTATCCCTAGGGTTTGATTGATTTTGTCTGTACTTCGTTTTCAGGATATTGTCCTTACCATCAGCCCTGTTGCTATGAATAGCTCACCTTTGCCCCCTTATCCCATGAGTAGCGCTACCGAATTGGCCCTCCATAGGGAAACTTATCAATTTCCTGCGAATAGGAAAGGTCTGGTATTCCCTCGTTGCTACACTGGGTGGAATGATCTTGTGGATCGCTTAGAACTGAGGTATGCAAGTGTTTGGGATCAGGTTGGCATCAGGAATTTCGTTCGTTTAACTCGTCATGAAATTACTCCTTGTGTGAACGTGCTTGAAGGAGTTTTGAATTTTTGGTCACCATTATGCAATTCAATGATTCTCCCGCTGGGTCCGATGTCTATCACTTTACTTGATGTGGTTGCTTTGACGGGGTTGCCTATCATTGGAGAGGAAGTCCCAAGTTGTATAGATACCCATGCATTCCCTGGAGTGCAAGCCATCTTATCTAAAGAGGCTGGGACGTATGCCAAAATAATTAAGAAGAAATTGGATAAGGCGGAGTTGGATGATGAGGATCATGTGCATTTCCTGTGGATGATGCTTAGCAATTACATTTTTGAGCCGTTGGGTCTTAGGCCTACCGCTGAAATATTGATTATTGCTAAGGCTTTGGCTTCAGGCCGTCGTTTAGCTCTTGGTACTATGTTGTTAGCCTCGACCTTCCACCGTCTAGCTCTTACAGTTGAGGGCAGACCATTTGTAAAACCTCGGGGTGGCTTGTGGTTATTACAACTGTGGGTCTTCATCTACTTCCCTCATTTGGCTACTGTTTCATCAGTGGGGGTTTCGGATCATCTTGGTGTAGACCTTTGCTACAACTCTTCGAGTTTGGCTGTTGGTGTGGTCGTGAGATTTCTTCGTACTTTAGTGCCATCTCCTCACAATAAGCTGTTTCTCTTTTGGAATAAGAGTAATTCATGTCTACCATCCTGGACGCTTTCTTACTTGTCTGCTGCCCCCCATGAAGGTACTGAGTGGTGGATGACGGTGTGTGCAACACGTCGGTTACACCATGGGGTGAACCGAACTAGAACCTCAAGGTCATCGAATCCTGGTCTGACTTTGTATGCACCTTGCCTTTGGGCACGTCAATTAGGATTTTTCCAAGCTATTCCAGGGCCACTCCCATTTCCTACCTCTTCTCAGCGGCACGGAGCTAGTGACGAAGATATATCCGCTGCGGTTCTGGACGCGGGATATGATCAGGGACCACTTTTGCTTGGGTCGGATCGACCTTCGTTTGATGCTTGGTGGGATACCATTTTTCAGCAGTGCGTTCCACCCGTTGGTAAGCTTTTTTTTTTATTTTGTATGTATATTTTGTATACATATATACTTATTCATTTTGTTTTTTTTTTTTTTTTTTTTTAGATTCGAGCGGTAGCTCGGGGAAGGATAACAATCTGACTCTTCTGGTTCCGAATGCTCTTGAGACAAACGAAAAAGGCAAAGGCAAAGCAATCATGTTGGATGGGGAAGGGCAGGTACCTACCACGGCAGGCCCTTCGGTGAGACCAGGTGAGAGGATTGATTCTGACGAAGACCTGTACTTTGGTTTTGAGGATGGAGCGTTGGGTCAACTAGGGGCACGTTGGAACGTGACTTCTTCGATTAGAACCCTATCTCTTGATGATAGCTCAGCTGAGGTGGACATGACTCCATTGCAACTTCCAGCACGAACACATCTTCCTTCTGCCTCTTCTTTAAATCGATTGATTGCTGCACCATTGTCTCAGGTTTGTAAGATTTGTGACTCCATGATTTTATGAACTATATGTGGGATGCTTGAGTCATATTGATTGCTTGAAATGTCCTTTGTGAAAATGACAGGAATCAGCTCTAGTGTGTCCTCCATTGGTTCCTGTTGGCCTTAAGGCTGATAATCCTTTTGCTGGTTTGGATTTTTCATTTCTGAAAGGACCGCCTAACACCGTAGCTGACTCATCCCTGCCTATCGACGATTCTTTGAGTGATGCTCGTGCCAATCTCAGTAAGCTTGTCGCCTCTCCTCTTGACTCTTGGACTCTGACTCGTGTTGAAAGAGCTATGATTGATTTTGACCTCATGATGGGTGTGTGTGTTCATCCCTTCAAGACTGAGCCGTTAAAATCCGCCAAGAACCACGTATTATTTTGCTATCAGTCCTATGTTACTGAGAAAAACGTGGCAGCAGGTCTCGCAGCTCGAGTTAGATCGAATATGGCAGAGTTAGAGACCTACAGCAAGAAGTTTAATGCTTTGGTTGATGCTGAAGAAGCGGATCGGCAACGGTTAGTCAAAATTGCAGCTGTAGAGGAGCGGCTTGCGGCATTGGAGAAGGAGGTGGCTGAGGCTCGAGCGTTTAAGGAGGATATGGTTAGAGCTAGCTCCGGGTTTAGGGCTTGTTTCCCGCGGATGGAGGAAGAGCTGGGACGTGAGAAAGATCGATTGGCCAATCATTACGATGAAATGTTGGCATGGCACCGGCAGAGTGAGCAACACAAAGAGGCTTCCTCCAAACTTTGCGAATCTTGGGCAAAATACCCGAAGCCTGACTTTTGTTTGTTTCCGTGAGGCATGTTCATGGGTTGCCCGTACTTTCCATCTTTGTTTTGATTCTTTCATTCATTTGTGTAGAACGAATGGGAATTGTTTTGTGAGTTGATTGCCATTTGAACATTTGCTAAGTCCTCCATATATTCTTTTTTGGTTATGGCATATTTATTCTTTTATTGACGACCCTTTATAGTACTTGAAAAGACAATGTACGAATGACCAGTAAAATTGTAAATGCCCAGAAAAAGAGTGCTTACGCCCTGCGTGTACCTGGTCACGCCCCGCGTATTCATGTTCCTGGCTCTGGTGTGTATCGTCGTTGATGACTACGCGTGGCGTCTTTGGTGTTACGCCCCGCGTAGTCGAGCCCCTGGAGTGTATCTTCTATATATGTCTTCGTACACGTCCTGCGTGTTTGGCATACGCCCCGCGTATAGGAGTACACGCCCCACGTATGCATGCTCCTGGATCTGTTTTTGATACATGATTGGTTTACGCCGCGCGTGAAGTAAGTACGCCCCGCGTATTTGTGTTCCTGACCCTGAAGCGTCTTATTGATGCGTTTCACGCGTGGCGTCTTTGGTGTCACGCCTTGCGTAGGGAGGTACGTCCCGCGTAGTTTCGAATATGCCCCGCGTATTGGTGCTTCTGAACTTGAAATGTTTTATCGGTGTATTTCACGCGTGGCATCTTTGGTGTCACGCCCCGCGTAATCGAGCCTCTTCTATGTCTTGCGGGCTGGTTGCTACATCAATTACGTCCCACATACTTTGGAAATATTTCTTCAAGTATTTGCCGTTGATGTATCTCCTGTGTGGTTCTCCGCCCAAGCTCTTTAACCAATACGCATTCCCGGGAAGCACTTTGTGGATTTGGAATGGTCCTTCCCAGTTGGGCGACCACTTTCCAAGCTCACGGTCTTTCGTCCCAATTGGTAGTGTCGCTACCGGATTTTTCAGGCACGAACGCCGGAAGCTAAATCGGTTAATAGTTTTTCCTAATTAAAACCATTTTTTAGAGTCGCCACCAATCAGAATTAAGGCGTGATTGGACACCGAAAATGATTGAATTTCTACGGATAAGGGGGTCTACGAAATCGAGTTTTTAGGTTCGTTTGTCGGTTACATGTAGGGAAGAAAAACTTGATTAATCACCCTACCCCGTCCAAATATTGGTACTAAAAGATGTGATGTTTGTGTTAAATTGTTTGTTATGCTTTGAATTGTTGATATAAACGAGACACTCGTGTATTTTAAGGTTATTGGGTTTAGGTTGGACTTAATTTAAAATTACATATATAACATACACGTAATCGTATTTAGCGAATTAAAAATCTAATTTCACCATAATATATCACATATACCATAAGTAAAATATGAATTTTAATAAGGAATACTTTAAATGTATTATTAAATTCAAATGACATTTTTATATCGATTCGAATTAATTTGGTTAATTTTATTGATTCGAGATAACACCTCGAATTGATTATTATTTTTTGAATCACGTATATTACATACACGTGATCATATTTTAAATTACGTATAATTATGGACATACTATTTAATATATAACTTAAATCAAAGTAATAAGATAAATTGTATTAATTAGAGCTAAATGATAGAAAAAGTTGAGTTGGTGAAAATTAAAATGTAAACAATGGAAGTAAATAAATCACTCTATCTAATGAAGATGAAATCAAATTCTGAGTTAATTATAACTAAGGCCATAGTTGACTACACATACATATTAACTTAACTTAATTGGTATCTTACTAATTTGTTTATGAAAAGTAAAGTTTAATTAAAAAAGGATACATGCAGGTGGACTTAATTGAACTTAGTCTAAACAAGTAGGGACCTAATTAAAATAATAACAGGTAGAATTTACAAACAAGCAAAACGTGAGGGGGTAAGGTGTAATTTGGAGGGGGCCAAATCGAAGCAAATAAAACGAAAGGAGTCAAATTTATGAACTAAATAAACAGGGAAGGGCGAAATGTAATTAGGAGGGGTCAAATTAAAATATACAGGGATCTGATCTTAGCAATTGGAATGATGGGGCCAAATTCTCAAATTAATAGAATGAGAAAGGAGTAATGTGGGATTTGTAGGGGTAATTTCGGAATGTAAAATAATAGGGTATATATTTGGATTTTTAGGGCTTTTACCTCATTTGTGCAGCAACCTTCGTTTATCTTCTTACTCTTCTCTTCCAAAACCGAAACCAGAGCTCCCATGGCTTCCGGCGATTCTTTGCCCCGGCCACCTCTCTTCTTCTGGTTTCTTTCTCCTTTTCTTCCTCTCGATATTTGAAGACAGACCTTGCGGCAGCCGATGGCATCTTCTCGACCTCCGCCTGCTCCTGTTCGTCATTCCGATCTGCGCCTCGTCGCGGTGCCGTCTCCAGTTATACGGTGAGGATCCTGCTTCACATCTTCTATCTGTCGTTTGAATCGTGACAGAGGTAAGCTTCTTCCTCTTGTTTCCGTTTGGCTCGCCTGATCTTGGTTTATTTTATCGGGTTATTATCACTTGTTTCTTCCTAATTCATTTTCTGATTTTTGCTGTTTTCTCTGTTAACATTTTCATTTTTTGTGCTCTGTTTTCTAATCTTAGCATAGAATAGACTGATGGATGATTTTGGTTCCAAAATTGACAGGTTCTTAGAGTTTTTGTTGTGTGAAAGGTAGCCATAGACAGAGATCAAGCTTGCTTTTGCTTCTGTATTCGCTGGAACAATAGAAGCTTCCCTTTTTTGTTTGATTTTTTTTGCTGGTGTATGATTCATTTTTTGATGGTATTGATTCATTTTTTACAGGAGGGTGGAGTTCGATGAGGACATAAAGGGTGTAAAAGGGAACTTTAAGAGAGAAAAGACGGGTTTTGCTCTGTTTTGTTTACAGAACTCCTCTTGAAAACCAGATCCTGGTTGAAGACAGCTTAAGAAGAAAAGAGGAAAAACTAAGAAGGAGAGCAAAACCAGAACCTGACTTAAGAAGAAGAAAATGGTGAAAGATGGACATAAAGAATAGAGAAAAAGGAAATCACTGTCTTCTCCTCAAAACCAGAACCTGCCCTTGAGAGGAAGACAGAACTCCAAACCAGAACCTGGCTTGAAAGAGAGAAATAAAAGAAGAAGAGGAATTAAAGATGATGAAGAAGAAAAGATTACGTAAGAAGAAAACAAAAACAGAACTCAAACTGAAAACCAGATCTTGAAGAAAATATTAAGAAGAAGAAAAGGATGAAGATGGAGGAGATAAGACAGGTTAAGAAGAAAATGTGAAGAAGGAGAAGAAAACAAAGATTATAAAAAGGGAAGAACTCAAACCTGGCTGAAGTTGAGGTTGAAGAAGCAAGACGTGAAGGAAGTTGAAGATGGAGGACCCTGCTTGCCCTGTCTGTTTTGGGTCTCTATTTATAGAGAAAACAATAGAACTTGTTGGATAAGTAGTAACTGTATTTTTTGTATTTTTGTGGTATTTGAGTTTGTATTGTTTTTTTTAGTATTATTTGGTTGTTAAGTAGTAACTGTATTTTTTGTATTTTTGTGGTATTTGAGTTTGTATTGTTTTTTTTAGTATTATTTGGTTGTTGTATTTCAGAATTCATGTGAGCCTTTGACCCTTATAATTTTCTAAGTTATTTAATAAGACATTATGTTTATTCATTAAGTGTTCATCATATAAACATTTAGTATATGAGTTTTATTTTGTCTTTAATTACTTAACCAAGAGTTTACAACTAAAAATTGATTACTATCTTATATCTTATAACATGATTATACATGTTTATATTTTTACTATAACTCTATCAATAAAATAAAACATTATTTCATTCATATTTAATCAAAGAAATAACATTCCTTTAATTAATAATGAACATTCTAATCAATCGATTTAATTTTTATAACATAAACATTTAACCGATTATAGGGATTATATACATAATTTCAGTTTCTTTTCGCAAATATCAGTTTATTAAGTAACTATTTACAATAAAAATATTTACGAAATAAATTGGTTTAGAAATATAAAATTACAAAAAAATGAGAAATTACCCCGGACAAAATGGGTATCTACAGGTAGGATTAACTTCCACACTAGTTCGCCTTCTCTGAAGCTTTTCTTTTTGACTTTCCTGTTGTACACATCTTCCACTTTCTTCTTTTGGATTATCATACAATCGAGCGCTTTCTGCCTTTCGTAGTCCAAATCTTCTAGTTCCATGGTCATGGCTTGTACGTAATTGTCTGGCTCCAGGTCATTCTGACGCATTACTCGTAATGAAGGCACGATGACTTCTAATGGTATTACTACATCATGACCAAATTTTAGAAAAAATGGACTAACTCCGGTCGCTCGTGTCTTAGACGTTCGCATGGCCCACAGTATTTCTGAGAGAACTTTGTGCCATTCTCTAGGATTGTCTTCTAGCATCTTTTCCAAGATTTGGATCAGGATCTTTTTGGACGCCTCAGCTTGACCATTCGCTTGTGCATAAAATGGGGTAGAGTGAATCAACTTAATCCCGTACTCTTCTACGAACTCGTTCATATCTTCGCCTGTGAACATGGTCCCCTGATCTGTGGTGATGGATTCTAGGATTCCGAATCTATGAATCAAGTTCTCTTTGATGAACCGTATCACTTGTGTTTGGCCGACTTGTTTCATTGGTGCTGCTTCCACCCATTTGGAAAAGTAATCTGTGGCAACTATGATGAAACAATGACATTTTGATGAAGCTGGGAATATTTTCCCTATTAGATCAATAGCCCACCCTCTAAATGGCCACGGCTTCACTACTGAGTGTAATTCTTTTGACGGGACTCGTTGGATTTGGCCATACATTTGACACTTTTTGCAACCCTTCGCATATGTGATGCAATCGTGCAGGATCGTTGGCCAGAAGTATCCGTGGCGATTGATAAGCCATCGCATTCTCCTTCCGGATTGGTGCGCTCCGCATATGCCTTCATGGACTTGCTTCATGACTTCCATTGCTTTTGGGAAGCCGAGACATTTGAGTAGCATTCCATCGTAGCTCTTGCGGTATAAATCACCTGCCATCAACATGTAATTTCGAGATTGAATGCTCAATGAATATTTTACTTTTTTGGATGGGTCGTTGAGGTAGTCGGTAAAGGGTTTCCTCCAATCCTGAGCTAAGTTGATGTCGATGTCGAACGATTCAAACTGGACACCTCTGTCTGCCACGGATGGATGACCTTGTCTTCTAATGATGACGACCTTGTACGCTGTTTCTTTGGAGATCTTCATTCCAGAAGCGATTTGGGCTAACTCGTCGGCTTCCCAATTGTCATTTCTTGGAATATGCTCCAAACTGACCTCATCAAACATTTCCAAAAGTTGAATTGCAAACGCGAAATAAGGAAGCAAGGATAAACTTGAGCATTTATATTCTCCTGTTAGGTGCCGTATGACCAACTGTGAATCGCCGAAAATTTTGACCTCTTTCGCTCCTAGGTCTCTCAAGATTTCTAAGCCGATGATTAGAGCTTCATACTCAGCCTGGTTGTTCGTGCACTCAAAATCCAAGTTTACCGCTAATATTGTCTTAGTTCCGGATGGGGCTGTGATGATTACTCCTGCTCCGTTGGAACTGTCTGTGCTTGAACCATCGAATTTCAACTGCCACGGTTCTTTGTACGTGAGATAAATTGGCAGTTCTGCTTCTTCGGGATATTGAAAGTTGGTTGGGTGGTCGGCCACAAAATCTGCAATTGCTTTCCCTTTTATCGAGGATTGCGGGAGGTATACCAAAGTGAACTCGGCCAATGCTAGTGACCATTTTCCTATTCTTCCTGAGAGGATAGGCTGGTTTAGCATGTATTTGATCAAGTCGGTGCTAGCGATCACGTAAACCCTCGCTTTGAGTAAGTAATGCCTCAACTTTGTGCAAGCGAAGTAAATGGCCAAACATGTCTTCTCGACTGGGCTGTATCTCGTCTCCGCCGATAGCAAGGTTCGACTTAGATAGTAGATGGCTTGTTCATGACGGTTTGCATTGTCTTGGGCAAGCAAGCATCCAATTGACTCGTCGGTCGCTGATATATAGAGCTTGAGTGGAGTATCCTCCCTTGGTGGCATCAACACAGGTGGGTTACTCAAGTAGGTTTTGATCTCTTCGAATGCCGTTTGATGCTTGTCGTCCCACTTGAAGCTTTCTTCGTCTTTGAGTCTTAACAGATCTGAGAATGCACTGGACTTTCCAGCCAAGTTGGATATGAATCGTCTCAAGTAGTTTACTTGGCCCAAGAACCGTTGCAACTCCTTCTTGTTCTTCGGAGGTTGAGCTTCTTTGATTGCTTTCGCCTTATTGTCGTCAATCTCGATCCCTCTTTGATGGACCAAAAATCCGAGGAAGTTTCCTGCTTTGACCCCGAAGGCGCACTTTAGAGGATTGAGTTTCAAATTGTATTTACGCATCCGCTCGAAACTCTTCCTTAAATGGCCGACGTGTTCTGTTTCTCGCTTGGATTTGATAACGATGTCGTCTACGTATACTTCCATGGAGGTACCGAGTAAATCATGAAAGATGGCATTCATTGCTCTTTGGTATGTGGCGCCGGCATTCTTTAAGCCGAATGGCATGACGACCCATTCAAACGTGCCGATTGACCCTGGGCATCGAAACGCAGTTTTTACAATGTCTTCTTCGGCAATGGGGATTTGGTTATACCCCGCATAGCAATCACAAAGAGATATTAATTCATTTTTGGACACAGCGTCTACTAGCATATCGGCGATAGGCATCACGTAGATGTCTTTTGGCGTAGCTAGATTTAGATCGCGGAAATCTACGCATACGCGTAACTTACCGTTCTTTTTTACTACGGGTACGACGTTCGATAGCCACACCGCGTATTTTGTCGGTCTAATGAACTTGGCTTTGAACAGCTTTTCTATTTCTTCCTTCACCTTACCTTCAACCTCTTTGCTCATCCTTCTTGTTGGTTGTTTGAAAGGTTTGAACTCCGGTTTGATTGGCAACCTATGTTCCACCACGTCTTTGCTTAATCCGGGCATTTCGTCGTAATTCCAAGCGAAACAGTCTTTGAACTCTCGTAGCAAAACAATGATAGCTTCTTTTAACGTTGGGCGTAGCAGGCTGCTAACAAATGTAACCCGAGGTTCCTCTTCTGTCCCTAGGTTCACTTCGTCCAGAGGATCGACTGCCATGGAACCTTCATCTTCTAACTTCGGGTTCGCCCTTTTCAAATCTTGTAACTGGATTTCTTCTCCTTGAGGATCTAGTTCTACTACTCCTTCGGGTGCTTCGATTTCTGAGACCCTCATGTCGTTCTCCTGGTATAGTTTCTCCACTAGTTGTTGTGCTTTCAGTGTTGATATAGCGGCTGAAGCCACCGCTTCTTTTCCGGATGTTATCTTGATCATGGAATCTCTTCAATTATGGGTTCATCACGGAATGGCCTTCGGCGGGGCACGATTGTCGTTGGCCTTAGGATGTTCTTAATTTCTTCGCCACATGATTGCTCTTCGTACTTGGATCTCACTCGAATTGGGCCTACAGATTCCTCGTATAGTCTCGCCTCGACCACATCTGAGTAGGTTTCGAATGGCTTATTGTTTGCCCGGATGACTTCCACCTCGTCTCCCTTCCAAAGCAGAAGAAGTTGGTGCAAAGATGACGAGATGCATGAGTTGGAGTGGATCCAATCCCTCCCTAACAGTGCTTGATAACTCGCGGTTGAATTTACCACGAAGAAAGCAGCCATGGTGGTATGAGAGCCAACGGTGAGTTCCAATGGTAGGATGCCGTATGTCTTTGCAATTTCTCCCGTGAAGGCCGAAACTGACACCTCTGATGAGATTATGTCTTCCTCTGATTTCCCTAAGGCTAGGACCATCTTCATTGGCATGATGTTAACGGCTGATCCATTGTCGATGAGCACCCTGGAAATTGGTTTGCCATCCACATGAGCCTTGACGTATAGAGGTTTGATATGGTGAGTCATCCTCGGAGTGGGTTTGTCAAAGTAAACCCTCTTCATGCCCACTTCACCTGATTCTTTTGGTGTACTGTCTTCTTGTTCCTTGTGCTTAGGCTTGGGGATTTCCTTCTTAATGCCGTCGCTTCTAAAGTCTGAAGGTAAGATTAAAGAGGTAGCTGCACAATCTACCCGTATGATAAAATCTCCAACCCAGATCTGGAGGTTCTTCTCTTGTTTTTTCCCTCCTCTTTTTGCATCGTTGGAGTTGACGCTGGATGACTCCTTTTGACTATTTCTCTTTTCTGCCTCTCTCTTCCTTAATCTTCTCTTTGCATTCCTGGAGAGAGGCCTTGGGAATTTCTTGTGGCAATTTAATTGCCATTGATTGAGGGGTGACGTGCTCGAGGGTGTCACGAAACGTGGCCGTTGTTGTTGCATGTCTCTTTTCTTCGCGTTTTGTGACTGCTTTGAGCTGTTCTTCGACTTAGATGGCGTCGCTTTTGGTACCCATACTTGTCGGGTTTTCACGTCGCCCTGTTGCTTTCCTTTGCCTCCCCACACTAGTGAAGTGGCATTGACCATGTTGACTACTGGGAATGGGTCCTCGTCGATCAGCATGCTTTCTTTCTTTTTCGAGAATTGGAGTATCCCGTGATTAATCCTATCCTGCACGGCATTTCTAAAACCAAAACATGCTTAAGTGTTGTGGCTCCAGTTGTCATGATACTTACAGTAGTCTCGTCCGCGTATTTCCTCTTTGGATGGGATCACATGTCTAGGAGGCAGCGTGATGAATTGTTCCTTTAGCAGGTAGTCGAAGATCTCTTCTGTCTTCGAGACGTCAAACGTATATTGGGTGGTTGGGATCCTCTTGACCACCTCCGGTGCTTTGGGATTCTTTAACAACACAGGACACGTTCGAGACCCGGTGTTTGTTAAGTCGACAATGGCTACCTCATGCGTTTGTACCTCCCCTTGGTAGCTTCCCACAGAGTTCTTCTTGCGTCGATGATCTTCCCTCATCAACTCCTCGTACTCGGAAACCTTGGCCACCAACTCGTAGTAATCGCGGAAATCTATCCCCTGAAACTTCTTTCGGTTTTCGAATTCCAACCCACGTTGGGCAATCTTCACGAACTCGACCTCGGGGATGTTGATTCGACAACGATGTCGCATCTTTTTGAATCGGTTGATAAAATTTTCAACCGGTTCTCCATGCCGCTGTGTCATTCGGGACAGCTCCGCAACACAGACCTCGGGCTCTGTTCGATAAAACTGGTTGTGGAACAGTCTTTCCATTTGCTCCCACCCAAGAATGGATCTGGATGGTAAGGTGGTGTACCAAGAGAAAGCTGGTCCCGTTAGTGAACCTGGGAATAACCGCAAGCATAACATATCGAAGTTCGTGTCCATGCTTAAACCACTGCACTAAAAGGTGAAGCGTGCCACATGCTCCATGGTGGATTGCCCTTCTTCCCCTGAAAATAAAGTGAAATCAGGCACTCTAAAATTGTGGGGAAACGGGTATAACTGATCATAGTGTCGTGGATAGGGTTTCTGGAATTCGGGTCGGTGTACTTCCCTCACGGCTGGCCCATAGATCTCTTGGACGATGTTTCTTATGCGTTGGGCCTCTCCCAAGTTGTTGGCGGTGGTGGGCTCCATGCGTGTATTCGTCATCCGTTGTGGGTGAAAGTTGGCTTGTCTCACATTGCCCCTCACATTACGAGCATAGCTTTCCTCGTAATGTTCGGCATGGTTGCTAGGTCCTGTATGAGACCTAAATTGTTGTTGAGGTGGCGGGACTTGAGTAGGTTCTGGGCTAATCCTGTCACCACGCTCATTGAACCTGAGATTCTCTTCTCGAGCTGGTGGCGGGGTATACCTTTCCCCAACTCCTGATGTCAGTGTTTTCTTCCCGCAATCTCCCGGTCCTTGAGATGTCGACCTTTGTGTGAACAACTCGGCGCACTTCTCCGGGATTTTACTGATCTCTCCGGTTAAATCAACGATCCTTTCCTCGAGAGCCGATCCCTTATTGGAATTGTTTGCCACCTCGTTGTTGGCTTGTATTGCCTTGCATATGTCCTCATGACTTTCCTTCATGGATTGTGAAAATCCGCGTAGGAATTGGTCGATTTGGTTTTCTAGTTTCGTAAAAAAGGGTGTTAGGTCGAATGAGGGTGAGCCTTGAGGTGGTTGTTGGTTTGCACCTCCGCTATTGTTCGCGGTTTCCGCCGCACAACCTTCAGGCATGGCGGGTTCGTTGCTCTGGTCCCGGTTCTGATTTTGACTCTCTTCGGAGTCCGAAGGGATGGGATCTTTCCCCGTGTTCTTCCTAGGAGGCATTCTTCGTGAATACTTATAGGAAAAAATGATGAAATCAAATTAGTAATCTAATATTGAACAAAGAAAGAACAAGAAAATAATTAAATAGTTATTAATGGGATAAAAGCAAAGCATGAAAAAATAAGCGATAAAAAAAAATGAGCGTGAAGAATATATACGTGGTATGAAAAACAAGTCTTAAAATTTTTTTTGGCAAAGCTTAAAAATAGGGTCCCACTGGGCGTGCCAAAAATTGTTAGCTTTAGCTAATAAATTTTGGTAAAGTGGAAGTGGGATAATGAAAAATAAATTTTTGGCAAAACTTAAAAACAGGTCCCACTGGGCGTGCCAAAAATTGTTAGCTTTATTTTGCGAATATGCTAATTTCAACCTTGTCACGTGTGGTTAGGGTGCGGGCGTGCCAGAGAAATTATTTCTCAATTATTAAAGTGGGTTAAGTTTATGGATTTGCGCGCCAAAACTTAAATTCTAAACGAAACGATTGGCGAGGGACGCAAGGATTGTAAAAGTCCCTCTTGGGTCTCTAGCGCCGTTATAGAAACTTTGCTAGATAAATTGTTTTATTTAAGCTAATGCGGGTAAATTGAAGACGAGAAAATAAAGGAATTTAAAGTGCGAAATTGACACAAGATTTGGTGAAAAATCGATATTTTATTGATTGAATAATTGTTTGAAACATGAAATTGGAAATGAATTACAATTGAAAAACTTCTATACTAAACATATAGCTGATTCAATTGAAAAGGAATACCAAATCAAATACAAGGAATTGAAATGCAATAAGAATAAATTGGAATTCAACAACAAACTCGGAGCTACAATAGCTATCTCGGATTGATGTTGAATCTTGGCGTCGGCGTGAGGTCTTTGGAGAGCTGCAATCGGTCGGGCCCGTACGATATGTGCTTGGTGCAATGGCAAAACGTTGGTAGGCAAATGGGGCAGATTTAGACCTTAATTTCAGGAGCTTGGTTTGAGTGCTTAAGAATGCGGAATTGGACGAGTAAATAGTGTAAATTGAACTTCAGAATGTCAAGAAAAACTTTGTATAAGGGATCGAAAGCTAAAACGAATTGGAAATGGACGAAATTGAGAATTGAAAATGACTGGACGAATCTGGAAAAATCTGGGCAGAGTAACTAAAAGAATTTGGGCTGGAAAGGTCAGCGTGTAACTATAGTTTCTGGGTACGGAATCGGGAAATTAAAAACACTAGATTGAAATTCAAGACGTCAGGAACAACTTTGTCGAAGGGATTGAAAGCAAATAATGATTTAAAATGGACGGAATCGGGCTTCGAAAATAATTGGATGAATCTGGAAAATTAATTCGGAAATGAAATTCTAATTGAAAATTGAGCAGAGTAACAGCTTAGGAATGCTAAATTGAATTGAGAAACTTAAAAGAAAGACTATTGGAACTTTAATTGGAGCTAAAGAGAGCTTAAAAAAGGGATCAAAGCTAAGAAAAAAAAGAAGAACGAAAAGGAAAAACTTGAAGAACTTGAAGAAATTAAAGAACTTAGGAGCTAAGAACTTGAAAACTAAGAACTAGAAACTAGAGAGAATTGAAAGGGACCTTAGGAAGGGGATTGTGTTTATGTTGAGTGTGAAAAATAAGGAAGGGGAGGGGGTCTATTTATAGTTTTTTAGAGTGGTATTTTGGTAAATAATCAGTGGTATTTTGGTAAATAATCAGTGGTATTTTGGTAAATAGTCACCAACTATCTTAACCAAACCCAACTAACTCTAATTAACTAACTTAACCTCCTCAAACTGCCGTTAACTGCTTCTGGACGAGACGACACGCCCCGTGTATGCTCTGCTACGCCCTGCGTGTTGGCGGACATTAGGCCTAGTGCGTTTCATTGATGGTTTTCACGCGTGGCGTCTCTGGTATCGCGTCCTGCGTGAAGGATTACGCCCCGCGTCTTGTAGATACGCCCCGCGTCTTCAAGCCTCTGATCTTGGCATGCTCCGCGAATGCGTCTTACGCACGGTGTATTGGCAAATACGTCCCGCGTGAGAGAGTACGCCCCGCGTAAGGTGAAGGGCGCGCTGCGTGTTTGCTTTTTGACGTTGATTTCTCCGGACGCCTTGTTTACGCGCTGCGTATTGAGGACACGCCCCGCGTGGTGCTGGATTTTCCCACGGGTTGAAGCTTAGCTTATAGGTGTATTATTTCTACAAAATATAAACTATATCCTAAAAACATAACCTAAGCATTTATATACATAAAAATAATTATTTTATTTTTCTGGGCTAACAATATCATTAGTAGTCAAGTTTCACCCTGAACGAAACAACACTTAGTTGTCACATGGATGACACGTGACTGTCACCTAACTGACTGAAACGATAAATGTCAACTAAGTAGCAGCCACATGTCGTTTCGTTCAGCAATATGGTAGTCGTTTGTCATTTCGATCACTAGTGAGAGTTGACCACTACTGACATAGCAACCACGTCACTTTTCCGGAGTTTATTTACTTTGGGTTAAGGTGCAAAAATACCCCTAACGTTTTGGGTCAGGAGCAATTTTACCCCTAACGTCTAAAATGGTGCAATTTTATCCCTAATGTTGGAAGCCAAGAGCAATTTTACCCCTAAAGTTGATAAATTTGATCAATTTGAGAAATAATTCATCAAACTTTCTTCTCGGTCATGAATCTTGTCATCTACACTTCACACATGCGTTATTTTATCAGTAACAAATCACAAACATATGTTGGGATGTGAAAAAAATATTAAAAAATATACTGTCTTTTGTACGAATTAGACAAAAAAAATAAAAAAAATTCACCGAATTTATAAATATTAATCTCCAATTTTACTATTAAATTACTAAAAAACATTATATCCTTTTTTTAGAATAAATTGATATGCAATTGGTGCAAAATAAAAAAAATGATTGTATTTTATAATAGTGTCTGAAATTGATCCAATTTATCAACGTTAGGGGTAAAATTGCTCTTGGCTACAAACATTAGGGGTAAAATTGCATCATTTTAGACGTTAGGGGTAAAATTGCTCCTAACCCAAAACGTTAGGTGTATTTTTGCACCTTAACCCATTTACTTTTAAAGTCGCTGAAATGATTAATTGAGAGAAAATTTAAGGTTGAATGATTTTATTGAGACAAATTAAAGTTGAGTAACTATTTTGAGATAACCATAAAAATTCAATGAAGAACAGTGCTTTTAACCTCATTCATGCGGGTATGTATTTGAAAGTCGTTATTCATTTCGTCTATATTTGAAATTATATTTTTATGGTTTGAATTAAGGATTTCACATTTCCCCTATAGTCATGTTATAAAGTCGTTATTCATTATTCTATATTTGAAATTATATTTTTTACAATCTGAATTAAGGGTTTTACAGTTTCCCAATAGTCACATTACACATATAAAAAAAACTCCTTTCAAATTCATCGAACATATGTGAAATTAGTAACACTCTATTAACTGAATTTTGTAACAAAAAATAAAAGATTGAAATTTAATGTATCTAATAAAAGATCGAGAATTTAATGAACCAAAAATTAAAAAAATTAAAGACCTCATAATGTTTTTTTTCTCTAGATAAAATGAGATAACACAATTAACTATAATATCTGAGGTGCATGTTAATTACAGAGTGTCCGTTTATTTTCAATTTTCGGAACTTTTTTTTTTTTTTGCCTTTTAAGTCTAAACATGAGACAAAAAACGTTTGGTAAAAATTCGAAACAGATGCTTTTTACAAAAAAATCAACTAATATCTGCTATTTATTAGTTACAGTAAATAGCTAACAGTAGCAGCAAACAGGAGCAGGTGAAACAAACAGATCCTAAATCTATATAATGCTTCGGAAAGCGTATTTGCAAAAATTGTTTTAAAGTGATAAAGCAAGACATAATCAAGCAACTTTATCAGTTAAGAAATGAAGTTTAGTGGTCACAATGTTAAAATGGGTAAAGTTCAGTAGCCATGGGTGTAATTTACCCGAACTTTACATGTTTTAATGATCAAGTTCCGGATCAATTATTTTTCAACATTGAGCTTTTGATCATTGATTTCGTTGTGGATTCGGCCCTTATTGAACTTTTTTTGTCAAGTTTGGATGGCACGTCCTTTTAGGGCGATTCGACATATTGATGTGGACAAATAAAAATACGAGTTTCTCGACTAAACGAGATAGAACGTAAAAAGTAAAAAGAAATTTATAGAAATCAATTTTCAGTAGGTTCTTCCAAGCTCAGTCTTCTCCTCTCACATTTCGCGATTTGCAGCATCAGAATCGTCAAATCTATCTTCTCCCTTAATACCAAAATACATTTTCAGGAGGTTCTTCCAAACTCGATTTCTAGCTTGGAAGAACCTACTAGAAAACAATTTCTATCCGTAACGAATTCAACGATCAATAGCTCAATGTGGAAAAATAATTAATCATGGATTTAATTCTTAAAACATGTAAATTTCAGCGGCTTAATTGACCCTATTCAATAGATGGTACTGTCTATAGTATATAGATTAAATGTATATATTGATAGTTACACCATAAAATGGCTTAATACATTAAAAGCTCTCTGTTCAAAAAGTTTGATCGGCCTCCTGAATTTACATATTATCTCGTTGGCCACCTGAATTTGTTTAAAGTGACTTATTTGCCCCCTTAACTTACTTATAATGATCCATTTGCCACTGAACTTGTTTAAAATGATATATAATGCAATTTGTCTAAATTTGTAAAAAAATCAAAAGTTAAAAAATAAAAGCATAATTCGTGATTCTAAGTCTTTAAAACAAAATAACTTTCTATTTTGTACAGCTTTAAAAGATTTTTATAAATTTAGGGATATAATCATGACATTTTAAGTAAGTTTAGGGGGCTAATATATGACAACATATAAGTTCAGAGGTCAATCAATCTTTTTGAACAAGTTCAGAAAGCAATCAGCCCCATAAAACCCTTGAAATTTAAATCCACAACTAATAAACATTTTTTAAGCACCTGTGGGTACCCTTATCCGTTAGAATCAATAAACAAATAAAAAATATTACAAATTTAATAAAGTATAAATTTAATAAATCATCCCTCTAACAATTAAACAAATTGAATATTAATCAACAAGAATAAAAACTTACTGGTATCACTAAATGGTTGAAAAACTAAAGTTACACTACTAGAAAAATCAGAAATACGACGGAAATCTGTGACGGGACCATTTCCGTCACTAATATCTGACGGAAAATCCGTCAGAAAAAAATTCAGTCAGACTCGCTGACGGAACAGACAGACGAAATAAGAGTTCCGTCAGAATATCATGGCGGGAAAACTCCAGGCTCAATGCTGACGGGTTATTCTGACGGTTATAAATTCCGTCTGAATTTTCTGACGTTATACCTGACGGAATTACTCTGTCAAATGTATAGACAGAATTTCTGACGGAATTCCGTCAGAAATATTTTGAGATTGTTGCTTAGCATTTATACATTTTCGAAGTAATAATACTATTATTTTTAACTTAATATTTATTTTGTTTACAAATACATTTATGAAAAGGAAGCTATCTATACCTCAATTGTTTTTTTATTCGTAGTGCTTAATAAAAAAAATTATCAATAAAATATTGCTTTTTTATTAATTTCTAAATTTCAAATTTTATTTGTATTAAATTATATTTATGAGATAAATATTTTTTATTTTGGTAACATTTTATTCTTAAGTAAAAAGGAAAGACAAAAAAGTAGGGATAAAGCACGAAAAATACCTATAACGTTTGCAATCAAGAGCAATTTTACTCTAACGTTAAAATAATCCAATTTTATTGGGATCCAAATCTCACATCTTACATCTCAAAAAAAATATATTTTTTAATATATAAAAGAGCTATGGCAGGTAACGAGTAACTGTGCCCTGGGGTATGCCTATATCCGTCATATTACCTTAGTAACGGGTAATGCTTTTGATCTCATACCCATCTCATACATTTTTATTCAGGCTACGAGTAATCCCATTAAAATTGGATAGCGAAGGAAAAGGGCAGGGCCAAAATTCAAACTAGACCAGACTATTACTTACGGATATAATACTCGTTATTATCCCTAATTTGGAGCACAAATTATTCAAATATTTATAGCAAGTTACAAATTTGATTTAATACTAATAAATACAGGAATTACGCAATTTGGTAATGGCCCCTTCGCCATTATCCAAATAGTTTATTCTCTTATTGTAGATTTTACAAAATTAAACCAAAAAAAGAAAAAGAATTGGTAAATTTATAAAAACAGTCCATATAATTTAAAAGTTTACAAATAAAAGTTCGTATTTTATAAATTTTACAGTTAAAAGATATGTGAATCAATTTTTCGACCAAATAATACTTGTGGTTTAGTCAAGATACAAAGTCAGACCTTGAGTTTTGAATAATTTACAAAGTCGATCTTTTAATTTGCTCCAAATCGCTCCATTTTGAAATAAATACTCACGATGATAATTTCTAAAAACATGATTGAGTTTGTAAACTGCAAAAAAAAAAAAAAAAAAATACAGATTCTTATTTATAAACTTTTAAACCATGTAAATTATGCATAAAATTTATTTTTATATTTTTTTATTTATGCTTTATCTGTAACAAAAAAAAAAGAAACTATGTTTTATCCATGTGATTTATAGGAGAAAATACAATATATATGGTTTAATATATCAAAAGTCCGTTGAACTTGTCAAAAAGGTTAATTGGCCCCTAAATTTATATGATATTTCATTAGTTTCCTCAATTTGCTTAAAATAACTTACTAGCCACCTAAGTTTGTTTAAAGTAATATATTGCCCCTTTGAACTTGCTTATTGTAATCCATTTGCCCCTTGAATTTGTTTAAAGTGATATATATTGCAATTTGTCTAAATTTATTAAAAAAAATCAAAACTAAAAAAATAAAGGTCTAATTCGCGATTTTAAGTCTGTAAAACAAATTAACTTTCTAGTTTGTACATATTTATCGCGTTTTTATAGATTTAGAAACTTAATCATGACATTTTAAGCAGATTTAAGGGGTTAATGAGACACCATGTAAGTTCAGAAGGTCAATCAAGCTTTTTAAACAAGTTTAGGAGACAGCGGATGTATTAAGCCTATATGTAGCAAAATATTAGGATTTCATCAACCTTACAATTCCAGATAAAATTTGATATCTTATTTATTATCCTTTATAAATAATTGATAGCTAGCTAGCCTCCGAGTAGCGACGAACAATCATAAATTCATAGGTGATTACTAGGGTGTTTGTTTCAGCTTTTCAGATAAGTGTTAATCGTTTCACTCCAAACCGCATAAAATATATCGTTTGGTTAGATTTATATAATTGCATCGTTTAACATTTTCTCTAAAAACTGCAGTGTTTTGAAGCTTTTCACAAAAAGCTCTATTTTTTAGAGTTTTTCATAAACACATGTTTGTACTTATTTGTTATTGAAAAAATTATATTTCTTATTTCCACAAAATGTTTCTTCTTTAACATTATTTCTATTTCTATAACATAATTACCGAAAGAACAAGATTTTATTGCGTTCAATATTTTTTTTATTTTTTTAATTTAGATTATTTTTATTAATTTGTGTAATACATTTTTTATTTTATAATTTATTTGTTGATTAATTTAAAACATGTATTTTAAATACTAACAGAGTTCAATATTTTTAACAAACACTAATAATTAAACAACAAACAACTTACTGTATTCGCAAACAACTAACAGTAACAGCAACAACTATTAGCTAACAGATGAACCAAACAGGCTCTACAATACACATCCATGATTAAATGAGTGTCCTTTATTCGGATACTTGATAGAAATTAAAGTTGCATCAATCTTTAAAGTGCTGCCAGTAGCGGTTCCTGGAGAAGATCTTCGGCTCCGATAGAATTGTTGTGATTTTCAAACATTTGGGGTCCATTATAGTGCAACAATCCCATATCAGGTCTAACTTGTGCAACCGTGGACACAATCCTAGGTGTAAAATCTTCATTTTGCAATTGAACCGGAGTTCTAAATCTTCCGTCTGCTCCGGCGAGCTGAACTTGTTCCGATACCGCATCCCACGAATTCTGATAGCTAATAACCACAACTCTTGGTCTAAACGCATTATTAACATTAGCTTCAATCCCTCTCTGGAGAACTTTGAATCTCACAGTCTCTGAAACAACTTGTATAAGAACTAAAACACTTTCACGAATATTGGTGGTCACAACACCATTAAATAGTCGGAGATGATTGATTGCAGTCCTAATCGGAGTTGAAATTCCTAATAGAATTCTCGTTCTATCTCCTAAATTCATATAATGAGTATCAAGTCCTTGCACTCTCACTTTCGTTGTTCCGTCAAAAAGTCCACTATTTGGAGCTTCAATATTCGCAGGAGAATCTCTGAAGAAGTAAGAGTGAGTAACATTGGCTCGGTAGCCAATAAAATAAGCATTCTCCATATTTAATGCCATTGTGATTGTTTCACTGGAATTTGTGCCAGTCAACTGAACCAAAAGATACCGATTCTGGTTTGTAATGGTGGAGGGTCTCCGAGTTACTAGAATATCGTGGCTTGTAATTCCACTTGATAATTTTCGTCGGAGAGAGGTAATGAATAATTGGTAACTACCGACACTGGAAGCGTTCGTCGTGTACCGAATAGTCGTGAAACTAGAAGCCATTGCAATACTGAAACATAACCATGTTGTAAACACAATCCAAGTTTTCATCTTTTCAACTCAGTGGTTCTCAAATTTTCTTCTCCTGTGAAAATTTATAACAACAGAAAATTAGTAACAAATTTAAATTAACCCTTATTCCTAATATTAAACTTCTATTTATTTATTTTCTAAAAAAATCCACATAAATAAACTCAACGTTGAATATAATATTGGTTTAATTTAAAATAAAACCTTATGATTTGACTTTTTTGGATCGGTACTTTGGTAAAATTTTATTTTTCTAATTGATAACGACTTTAAAATTAAAGTTTTTAAGAATTAAAATTGTTTAGTATCAGATTTACTATGAAATCACATTTTTTTATTTTTCAAAATCATCATTTTTAGAATTTTCTCTCACTAATCATTAACTTTCTCTCGTAAAAAAGCAACACTTAAATGATTCCAAACCTAAAATGTTGAAGAATTAAAATTGCTTAAAATATTATTTAATTCTTAAAAATTCTCATTTTGAAATCATTATGAGCCAAATTTAGAAAAATAAAAATTTTACCAACCATAAATACTAACCTGTAAATAATATGAAACTACAGAGTTTTATTTGAAATCAAGTAATACTATTAATTAATAATTAAGTAAGTATATCTCTATAACAGAGATCGAATCTTATGGGTTCAAAACTCAACCCTTCAATATTTTATTAAACAAAAAATATAATACTATTAGCTCAAAAAAAATATAATACTATTAATTTCTTTCAAAGCAATTGAATATATATATATATATATATATATATATATATATATATATATATATAATGGTAGGCAAAAAAAACAAAAAGACAAGTTTAATTAATTTCAAAAAAAAACTCCGTGATTTCACGTTTTTACAGATCAGTATCTATAATTTTTTTTGTTACAAAATAAACCATGTGGTTGGCATCCATTAGCCATTTTGAGTTGACTTTGCAAATTTGACCGATAATACTTCAAAATGAAATTTTTGAAGAATTAAAGTTGTTTAGTATCATATTTATTACGAAACCATATTTTTTATTTTTCAAAATCATCATTTTTGGAATTTTCACACTCTAAATATTAACTTTCTCTCGTAAAAAAAACAAGATCTATATGATATCAAACCTAAAAAGTTGAAGAATTAAAGTTGTTTAAAATATAATTTAATTTTAAAAAAAAAATCATTTTGAGGTCGTTATCTGCCAACTTTGGTAAAGTCAATCCAAACTAGCTAACGATTCTAACTACATAGTTTGTTTTGTAACAAAAATACCATAAATACCGACCTACAAAAACGTGAAACCACATAAAATTTTATTTAAAATTAACCCTAAACGTAACCAAATATTATAGAATTTTTTAATCAATAAATATTAAATGAAAATAAACCTTAAAATATGAAAGAAAGAAGAGATAGATTTTGATGTACTTACAGAATTAGGAAGTGAGGAAAGAGATGATTTTTAGAGTTCGATATCTATTCCTTTTATAGAGGAAAATAATGCTACCTACTTTGTCTCATATTCATTTCTTAATTGTTTAAGGATAAGGATAAACACTAAATTTAAGGGTTACAAATTTAAGAGTTTATAAAAAGTCCTTTCAAATTCATCGAACGTAAGTGGAATTAGTAACACTCTATTAAATGAATTTTGTAACAAAAAATAAAAGATTGAAATTTAGGGAGTGTCCGTTTGTTTTTAATTTTCGGACCTGTTTTTTTTTTTGTCTTTTAAGTCAAACATGAGACAAAAAAATGTTTGGTAAAAATTCGAAACAGATGCTTTTTACAGAAAAATCAATTAATATCTGCTATTTATCAGTAAAAGCAAATAGCTAACAGTAGCAGCAAACAGCAAACATGAGCATGTGAAACAAACAGACCCTAAATCTATATAATGCTTGGGAAAGCGTATTTGCTAAAATTGTTTTAAAGTGATAAAGCAAGACACAAGTAAAGCTAATCCCAAAGAAAATAAGGCCAAAAAAAAACATAATCAAGCTATTCAACTTTACTGTTAAAAAATGAAGTTTAGTGGTCACAATATTAAAAATGGATAAAGTTTAGTAGCAATGGGTGTAATTTATCCGAACTTTACATGTTTTAATGATCAAGTTTCTGACCAATTATTTTTCAATATTGAGCTTTTGATCATTGATTTTGTTATGGATTCGGCCCTTATTGAACTTTATTGTCGAGTTTGGATGGCACGTCCTGTAAGGGCGATTCGACATATTGATGTCGACAAATAAAAATACGAGTTTCTCGACTAAACAAGATAGAAAGTAAAAAGTAAAAGAAATTATAGAAATCAATTTTCAGTAGGTTCTTCCAAGCTCAGTCTTCTCCTCTCCCATTTCGCGATTTGCAGCATCAGAATCGTCAAATCGATCTTCTCCCTTAATACCAAAATCCATTTCCAGGAGGTTCTTCCAAGTTCGATTTCTAACTTGAAAGAACCTACTAGAAATCAATTTCTATCCATAACGAAATCAACGATTAATAGCTCAATATGGAAAAATAATTAATCATGGATTTAATCCATAAAACATGTAAATTACAGCGGCTTAATTGGCCATATTCAATAGATGGTACTGTCTATAGTATATAGATTAAATGTATATATTGATAGTTACACCATAAAATGGCTTAATACATTAAAAGCTCTCTGTTCAAAAAGTTCGATTGGCCTCCTGAATTTACACCATAAAATGGCTTAATTAGCCACCTGAATTTGTTTAAATTGACTTATTTGCCTCCTTAACTTGCTTATAATAATGCATTTGCCATTAAACTTATTTAAAGTGATATATACTGCAATTTGTCTAAATTTGTAAAAAAAAATCAAAACTTAAAAAATATGACATTTTGTACATTTTTGTGATTCGAAGTCTTTAAAATAAATTAACCTTCTATTTTGTACATTTTACAAGATTTTTATAGATTTAGGAACATAATCATGACATTTTAAGTAAGCTTATGGGACTAATATGACAACCTGTAAGTTCAGAGGTCAATCAAGTTTTTTTTAACAAGTTCAGAAAACTGCCAGAAAGCTTTCTTCTCTGCTGAAAGAGGCGAGGTCTCGATCATTTACAAGTCAGCCCCATAAAACCCTTGATATTTAAATCCACAACTAATAGTTGTATTATCTAATTATTAACATTTTTAAGCCCCGTAGGTACCTTATCCGTTAGAAACAATACACAAATAAAAATATTATAAATTTAATAAATCATCCATCTAACAATTAAACAAATTGAACAAATTGAATATTAATCAATACGAATAAACTAACTTACTGGTATCACTAAATGGTTGAAAAACAAAAGGTATGGGTCCAAATCTCACATCTTACATCTAAAAAAAAATATTTTTTAATATATAAAAGAGTTCTGGCGGGTAACGAGTAACTGTACCCTGGGGGTATTTCCATACCGGTCCTATTACCCTAACGGGTAATGCTTTTGATCTCATACACATCTCATACCTTTTTATTCAGGATACGGGTAGTCCAATTAAAATTGGATAGTGCCGGTTTACTCTCCCTAATAGCAAAGGAAAAGGGCTGGGAAAGAATTCAAACCAAACCAGACTCTTACTCACGAATATAGTATTCGTTATCATTCCTAGTTTGGACCACAAATTATTCAAATATTTATAGCAAATTTGATTTAATATTAATAAATACAGGAATTATGCAATTTGGTAATAATGGCCCCTTTGCCATTATCCAAATAGTTTATTCTCTTATTGTAGATTTTACAAAAATAAACTTTAAGAATTGGTAGATTTACAAAACAGTCAATGTGGTTTGAAAATTTGTAAATAGAAGTTCGTATTTTATAACTTTTATAGTTAAAAGATATGTGAGTCATTTTTTCAACTAAATAATACTTGTGGTTTAGTTAATATGCAAAGTTAGACCTTTAGTTTTGGATAATTTGTAAAGTCGATCTTTTAATTTGCTCCAAATTGCTCCATTTTGAAATAAATACTCACGATAATAATTTCTAAAGAAATGATTAAGTTTGTAAGCTGGAAAAAAATACAGATTCTTATTTGTAAACTTTTAAACCATGTAAATTATCTTTACAAATCGGTCAAACCAATAAAATTTATTTTTATATTTTTTTTATTTATTCTTTATCTGTAACAAAAAATAAATAAATAAAGAAACTATGTTTTATCCATGTGATTTATAGGAGAAAATACAATATATATGGTTTAATATATCAAAAGTCTGTTGAACTTGTCAAAAAGGTTAATTGGCCCCTAAATTTATATGATATTTAATTAGTTTCCTCAATTTGCTTAAAATAACCTACTAGCCACCTAAGTTTGTTTAAAGTAACATATTGCCCTTTGAACTTGCTTACTGTAATCCATTTGCCCCTTGAATTTGTTTAAAGTGATATATATTGCAATTTGTCTAAATTTATTAAAAAAAATCAAAACTTAAAAAATAAAGATCTAATTCGCGATTTTAAGTATGTAAAACAAATTAACTTTCTAGTTTGTACATATTTATCGCGTTTTTATAGATTTAGGAACTTAATCATGCCATTTTAAGCAGATTTAGGGGGTTAATGAGACACCATGTAAGTTCAGAAGGTCAATCAAGTTTTTTAAACAAGTTTAGGAGACAACGGATGTATTAAGCCTATATATAGCAAAATATTAGGATTTCATCAACCTTACAATTCCAGATAAAATTTGATATCTTATTTATTATCCTTTATAAATAATTGGTAGCTAGCTAGCTTCCGAGTAGCGACGAACAATCATAAATTCATAGGTGATTATTAGGGTGTTTGTTTCAGCTTTTCAGATAAGCGTTAATCCTTTCACTCCAAACCGCATAAAATATATCGTTTGGTTAGATTTATATAATTGCATCGTTTAACATTTTCTCTAAAAACTGCAGTGTTTTGTAGCTTTTCACGAAAAGCTCTTTTTTAGAGCTTTTCATAAACAAATGTTTGTACTTATTTATTATTGAAAAAATTATATTTCTTATTTCCACAAAATCTTTAATATTATTTCTATTTCTATAACATAATTACCGAAAGGACAAGATTTTATTGCGTTCAATATTTTTTTTATTTTTTTAATTTAGATTATTTTTATTAATTTGTGTAATACATTTTTTATTTTATAATTTATTTGTTGATTAATTTAAAACATGTATTTTAAATACTAACAGAGTTCAATATTTTTAACAAACACTAATAATTAAACAACAAACAACTTACTGTATTCGCAAACAACTAACAGTAACAGCAACAACTATTTGCTAACAGATGAACCAAACAGGCTCTACAATACACATCCATGATTAAATGAGTGTCCTTTATTCGGATACTTGATAGAAATTAAAGTTGCATCAATCTTTAAAGTGCTGCCAGTAGCGGTTCCTGGAGAAGATCTTCGGCTCCGATAGAATTGTTGTGATTTTCAAACATTTGGGGTCCATTATAGTGCAACAATCCCATATCAGGTCTAACTTGTGCAACCGTGGACACAATCCTAGGTGTAAAATCTTCATTTTGCAATTGAACGGGAGTTCTAAATCTTCCATCTGCTCCGGCGAGCTGAACTTGTTCCGATACCGCATCCCACGAATTCTGATAGCTAATAACAACACCTCCTGGTCTAAACGCATCATTAACATTACCCTCAATCCCTCTCTGAAGAACTCTAAATCTCGCGGTCTCTGAAACAACTTGTATAAGAACTAAAACACTTTCACGAATATTGGTGGTCACAACACCATTAAATAGTCGGAGATTATTGATTGCAGTCCTAATCGGAGTTGAAATTCCTAATGGAATTCTCGTTCTATCTCCTAAATTCGTATAATGAGTATCAAGTCCTTGCACTCTCACTTTCGTTGTTCCGTCAAAATGTCCACTATTTGGTGCTTCAACATTCGGTGGAGAATCTCTGAAGAAGAAAGAGCCACGAGCATCGGCTAGGTAGCCAATAAAATAAGCATTCTCCATATTTAATGCCATTGTGATTGTTTCACCGGAATTTGCGCCAGTCAACTGAACCAAAAATACCGATTCTGGTTTGTAATGGTGGAGGGTCTCCGAGTTACTAGAATATCGTGGCTTGTAATTCCACTTGATAATTCTCGTCGGAGAGAGGTAATGAATAATTGGAAACTACCGACACTGGCACTGTTCGTCGTGTACCAAATAGTCGTGAAACTAGAAGCCATTGCAATAATGAAACATAACCATGTTGTAAACACAATCCAAGTTTTCATCATTTCAACTCAGTGGTTCTCAAATTTTCTTCTCCTGTGAAAATTTATAACAACAGAAAATTAGTAACAAATTTAAATTAACCCTTATTCCTAATAATATTAAACTTCTATTTATTTATTTTCTAAAAAAATCCACATAAATAAACTCAATGTTGAATATAATATTAGTTTAATTCAAAATCAAACCTTATGGTTTGACTTCTTCGGATAGGTACTTTGGTAAAATTTTATTTTTCTAAATTTGATTGATAACGATTTTAAAATTAAAGTTTTTAAGAATTAAAATTGTTTAGTATCATATTTACTATGAAATCACATTTTTTATTTTTCAAAATCATCATTTTTAGAATTTTCTCTCACTAAACATTAAATTTCTCCCTCATAAAAAAAGCAACACTTCAAACCTAAAAAGTTGAAAAATTAAAATTGCTTAAAATATTATTTAATTCTTGAAAAGTTTCATTTTGAAATCGTTATTAACCAAATTTAGAAAAATAAAATTTTACCAACCATAAATACTGGCCTGTAAATAATATGAAACTACTCAGTTTTATTTAAAATCAACCCTGCAATACTATTAATTAATAATTAAGTATATCTCTATAACAGGGATCGAATCTTATGGGTTCAAAACTCAACCTTTTTTTATTAAACAAAATATATAATACTATTAGCTAAAAAAATATAATACTATTAATTTCTTTCAAAGCAATTGAATATATATATATATATATAATGGTAGGTAAAAAAAACAAAAAGACAAGTTTAATTAATTTCAAAAAAAAACTCCGTGATTTCACGTTTTTACAGATCAGTATCTATAATTTTTTTTTGTTACAAAATAAACCATGTGGTTGGCATCCATTAGCCATTTTGAGTTGACTTTGCAAATTTGACCGATAATACTTCAAAATGAAATTTTTGAAGAATTAAAGTTGTTTAGTATCATATTTATTACGAAACCATATTTTTTATTTTTCAAAATCATCATTTTTGGAATTTTCACACTCTAAATATTAACTTTCTCTCGTAAAAAAAACAAGATCTATATGATATCAAACCTAAAAAGTTGAAGAATTAAAGTTGTTTAAAATATAATTTAATTTTAAAAAAAAAAATCATTTTGAGGTCGTTATCTGCCAACTTTGGTAAAGTCAATCCAAACTAGCTAACGATTCTAACTACATAGTTTGTTTTGTAACAAAAATACCATAAATACCGACCTGCAAAAACGTGAAACCACATAAAATTTTATTTAAAATTAACCCTAAACGTAACCAAATATTATAGAATTTTTTAATCAATAAATATTAAATGAAAATAAACCTTAAAATATGAAAGAAAGAAGAGATAGATTTTGATGTACTTACAGAATTAGGAAGTGAGGAAAGAGATGATTTTTAGAGTTCGATATCTATTCCTTTTATAGAGGAAAATAATGCTACCTACTTTGTCTCATATTCATTTCTTAATTGTTTAAGGATAAGGATAAACACTAAATTTAAGGGTTACAAATTTAAGAGTTTATAAAAAGTCCTTTCAAATTCATCGAACGTAAGTGGAATTAGTAACACTCTATTAAATGAATTTTGTAACAAAAAATAAAAGATTGAAATTTAGGGAGTGTCCGTTTGTTTTTAATTTTCGGACCTGTTTTTTTTTTGTCTTTTAAGTCAAACATGAGACAAAAAAATGTTTGGTAAAAATTCGAAACAGATGCTTTTTACAGAAAAATCAATTAATATCTGCTATTTATCAGTAAAAGCAAATAGCTAACAGTAGCAGCAAACAGCAAACATGAGCATGTGAAACAAACAGAACCTAAATCTATATAATGCTTGGGAAAGCGTACTTGCAAAAATTGTTTTAAAGTGATAAAGCAAGACACAAGTAAAGCTAATCCCAAAGAAAATAAGGCCAAAAAAAAAACATAATCAAGCTATTCAACTTTACTGTTAAAAAATAAAGTTTAGTGGTCACAATATTAAAATGGATAAAGTTTAGTAGCAATGGGTGTAATTTATCCGAACTTTACATGTTTTAATGATCAAGTTTCTGACCAATTATTTTTCAATATTGAGCTTTTGATCATTGATTTTGTTATGGATTCGGCCCTTATTGAACTTTATTGTCGAGTTTGGATGGCACGTCCTGTAAGGGCGATTCGACATATTGATGTCGACAAATAAAAATACGAGTTTCTCGACTAAACAAGATAGAAAGTAAAAAGTAAAAGAAATTATAGAAATCAATTTTCAATAGGTTCTTCCAAGCTCAGTCTTCTCCTCTCCCATTTCGCGATTTGCAGCATCAGAATCGTCAAATCGATCTTCTCCCTTAATACCAAAATCCATTTCCAGGAGGTTCTTCCAAGTTGATTTCCAACTTGGAAGAACCTACTAGAAATCAATTTCTATCCATAACAAAATCAACGATTAATAGCTCAATATGGAAAAATAATTAATCATGGATTTAATCCATAAAACATGTATATTACAGCAACTTAATTGGCCCTATTCAATAGATGGTACTGTCTATAGTATAAGATTTAATGTATATATTGATAGTTACACCATAAAATGGCTTAATACATTAAAAGCTCTCTGTTCAAAAAGTTTGATCGGCTTCCTGAATTTACACCATAAAATGGCTTAATTAGCCACCTGAATTTGTTTAAAGTGACTTATTTGCCTCCTTACCTTGCTTATAATAATCCATTTGCCATTGAACTTATTTAAAGTGATATATACTGCAATTTGTCTAAATTTGTAAAAAAAAAAAGTCAAAACTTAAAAAATATGACATTTTGTACATTTTTGTGATTCGAAGTCTTTAAAATAAATTAACCTTCAATTTTGTACATTTTACAAGATTTTTATAGATTTAGGGACATAATCATGACATTTTAAGTAAGCTTATGGGACTAATATGACAACCTGTAAGTTCAGAGGTCAATCAAGTTTTTTTAACAAGTTCAGAAAACTGTCAGAAAGCTTTCTTCTCTGCTGAAAGAGGCGAGGTCTCGATCATTTACAAGTCAGCCCCATAAAACCCTTGATATTTAAATCCACAACTAATAGTTGTATTATCTAATTATTAACATTTTTAAGCCCCGTAGGTACCTTATCTGTTAGAAACAATACACAAATAAAAAATATTATAAATTTAATAAATCATCCATCTAACAATTAAACAAATTGAACAAATTGAATATTAATCAATACGAATAAACTAACTTACTGGTATCACTAAATGGTTGAAAAACAAAAGATATGGGTCCAAATCTCACATCTTACATCTAAAAAAAAATATTTTTTAATATATAAAAGAGTTCTGGCGGGTAACGAGTAACTGTACCCTGGGAGTATTTCCATACTCGTCCTATTACCCTAACGGGTAATGCTTTTGATCTCATACACATCTCATATCTTTTTATTCAGGATACGGGTAGTCCAATTAAAATTGGATAGTGCCGGTTTACTCTCCCTAATAGCGAAGGAAAAGGGCAGGGCCAGAATTCAAACCAAACCAGACTCTTACTCACGGATATAGTATTCGTTATCATTCCTAGTTTGGACCACAAATTATTCAAATATTTATAGCAAATTTGATTCAATATTAATAAATACAGGAATTATGCAATTTGGTAATAATGGCCCCTTTGCCATTATCCAAATAGTTTATTCTCTTATTGTAGATTTTACAAAAATAAACTTTAAGAATTGGTAGATTTACAAAACAGTCAATGTGGTTTGAAAGTTTGTAAATAGAAGTTTGTATTTTATAACTTTTATAGTTAAAAGATATGTGGGTCATTTTTTCAACTAAATAATAATTGTGGTTTAGTTAATACGCAAAGTTAGACCTTTAGTTTTGGATAATTTTCAAAGTCGATCTTTTAATTTGCTCCAAATTGCTCCATTTTGAAATAAATACTCACGATAATAATTTCTAGAGAAATGATTGAGTTTGTAAGCTGCAAAAAAATACAGACTCTTATTTGTAAACTTTTAAACCATGTAAATTATCTTTACAAATCGGTCAAACCAATAAAATTTATTTTTATATTTTTTTATTTATGCTTTATCTGTAACAAAAAAAAAATAACGAAACTATGTTTTATCCATGTGATTTATAGGAGAAAATACAATATATATGGTTTAATATATCAAAAGTCCGTTGAACTTGTCAAAAAGGTTAATTGGCTCCTGAATTTATATGATATTTCATTAGTTTCCTCAATTTGCTTAAAATAACCTACTAGCCACCTAAGTTTGTTTAAAGTAACATATTGCCCTTTGAACTTGCTTACTGTAATCCATTTGCCCCTTGAATTTGTTTAAAGTGATATATATTGCAATTTGTCTAAATTTATTAAAAAAAATCAAAACTTAAAAAATAAAGATCTAATTCGCGATTTTAAGTATGTAAAACAAATTAACTTTCTAGTTTGTACATATTTATCGCGTTTTTATAGATTTAGGAACTTAATCATGACATTTTAAGCAGATTTAGGGGGCTAATGAGACACCATGTAAGTTCAGAAGGTCAATCAAGTTTTTTATACAAGTTTAGGAGACAACGGATGTATTAAGCCTATATATAGCAAAATATTAGGATTTCATCAACCTTACAATTCCAGATAAAATTTGATATCTTATTTATTATCTTTATAAATAATTGCTAGCTAGCTAGCTTCCGAGTAGCGACGAACAATCATAAATTCATAGGTGATTATTAGGGTGTTTGTTTCAGCTTTTCAGATAAGCGTTAATCGTTTCACTTCAAACCGCATAAAATATATTGTTTGGTTAGATTTATATAATTGCATCGTTTAACATTTTCTCTAAAAACTGCAGTGTTTTGGAGCTTTTCACGAAAAGCTCTTTTTTAGAGCTTTTCATAAACAAATGTTTGTACTTATTTGTTATTGAAAAAATTATATTTCTTATTTCCACAAAATCTTTAATATTATTTCTATTTCTATAACATAATTACCGAAAGGACAAGATTTTATTGCGTTCAATATTTTTTTTATTTTTTTTATTTAGATTATTTTTATTAATTTGTGTAATACATTTTTTATTTTATAATTTATTTGTTGATTAATTTAAAACATGTATTTTAAATACTAACAGAGTTCAATATTTTTAACAAACACTAATAATTAAACAACAAACAACTTACTGTATTCGCAAACAACTAACAGTAACAGCAACAACTATTAGCTAACAGATGAACCAAACAGGCTCTACAATACACATCCATGATTAAATGAGTGTCCTTTATTCGGATACTTGATAGAAATTAAAGTTGCATCAATCTTTAAAGTGCTGCCAGTAGCGGTTCCTGGAGAAGATCTTCGGCTCCGATAGAATTGTTGTGATTTTCAAACATTTGGGGTCCATTATAGTGCAACAATCCCATATCAGGTCTAACTTGTGCAACCGTGGACACAATCCTAGGTGTAAAATCTTCATTTTGCAATTGAACCGGAGTTCTAAATCTTCCATCTGCTCCGGCGAGCTGAACTTGTTCCGATACCGCATCCCACGAATTCTGATAGCTAATAACCACAACTCTTGGTCTAAACGCATTATTAACATTAGCTTCAATCCCTCTCTGGAGAACTCTGAATCTCACAGTCTCTGAAACAACTTGTATAAGAACTAAAACACTTTCACGAATATTGGTGGTCACAACACCATTAAATAGTCGGAGATGATTGATTGCAGTCCTAATCGGAGTTGAAATTCCTAATAGAATTCTCGTTCTATCTCCTAAATTCATATAATGAGTATCAAGTCCTTGCACTCTCACTTTCGTTGTTCCGTCAAAAAGTCCACTATTTGGAGCTTCAATATTCGCCGGAGAATCTCTGAAGAAGTAAGAGTGAGTAACATTGGCTCGGTAGCCAATAAAATAAGCATTCTCCATATTTAATGCCATTGTGATTGTTTCACTGGAATTTGCGCCAGTCAACTGAACCAAAAGATACGGATTCTGGTTTGTAATGGTGGAGGGTCTCCGAGTTACTAGAATATCGTGGCTTGTAATTCCACTTGATAATTCTCGTCGGAGAGAGGTAATGAATAATTGGTAACTACCTACACTGGCACCGTTCGTCGTGTACCGGATAGTCGTGAAACTAGAAGCCATTGCAATAATGAAACATAACCATGTTGTAAACACAATCCAAGTTTTCATCATTTCAACTCAGTGGTTCTCAAATTTTCTTCTCCTGTGAAAATTGATAACAACAGAAAATTAGTAACAAATTTAAATTAACCCATATTCCTAATAATATTAAACTTCTATTTATTTATTTTCTAAAAAAAATCCACATAAATAAACTCAACGTTGAATATAATATTGGTTTAATTCAAAATAAAACCTTATGGTTTGACTTTTTCGGATCTGTACTTTGGTAAAATTTTATTTTTCTGAATTTGATTGATAACGATTTTAAAATTAAAGTTTTTAAGAATTAAAATTGTTTAGTATCATATTTACTATGAAATCACATTTTTTATTTTTCAAAATCATCATTTTGAATTTTCTCTCACTAAACATTAACTTTCTTTCGTAAAAAAGCAACACTTAAATGATTCCAAACCTAAAATGTTGAAGAATTAAAATTGCTTAAAATATTATTTAATTCTTAAAAATTCTCATTTTGAAATCATTATGAGCCAAATTTAGAAAAATAAAAATTTTACCAACCATAAATACTAACCTGTAAATAATATGAAACTACAGAGTTTTATTTGAAATCAAGTAATACTATTAATTAATAATTAAGTAAGTATATCTCTATAACAGAGATCGAATCTTATGGGTTCAAAACTCAACCCTTTAATATTTTATTAAACAAAAAATATAATACTATTAGCTCAAAAAAAATATAATACTATTAATTTCTTTCAAAGCAATTGAATATATATATATATATATATATATATATATAATGGTAGGCAAAAAAAAAACAAAAAGACAAGTTTAATTAATTTCAAAAAAAGCCTCCGTGATTTCACGTTTTTACAGATCAGTATCTATAATTTTTTTTGTTACAAAATAAACCATGTGGTTGGCATCCATTAGCCATTTTGAGTTGACTTTGCAAATTTGACCGATAATAACTTCAAAATGAAATTTTTGAAGAATTAAAGTTGTTTAGTATCATATTTATTACGAAACCATATTTTTTATTTTTCAAAATCACCATTTTTGGAATTTTCACACTCTAAATATTAACTTTCTCTCTCGTAAAAAAACAAGATCTATATGATATCAAACCTAAAAAGTTGAAGAATTAAAGTTGTTTAAAATATAATTTAATTTTTAAAAAAAAAATCATTTTGAGGTCGTTATCTGCCAACTTTGGTAAAGTCAATCCAAACTAGCTAACGATTCTAACTACATAGTTTGTTTTGTAACAAAAATACCATAAATACCGACCTGCAAAAACGTGAAACCACATAAAATTTTATTTAAAATTAACCCTAAACGTAACCAAATATTATAGAATTTTTTAATCAATAAATATTAAATGAAAATAAACCTTAAAATATGAAAGAAAGAAGAGAGAGATTTTGATGTACTTACAGAATTAGGAAGTGAGGAAAGAGATGATTTTTAGAGTTCGATATCTATTCCTTTTATAGAGGAAAATAATGCTACCTACTTTGTCTCATATTCATTTCTTAATTGTTTAAGGATAAGGATAAACACTAAATTTAAGGGTTACAAATTTAAGAGTTTATAAAAACTCATTTCAAATTCATCGAACGTAAGTGGAATTAGTAACAATCTATTAAATGAATTTTGTAACAAAAAATAAAAGATTGAAATTTAGGGAGTGTCCGTTTGTTTTTAATTTTCGGACCTGTTTTTTTTTTTGTCTTTTAAGTCAAACATGAGACAAAAAAATGTTTGGTAAAAATTCGAAACAGATGCTTTTTACAGAAAAATCAATTAATATCTGCTATTTATCAGTAAAAGCAAATAGCTAACAGTAGCAACAAACAGCAAACATGAGCATGTGAAACAAACAGACCCTAAATCTGTATAATGCTTGGCGTATTTGCAAAAATTGTTTTAAAGTGATAAAGCAAGACACAAGTAAAGCTAATCCCAAAGAAAATAAGGCCAAAAAAAAAACATAATCAAGCTATTCAACTTTACTGTTAAAAAATGAAGTTTAGTGGTCACAATATTAAAATGGATAAAGTTTAGTAGCAATGGGTGTAATTTATCCGAACTTTACATGTTTTAATGATCAAGTTTCTGACCAATTATTTTTCAATATTGAGCTTTTGATCATTGATTTTGTTATGGATTCGGCCCTTATTGAACTTTATTGTCGAGTTTGGATGGCACGTCCTATAAGGGCGATTCGACATATTGATGTCGACAAATAAAAATACGAGTTTCTCGACTAAACAAGATAGAAAGTAAAAAGTAAAAGAAAATACATGTTAGAGACGAAGAAGAAGAAGAATAGAAAGTAAAGTATTACTGATTTATTATGAATACCCAATTAACTAAAATAGAAAATACATTGGTCCTTATATACTAGTTATTGTAACAACTATAACAGATTTGTAACTACTTGCTTAGTCAGCAGTAACTAATTATACTTCATCTTGAACCTTTATAATCTTAACATGCCCCCCACAAGATGAAGTATCATATCTGAACTTTACCATTCCCATTTTTACTAGAGATGGTAGCATAGCATGATAGCTCAAGGATTTCGTAAAAATATCTGCCAATTGCTTATGTGTATACACATATGGTGTCACTAAGAAACCTGATGAAATATGATCTCTCACTACGTGGCAATCGATTTCGACGTGTTTGATTTTTTCATGGAAAACAGGATTCTTAGCAATCGCGATAGCAGCGACATTATCACAATACAATGGAATTGGTTTATTGCTGTGAACTCGAAACTCTTCAAGCAAATAATCTACCCATTTTACTTCACAACATGTCTGAGCCATACTCCTATACTCCGCTTCTGCTGATGATCTGCTTACAATAGTTTGCTTTTTTGTTTTCCAAGAAACAAGTGCACCTCCAATGAACACACAATATCCGGTGATGGATCTATGTGTCTTTTTACAAGTGCCCCAATCTGAATCACAGAATGCACTAATATTGAACTGGTTTTGAGATTGTACAGGGTAGAAAATACCATAATTCTGAGTCCCTTTCAAGTATTTTAGCACATGAATTGCTGCTTGTAAATGATGTTTTGCTGGATGTTGCATATACTGACTTAACTGTTGACTTGCATACGTGATATCTGGTCTGGTGAACCCCAAATATAACAATCTACCAACAATTCGCCTATATATTTCTGGATTTTCAATCAACTCTCCTTCTTCCGTAAGCATTAAACCATGATTCATGGGACTGCTAACCGGAACAGCTTCAGACATACCAGCATCCTTTAAAATATCTGAAATGTATTTAGTTTGAGATAGAAGAGTACCTGCCTCTGATCTTGCCACTTCAATGCCAAGAAAATATTTAACATGACCCAAATCTTTGATGGTGAACAATTGATTCAAATATTCTTTCACGGCTACAATATTATCTTCTTTTGCACTTGTGAGCAGTATATCGTCAACATATATTACCAAGAACACAGAAGATCCATCTGTATATGTTTTGGTAAACAAACAATGATCATGACATGATCGTTTGAACCCGTAATCGATCAGTTTAGCAGATATCTCCTTGTGCCATTGTCTTCCTGCTTGCTTCAAGCCATATAATGACTTGATTAGTTGACATACTTTCCCTTGTGGACATTTATCATATCCAGGTGGTGGTTTAAGAAATAGCTCCTCTTCAAGAAAACCATGTAGATATGCGTTATTTACGTCTATTTGATGTATGGGCCATTGTTTAGCTGATGCAACTGCTAAAAATACTCTTACTGTCACCACTTTAGCCACTGGACTGAACGATTCATGGTAATCAACCCCTTGAGCTTGATTATAACCTTTCGCCACTAATCTCGCCTTGAAACGTTCAATTTCACCATTTGGCTGATATTTAATTTTGAATATCCATCTAGATTCAATGCACCTTTTGTCTGATGGAAGCTGTACAAACTTCCAAGTTTGGTTATGTTCCAATGCCTCTAGCTCCTTCTCCATTGCTTCAACCCATCGTGGATCTTTAATAGCCTCTGCATAACTGGTAGGCTCTTTTTCTGTGTTAACATTAGCAATAAAACCTGTATGTTCAGGAGAAAAAATGTTAACTTCTTTCATCTCTATAATATCTTTATTATCGGCAGTGTGTAGAACAAAGTCTTTGAGCCAAGTGGGTTTATTAATTTGTCTTGAGGACCTTTTTGATATTTGTACTATTTCTTTGGATTGAGTGGGATTTGTGGGATTTATTGGATTCACGGGTTGAGAGGAGGAATTAGGAGTATTTTGGGTTTTTGATTTATTAGTACAAATAGTGGTAGTGGGTGGTACTATTTGTGATATATCAGATAAAAGGTTTTGGTTTTGATTAGGTAATGACAAAATAGGTGCTGGCAAGATATCTTGGAAATGAGTATTGGTAGGGGTAATGACACAAGGAAATATAGTATCTTGAAATACTACATCTCTTGAAACTTGTAATTTATTTGTATGTATATCCAAGAGTTTATAACCCTTTTGACCTGCAGAAAAACCCATGAATAAAGCTTTGTGAGCACGTGGTGCTAGTTTGTCTTTGTATGGTTTAGTGTCTGTATAATAGCACAAGCTGCCAAAGGGATGAAAAACTTCATAATTTGGCACTTTATCATTCAACACTTCATAAGGAGACCTGCAATTTAATAATTTTGTGGGCAATGCATTTATAACCGTAGTAGCTAGTTGTATAGCCTCTCCCTAATATTTTTTTGAGAGTCCAGCTTGAAACAGAAAAGCCCTTGTGATATTTAACAACTGTCTATGCTTTCTTTCGACCACCCCATTTTGTTGGGGACTATATGTGCAAGATTTCTGATGAATAATGCCCATGTCTTGAAATAAAGACCTACATTGTGAATTGACAAATTCTGTACCATTATCACTCCTCACTGTCTGCACTTTTGCTGCATATTGTTTTTCAATCATCAGTAAAAAAACTTCCAATGCCCTGTATACTTGAGCTTTGTTCTGAATTAATATCACCCAAGTGGCTCTGCTAAAATCATCAACTATTGTAATAAAATAATTTGCACCAGTTAATGAAGCTAGCTTGTAAGGTCCCCAAAGATCAATGTGTAATAACTGCAATTTGTACTTAGTAGAAACAGTACTATTATTGAATGATAAACGATGTTGTTTTGCACTTGGACAAGTGCCACATACAAAAACTTTGTTCTTTACAATCACACCCGGGATATGACTAATTACTTCGTCTGATACATGGCCCATCTTCAAATGCCATAACATAAGCTCATTATCTGAGTTATGAGTTATTGAACTAGAAAAATCAACAATATATGGCAGTCCTTGCATGATTGAATCTGCAGAATTTTTGTCAAAAGATTTGTGATTTAGAATGTATAGTCCTCCAATCATCCATCCCACTGCTATGACTTTAGACTTGGTTAGGTCCTGCAAATAACAGTATAACTGCTATATTGGATTGTTGTAACAATTGACCTACAGATAATAGGTTGTGTTGGAAACAAGGAATATGTAGGACAAAATTTGAAGATAAAGGAACTTTTCCAATATGCTTCACATCTTGATAATTTCCATCTGGCATGATCACTGTTCTTCTATTATTTACTTCTTTGTATGATGTGAATGATGACAAGTTAGAACACATGTGACTAGTCGCACCACTATCTACTATCCAGACCATATTATGTAAATCAGTATCAGAAGAAACATTACCAGAGAAACCAGAAAAATTGGCAAATGCTGATTAATCTGTTGTAGAGTTTGAAGTTGAGCCTTGTTGTTGCTGTGACTTCCCTTTCATCATTCTGTATACTTCTTGGATCATCTGTCCCATGGCTTTTGCATCAAGTGTATTATCTCCTTCATCTGCCTCACTATCTATGGGTGAATTCTGAACTTCATTAGTTGCCATGTTAGCCTTGTGTGATCTATTGTTTGAGCCAGAAGAAGATTTCCCTTTATTTTTTCCTTTTTTAGGATCTTTAAACCAGTCTGGATAACCTACCAATTTGAAACATTCTGTTTTGACATGCCCTGATTTTCTGCAGTAATTGCAAAACTTGTCTTCCTTTCTCATCTCACTTTCTACCGCTTTAGTTTTCTCAGTATTATTGAACCTATGTGCAGTGTAATTTGCAACCTCAATGTTTTGTTCAACAACAATTTCTTTCTGTTTTTCCATCTTCAGCATCATTGAGAAAGCTTTGTTAATAGTTGGCAATGGATCTAACAGCAGTACTTGATTAATCACATGTTCATAGGCTTCATTTAGTCCACTAAGAAATTGCATCAATTTATCTTCCTCATTCATGTCATATATCCTCTTAAAAGCATTGCATATACAATCTTTTGCTACTCCACATTGACATTCAGGCATAGGTCTTAATAAACTCAGTTCATCCCATAGCTTCTTCAATACAGTAAAATATGCACAGATAGTGAGATTACCTTGAACAGTAGAACTGATTTGTCTGCGTATTTTGAACAGCATAGGTGAATTGTTATCCCCAAACCTTTGCTCCAAATCCTTCCATAGAGATCGAGCAGATGTTGCGAAATTAAAAGCTTCAGCATAATCCTTGTGGATCGAATTGAGGATCCAAGCAACAACTAGGCAATCGTTTTCCTTCCACTCTTCATACTCATGTGTGGTCTTTGACGGTGGAGAATCATCCGATTGAATAAATTTCAATTTCTTCTTGACTGTGAGTGCCCTAACCATCGCATGACTCCATGTGAAATAATTGGAATTAGTAAGTAGCGTACCTACTATAACAGCTCCAGGATTATCATGATTAGAACATGATGAATGTGATCGATGTTGATTCTGATTTTGATTTGGCGGATTTTGGTTCTGATTTCGATTTATGTTCATATTGATGTTGCGATCTTCTTGATTTCTATCTTCTAGATCTCTGTATTCCTCTTCAGTGTTGTTTTCTTCTTGATTGAAATCTTCTTGATCTGGATCTGCTTATTCTTCTTCTTCTTCAGAATATAGGATTGGATCAGGATCTATATGTAATCTTTTCTCAGTTTCAATTAGAGATTTGGTATTCTGATTTCCCTTCTTTTTTCTTCCAACCATTTCTCTGATACCATGTTAGAGACGAAGAAGAAGAATAGAAAGTAAAGTATTACTGATTTATTATGAATACCCAATTAACTAAAATAGAAAATACATTGGTCCTTATATACTAGTTATAGTAACAACTATAACAAATTTGTAACTACTTACTAAGTCAGCAGTAACTAATTATACTTCATCTTGAACCTTTATAATTTTAACAGAAACAAACAGACCCTAAATCTATATAATGCTTGGCGTATTTGCAAAAATTGTTTTAAAGTGATAAAGCAAGACACAAGTAAAGCTAATCCCAAAGAAAATAAGGCAAAAAAAAAAACATAATCAAGCTATTCAACTTTACTGTTAAAAAATGAAGTTTAGTGGTCACAATATTAAAATGGATAAAGTTTAGTAGCAATGGGTGTAATTTATCCGAACTTTACATGTTTTAATGATCAAGTTTCTGACCAATTATTTTTCAATATTGAGCTTTTGATCATTGATTTTGTTATGGATTCGGCCCTTATTGAACTTTATTTTCGAGTTTGGATGGCACGTCCTGTAAGGGCGATTCGACATATTGATGTCGACAAATAAAAATACGAGTTTCTCGACTAAACAAGATAGAAAGTAAAAAGTAAAAGAAATTATAGAAATCAATTTTCAGTAGGTTCTTCCAAGCTCAGTCTTCTCCTCTCCCATTTCGCGATTTGCAGCATCAGAATCGTCAAATCGATCTTCTCCCTTAATACCAAAATCCATTTCCAGGAGGTTCTTCCAAGTTCGATTTCCAACTTGGAAGAACCTACTAGAAATCAATTTCTATCCATAACGAAATCAACGATTAATAGCTCAATATGGAAAAATAATTAATCATGGATTTAATCCATAAAACATGTAAATTACAGCGGCTTAATTGGCCCTATTCAATAGATGGTACTGTCTATAGTATATAGATTAAATGTATATATTGATAGTTACACCATAAAATGTCTTAATACATTAAAAGCTCTCTGTTCAAAAAGTTTGATCGGCCTCCTGAATTTACACCATAAAATGGCTTAATTAGCCACCTGAATTTGTTTAAAGTGACTTATTTGCCTCCTTAACTTGCTTATAATAATCCATTTGCCATTGAACTTATTTAAAGTGATATATACTGCAATTTGTCTAAATTTGTAAAAAAAAAAATCAAAACTTAAAAAATATGACATTTTGTACATTTTTGTGATTCCAAGTCTTTAAAATAAATTAACCTTCTATTTTGTACATTTTACAAGATTTTTATAGATTTAGGGACATAATCATGACATTTTAAGTAAGCTTATGGGACTAATATGACAACCTGTAAGTTCAGAGGTCAATCAAGTTTTTTTAACAAGTTCAGAAAACTGTCAGAAAGCTTTCTTCTCTGCTGAAAGAGGCGAGGTCTCGATCATTTACAAGTCAGCCCCATAAAACCCTTGATATTTAAATCCACAACTAATAGTTGTATTATCTAATTATTAACATTTTTAAGCCCCGTAGGTACCTTATCCGTTAGAAACAATACACAAATAAAAAATATTATAAATTTAATAAATCATCCATCTAACAATTAAACAAATTGAACAAATTGAATATTAATAAATACGAATAAACTAACTTACTGGTATCACTAAATGGTTGAAAAACAAAAGGTATGGGTCCAAATCTCACATCTTACATCTAAAAAAAATATTTTTTAATATATAAAAGAGTTCTGGCGGGTAACGAGTAACTGTACCGTGGGAGTATTTCCATACCGTCCTATTACCCTAACGGGTAATGCTTTTGATCTCATACACATCTCATATCTTTTTATTCAGGATACGGGTAGTCCAATTAAAATTGGATAGTGCCGGTTTACTCTCCCTAATAGCGAAGGAAAAGGGCAGGGCCAGAATTCAAACCAAACCAGACTCTTACTCACGGATATAGTATTCGTTATCATTCCTAATTTGGACCACAAATTATTCAAATATTTATAGCAAATTTGATTCAATATTAATAAATACAGGAATTATGCAATTTGGTAATAATGGCCCCTTTGCCATTATCCAAATAGTTTATTCTCTTATTGTAGATTTTACAAAAATAAACTTTAAGAATTGGTAGATTTACAAAACAGTCAATGTGGTTTGAAAGTTTGTAAATAGAAGTTTGTATTTTATAACTTTTATAGTTAAAAGATATGTGAGTCATTTTTTCAACAAAATAATAATTGTGGTTTAGTTAATATGCAAAGTTAGACCTTTAGTTTTGGATAATTTGCAAAGTCGATCTTTTAATTTGCTCCAAATTGCTCCATTTTGAAATAAATACTCACGATAATAATTTCTAGAGAAATGATTGAGTTTGTAAGCTGCAAAAAAATACAGACTCTTATTTGTAAACTTTTAAACCATGTAAATTATCTTTACAAATCGGTCAAACCAATAAAATTTATTTTTATATTTTTTTATTTATGCTTTATCTGTAGCAAAAAAAAATAAGGAAACTATGTTTTATCCATGTGATTTATAGGAGAAAATACAATATATATGGTTTAATATATCAAAAGTCCGTTGAACTTGTCAAAAAGGTTAATTGGCTCCTGAATTTATATGATATTTCATTAGTTTCCTCAATTTGCTTAAAATAACCTACTAGCCACCTAAATTTGTTTAAAGTAACATATTGCCCTTTGAACTTGCTTACTGTAATCCATTTGCCCCTTGAATTTGTTTAAAGTGATATATATTGCAATTTGTCTAAATTTATTAAAAAAAATCAAAACTTAAAAAATAAAGATCTAATTCGCGATTTTAAGTATGTAAAACAAATTAACTTTCTAGTTTGTACATATTTATCGCGTTTTTATAGATTTAGGAACTTAATCATGACATTTTAAGCAGATTTAGGGGGCTAATGAGACACCATGTAAGTTCAGAAGGTCAATCAAGTTTTTTAAACAAGTTTAGGAGACAACGGATGTATTAAGCCTATATATAGCAAAATATTAGGATTTCATCAACCTTACAATTCCAGATAAAATTTGATATCTTATTTATTATCCTTTATAAATAATTGGTAGCTAGCTAGCTTCCGAGTAGCGACGAACAATCATAAATTCATAGGTGATTATTAGGGTGTTTGTTTCAGCTTTTCAGATAAGCGTTAATCGTTTCACTCCAAACCGCATAAAATATATCGTTTGGTTAGATTTATATAATTGCATCGTTTAACATTTTCTCTAAAAACTCCAGTGTTTTGGAGCTTTTCACGAAAAGCTCTTTTTTAGAGCTTTTCATAAACAAATGTTTGTACTTACATTTGTTTATGAAAAGCTCTAAAAAAGAGCTTTGTTATTGAAAAAATTATATTTCTTATTTCCACAAAATCTTTAATATTATTTCTATTTCTATAACATAATTACAGAAAGGACAAGGTTTTATTGCGTTCAATATTTTTTTTATTTTTTTAATTTAGATTATTTTTATTAATTTGTGTAATATATTTTTTATTTTATAATTTATTTGTTGATTAATTTAAAACATGTATTTTAAATACTAACAGAGTTCAATATTTTTAACAAACACTAATAATTAAACAACAAACAACTTACTGTATTCGCAAACAACTAACAGTAACAGCAACAACTATTAGCTAACAGATGAACCAAACAGGCTCTACAATACACATCCATGATTAAATGAGTGTCCTTTATTCGGATACTTGATAGAAATTAAAGTTGCATCAATCTTTAAAGTGCTGCCAGTAGCGGTTCCTGGAGAAGATCTTCGGCTCCGATAGAATTGTTGTGATTTTCAAACATTTGGGGTCCATTATAGTGCAACAATCCCATATCAGGTCTAACTTGTGCAACCGTGGACACAATCCTAGGTGTAAAATCTTCATTTTGCAATTGAACCGGAGTTCTAAATCTTCCATCTGGTCCGGCGAGCTGAACTTGTTCCGATACCGCATCCCACGAATTCTGATAGCTAATAACCACAACTCTTGGTCTAAACGCATTATTAACATTAGCTTCAATCCCTCTCTGGAGAACTCTGAATCTCGCAGTCTCTGAAACAACTTGTATAAGAACTAAAACACTTTCACGAATATTGGTGGTCACAACACCATTAAATAGTCGGAGATGATTGATTGCAGTCCTAATCGGAGTTGAAATTCCTAATAGAATTCTCGTTCTATCTCCTAAATTCGTATAATGAGTATCAAGTCCTTGCACTCTCACTTTCGTTGTTCCGTCAAAAAGTCCACTATTTGGAGCTTCAATATTCGCCGGAGAATCTCTGAAGAAGTAAGAGTGAGTAACATTGGCTCGGTAGCCAATAAAATAAGCATTCTCCATATTTAATGCCATTGTGATTGTTTCACTGGAATTTGCGCCAGTCAACTAAACCAAAAGATATCGATTCTGGTTTGTAATGGTGGAGGGTCTCCGAGTTACTAGAATATCGTGGCTTGTAATTCCACTTGATAATTCTCGTCGGAGAGAGGTAATGAATAATTGGTAACTACCGACACTGGCACCGTTCGTCGTGTACCGGATAGTCGTGAAACTAGAAGCCATTGCAATAATGAAACATAACCATGTTGTAAACACAATCCAAGTTTTCATCATTTCAACTCAGTGGTTCTCAAATTTTCTTCTCCTGTGAAAATTTATAACAACAGAAAATTAGTAACAAATTTAAATTAACCCTTATTCCTAATATTATTAAACTTCTATTTATTTATTTTCTAAAAAAAATCCACATAAATAAACTCAACGTTGAATATAATATTGGTTTAATTCAAAATAAAACCTTATGGTTTGACTTTTTCGGATCGGTACTTTGGTAAAATTTTATTTTTCTGAATTTGATTGATAACGATTTTAAAATTAAAGTTTTTAAGAATTAAAATTGTTTAGTATCATATTTACTATGAAATCACATTTTTTTATTTTTCAAAATCATCATTTTTAGAATTTTCTCTCACTAAACATTAACTTTCTCTCGTAAAAAAGCAACACTTAAATGATTCCAAACCTAAAATGTTGAAGAATTAAAATTACTTAAAATATTATTTAATTCTTAAAAATTCTCATTTTGAAATCATTATGAGCCAAATTTAGAAAAATAAAAATTTTACCAACCATAAATACTAACCTGTAAATAATATGAAACTACAGAGTTTTATTTGAAATCAAGTAATACTATTAATTAATAATTAAGTAAGTATATCTCTATAACAGAGATCGAATCTTATGGGTTCAAAACTCAACCCTTTAATATTTTATTAAACAAAAAATATAATACTATTAGCTCAAAAAAAATATAATACTATTAATTTCTTTCAAAGCAATTGAATATATATATATATATATATATATATATATATATATATAATGGTAGGCAAAAAAAAACAAAAAGACAAGTTTAATTAATTTCAAAAAAAACCTCCGTGATTTCACGTTTTTAAAGATCAGTATGTATAATTTTTGTTGTTACAAAATAAACCATGTGGTTGGCATCCATTAGCCATTTTGAGTTGACTTTGCAAATTTGACCGATAATACTTCAAAATGAAATTTTTGAAGAATTAAAGTTGTTTAGTATCATATTTATTACGAAACCATATTTTTTATTTTTCAAAATCATCATTTTTGGAATTTTCACACTCTAAATATTAACTTTCTCTCTCGTAAAAAAAACAAGATCTATATGATATCAAACCTAAAAAGTTGAAGAATTAAAGTTGTTTAAAATATAATTTAATTTTTTTAAAAAAAATCATTTTGAGGTCGTTATCTGCCAACTTTGGTAAAGTCAGTCCAAACTAGCTAACGATTCTAACTACATAGTTTGTTTTGTAACAAAAATACCATAAATACCGACCTGCAAAAACGTGAAACCACATAAAATTTTATTTAAAATTAACCCTAAACGTAACCAAATATTATAGAATTTTTTAATCAATAAATATTAAATGAAAATAAACCTTAAAATATGAACGAAAGAAGAGAGAGATTTTGATGTACTTACAGAATTAGGAAGTGAGGAAAGAGATGATTTTTAGAGTTCGATATCTATTCCTTTTATAGAGGAAAATAATGGTACCTACTTTGTCTCATATTCATTTCTTAATTGTTTAAGGATAAGGATAAACACTAAATTTAAGGGTTACAAATTTAAGAGTTTATAAAAACTCCTTTCAAATTCATCGAACGTAAGTGGAATTAGTAACACTCTATTAAATGAATTTTGTAATAAAAAATAAAAGATTGAAATTTAGGGAGTGTCCGTTTGTTTTTAATTTTCGGACCTGTTTTTTTTTTTTTGTCTTTTAAGTCAATCGTGAGACAAAAAAAATGTTTGGTAAAAATTCGAAAAAGATGCTTTTTACAGAAAAATCAATTAATATCTGCTATTTATCAGTAAAAGCAAATAGCTAACAGTAGCAGTAAACAGCAAACATGAGCATGTGAAACAAACAGACCCTAAATCTATATAATGCTTGGGAAAGCGTATTTGCAAAAATAGTTGTAAAGTGATAAAGCAAGACACAAGTAAAGCTAATCCCAAAGAAAATAAGGCCAAAAAAAAACATAATCAAGCTATTCAACTTTACTGTTAAAAAATGAAGTTTAGTGGTCACAATATTAAAATGGATAAAGTTTAGTAGCAATGGGTGTAATTTATCCGAACTTTACATGTTTTAATGATCAAGTTTCTGACCAATTATTTTTCAATATTGAGCTTTTGATCATTGATTTTGTTATGGATTGGGCCCTTATTGAACTTTATTGTCGAGTTTGGATGGCACGTCCTGTAAGGGCGATTCGACATATTGATGTCGACAAATAAAAATACGAGTTTCTCGACTAAACAAGATAGAAAGTAAAAAGTAAAAGAAATTATAGAAATCAATTTTCAGTAGGTTCTTCCAAGCTCAGTCTTCTCCTCTCCCATTTCGCGATTTGCAGCATCAGAATCGTCAAATCGATCTTCTCCCTTAATACCAAAATCCATTTCCAGGAGGTTCTTCCAAGTTCGATTTCCAACTTGGAAGAACCTACTAGAAATCAATTTCTATCCATAACGAAATCAACGATTAATAGCTCAATATGGAAAAATAATTAATCATGGATTTAATCCATAAAACATGTATATTACAGCGGCTTAATTGGCCCTATTCAATAGATGGTACTGTCTATAGTATATAGATTAAATGTATATATTGATAGTTACACCATAAAATGGCTTAATACATTAAAAGCTCTCTGTTCAAAAAGTTTGACCGTCCTCCTGAATTTACAACATAAAATGGCTTAATTAGCCACCTGAATTTGTTTAAAGTGACTTATTTGCCTCCTTAACTTGCTTATAATGATCCATTTGCCATTTAACTTATTTAAAGTGATATATACTGCAATTTGTCTAAATTTGTAAAAAAAAAAATCAAAAATTAAAAAATATGACATTTTGTACATTTTTGTGATTCGAAGTCTTTAAAATAAATTAACCTTCTATTTTGTACATTTTACAAGATTTTTATAGATTTAGGGACATAATCGTGACATTTTAAGTAAGCTTATGGGCTAATATGACAACCTGTAAGTTCAGAGGTCAATCAAGTTTTTTTAACAAGTTCAGAAAACTGTCAGAAAGCTTTCTTCTCTGCTGAAAGAGGCGATGTCTCGATCATTTACAAGTCAGCCCCATAAAACCATTGATATTTAAATCCACAACTAATAGTTGTATTATCTAATTATTAACATTTTTAAGCCCCGTAGGTACCCTTATCCGTTAGAAACAATACACAAATAAAAAATATTATAAATTTAATAAATCATCCATCTAACAATTAAACAAATTGAACAAATTAAATATTAATCAATACGAATAAAATAACTTACTGGTATCACTAAATGGTTGAAAAACAAAAGGTATGGGTCCAAATCTCACATCTTACATCTAAAAAAAATATTTTTTAATATATAAAAGAGTTCTGGCGGGTAACGAGTAACTGTACCCTGGGGGTATTCTCATACCCGTCCTATTACCCTAATAGGTAATGCTTTTGATCGCATACCCATCTCATAGCTTTTTTATTCAGGATACGGGTAGTTCCATTAAAATTGGATAGTGCCGACTTACTCTCCCTAATAGCGAAGGAAAATAGCAGGGCCAGAATTCAAACCAGACTAGACTCTTACTCACGGATATAGTACTCGTTATCATCTCTAGTTTGAACCACAAATTATTCAAATATTTATAGCAAGTTACAAATTTGATTTAATATTAATAAATACTGGAATTATGCAATTTGGTAATGGCCCCTTTGCCATTATCCAAATAGTTTATTTTCTTATTGTAGATTTTACAAAAATAAACTTTAAGAATTGGTAGATTTACAAAAACAGTCCATATGGTTTAAAAGTTTGTAAATAAAAGTTCGTATTTTGTAAATTTTGCAGTTAAAAGATATGTGAGTCAATTTTTCGACCAAATAATACTTGTGGTTTAGTCAATATATAAAGTTAGACCTTGAGTTTTGGATAATTTGCAAAGTCGGTCTTTTAATTTGCTCCAAATCGCTCCATTTTGAAATAAATACTCACGATGATAATTTCTAAAAACATGATTGAGTTTGTAAACTGCAAAAAAAATACAGATTCTTATTTATAAACTTTTAAACCATGTAAATTATCTTTACAAATCGGTCAAACCATAAAATTTATTTTTATATTTTTTTTATTTATGCTTTATCTGTAACAAACAAAATAAATAAAGAAACTATGTTTTATCCATGTGATTTATAGGAGAAAATACAATATATATGGTTTAATATATCAAAAGTATGAACTTGTCAAAAAGGTTAATTGGCCCCTAAATTTATATGATATTTCATTACTTTCCTCAATTTGCTTAAAATAACCTACTAGCCACCTAAGTTTGTTTAAAGTAACATATTGCCCTTTGAACTTGCTTACTGTAATCCATTTGCCCCTTGAATTTGTTTAAAGTGATATATATTGCAATTTGTCTAAATTTATTAAAAAAAAATCAAAACTTAAAAAATAAAGATCTAATTCGCGATTTTAAGTATGTAAAACAAATTAACTTTCTAGTTTGTACATATTTATTGTGTTTTTATAGATTTAGAAACTTAATCATGACATTTTAAGCAGATTTAGGGGGTCAATGAGACACCATGTAAGTTCAGAAGGTCAATCAAGCTTTTTAAACAAGTTTAGGAGACAGCGGATGTATTAAGCCTATATGTAGCAAAATATTAGGATTTCATCAACCTTACAATTCCAGATAAAATTTGATATCTTATTTATTATCCTTTATAAATAATTGGTAGCTAGCTAGCTTCCGAGTAGCGACGAACAATCATAAATTCATAGGTGATTATTAGGGTGTTTGTTTCAGCTTTTCAGATAAGCTTTAATCGTTTCACTCCAAACCGCATAAAATATATCGTTTGGTTAGATTTATATAATTGCATCGTTTAACATTTTCTCTAAAAACTGCAGTGTTTTGAAGCTTTTCACAAAAAGCTCTCTTTTTTAGAGCTTTTCATAAACAAATGTTTGTACTTATTTGTTATTGAAAAAATTATATTTCTTATTTCCACAAAATGTTTCTTCTTTAACATTATTTCTATTTCTATAACATAATTAACGAAAGGAAAATGTTTTATTGCGTTCAATAATTTTTTTTTTATTTTTTTTATTTTATAATTTATTTGTTGATTAATTTAAAACATGTATTTTAAATACTAACAGAGTTCAGTATTTCCATAAAAAAAATAATTAAATGATTACACTAATCATATTTCCATAAAAAAAATGAAAGCCGCCCTCCCCAAATTACCATCGTTTCCACGCCCATCCCCCATAACCGCCGACCCAAAGTACTAGATCTCCTGCCGTCCTCGCTGCCGCCGTTTCAGCGCCGCCGCGAGCCCGGCCGTCCCTCCTCCGTCGTCGGCGCCGTGAGAGTTTGCTCTTGCTGGTCTGTGCTCTTCTGGTTTCGCTCTTCGTTTGTGGTGCTGTGCCGTCGACGGTCCGTCTGATTCTCAATAAGGTTCGCGATGCTCTTCCTTCTCTGCCGTGGGTCTGTCCGCATTCCTGTCCGGCCGGCACCGTTTGTGGTGCATCGGGTTAGTTCTCTATTTTCTTGGTTCCTTGCTTGCGCTGTGTTTGGAATTGAGAATGGTTGGGAGATTGTATTGAGATTGGTTGTCTGTTTGAATTGAATTTGGATTTGTGTCTGGGCTGTGATTTGGGATTTTCGCTGAATTGTGTTGGTGATTAGTTTTGGCTGTAGTCTTAAGGATTAGCATTCAGGGGGCAGTTTTGATATTTTCTTTTCGAGTTGGGTTCTTGAAGCTCTGGTCTAGTTTGGTTATTGACAATTGGTCCTTGTGGCTCTTTTGAATTTTCCTTTGCTGTGTGGTGTTGGTTTCCATTTGCTGTTGCCCTATCTTATCTTGATCTGTTGTTTTGATATGGCGGGTGTGGAGAAAGCTATAAACAACCTATCTCTTTCTGACGGGGAGGAGGAGGCCCTCGACCTTAGTGGGCCTTCTTCTAATCCTATCGCCAAAAATGGTGGATTAACCCTGGTTGGTCGCTTCCTATCGGAACGAACAATAAATACTATTGCTATGAAAGCCAGAATGGCATCTATTTGGAGACCTGGGAGGGGTGTAACAATTTCTGAATTGTCAGTAAATAAGTATGTCTTTGAATTCTATCACCAAGTAGATATGTCTCGTGTTGTGGCTGGGGTCCATGGTCTTTTGACAATCATTTACTTGTGCTTGCTGTGTGGAAGGACGAGCCTTCCCCTGAGTTGGTTGAATTGAACATTGCTGATTTTTGGGTTCAAATTTACGACTTGCCAATTGGTTCTATGTCTGAAGGAGTTAGTAGACAGATTGGGGATTTCATTGGAAAATATATTGAGTATGATCCTAATAACAATGCTGCTTTGAGAAGGCAGTTTATGCGTCTTAGAGTCTCTATTGACGTGAGAAAACCTCTGAAAAGGATGAAGAAGATTAGGAAGGGCAAGGAGGAGTGGGCTTATATTTCTTTCAAGTATGAGAGGTTGGCTACTTTTTTGTTACATCTGTGGGCTATTAGGGCACACTGATAGATACTGTGAGAAAATTTTCACATTAAAGCCGGAGGAGATTACACGGGAATGGGGAGACTGGTTGAAGGCTCCGACCCGAAGGGTGGGGGAAGCCCTAAATGTGAAGTGGCTGAGAGAGCCGGGGAGCCAGACTATGATTTCAACTCCGGGAAGCGAAAGTATTAAAGAGAATATAGGTACTAAATCCCTGACAACAGGAAAATCAACTGTGGAGAAGGGGGCAGGGAAGGAGAATATTCCTGAGGGACAGTTAAGTGAGAAACAGAAAGGCAAGATGGTAGTGGGGAGTGGGGGTGCGAGTTTGCAGAATACTCCGGAAGGTGTAGTTGATAACATGGCAGTTGATAGTGATGAGGAGGGACTAGAGCTGGCAGAGGATCGTAAACGTAGACGTGCGGGTCCGGATTCGATTTCAGTGCAGGCAATAGTGAGCAAGTTGCAAGGTAACGGATCAGAAATGAGTTTGAACATTCCGAAGGTGACAGTTTCTATGTCTCTGGTAGATTCTTCCCCTTCTCTTGGTACAGAAACGGCGCGACCTGGGGAGGTCCGCCGAGGATTATGAATTGCCTGAGCTGGAACTGCCGGGGGTTAGGGAACTCTCGGGCAGTTCGGTCTTTCGGGGAGCTCGTTAAAACAAGCAAACCGAATATGATTTTTTTGATTGAAACACTGGTAACTAGTTCTGTTATTGATGGCTTGAAAAGAAAGTTTGGTTTTGAAAGCTCTTTCACTGTTGATTGTAGAGGTAGAAGTGGGGGCCTTGCCCTACTTTGGAGGAAGCAGTACATGGCTTCAATTGTTTCATTCTCGGATCATCACATTGAAGTTCAGATGCATGATAATGAGAGGGGTGATTGGAGGTTTGTGGGTTTCTATGGTCATGCTAATCGGGCCAATCATGGCGGCTCATGGAGTTTACTAGCTCAGCTTTGCTCCAGCTCGATCCTCCCCCTCCTGGTTATGGGGGACTTTAATTGTATTCTTTCAGATGCAGAGAAAGTGGGGGGACTTCCATACCCTCAGGGCTTGATGAGAAAGTTTCAGGAATCTGTTGAGGAGAATATGCTGATTGATATACCAACTCAGGGTAGTCAATTCACATGGGAAAGAAGCCGTGGCACTAGACTGTGGGTTAGAGAGAGATTGGATAGGGCTTTGGCCACTACCACTTGGGCGGATAGATTCCTTAATCACACATTGCGCACATTGGTCTCATCCTATTCGGATCATGCTCCGATTCTCTTAAACTTTGCAACCCCGATGAGGGAAGGGGTTCAGAGACATTTCAGATTCGAACAAGAGTGGCTCCAAGACCCGGAGTTTAGAGAATTTGTTCGTGCAGGCTGGAGGAGTAATAATTATGGTAGTCTTGAAGAAAAGTTGTCAGCTTGTGCTAGTAGTATGGAACAATGGGGTAACAAATATCGCCTGCGGTTTAGAAAGCAAATCGAGTTTTGTAAGAGGAGGCTAGATCGCCTTGTTGACAGCAATGTACCTGCAGACGTCGATAGTTTTCTCGAGGCTCGCAAGGAATTAAACACGCTTCTTGAAGTTGAGGCTACCCATTGGCAACAAAAGGCTAAGAGCTTTTGGCTAAAAGAGGGTGACCAGAATACTAAATTTTTCCATGCTTGTGTCAAGGCTAGAAAACAGAGAAACACCATTAAGCGCCTCAAGGACAACAATGGTCTATAGGTGCAAGGTATGCAGGATCTTGGCTCCCTGACTAGCATGTACTTCTCTGATCTGTTTGCCAGCCCAGCAAACCCATGCTATGAAGCAATTGATGTTTTGGACCCATTAATCACGAATGACATGCAGAGCGAGCTGTGTTCCCAATTCACTCATGAAGAATTTAAGGTAGCAATGTTCCAAATGCATCCAGATAAATCTCCAGGTCCTGATGGGTTAAACCCAGGTTTCTTCCAGCACTTTTGGGACATTATTGGTGTGGAGGTTGTTCGTGCTTGTATCGGGTATCTGGATAGGAAGGAATTCCCGTCACAACTAAATGATACAATTATCGTTTTGATCCCCAAAATTTATAGCCCTGAAGGGATGAAGGATTTTCGCCCTATCTCCCTGTGTAATGTTCTCTACAAATTGATTGCCAAAGTTCTGGCTAATAGGCTTAAGAGAGTATTACCGGCTTTGATATCTGAAAATCAGTCGGCTTTTGTCCCTGGGAGGTCTATCTCTAACAGCATCATGGTGGCTTTCGAGTCATTACACTTTATGAAAAGGAAGAATAGGGGTAGTGTGGGAGGAGTTGCATTGAAGCTTGATATTAGCAAGGCCTATGATAGAGTTGATTGGACCTTTCTGAAGCTGGTTATGTTGAAATTGGGTTTCCCTGGGAAATGGGTTGAGTGGATTATGTTGTGTATCTCCTCTGTTGAGTATTCTGTTGCTCTCAATGGTCAGTTTGTGGGCCCAATTAAGCCCAATAGGGGTTTGAGGCAGGGTGACCCTCTATCCCCATACCTTTTTATACTGTGTGCTGAAGTCTTATCTAAACTAATTACAAAAGCGTCTGTTGAGGGTTCCATCCATGGCTGCCAAATTGCTAGGGGAGCCCCCATCATCACTCATTTGTTCTTTGCGGATGATAGCTTTCTGTTTTTCAGGGCATCTATGGAGGAGTGCACAAAGATTGGAGCAATCTTATCACAATATGAGGTTGCCTCGGGTCAGGCTGTTAACCTGCAGAAATCTGGGATTTTCTTTAGTCCTAATGTGGACCCTGGGTTGCGCAATGATGTTTGTACTTCCCTACAGGTTTCTAATCCACTAGATACGGGTCGTTATTTGGGGTTGCCTTCGTTAATTGGGAAGTCTAAAGTGGCAATTTTCAGTTTTCTCAAAGATAGGTTGCGGAAAAGGTTGAGCAATTGGACATTCAGGTTCCTCTCAGCTGCAGGTAAGGAGGTTCTGATTAAATCTGTAGCTCAGGCTTTACCTACATTTTGCATGAGTATTTTTAAACTGCCTAAGTCCCTGTGTTTGGACCTTGAGAAAATAATGAATTCCTTTTGGTGGGGTATGAAATCGGAAGGCAGGAGATCGATCCACTGGCAGAGTTGGGATCGCCTTTGTAGGAATAAGAGTGAGGGTGGCTTGGGTTTTAGAAGCCTCCAGAAATTCAATCTAGCTTTGCTAGGTAAACAGGCTTGGAAGTTGTTGGTAACTCCAAACTCCTTGGTAGGGAAGTTGTTTAAAGCTAAATATTTTCCTAGAGATCCCTTCCTATCCTCTAAATTGGGCAATAATCCTAGTTTTGTTTGGGGGAGTGTTTGGAGAGCTATTGATGTCTTGAAGAGTGGTGTAAGATGGAGGATAGGTGATGGGAAATCAATCTCTGTGTGGAAGGACCCATGGTTGAATACTGTAGCGCCGTTTATGGTTCAGGGGACTGCTGGGGTTCAGTAGAGTGAAGTTAAGGTAGCTGACCTCTTTGTCTAGGGTAGGAAAATCTGGGATAGAGGTAAGATTGAGGGCTTGTTAATTGCTGTAGACACTTGCACTGTCAACAGAATGATTCTGCCTATTAGAGATGTTGAGGATGGTTATATGTGGAATTTCACTAAGGATGGGGTGTATTCGAGTAAATCTGGTTACAGAGCGCAATGTGGTGAATATAGTGGAGCCGTCCCTGATGGGGGATGGAGTAGAATATGGAAGTTACATATCCCGCCGAAAGTTAAAATGTTTGTATGGAAGATGGCATCGGGATGTTTAGCCAGAAGGTATAGGTTGGCAGAACGGGGAATGACCATACCTACCCATTGTCCGTTCTGTCATACCGATGTCGAGCATGACTATCACCTCTTTGTGGGCTGCCTCTATGCCCAGGAATGTTGGAACCTATCCGGGATCAATACGGATGTATTCCAACCTGATTATCTAACGTGCTCTATTTTGCAGGTTTTGAAATCCAATGATGATGAATTTCTGACCAAGGTGGCAATGACTCTATGGGTGATTTGGAATCAAAGAAACCAACTGGTTTGGGAAAGCAAGCTTCAGCTCCCGGAGATGGCAATCCCGCTCTCGATTACCTACCTTGCTGCTTGGCGACAATCCCAAGTAAAGGCACCTGCCAGTAACAGCAACCATTCCCCCTCCGGCAATGTGGCCACAGTGACAGCCCAAGGCTTAGTGGATACACCTCCTGCTGCTCCAAGATCGGGTCAGATGCTTCCCACAGATACGGCCCCAGTCCGCACTCCCTCCGGTAGATCGAGTCGCCCTCGGTGGACTGCTGAGCACGGCATCGGCGGGCACCAAATCACCGCCACGGATGACGCAAGCAGCAGCAGGTCGGCTCATCTTCAAACCCTCGCGGCTCCTGATCAACCCGCCGCCAGATCTAGCACGGCTGCTCAATCGCACGAGAGGTGGACTCGTCCTCCGTCAGGTGCAGTTAAATGTAATTGTGATGCATCCCTTTTTCTTTTCGAGTCGTGTAGTGGGGTTGGAGCGTTGCTCCGATCCTCCGACGGTTCATTCATGGCATGCCGAAGCCGTCTCTTCCCTCTAATCGAAGGTATCAGGGAAACTGAGGCGCTTGCCCTTCGCGAAGCTATACTGTGGTGTGCTTATCTGAACTGTATTAATGTCTGCTTTGAAAGTGATTCTTTGATCGTGGTGAATAGCATTAGGTCCGATGTTTTAGACTTTTCTGTTTTTGGTTCAATTATTCAGGATTGTAAGTTTCTCTTAAGTAGCCGACACGATTACACAGTGTCTTTTTCTCCGCGCCTAGCGAACAAGGGAGCCCATGCCGTTGCACGACATGCCCTGTCCAATGCTAGCAAGTTTGTGTCGTTTTCTGCTCCAGTCTGGTTGCAGGGGATTATCTCTTCTGATTTGATTTATTGAATGAGTTTCGTTTTTCTTCAAAAAAAAAAAAAAACAGAGTTCAGTATTTTTAACAAACACTAATAATTAAACAACAAACAACTTACTGTATTCGCAAACAGCTAACAGTAACAGCAACAACTATTAGCTAACAGATGAACCAAACAGGCTCTACAATACACATCCATAATTAAATGAGTGTCCTTTATTTGGATACTTGATAGAAATTAAAGTTGCATCAATCTTTAAAGTGCTGCCAGTAGCGGTTCCTGGAGAAGATCTTCAGCTCCGATAGAATTGTTGTGATTTTCAAACATTCGGGGTCCATCATAGTGCAACAATCCCATATCAGGTCTAACTTGTGCAACCGTGGACACAATCCTAGGTGTAAAATTTTCATTTTGCAATTGAACCGAAGTTCTAAATCTTCCATCTGCTCCGGCGAGCTGAACTTGTTCCGATACCGCATCCCACGAATTCTGATAGCTAATAACAACACCTCTTGGTCTAAATCCATCATTAACATTACCCTCAATCCCTCTCTGAAGAACTCTAAATCTCGCGGTCTCTGAAACAACTTGTATAAGAACTAAAACACTTTCACGAATATTGGTGGTCACAACACCATTAAATAGTCGGAGATGATTGATTGCAGTCCTAATCGGAGTTGAAATTCCTAATGGAATTCTCGTTCTATCTCCTAAATTCGTTTAATGAGTATCAAGTCCTTGCACTCTCACTTTCGTTGTTCCGTCAAAAAGTCCACTGTTTGGTGCTTCAACATTCGGTGGAGAATCTCTGAAGAAGAAAGAGCGACGAGCATCGGCTAGGTAGCCAATAAAATAAGCATTCTCCATATTTAATGCCATTGTGATTGTTTCACCGGAATTTGCGCCAGTCAACTGAACCAAAAGATACCGATTCTGGTTTGTAATGGTGGAGGGTCTCCGAGTTACTAGAATATCGTGGCTTGTAATTCCACTTGATAATTCTCGTCGGAGAGAGGTAATGAATAATTGGTAACTACCGACACTGGCACTGTTCGTCGTGTACCGAATAGTCGTGAAACTAGAAGCCATTGCAATACTGAAACATAACCATGTTGTAAACACAATCCAAGTTTTCATCTTTTCAACTTCTTTGTTCTCAAATTTTCTTCACCTGTTGAAAATTTATAACAACAGAAAATTAGTAACAAAAAATTTAACCCTAATAACATTAAACTTCTATTTATTTATTTTCTAAAAAAAATCCGCATAAATAAACTCAACGTTCAATATAATACTGGTTTAATTTAAAATAGTTTTTTTTTCAGATTGGTATGTGTGGTTAGTAAAATTTTTATTTTTCCAAATTTATCTAATAACGACCTCAAAATTAAAGTTTTCAAGAATTAAAATTGTTTAGCATCATATTTACTATGAAATGACATTTCTTATTTTCAAAATCATCATTTTTGGAATTTTCTCTTTCTAAACATTAACTTTTTCTCATAAAAAAACAGTACTTAAATGACATCAAACCTAAAAAGTTGAAGAATTAAAGCTTCTTAAAATATCATTTAATTCTTAAAAAAATTTCATTTTGAAATCCTTATCAACCAAATTTAGAAAAATGATAATTTTGTCAACCATAAATACCGATTTGTAAAAAATATGAAATCACATAATTTTATTTGAAATTATCCCTATAATATTAATAATTAATAATTACGTATAACTCAATTGGTATATCAAGATCGAATCTTATAGGTTCAAAACTCAACCCTTTAATATTTTATTAAACAAAAAAATGTAATACTATTAATTTCTTTCAAAGCAATTGAATATAAATATATACGTAATTCTTTAATAGATACAATTATTACGGTATACTAAACTTTTTCTCTTAGTCTTTAAATATTAACTTTCTCTCCTAAAAAACATCTAAATAATGACATCAAATCTAAAAGGTTGAAGAATTAAAGTTGTTTAAAATATCATTTAATTCTTGAAAATTTTCATTTTGAGGTTGTTACTGATCAAATTTTAAAAAATGAAAATTTTACCAATTATAAATACTGATTTGCAAAAGATAAGAAATTACATGGTTTTATTTGAAATTAATTTTGAAATTAATTCTATAAAAGAGATCGAATCTTATGGGTTCAAAACTCAACCATTTAATATTTATTAAACAAAAAATATAATACTATTAATTTTTCAAAGCAATTGAATATATATATATATATATATATAATTCTTTAACAAATACGATTATTATGGTATAATAAACTTAATGGTTAATTTTAAATAAAACTTCTGTAATTTCATGTTTTTATAGATCTGTATTTGTGTTTTTTTACAAAATGAACCATGTGATTGGCACCATTAGCCATTTTGAGTTGATTTTGCAAAATTTAACCGATAATAATCTTAAAATGAAATTTTTTCAAAATTAGAGTTATTTAATAGCATATTTACTATGAAATCGTGTTTTTTTATTTTTCAAAAAATCATCATTTTTTGAGTTTTATCTCTCTGAACATTAAATTTCTCTTTTAAAAAACATTAAAATAATGACATCAAATTTAGAAAGTTGAAGAATTAAAGTTGCTTAAAATATCATTTAATTCTTAAAAAGTTTGATTTTTAGATCGTTATCGGTCAAATTTCAAAAAATGAAATTTTTACCAACCATAAATAATGATCCGTACAAAATGTGAAATTACAGGATTTTATTTGGAATTAATTCTATAATACAGATCGAATCTTATGGGTTCAAAACTCAACCCTTTAGTATTTATTAAACAAAAAATATAATACTAGTATTAATTTTTTTCAAAGCAATTGAATATATATAATTCTTTAACAAATACGATTATTATGGTAAAATAAACTTAAACTTAAGGTTAATTTCGAATAAAACTTCACGTTTTTACAGATTAATAACTGTAGTTTTTTTTCTTACAAAAAAAACCATATGGTTGGCATCATTAACCATTTTGAGTTGATTTTATAAAATTTGACCGATAATAACCTTAAAATGAAAATTTTCAAGAATTAAAGTTGTTTAATATTCTATTCACTATGAAATCATATTTTTTATTTTTTAAAATCATCATTTTTGGAGTTTTCACTCTCTAAACATGAACTTTCTCTCTCCTAAAAAATAATATCTATATGACATCAAACCTAAAAAGCTGAAGAATTAAAATTGTTTAAAATATCATTTAATTCTTTAAAAAATTCATTTTGAGGTCGTTATCGGCCAACTTTGGCAAAATCAATCCAAAATGGCTAACGATTCTAACCACAAGTATCAATCTACAAAAACGTGAAATCACAGTGTTTTACTTAAAATTAACCCTAAAAGTAACCAAATATTATAGAATTTTTTAATCAATAATATTAAATGAAAATAAAGCATAAAATATGAAAGAAAGAAGAGAGAGATTTTGATGTACTTACAGAGTTAGCAAGTGAGGAAAGAGATGATTTTTTAGAGTTTGATATCTATTCCTTTTATAGAGGAAAATAAGGCTACCAACTTGGTCTCATATTCATTTCTTAATTGTTTAAGGATAAGGATAAACACTAAATTTAAGGGTTAATTATAAATAACTACTCTATGATTTGGTCGATCTGCAGACCAGTATCTGTGGAATTTTTTTTTTTTTGCAAACACAATCCTGTGGTTGAAATATTTTACATGTTTTTCTATTTTACCAAATTTGACCAATAACGACTTTAAAATAAAAAAAATTCAAGAATTAAAGTTGTTTAGTGTCATATTTTTTATGTAACCATATTTTTAATTTTTCAAAATCATAATTTTTGGAGTTTTCTCTCTAACCATTATCTTTCTCTCTCATCAAAAACACCTAAATGGCCTCAAACCTAAAAAGTTGAAGAATTAAAGTTGCTTAAAATATCATTTAACTCTTGAAAATTTTCATTTCGATGTCGTTATCGATCAAATTCTGACAAAGTGAACTCAAATGCAAAATTTTGCAAACCACAGGGTTGCGTTCACAAAAAAAATACCACAGGTACCGGTCTGCAAAATTACAACATGATAGTTATTTGTAATTAACCCTAAATTTAATCCTAACTTTTTAAGGAAAATACAGATTTAGCGTTAACGTATATATAAAGTGGTTAAATTTAATCCTAACGTTCCCAAACAATATCAATTTTAGCTCTATGCTATTGAAAATTAGAAAAAATTGGCTTGACTAGTATTTAACTGTCACTTTAGACCTTCCAAATATCAATTATGTTTAAGATATTTAGTGTTTTACAAATATTCTGTTAAAATGCTAAAAACGAACTCTACTACATATAAGTAGACCTCGGCATGGGCCGGGCTGGGCCGGGCTCGGGCCGGGCCTGTCGGGCTTGTGGTCAAATCTGATAAGCCCAAGCCCACACTAATATAGCCGGGCTCGGGCTCGGGCCTAAAAACGGAATCCCAAGCCCGCCTGCCCAAGCCCATATCTAAATTAAAAAAAATCAATTAAAATAAAATACTAACTTTTTTTAATAGAAAATAATAAACATAATAGTTAATAAGTCTTAGAAAAATATAACAAACTAATTGTAGGGTTTTTATGCAAACTAATTGTAAATTGTAAATACTGATTACTTATATAATTATCTATAAATTTTAAAATTTATATATGTAGGGTTTTTATGGATTCATTTAATTTATATAATTAAAATTATAAATACATATATATATAACGGGCCGGGCCGGGGCCAAGCCCGCCGGGTATTTACATAGCCCAGGCCCGCCCATTTAATAGACGGACTTAATCGGGCTTGGGTCGGACCGGACCTGATACTAATTTTATGTGTCCAGGCCCGGCTAAATGGGCCTGGGCTCGGACCGGGCGGACGGGCTCATCGGCCCATGGCGAGGTCTACATATAAGTTAATATAATATTTTTGGTCAAATTGTGTAAAATATTTACCATGTTATTAATATATTTATGGTTTAATTATTAATTTGCAAAAGCAGAACTTATGTATAGGGTAATTTATAAAGTTAGAACTTTTAAATGCTTCGAATCCCCCTTTAAATTATGACAATATTTTTTACAAAAAGCCTAAATTTACAAATTGCACAAACCACAAACTTTTAAATTTATAAAGTTTGTTTTATATTTTACCTTAATAATAAAATAGTTGTTAATTGTTTCATTCTGCAAATTGCCCGAAAGTCTAATTTTATTCTAATTTTCTTTATCTCATTAGATGTTAAATAAATTTTATATTTATTAAATTTAAATTTATAAAAGAAAAATTAGGCCAAGTGCCTCTAAATACTACAGCCGTCCATGCTCTCTGGTGATCTATGAGTTTTTTTTTTTTTTTGTCTAAGTCCGGTTTAATGGATACGAGCCTAGATGGATTGAACGGGTATCTAGATTCGTGAATAGATCAATTCTATAATGTCAATTATTTATAGGATTAATTACATATAGATGTTCTGTAGTTTTACCGATTTACAGATTGGTATCTGTGATATTTGTTTTTGCAAACACATCTCTGTGGTTTGTAAAATCTTACAAATGCAACTATGTGGTTTTCAAGATTTTATATTTTGGTTCACTTTGTCAGGGTTTGACCGATAACGACACCGAAATGAAACTTTTTAAGAGTTAAATGATATTTTAAGCAACTTTAATTCTTCAACTTTTCAGGTTTAAAGTCATTTAGGTGTTGTTTTTTTATGAGAGAGAAAGTTAATATCTAGAGAGAAAAAACTCTAAAAATGATGGTTTTGAAAAATTAAAAATATGGTTTCATAGTAAATATGACACTACGCAACTTTAATTCTTAAAAAAATTATTTTGAGATTGTTATAGATCAAATTTGGTAAAGTAAAAAAAATACAAAATTATTCAAACTACATGATTGCGTTTGTACAACATTTGTAAAAAAATATCCATCTGTAAATCATATAATAGTGTATAAATGTTTCAAAGATGCTATGAAACCGAATAAATAATTATATTATATGTATTTAAAAAAAGAAAGAGAAATTGGCACGTGTTCTTCTCATTGGGAAGTGTAGAAATGTTATGAATAATATAATACGTCCAATAGTGTCCTATAAAAACGAAGATGCTTTTCATTTAGAAACGTGATAATTATTTATTTGAATAAATTAAATAAATGGCACTTGATAATTATTTATTTGAATAAATTAAATAAATGGCAAGTGTAGAAATATATTAAAATCAAATTTGTAACTTGTTAAATATATATATATATATATATATATTTTTTTTTTTGATGAACAGAACCTTATATTACGAAACAAACCAATCACAATCGTTTTGAATACAAGAAGAAACACAAAGGAAAATCTTCTATAAGAATTTCCAACTGAGAAAGAGAGCTAGCCCAAGCTGCTAAATTATGCGCTACCGAATTAGCTTGTCGCCTCTCATGAACAAAATCAATTGACAAAAATGATTTTGCCTCCTCCAGAATATCCCCAATAATTACTCCCAAAGAGTTAGCTATAACCTGATCACCTCTTATCAATGTGATCGCAGATACAGAGTCAGAAGCCACTGATAAAGCAGTAAATCCACAATCACGAACAACCCGAATTGAAAATAGAATTGATATTAATTCAGCGTGTAAAGCCGATAAAGTTGTACCGATAGGCCCGCCCCCTGTCAAATTAACAAGGCCATTGCAGTCTCTTACAACCATGCCGAAAGAACCCGCAAAATTTCTATTTGAAAAAGCCGCGTCACAATTTAATTTGTATCTTGGAAAAATCGGAGGATGCCATAAATACAAATTCGAAACAGCAGCTCTATCAATAGAAAAATTAAAACCATGAACTTCAAAAAAATCAGCAGCATTATAATTAACTCCATGATCATCCAAAGCATTAATTCTTTGGCTATTGGATAAAATGAAACCATCAACATCAGCAAAACTTGGCCTATGAGCAGCCCCACCTGCAAAATTAAAAATTAATCCTCCAAATGAGCCAACATTCGACTGAAACACCTGCTCCTCATCAATTCCATTATTCCTTACTCCTCTATGCCCCGACCCAACAGCAAATTCACGACCAGAACCACCAAGCAACCCGGCTACATAACCAGCCAAAGAACTCTTAATTGCTGCAATTGATTTCAAAGCTCCCAAAGTAGAATTTCCATGGATAACTTGATTCCGCTCATACCAAATGTAATAAATTACACCACAGAAAATTCCAAACTTGTTAAATATATTTGATTTGAATAATATGTGGTCCAAACCAATACGTCCAATAGTGTCCTAAAAAAACGGAGATGCTTTGCATATAAAAACATGATAATTATAAGGATAGACCATGAGTTGTTAATTATACGGATAGATTAAGAGTCTCTCTCCACCTTTTAGTGTTTCTTAATTCATTTTTTATTAATAATTTATTATTGTAGAGTCTCTTTCCTTTCACTATTGGTAAATATAACACTAATTAGTAATTTTAATGATAAAATAATAAAAGGTAATTAATTTATTAGTCCTTATATTTTAATAAAACACACTGTTTAGTCCCTATATTTTCAAAAACACACGGTAAAATCCCTAATGTTTTTCTCAGTGAACTGGTTAGTCCCTAACATTTTTCTCGGTGAACTATTTAGTCCATGCCGTTAGACTCTCATGAAGATTCTGTTAGTCAATTTGGATTTGCGTTCTTCTTTTCCTTTATTTTCCTTTCCTTTAAACTCTAATGCATCTGAAATCAACTTTGAATGTTCTTTTCCTTGATTTTCTTCTTAATCGTTCAAATTTGTAAGCATTGGGTCTGTTCTTTTTCTTGTTCTCCATACAAATATCTTCTTCTTCTATATTGGATTTCCTCTTCTGAAGTTTGAAGGTAAATAGTAAAGGGTTATTTCGTCATTTTTGAAGTCATAAACGGTAAAAAATCTAACAAACAGATGGAAGGACTAAACAGTTCACTGAGAAAAATATTAGGGACCTTACCATGTGTTTTTGAAAATACAGGGACTAAACAGTGTGTTTTGTCAAAATATAGGGACTAATAAATTAATTACAGTATTATTGGGGATGATATATCTTGGTCACTCTTAAATAAATAAGAGTCAATTATTTATATTATTTTTAATAAGTTCACTAAGAGTCGTTTGGAGATGCTAAGAGCATTTCCAAGATACTCATTAATAATAAATTATTAATAAAAAATTAATTAAGGATACTAAGAGGTGGAGTGAGGCTCTCTATTAATAGAGAGAATGAAAATGCTCGTAGTGATTTGAGGAGCCACTAAGAGGCTGTTAGAGCTGATTTTAACTCTCCCTACTCAAATTTTAATTTAAGAGCCAAATTAAGAGGCTGTTGGAGATGCTTTTATCCATTAACTTTTGTTGTTACGGTTAGTGGTTAGCTTTTTCTTTTAAGCCGATTAGGTTTTAGTATTTGATAAAATTATGATCAATTGTTTTCGCTGTTAGTATGTAAAATGTCTAATATTGACATATTCTAATTAATCAATAATAAAAAAAAGGCAACTTCGAAATATAACTATATGGTTTTGTGGATTTGCAAATTAATCTTTCCTTAGGATAAAAAACCACAAACACTTATAAATGTGATATTTGGAATTTTTCTAATAAAAAATATAATAAAAATTAATAAAAATAGTAAAAATAACTAAATATTGTTGTTTCCATAAAAAAAATGGTAAACGCCATTGTTGCAAAACCTAACCAACCACTATATCATACTGTGCTGCTTCAAAAAGCTAAAACAAACACCCTCGGTGTATTTGTTTATTTTCATTTTTCAAAAGATACTTTTTGCCTTTTAATTCAAAATAGGAGATAAAAAAAAAGTGTTTTGAAAACAGTAAACAGCTAACAATATAAGCTTTTAGTAGAAAAATCAACCAAAGGACTACTACTTATTAATAAACAGCTACCAACAATAAAAAAAATGATTCATAAGTATTATTTGGTCAAAAAATTGATTCATATATCCTTTAACTGCCAAATTTATACCGCACAAACTTCTATTTACAAACTTTTAAACCATAAATAATGTTTTTGTAAATCTACCAAAACTTAAAGTTTATTTTTGTAAAGTCTATAAGAGAATAAACTATTTGGATAATGACAAAGGGGCCATTACCAAGAAAAGATATGTAAACCATTATGTGAACAATGCCAAAATGGTCAAATTTGTAACTTGGTATAAATATTTGAATAATTTGTGGTCCAAACTAGTGATGGAATGGGTACTATATGCATGGGTAAGAGTCTAGTCTAGTTTGAATTCTAGCCCTGCCCTTTTCGTTCGCTATTAGGGAGAGTACGTTGGTATTATCCCTACCCTGAATAAAATGTATGAGACGACTATGAGATAAAAAAAAACATTATCTGTTACAGTAATAAGACGAGTATGAGAATATCCTCAGGGTATAGTTACCCGTTATCCATCATAACTCTTTTATATATTAAAAAAATATTATTGTTTTTTTAAATATGGGATGTGAGATTTGGAACTCAACCTTTTGTTTTTTAACTATTTCGTGATACCACTAAACTATTTTATTCTTATTGATTAATGTTTAATTTGTTCAATTTTTAGATGAATGATTTATTAAATTTATACTTCATTAAACTGGTAATATTTTTTGTTTTATTTATTGATTCTTAATGGGTAAAATACCCACGGGTACCCGCAAATTACATGGAATGGCTATGAGATGCAAAAAGTATACTCATTAGGGTAATGAGACGGGTACGAATAATTAAAAAATAAACGGGTAAATGTTTGAGATTGACACTACCCACGCGTACCCTACCTGTTGTCATCCCTAGTGTAGACCCTTTCAACTTGCTACCAAAATAGTATAATTCACTTAGTATATCTCTGAAATTAGAGGTGGAATATTGTGGACTCGGGCTCTTTTTTTTTTTTACATAAAAAAAAAAAGAGATAGAGCCAAATTTAACTCTTGCCGTTTTAAGAGAAGTGTAAGTTTAACCTTGAAATACAAAATTGTGCAAATTTAACCATAAAGTTTCCAAGAAAGATCAACTTATACTATTTCATATGTTAAGGTTAAAATTGATCTTTTCTGAAAATGTTAGGATTAAATTTACACCATTTAGTTACTTAAGCTAAATCTACACTTCCCTTATATAAAAAAATAATCCAAGGCTAACATTTTTTTTTTTTAATTCTGAAGCTGACATCTCCACATGATGCTTCACTTACATCCAGTTTATTAATTTAGATAAATTATTTAGTATTATTGCATCCGTACTAGTCAAAAAAGAGGAGGCTGATAACATAATACATATGTTTCTATTTTATAAGATCCAAATTTATCTCTAACGTTTTTGGGGAAGTGCAAATTTACCCATAACATATAAAATGGTTTAATTTTACTTTTAACGTTATCAAGCAAGTTCAATTCTATCCCTATACAACAAAAATTTTAAACTGGTTGATTTGACAGTTATTCGACTATCATATTGGATCTCCGAACAAGTTTGTCGATAAAATAAAGCAGTTAAATGTATCTTGGAGGGTTATTTATACCTATTTTAATAATATGTAAGCATTTTATGCACTTTTGCGATTAATTTGTATCTGGCAGACTTAAATATTATTATTTCGACAGGTTGTTTGTAATTATATTAGTAACAGAATCAATATTTTAAACATAATTGATGTTTAGAATGTCTGATGTGATAATTAAAAAATGAGTTAAATAACAATAAAACAATCTATTTAAATTTTATTTTAGGTAAGGATAAAATTGACCTTGTTTGACAATGTTAAGGGTAAAATTTATCTTTTTTTACAAGATTAAGGGTAAAATTGCATCATTTCATATGTTACAGGTAAATATGCACTTCACTAAAAAGGTTAAGGGCACAGTTGCATCTTATCCCTTTAATTTTTTTATACAAAGTAAACATATATAATTAAAGGATAATAGTCAAATTTAACCCTAACTTTTCAACCCAAGTGAAGATTTAGCCAATAACGTATGCAATGATGCAAATGTAACCATAATATTTCCAATTAAGATCAATTTTAACCATGCGCTATGAGAAGTTTGAAAAGATAGGTTTGACAGTTATTTAACTTTCAAATTGAACTTTCCAAATGAATTTATCGATAAATTGAAGCAATTTCATACATTTATCGATAAATTGAAGCAGTTTCATATATTTTTTTTGTGTCTACATTAATAACGACTGGTTTGCAGCTGCTTTCATACGGATTTGGATTCAAGAGAAGTATGAGATTTGTTATCCTTTTATTTTAGTTGTACTACCTTTTATGACATTTTTTGCTTTGTGTAGTCTTTCTGTTTCCTCTGTGGATCTTTTATTAGGCTTTAGCCTAAACAGTAAAACCTTTATAAATTAATAATGTTAGGACCATGGAATTTTATTAATTTATAGATATATTAATTTATCGAGTATAAATTTACTGAACTGATCCAAGTCGAGACCATAAGAAATTATTATTTTAAGCAGATTATTAGTCTATCGAGTATTAATTTATGAAGGTTTTACTTATTTTTATGAATCTGAAGCAGAACGAGATGACAGTAGCTGAGTATGAGAATCGTTTTGCTGCATTATCCCGGTATGCACCACTTATGACTGAAGATGAACGATGTAGAAGATTTGAGCGCGGTCTGACCCCTAAAATCAAAGCTTGTGTAGCCAATTGTGTCAAAAATTATCGTATCCTCCATAAGACAACTGCTAAAGTTGAGAATGCTTTTAATGAAGGGGAGACACTGGCAGCTAAGAGAGCTAGATTTGAGAGTCAGGGAGAGCAGGGTCCATCAACCAAGAGAAGTGGATCGCAGTCCTTCTCTAGTGGAAGGGGCAGCAGTTTTTCATAGAGTGGTAGTAGCTATCGAGAGGAGGAGGTAGATTTGGGGGTAGCAGATCAGCGAATTCTGGCCAAGTTCCAGGTCGATAGAGCACTTATAGCTCACCATATGTAGGGAGCAATAGAGAGCCTGGTAGTGGATTAGGGAGTGGTTTTAGAGGAGGTACAAGATCATATTCTGTTCCGACGTGTGAGATATGTGGACGACATCATAGAGGATAGTGTTGGGAGCTTCAAAAGATCATTTGTTTTGGGTGTGGCGAGTTAGGCCATTATAAAAACAAGTGCCCATATGTCATAGGGACTGGTGGTGTGACTTCATCTGGAATAGCAGGTCGAGGCAACATAGTTGACAACATAGTTGGTGCTGGAAGAGGCTGAGGTAGAGGTCGTGGATCTGATGCTGGTGGTGGACAAAATGGTGTGGCAGGCACTCAGACTCAGACACAAGGTACCCCGAGAGCATTCAAGATGACTAGAAATGAAGCGGCCATTTCACATGATGTGATATTTGGTACCATTACTATCTTTGATACTCCTGCTTTTGTATTGATAGATTCTTGGTCAACCCATTCATACATAACATCTATTTTTACTTTGAAAGTGTCTGGGAAAGTAGAGCCTCTAGGTTATGATTTGAGGGTACAAATGCCATGTCACGTCTGTGCCCTTAAATTTTATTTATTATACCCCAAACCCTAAGTTATATTAAATTCGTTATAGGATTGGTCGATTAATTGGGTGTTACGGGTATAGTTTTGAGGGTAATTGCACATTTTTATAACAATTATAAGTTTAGGGTAAGTTTTAAAAGAAATTAGATTTTTTGAGGACCAAAAAGACTAATTAACCACTTAATTCAAAGCCTATATATAGCCTTATTGAGAATTGAAAATCATTTGGATCAATTCATCCTTTTACATTGTTCTTCCTCCTCCACTCTCTCTCTCTCCATTCTCCTCCACCTTCCACCACCACCAAAAACAGGGCAGCTCCACCGTTTTGGGTGTTGCCGGAGATCTAACCGTCCAAATGACCTCAAATTTTAACTGGAGACTATAGACACATAGAAGCAACGTATTACAGGAGGGATTTATATTTGGAGGTGTGAGAAGAGAATACGGGCTAGGCAGATTTTGGGACAGATTTAGGGTTTTGTGGTGTTAATCTCAAATTTAGGCTAAGGTAAGTAACTATCAACTAGTTTTTGGTTTGCATGTATAAATATATGTATATTAAGCTATAAATCTCCATGAATTTGTCTCCTAAGGGTTTTCTTAGAAATTATTTGAGTATTGGTTGTTGATTTGAGATTGTGTTCAAGTTTGAAGGAAATGAGTTCACAATGGTAATTTTGAACTATTTTGATGTTGAATTGGTTTTACCTTGATGTTGAATTGGTTCTTCCTAAGAGTTTGATTATTATTTAGTTCAATTTATATTGAATTGGTTTTCTTAAGGGATATTTAGTTCAATTGATGTTGAATTGGTTTTTTTAAGGGTTTAAGTGCTATTTGGGTTCAATTGATGTTGATTTGAATTTCTTTAAGAGTTTTAATATTATTTTGGTTCAATTAGTGTTCAAATTGGAATTTGGTTCAATTAGTGTTCAATTGGAATTCTTTAAGGGTTTTAATGTTATTTTGGTTCAATTAGTGTTCAAATTGGAATTTGGTACAATTAGTGTTCAATTGGAATTCTTTAAGGGTTTTAATGTTATTTTAGTTCAATTAGTGTTCAAATTGGAATTTGGTTCAATTAGTGTTCAATTGGAATTCTTTAAGGGTTTTAATGTTATTTTGGTTCAATTAGTGTTCAATTGGATTTCTTAAAGGGTTTTAATGATATTTTGGATTTCTTCAGGGTTCAATTGCTATTTTGGTTCAGTAAATGTTGGATTTCGATTTATTGATGATTGTAGTAAAGTTGGATCTATTTGATGAAATTGAAGTTTGGTTGGATTTTGGGTAAAGTTTGTATCCATCAGGAGTAGTCCGGACGGGTGGTTTGATATTTGAAGACCATGTTCAGTGAGGAACATGGCCTGTGTACACAGTCTAAAGACCTAGTCGGGTATTGGCAGCGAAGTGTTGGGTAAGACCAATACGGGATTAGGCATGGTTAAAGAGACGTCTCGATTATGTTTACGTTTTGTGGATCGATTTACGAGGGGATACTCGGTGATGGATACGATATTGAATTTGATTCGAACTTCGGTTTTTAGTAAATGTTTATATAAGAATCATGGTGTTTTGATTAAGCTTGATTTGAGGTTATTGATTAACATTCTATTTTAATTTGATGTTGTTTACAAGTTAATAAGTTTAAGGTTTGGTTTGGTTAAATGTTTTCACAAATGTATACATATAGCTATTTTACGTAAAAACTAGTTTTTATAGTTGATAGTTTGCTTACTGAGATTTTTGTCTCATATTTTCAAATGTTTTAATGTTTTTAGGCAAAGAAGTACGAGGTACTGAGGGAAGTGTTCGACACTAGGGTGAGGATTGGATACGGCCACGATTGTCCAAGTCGTCTTCTAGGGTATTGCATACCATTTTGTACATGTAGATATAGGCGTTTTTTTGTGCTTGTGAATATGTAGGAACTTACGTCGCCCATTTTGAATCGAATATAAAGTTGTGGTATGCCGGATTTTGGTTTGAATGTCCAAGTATGGTGCTAATTTGTGAGATTAGGCAAATTAAAAGTTAACAAGTCAGAATTGGAGTAATTTTCTATGTTTCGAACTCGTTTTGGTAAAACACACGAGAAAAGGATTCGTAATTGGAAATTATAAATGATTTTCGACCTTTTACAAATGTAAAAGTATATGTAGAAAATGTTTTTAAGTTCAAACATGATTTGTAATTCTTAACTTTTGATTGTGAGATGTTACTTCCGACTCGTTCACGTCTGTGGTAATGTCTCACTGTCATATCCGATTCTATTTTGGATCGGGTTTGACATGCCAACTGGGGATAGTGTAGTAGTGAATAAGGTTGTAAAAGATTGTCCTATAAGAGTGAGTGAGAGAGAATTTCCAACTAATTTAACTGTTTTAGATTTTAACGAGTTTGATGTGATCTTGGATATGGATTGGCTTTCACAATATAGGGCAATAGTGGACTGCTATTCTAAGGAGGTAACATTGGGTACTATTTGTAGGAGAAAGGTCAATAGTGCCTTCGTGTTTAGTGTCAACAGTTCAGGATTTTAGGTGGATTAGAGAGGGGAGTGCAGCCTTTTTGGCACACATTATTGATACAAGTGTCGAGGATATGAAATTAGAAGCTATCCCTGTAGTGAGGGAGTTTCCAGAGGTATTCTTAGATGATCTTCTTGGATTACCACCTAATAGGGAGGTTGACTTCACCATTGAGACCATACCGGGGGTTCCCCCTATATCCATTGCACCATATCGAATGGCACCGGTGGAGTTACATGACTTGAAGAAGCAATTGGAGGAGCTATTACAGAAAGGATTCGTGAGACCTAGCACTTTACCTTGGGGTGCACCGGTCTTGCATGTCAAGAAGAAGGATGGAAGCATGAGGTTATGCATTGACTATAGGCAGCTAAATCGGGTAATAATTAAAAACAAGTATCCTTTGCCCCGAATAGATGACCTTCTAGATCAGTTGAAGGGAGCTCGCTACTTCTCTAAGATTGACCTGAGATCAGGCTATTAGCAGTTGAGAGTGGCAGATTCTGATATTCCAAAAACTTCTTTTCGCACGAGGTACAGTCACTTTGAATTTCTTGTAATGCCTTTTGGACTTACAAATGCTCCTGCGGCTTTTATGGCAATGATGAATAAGACCTTTCAGCCATACTTAGACCAATTTTTTGTCGTTTTCATTGATGATATATTGGTTTACTCGCGAACGACAGAAGAACATGAGCATCATTTGAGGATAGTGTTGCAAATCCTAAAAGAACAACAAATGTATGCAAAGCTCAGTAAGTGTGAATTCTGGATGGAGCGGGTGGTATTCTTAGGCCATGTGGTATCCGGTGAAGGTGTTAGGCCTGACCCCTCTAAGGTAAAGGCAGTTATGGAGTGGGAAGCACTAAAGAATATGACAGAGGTGAGAAGTTTTCTTAGTTTGGTTGGTTACTATAGAAGGTTTGTGGAAGGTTTTTCATTAATTGCGTCGCCTTTAACTAAACTGCTGAAAAAGGGAGCTATATTTCAGTGGAATGAGAAGTGTCAAGAGAGTTTTGATGAGCTGAAGAAGAGTCTGACATCAAATCCAGTTCTTGTGCTACCATCTGAGGGTGGAGGATTTGTTGTGTATACAGATGCTTCATGATAAGGGTTAGGATGTGTTCTGATGCAAAATGGGAAGGTGATAGCTTATGCTTCTAGGAAATTAAGGCCTCATGAGAAGAATTATCCTACACGTGATTTGGAGTTAGCAGCAATAGTTCATGCTTTAAAGATATGGAGACACTATTTATATAGAGAGACGTTTCAGATTCTAACCGATCATAAGAGTCTGAAATATATCCTCACTCAGAGGGAGTTGAATTTGAGACAGAGAAGATGGATTGAGCTGTTAAAAAATTATGATTGCACGATAGATTTCCATCCGGGAAAGGCTAATGTAGTTGCAGATGCCTTAAGTAGGAAGAATTCTAGTACGTTGAAAAAAATGAATCCCTTACAGGAAATGAGATCCATCGATGTTCAACTGAAAGTCGATGAGGTGACTGGACTTATAGCTAAGCTTACAACTGAAACCAGACTTGAGAGAGAGAATTAGATTGGCAAAGATGCAAGATCCATTCTTACAAAGAATGTATGAGAAAGTGAAACTAAGCAAGAAACCAAACATTATAGTTGAGGAATTTGTGTCCCATATGTGGATAATTTGAGACTAGAGATTATGAAGGAAGGAAATAATGCTCCCTATGTTATGCATCCTGGTATGACTAAGATGTATACGAATTTAAGATCCTATTATTGGCGGCCTGCATTAAAGAAAGATGTGGCAGAATTTGTTTCCAAGTGTCTGCCTTGTCAACAAGTCAAGATTGAACACCAAGCTCCTGCTGGAAAGTTGAAGCCTTTAGCTATTCCAGAATGGAAGTGGGAACTGATTACTATGGACTTTGTAATTGGCTTACCGAGGACTAGAAGGAAGCATGATAGTATCTGGGTGATTGTGGACCGATTGACAAAGTCTGCTCATTTTATACCGACGTGAAAGATTGATCTAATGGACAAATTGGCCAAGATGTATGTAGTTGAGATAGTGAGGCTGCATGGCATACCTATCTCTATTGTGTCAGATAGAGATCCCCGATTTACCTCTAGATTCTAGGTTAGTTTGCAGTTAGCTATGGGAACAAAGCTAAATTTCAGTACTACTTTTCATCCTCAGACTGATGGGCAGTCCGAGAGGACCATTCAGACTTTGGAGGATATGATGCGAGCTTGTGTACTTAATTTTCAGGGAGATTAGGACATGTACTTGTCGTTGATTGAATTTGCTTATAACAATAGCTTCCATGGTAGTATTGGTATGGCACCATATGAAGCACTTTATGGGAGACCTTGTAGAAGTCCAGTTTGTTGGGATGTTGAGGGTATGAGACAGTTAGAGGGACCTGAGTTAATTCAGGAAACAGTAGAGAAGATAAATATGGTGAAGAAATGCCTTAAAGCAGCTCAAGAACGACAGAAGACTTACATAGATCAACACAGGAGAGAAATGGAGTATGAAGTTGGGGACAAAGTATTTCTAAAAGTATCTCCATGGAAGGGGGATAGTACGTTTTGGCAGACGGGGAAATTATTGAACGGATTGGACCATTGGCATACAGGTTAGACCTTCCAAGTGATGAAATATCTCAGATTCACAATGTCTTCCATGTATCCGTATTGAGGAGGTATAATTCGGACCCGAGTCATATGATTCCCGAGCCGAAGATCGAGGTTGTAAATAAGAATCTGACAATCAAAGAAAAGCCAGTAAAAATTTTGGAGAGACAAATACGGAAGCTTAGGAGGTGAGAAATGCCTATGGTACGAGTAAGGTGGAGTCACAACAAGTCGCTTAGAAAAGCAACTTGGGAGCTAGAAGAAAACATGATGGAACAATATCCATATCTATTTGCACATGCAGGTATATAAATTTCGGGGTCAAAATTTCTTTTAAGGAGGGTAAACCTGTAACATCCGAATAATTAATTACAATTAATATAATAATAATAATAAATAAATAAATAAATAAATTGAGGAAATGAAATAAGTTTTCGTGTAAAACAAAAACAAGAGGAAAAGAAATAAACCAAAGTTGTGGGACCATTCGAATGTTTGTATTATTATTAGTTATATTATTATTATTATTATTATTATTATTATTATTATTAGGTTGAGTTGGTTCCTGGAATATATTTCCAGAACCAAACCTTTCTCTATCCGCAGTTTGAGTTTTATTTTCTTTTTATCTCCTAATTTCCCTCGTAACTCCTTATTTCGATAAACTTTTGAAGCGGAAATCATACCATTAAATTCCTTATTCCGTAAGGAAGATTTTGAGACCACTATTCATATTTTTCTGACAAAAAAGTGTGGTGATCGGAGCGGGTATTTTTCATCGAAAAAGTGCTAGATCCTGACCTTCTAGGCGATTTTAGTAGTGAGAAAAGTGTATTTTTGGACTCCTCTGAACGTTGGCTATCTCGTGGTAGCCTTAGTTTGCATTTCCAACAAGTCCGACGAGATTCCGGCGAGACTCCGGTGAGCGTTTTTCCAAGCAGAATTTTACCCTTTGTTTAGGTTCCAATATATATGATGGTTTTTATAAATTATTAGTCTTATATGATAATTGAATTTTTAAAGGGTTAGAATTTTAGATTTAAGTAGATGGTTATTGATTAATTAGATTGAGTTGGAACCTTAATTAATATCGTGGGGAGGGCTTAGGAACATTCCGAACATACATTACATATCTATCATTTTTCCTAAACACGAATTAATTATAGGAATGCATTTTTATATTTATAGGAGAGGAAGAAACGGGTGAACAAGAACTCGAACAATTTGATTAGTTTGGAACGAGAGGTAATCATAATTATTAATATTTATATATTTATATATATATATCTATATGTGAATTGTTCAAACAAATATATTTGTGTGAGGTGATGATGAAACCATGCTATGGATTGTTATATATGCATAAATTTGCTATGATTATTATATACTATGGATTATTGTTCCAGGAAAAGGGAATTGTGTATATGGTTGTGATGTTTGGAAAAACTTGCTAATTACGATGATTGAGTTGTTTTAGTCTTGACTGATCAGATGGTGAAGAATAATTATTATTTAATTGGATAGAATCAAATTTAAAATCATAGATTACGCAACGAGGTGATATATAGATGTCTGAAATTTGGAGATGGTTGTGCTTAAATTCGCAGATGATGCATATTATTTTGATCATATATTGAAGTAATTATTTTACAAGGTGATTGCCTATGGTAGAATAACAATACGTCTCATTTTAAAATCTCACTTAATTACCTAGCTTAAGTGGATAGGTACAATGGTCTGGAGGTTTGTTGATACTGTGATCACATGCACCTGGGTAGGGTGTTACTTTACTCTAATCGAATTTGTACTGTGTCCTGAAACTGGGGGCAATAGCAGTACCGTATTATTTGGATAATTATTATAAGGTTAAAAGCATACATGTCCTGAAACTGAGGGCGATAGTGTACACCTACAATTGAATATTGTTAACCATGAGACCATTGAACATATTTCACTTAGGTTTAGTCAGGGCCTTAAAAATAAATATATTAACTTTAGGATATTATTTATAATCAAGAGTCTGATTTGTTATGTTATCTGGTTAAATATAATAGGTGTGAATGATATGTATTTATATATGTATACGTATAAATATTTGTAATTATACTTATTGAGTAGGCAGCTCACCCCATGCCATATTTTTCAGGCTAGGTTCAGAGGTTCTCCTATTTGCTAGATTTTCAGGGTTACCATGCGTTCACGCTGACAAGCATAAGTGTCTCATTCCCATTAGCAATTTTGTAGACATTCATTAGGATTTATTATATTATTGGTTTGGATTATTTGCTTAAATTTAAGTGAATATTATTGATAGATTAAATTATTTGGTTGGTTATTTAACCTTTTGGTTATGAGGTTTTGATAGACGGAAATAAATGGAGAGCCTATATGTAGTTATGTTGGTGTTTATGCTTAATTATAATAATTGTTTGGTTTCCTATACGTTTTCAATGTGATCCGAGACGGGGGTTACATAATTAGACTGTAATTTGTGGAGTTATATCACTTTTAAATCTTATTTAGGTTTTTTTATATATTTTTATCTCTCTTTCTCTTTCTATATATATATATATATATATATATATATATATATATATATATTTATTTATTTATTTATTTATCGTGTCCCACCGCACCCATGTCTCATATTTTTTAAAAATGTCATTTGCTGCGCCCATACCTGCATCTGTGTCCACACTTGAGTCTGTGCTTCACAGATGATAGTCTGTTTAGGCCCTTCATTGTATAGTTTTCTAACTTTAGGGACCTAAAAACTAATTTATGCACCATGTCTCATATTTTTTAAAAATGTCATTTGCTGCGCCCATACCTGCATCTGTGTCCACACTCGAATCTGTGCTTCACAGATGATAGTCTGTTTAGGCCCTTCATTGTATAGTTTTCTAACTTTAGGGACCTAACATAACTTTTTTTTAATTGCGTATTATGCTAAGCTTTTATGTGTAAACCTCAAGTTTAAGTGCATAAATTAGTTTTTTTAGTACTTCTTGGGTTGTTCCTAAGCTCAAATATGTTTTTTTGGAAAGCTATTAGTTTAATACTTAGTTACGAGTTTTTCCTAGCTTATTATGGGTTAAATGCACCATTAGTCATTGAATTTACATGGTTATTCTAAAATAGTCACTCAACTTCAATTTGTCTTAATAAAATCACTTAACTTTGAATTTTGTCTCAATTAGGTCACTATCACGATTTCAGTGATTAAAAAACATCAGAATGATGACATAAGTGATACGTCAATATGAAACAACTCATATTTCTAACTGAAATGATACATAATATCAACATATGCGCCACCTAGCTTATCACATGTCGATTATTTTCATGAAAAAAAAAATAAATTTTAGTTTTTTCAGAAAAATACCCGACATGTGGCTGTCACATTTTGTTTCGGTCAGAGATTTGAGTTAACTCATGTCTACGTGTCACCCATGTCATTATTTCGATGCATTTTAACCACTAAAATCGACGGAGTGACCTAGTTGAGACAAAACAAAGTTGAGTGATTTTATTGAGATAAATTGAAGTTGAGTGACCATTTTAAGACAACCATATAAGTTCAGTGACTAATAATGGATTTAACCCAGCTTATTATTGTTGAATTGAAATAATAATCTAAAGGCCTAAGCCCTTCCCAGCCCCTTAAACTTGTAACTTTTTTTCATTTAGCCACCTAAACTTAGAGTGTTCCCATTTAGCCACTTAAACTCAACAAATGAGACACCTTTAGTCCTTATAAGCCTACATGGCGCTTAAGTGTCACTTGTTGTCTTTCCAAACATTAGGAGGCGCATAGGATATTAAATTTCTATTCCTCTAGGCTGTATAACGGTAAAATTTCACCACTTAAAGTATCACGGAAACCCTCAAATCCGGGAAGATTGTTTTATGGATGTTCAAATTATGGGGTTAGTTGTTTAATAACTTAATTGGTTATGATGAATTAACAATTGCATTTGACGAATTACTATTTTTTAAAATTTTGATTTGGAAAAAGAGGCCAAAAGAGTTACAATTTTTGAGTTTAAATGGCTAAATGGGAAGACCTAAAGTTAAAGTGGCTAAATGAAAAAAAGTTACAAGTTTAAGGGGCTGAGAAGGGGTTAGGCCTAATCCAAACGGTTACAAATCTGTTTTGGTACAACTTATTGCAACCTACATTAGTACTTAAAAGCAACACATTAGACTTCATATAATATAAACACATTATGCGTTTTATCTACCATATCATCATGCTCAAGAGCAGACCCACACAATGGCTGGGAGGGGCTTGCTCTCTCTCTACCCAGCCTAAAAATGTCTTTTAGTACGATGGGTGAAAGATTTTGATCCCAACTTCCCCCTAGCCAGCAGCAACTCCTTTTAAAATTTTGATCTCCATGTAACTTTATTCTACGCTCGTTCGTAATCTTGATGAACCAAGTTGACCAAATTTGTTGCTATGATCTTAGATTTCCTTATTCCTATTGATACCCTCATTAAATTAAAGTTGGATTGAGTAATTAAAAGTTACAAGTCGCTTAGACTTGAGATCTCAAATTCACATCTTAGTGTGCACTTGGCGAGTCTCGGAATCATTGGTAAATTATACATATATCATATATGTTAAGACCAATATTTTAATAAAATAACATAAGTTGATTTTGTCTCAATAATATAACATATTTTTTATTATTATACGAGGATAAAGTATCAAAATTCTTAAAGTTTTTTTGGAGAATTGATGTACAAAATCGCATAATTTAATTTTCAGAGAATTTATGTACAAAATTGTATAATTTCAATCCCGAAGTTTATCAAATGGTGCAATTAAAAGTTTCAGTAATAGAAATTGACACATTTAACAACATAATTTCAGTCCCAACAAGGTAATGAGTTACGCAAAACACTTCCATGTGTTGATTGGAAAAAGGGATGGAATTGTGCATGTGGTTCTATGGTATTTAACTATTTATAGTGATCCAAGCCTGAAACAAATTCACATATTGTGTTGTTCATTTAGTGTATAATCTTGAAGAGGTGTTACCTAGTGCAAACCTTTCATGACTAGAGTTTTCTTACTATGAGAATAGAAATAAAATTGAACATTGAGCTTAAATTAATGCCATCATTTTGAACTGTTAATATAACCATGCTGACATTTTTCTAATTGCACATACAGTAAAACCTCTATATATGAATACTCTATATAGGAATAACCTCTATTTTGTTATAAAAAAAACTCGGTCCCAACTTGGGCCAGTTATAAATAGGAATAACCTCCCAAACGTTATTTGTTATACACTTTTCAAGTCCCACCTTTAGAAACTATGTATATATATATATTAAGAATTCAAACTAAATTATAAAATATTAAAAAAAACTATTGAAATTATCTATGAGTTGGAAACACAAATTACAACTTGAAATTATAAATATTTAATATTCTCATTGATGTTTACATTTTTCCCATACAACTCTTCCAATTATCTATATATTGAAAATCTAAACTCTAAACTGAAATTCTAAATATTTAATTTATTACATTAATTCCTATTGTTATACATTATATATAAACCATACATGTCTATGATAAAAATTTAAAATTTTATGTGTTGAGAAATTTTATTATACCAAACTCTATTTAGTAATAACCTCCCAATTGTTATACAAATAGCCCGATCCCAAGTGTATTCTTATATAAAGGTTTTACTGTAGCAATAATTAGCTCATACCTAGAATCGTGCAAGCCACAGTTCCCAAGTATAATATAAAGATTGAGATAATACATGTTTTCCAATTAATATATTGATACATATTTTATTCTATAGGTATAAAAAAATTGAAATGATACAAGTATTCCATTTAATATACTGATCCATGTTTTATTGTCAAAATCAAATTTGGTTACACAATAATTTCAATCGTCTAATAATATGCTTTCTAGGTTTTGCAACAAATCAAAACTAACTGCACCCAACCTCACCTCGTATTGATCTCTTGCTTTTGCTTTGAAATCTTTTATAGCCACTTCACCCTCTTCAGTTTTTGCTTTGTAAAAACGAGAGTGCATCCTTTTGCTAATATGTCTGTCATTGTGAAATTGTTACTGACAGACATATTAGCAAAAGGATGCACTCTCATGTTTATAAAGCAGAGATTGAAAAGTGTGAAGTGGTTATAAAAGATTTCAAAGCAAAAACAAGAGATCAATACAAGGTGAAGTGAGGTGCAGTTAGTTTTGGTTTTTTTACAAAACCTAGAAAGCATATCATTAGAGGATTTTTGCAAGAGATGACGGCAGTGGCGAAGACTATGGGTTTCTTTTGAGAAAGATAAGAGAGAAAGGGAGAAAATGAATTATAATTGATGAATTTTCACCAACTAACTCTTTGCATTTCTTAAGGTAGACAAGTGCCCTCTCTTTTAAGCCGACTATTCTGTAGATATATTAGCCACTGTTGAACAAGTAAAAGTCAATCCAATGAGATGACAGGTTGGTTCTCTATTTCTTCCAGAAGTTTATCCACACCACTAAGATCATCTCTTGCAGCACAATAAGTCATGCACATTCTATAACTGTAATTCTCAGGGGAAATATGAAATCTTGCTATTCATCCACTCAAAAACCTGCAAGCTCCCACAACGCAATTCCACAATACTAAAAAAAAGAAATGCAGAACAAAAACAAAATTTGTTGGAGATAAAAGAAGAACATACAAAATGAAAAAAAAAAGATGAAGCTTTTCTTAATTTTATTTCTTTTTAATTCATGCTTCTTCACTTTTTGCTTATACAAGATAAGCTATTTATAGTACATGAAAATATAACTATTACAAACCTAACAAATAAACTTAATGACTCTTAATCACTAATTAAGAATTTAACTTAACTTAACATCACATAACTTTTTATAAGTTATTCTAAAGTAACTTAAGTAACTCTAATAGTTACAAGTTAACTTAATTTTGCTAACAATCAAAATAAAGACTATTAATTATAAATTTATTATTTCAAAAAAATATCAATAGAATGAGATTTCATGCGGATATTTCAAGAAACCATATCATCTATGTATCAACAAGAATAACTAGATGAATATGGTAAAAGAATCCCATAGATAAATAGTTAACTTAATTTTGCTAACAATCAAAATAAAGACTATTTTTTTTTGGTAGAAACAGGAAAAGAAAGAACAAACAAAGAACAAACTAACCTGGGATCAGCCTAGGAAAGCTAACCCCAATCATATCCTCTAAAAGAAGAGAAGAAAGAAAGATAGGAGGATCAGAAAGGGTAGTAACACCTAACATCCCCTCATGACCAGTCGCCGCCAAGCGATCCGCAACCCGGTTCTGTTCTCTGAAGATGTGGCTGAACTCTAAGAACTGAAAGGAAGAGCCAAGCCTTTTAATAGCTTTGATAAGGTTTTGGCTATTAAGACAAATAACATGATTATCAGAAATCATATTGATGGCCTCCTTATTATCAGACTCCACAAATAGCCTCTTAACACCCAGACTTCTGGCAAGCTTGACACCAGAGAGAATACCCCAAAGCTCCACCGAAAAGGACGAGCCTAACCCCAGGTTTTGGGTGAACCCAGACATCCAGGCGCCCCCCGCATCTCTAATAACACCTCCGGCCGCGATCCTTCCATTGTTGAGGCAGGAGCCATCCGTATTCAACTTCACCACCCCATCCTTCGGCCTACTCCAACCAACGAGGTGAACCTCTTTATTCTGGGTAGACCTGGCAAGAGAATCCCCTTTGAAGCTCTCAGTAATAATAAAGAGCTTTTTCGAGAAGAACTCAGGTAAGTTCTGAATAAAAACAGTTTTATCACCAAAAATCTCCTCGTTCCTCCACTTCCAGATTTGGTGACAGATAATAGCAAAGAAAATGTCACCATGCTCCATGTTAGCCAGTAACTTCCCACTAACCCCATTAGAGAACCAGTCAAACTCAGAGTGGGCTAGGAAGGAAGGAAGAATGTGGTGTGGGAGAACTTTATTCCACACCTCTTTACTTTTAGAGCAGTCCTTAAGAGCATGGCACAAAGTTTCATCATGGCTTCTGCATCTACTGCAAGCTCCGGAATCCGCCAAATGCCGTCTGTGCCTATCAGAATTAGTAAGCAACCTGTCCCTAACTCCCAGCCACAGGAAGCTCCTAATACGGTAAGGGATTTTAATGGCCCAAATGGATTTCCAAGTATTCGAGAGAGGGTCGGATCTGTTGAGGGTAAAGGCTTCAAAGGCTGATTTGCGAGAATAAGTTCCATTGTTAGTCAGGGCCCAACAATGCCTATCTTTGTCTTCCTCTTGATTACTAATCTTAACTCCCCTGATTCTAAGGAGAGTATTCAGGCTAAAGAAGGTATCAAACTTTGACCAAATCCAGTCCCCATCAGAGTCCACCACATCGGCAATCCTCCAGTTGCGGATATTACTAGGCGGGGGGGGGGGGGGAGCTACAAACATCTACAAGCGGTTTATCTCCAATCCAAGTGTCATTCCAGAAGCTGATGGACTTGCCATTACCCAACTCCAGGCCAACCCCCGAGCAGAATTCAGCAAACACAGCGCTAAGCCTTTTCCAGAGGAAAGAATAATTGACAACTCTCTCCTTAGGGCCCCCAAATATTTTGTCTTTCCGATACTTACCACAGAGCAGACGAACCCAAAGAAAAGAGGGGCATTGCCACATTCTCCAGAGGAGCTTCATTAATAAAACTTTGTTGTTGTCCTTAGCTTGTCTAATGCCGAGACCCCCCATGCTTTTAGGCTGGTAGACCTCCTTCCAAGGGACCAAGTGAATCTTTTTTCCCTCTCCAGACCCTCCCCAAAGGAAACGCCGGTTAGTTTTGTCAAGCTCATTGAGAACCGGCTCAGGCAATTTACAGGCTTGCATGATATGATTGGGAGCCGCGCAATTGATAGACTGAATTAAAGTTAGACGGTCTGCCAGGGAAAGAGAATTAGCTTTCCAACTAGCACACAACCCATTAGTTTTATCCAGAGTCTCTTTAAAAGAGGCTTTGGAAACTCTGTCGCTGTGGAGGGGAACCCCAATATACTTACCCAAAGAGTGAGTAAGAGGAATGCCGGAAAGATCACTAAGCCTTTTACAAACGCTTTTATCCATGTTCTTAGAGCAAAGCATCCGAGACTTTTGGATATTAATCTTCTGGCCAGAAGCAGCGTAGAAGCAATTAAGGATATCCATAACCACACCAACTTGCTCCTCATTCCTTTCCACAAAGATCATCACATCGTCAGCAAAGAACAAATGGGAAATAGGAGGGAAAAACTTGTTAATGGACACAGGATGGAGAATCCCCTTGCTCACAGCCTCTTGAATTAGGTGAGACAGCCTCTCCATAGCAATAACAAAAAGGAAGGGGCTCATAGGATCCCCTTAACGGATACCCCTGGAGGGAGAGAACGCATCAGACATATCTCCATTGATCAAAACTTGGAAAACATGAGAAGAAATGCAATCCTCAATCAATCTCCTCCAGTTCTCCGGGATACCAGCTCTCTTTAAACTATCCAGAAGAAAACTCCAATTTAAGCGGTCATAAGCTTTCTCCAGATCTAGTTTGAGCGCCACGATCCCTTTCTTATCTTTCCTCATTTGCATGGAGTGAACCACCTCCTGGGCAATAACCACATTGTCCATCATTTGCCTGCCAGGAACAAAACTACCTTGAATTTGGCTAATAATCTCAGGAAGGATACGCCGGAGCCTATTAGCCACAATCTTAGTGATAGCTTTATATAACACATTGCACAGACTGATCGGCCTCATTTGTAAAAAGGAGGAAGGTTTTTCAACTTTAGGGATCAGAACCAGGAGGGTTTTATTCACCAGCCTAATATCGTTGGATCCGTCGAAAACACCTATAACAAAACTGTAAATGCCTTCCTTCACCGTATCCCAGTGTTTATGGTAAAAACTAGCAGGAATACCATCGATCCCCGGAGCCTTAGTAGCTCCAATACTGGTGAAGGCCAGGTCAATTTCTTTCTGGTCAATAGGATGAAAAGCTTCTTTAATAGCATCCTCCTCCAGCCTAGGAAAGGAGATCCCAGATTGGGCTTTATCCAGATCCACCTCTTCCTCTTTAAAGAGGTCTTTATAGAAATCAAGGGCAAGGCGACGAATATCTTCGTCCTCATAGACCCAATCACCATTGGAATCTTTAATATCATCGATCCGATTCCTCTGCCTCCTAATAATAGTAGAAAGGTGGAAAAACCTGGTATTCCGGTCACCGTCCTTAATCCAAGCCTTTCTAGATTTCTGGAACCAAAGAAGCTCTTCCTGTCTAAGCACAACTTCCAACTCGTTCTGGAGAGATCTAAGATGACAATTCAGACTGTGATCGAAAAGAATCTCCAAACAGCGTTGAATGCCATCAATTCTTCTTAACAGTTTATTTTTCCTCCTGATAATATGGCCAAAGATGTTTTTATTCCATCCCACCACATTCCTTCTGAACCCTTCAGCGGCAAGGAGAACATTAGAATGAGGTTGCCAATTATTTTTCACAAAAATTTTAAACTCAGGATGGGATTCCCAAGCAACAAGATACCTAAAAGGTCTATTCCCTTTACGCTTATGACAATTAACCAGCTTAAAGAGGATAGGACAATGGTCAGAATGCCGGAAAGGGAGATTCAGCACGTTCACCTCGGGAAATCTATATATCGCAGCAACATTTGTGTAAACTTTATCCAACCGAACAAAACGCTATTCCTTTTCCAAGTAAACTTGTGACCAGTGGCTCCCAGGTCCGACAGCCCGCATAAATCCATATCCTGCTTATGATTTAGGCACCGGTTCACATAATGATTACCCCCCCCCTTTCTGATCACTCATAAGGGCAATATCATTAAAGTCCCCAGCAACCAACCAAGCATCCACCATGCTTACACTCATAGAGTACAAGATCTCCCATAACATTTTTCGGTTAGTCAAAACAGGATCGGCATAAACAAAGGTGACAAAGAAAGGTTTATTACCAGGGTAACACACCTTACTATGAATGAATTGATTATCCATACTGATAATGTCAATATTAACACGACCTGGCTTCCAAAAAATCCAAATCCCCCCTGCCCGACCAGTAGCCTCCGATCTAACACAACTCCAATTCTTAAACTTTCTAACCACTTCATCTGTTTTGGAACCACTAACCTTGGTTTCCACAAGAGCAAAACAAGAAGGATTAAATTGCTTAATTAGATCATTAACATGGATGCGGGTCGCCTTGCTAGCCGCACCTCTAACATTCCAAACAAAAAAGTCCATCAGAAAGGAAGACTACTGACACAGGCCCACACCCTAGATCAGGTATTTATTCGGGGCTCCTGAGAGCCTAGAAGAAGTGCCAGAAGGCCCCCTTTTATCCCAAGAATCCAAATAACTATGGTTTTTTTTAGGGTTAGCCTTCGGTTTCTTCATATTCAACTTGTTGACTCCCATAGATTTTCTAATTGGGCTATCAACAATAGTTTTCGAATTACTCACCTCATTGTTCATCACTTTTCCTGTTGAGCCAAAGACCTGGGGGCTCCCTTTGACAACATATTTGGAGACAAAAAAGAGGATTAATAGATTCACCTAGGATGGAAGCTGGCTCGGCCGATTCAAGGCCTGACATGCTTAACTCCATATGCTCATTTGAAAGATCTGACTCTTGTCCCTCCTCAATAGTCAGGACTCCAAACCTTGACCCTGAACCGGAAGCAGAATCAATGCCAGCGCCACTCTTGATGACAGGGGGCTTGACCTTAATCTCAGGAGCAATTTGGAGAGAGGTCATCTCCTTACTGATATCTGGAGAGTGATTCCTAGCAGCAGTTGCCCGTGGCTTCCTTCTGACCGACCTTTTGGCAAGCATCCATGGGCCAAAATTCCTCCCTTCACCTTAACTCTCATCAGCTCTACCTATGTTAGGCTCCACCACTTCCTCAACCACCTTCCTTCTTTTAGGACATCCATCATAAGTATGGCCAAACATGTCACACTCATAGCAGATATTGTGAATACCTTCATATTCAATATGAAAAACCTTATTCTGAACGCAGAATTTAGACAGAAGAGGCTTAGCAAGATCAATGTCAATACAAACCCTGGCAAACTTGCCCCTCACTGCCCCAACGGTAGTTTTGTCTACATGGTGAACTTTCCCAACAAGGCCACCAATCTTATTCAGAAATCTTTCGTTATAGTATTCAATAGGAAGACTTAGGAATCTGACCCAAGTAAGGATCCTATTTACAAAGCAGTCATAAGGATTAAAATTTGGGACCCATGGCCTCAGCGCCAATACATGATTGGAAATAATATAAGGTCCACCATTAACAACTACATTAAAATCTTCTGTCCTTGTAAATTTAATGACATAATAGTCATTCTCAAAGTCCGTGATGGTAACCTTCCCTTTCTTCGCCCATTGTGCCTGGATCCTCTGTGCAAAGTAGTTAAAGCTAATCCTTTTTCCAAGCACAGTGACAATTAGGGATAATTTCCACTTCGATCTGAGGACTCGTTTATCTTCAGAGGAGAGATGGATCACAGGACACAACGGGTCCTCTTGCTCACCATCCTCCACATCAGAGTCGGAAAATGCTTCCTCAGACTCATCCTCGATAATGTCATCCTCCAACATGGGCTCCTCCTCGACCACCCCTTATACCTTATCTCTCCAGGAGGATTTTCCCATACCATTCTCAAAAGTGCAATTTTTAATCGTATCCACAGATTTCCAAGAACCTGGATTAGCATTAGGATATATAGGAATTTGACCCGCAGCCCCCTAGGCCAACGGTCCGCCCATCGGGACAGCATCCGCCTCAAAAACTACCCTAGAGCAAGGGGCCATTACCGAAATTCCTGTTTGGGCAGCGGCCATCGCTGCTGGCATAATTGCGGCCGGGCTACCCGTAACCGCACAGCCCTTTGGGCCACATCCCTGCAAGACGCGGGCTAAATCCCCCGCAGGATCCGCGTGCCCCTCGCAAGCCCCCGCGCCTGCGCCCCTAACCAGCCCTCCCTTGGCACCCATCGGCCCCCCGCACTCCTCATCCTTCCCATCCCCGCCAGATCCACCCTCCACCGATACATCCCACCACTCTTTTGCCTTCTCCGCCCTCCAATCTCCACCACCTACCGTGTCAGACCCCGGACCTGGCCCCTCACCACCCTTGCGGGCCCGCGCGGTAAGAACCCCAGCTCCAGATCTGGAAACCGGACTTCCTGCCGCAAACGCCAGCATCCCGCCCCCATCACAACCCAAATCCGCAGCCCACACAATCCTTTCCCTGGCCTGCACCGCCCCTTCACCCCCAACGCCATCCACAGACGCCGCCGGATCCGATCTCTCATCCCCCATAAGAGCCGATCTCCCTCTCTCCCTACTCCGATCCCTCAACCTCTCACCACTCCCACGCCTAACGCACGACAAGGAGGCCGAACCCCCATCTCCCTCCGTCAACTCCCCCTCCGGTCCTGGATCCGCAACCCTCGCCCTCCCAGCCGTCCGATCCCCTATCCCCTACACCGATCAGCCGCCATCTCCCCCCAACGCCCCTGTCGCCCTTGACTTCGCCGTTTTCTCTCTTTCTTTCGCCATAGGAATATAATTAATTTTAATCCTTGATCTTTATCAAAATAAAGACTATTAATTATAAATTTATTATTTCAAAAAAATTATCAATAGAATGAGATTTCATGCGGATATTTCAAGAAACGTATCATCCATGTATCAACAAGAATAACTAGATGAATATGGTAAAAGAATCCCATAGATGAAGAACTTTTTCAGCATGAATTAGAAGTTCTTTTGCATTCCATGTACATGTAATAGGGGTCATTTTCAATTTCCTGGTGATTTGCAAAACCTTAAAAGAACAAGAAAATCAATATCCATAAGCATCAAGTATATCTACTAATGATTTGCAAAACCTTAAAATAACAAGAAAATCAATATCCATAAGCATGAAATATATCTGCTAATAAGTCAGATCTTTGTTTAGTCCCTTTTTGGTTTGTAATTGGCTGATACAAATCTAATACTGCATAGAGAATCATTGGTTACCCATACAACACTTAATTTTCAAGCAAGATTATATATAACTGACAAAAGAGCCTGAACTAAATTTTCTTTTTTAATTTGGAACATAAAGACGCCATATTAGAGCATTTTTCCTGTATGCAATAAAAATCAGGAAAATCCTTTAATCAGAAGTAGAGCAAAGACTTAAGCATCTATGGCCAAAACTATTACTTAAGTTAACTAAAAGTCCCTGCTAAACGAGTGTCTGGGGAAGGGTCCCGCCACAAGGGTGTATTGGAGACAAGCCTTCACCAGCCAATTTTTTGTGGCAAGAGGCCGCTCCTAAGACTCGAATCCATAACCTCTCGATCACACGGCAACAACGTTTACCATCGCATCAAAGCTCACCCACCTTGAGAATATATGCTTCAAACAAAAATGTTCAAGTGTATGGAACCATAACTTAGGCCATTAACTTTCCTTTTTGTTTGAGGTATTTATTTAACAAAGATAAAGTAACAAAATAGGTTTATAGTTGTTTGGAAGTATCTATTTAGACTCCATATATAAAATAACAACAATATAGATTTAACGTTTTAAAAAATATTAATTTAAGTTTCGATAACTGAACGTGACACACCATTCATATTACTCGGTTAAGTTCTGATTTCTCTCTCCATGTACAATTGACAGACCGCTATCGAAGTATAAATTGGTATCTTTTTTAAAGGTTAAACCTATATTTGTACTATTTTGTACATGGAGCTTAAATGTGAGCTACATGGAGCTTAAATGTGAGCTGCTAAATACCGCCATGAAATTCCTTTTCACCGCCACTTTTGGACTTTTTTGCCCTTCTCATAATTTTGATCAAAAACTGAAAATTCTCTCTCCAAAATCATAAACCCGAACAACAATAACTGAAATTATGAAAATAATTGATGTATGACAATCCGAACCCCGAAAATAGATGATTACGAGTCAGAAACATTAAGATTTACATCTTTTTATCAAAGAACTCATGAAAATAATACATATTTTTCATGACGATTTTGAATTTTTCGTCTCAAAAAATAGGAGAATTTTTAATTTTTCGTCACAAAAAATTGAATGATTTAGTATTTTTCATCACTAAAAATTTTACGATTTTGCATATTTCAAAATTTAGCCTAAACGGATGCGGCATACCATTCCCACCATGGTGGGAACGGATGCGGCATCCGTTCCTGCCATGGTGGGAATGGTATGCCGCATCCATTCCCACCATGGCTGGAACGGATGCGGCATATCATTCCCACCATGACGGGAACAGATGCGGCATACCATTCCCACCATGGCGGGAACGGGTGCCGCATCCGTTTAGGCTAAATTTTGAATTTTCTCTCAAAAATTTTTTTTCCCAATTTTGACAAAAAAACTATGCTAAGGGCAAAATGGTCCAATGGGTGCGGTGATAAGGAATTTGGGTGCGGTATATAACAATACCCAGCTTAAATTACTTCCAAAAAAACATAAGCATATTTTGGTATCTTATCGGAAAACTTGTTTTTTTTTACCGTTAAGTAATGGATGGAATACTTGGCGGATAAGAAACTCAATTAATTAAGTGTATTAAAATTTTATATAATTAAAAAAGATAAGGTGCAAATATGTCTCTAACGTTTATAGTCATGAGAAATTTTATCTTTAACGTCTAAAATAGTGCAATTTTAACCCTAACATTGGCAGCAAATAGCAATTTTACCCCTAACATTGACAAATTGAGTCAATTTTATTACTATGAAACACATATATTTTGCTCTTTATTATGCATCAATTGGATATCAATTGGTTCTGTAAAAAATATATTTTATATTTTTGTGTGATTTAATAATAGAATTGGAGGTTGATATTTATAAATTTAGCGAAATATTTGAATTTTTTTTATCCAACTCGTACAAAAGACAAAAGACAGTATACTTTTTAACTTTAAAAAATCATATTTATTCATGTGTTTGTGATCTGTTACTAATCAATGATAAAAAATGGTAAAGGTAAAATTACACCATTTTAAACCTTAAAGGTCAAATTACTCCTAAATATAAACGTTACAGGTACTTTTACACCTTATCACATTGAACAAAAAGCAATTTGTAATTATGACATATCATTCTTTTATTAATTAGATAATGAAATTACATTAATATATTAGTTCGCTTTACAAATGGAGTAAATGTGTCTAAAAGATTATAAAAGTTTAATTTGGGTAGTTAATAGAGAAAACATAAACCCGAGCTTAATATGGTTAAATAAACCCGAGCTTAATATGGTTAAATGTACCATGGATAATTGAATTTTATTATTGTCTCAAAATGGTCGCTCAACTTTAATTTTTTTCATTAAAATCATTCAATTTTGAATCTTCTCTCAAATTATTCTGGCAACTTCAAGAGCTAAAGGACAACAGAAATATTGTGACTTCCACGTCAGTACTAATCAAGTTTCACTGTTGATCGAAATGACAGGCGGCTAATACTTAGCTGACCAAAATGACACGTGGCTTTCACCTAACTGACACATGTCGCTTCAATCAGCGATGAAAGTTGATTATTATTGATGTGACAGTCACGTCACTTTTACAGTGTGTTTTTGCTTTTGAAGTCACCAGTGACTTTATTGAGATAAAATTCAAAATTTATTAATTTTATTTAGATAAATTGAAGAAGAGTGACCATTTTAAAACAACTATAAAAATTTAGTGACCAATTGTGTATTTAACTCGAGCTTAACAGGTAGTTGTTGAGCCATGTGCATTTCTTATCTATATTCATCATGTATGGACTTGGATGACCTACTTTGATCTTTTGGTTTTGATCTAATATATTACCAACTCTCTGAATTTGTCCAAAATAGTAGATTGGCTCTCTGAACTTTACAAGTGTTTCACCAACTCCTTAAACATACTTATTTCGTATCACCAGCTCCCTAAACTTGTCCATAAAAGTAGATTAGTTCCCTAAACTTTACAAGTGTCTCACCAACTCCTTAAACTTGCTTATTCTGTAACAACTAAATACACAAACTTATTAAACCTAAATTCTAAAAACACGTCTTCATCTATTCGAGAGATGATTTTTTCGCTTCTCATACCTTTCAACCTATTATAAGAGTTAGTGTTGCAGGTTTGAGGTGAGGATCGAGAGTTAGTATTAAGGTTTTTATATTTAATTGTTACAGAATAAACAAGTTTGGGGAATTGGTGAGACACTTGCAAAGTTTAGGGAGCTAATCTACTTTTATGGACAAGTTTAGGGAGCTGGTGATACGAAATAAGCAAGTTTAGGGAGCTGGTGAGACACTTGCAAAGTTTTTAGAGAGCTAATCTACTATTTTGGGCTAGTTAAAGGAGCTGGTGATCTATTAGGCCTTTGGGTTATATCATTTGATAAGTAAGGATGACAACAGGTAGGGTACCCGCAAGTAATGTTAATCCTATTTACTTACTCGGTTATTCTTTAATTACTTATACGCGTTTCATTATCCTAATAGGTATACTTTTTAAAGTCCATACTCGTCCCATTTAAATCACGGGTACCCGCGGATATCTTTATTCGTTAAAAAACAACGCATAAAATAAATAAATTATAAATCCAACAAAACATAAATTTAATAAACCATTTATAAATTTAACAAACATTTAAATTCAATATGCTTAATCGCTCAAATTATCAAGAAACTATAACACATTAAAAATAATCATAAGAAGTCCATTCTGATACAATGATAATATTCACGTTTTCTCTCATTTGATGTCTACATTCATCAACCTTCAAAAACATAAAATTTATGTGTTCAAATACATGTCGGGTATCGGGTACCCTAGAGGTAATCCCATACCCGCACTGTACCCGCCACAAGTAATTTTTTGGATCCCATATCTTTTTATACAAGGTTCGAGTACTCCCATTAAGATCAAGTAATGTCGGGTTGACGTGAACTCATAATCGTTACCTTACCATTCCTATTGAGTGACTAACTAATGCACTATACTTAAATGCAATTTTTTTCTTTTTTTCTCTATTTGCTTGTTTCATATTCATATGGTTTTTAATGTCAAATTTCTGTAACACCTTAACTATTTAATAACTTAAGCACATTATAGGGCGTTGTTATTTACCGTCCCCATTTTACTTATTACCGTCCCATATTTGACAATTTTTCCCTTTTCATTTTATTTTGATCAAAAATTGAAAATTCTTTATCTCTCCCGAGTAAAACCGAAATTCTAAAAAAAATGGACCCGAGAACTCCGGAAATGAACGATTTCGAAGACGAGCTAAAAAATGGACCCGAGAATTCCGGAAATGGACGATTTAATTTTTTTATACTCGTATTTGGCTTGGGCGGGAGATTCATCCGCCTAATAGGCGGATGACAAGTTTCGTCTCCAAATCCAGAGACAGAACTCGTGTTTTCAATAAAAATTTTAAAAAAACGTAATTTTCCAGTAAATTTGCCGTAATTTCCCGTCATGATTCTCGTGTAGGGGTTTGTGATTTTTGGAGAGATTAGAGAGAATGAGAAATTTTGATTCAAAAAATGAAAAGGGTAAAAACGTTAAAAGGGACGGTGATAAGTAAAAGGACAACGATTAATAGCAATCCACTACTAAATAAGGAGGTATTTCAATTTGTGCAAATCAAAGCAAAACATTTTTTTTGACCTATTTCTTCACGTTTTATGATATTGACATTTGCAATTAAAGAGGTGAAATCTTGCTTTACTTATTTGTATTATGCCATTCATGTGGAGTTAAATGTTGACTGAATTTTGATGTTATTTTATGATGGTTACTTTGTCTCAATAAAATTATTTAATTTTGAATTTTGTCTCAATTAAATCACTTTAGCGATTTCAAGAATAAAAAGACACTGAAAAAGTGATGTGGCTACCATATCATTGCGAAATTATTAAAAACACATGATTCTCCATGTCAAACGATGGACCTTACATACATATTTTGACATGTGTAATACGGACCCACACATATTATAAGAGGCCCTACTATTTTATTTATTCAGTGGGATCACAATACACGTGTCCAAATGTGAATTGAGGGTCCTCCAAGTGACATGGAAGACCGGATGCTTAATATAAGAACTATCATATACATCATTAGTAGTCAAGTTTCACCGCTGAACGAAACAACACATAGTTGTCACGTGGATGACATGTGGCTGTCACCTAACTGACCGAAACGACAAATGGCAACTAAGTAGCAGCCACATGTCGTTTCGTTCAGCTATATAGTAGTCGTTTGTCATTTCGATCACTACTGAGAGTTGACTACTACTGACATAGCAACCACGTCACTTTTTCGGAGTCTATTTACTTTTAAAGTCGCTGAAATGACTTAATTGAGAGAAAATTTAAGGTTGAATGATTTTATTGAGACAAATTAAAGTTGAGTAACCATTTTGAGATAACCATGAAAATTCAATGAAGAACAATGCTTTTAACCTCATTCATGCGGGTATGTATTTGAAAGTCTTCATTTCGTCTGTATTTAAAATTATATTTTTACGGTTCGAATTAAGGATTTTACAGTTCCCCTATAGTCACGTTATAAAGTCGTTATTCATTTCGTCAGTATTTGAAATTATATTTTTTTACAATTTGAATTAAGGGTTTTACAGTTTCCATATAGTCACGTTACACATAAAAAAAACTCCTTTCAAATTCATCGAACATATGTGAAATTAGTAACACTTTTAAACATGAGACAAAAAGCGTTTGGTAAAAATTCGAAACAGATGCTTTTTACAGAAAAATCAACTAATATCTGCTATTTATCAGTAACAGCAAATAGCTAACAGTAGCAGCAAACAGAAGCAGGTGAAACAAACTGACCCTAAATCTATATAATGCTTGGGAAAGCATATTTGCAAAAATTGTTTTAAAGTGATAAAGCAAGACACAAGTAAAGCTAATCCTAAAGAAAATAAGGCAAAAAAAACATAATCAAGCTATTCAACTTTACCGGTTAAGAAATGAAGTTTAGTGGTCACAATGTTAAAATGAGTAAAGTTCAGTAGTCATGGGTGTAATTTATCCGAACTTTACATGTTTTAATGATCAAGTGTCTGATCAATTATTTTTCAACATTGAGTTTTTGATCATTGATTTCGTTATGGATTCGGCCCTTATTGAACTTTTTTGTGGAGTTTGGATGGCACGTCCTGTAAGGGCGATTCGACATATTGTTGTGGACAAATAAAAATACGAGTTTCTCGACTAAACAATATAGAAAGTAAAAAGTGAAAAGAAATTATAGAAATCAATTTTCAGTAGGTTCTTCCAAACTCAGTCTTCTCCTCTCACATTTCGTGATTTGCAGCATCAGAATCGTCAAATCGATCTTCTCCCTTAATACCAAAATCCATTTCCAGGAGGTTCTTCCAAGCTCGATTTCCAGCTTGGAAGAACCTACTAGAAATCAATTTCTATCCATAACGAAATCAACGATCAATAGCTCAATATGGAAAAATAATTAATCATGGATTTAATCCTTAAAACATGTAAATTTCAGCGGCTTAATTGGCCTTATTCAATAGATGGTACTGTCTATAGTATATAGATTAAATGTATATATTGATAGTTTAACCATAAAATGGCTTAATACATTAAACCTCTCTGTTCAAAAAGTTTGATTGACCTCCTGAATTTACATATTGTCTCGTTGGTCACCTGAATTTGTTTAAAGTGACTTATTTGCCCCTTAACTTTGTTATAATGATCCATTTGGCATTGAACTTGTTTAAAATGATATATAAGCAATTTGTCTAAATTTGTAAAAAAAATCAAAACTTAAAAAATAAAGGGTAAAGTACAAAAAAAAACCATGTGGTTTCCGACTTTTGCAAACAAGGTCCCGTGTTTTAAAAGCGTACAAACGAGGGTCTGTGGTACCAGCCGTTAACAAAGAAGGTATTTTTTTAGTGTTTGTTGAAATGTCTAAATGAGATAATTATGTAGCTTTTTTCATTGGTGGCATTTTCCTCTTTTCACAGCAAATACGTTCACAAGGCCAAAATTTTACTTGACAAATTTAGTTCAGTGCATATAAAATTGAGAAAGAACTTTCCCAAGCATTAGCAATCCAACAAAGCCTACCAACTCAATACTTACAACCATTATAAATACTTAAAGACATATCACAATGAACTGCAATCCTGGAAATTTTGAACCAGAGGCTGTATGGACCAAAAAAGAAGAGGAAGAGCGAATTTGGGGGATGAAATTTCTCAAGCCTTTTATACCACAATTGGGTTGCGAAAGGACGAAATTGCCTTTGGTGCAATTTTCAGTCAAAGTGCCAGGTCAGCCCAACTTAACGGCATCCATAAAAAATCTCTTCTTTGTTAACGGCTGGTACCACAGACCCCGTTTGTACGCTTTTAAAACACGGGACTTTGTTTGCAAAAGTCGGAAACCACAAGGTTTTTTTTTTTGTACTTTACCCAAAAATAAAAGCATAATTCGTGATTCTAAGTCTTTAAAACAAATTAACTTTCTATTTTGTACATCTTTACAAGATTTTTATAGATTTAGGGGCATAATCATGACATTTTAAGTAAGCTTAGGGGGCTAATATGACAACATGTAAGTTTAGAGGTCAATCAAGCTTTTTGAACAAGTTCAGAGAGCAGTCAGCCCCATAAAACCCTTGAAATTTAAATCCACAACTAATAGTTGTATTATCTAATTATTAATATTTTTTAAGCCCCGTGGGTACCCTTATCCATTATAATCAATAAACAAACAAAAAATATTACAAATTTAACGAAGTATGAATATAGACGTTAGGGGTAAATTGCTCCTAACCCAAAACGTTAGGTGTATTTTTGCACCTTAACCCATTTACTTTTAAAGTCGCTGAAATGATTAATTGAGAGAAAATTTAAGGTTGAATGATTTTATTGAGACAAATTAAAGTTGAGTAACTATTTTGAGATAACCATAAAAATTCAATGAAGAACAGTGCTTTTAACCTCATTCATGCGGGTATGTATTTGAAAGTCGTTATTCATTTCGTCTATATTTGAAATTATATTTTTATGGTTTGAATTAAGGATTTCACATTTCCCCTATAGTCATGTTATAAAGTCGTTATTCATTATTCTATATTTGAAATTATATTTTTTACAATTTGAATTAAGGGTTTTACAGTTTCCCAATAGTCACATTACACATATAAAAAAAACTCCTTTCAAATTCATCGAACATATGTGAAATTAGTAACACTCTATTAACTGAATTTTGTAACAAAAAATAAAAGATTGAAATTTAATGTATCTAATAAAAGATCGAGAATTTAATGAACCAAAAATTAAAAAAATTAAAGACCTCATAATGTTTTTTTTCTCTAGATAAAATGAGATAACACAATTAACTATAATATCTGAGGTGCATGTTAATTACAGAGTGTCCGTTTATTTTCAATTTTCGAAACTTTTTTTTTTTTTTGCCTTTTAAGTCTAAACATGAGACAAAAAACGTTTGGTAAAAATTCGAAACAGATGCTTTTTACAGAAAAATCAACTAATATGTGCTATTTATTAGTTACAGTAAATAGCTAACAGTAGCAGCAAACAGGAGTAGGTGAAACAAACTGACCCTAAATCTATATAATGCTTCGGAAAACGTATTTGCAAAAATTGTTTTAAAGTGATAAAGCAAGACATAATCAAGCAACTTTATCAGTTAAGAAATGAAGTTTAGTGGTCACAATGTTAAAATGGGTAAAGTTCAGTAGCCATGGGTGTAATTTACCCGAACTTTACATGTTTTAATGATCAAGTTCCAGATCAATTATTTTTCAACATTGAGCTTTTGATCATTGATTTCGTTGTGGATTCGACCCTTATTGAACTTTTTTTGTCAAGTTTGGATGGCACGTCCTTTTAGGGCGATTCGACATATTGATGTGGACAAATAAAAATACGAGTTTCTCGACTAAACGAGATAGAACGTAAAAAGTAAAAAGAAATTTATAGAAATCAATTTTCAGTAGGTTCTTCCAAGCTCAGTCTTCTCCTCTCACATTTCGCGATTTGCAGCATCAGAATCGTCAAATCGATCTTCTCCCTTAATACCAAAATACATTTTCAGGAGGTTCTTTCAAACTCGATTTCTAGCTTGGAAGAACCTACTAGAAAACAATTTCTATCCGTAACGAATTCAACGATCAATAGCTCAATATGGAAAAATAATTAATCATGGATTTAATTCTTAAAACATGTAAATTTCAGCGGCTTAATTGGCCCTATTCAATAGATGGTACTGTCTATAGTATATAGATTAAATGTATATATTGATAGTTACACCATAAAATGGCTTAATACATTAAAAGCTCTCTGTTCAAAAAGTTCTATCGGCCTCCTGAATTCACATATTATCTCGTTGGCCACCTGAATTTGTTTAAAGTGACTTATTTGCCCCCTTAACTTACTTATAATGATCCATTTGCCACTGAACTTGTTTAAAATGATATATACTGCAATTTGTCTAAATTTGTAAAAAAATCAAAAGTTAAAAGATTTTTATAAATTTAGGGATATAATCATGACATTTTAAGTAAGTTTAGGGGGCTAATATATGACAACATATAAATTCAGAGGTCAATCAATCTTTTTGAACAAGTTCAGAAAGCAATCAGCCCCATAAAACCCTTGAAATTTAAATCCACAACTAATAAACATTTTTTAAGCACCTGTGGGTACCCTTATCCGTTAGAATCAATAAACAAATAAAAAATATTACAAATTTAATGAAGTATAAATTTAATAAATCATCCCTCTAACAATTAAACAAATTAAATATTAATCAACAAGAATAAATACTTACTGGTATCACTAAATGGTTGAAAAACAAAAGTTACACTACTAGAAAAATCAGAAATACTCACGGAAATCTGTGACGGGACCATTTCCGTCACTAATATCTGACGGAAAATCCGTCACAAAAAAATTCCGTCAGACTCGCTGACGGAACAGACAGACGAAATAAGGGTTCCGTCAGAATATCATGGCGGGAAAACTCCAGGCTCAATGCTGACGGGTTATTCTGACGGTTATAAATTCCGTCTGAATTTTCTGACGTTATACCTGACGGAATTAGTCTGTCAAATGTATAGACAGAATTTCTGACGGAATTCCGTCAGAAATATTTTGAGATTGTTGCTTAGCATTTATACATTTTCGAAGTAATAATACTATTATTTTTAACTTAATATTTATTTTGTTTACAAATACATTTATGAAAAGGAAGCTATCTATACCTCAATTGTTTTTTTATTCGTAGTGCTTAATAAAAAAAATTATCAATAAAATATTGCTTTTTTATTAATTTCTAAATTTCAAATTTTATTTGTATTAAATTATATTTATGAGATAAATATTTTTTTATTTTGGTAACATTTTATTCTTAAGTAAAAAGGAAAGACAAAAAAGTAGGGATAAAGCACGAAAAATACCTATAACGTTTGCAATCAAGAGCAATTTTACTCTAACGTTAAAATAATCCAATTTTATTGGGATCCAAATCTCACATCTTACATCTCAAAAAAATATATTTTTTAATATATAAAAGAGCTCTGGCAGGTAACGAGTAACTGTGCCCTGGGGGTATGCCTATATCCGTCATATTACCCTAGTAACGGGTAATGCTTTTGATCTCATACCCATCTCATACATTTTTATTCAGGATACGAGTAATCCCATTAAAATTGGATAGTGTCGGCTTACTCTCCCTAATAGCGAAGGAAAAGGGCAGGGCCAAAATTCAAACTAGACCAGACTATTACTTACGGATATAATACTCGTTATTATCCCTAATTTGGAGCACAAATTATTCAAATATTTATAGCAAGTTACAAATTTGATTTAATACTAATAAATACAGGAATTACGCAATTTGATTTAATACTAACAAAGTCGATCTTTTAATTTGCTCCAAATCGCTCCATTTTGAAATAAATACTCACGATGATAATTTCTAAAAACATGATTGAGTTTGTAAACTGCAAAAAAAAAAAAAAATACAGATTCTTATTTATAAACTTTTAAACCATGTAAATTATGCATAAAATTTATTTTTATATTTTTTTATTTATGCTTTATCTGTAACAAAAAAAAGAAACTATGTTTTATCCATGTGATTTATAGGAGAAAATACAATATATATGGTTTAATATATCAAAAGTCCGTTGAACTTGTCATAAAGGTTAATTGGCCCCTAAATTTATATGATATTTCATTAGTTTCCTCAATTTGCTTAAAATAACTTACTAGCCACCTAAGTTTGTTTAAAGTAATATATTGCCCCTTTGAACTTGCTTACTGTAATCCATTTGCCCCTTGAATTTGTTTAAAGTGATATATATTGCAATTTGTCTAAATTTATTAAAAAAAATCAAAACTAAAAAAATAAAGGTCTAATTCGCGATTTTAAGTCTGTAAAACAAATTAACTTTCTAGTTTGTACATATTTATCGCGTTTTTATAGATTTAGGAACTTAATCATGACATTTTAAGCTGATTTAGGGGGTTAATGAGACACCATGTAAGTTCAGAAGGTCAATCAAGCTTTTTAAACAAGTTTAGGAGACAGCGGATGTATTAAGCCTATATGTAGCAAAATATTAGGATTTCATCAACCTTACAATTCCAGATAAAATTTGATATCTTATTTATTATCCTTTATAAATAATTGGTAGCTAGCTAGCCTCAGAGTAGCGACGAACAATCATAAATTCATAGGTGATTACTAGGGTGTTTGTTTCAGCTTTTCAGATAAGCGTTAATCGTTTCACTCCAAACCGCATAAAATATATCGTTTGGTTAGATTTATATAATTGCATCGTTTAACATTTTCTCTAAAAACTGCAGTGTTTTGAAGCTTTTCACAAAAGGCTCTCTTTTTTAGAGTTTTTCATAAACAGATGTTTGTACTTATTTGTTATTGAAAAAATTATATTTCTTATTTCCACAAAATGTTTCTTCTTTAACATTATTTCTATTTCTATAACATAATTACCGAAAGAACAAGATTTTATTGCGTTCAATATTTTTTTTATTTTTTTAATTTAGATTATTTTTATTAATTTGTGTAATACATTTTTTATTTTATAATTTATTTGTTGATTAATTTAAAACATGTATTTTAAATACTAACAGAGTTCAATATTTTTAACAAACACTAATAATTAAACAACAAATAACTTACTGTATTCGCAAACAACTAACAGTAACAGCAACAACTATTAGCTAACAGATGAACCAAACAGGCTCTACAATACACATCCATGATTAAATGAGTGTCCTTTATTCGGATACTTGATAGAAATTAAAGTTGCATCAATCTTTAAAGTGCTGCCAGTAGAGGTTCCTGGAGAAGATCTTCGGCTCCGATAGATTTGTTGTGATTTTCAAACATTTGGGGTCCATTATAGTGCAACAATCCCATATCAGGTCTAACTTGTGCAACCGTGGACACAATCCTAGGTGTAAAATCTTCATTTTGCAATTGAACGGGAGTTCTAAATCTTCCATCTGGTCCGGCGAGCTGAACTTGTTCCGATACCGCATCCCACGAATTCTGATAGCTAATAACCACAACTCTTGGTCTAAACGCATTATTAACATTAGCTTCAATCCCTCTCTGGAGAACTCTGAATCTCGCAGTCTCTGAAACAACTTGTATAAGAACTAAAACACTTTCACGAATATTGGTGGTCACAACACCATTAAATAGTCGGAGATGATTGATTGCAGTCCTAATCGGAGTTGAAATTCCTAATAGAATTCTCGTTCTATCTCCTAAATTCGTATAATGAGTATCAAGTCCTTGCACTCTCACTTTCGTTGTTCCGTCAAAAAGTCCACTATTTGGAGCTTCAATATTCGCCGGAGAATCTCTGAAGAAGTAAGAGTGAGTAACATTGGCTCGGTAGCCAATAAAATAAGCATTCTCCATATTTAATGCCATTGTGATTGTTTCACTGGAATTTGCGCCAGTCAACTGAACCAAAAGATACCGATTCTGGTTTGTAATGGTGGAGGGTCTCCGAGTTACTAGAATATCGTGGCTTGTAATTCCACTTGATAATTCTCGTCGGAGAGAGGTAATGAATAATTGGTAACTACAGACACTGGAAGCGTTCGTCGTGTACCGAATAGTCGTGAAACTAGAAGCCATTGCAATACTGAAACATAACCATGTTGTAAACACAATCCAAGTTTTCATCTTTTCAACTCAGTGGTTCTCAAATTTTCTTCTCCTGTGAAAATTTATAACAACAGAAAATTAGTAACAAATTTAAATTAACCCTTATTCCTAATATTAAACTTCTATTTATTTATTTTCTAAAAAAATCCACATAAATAAACTCAACGTTGAATATAATATTGGTTTAATTTAAAATAAAACCTTATGATTTGACTTTTTTGGATCGGTACTTTAGTAAATTTTTATTTTTCTAATTGATAACGACTTTAAAATTAAAGTTTTTAAGAATTAAAATTGTTTAGTATTAGATTTACTATGAAATCACATTTTTTATTTTTCAAAATCATCATTTTTAGAATTTTCAAACATAAAAAAGCAACACTTAAATGATTCCAAACCTAAAATGTTGAAGAATTAAAATTGCTTAAAATATTATTTAATTCTTAAAAAATTCTCATTTTGAAATCATTATGAGGCAAATTTAGAAAAATAAAAATTTTACCAACCATAAATACTAACCTGTAAATAATATGAAACTACAGAGTTTTATTTGAAATCAAGTAATACTATTAATTAATAATTAAGTAAGTATATCTCTATAACAGAGATCGAATCTTATGGGTTCAAAACTCAACCCTTTAATATTTTATTAAACAAAAAATATAATACTATTAGCTCAAAAAAAATATAATACTATTAATTTCTTTCAAAGCAATTGAATATATATATATATATATATATATTTATATATATATAATGGTAGGCAAAAAAAACAAAAAGACAAGTTTAATTAATTTCAAAAAAGAACCTCCGTGATTTCACGTTTTTACAGATCAGTATCTATAATTTTTTTTGTTACAAAATAAACCATGTGGTTGGCATCCATTAGCCATTTTGAGTTGACTTTGAAATTTGACCGATAATACCTCAAAATGAAATTTTTGAAGAATTAAAGTTGTTTAGTATCATATTTATTACAAAACCATATTTTTTATTTTTCAAAATCATCATTTTTGGAATTTTCACACTCTAAATATTAACTTTCTCTCTCGTAAAAAAACAAGATCTATATGATATCAAACCTAAAAAGTTGAAGAATTAAAGTTGTTTAAAATATAATTTAATTTAAAAAAAAATCATTTTGAGGTCGTTATCTGCCAACTTTGGTAAAGTCAATCCAAACTAGCTAACGATTCTAACTACATAGTTTGTTTTGTAACAAAAATACCATAAATACCGACCTGCAAAAACGTGAAACCACATAAAATTTTATTTAAAATTAACCCTAAACGTAACCAAATATTATAGAATTTTTTAATCAATAAATATTAAATGAAAATAAACCTTAAAATATGAAAGAAAGAAGAGAGAGATTTTGATGTACTTACAGAATTAGGAAGTGAGGAAAGAGATGATTTTTAGAGTTCGATATCTATTCCTTTTATAGAGGAAAATAATGCTACCTACTTTGTCTCATATTCATTTCTTAATTGTTTAAGGATAAGGATAAACACTAAATTTAAGGGTTACAAATTTAAGAGTTTATAAAATCTCCTTTCAAATTCATCGAACGTAAGTGGAATTAGTAACACTCTATTAAATGAATTTTGTAACAAAAAATAAAAGATTGAAATTTAGGGAGTGTCCGTTTGTTTTTAATTTTTGGACCTGTTTTTTTTTGTCTTTTAAGTCAAACATGAGACAAAAAAATGTTTGGTAAAAATTCGAAACAGATGCTTTTTACAGAAAAATCAATTAATATCTGCTATTTATCAGTAAAAGCAAATAGCTAACAGTAGCAGCAAACAGCAAACATGAGCATGTGAAACAAACAGACCCTAAATCTATATAATGCTTGGGAAAGCGTATTTGCAAAAATTGTTTTAAAGTGATAAAGCAAGACACAAGTAAAGATAATCCCAAAGAAAATAAGGCCAAAAAAAAACATAATCAAGCTATTCAACTTTACTGTTAAAAAATGAAGTTTAGTGGTCACAATATTAAAATGGATAAAGTTTAGTAGCAATGGGTGTAATTTATCCGAACTTTACATGTTTTAATGATCAAGTTTCTGACCAATTATTTTTCAATATTGAGCTTTTGATCATTGATTTTGTTATGGATTCGGCCCTTATTGAACTTTATTGTCGAGTTTGGATGGCACGTCCTGTAAGGGCGATTCGACATATTGATGTCGACAAATAAAAATACGAGTTTCTCGACTAAACAAGATAGAAAGTAAAAAGTAAAAGAAATTATAGAAATCAATTTTCAGTAGGTTCTTCCAAGATCAGTCTTCTCCTCTCCCATTTCGCGATTTGCAGCATCAGAATCGTCAAATCGATCTTCTCCCTTAATACCAAAATCCATTTCCAGGAGGTTCTTCCAAGCTCGATTTCCAACTTGAAAGAACCTACTAGAAATCAATTTCTATCCATAACGAAATCAACGATTAATAGCTCAATATGGAAAAATAATTAATCATGGATTTAATCCATAAAACATGTAAATTACAGCGGCTTAATTGGCCCTATTCAATAGATGGTAATGTCTATAGTATATAGATTAAATGTATATATTGATAGTTACACCATAAAATGGCTTAATACATTAAAAGCTCTCTGTTCAAAAAGTTTGACCGGCCTCCTGAATTTACACCATAAAATGGCTTAATTAGCCACCTGAATTTGTTTAAAGTGACTTATTTGCCTCCTTAACTTGCTTATAATGATCCATTTGCCATTTAACTTATTTAAAGTGATATATACTGCAATTTGTCTAAATTTGTAAAAAAAAAAAATCAAAACTTAAAAAATATGACATTTTGTACATTTTTGTGATTCGAAGTCTTTAAAATAAATTAACCTTCTATTTTGTACATTTTACAAGATTTTTATAGATTTAGGGACATAATCATGACATTTTAAGTAAGCTTATGGGACTAATATGACAACCTGTAAGTTCAGAGGTCAATCAAGTTTTTTTAACAAGTTCAGAAAATTGTCAGAAAGCTTTCTTCTCTGCTGAAAGAGGCGAGGTCTCGATCATTTACAAGTCAGCCCCATAAAACCCTTGATATTTAAATCCACAACTAATAGTTGTATTATCTAATTATTAACATTTTTAAGCCCCGTAGGTACCCTTATCCGTTAGAAACAATACACAAATAAAAAATATTATAAATTTAATAAATCATCCATCTAACAATTAAACAAATTAAACAAATTGAATATTAATCAATACGAATAAACTAACTTACTGGTATCACTAAATGGTTCAAAAACAAAAGGTATGGGTCCAAATCTCACATCTTACATCTAAAAAAAATATTTTTTAATATATAGGAGAGTTCTGACGGGTAACGAGTAACTGTACTCTGGGGGTATTTCCATACCGGTCCTATTACCCTAACGGGTAATGCTTTTGATCCCATACACATCTCATACCTTTTTATTCAGGATACGGGTAGTCCAATTAAAATTGGATAGTGCCGGTTTACTCTCCCTAATAGCGAAGGAAAAGGGCTGGCCAGAATTCAAACCAAACCAGACTCTTACTCACGGATATAGTATTCGTTATCATTCCTAGTTTGGACCACAAATTATTCAAATATTTATAGCAAATTTGATTTAATATTAATAAATACAGGAATTATGCAATTTGGTAATAATGGCCCCTTTGCCATTATCCAAATAGTTTATTCTCTTATTGTAGATTTTACAAAAATAAACTTTAAGAATTGGTAGATTTACAAAACAGTCAATGTGGTTTGAAAGTTTGTAAATAGAAGTTCGTATTTTATAACTTTTATAGTTAAAAGATATGTGAGTCATTTTTTCAACTAAATAATACTTGTGGTTTAGTTAATATGTAAAGTTAGACCTTGAGTTTTGGATAATTTGCAAAGTCGATCTTTTAATTTGCTCCAAATTGCTCCATTTTGAAATAAATACTCACGATAATAATTTCTAAAGAAATGATTGAGTTTGTAAGCTGCAAAAAAATACAGACTCTTATTTGTAAACTTTTAAACCATGTAAATTATCTTTACAAATCGGTCAAACCATAAAATTTATTTTTATATTTTTTTTATTTATGCTTTATCCGTAACAAAAAAAAATAAATAAAGAAACTATGTTTTATCCATGTGATTTATAGGAGAAAATACAATATATATGGTTTAATATATCAAAAGTCCGTTGAACTTGTCAAAAAGGTTAATTGGCTCCTGAATTTATATGATATTTCATTAGTTTCCTCAATTTGTTTAAAATAACCTACTAGCCACCTAAGTTTGTTTAAAGTAACTTATTGCCCTTTGAACTTGCTTACTGTAATTCATTTGCCCCTTGAATTTGTTTAAAGTGATATATATTGCAATTTGTCTAAATTTATTAAAAAAAAATCAAAACTTAAAAAATAAAGATCTAATTCGCGATTTTAAGTATGTAAAACAAATTAACTTTCTAGTTTGTACATATTTATCGCGTTTTTATAGATTTAGGAACTTAATCATGACATTTTAAGCAGATTTCGGGGGCTAATGAGACACCATGTAAGTTCAGAAGGTCAATCAAGTTTTTTAAACAAGTTTAGGAGACAACGGATGTATTAAGCCTATATATAGCAAAATATTAGGATTTCATCAACCTTACAATTCCAGATAAAATTTGATATCTTATTTATTATCCTTTATAAATAATTGGTAGCTAGCTAGCTTCCGAGTAGCGACGAACAATCATAAATTCATAGGTGATTATTAGGGTGTTTGTTTCAGCTTTTCAGATAAGCGTTAATCGTTTCACTCCAAACCGCATAAAATATATCGTTTGATTAGATTTATATAATTGCATCGTTTAACATTTTCTCTAAAAACTCCAGTGTTTTGGAGCTTTTCACGAAAAGCTATTTTTTAGAGCTTTTCATAAACAAATGTTTGTACTTATTTGTTATTGAAAAAATTATATTTCTTATTTCCACAAAATCTTTAATATTATTTCTATTTCTATAACATAATTACCGAAAGGACAAGATTTTATTGCGTTCAATATTTTTTTTATTTTTTTAATTTAGATTATTTTTATTAATTTGTGTAGTACATTTTTTATTTTATAATTTATTTGTTGATTAATTTAAAACATGTATTTTAAATACTAACAGAGTTCAATATTTTTAACAAACACTAATAATTAAACAACAAACAACTTACTGTATTCGCAAACAACTAACAGTAACAGCAACAACTATTAGCTAACAGATGAACCAAACAGGCTCTACAATACACATCCATGATTAAATGAGTGTCCTTTATTCGGATACTTGATAGAAATTAAAGTTGCATCAATCTTTAAAGTGCTGCCAGTAGAGGTTCCTGGAGAAGATCTTCGGCTCCGATAGAATTGTTGTGATTTTCAAACATTTGGGGTCCATTATAGTGCAACAATCCCATATCAGGTCTAACTTGTGCAACCGTGGACACAATCCTAGGTGTAAAATCTTCATTTTGCAATTGAACCGGAGTTCTAAATCTTCCATCTGGTCCGGCGAGCTGAACTTGTTCCGATACCGCATCCCACGAATTCTGATAGCTAATAACCACAACTCTTAGTCTAAAAGCATTATTAACATTAGCTTCAATCCCTCTCTGGAGAACTCTGAATCTCGCAGTCTCTAAAACAACTTGTATAAGAACTAAAACACTTTCACGAATATTGGTGGTCACAACACCATTAAATAGTCGGAGATGATTGATTGCAGTCCTAATCGGAGTTGAAATTCCTAATAGAATTCTCGTTCTATCTCCTAAATTCGTATAATGAGTATCAAGTCCTTGCACTCTCACTTTCGTTGTTCCGTCAAAAAGTCCACTATTTGGAGCTTCAATATTCGTCGGAGAATCTCTGAAGAAGTAAGAGTGAGTAACATTGGCTCGGTAGCCAATAAAATAAGCATTCTCCATATTTAATGCCATTGTGATTGTTTCACTGGAATTTGCGCCAGTCAACTGAACCAAAAGATACGGATTCTGGTTTGTAATGGTGGAGGGTCTCCGAGTTACTAGAATATCGTGACTTGTAATTCCACTTGATAATTCTCGTCGGAGAGAGGTAATGAATAATTGGTAACTACCGACACTGGCACCGTTCGTCGTGTACCGGATAGTCGTAAAACTAGAAGCCATTGCAATAATGAAACATAACCATGTTGTAAACACAATCCAAGTTTTCATCATTTCAACTCAGTGGTTCTCAAATTTTCTTCTCCTGTGAAAATTTATAACAACAGAAAATTAGTAACAAATTTAAATTAACCCTTATTCCTAATAATATTAAACTTCTATTTATTTATTTTCTAAAAAAAATCCACATAAATAAACTGAACGTTGAATATAATATTGGTTTAATTCAAAATAAAACCTTATGGTTTGACTTTTTCGGATCGGTACTTTGGTAAAATTTTATTTTTCTGAATTTGATTGATAACGATTTTAAAATTAAAGTTTTTAAGAATTAAAATTGTTTAGTATCAGATTTACTATGAAATCACATTTTTTATTTTTCAAAATCATCATTTTTAGAATTTTCTCTCACTAAACATTAACTTTCTCTCGTAAAAAAGCAACACTTAAATGATTCCAAACTTAAAATGTTGAAGAATTAAAATTGCTTAAAATATTATTTAATTCTTAAAAATTCTCATTTTGAAATCATTATGAGCCAAATTTAGAAAAATAAAATTTTTACCAACCATAAATACTAACCTGTAAATAATATGAAACTACAGAGTTTTATTTGAAATCAAGTAATACTATTAATTAATAATTAAGTAAGTATATCTCTATAACAGAGATCGAATCTTATGGGTTCAAAACTCAACCCTTTAATATTTTATTAAACAAAAAATATAATACTATTAGCTCAAAAAAAAATATAATACTATTAATTTCTTTCAAAGCAATTGAATATATATATATATATATATATATATATATATATATATATATATAATGGTAGGCAAAAAAAACAAAAAGACAAGTTTAATTAATTTCAAAAAAAAACCTCCGTGATTTCACGTTTTTACAGATCAGTATCTATAATTTTTTTTGTTACAAAATAAACCATGTGGTTGGCATCCATTAGCCATTTTGAGTTGACTTTGCAAATTTGACCGATAATACTTCAAAATGAAATTTTTGAAGAATTAAAGTTGTTTAGTATCATATTTATTACGAAACCATATTTTTTATTTTTCAAAATCATCATTTTTGGAATTTTTACACTCTAAATATTAACTTTCTCTCTCGTAAAAAAAAAACAAGATCTATATGATATCAAACCTAAAAAGTTGAAGAATTAAAGTTGTTTAAAATATAATTTAATTTTTTAAAAAAAATCATTTTGAGGTCGTTATCTGCCAACTTTGGTAAAGTCAATCCAAACTAGCTAACGATTCTAACTACATAGTTTGTATTGTAACAAAAATACCATAAATACCCACCTGCAAAAACGTGAAACCACATAAAATTTTATTTAAAATTAACCCTAAACGTAACCAAATATTATAGAATTTTTTAATCAATAAATATTAAATGAAAATAAACCTTAAAATATGAAAGAAAGAAGAGAGAGATTTTGATGTACTTACAGAATTAGGAAGTGAGGAAAGAGATGATTTTTAGAGTTCGATATCTATTCCTTTTATAGAGGAAAATAATGCTATGATGCAATTTTACCCCTAATGTTTGTAGCCAAGAGCAATTTTACCCCTAACGTTGATAAATTGGATCAATTTCAGACACTATTATAAAATACAGTCATTTTTTTTATTTTGCACCAATTGCATATCAATTTATTCTAAAAAAAGGATATAATGTTTTTTGTAATTTAATAGTAAAATTGGAGATTAATATTTATAAAAAAGGATATAATGCTACCTACTTTGTCTCATATTCATTTCTTAATTGTTTAAGGATAAGGATAAACACTAAATTTAAGGGTTACAAATTTAAGAGTTTATAAAAACTCCTTTCAAATTCATCGAACGTAAGTGGAATTAGTAACACTCTATTAAATGAATTTTGTAACAAAAAATAAAAGATTGAAATTTAGGGAGTGTCCGTTTGTTTTTAATTTTCGGACCTGTTTTTTTTTTTGTCTTTTAAGTCAAACATGAGACAAAAAAATGTTTGGTAAAAATTCGAAACAGATGCTTTTTACAGAAAAATCAATTAATATCTGCTATTTATCAGTAAAAGCAAATAGCTAACAGTAGCAGCAAACAACAAACATGAGCATGTGAAACAAACAGACCCTAAATCTATATAATGCTTGGGAAAGCGTATTTGCAAAAATTGTTTTAAAGTGATAAAGCAAGACACAAGTAAAGCTAATCCCAAAGAAAATAAGGCCAAAAAAAAAACATAATCAAGCTATTCAACTTTACTGTTAAAAAATGAAGTTTAGTGGTCACAATATTAAAATGGATAAAGTTTAGTAGCAATGGGTGTAATTTATCCGAACTTTACATGTTTTAATGATCAAGTTTCTGACCAATTATTTTTCAATATTGAGCTTTTGATCATTGATTTTGTTATGGATTCGGCCCTTATTGAACTTTATTGTCGAGTTTGGATGGCACGTCCTGTAAGGGCGATTCGACATATTGATGTCGACAAATAAAAATACGAGTTTCTCGACTAAACAAGATAGAAAGTAAAAAGTAAAAGAAATTATAGAAATCAATTTTCAGTAGGTTCTTCCAAGCTCAGTCTTCTCCTCTCCCATTTCGCGATTTGCAGCATCAGAATCGTCAAATCGATCTTCTCCCTTAATACCAAAATCCATTTCCAGGAGGTTCTTCCAAGCTCGATTTCCAACTTGGAAGAACCTACTAGAAATCAATTTCTATCCATAACGAAATCAACTATTAATAGCTCAATATGGAAAAATAATTAATCATGGATTTAATCCATAAAACATGTAAATTACAGCGGCTTAATTGGCCCTATTCAATAGATGGTAATGTCTATAGTATATAGATTAAATGTATATATTGATAGTTACACCATAAAATGGCTTAATACATTAAAAGCTCTCTGTTCAAAAAGTTTGACCGGCCTCCTGAATTTACAACATAAAATGGCTTAATTAGCCACCTGAATTTGTTTAAAGTGACTTATTTGCCTCCTTAACTTGCTTATAATGATCCATTTGCCATTTAACTTATTTAAAGTGATATATACTGCAATTTGTCTAAATTTGTAAAAAAAAAAAAATCAAAACTTAAAAAATATGACATTTTGTACATTTTTGTGATTCGAAGTCTTTAAAATAAATTAACCTTCTATTTTGTACATTTTACAAGATTTTTATAGATTTAGGGACATAATCATGACATTTTAAGTAAGCTTATGGGACTAATATGACAACCTGTAAGTTCAGAGGTCAATCAAGTTTTTTTAACAAGTTCAGAAAACTATCAGAAAGCTTTCTTCTCTGCTGAAAGAGGCGAGGTCTCGATCATTTACAAGTCAGCCCCATAAAACCCTTGATATTTAAATCCACAACTAATAGTTGTATTATCTAATTATTAACATTTTTAAGCCCCGTAGGTACCTTTATCCGTTAGAAACAATACACAAATAAAAAATATTATAAATTTAATAAATCATCCATCTAACAATTAAACAAATTAAACAAATTGAATATTAATCAATACGAATAAACTAACTTACTGGTATCACTAAATGGTTGAAAAACAAAAGGTATGGGTCCAAATCTCACATCTTACATCTAAAAAAAATATTTTTTAATATATAAAAGAGTTCTGACGGGTAACGGGTAACGAGTAACTGTACTCTGGGGGTATTTCCATACCCGTCCTATTACCCTAACGGGTAATGCTTTTGATCCCATACACATCTCATACCTTTTTATTCAGGATACGGGTAGTCCAATTAAAATTGGATAGTGCCGGTTTACTCTCCCTAATAGCGAAGGAAAAGGGCTGGGCCAGAATTCAAACCAAACCAGACTCTTACTCACGGATATAGTATTCGTTATCATTCCTAGTTTGGACCACAAATTATTCAAATATTTATAGCAAATTTGATTTAATATTAATAAATACAGGAATTATGCAATTTGGTAATAATGGCCCCTTTGCCATTATCCAAATAGTTTATTCTCTTATTGTAGATTTTACAAAAATAAACTTTAAGAATTGGTAGATTTACAAAACAGTCAATGTGGTTTGAAAGTTTGTAAATAGAAGTTCGTATTTTATAACTTTTATAGTTAAAAGATATGTGAGTCATTTTTTCAACTAAATAATACTTGTGGTTTAGTTAATATGTAAAGTTAGACCTTGAGTTTTGGATAATTTGCAAAGTCGATCTTTTAATTTGCTCCAAATTGCTCCATTTTGAAATAAATACTCACGATAATAATTTCTAAAGAAATGATTGAGTTTCTAAGCTGCAAAAAAATACAGACTCTTATTTGTAAACTTTTAAACCATGTAAATTATCTTTACAAATCGGTCAAACCATAAAATTTATTTTTATATTTTTTTTATTTATTCTTTATCTGTAACAAAAAATAAATAAATAAAGAAACTATGTTTTATCCATGTGATTTATAGGAGAAAATACAATATATATGGTTTAATATATCAAAAGTCCGTTGAACTTGTCAAAAAGGTTAATTGGCTCCTGAATTTATATGATATTTCATTAGTTTCCTCAATTTGTTTAAAATAACCTACTAGCCACCTAAGTTTGTTTAAAGTAACTTATTGCCCTTTGAACTTGCTTACTGTAATTCATTTGCCCCTTGAATTTGTTTAAAGTGATATATATTGCAATTTGTCTAAATTTATTAAAAAAAAATCAAAACTTAAAAAATAAAGATCTAATTCGCGATTTTAAGTATGTAAAACAAATTAACTTTCTAGTTTGTACATATTTATCGCGTTTTTATAGATTTAGGAACTTAATCATGACATTTTAAGCAGATTTCGGGGGCTAATGAGACACCATGTAAGTTCAGAAGGTCAATCAAGTTTTTTAAACAAGTTTAGGAGACAACGGATGTATTAAGCCTATATATAGCAAAATATTAGGATTTCATCAACCTTACAATTCCAGATAAAATTTGATATCTTATTTATTATCCTTTATAAATAATTGGTAGCTAGCTAGCTTCCGAGTAGCGACGAACAATCATAAATTCATAGGTGATTATTAGGGTGTTTGTTTCAGCTTTTCAGATAAGCGTTAATCGTTTCACTCCAAACCGCATAAAATATATCGTTTGATTAGATTTATATAATTGCATCGTTTAACATTTTCTCTAAAAACTCCAGTGTTTTGGAGCTTTTCACGAAAAGCTATTTTTTAGAGCTTTTCATAAACAAATGTTTGTACTTATTTGTTATTGAAAAAATTATATTTCTTATTTCCACAAAATCTTTAATATTATTTCTATTTCTATAACATAATTACCGAAAGGACAAGATTTTATTGCGTTCAATATTTTTTTTATTTTTTTAATTTAGATTATTTTTATTAATTTGTGTAGTACATTTTTTATTTTATAATTTATTTGTTGATTAATTTAAAACATGTATTTTAAATACTAACAGAGTTCAATATTTTTAACAAACACTAATAATTAAACAACAAACAACTTACTGTATTCGCAAACAACTAACAGTAACAGCAACAACTATTAGCTAACAGATGAACCAAACAGGCTCTACAATACACATCCATGATTAAATGAGTGTCCTTTATTCGGATACTTGATAGAAATTAAAGTTGCATCAATCTTTAAAGTGCTGCCAGTAGCGGTTTCTGGAGAAGATCTTCGGCTCCGATAGAATTGTTGTGATTTTCAAACATTTGGGGTCCATTATAGTGCAACAATCCCATATCAGGTCTAACTTGTGCAACCGTGGACACAATCCTAGGTGTAAAATCTTCATTTTGCAATTGAACCGGAGTTCTAAATCTTCCATCTGGTCCGGCGAGCTGAACTTGTTCCGATACCGCATCCCACGAATTCTGATAGCTAATAACCACAACTCTTGGTCTAAACGCATTATTAACATTAGCTTCAATCCCTCTCTGGAGAACTCTGAATCTCGCAGTCTCTGAAACAACTTGTATAAGAACTAAAACACTTTCACGAATATTGGTGGTCACAACACCATTAAATAGTCGGAGATGATTGATTGCAGTCCTAATCGGAGTTGAAATTCCTAATAGAATTCTCGTTCTATCTCCTAAATTAGTATAATGAGTATCAAGTCCTTGCACTCTCACTTTCGTTGTTCCGTCAAAAAGTCCACTATTTGGAGCTTCAATATTCGCGGGAGAATCTCTGAAGAAGTAAGAGTGAGTAACATTGGCTCGGTAGCCAATAAAATAAGCATTCTCCATATTTAATGCCATTGTGATTGTTTCACTGGAATTTGCGCCAGTCAACTGAACCAAAAGATACGGATTCTGGTTTGTAATGGTGGAGGGTCTCCGAGTTACTAGAATATCGTGGCTTGTAATTCCACTTGATAACTCTCGTCGGAGAGAGGTAGTGAATAATTGGCAACTACCGACACTGGCACCGTTCGTCGTGTACCGGATAGTCGTGAAACTAGAAGCTATTGCAATAATGAAACATAACCATGTTGTAAACACAATCCAAGTTTTCATCATTTCAACTCAGTGGTTCTCAAATTTTCTTCTCCTGTGAAAATTTATAACAACAGAAAATTAGTAACAAATTTAAATTAACCCTTATTCCTAATAATATTAAACTTCTATTTATTTATTTTCTAAAAAAAATCCACATAAATAAACTGAACGTTGAATATAATATTGGTTTAATTCAAAATAAAACCTTATGGTTTGACTTTTTCGGATCGGTACTTTGGTAAAATTTTATTTTTCTGAATTTGATTGATAACGATTTTAAAATTAAAGTTTTTAAGAATTAAAATTGTTTAGTATCAGATTTACTATGAAATCACATTTTTTATTTTTCAAAATCATTATTTTTAGAATTTTCTCTCACTAAACATTAACTTTCTCTCGTAAAAAAGCAACACTTAAATGATTCCAAACCTAAAATGTTGAAGAATTAAAATTGCTTAAAATATTATTTAATTCTTAAAAATTCTCATTTTGAAATCATTATCAGCCAAATTTAGAAAAATAAATTTTTTACCAACCATAAATACTAACCTGTAAATAATATGAAGCTACAGAGTTTTATTTGAAATCAAGTAATACTATTAATTAATAATTAAGTAAGTATATCTCTATAACATAGATCAAATCTTATGGGTTCAAACCTCAACCCTTTAATATTTTATTAAACAAAAAATATAATACTATTAATTTCTTTCAAAGCAATTGAATATATATATATATATATATATATATATATATATATATATATATATATATATATAATGGTAGGCAAAAAAAACAAAAAGACAAGTTTAATTAATTTCAAAAAAAACCTCCGTGATTTCACGTTTTTACAGATCAGTATCTATAATTTTTTTTGTTACAAAATAAACCATGTGGTTGGCATCCATTAGCCATTTTGAGTTGACTTTGAAATTTGACCGATAATACTTCAAAATGAAATTTTTGAAGAATTAAAGTTGTTTAGTATCATATTTATTACGAAACCATATTTTTTATTTTTCAAAATCATCATTTTTGGAATTTTCACACTCTAAATATTAACTTTCTCTCTCGTAAAAAAAACAAGATCTATATGATATCAAACCTAAAAAGTTGAAGAATTAAAGTTGTTTATAATATAATTTAATTTAAAAAAAAATCATTTTGAGGTCGTTATCTGCCAACTTTGGTAAAGTCAATCCAAACTAGCTAACGATTCTAACTACATAGTTTGTTTTGTAACAAAAATACCATAAATACCGACCTGCAAAAACGTGAAACCACATAAAATTTTATTTAAAATTAACCCTAAACGTAACCAAATATTATAAAATTTTTTAATCAATAAATATTAAATGAAAATAAACCTTAAAATATGAAAGAAAGAAGAGAGAGATTTTGATGTACTTACAGAATTAGGAAGTGAGGAAAGAGATGATTTTTAGAGTTCGATGTCTATTCCTTTTATAGAGGAAAATAATGCTATGATGCAATTTTACCCCTAATGTTTGTAGCCAAGAGCAATTTTACCCCTAACGTTGATAAATTGGATCAATTTCAGACACTATTATAAAATACATTCATTTTTTTTATTTTGCACCAATTGCATATCAATTTATTCTAAAAAAACGATATAATGTTTTTTTGTAATTTAATAGTAAAATTGGAGATTAATATTTATAAATTCGTACAAAAGACAGTATATTTTTTAATATTTTTTTCACATCCCAACATATGTTTGTGATTAGTTACTGATAAAATAACGCATGTGTGAAGTGTAGATGACAAGATTCATGACCGAGAAGAAAGTTTGATGAATTATTTCTCAAATTTATCAAATTTATCAACTTTAGGGGTAAAATTGCTCTTGGCTTCCAACATTAGGGATAAAATTGCACCATTTTATACGTTAGGGGTAAAATTGCTCCTGACCCAAAACGTTAGGGGTATTTTTGCACCTTAACCCAAAGTAAATAAACTCCGGAAAAGTGACGTGGTTGCTATGTCAGTAGTGGTCAACTCTCACTAGTGATCGAAATGACAAACGACCACCATATTGCTGAACGAAACGACATGTGGCTGCTACTTAGTTGACATTTATCGTTTCGGTCAGTTAGGTGACAGTCACGTGTCATCCATGTGACAACTAAGTGTTGTTTCGTTCAGGGGTGAAACTTGACTACTAATGATATTGTTAGCCCAGAAAAATAAAATAATTATTTTTATGTATATAAATGCTTAGGTTATGTTTTTAGGATATAGTTTATATTTTCTAGAAATAATACACCTATAAGCTAAGCTTCAACCCGTGGGAAAATCCGGCACCACGCGGGGCGTGTCCTCAATACGCAGCGCGTAAACAAGGCGTCTGGAGAAATCAACGTCAAAACGCAAACACGCAGCGCGCCCTTCACCTTACGCGGGGCGTACTCTCTCACGCGGGACGTATTTGCCAATACACCGTGCGTAAGACGCATTCGCGGAGCATGCCAAGATCAGAGGCTTGAAGACGCGGGGCGTATCTACAAGACGCGGGGCGTAATCCTTCACGCAGGACGCGACACCAGAGACGCCACGCGTGAAAACCATCAATGAAACGCACTAGGCCTAATGTCCGCCAACACGCAGGGCGTAGCAGAGCATACACGGGGCGTGTCGTCTCGTCCAGAAGCAGTTAACGGCAGTTTGAGGAGGTTAAGTTAGTTAATTAGAGTTAGTTGGGTTTGGTTAAGATAGTTGGTGACTATTTACCAAAATACCACTGATTATTTACCAAAATACCACTGATTATTTACCAAAATGCCACTCTAAAAAACTATAAATAGACCCCCTCCCCTTTCTTATTTTTCACACTCAACATAAACACAATCCCCTTCCTAATGTCCCTTTCAATTCTCTCTAGTTTCTAGTTCTTAGTTTTCAAGTTCTTAGCTCCTAAGTTCTTTAATTTCTTCAAGTTCTTCAAGTTTTTCCTTTTCGTTCTTCTTTTTTTTCTTAGCTTTGATCCCTTTTTTAAGCTCTCTTTAGCTCCAATTCAAGTTCCAATAGTCTTTCTTTTAAGTTTCTCAATTCAATTTAGCATTCCTAAGCTGTTACTCTGCTCAATTTTCAATTAGAATTTCATTTCCGAATTAATTTTCCAGATTCATCCAATTGTTTTCGAAGCCCGATTCTGTCCATTTTAAATCATTATTTGCTTTCAATCCCTTCGACAAAGTTGTTCCTGACGTCTTGAATTTCAATCTAGTGTTTTTAATTTCCCGATTTCGTACCCAGAAACTATAGTTACACGCTGACCTTTCCAGCCCAAATTCTTTTAGTTACTCTGCCCAGATTTTTCCAGATTCGTCCAGTCATTTTCAATTCTCAATTTCGTCCATTTCCAATTCGTTTTAGCTTTCGATCCCTTATACAAAGTTGTTCCTGACATTCTGAAGTTCAATTTACACTATTTACTCGTCCAATTCCGCATTCTTAAGCACTCAAACCAAGCTCCCGAAATTAAGGTCTAAATCTGCCCTATTTGCCTAGCAACGTTTTGCCATTGCACCAAGCACATATCGTACGGGCCCGACCGATTGCAGCTCTCCAAAGACCTCACGCCGACGTCAAGATTCAACATCAATCCGAGATAGCTATTGTGGCTCCGAGTTTGTTGTTGAATTCCAATTTATTCTTATTGCATTTCAATTCCTTGTATTTGATTTGCTATTCCTTTTCAATTGAATCAGCTATATGTTTAGTATAGAAGTTTTTCAATTGTAATTCATTTCCAATTTCATGTTTCAAACAATTATTCAATCAATAAAATATCGATTTTTCACCAAATCTTGTGTCAATTTCGCACTTTAAATTCCTTTATTTTCTCGTCTTCAATTTACCCGCATTAGCTTAAATAAAACAATTTATCTAGCAAAGTTTCTATAACGGCGCTAGAGACCCAAGAGGGACTTTTTCAATCCTTGCGTCCCTCGCCAATCGTTTCGTTTAGAATTTAAGTTTTGGCGCGCAAATCCATAAACTTAACCCACTTTAATAATTGAGAAATAATTTCTCTGGCACGCCCGCACCCTAACCACACGTGACAAGGTTGAAATTAGCATATTCGCAAAATAAAGCTAACAATTTTTGGCACGCCCAGTGGGACCTGTTTTTAAGTTTTGCCAAAAATTTAGAACCCGTTTTTGTGCCTATTTTCTTCCATAATTTTTTTTCTATATCACATTTATTTTTCATTATCCCACTTCCACTTTACCAAAATTTATTAGCTAAAGCTAACAATTTTTGGCACGCCCAGTGGGACCCTATTTTTAAGCTTTGCCAAAAAAAAATTTAAGACTTGTTTTTCATACCACGTATATATTCTTCACGCTCATTTTTTTTATCGCTTATTTTTTCATGCTTTGCTTTTATCCCATTAATAACTATTTAATTATTTTCTTGTTCTTTCTTTGTTCAATATTAGATTACTAATTTGATTTCATCATTTTTTCCTATAAGTATTCACGAAGAATGCCACCTAGGAAGAACACGGGGAAAGATCCCATCCCTTCGGACTCCGAAGAGAGTCAAAATTAGAACCAGGACCAGAGCAACGAACCCGCCATGCCTAAAGGTTGTGCGGCGGAAACCGCGAACAATAGCGGAGGTGCAAACCAACAACCACCTCAAGGCTCACCCTCATTCGACCTAACACCCTTTTTTACGAAACTAGAAAACCAAATCGACCAATTCCTACGCGGATTTTCACAATCCATGAAGGAAAGTCATGAGGACATATGCAAGGCAATGCAAGCCAACAACGAGGTGGCAAACAATTCCAATAAGGGATCGGCTCTCGAGGAAAGGATCGTTGATTTAACCGGAGAGATCAGTAAAATCCCGGAGAAGTGCGCCGAGTTGTTCACACAAAGGTCGACATCTCAAGGACCGGGAGATTGCGAGAAGAAAACACTGACATCAGGAGCTGGGGAAAGGTATACCCCGCCACCAGCTCGAGAAGAGAATCTCAGGTTCAATGAGCGCGGTGACAGGATCAGCCCAGAACCTACTCAAGTCCCGCCACCTCAACAATAATTTAGGTCTCATACAGGACCTAGCAACCATGCCGAACATTACGAGGAAAGCTATGCTCGTAATGTGGGGGGCAATGTGAGACAAGCCAACTTTCACCCACAACGGACGACGAATACACGCATGGAGCCCACCACCGCCAACAACTTGGGAGAGGCCCAACGCATAAGAAACATCGTCCAAGAGATCTATGGGCCAGCCGTGAGGGAAGTACACCGACCCGAATTCCAGAAACCCTATCCACGACACTATGATCAGTTATACCCGTTTCCCCACAATTTTAGAGTGCCTGATTTCACTTTATTTTCAGGGGAAGAAGGGCAATCCACCATGGAGCATGTGGCACGCTTCACCTTTCAGTGCAGTGGTTTAAGCATGGACACGAACTCTGATATGTTACGCTTGCGGTTATTCCCAGGTTCACTAACGGGACCAGCTTTCTCTTGGTACACCACCTTACCATCCGGATCCATTCTTGGGTGGGATCAAATGGAAAGACTGTTCCACAACCAGTTTTATCGGACAGAGCCCGAGGTCTGTGTTGCGGAGCTGTCCCGAATGACACAGCGGCATGGAGAACCGGTTGAAAATTTTATCAACCGATTCAAAAAGATGCGACATCGTTGTCGAATCAACATCCCCGAGGTCGAGTTCGTGAAGATTGCCCAACGTGGGTTGGAATTCGAAAACCGGAAGAAGTTTCAGGGGATAGATTTCCGCGATTACTACGAGTTGGTGGCCAAGGTTTCCGAGTACGAGGAGTTGATGAGGGAAGATCATCGACGCAAGAAGAACTCTGTGGGAAGCTACCAAGGGGAGGTACAAACGCATGAGGTAGCCATTGCCGACTTAACAAACACCGGGTCTCGAACGTGTCCTATGTTGTTAAAGAATCCCAAAGCACCGGAGGTGGTCAAGAGGATCCCAACCACCCAATATACGTTTGACGTCTCGAAGACAGAAGAGATCTTCGACTACCTACTAAAGGAACAATTCATCACGCTGCCTCCTAGACATGTGATCCTATCCAAAGAGGAAATACGCGGACGAGACTACTGTAAGTATCATGACAACTGGAGCCACAACACTCAAGCATGTTTTGGTTTTAGAAATGCCGTGCAGGATAGGATTAACCGCGGGATACTCCAATTCCCGAAAAAGAAAGAAAGCATGCTGATCGACGAGGACCCATTCCCAGTAGTCAACATGGTCAATGCCACTTCACTAGTGTGGGGAGGCAAAGGAAAGCAACAGGGCGACGTGAAAACCCGACAAGTATGGGTACCAAAAGCGACGCCATCTAAGTCGGAGAACAGCTCAAAGCAGTCACAAAACGCGAAGAAAAGAGACGTGCAACAACAACGGCCACGTTTCGTGACACCCTCGAGCACGTCACCCCTCAATCAATGGCAATTAAATTGCCACAAGAAATTCCCAAGGCCTCTCTCCAGGAATGCAAAGAGAAGATTAAGGAAGAGAGAGGCAGAAAAGAGAAATAGTCAAAAGGAGTCATCCATCGTCAACTCCAACGATGCAAAAAGAGGAGGGAAAAAACAAGAGAAGAACCTCCAGATCCGGGTTGGAGATTTTATCATACGGGTAGATTGTGCAGCTACCTCTTTAATCTTACCTTCAGACTTTAGAAGCGACGGCATTAAGAAGGAAATCCCCAAGCCTAAGCACAAGGAACAAGAAGACAGTACACCAAAAGAATCAGGTGAAGTGGGCATGAAGAGGGTTTACTTTGACAAACCCACTCCGAGGATGACTCACCATATCAAACCTCTATACGTCAAGGCTCATGTGGATGGCAAACCAATTTCTAGGGTGCTCATCGACAATGGATCAGCCGTTAACATCATGCCAATGAAGATGGTCCTAGCCTTAGGGAAATCAGAGGAAGACATAATCTCATCAGAGGTGTCAGTTTCGGCCTTCACGAGAGAAATTGCAAAGACATACGGCATCCTACCATTGGAACTCACCGTTGGCTCTCATACCACCATGGCTGCTTTCTTCGTGGTAAATTCAACCGCGAGTTATCAAGCACTGTTAGGGAGGGATTGGATCCACTCCAACTCATGCATCTCGTCATCTTTGCACCAACTTCTTCTGCTTTGGAAGGGAGACGAGGTGGAAGTCATCCGGGCAAACGAGAAGCCATTCGAAACCTACTCAGATGTGGTCGAGGCGAGACTATACGAGGAATCTGTAGGCCCAATCCGAGTGAGATCCAAGTACGAAGAGCAATCATGTGGTGAAGAAATTAAGAACATCCTAAGGCCAACGGCAATCGTGCCCCGCCGAAGGCCATTCCATGATGAACCCATAATTGAAGAGATTCCATGATCAAGACAACATCCGGAAAAGAAGCGGTGGCTTCAGCCGCTATATCAAAACTGAAAGCACAACAACTAGTGGAGAAACTATACCAGGAGAACGACATGAGGGTCTCAGAAATCGAAGCACCCGAAGGAGTAGTAGAACTAGATCCTCAAGGAGAAGAAATCCAGTTACAAGATTTGAAAAGGGCGAACCCGAAGTTAGAAGATGAAGGTTCCATGGCAGTCGATCCTCTGGACGAAGTGAACCTAGGGACAGAAGAGGAACCTCGGGTTACATTTGTCAGTAGCCTGCTATGCCCAACGTTAAAAGAAGCTATCATCGTTTTGCTACGAGAGTTCAAAGACTGTTTCGCTTGGAATTACGACGAAATGCCCGGATTAAGCAAAGACGTGGTGGAACATAGGTTGCCAATCAAACCGAAGTTCAAACCTTTCAAACAACCAACAAGAAGGATGAGCAAAGAGGTTGAAGGTAAGGTGAAGGAAGAAATAGAAAAGCTGTTCAAAGCCAAGTTCATTAGACCGGCAAAATACGCGGTGTGGCTATCGAACGTCGTACCCGTAGTAAAAAAGAATGGTAAGTTACGCGTATGCGTAGATTTCCGCGATCTAAATCTAGCTACGCCAAAAGACATCTACGTGATGCCTATCGCCGATATGCTAGTAGACGCTGTGTCCAAAAATGAATTAATATCTCTTTGCGATTGCTATGTGGGGTATAACCAAATCCCCATTGCCGAAGAAGACATTGCAAAAACTGCGTTTCGATGCCCAGGGTCAATTGGCACGTTTGAATGGGTCGTCATGCCATTCGGCTTAAAGAATGCCGGTGCCACATACCAAAGAGCAATGAATGTCATCTTTCACGATTTACTCGGTACCTCCATGGAAGTATACGTAAACGACATCGTTATCAAATCCAAGCGAGAAACAGAACACGTCGGCCATTTAAGGAAGAGTTTCGAGCGGATGCGTAAATACAATTTGAAACTCAATCCTCTAAAGTGCGCCTTCGGGGTCAAAGCAGGAAACTTCCTCAGATTTTTGGTCCATCAAAGAGGGATCGAGATTGACGACAATAAGGCGAAAGCAATCAAAGAAGCTCAACCTCCGAAGAACAAGAAGGAGTTGCAACGGTTCTTGGGCCAAGTAAACTACTTGAGACGATTCATATCCAACTTGGCTGGAAAGTCCAGTGCATTCTCAGATCTGTTAAGACTCAAAGACGAAGAAAGCTTCAAGTGGGACGACAAGCATCAAACGGCATTCGAAGAGATCAAAACCTACTTGAGTAACCCACCTGTGTTGATGCCACCAAGGGAGGATACTCCACTCAAGCTCTATATATCAGCGACCGACGAGTCAATTGGATGCTTGCTTGCCCAAGACAACGCAAACCGTCATGAACAAGCCATCTACTATCTAAGTCGAACCTTGCTATCGGCGGAGACGAGATACAGCCCAGTCGAGAAGACATGTTTGGCCCTTTACTTCGCTTGCACAAAGTTGAGGCATTACTTGCTCAAAGCGAGGGTTTACGTGATCGCTAGCACCGACTTGATCAAATACATGCTAAACCAGCCTATCCTCTCAGGAAGAATAGGAAAATGGTCACTAGCATTGGCCGAGTTCACTTTGGTATACCTCCCGCAATCCTCGATAAAAGGGAAAGCAATTGCAGATTTTGTGGCCAACCACCCAACCAACTTTCAATATCCCGAAGAAGCAGAACTGCCAATTTATCTCATGCACAAAGAACCGTGGCAGTTGAAGTTCGATGGTTCAAGCACAGACAGTTCCAACGGAGCAGGAGTAATCATCACAGCCCCATCCGGAACTAAGACAATATTAGCGGTAAACTTGGATTTTGAGTGCACGAACAACCAGGCTGAGTATGAAGCTCTAATCATCGGCTTAGAAATCTTGAGAGACCTAGGAGCGAAAGAGGTCAAAATTTTCGGCGATTCACAGTTGGTCATACGGCACCTAACAGGAGAATATAAATGCTTAAGTTTATCCTTGCTACCTTATTTCGCGTTTGCAATTCAACTTCTGGAAATGTTTGATGAGGTCAGTTTGGAGCATATTCCAAGAAATGACAATTGGGAAGCCGACGAGTTAGCCCAAATCGCTTCTGGAATGAAGATCTCCAAAGAAACAGCGTACAAGGTCGTCATCATTAGAAGACAAGGTCATCCATCCGTGGCAGACAGAGGTGTCCAGTTTGAATCGTTCGACATCGACATCAACTTAGCTCAGGATTGGAGGAAACCCTTTACCGACTACCTCAACGACCCATCCAAAAAAGTAAAATATTCATTGAGCATTCAATCTCGAAATTACATGTTGATGGCAGGTGATTTATACCGCAAGAGCTACGACGGAATGCTACTCAAATGTCTCGGCTTCCCAAAAGCAATGGAAGTCATGAAGCAAGTCCATGAAGGCATATGCGGAGCGCACCAATCCGGAAGGAGAATGCGATGGCTTATCAATCGCCACGGATACTTCTGGCCAACGATCCTGCGCGATTGCATCACATATGCGAAGGGTTGCAAAAAGTGTCAAATGTATGGCCAAATCCAACGAGTCCCGTCAGAAGAATTACACTCAGTAGTGAAGCCGTGGCCATTTAGAGGGTGGGCTATTGATCTAATAGGGAAAATATTCCCAGCTTCATCAAAAGGTCATTGTTTCATCATAGTTGCCACAGATTACTTTTCCAAATGGGTGGAAGCAGCACCAATGAAACAAGTCGGCCAAACACAAGTGATACGGTTCATCAAAGAGAACTTGATTCATAGATTCGGAATCCTAGAATGCATCACCGCGGATCAGGGGACCATGTTCACAGGCGAAGATATGAACGAGTTCGTAGAAGAGTACGGGATTAAGTTGATTCACTCTACCCCATTTTATGCACAAGCGAATGGTCAAGCTGAGGCGTCCAACAAGATCCTGATCCAAATCTTGGAAAAGATGCTAGAAGACAATCCTAGAGAATGGCACAAAGTTCTCTCAGAAACACTATGGGCCATGCGAACGTCTAAGACACGAGCGACCGGAGTTAGTCCATTTTTTCTAACATTTGGTCATGATGCAGTAATACCATTAGAAGTTATCGTGCCTTCATTACGAGTAATGCGTCAGAATGACCTGGAGCCAGACAATTACGTACAAGCCATGACCATAGAACTAGAAGATTTGGACTACGAAAGGCAGAAAGCGCTCGATTGTATGATAATCCAAAAAAAGAAAGTGGAAGATGTGTACAACAGGAAAGTCAAAAAGAAAAGCTTCAGAGAAGGCGAACTAGTGTGGAAGTTAATCCTACCAATTGGGACGAAAGACCGTGAGCTTGGAAAGTGGTCGCCCAACTGGGAAGGACCATTCCAAATCCACAAAGTGCTTCCCGGGAACGCGTATTGGTTAAAGAGCTTGGGCGGAGAACCACACACACTACAAGAAAAAAACAGTTTACAAACGACGTAATGTCGTCGGTAATAACAAGATTTTCGTAGGTAATATCGGTTACCGACGACATACCAACGAAACTCATGTCGTAGTCAAATTGCTTGTTGGGAAAACGGTTACCGACGACAAAATCATTGTCGTTTGCATTAGCGACGACATTGTCATTGGTAAGTTGTAAGTGACCAACCAAAAGAATTAACTGGTGTTGGTATTGGACACGACGTTTGTCGTCATTAAGTCGTCGCTAATATATATGTCGTCGCATACCATCAGTAATCTTCACGTGAATTTGGCACGAAACTAATTGGCGCGAAAAATAGGGACAACTTTATCGTCGGTGAACAGTAGGTAAATAATATTTGGCTCCAATTTAGAAATACTTGTATCGTTTGTAAGTCGTCGGTAATTCATGTGTTGCTATGTCGTTGCTAACATGTGTTGTCGGGAAATTGTTTGTATGTGGTTTCTAAATTCAATAATATGAAAGTCGTTTGTAATATTGTCATTGACAATAATAAATCATCAAATTTATATAATTTTTAAATACTGAAGTACAAGGTTTAGATACAGCTCATCTTTTAAAGTTGTTGAGAAGAAACCGTGTCTCAAAGACACTACATTGGGATGGTTAAGAACACGCATGGTTTGCAGCTCCCTGTTCTTGTAACTGTTATCTTGTAGAACTGCATATGCCAAGCATCTTGTTAGAAACATTAACATTTGATGGGATCCCATACAAGGACCCTTACAAAGTGCTCTCCTTCATTCATGCAACATTTCATCCCTTGCCCACTGACTCGTGATATTCCCAACATAATCATGACAACTAGAACCAACAACAACACCATTCATAGCACCTCTAGTTCCCATACCTATATCCATGAACTTGATCTTCCAAGGATAATTACATTGCATATACTCTCAAGCCTTTATAGCATCTCTTATACTCCTGTATTCCAAAAAGGCAAATCTTTTCATAGGAAACAAGAAAAAGTGTTCTATAGGACCAAATCTATCCAACTGAAATCTCAAATGAGCTTCTGAAACATCAGGGCCCAGAGAACCCAACTATGAGCTTCTGAAACATCAAGGCCCAGAGAACCCAACCATAACTGTCGAAAAGCTGAGAAAATATCCATTGCAGCAGGATCCCCATCGCATAACCAAACAGTTTGAGACATTAAGCCATATAGTGCCCCACATGATGATGGTAGGCGAAGCAAAAGGGTTACTAATGTTTCCACTTGCAGACCTCATGGCAGGTGAACCAAAATCCATATTTGAAGCTGGACTCTTGTCCATATGGATATTAAGGTTTCTTCCTTCAAATGAATTACTCCTACAGTCTAATGTTCTTTTGACAGGTGAAATCATATGTTGGTTCGTAAAGTCCTTAGGTACAGAAGACATGGCATGCGTAGAATTTGCAGGATCACTTGTCTCAAAAACCATGGATCTTGACCCTTCATTATCAATAATAATATCTGCATTTGAGAACAAATGAGTTTAGAGGAGAGATATAGACCTGCATAACCTAAAAATTTTCCGGAAAAAACAATAATTGCAGGATAAATCTACAACAACTGAGTGCTTCACTTACCATCATTATCACGCAGTCCATTAGAGATTTCCTGTTGATCAGAGATCATAGGCACTAAGCTCTGTTTGCTGATTAATTTTGATGAAAAGAGAGACTAACTGACCACACAAAGTAGAGTCTGCAATAGAAAAGGAGTAGACAAGAACAAAGCATAGTATTGGGAGATCGGGTGATTTGAAACAATAAAAGCAAGTTAACATTCAAACTCCTCTTGTTGAATACAGTTCTACCAAAGAAGTAACAATTACAAAAAGAAAGATCTACATATCTATTTTCCACCTTAAGTTCACACAAGTATCTACTATTCTGTATACATGACAACAAATTATCTGTTTAATATTATCCTTATCTCCTGGATTAGGAGTAGCAACATAAAAAGAAAACAAACATAAGATCATCTTTCTATACAATGCATCATATCCTTATCTCCTTTGGCAGTCTTCATTTTTTGATTTGTATTACTATATGAACAAGACTCGAATCAAATTTCCAATTGAGTACATGATAGATAAATTATCCACAGATACAAGCATGAAAACTAAACATCACACATGTAGCCTGCTTCAGGGTCAGGAACACAAATACGCGGGGCGTACTTACTTCACGCGCGGCGTAAACCAATCATGTATAAAAAACAGATCCAGGAGCATGCATACGCGGGGCGTGTACTCCTATACGCGGGGCGTATGCCAAACACGCAGGACGTGTACGAAGACATACATAGAAGATACACTCCAGGGGCTCGACTACGCGGGGCGTAACACCAAAGACGCCACGCGTAGTCATCAACGACGATACACACCAGAGCCAGGAACATGAATACGCGGGGCGTGACCATGTACACGCAGGGCGTAAGCACTCTTTTTCTGGGCATTTACAATTTTACTGGTCATTCGTACATTATTTTTTCAAGTACTATAAAGGGTCGTCAATAAAAGAATAAATATGCCATAACCAAAAAAGAATATATGGAGGACTTAGCAAATGTTCAAATGGCAATCAACTCACAAAACAATGCCCATTCGTTCTACACAAATGAATGAAAGAATCAAAACAAAGATGGAAAGTACGGGAAACCCATGAACATGCCTCACGGAAACAAACAAAAGTCAGGCTTCGGGTATTTTGCCCAAGATTCGCAAAGTTTGGAGGCAGCCTCTTTGTGTTGCTCACTCTGCCGGTGCCATGCCAACATTTCATCGTAATGATTGGCCAATCGATCTTTCTCACGTCCCAGCTCTTCCTCCATCCGCGGGAAACAAGCCCTAAACCCGGAGCTAGCTCTAACCATATCCTCCTTAAACGCTCGAGCCTCAGCCACCTCCTTCTCCAATGCCGCAAGCCGCTCCTCTACAGCTGCAATTTTGACTGATCGTTGCCGATCCGCTTCTTCAGCATCAACCAAAGCATTAAACTTCTTGCTGTAGGCCTCTAACTCTGCCATATTCGATCTAACTCGAGCTGCGAGACCTGCTGCCACGTTTTTCTCAGTAACATAGGACTGATAGCAAAATAATACGTGGTTCTTGGCGGATTTTAACGGCTCAGTCTTGAAGGGATGAACACACACACCCATCATGAGGTCAAAATCAATCATAGCTCTTTCAACACGAGTCGGAGTCCAAGAGTCAAGAGGAGAGGCGACAAGCTTACTGAGATTGGCACGAGCATCACTCAAAGAATCGTCGATAGGCAGGGATGAGTCAGCTACGGTGTTAGGCGGTCCTTTCAGAAATGAAAAATCCAAACCAGCAAAAGGATTATCAGCCTTAAGGCCAACAGGAACCAATGGAGGACACACTAGAGCTGATTCCTGTCATTTTCACAAAGGACATTTCAAGCAATCAATATGACTCAAGCATCCCACACATAGTTCATAAAATCATGGAGTCACAAATCTTACAAACCTGAGACAATGGTGCAGCAATCAATCGATTTAAAGAAGAGGCAGAAGGAAGATGTGTTCGTGCTGGAAGTTGCAATGGAGTCATGTCCACCTCAGCTGAGCTATCATCAAGAGATAGGGTTCTAATCGAAGAAGTCACGTTCCAACGTGCCCCTAGTTGACCCAACGCTCCATCCTCAAAACCAAAGTACAGGTCTTCATCAGAATCAATCCTCTCACCTGGTCTCACCGAAGGGCCTGCCGTGGTAGGTACCTGCCCTTCCCCATCCAACATGATTGCTTTGCCTTTGCCTTTTTCGTTTGTCTCAAGAGCATTCGGAACCAGAAGAGTCAGATTGTTATCCTTCCCCGAGCTACCGCTCGAATCTAAAAAAAAAAATAAAAAAAAACAAAATGAATAAGTATATATGTATACAAAATATCCATACAAAATAAAAAAAGAGCTTACCAACGGGTGGAACGCACTGCTGAAAAACGGTATCCCACCAAGCATCAAACGAAGGTCGATCCGACCCAAGCAAAAGTGGTCCCTGATCATATCCTGCGTCCAGAACCGCAGCGGCTATATCTTCGTCACTAGCTCCGTGCCGCTGAGAAGAGGTAGGAAATGGGAGTGGCCCTGGAATAGCTTGGAAAAATCCTAATTGACGTGCCCAAAGGCAAGGTGCATACAAAGTCAGACCAGGATTCGATGACCTTGAGGTTCTAGTTCGGTTCACCCCATGGTGTAACCGACGTGTTGCACACACCGTCATCCACCACTCAGTACCTTCATGGGGGGCAGCAGACAAGTAAGAAAGCGCCCAGGATGGTAGACATGAATTACTCTTATTCCAAAAGAGAAACAGCTCATTGTGAGGAGATGGCACTAAAGTACGAAGAAATCTCACGACCACACCAACAGCCAAACTCGAAGAGCTGTAGCAAAGGTCTACACCAAGATGATCCGAAACCCCCACTGATGAAACAGTAGCCAAATGAGGGAAGTAGACGAAGACCCACAGTTGTAATAACCACAAGCCACCCTGAGGTTTTACAAATGGTCTGCCCTCAACTGTAAGAGCTAGACGGTGGAAGGTCGAGGCTAACAACATAGTACCAAGAGCTAAACGACGGCCTGAAGCCAAAGCCTTAGCAATAATCAATATTTCAGCGGTAGGCCTAAGACCCAACGACTCAAAAATGTAATTGCTAAGCATCATCCACAGGAAATGCACGTGATCCTCATCATCCAACTCCGCCTTATCCAATTTCTTCTTAATTATTTTGGCATACGTCCCAGCCTCTTTAGATAAGATGGCTTGCACTCCAGGGAATGCATGGGTATCTATACAACTTGGGACTTCCTCTCCAATGATAGGCAACCCCATCAAAGCAACCACATCACGTAAAGTGATAGACATCGGACCCAGCGGGAGAATCAATGAATTGCATAACGGTGACCAAAAATTCAAAACTCCTTCAAGCACGTTCACACAAGGAGTAATTTCATGACGAGTTAAACGAACGAAATTCCTGATGCCAACCTGATCCCAAACACTTGCATACCTCAGTTCTAAGCGATCCACAAGATCATTCCACCCAGTGTAGCAACGAGGGAATACCAGACCTTTCCTATTCGCAGGAAATTGATAAGTTTCCCTATGGAGGGCCAATTCGGTAGCGCTACTCATGGGATAAGGGGGCAAAAGTGAGCTATTCATAGCAACAGGGCTGATGGTAAGGACACTATCCTGAAAACGAAGTACAGACACAATCAATCAAACCCTAGGGATACTACCTTCAAATACATGATCATGAAATTATGAAAATTACCTCTTGCAAGCCAAGGGTTATGCCTAGGCGAGAATCAGCGCGAATGGTGTCAGAATACGAGTTCGCAGCTGTGACAGACAGATGCAAATTTCAGCAATACAATTCCATCTCCATGTAATAATTCTAAAATTCTTGTGTTTTTATTCCAATTCAATCTATTTTCTCATAAAAGGAAAAAAAAAATCAAAAAGAAAGAAATAAAGAAGAAAAATAGATTGCATACCCATGCTTGACAGACTGAGGGCTTGATTCTGAGTGTTCTTGAGCTTGGGGAAAAGAAAATGGCAGAAACAAAGATAGCAAACAAAAAAAAGAAAAGAGTTGTAAATGGTTTAAGATAGAGAGTTCCAATTCAAATTTTAAAAAAAAAAATCCTGCAGGATTCTTTTATCCATTATCTTTAAAAAAAAAAAAAGTAGTTAATAAAAACTTCTTTTGTACATAAAATTTTACTAATTCATTTATGCACAAAAGAGGGGGGCAATTGTTAGCCCAGAAAAATAAAATAATTATTTTTATGTATATAAATGCTTAGGTTATGTTTTTAGGATATAGTTTATATTTTCTAGAAATAATACACCTATAAGCTAAGCTTCAACCCGTGGGAAAATCCGGCACCACGCGGAGCGTGTTCTCAATACGCAACGCGTAAACAAGGCGTCCGGAGAAATCAACGTCAAAACGCAAACACGCAGCGCGCCCTTCACCTTACGCGGAGCGTACTCTCTCACTCGGGACGTATTTGCCAATACACCGTGCGTAAGACGCATTCGCGGAGCATGCCAAGATCAGAGGCTTGAAGACGCGGGGCATATCTACAAAACGCGGGACGTAATCCTTCACGCAGGATGCGACACCAGAGACGCCACGCGTGAAAACCATCAATGAAACGCACTAGGCCTAATGTCCGCCAACACGCAGGGCGTAGCAGATCATACACGGGGCGTGTCGTCTCGTCCAGAAGCAGTTAACGGCAGTTTGAGGAGGTTAAGTTAGTTAATTAGAGTTAGTTGGTTTTGGTTAAGATAGTTGGTGATTATTTACCAAAATACCACTGATTATTTACCAAAATGCCACTCTAAAAAACTATAAATAGACCCCATCCCCTTCCTTATTTTTCACACTCAACATAAACACAATCCCCTTCCTAAGGTCCCTTTCAATTCTCTCTAGTTTCTAGGTCTTAGTTTTCAAGTTCTTAGCTCCTAAGTTCTTTAATTTCTTCAAGTTCTTCAAGTTTTTCCTTTTCGTTCTTCTTTTTTTTTTAGCTTTGATCCCTTTTTTAAGCTCTCTTTAGCTCCAATTCAAGTTCCAATAGTCTTTCTTTTAAGTTTCTCAATTCAATTTAGCATTCCTAAGCTGTTACTCTGCTCAATTTTCAATTAGAATTTCATTTCCGAATTAATTTTCCAGATTCATCCAATTGTTTTCGAAGCCCGATTCCGTCTATTTTAAATCATTATTTGCTTTCAATCCCTTCGACAAAGTTGTTCCTGACGTCTTGAATTTCAATCTAGTGTTTTTAATTTCCCGATTTCGTACCCAGAAACTATAGTTACACGCTGACCTTTCCAGCCCAAATTCTTTTAGTTACTCTGCCCAGATTTTTCCAGATTCGTCCAGTCATTTTCAATTCTCAATTTCGTCCATTTCCAATTCGTTTTAGCTTTCGATCCCTTATACAAAGTTGTTCCTGACATTCTGAAGTTCAATTTACACTATTTACTCGTCCAATTCCGCATTCTTAAGCACTCAAACCAAGCTCCCGAAATTAAGGTCTAAATCTGCCCCATTTGCCTACCAACGTTTTGCCATTGCACCAAGCACATATCGTACGGGCCCGACCGATTGCATCTGTCCAAAGACCTCACGCCGACGCCAAGATTCAACATCAATCCGAGATAGCTATTGTGGCTCCGAGTTTGTAGTTGAATTCCAATTTATTCTTATTGCATTTCAATTCCTTGTATTTGATTTGCTATTCCTTTTCAATTGAATCAGCTATATGTTTAGTATAGAAGTTTTTCAATTGTAATTCATTTCCAATTTCATGTTTCAAACAATTATTCAATCAATAAAATATCGATTTTTCACCAAATCTTGTGTCAATTTCGCACTTTAAATTCCTTTATTTTCTCGTCTTCAATTTACCCGCATTAGCTTAAATAAAACAATTTATCTAGCAAAGTTTCTATAACGGCGCTAGAGACCCAAGAGGGACTTTTTCAATCCTTGCGTCCCTCGCCAATCGTTTCGTTTAGAATTTAAGTTTTGGTGCGCAAATCCATAAACTTAACCCACTTTAATAATTGAGAAATAATTTCTCTGGCACGCCCGCACCCTAACCACACGTGACAAGGTTGAAATTAGCATATTCGCAAAATAAAGCTAACAGATATATATGAGAGTTATTATATTAAGCATTCGGTCTTCCATGTCACTTGGAGGACCCCCAATTCACATTTGGACACGTGTATTGTGATCCCACTGAATAAATAAAATCGTAGGACCTCTTATAATATGTGTGGGTCCGTATTACACATGTCAAAATATGTATGGAATGTACTCCATTTGACAAGGAGAATCAGGTGCTTCTAATAATTTCGCAATGATATGGTAGCTACATCACTTTTCCAGTGTCTTCTTGCTCTTGAAATCGCTAAAGTGATTTAATTAAAATAAAATTCAAAATTAAATGATTTTATTGAGACAAACTGAAATTAGTAACCATCTTAAAATAACATCAAAATTCAGTGAAGATTTAACTCCACATGAATGGCATAATGCAAATAAGTAAAGTAAGATTTCACCTCTTTAATTGCAAGTGTCAATATCATAAAACGTGAAGAAATAGGCCAAAAAAATGTTTTGATTTGATTTGCACAAATTGAAATACCTCCTTATTTAGTAGTGGATTGCTTTTCACGGTTCCTTTTTTACTTATCACCGTCCCTTTTAACGTTTTTGCCCTTTTCATTTTTTTCAATCAAAATTTCTCATTCTCTCTAATCTCTTCAAAAATCACAAACCCCTACATGAGAATCATGGTGGAAAATTACGACAAATTTACTAAAAAATTACGTTGTTTTGTTAAATTTTCATCGAAAACACGAGTTCCGTCTCCGGATTTGGAGACGGAACTCGTCATCCGCCTATTAGGCGGATGAATCTCCTGCACAGGCCAAATACGTGTATAAAAAAATTCTAAATCGTCCATTTTCGGAACTCTCGGGTCCATTTTTTAGCTCGTCTTCGAAATCGTCCATTTCCGGAGTTCTCGGGTCCATTTTTTTTAGAATTTCGGTTTTACTCGGGAGAGAGAAAGAATTTTCAGTTTTTGATCAAAATAAAATGAAAAGGGAAAAATTGTCAAATATGGGACGGTAATAAGTAAAATGGGGACGGTAAATAACAACACCCTATAATGTGCTTAAGTTATTAAATAGTTAAGGTGTTACAGAAATTTGACATTAAAAACCATATGAATATGAAACAAGCAAATAGAGAAAAAAGAAAAAAATTGCATTTAAGTATAGTGCATTAGTTAGTCACTCAATAGGAATGGTAAGGTAACGATTATGAGTTCACGTCAACCCGACATTACTTGATCTTAATGGGAATACTCGAACCTTGTATAAAAAGATTTGGGATCCAAAAAATTACTTGTGGCGGGTACAGTGCGGGTATGAGATTACCTCTAGGTACCCGATACCCGACATGTATTTGAACACATAAATTTTATGTTTTTGAAGGTTGATGAATGTAGACATCAAATGAGAGAAAACGTGAATATTATCATGGGAAAAGTACAAAAATAAACCTTGTGGTTACGCCCATTTTCGAACAACACCCATGTGGTTTAAAAGTTTGCAAAGTGGTACCATGTGCTTCATTCCGTTAGCAAACACATACCAAATTGACTAACGGTGTTAAAAGTCAAAGGGAAAAGAGTTAGTTTGGTCCTTATATTTATTTATTTTTATAAATTGACCTCCTTATTATCTAATTATTACAAACAAACCCCAAAATAAAAAATAAAAATCAAATATACCATCTTCTCCATCTTTCTTTAATTTTTTATTTTTTTTATTCTTTCTCTCTCCTCTCTCTTAATTTCTCTCTCTAAAATTCAATGGGTTGATCAATAATCTATGATTTTCTGATTAAAAGAAAAACACCGTAGTTCCCAAATCCCATTCGGTTTAAAGGGACTCGGCCCAGCTAACGAATTCGCTTAACAACATCAATGACAAACCATGTTCTATTTGATATTCATCAGAAACATAATAGAAAGAAAAAGGTTGAATCTTGCGAGTGCTGATATGTTATCATATAGATGATTTGAACCTGCTTTCAACCATTGCTCAAACTCATTGAAAAGCACATAATAAAAGATGAACTTCTCCTTTAATTACTTTGGTTTTCAAAACGTACTGAGACTAGTATACATAAATTTTTTGGTATTTCAGTATCCTTTTACTGAATTCGAGCTCGGAAGGCCCTCAAAGTAAATAACTGTTTTTGTCATATAAAAAAACTCGAACCTGAGACCTTACTTAAACTGAAGTACGTAGCTCCCAAAACTATACTATAAGGCTCAAACTTGAGCCTGTAACTGTGGTTATGTCCACACTTTGGTTATGTCCACATTTTGGATTCATCTGTACTAGGTAGAGCTTTGCACTAGACTAAAAATGTGAGCATATAATTTGTTTCTATAAGAAATTTTGAAGTTGTCTACTTCCCATGGGAAAACTTGCGAATAGCATTGCTTCTTCGGGGCTTTGGCCGGACTTCCAAACCTTGAATTTCAATTCATCTGAAAATTTATCAGTCCGTTCTTTAAGCAAGGAGATTGAGTAAGGTCCTGCTTTGAACCCATGTGAACTCCAACAGTACCATATGGATTAATTTCTATTGGAAGTGTTAAATAACCGAATGGGATTTGGGAACTATGGTGTTTTTCTTTTAATCAGAAAATCATTGATCCACACATTGAAATTAAGAGAGTTGAGAAAGAAAGAAGAAAAAAAAAAGAAATTAAAGAGAGATGGAGAAGATGGTATATTTGATTTTTATTTTTTATTTTGGGTTTGTTTGTGATAATTAGATAATAAGGAGGTCAATTTATAAAAATAAATAAATATAAGGACCAAACTAACTCTTTTCCCTTTGACTTTTAACACCGTTAGTGAATTTGGTATGTGTTTGTTAACGGAATGAAGCACATGGTACCACTTTGCAAACTTTTAAACCACATGGGTGTTGTTCGAAAATGGGCGTAACCACAAGGTTTATTTTTGTACTTTTTCCTATTATCATTGTATCAGAATGGACTTCTTATGATTATTTTTAATGTGTTATAGTTTCTTGATAATTTGAGCGATTAAGCATATTGAATTTTAATGTTTGTTAAATTTATAAATGGTTTATTAAATTTATGTTTTGTTGGATTTATAATTTATTTATTATATGCGTTGCTTTTTAACGAATAAAGATATCCGCGAGTACCTGTGATTTAAATGGGACGAGTATGGAATTTAAGAAGTATACCTATTAGGATAATGAAATGCGTATAAGTAATTAAAGAATAACCGGGTAAGTAAATAGGATTAACATTACTTGCGGGTACCCTACCTGTTGTCATCCTTACTTATCAAATGATATAAGCCAAAGGCCTAATAGATCACCAGCTCCTTTAACTAGCCCAAAATAGTAGATTAGCTCTCTAAAAACTTTGCAAGTGTCTCACCAGCTCCCTAAACTTGCTTATTTCGTATCACCAGCTCCCTAAACTTGTCCATAAAAGTAGATTAGCTCCCTAAACTTTGCAAGTGTCTCACCAATTCCCCAAACTTGTTTATTCTGTAACAATTAAATATAAAAACCATAATACTAACTCTCGATCCTCACCTCAAACCTGCAACACTAACTCTTATAATAGGTTGAAAGGTATGAGAAGCGAAAAAATCATCTCTCGAATAGATGAAGACGTGTTTTTAGAATTTAGGTTTAATAAGTTTTTGTATTTGGTTGTTACAGAATAAGCAAGTTTAAGGAGTTGGTGAGACACTTGCAAAGTTTAGGGAACTAATCTACTTTTATGGACAAGTTTAGGGAGCTGGTGATACGAAATAAGTATGTTTAAGGAGTTGGTGAAACATTTGTAAAGTTCAGAGAGCCAATCTACTATTTTGGACAAATTCAGAGAGTTGGTAATATATTAGATCAAAACCAAAAGATCAAAGTAGGTCATCCAAGTCCATACATGATGAATAGAGATAAGAAATGCACATGGCTCAACAACTACCTGTTAAGCTCGAGTTAAATACACAATTGGTCACTAAATTTGTATACTTGTTTTAAAATGGTCACTCTTCTTCAATTTATCTCAATAAAATTAATAAATTTTGAATTTTATCTCAATAAAGTCACTGGTGACTTCAAAAGCAAAAACACACTGTAAAAGTGACGTGACTGGCACATCAATAATAATCAACTTTCATCGCTGATTGAAGCGACATGTGTCAGTTAGGTGAAAGCCACGTGTCATTTCGGTCAGCTAAGTATTAGCCGCCTGTCATTTCGACCAACAATGAAACTTGATTAGTACTGACGTGGAAGTCACGTCATATTTCCGTTGTCCTTTAGCTCTTGAAGTTGCCAGAATAATTTGAGAGAAGATTCAAAATTGAATGATTTTAAAAATTAAAGTTGAGCGACCATTTTGAGACAATAATAAAATTCAATTATCCATGGTACATTTAACCATATTAAGCTCGGGTTTATTTAACCATATTAAGCTCGAGTTTATGTTTTCTCTATTAACTACCCAAATTAAACTTTTATGATCTTTTTGACACATTTACTCCATTTGTAAAGCGAACTAATAGATTAATGTAATTTCATTATCTAATTAATAAAAGAATGATATGTCATAATTACAAATTGCTTTTTGTTCAATGTGATAAGGTGTAAAACTGCCTGTAACGTTTATATTTAGGAGTAATTTGACCTTTAACATTTAAAATGGTGTAATTTTACCTTTACCATTTTATCATTGATTAGTAACAGATCACAAACATATGAAATATGATTTTTTAAAGTTAAAAAGTATACTGTCTTTTGTCTTTTGTACGAGTTGGATAAAAAAAATTCAAATATTTCGCTAAATTTATAAATATCAACCTCCAATTCTATTATTAAATCACACAAAAATATAAAATATATTTTTTACAGAACCAATTGATATCCAATTGATGCATAATAAAGAGCAAAATATATGTGTTTCATAGTAATAAAATTGACTCAATTTGTCAATGTTAGGGGTAAAATTGCTATTTGCTGCCAATGTTAGGGTTAAAATTGCACTATTTTAGACGTTAAAGATAAAATTTCTCATGACTATAAACGTTAGAGACATATTTGCACCTTATCTTTTTTAATTATATAAAATTTTAATACACTTAATTAATTGAGTTTCTTATCCGCCAAGTATTCCATCCATTACTTAACGGTAAAAAAAAAACAACTTTTCCGATAAGATACCAAAATATGCTTATGTTTTTGGGAAGTATCAATTAAAGCTGGGTATTGTTATATGCCACACCCAAATTCCTTATCACCGCACCCATTGGACCATTTTTCCCTTAGCATAATTTTTTTTGTCAAAATTGAGAAAAAAAAATTTTGAGAGAAAATTCAAAATTTAGCCTAAACGAATGCGGCATACCATTCCCACCATAGTGGGAACGGATGCGGCACCCGTTCCCGCCATGGTGGGAATGGTATGCCGCATCTGTTCCCACCATGGTGGGAATGATATGCCGCATCCGTTCCAGCCATGGTGGGAACGGATGCGGCATACCATTCCCACCATGGCGGGAACGGATGCCGCATCCGTTCCCACCATGGTGGGAATGGTATGCCGCATCCGTTTAGGCTAAATTTTGAAATATGCAAAATCGTAAAATTTTTAGTGATGAAAAATACTAAATCATTCAATTTTTTGTGACGAAAAATTAAAAATTCTCCTATTTTTTGAGACGAAAAATTCAAAATCGTCATGAAAAATATGTATTATTTTCATGAGTTCTTTGATAAAAAGATGTAAATCTTAATGTTTCCGACTCGTAATCATCCATTTTCGGGGTTCGGATTGTCACACATCAATTATTTTCATAATTTCAGTTATTGTTGTTCGGGTTTATGATTTTGGAGAGAGAATTTTCAGTTTTTGATCAAAATTATGAGAAGGGCAAAAAAGTCCAAAAGTGGCGGTGAAAAGGAATTTGATGGCGGTATTTAGCAGCTCACATTTAAGCTTCATGTACAAAATAGTACAAATATAGGTTTAACCTTGAAAAAAGATACCAATTTATACTTCGATAGCGGTCTGTCAATTGTACATGGAGAGAGAAATCAGAAAGTAACCGAGTAATATGAATGGTGTGTCACGTTCAGTTATCGAAACTTAAATTGATATTTTTTTAAACGTTAAATCTATATTGGTGTTATTTTATATATGGAGTCTAAATAGATACTTCCAAACAACTATAAACCTATTTTGTTACTTTATCTTTGTTAAATAAACACCTCAAACAAAAAGGAAAGTTAATGGCCTAAGTTATGGTTCCATACACTTGAACATTTTTGTTTGAAGCATATATTCTCAAGCTGGGTGAGCTTTGGCGCGATGGTAAACGTTGTTGCCGTGTGATCGAGAGGTTATGGGTTCGAGTCTTAGGAGCGGCCTCTTGCCACAAAATATTGGCTGGTGAAGGCTTGTCTCCAATACACCCTTGTGGCGGGACCCTTCCCTAGACACTCGTTTAGCGGGGACTTTTAGTTAACTTAAGTAATAGTTTTGGCCATAGATGTTCAAGAATTGCTTTTAAGTCTTTGCTCTACTTCTGATTAAAGGATTTGCCTGATTTTTATTGCATACAGGAAAAATGCCCTAATATGACGTCTTTATGTTCCAAATTAAAAAAGAAAATTCAGTTCAGGCTCTTTTGTCAGTTATATATAATCTTGCTTGAAAATTAAGTGTTGTATGGGTAACCAATGATTCTCTATGCAGTATTAGATTTGTATCAGCCAATTACAAACCAAAAAGGGACTAAATCAATATCTGACTTATTAGCAGATATACTTTATGCTTATGGATATTGATTTCCTTGTTCTTTTAAGGTTTTGCAAATCACTAGGAAATTGAAAATGACCCCTATAATGACCCCTATTAACTGTACATGGAAAAAAACTTCTAATTCATACTGTAAAAGTTATTTATCTATGGGATTCTTTTACCATATTCATCTAGTTATTCTTGTTGATACATGGATGATATGGTTTCTTGAAATATCCGCATGAAATCTCATTCTATTGATAATTTTTTAAAGTTAAGTTAACTTGTAATTATTAGAGTTACTCAAGTTACTTTAGAATAACTTATAAAAAGTTATGTGATGTTAAGTTAAGTTAAATTCTTAATTAGTAATTAAGAGTCATTAAGGTTATTTATTAAGTTTGTGTTAGCGATATTTTCGAAATATGCCAATTTCAACCTTGTCACATGTGGTTAGGGTGCGGGCGTGCCAGAGAAATTATTTCTCAATTATTAAAGACCGTTAAGTTTGTGAAATTGTGTGCCAAAAACATGAATTCTAATCGAACCGATTGGCGAGGGACGCAAGGATTGAAAAAGTCCCTCTTGGCTCTCTCGCGCCGTTATAGAAACTTTGCGAGATAAATTATTTTTATTTAAGCTAATGCGGGTAAATTAAAGACGAAAAAATAAAGGAAATTAAAGTGCGAAATTGACACGAGATTTTAGAAAAATTGGTATTTTATTGATATAGATCAAGGTTTGAATACATGTGTTTAAAGTAAGCATAAAAAAATGAAATGAATTACAATTGAAAATTTCTATACTAAACATATAGCTAATTCAATTGAATTGGAAAAGCAAATCAAATACAAGGAATTGAAATGCAAATAATAATAATAATTTGGAATTCAACGATAAACTCGGAGCCACAATAGCTATCTCGGCTGGATGTTGAATTTTGGTGTCGGCTCGAAGTTCTCGGAGTACTGCGGTCGGTTGGGCCCGTATGGTATACGATCTTGGCAATGTCAAAACGTGTTGTAGGCAAATGGGGCGGATTTAATCTTTGACTTCGGTGGGCTCGATTGAGTACTTAAGAACGCGGAATCGGACGAGTAAATAGGCTAAATTTAACTTCGGGAAGTCAGGAACAAACTTCTATAAGGGATCGAAGGCTAAAATGGACTCTAAATGGACGAAATTGAGTTTTGAAAACAACTGGACGAATCTGGAAAAATCTGGAAACAGACTAGCTAAAAGAATTTGGGCTGTAAAGATTGGCTTATAACTATAGTTTTTGGGCACGGAATTGGGAAACTAAATATACTAGATTGAACCTCAGGACGTCAGGAACAACTTTGTTGAAGGAATTGGAAGTAAAAAATGACTTTAAATAGACGAAATCGGGCTTTGAAAATAATTGGACGAATCTGAAAAATTAATTTGAAAACAGAATTCTAGCTAAGGATTGAGCAAACTAAAGGCTTAGGAATGCTAGATTGAATTGAAAAACTTGGAAAGAGGCTATTGGAACTTGAATTAAAGCTAAAGGCAAGTTAAAAGAAGGAATTAAAGCTAAGAAAAATGAAGAACAAAAAGGAAGAACTCAAGAACTAAAAACTTAAAAGGAGAGCATTGGAAAGAACCTTTAAGAAGGGGTTTTTGTTGTGTTGAGTGAGTGATTTTTTATGAGAGTGAGAGGATCTATTTATAGTTTTTTGGAATGGTATTTTGGTAATTAATTATCAACTGACCCTTATTTTTCTCTCTAACTTTGCCCACTAACTTGCCACATCACCAACTTCCTCAACTCCCACCAACTACCACTAACTTCCATGCCACCTCACCCCACTACCTTGTGGTTAGAGAGAATTTTAAGGCTTGGGCCTAGATGTGGGGATGGGCTAGGCTTCGTAGGTTAGCTCGTGGTTGTGTTCGGGTGCGTTTGGAGAAGTCGGGTGGACCGAAACGGGCTCCGGGCGAGGACTGATCTCTCGTTTGCCGTGCTGACTTCCAGCTCGCCGAGCTGGAGGTTAGTTTACATATATATATTTATTTTTATTTTCCATTCATCATTGTTATTTTTCTAAAAAAAATATAAACTATACCCTAAAATTAAACCCAAGCTTTCTATATACATAAAAATAAAATTTATTTATTTTGGGCCAACAGTATGTAATAGTTACATTACATTTTCATGTACTATAAATAGCTTATCTTGTATAAGCTAAAAGTGAAGAAGCATGAATTAAAAAGAAATAAAATTAAGAAAAGCTTCATCCTTTTTTATTTCATTTTGTATATTCTTCTTTTATCTCCAACAAATTTTGTTTTTGTTCCGCATTTCTTTTTTTTAGTATTGTGGAATTGCGTTGTGGGAGCCTGCATGTTTCTGAGTGGATGAATAGAAAGATTTGATATTTCCCCTGAGAATTACAACTATAGAATGTGCATGACTTCTTATGCTGCAAGTTTAAGGACCTGGTGAGACACTTGCAAAATTCAGGGAGCCAATCTACTATTTTGGACAAGTCCATGGAGCTGGTAATATATTAGGCCAAAACCAAAAGATCAAAGTAAGTCATCCAAGTCCATACATGATGAATAGAGATACGAAATGCACATGGATCAACAACTAACTGTTAAGCTCGAGTTAAATATACAGTTGGTCATTAAATTTTTATAGTTGTTTTAAAATGGTTACTATTCTTCAATCTATCTCAATAAAATTAATAAGTTTTGAATTTTATCTCAATAAAGTCACTCTGGTGACTTCAAGAGCAAAAACACACTGGAAAAGTGACGTGACTGCCACATCAACAATAATCAACTTTTCATCTCTGATTGAAGCGACACGTGTCAGTTAGGTGAAAGCCACGTGTCATTTCGATCAGCTAAGTATCAGCCGCATGTCGTTTTGATCACTAGTGAACTTGATTAGTGCTGACGTGGAAGTCATGTCATATCTCCGGTGTCCTTTAACTCTTGAAGTCGCTAGAATAATTTAAGAAAAAATTCAAAGTTGAGCGACCATATGGAGACAATAATAAAATTCAATGATCCCTTTAGTTAACTTAAGTCTTCCGGGACACTCGCTGAAAAGAGACTTTTAGTTAACTTAAGTAATAGTTTTGACCATAGATGCTCCCTTTGCAGAATTCCTTTTAGGTCTTTGCTCTACTCCTCCTGAGTAAAGGATTTGCCTGATTTTTATTGCATACAGGGAAAATGCTCTAATATGGCGTCTTTATGTTACAACTTAAAAAAGAAAATTCAGTTCAGGCTCTTTTGTCAGTTATATATAATCTTGCTTTGAAAATTGAGTGTTGTGTAGGTAAGCAATGATTCTCTATGCAGTGTTAGATTTGTATCAGCCAATTACAAACCAAAAAGGGACTAAACCAATATCTGACTTAATAGCAGATATACTTTATGCTTATGGATATTGGTTTCCTTGTTCTTTTAAGGTTTTGCAAATCACCAGGAAATTGAAAATGACCCCTATTAGCTGTACATGGAAAAGAACTTCTAATTCATACTGTAAAAGTTATTTATCTATGGGATTATTTTACCATATTCATCTAGTTATTCTTGTTGATACATGGATGATATGGTTTCTTGAAATATCCGCATGAAATCTCATTCTATTGATAATGTTTTTGAAATAATAAATTTATAATTAATAGTCTTTATTTTGATTGGTGGTAAAATTAAGTTAACTTGTAACTATTAGAGTTACTTAAGTTACTTTAGAATAACTTATAAAAAGTTATGTGATGTTAAGTTAAGTTAAATTCTTAATTAGTAATTAAGAGTCATTAAGGTTATTTATTAAGTTTGTGTTAGCGATATTTTCGAAATATGCCAATTTCAACCTTGTCACGTGTGGTTAGGGTGCGGGCGTGCCAGAGAAATTATTTCTCAATTATTAAAGACCGTTAAGTTTGTGAAATTGTGCGCCAAAAACATGAATTCTAATCGAACCGATTGGCGAGGGACGCAAGGATTGAAAAAGTCCCTCTTGGCTCTCTCGCGCCGTTATAGAAACTTTGCGAGATAAATTATTTTTATTTAAGCTAATGCGGGTAAATTAAAGACGAAAAAATAAAGGAAATTAAAGTGCGAAATTGACACGAGATTTTAGAAAAATTGGTATTTTATTGATATAGATCAAGGTTTGAATACATGTGTTTAAAGTAAGCATAAAAAAATGAAATGAATTACAATTGAAAATTTCTATACTAAACATATAGCTAATTCAATTGAATTGGAAAAGCAAATCAAATACAAGGAATTGAAATGCAAATAATAATAATAATTTGGAATTCAACGATAAACTCGAAGCCACAATAGCTATCTCGGCTGGATGTTGAATTTTGGTGTCGGCTCGAAGTTCTCGGAGTACTGCGGTCGGTTGGGCCCTGGTATACGATCTTGGCAATGTCAAAACGTGTGGTAGGCAAATGGGGCAGATTTAACCTTTGACTTCGGTGGGCTCGATTGAGTACTTAAGAACGCGGAATCGGACGAGTAAATAGGCTAAATTTAACTTCGGGAAGTCAGGAACAAACTTCTATAAGGGATCGAAGGCTAAAATGGACTCTAAATGGACGAAATTGAGTTCTGAAAACAACTGGACGAATCTGGAAAAATCTGGAAACAGACTAGCTAAAAGAATTTGGGCTGTAAAGATTGGCTTATAACTATAGTTTCTGGGCACGGAATTGGGAAACTAAATATACTAGATTGAACCTCAGGACGTCAGGAACAACTTTGTTGAAGTAATTGGAAGTAAAAATGAATTTAAATAGACGAAATCGGGCTTTGAAAATAATTGGACGAATCTGAAAAATTAATTTGAAAACAGAATTCTAGCTAAGGATTGAGCAAACTAAAGGCTTAGGAATGCTAGATTGAATTGAAAAACTTGGAAAGAGGCTATTGGAACTTGAATTAAAGCTAAAGGCAAGTTAAAAGAAGGAATTAAAGCTAAGAAAAATGAAGAACAAAAAGGAAGAACTCAAGAACTAAAAACTTAAAAGGAGAGCATTGGAAAGAACCTTTAAGAAGGGGTTTTTGTTGTGTTGAGTGAGTGATTTTTTATGAGAGTGAGAGGATCTATTTATAGTTTTTTGGAATGGTATTTTGGTAATTAATTATCAACTAACCCTTATTTTTCTCTCTAACTTTGCCCACTAACTTGCCACATCACCAACTTCCTCAACTCCCACCAACTACCACTAACTTCCATGCCACCTCACCCCACTACCTTGTGGTTAGAGAGAATTTTAAGGCTTGGGCCTAGATGTGGGGATGGGCTAGGCTTCGTAGGTTAGCTCGTGGTTGTGTTCGGGTGCGTTTGGAGAAGTCGGGTGGACCGAAACGGGCTCCGGGCGAGGACTGATCTCTCGTTTGCCGTGCTGACTTCCAGCTCGCCGAGCTGGAGGTTAGTTTACATATATATATTTATTTTATTTTCCATTCATCATTGTTATTTTTCTAGAAAAAATATAAACTATACCCTAAAATTAAACCCAAGCTTTCTATATACATAAAAATAAAATTTATTTATTTTGGGCCAACAGTATGTAATAGTTACATTACATTTTCATGTACTATAAATAGCTTATCTTGTATAAGCTAAAAGTGAAGAAGCATGAATTAAAAAGAAATAAAATTAAGAAAAGGTTCATCCTTTTTTATTTCATTTTGTATATTCTTCTTTTATCTCCAACAAATTTTGTTTTTGTTCCGCATTTCTTTTTTTTAGTATTGTGGAATTGCGTTGTGGGAGCCTGCATGTTTCTGAGTGGATGAATAGAAAGATTTGATATTTCCCCTGAGAATTACAACTATAGAATGTGCATGACTTCTTATGCTGCAAGTTTAAGGACCTGGTGAGACACTTGCAAAATTCAGGGAGCCAATCTACTATTTTGGACAAGTCCATGGAGCTGGTAATATATTAGGCCAAAACCAAAAGATCAAAGTAAGTCATCCAAGTCCATACATGATGAATAGAGATACGAAATGCACATGGATCAACAACTACCTGTTAAGCTCGAGTTAAATATACAGTTGGTCATTAAATTTTTATAGTTGTTTTAAAATGGTCACTATTCTTCAATCTATCTCAATAAAATTAATAAGTTTTGAATTTTATCTCAATAAAGTCACTCTGGTGACTTCAAGAGCAAAAACACACTGGAAAAGTGACGTGACTGCCACATCAACAATAATCAACTTTTCATCTCTGATTGAAGCGACACGTGTCAGTTAGGTGAAAGCCACGTGTCATTTCGATCAGCTAAGTATCAGCCGCATGTCGTTTTGATCACTAGTGAAACTTGATTAGTGCTGACGTGGAAGTCATGTCATATCTCCGGTGTCCTTTAACTCTTGAAGTCGCTAGAATAATTTAAGAAAAAATTCAAAGTTGAGCGACCATATGGAGACAATAATAAAATTCAATGATCCCTTTAGTTAACTTAAGTCTTCCCGGACACTCGCTGAAAAGAGACTTTTAGTTAACTTAAGTAATAGTTTTGACCATAGATGCTCCCTTTGCAGAATTCCTTTTAGGTCTTTGCTCTACTCCTCCAGAGTGTAGGATTTGCCTGATTTTTATTGCATACAGGAAAAATGCTCTAATATGGCGTCTTTATGTTACAACTTAAAAAAGAAAATTCAGTTCAGGCTCTTTTGTCAGTTATATATAATCTTGCTTTGAAAATTGAGTGTTGTGTAGGTAAGCAATGATTCTCTATGCAGTGTTAGATTTGTATCAGCCAATTACAAACCAAAAAGGGACTAAACCAATATCTGACTTAATAGCAGATATACTTTATGCTTATGGATATTGGTTTCCTTGTTCTTTTAAGGTTTTGCAAATCACTAGGAAATTGAAAATGACCCCTATTAGCTGTACATGGAAAAGAACTTCTAATTCATACTGTAAAAGTTATTTATCTATGGGATTATTTTACCATATTCATCTAGTTATTCTTGTTGATACATGGATGATATGGTTTCTTGAAATATCCGCATGAAATCTCATTCTATTGATAATGTTTTTGAAATAATAAATTTATAATTAATAGTCTTTATTTTGATTGGTGGTAAAATTAAGTTAACTTGTAACTATTAGAGTTACTTAAGTTACTTTAGAATAACTTATAAAAAGTTATGTGATGTTAAGTTAAGTTAAATTCTTAATTAGTAATTAAGAGTTATTAAGTTTATTTATTAGGTTTGTAATAGTTACATTTTCATGTACTATAAATAGCTTATCTTGTGAAGAAGCATAAATTAAAAAGAAATGAAATTAAGAAAAAATTCATTTTTTTTTCATTTTGTATATTCTTCTTTTATCTCCAACAAATTTTGTTTTTGTTCTGCATTTCTTTTTTTTAGTATTGTGGAATTGCGTTGTGGGAGCCTGCAGGTTTCTGAGTGGATGAATAGCAAGATTTGATATTTCCCCTGAGAATTACAGCTATAGAATGTGCATGACTTCTTGTGCTGCAAGAGATGATCTTAGTGGTGTGGAGAAACTTCTGGAAGAAATAGAGAACCAACCTGACATCTCATTGGATTGACTTTTACTTGTTCAACAGCGGCTAATATATCTACAGAATAGTCGGCTTAAAAGAGAGGGCACTTGTCTACCTCACGAAATGCAAAGAGTTAGTTGGTGAAAATTCATCAATTATAATTCATTTTCTCCCTTTCTCTCTTATCTTTCTCAAAAGAAACAGATAGTCTCCTCCACCGCTGGTGTCATCTCCTCCAAAAATCCTCTAATGATATGCTTTCTAGGTTTTGTAAAAAAACTAAAACTAACTGCACCTCACAAACATGGGAGTGCATCCTTTTGCTAATATGTTTGTCAGTAACAATTTTCACAATGACAGACATATTAGCAAAGGGATGCACTCTTACAAAGCAAGAGGGTGAAGTGACTATAAAAGATTTCAAAGCAAAAGCAAGAGATCAATACGAGGTGAGGTGGGGTGTAGTTAGTTTTGATTTGTTGCAAAACCTAGAAAGCATATTATTAGAGGAATGAAATTATTGTGTAACCAAATTTGATTTTGACAATAAAACATGGATCAGTATATTAAATGGAACATTTGTATCATTTCAATTTTTTATACCTATAGAATAAAACATGTATCAGTATATTAAATGGAAAACATGTATTATCTCAATCTTTATATTATACTTGGGAACTGTGGCTTGCACGATTCTAGGTATGAGCTAATTATTGCTATGTGCAATTAGAAAAATGCCAGCATAGTTATATTAACAGTTCAAAATGATGGTATTAATTTAAGCTCAATGTTCAATTTTATTACTATTCTCGCAGAAAGAAAACTCTAGACATGAAAGGTTTGCACTAGGCAACACCTCTTCAAGATTATACACTAAACGAACAACACAATCTGTGAATTTGTTTCAGGCTTGGATCATTATAAATAGTTAAATACAATAGAACCACATGCACAATTCCATCCCTCTTTCCAATCAACACATGGAAGTGTTTTGCGTAACTCATTACCTTATTGGGACTGAAATTATGTTGTTAAATGTGTCAATTTTTATTACTGAAACTTTTAATTGCACCATTTGATAAACTTGGGATTGAAATTATGCGATTTTGTACATAAATTCTCTCAAACTTAAATTATGATTTTGTACATAAATTCTCCAAAAAAAACAGCCACATGTCGGGTGTTTTTCTGAAAAAAAAAACTAAAATTTATTTTTTTTCATAAAAATAATCGGCATGTTATAGCTAGGTGGCACATATGTTGATATTATGTATCATTTCAGTTAGAAATATGAGGTGTTTCATATTGACGTATCACTTATGTAATCATTCCGATGTTTTTTAATCACTGAAATCGCCATAGTGACCTAATTGAGACAAAACTCAAAGTTAAGTGATTTTATTGAGACAATTTGAAGTTGAGTGACTATTTTGGAATAACAATGTAAATTCAATGACCAATGGTGCATTTAACCCATAATAAGCTAGGACAAACTCGTAACTAAGTATTAAACTACTGAAATAGCTTTCAAAAACAATGTTGGATAAACATATTTGAGTTTAGGAACAACCCAAGAAGTACTAAAAACTAATTTATCCACTTAAACTTGAGGTTTACACATAAAAGCTTAGCATAATACGCAATTAAAAAAAAGTTATGTTAGGTCCCTAAAGTGAGAAAACTATACAATGAAGGGCCTAAACAGACTATCATCTGTGAAGCACAGACTCGAGTGTGGACACAGATGTACATATGGGCGCAGCAAATGACATTTTTAAAAAATATGAGACACGGGTGCGGTGGGACATGATATATATATATATATATATATATATATATATATATATATATATATATATATATATATATATATAGAGAGAGAGAGAGAGAGATAAAAATATATATATATAACGTAAATAAGATTTAAAAGTGATATAACTACACAAATTACTGTCTAATTATGTAACCCCCGTCCCGGGTCATATTGAAAACGCATAGGAAACCAAACAATTATCATAATTAAGCATAAACACCAACATAACTACATATAGGCTCTCCATTTATTTCTTTCTATCAAAACCTCGTAACCAAAAGGTTAAATAACCAACCAAATAATTTAATCTATCAACAATATTCACTTAAATTTAAGCAAATAATCAAAACCAATAATATAATAAATCCTAATGAATGTCTACAAAATTGCTAATGGGAATGAGACACTTATGCTTGCCAGCCTGAACGCATGGTAACCCTGAAAATCTAGCAAATAGGAGAACCTCTGAACCTAGCCTGAAAAATATGGCAAGGGGTGAGCTGCCTACTCAATAAGCATAATTACAAATATTTATACATATACATATATAAATACATATCATTCACACCTATTATATTTAACCAGATAAAATAACAAATCAAACTTTTGACTATAAATAATATTCTAAAGTTAATATATTTATTTTTAAGGGTCCTGGCTAAACCTAAGTGAAATATGTTCAATGGTCTCATGGTTAACAATATTCAATCGTAGGTATACACTATCGCCCTCAGTTTCAGGACATGTATCCTTTTAACCTTATAATAATTATCCAAATAATACGGTACTGCTATCGCCCCCAGTTTCAGGACACAGTACAAATTCAATTAGAATAAAGTAACACCATACCCAAGTGCCTGTGATCAGAGTATCAACAAACCTCCAGACCATTGTACCTATCCACTTAAGCTAGCTAATTAAGTGAGATTTTAAAATGAGATGTATTGTTATTCTACCATAGGCAATCACCTTGTAAAATAATTACTTCAACATATGATCAAAATAATATGCATCATCTGCGAATTTAAGCACAGCCATCTCCAAATTTCAGACATCTATATATCCCCTCGTTGCGTAATCTATGATTTTAAATTTGATTCTATCTAACTAAATAATAATTATTCTTCACCATCTAATCAGCCAAGACTAAAACAACTCAATCATCGTAATTAGCAAGTTTTTCCAAACATCACAACTATATACATAATTCACTTTTCCTGGAACAATAATCCATAGCATATAATAATCATAGCAAGTTTATGCACATATAACAATCCATAGCATGGTTTCATCATCACCTCACACAAATATATTTCTTTGAACAATTCACATATAGATATATATATAAACATATAAATATTAATAATTATGATTACCTCTCGTTCCAATCTAATCAAATTGTTCGAGTTCTTGTTCACCCGTTTCTTCCTCTCCTATAAATATAACAATGCATTCCTATAATTAATTCGTGTTTAGGAAAAATGATAGATATGTAATGTATGTTCGGAATGTTCCTAAGCCCTCCCCACGATATTAATTAAGGTTCCAACTCAATCTAATTAATCAATAACCATCTACTTAAATCTAAAATTCTAACCCTTTAAAAATTCAATTATCATAGAAGACTAATAATTTATAAAAACCATCATATATATTGGAACCTATACAAAGGGTAAAATTCTGCTTGGAAAAACGCTCACTGGATTCTCGCCGGAATCTCATCGGACTTGTCGGAAATACAAACTGAGGCTACCACGAGATAGCCAACGTTTAGAGGAGTCCAAAAATACACTTTTCTCACTACTAAAATCGCCTAGAAGGTCGAGATCTAGCACTTTTTTGGTGAAAAATATCTGCTCCGATCACCATACTTTTTGGTCAAAAAATATGAATAGTGATCTCAAAATCTTCCTTACGGAATAATTAATTTAATGGTATGATTTCCGCTTTAAAAGTTGATCGGAATAAGGAGTTACGAGGGAAATTAGGAGATAAAAAGAAAATAAAACTCAAACTGTGGATAGAGAAAGGTTTGGTTCTGGAAATATATTACAAGAACCAACTCAACCTAATAATAATAATAATAAGAATAATAATAATAATATAACTAATAATAATACAAACATTGGAATGGTCCCATAACTTTGGTTTATTTCTTTTCCTCTTGTTTTTGTTTTACACGAAAACTTATTTCATTTCTTCAATTTATTTATTTATTATTATTATTATTTTATTAATTGTAATTAATTATTCGGATGTTACAGTTCTACCCTCGTTAAAAGAAATTTCGACCCCGAAATTTATATACCTGCATGTGCAAATAGATACGGTTATTGTTCCATCATGTTTTCTTCTAGCTCCCAAGTTGCTTCTCTAAGCGACTTGTTGTGACTCCACCTTACTCGTACATTCACTACAAGAATTCAAGCTTGTTGCGACAATTTAATTTGTCAAAATAAGTTATATTTTTGTCATAAGAAACTTCTTGTTACAAAGTGTTTTGTCACCATCCTAGTCACAATAAGCCCGTCTTAATAAGTTTTTAGTGACAAAATTGTATTACCTCATAATTAGTTTTTAATTATTGTTACAACTATAATTTGTCATTAATCTAGCTATTATGACAAAATACAGGCCCAACCCGCCATGTGTTTTTAATTTTACAAATTTATGAGGTTGTCAGGACTCGAACCCTCGGCCGTTTGGTCCAAGCAACTCTAATATCATGTCATGGAACCGTTTGAACTAAAAGCTCAAGATGATTAAGGCTTAATCTTATATCTTATATTAATCTCTGACACATTCTAATCCCCAAATAAATATGAAAATTTGTAATTTGATTTCTGAAACAATAGATTAGTCTAATTTGATAAATATTACTATCATAATTTGGTTTTGTTTTTTCATTTTTTTACTAATTGTAATTTTGTCATAATAAGTACATTAATTGCGAAAACAGTTATTTTATCGTATGAATATTTCGTTACATCTTTATATATTTATGATAAAAATGACGTGGCAATTTGTTTTTATCATAATACGTATTAAGTTCTACTTTCTTGTGATAAATATTTCAACAAAATATTTTTTTCTCACGATTTCTTTTGGTTTTTTTACCTTTTCTTACTAATTATTATTTGATCACAATAAGTACATTAGTTGTGATAAAAAATTATTTTTACGTATGAATTTTTGTCACAATCTTATGTATTTATGACAAAAATGTGTGACAATTTTTTTTTGTCATAATATTGATTGACTAGTGCTTTATTGTGATAAATATTTGGACGAAACATTATTTTGTCATAATTTTGTTTGGAATTTTCACATTTTTTTACTAATTATTTTTTTGTCACAATAAGTACATTAATTGTGACAAAAATTATTTTGTCAGACGAATTTTCGTCACAATATTAGATATTTGTTGTAGTGATAGGCATTTCTCGCCTCCTAAGCTTTCGTATTTGTCTCTCCAAAATTTTTACTGGCTTTTCTTTGACTGTCAGATTCTTATTTACAACCTCGATCTCCGGCTCGGGAATCATATGACTCGGGTCTGAATTATACCTCCTCAATACGGATACATGGAAGACATTGTGAATCTGAGATAGTTCATCACTTGGAAGGTCTAACCTGTATGCCAATGGTCCAATCCGTTCAATAATTTCATAAGGTCCAATGAACCTTGGGTTCAATTTTCCCCGTCTGCCAAAACGTACTATCCCCCTTCCATGGAGATACTTTCAGAAATACTTTGTCCCCAACTTCATACTCCATTTCTCTCCTGTGTTGATCTGCGTAAGTCTTATGTCATTCTTGAGCTGCTTTAAGGCATTTCTTCACCACATTTATCTTCTCTACTGTTTCCTGAACTAACTCAGGTCGCTCTAACTGTCTCATGCCCTCAACATCCCAACAAACTGGACTTCTACAAGGTCTCCCATAAAGTGCTTCATATGGTGTCTGTTGAGCGATTTCCGTAAGTGCACTGTATAAGCTTGTAGTAATAAAAGATATCGAACCCACAGGGAACGCTTTTTAACTAAAAACTTATTTAATTCAGTTTTATTCACGTCTTTAGGTTTAACTAAAGAAAATCGTTTAATTGATTGTATTGGTTCGGATAAATTAGGATTAGATGAGAATATTATATTGAATTTAGAGAACAATTCTGTCTTGAGATTTTGATTACAAGACAGATGCTTCTGTAGTTGGAATAAATAGAAGGTATAAAACTTATTTTCATTAAGCAAAGAAAGCAACTATAACTTTGGTAAGATTATGAACATGTAATAATACAAGAATTTATGCAATTAAATGGCTTTGAACCGTAGAAATCTCTCTAGATCGGAGCAGATTTCTATCTTAATCAAATTAGTATTTTATATCTGATAAGCCGCACTAACGATCATATCATCCATAAAAACTAATTCTTTCAAGTGTTCAACAAAGTTTCTATATAAATATGATTGTATAAAACGTTTTAATAAAAACACCAATTTATCACTTTGAAAATCATTTTGTCAGAACAATATCAAAATAACAACATGAAGAATGTATTGAATAAAATAAATATATTATTAGTGAATTGTGAATCTTCACAAGTTAACAGAGAAGAAGAAACATGGATAGCATTTTAACAAAAACTTTGAGATCCGGGTTGTCAATCTTTCCCTCAAACTCCGTAGGCTTGTCAGACCTCTTTGCGCTTCAGCCGTTAGTTCTTCTCGCTGAATCTTCGGAATAGAGACCGCTAGATCCACTACCAGAATGAAAACTTGTCTCTGATCAACCTTTGAAACTAAACTAATACTACTATGTTTATAACTAATCTAATAACAACTTGTGTACAACAAGTTTGCTTTTACAGAAATGTAAACTAATCTGACTCATTTCTGAGTCAGAGTTTCTTCAATATAACAACTCTCTAATTTCTCTAACTATTTTCCAACATTGATTTTTGAAATGAATCACTTATTTATAGTTGGTGAAGGGTTGTAATTGATGGGTCGTGTCCGTTGGTGAAGGGTCGCTTTTATCCAAACGAATAGATGCGTTTCTTGGATTTAAACCTGTGAAAACTGTGCAGAATTCTTCGCTATCTCATATGAGATTCCGAGAATCTCAGTCGCGACAGGGGGTGAAGGGGCGAGCTAAAAACTTCAAATTTCCGTGACTGGTGTTCGTATGTCGCGACTGAGATTCTGAAAATCTCAGTTGCGACAGGGGCTTTCTTCCCCGTCTCTCGACTGTTTCTCGTCTCCTTGAGTCGGTCTCCTGATTGATACGTATTCTTGGCACATAATTTAGGTTTTTCCTCCGTTTTGATTTAACCAAATAATTAAGTACCTTGCATCAAAGAAGTAAATAAAGACGTAAAAGTATTCTAAATGAATATAATTAGCACGATTTCAATGTAAATTTAACGTATTTATATATGATATTTTAGGTATATTTTGGGCTTAACAAACTCCCACACTTAAGCTTTTGCTAGTCCCGAGCAAAATTTCACTGAATTTATTCTTTAATCAATCTCTTTATAAAATAGAACATATATCCATACATTCCTCTTTAAATTAGTTAAACCGAAAGATAAACTTCCATGGTAAATTTATACGCAAAGTATCAAACTAGCTAGTGTAAAAGAGATATAGCATTCGTCTTGTATTTCAATTTTTATATTGAAGTATTCGGGACGGTGTAAGCACGCATGTTTTCGAATCTTTCGTCTCAAGGCATTTAAAGCACAAAATTTCCTTTCCCAAACCTAAACTATTACAAATATAGATTTATTAAGGACTTAGGTTTAATATATTTGTTTAGTCACGCCCGTGATAAGGGTGGTCTCGTCCGTGACTTTATATGAATTAATTTGCTTTTGTGTTCGTTTAAGAGGTACCGACCATGCCATGGGTGGACACAATCGTTACTTAAAACTTTAAACACGTTTAATTTTTCTTTAATTTCTAACGTTCCTTTCATACCTCGATTGTGATAAGGGTGGTCGCAATCGTGGCCAAAAGTAAACGGTACTTAATGTTCTTCCCTTTCATACCTCGATTGTGATAAGGGTGGTCTCAATCGTGGCCAAAAGTTAAGAATACGACTACTTGATTTAATTAAAATGTAAAAATAAAATTGGGAAAGAAAAATAGCACATTCATCCTATATTGACTTGAAATTCAACATGTATTATGGCTAAAGTTTCCTTAAAAACTTCAATTGGTTTTTAATGTAAGACGAAAATCATACCGAGCAAAAAAGCAAAAGTTGTTAGTTTGATTTATGCCTATAAACCTAATTGAAAATTGAAAATAAGATTTATATTTATCATGAATTCATGATATAAAATAGAGATTTGAAACTAAAGAAATTTTACTTATATACATTTACTCGAAACGTTTTTGATAAAATCGTATCGGAGATTTGTAAAAATATTTGTAAAAATATTGCCCGTATAGAAATATTATTTCTAACGATAATGATAACCTTAAAATATGCTTAACATTATTTTTGAAAGTTAAAGTGTTTGAAACATATGAAATATATATACTTAAAAAAAATGTTTATGAAAAATTGTCATTATTTTTTAAAAATGTTGCACTTAATATAAAAATGTTGCATTTCTTGTTTGGAAAATGTTGCAATATATACTTTACTTAAACATTAATAACAACATGTATTTATACTTAAATAAATAACATTCATTCTCATTCGTTGCATTCATTCGTACTTAAAATAAATAGCATATGAAATATCTCCTCCCACACTTAATTTGGACCATGTCCTCATTGGTGCAAAAAGCGATAAAACACGAAAAATAGTACGAAATTAAATCATACGAATTTGAATTAAAAATATGGTACGAGAACATTCAAACATAATAATAAAGATAATGGTACGAAACAAAATGAGAAAAAGTGTAACGAAAATGAGTGAAAGATAGAAAGGATAAAACCTATCAAGGTGAACCCGGTGGGGATGGCGTAGTCTCAACTCCTTGGCGTCGGAAGAAAGATAGCAACCGGCGACGAGTAGATTTGTGCTCACGTCTCAAAGTAGTGATATTGGCATCCACCGTGTTTATCCTCGAACTCATTTCGATATTGTTGGCAACGACTTCATCTAACCGCAAATTCATTTGACGGTTATTCTCGTTCATTTGTGTCAACACACGTTGCCATCCAACTTGGTCATCAACATTTGGTTCCACATTTGCTTGCTCGTTGGTATTAACATCAACATTGTCCTCCTCCTCTTCATCATCAAATCCCTCATCATCTTCTTCAACGTCATCTTGGGTACCGAAACCATGAGAACTTGAAGCTTCACCACCCAAGGTAGCAAAAACACATCTCGTACGATCCTCATAGGAGATAAATGCGGGTGGTCCCAATTTCTTCAATAAATTGGCTCTTTGAAGTGCCGTGATATCCAAGGAAGGTAAACCAACATGAGGCATATTTTTGATAATCCGCTAATTCACCCCGAGCACCCAAAACAATGCCGGTAATTAAATTACCCATTGGCACTTGCTTATTGAGGGAAGCGGAAGCTCGGACCAAATTAGTAAATATCATTCCAATACTATCAATGGTCAAATTCTTAAAAATGCAATCTAGCACAAATAAGTCACGGATTTGCACCTTTGAACGCTCAACCTGACCAAATAAAGAGAAGGATAAAAATTTGTGAAATAAAAAGATACAATTATCCTTAAGTAACTTACTAGAAGTGTTCTTCGGATGAAAAACATCTAAGCCGGTTAAAGTGTGCCAAACCGTGTGTGCATTAAAAGTCTTTGGTTTGGAAAAAATTCCGAGTAGGAAAACCAAACCATCGGTTCATTGCCGCATTCCCGACTTCAAAACGAATCACATTGTTTCGAAAAGAGATAATACCTTCTTATCATAAATGAGAGTGACCAAAAATTCCAAAATATGCGATTTATTACTAGGAAAACGCATACTAGCAAATCTTGTCCAACCAAGAACGGATAGATATTCATCAATACGGTCGGTAAAAGAAAATATGTTTACCGTTTCGGTGTCAAGGAAAGGCATGTCGACGAACACCACTTCGCTATTAGAAAAACGGCGAAATTTTCGTCCTTTGGCCTTTGTCGCAATATCGAACGGTGCTCCATATTGAACCCGTAATCTATTGACTTCAGTGGCTTTGGTTTTGTTAGCAATGGTTTTTTGTCTAGGCATTTTTGTTGTGTGAAATTTGGTGAAAGAGATGAAGAAATTTGAAAGAATGAAAGGAAGAGTAAAAGATAATGGTGGTGATTTAGGGAAGAAGAAGATGAATATGGTGGTGACAGCAATTTATTAATCTGTCCCATTCCCGTCATACCAGTCGCGACAGCAAGCACTCCAGGAGGATAAAAGCTGCTGAAAAATTTGTTTCTTGCTGTCTCAACCGAGATTTCAGAATCTCAACTGAGACTCTGGAATTTCTGACTAAAAATTTGATATTTTTGACAATATCAACATGATTAATTCGAATCCTCTTGTAATTAAGTAACATTAATGCTAAGTTTTAATTCCTGAAACTACAAAAACAAAACTGAAACATTAAATAGAAGGAAACCCAAAGGTTGTTCCTTAATTAAAAGAAATAAATGAAAGAATTAATGCACTTAATTAATCATAATGACATATGTATATGAATTACTTATTAAACATATATACACAAGAAATAGATCTATATACATGAACATCAATCATATGTACAGAATTTACAATCAAACATTATAAATTTAAACAGTATCCCTATGAATTGGAATACGTCGTGCATTGGCCCTGTTAATCTTCGCTTGTATGAAGATTTCCCTTTCTACAGGAGAAAGAAATTTTGGACTAGAACGAAACTCTCTCTTTACAAGTCCCTCATTTTCCTGAAACTCGTAATTCATTATGGGAAATGGTTCCTTATCAGTCCAAGGAACAGAAACTGATCCCTTGGAACCCAAAATGATTCCACATATAATATTCCCAAACCCTATTGTCTGATTCTTCGAACGGGAAGCGGCAACTAATCCCTCCATCAAAATCTTTGAGGAATTAAATGTGTTACCTTGGAAAATATCACCTAGCACATACAAATCAGTATCCCTGAACGACACTGCTTCGAACTCGACCAAATAGGCTATGACAGAGAAATTTGTGCAAAAACAGCATGGAGTTAGAATTTATTGATTTGTTGTAGGCAAGACATGGATTGAATCCCCAAAATCCCGTCAACATTCTCCAGATATCTGTAAAAGTCATATCTCTGCTAGGATGATGCGGAGTGGTGTCCCGTGGTGGAAAACCAAACCAATAGTGAAGTTCAGGATATCCAAAAGTGAATATCTTACGCTCACATCGAAAACTGAGATGAACACGCCTCGTATTGACGAAACGAACGGTAGACAGAAACGCTAGTACCCAGTTTCCAATAATAGGAAACTTCATGGATGCAAACTTGGTCCATCCTAAGTTTATCAGATAGCGATTCATATCATCGCTCACCCCGAGTTCTTCATTCAGGAACTCGTCCAGATAAGAATTTCAGAAATCTGAAAGAAATGAAATGAAATGAAAGAATTCAGAACCTACAGGAATATATAGATTACATAAGTGAAAGGTTGTGTCTGTGGAGAATGAAAAGGTGTCAAACTGATACCTTTTGGACAAAACTGACTGAAAATCTCAACTGAGATTTCTGGAATCTCTACTGAGAATTCTAAATGTTAAAATACTTTCAAACGAGATTTCTGGAATCTCTACAGTGATTTCTAAAAATTTTTCAAAAACACTTAATACTTTATGAAATAAATTTCAAAACATGACTAAATTAGAATTTTATTTTACAAAACTTATTTGTACACAAAACTAAAAATAAAGATTAATTATATAACTAATAAAATAAATAATAATAAAAAAATGAAATTAAAAATAAAAATAAATATAAATAAAAGTTATGAACAAAAGACAAGAAAAACTAAAAATTAAAAATATGAAAACTAAATAAATTAATTTTCATAGACAGAATCAATTACTTAGACCGGTTCTAAATAATGGTTCTGTTTACTTACCTGGGAATAATTTCAAGCAGGAATAAAAGAAAGTAGAAATGTACCCCCAACTTGAAATCATTATTATATATATATTTTTTTCTCTTTTTTTTTCCTTTTTTTTAGTATTTTTTTAGTGCTTTCTTTTTAGCGTTTTCTCAATTTAAGGATCTAATGATTTCTGTAGAATGCCCGAACTTCTGGTTCTGGCCTCGAACAAAAACTACGCACATGAACCGTAACTTTCAAAACTATATTAAAAGTATACAATTCCGATATATGTAGGTGTTTAAGGAAATGATAGGATAAAAGAAGAAATTATTTGGGTGTAATGTAGGAATTGAATAAATTTTTTACAAAGAGAAATGATGTTTTGGTGAAGGGTTAAGTGTATAGAAAAGAGGTAAATGTGTTTCAGAAGAGATTAAAAATTTTATGGTAAAACCATCTGTTATGTTCCTGACAAGCTTTTCAAGAATTTTCTCTTCTATGATGTATCTGCTAGCCGAATTTCTTTTCTGTAGACTCCTTCTGTGAATTTCATTGATAATCAAATCTCCAGGTTATCTTTGAAAAAACTTGAATTTTTTATCTGCAAACATCTAATTGCAAACGTTAAATAACAACGAGGATTTAGTCCTAGTGACCATCCTCAATAAATAATAAAAACTATAAAATGAATAAATACATATATTATAAACCAAGGTTCGGAATAAAACATGAAAAACATAAATTTTTGTTAAAAATTTGGCGTTCCCCGGCAACGGCGCCAAAAACTTGTTGAGCGATTTCCGCAAGTGCACGGTATACGCTTGTAGTAATAAAAGATATCGAACCCACAGTGAACGCTTTTTAACTAAAAACATATTTAATTTAGTTTTATTCACGTCTTTAGGTTTAACTAAAGAAAATCGTTTAATTGATTGTATTGGTTCGGATAAATTAGGATTAGATGAGAATATTATATTGAATTTAGAGAACAATTCTGTCTTGAGATTTTGATTACAAGACAGATGCTTCCGTAGTTGGAATAAATAGAAGGTATAAAACTTATTTTCATTAAGCAAAGAAAGCAACTATAACTTTGGTAAGATTATGAACATGTAATAATACAAGAATTTATGCAATTAAATGGCTTTGAACCGTAGAAATCTCTCTGGATCGGAGCAGATTTCTACCTTAATCAAATTAGTATTTTATATTCGATAAGCCGCGCTAACGATCATATCATCCATAAAAACTAATTCTTTCAAGTGTTCAACAAAGTTTCTATATAAATATGATTGTATAAAATGTTTTAATAAAAACACCAATTTATCACTTTGAAAATCATTTTGTCAGAACAATATCAAAATAACAACATGAAGAATGTATTGAATAAAATAAATATATTATTAGCGAATTGTGAATCTTCACAAGTTAACAGAGAAGAAGAAACATGGATAGCATTTTAACAAAAACTTTGAGATCCGGGTTATCAATCTTTCCCTCAAACTCCGTAGGCTTGTCAGACCTCTTTGCGCTTCAGCCGTTAGTTCTTCTCGCTGAATCTTCGGAATAGAGACCGCTACGTCCTCTACCAGAATGAAAACCTGTCTCTGATCAACCTTTGAAACTAAACTAATACTACTGTGTTTATAACTAATCTAATAACAACTTGTGTACAGCAAGTTTGCTTTTACAGAAATGTAAACTAATCTAACTCATTTCTGAGTCAGAGTTTCTTCAACATAACAACTCTCTAATTTCTCTAACTATTTTCCAACATTGATTTCTGAAATGAATCACTTATTTATAGTTGGTGAAGGGTTGTAATTGATGGGTCGTGTCCGTTGGTGAAGGGTCGCTTTTATCCAAACGAACAGACGCGTTTCTTAGATTTAAACATGTGAAAACTGTGCAGAATTCTTCGCTGTCTCATATGAGATTCCGAGAAACTCAGTCGCGACAGGGGGTGAAGGGGCGAGCTGAAAACATCAAATTTCCGTGACTGGTGTTCGTATGTCGCGACTGAGATTCTAAAAATCTCAGTCGCGACAGGGGCTTTCTTCCCCGTCTCTCGACTGTTTCTCGTCTCCTTGAGTCAGTCTCCTGATTGATACGTATTCTTGGCACGTAATTTAGGTTTTTCCTCCGTTTTAGCTCCGTTTTAGCTCCGATTTGGATTTAACCAAATAATTAAGTACCTTGCATCAAAGAAGTAAATAAAGACGTAAAAGTATTCTAAATGAATATAATTAGCACGATTTCAATGTAAATTTAACGTATTTATATATGATATTTTAGGTATATTTTGGGCTTAATAGTGTCATACCAATACTACTATGGAAGCTATTGTTATAAGCAAATTCAATCAATAGCAAGTACATGTCCCAATCTCCTTGAAAATTAAGTACACAGGCTCGCATCATATCCTCCAAAGTTTGAATGGTCCTCTCGGACTGCCCATCAGTCTGAGGATGAAAAGCAGTACTGAAATTTAGCTTTGTTCCCATAGCTAACTATAAACTAACCCAGAATCTAGAGGTAAATCAGGGATATCTGTTTGACACAATAGAGATAGGTATGCCATGCAGCCTCACTATCTCAGCTACGTACATCTTGGTCAATTTGTCCATTGGATCAGTCTTTCACGTCGGTATAAAATGAGCAGACTTTGTCAATCGGTCCACAATCACCTACATACTATCGTGCTTCCTTTTAGTCCTCGGTAAGCCAACTACAAAGTCCATAGTAATCCGTTCCCACTTCCATTCTGGAATAGCTAAAGGCTTCAGCTTTCCAGCAGGATCTTGGTGTTCAATCTTGACTTGTTGACAAGTCAGACACTTGGAAACGAATTCTACCGCATCTTTCTTTAAGGCAGGCCACTAATAATAGGATCTTAAATTCCTATACATCTTAGTCATACCAGGATGCATAACATAGGGATCATTGTGTCCTTCCTTCATAATCTCTATTCTCAAATTATCCACATCTGGGACACAAATTCGGTTTCCCATCACCATTAATCCATTTTCCTCAACTATAATGTTTGGTTTCTTTCTTTGTTTCACTTTCTCATACATTCTCTGTAAGAAGGGATCTTGCATCTGTGCCAATCTAATTCTCTCTATCAAGTCTAGTTTCAGTTGTAAGCTTAGCTATAAGTCCAGTCACCTCATCGACTTTCAGTTGAACATCCATGGATCACATTTCTTGTAAGGGATTCATTTTTTTCAACGTATCAGAATTCTTCCTACTTAAGGCGTCTGCAACTACATTAGCCTTTCCCGGATGGAAATCTATCATGCAATCATAATCTTTTAACAGCTCAATCCATCTTCTCTGTCTCAAATTCAACTCCCTCTAGGTGAGGATATATTTCAAACTCTTATGATCGGTCAGAATCTGAAACGTCTCTCCATATAAATAGTGTCTCCATATCTTTAAAGCATGAACTATTCACTATGCCATTTTCCCTTTCACATGACATAAGATACATGACAGACATTTGTTTTCGTGTCATCTGAATATGTTTCATGACAGTATTTTAATTCTATGTCATCGGAAGGCGAAATAAAAAATGTGCTCGCGTCTTAGATGACGTTATGGTTACAGTATGTTGTCATCCCAAAAGAATGCGATTTTGATGGAAAAGTCACTTAAGCATCAGACGACACTTCGAATAAATGACTGGCATTGTTGTACGAAAATAAAAAAGCGACAACCAGAACTTAGAAAAGCGGGGGAGCAAAAAATTTAACGCGCGCTCAAAACTCAAAACCTAAAATCGATTCCCCCTCTTCTCATTTCTAATTTCATATCCTCTTTTTCTATCTCCACATCTTTCTTCCTCAAACTAAAGATCTCCAAATAGCTTCTCTCTCTTTCCTCCTCTCAACAAAGCGTTGATGGCAACACCTTAGAGCAGCCATGGTCTCCCTTTTCCTACTTTACTTTATATGTTGTCTTTGTTCCTTCATTTTCTTCAGCTCTTAGAGGATCGATTTTAAAGTTGGAGTTAAGGTTCACCATATTTTGAATCGATGGTTTACCTGTCTTGTTGTGGCCCTAATTTATGTATATTTCCTATAGGGTTTATACATAATCTACAATATCTACATGTTTAATCTTTTTGTTGTCTTTTTCTCTCTCTCCAGGCTGATCTGGAGATCCAAGATGGCATTAGTCTCATTACTTGTGGATCTAACAAGTTCTGTCCATTTGTTCATGGCCTTCTTGAATTCAAGTTCTGGTAAGTTCGATCTGAATTTTTGGGCTATAATAAATTTATGTCATCTATTATGCATTTTTGTGCATAAATTGGTGATTGATCTTGTGAAGGAGTTTTTTTATTATTGTTGAACTAGGCAGTTTGGGTCTTGTGATTTGTCAATTCCTTCAAATTGTTTCACAGAGATGATTTTAGATAATTGCTTCAGGTAACTTTTCGCACTCTGAAATGCACATCAAGTGTTTGTTTTTATGACTAACTAAACTTTTCTACAACAGACAGGCCAACAAAACATGTATGTATGCGTGTATGTTTGTGTATAATTGGTTATTGTGACCTTCATCTTCATCTCTTATAAACGATCCCTTTTGATGTTCCGTTATGATATATTCCCCTATTTCTAGGATTTGCTAATTTGACCTTGCTAGCATGTGCTTTTGGTGAATCCTTCTAATTTGCATAACTAATGGCATGTGTTGCCATGGCTCAAAGATGTTTGCTTTATGTGGTTACTATCAAATGCTGATGAAGATCAGTAAATTCAGATTTTGGCTATGTAATTAAGCAAATATACATGTTTTGATGAAAGCATGTTATGTTATTTAGAGAAGCATGCAGTCGAAAGGAGACACAACTAGCAAAGACTACCTATCAATATGTTTCCTCTGTAACTTTAATAATTCACTTCACCCATTTCTAATCTATACAAAGACAAAATGATTATCCTCTCTTTAATTAGGATAGTTTGGAATTATATATATTTTGCTGTAAGTTCAAATTCAAAAGAAGTTTGTTTTTTGGTTTGTAAGAAGATATATGTCTTATATATAGAAAAAAGTGGAGATGATAATCATATGGGTAACATGTATAAATACTAGTACATGTATAAATACCCTTCTTTGCTTTTTTGCCCCTTAATCACACCAATCTAATTATTTCCCAATTTTACAATTAAAGTTGTGAAATTAGAGTTTGTTCTCACTATATATGTAATCAGATTTTGAAGTAGATACCAGACCGATCAGATCAATAACAAGTAGTTCTGTTGTGAGCTGTTTGGTGTATTGGGAAGGAAAGCTTTTTGCGGATTATGTTGATAGGATTGTTGTAGACACCGAGTCGGAGGACCTGTGATGAAAACCTGAAAACAAGACGGTGGAAGCGATTGATTCCGGAAGTTTCGAAAAAAATAATAAAATAAATAAGTTACGGTGGGTCGCTGTTGTTGATTGGATGGCTCGCGAATGCTTAGCGGCATGGTGCGAGTACTTAGCGGCGGCCGGCGCGCGTTCAACGACAGTCGGACACCCGCTCGACGACGCAAAGCGCACGCTCGACGCCCGTCGGACGCACGCATCCAACCAGGAATAGCACGCGCTCGACGTCCGAGCAATGCACGAGCTTGGCAGCGCGAGGTGCGCGCTCGTGGGCCACGGGGCGTGTGCGCCCGGCAGCGCGGAACACACGTTCGGCGGTCACGACGCGTGGACGCCCGACGGCGTGGAACGTGAGCTCGACGGCAGCAGGGGGCGTGCACGCCCGGCGGCGCGAGACGCGCCCCGGCGGCCGTTGGGCGAGCGCCCAACCGTGTCGGGCGGACGCCCAACGGCAGTTGGGCGCGCACGCCCAACCTCGCGTTGGGCGCTCACCCAACGCTGTTGGGCGACTGCCCAACAATTGTTGGGCGATCGCCCAACAATTGTTGGGCGGTAGCCCAACGCAAGGTTGGGCGGCCGCCGAACATGCTTTGGGCGGCCGCCCAACCCCCTTGGGCGACGCCCGATTTTACTCAGGCGTCGCCCATTTGTCCGGGGACCCGTTTGCCTATAAAAGGCACGGATCCCCATGCATTTGAGGGGAGGGAGGAGATTCTTTGGAGCTTTCTCACTCTAAACATTTTTAGAGAGAGAAAGTCAATTTTTTTGGAGAAAATATTTTTTTTCCCAAAAAAATCCAAATTTTCCCAAAGTTAAATTTTTACTAAAAAACACAAAAAACCGGAAAATCACGACTCGTGGAATCAATCGGCTTCGACTGTCAGATACCGAATTTAAGGTATTATCCGAGGACTAGACTCTTTTATTTTATTTAATTTATTTCCTTCTTCTATTTATTTTTATGTTATAGTTTTTATTTATTTAGTTATTCATTTATTTTATCACGTCTTATTTAATTTAGCGTATTTATTTAATTTTTGTCTCGTGTTGAATAAAATTTGGTTTTGTTTTAAAATAAAAACCTCGTTTTGATATCCCAATACGAACCGTGATCCGATAAAAAGGTAGTTCGGGTATTAAAGACGTTGTAATTATAAGTTGTAATTTAAAGAATTTCCAAATAACGTTTTAAAATAAAAACGTCGTTTTAGGAACGTCCGTTATTGACTATGATCCATTTTTGGTAGTTCGGAAATCCAAAACGATTGAATTAGATTTAATTTAAAGCTTTTGAATAAATCTGGAAATATTTGGAGTGCTGCTGTAATTTGCCATTTCTGTCATTAATTGCTGTTTACCGACGGATTTTCCGTCGGTAAATCTGCTGGAATGTAAAAAATGCTGTTTTAGTCCCTCTTTCTCAACTTTTAAGTTTTTGATCCTTGGTATACATATATATAGTTATGTAATATATACTTTTAAACTATTTTTAGATATTTGGTACCTATAGTTATTTAGAATGTCTATATATTATTTTTCATTAATTTGATCTATTATAAGTATATGTATATATATATTTCCTTTTTCATTCCTTTGAGTTATATTGGATTTTATTTTAAATGTTATTTACTTGAGCATTTTGGAAATAATTAGTAAATATTAGTGGATAAATATATATTATTTTTTACATTTAAAATTACATTAGTTATGTATATATATAGTTTTGGGATATTGGGGCTATATTAGTTATTATTAAATAAAACTATTTTGGTGACAAATGTTATTTTCTTATCTAGGAGTTTTATTTACTATTTTCACACATTTAAAGTATAAATGTATTATATTTAGTATTTTCATATATGTATTATATATTCTCTTTTCATTAACTTTTATTTCATATTTCCTTTTTGGATTAAAATGTATATATATATGCTTATATTATTTTCTTTATTCTTTTGGGCCATTTAGGGGTCCATGTTTCAAATGGGCTTTATTTGGGAGTGAATTTTGGTTTAAATATGTTTATTATTATAATTATAACAAGTAGAGAATCACTAAGGAAAAAGGGGAAAATAAATCACAAAAAGAGTTTTCAATTTAATTATTTAAACTAATGAGTTTTTAGAAGTTCCTAATGTAAATAAATAGTGTTTTCTTGACATTTCAAATCGTTTCTTAAAACACCACGTTTTAAAACCTTAGTCCGTTCCAACGATGGATTAAGCGAACCTTGTAATTAAAATCGTTTTCATTGTGAATAATAGAGTTTTTGAATCGTTTTCTTAAATGATTTATACAAAATAAATTGACTTGTATGCTTAACCACGTTTTCTTATTAAAGATTTTTGCCTTAACGTTTTCAAACACTTGAGTCGTTCCAACGGCGATTCGGGTGAACTTCATCAAACGGGGTTTTAAAAACGCGCCTAAATCATTCCAATGGCGATTAAGGTGCGAACCATGTAAATAAACTCGTTTTGGGGAAATGAGTTAGTATAGAATTAACATGCAACACGAAATGTAAATCACGTGGTAAATAAATCAATTCTTCCTTCTTCCCCTCTCTTTTATATGTATATTGAACTGATGTAAATGGGTGTTTCTTTACTAAAGTGGCTTTTCAATAATATATGCTCAAAACGGTTTCCAAAATGAGAAAGAAAAGGTTTCAAATGAATTTTAAACTTAAAGAAGTATACGATTAGTCCATTATCGCCTAACATGCTGAGTAGGAGGCCGGTGGTTCATAACCGGGCGATGTCGGGGTGCCTAGTAGCCTTTCTCCGGAAAGGAGCTAGCCTTCTCGGCTCGTACCTAAGTTTCCCGAACCCACACCGGTCTCCCGCAAGGGATCGGTGTTCATTTTCCCATTCGTGGGTGGCGACTCTTCCATATCTCCGAGCTCCGGTCCTACCGAGCAGCTTGATTCCACGATTGGTTGCTTTCGGCGCCAATCACCGCTTACGTCGCCATGAGGTGTCCACCCCCCGGTCCGCCCGGGAGATTAGGCCGCGGTACCTCGTCTAACAAGTGGCGACTCTGCTGGGGAAGCGAGAAATTTGATTCCGGAAGGCGTGTATTAAGCCCTTAACGGGGACGGATCGTATTATTTCTTTTCGTATGCATTCATGTGAATTATTGCAAACCTTTTGGGTAATTTCCGCGAAACCTCTAGCGAGAGTCCATTCGTCGCTCGAAAGAGGCTAGTGTAAGTTCCCCCTTACAGTAAGGCGCCAAAGGGTCCCCATCCATTCGTTGGGGGCGAATTTGTGCGGTCCTGTGAGGTCCCGCGATCAGCCGTGTCAGCATATAGTAGCCTTAGAAGTTGCCATAGGATTACCCGTTACTATTTTTGATGTGATAAATGGATCAGTTCATGTTTCCAAATCGCCATGATACGTGTCTAAATCCTAAAGTATGTAAAGAAAATGAAATGATGCATTAATATATACTCTTGAGTCGACATACTAATTAGCCTAAAACATCGAAACGATTTAAACTAAAGACGACTTAGTCATCTGGTATGAATGAACATGTGCGGCCCGCCTTGTCCCTTTCTATGTCCCGACGAAGGCACACGTTCAGGAAATGCGTTATGACGTAAGCACGTATTAGTATGAATCGGTTTGGTGTTAAGAATAGTTATACTTCGATTCAAAAGACTATATTAACAGTAGCCGTTATTCACATTCTTTAAATAAATTGGGATGAAACGAGATCATAACGAAATGAAAACGAAGAACATTTCTGTTTCGAACGACCATATCGTAACGTGAAAAGTTTCGCACAAGTAGCCCGTCCCTTCCGAATAAAAGACGAGCTTTTACGTTATGCCCCGTGTCGTTCTTAAGAGAAATGGACGTGTCCGCAGAAGTGACTAAGAAAAGAAAAGCAAAAAATGAACTAAATGACCAAAATCATTCTGAATTTACGATATATGTCAATCCCGAGCGTAGTTAAAGAAAATAAACCAATGCCGTTGAATGCGTGCCTCGAACGAGTGTATACCCCGTTTAAAATCTCGAAGCCGGATTAAGCCAAACCATATAATTGCGCCATATGGACGAGACTGCGGGTTTTGACTAACGACTCGATCATTTCGACCGTTACCAAAACTGTAAGAAATATGGCCCGATATAAGTGTTTGCTTAAGTCGTGCCTAAAGGAAAGAGAACGGTGGTATCCTCGCTTTGAATAAGCATGCGATTCAACGAAACGTTGATTTTCTATAACCACACTAAGATGATATATCCCGTGGATTGGGAAGAACAACGAACTGTTGCTAGCCGAAAGGTTACCGTGCGCTCAAAATAAGACTCGCCGTCTTTTCACGTAGCTAAAATGAGCAAACGGATCCTCGACGCTAAGAACAAACGCCTTACGCGATGAGTCCGTTCCCTAAAATAAAATCCAAAAGTGATTCCATCACTAAATAAACACGTGGTTACGTCTCTCGATAGATCCAAAAGATCCCGTTGTAATCCAAAAATCGAGACACGAACCCGCGCGAACAAAAGGGAACGAGTCATTGATAATAACGAACGATTGGACTAGAAGAATAACTCGTACCACATCTAAAAAACTGAGATGCGCTCAAAAGGAGTCAAAACCCGAACTAATGCGTCTCACGAAAGGACGAAAGACGAGTTATTCCGAAAGGACAATCCAACTTGGTCGATTTCCTAGTCACTGAACGTTGATACGTCAAAACGAACTGTATTGTCTGATGACTGATCTACTTTTCCGTAATAATCGACGGCATCACGCGTCCCCTGGACCGCAATGTGAGCCCCAAACCAAAATCCTAGGAAAGAGACCTGGACCAACGAGTGTGTGGAGGAATAAGGGTGGAAGAGAGATGTTGTGATACGTGTAATTAGACTAACGTTTGTTCTTCTTATCTTATATATCCGTAAATAAATAAATGCACACACCACGAATCATGCATACATACTAATGGATACCGTTCGCGCAGACGTCATCATTAAGCGATTGTGGTACCGAGAGAGCAGTCGGCTAGTTAGGCAGTTTGACCAGTTACAAATTGACAGTTCTGAATCAGCAGTTGTGGCTTTGGAATCATCTTCGTCCGAGTATACTCAGTCTTCAGCCAGTATGTCTGCGACCGACAAAAAAGTGGCCGGATTGGAAAACTCTGTGAACAACATTAATGAGCAATTAGCAATAATAGCGGCCCAGATAGCTAAACTGGCGATGAAAGATGATAAGAGTGGCAGTAAACACGCTGAGAATGAGGTGAACGATGGACCTCGCTTTGGGAATGAGGATGACTATCAGGATTATATCCGGAAGCAGCTTGAGAAAGAGAAAGCTAAGGAAGAGGAGTGGAAGCAACACATCACGCAGGAGGTGCAGGATCTACATGGGGGAAGTTCCGGGAGTCAGGACTTTTATAACTTGAAGAATTATTTATCGGCAATGGCTTTGCCTTTGAAATTCCGGCTCCCTGACATGAAAAAGTTCGATGGAACTGGGGATCCCACTGCCCACATGAATCAGTATGTCGCTGTAATGAAGCACACGATCCTGACTGAGGATCAAGTCCTGGGGCTGTTTAACACCTATCTCGAGGGGGCTGCCCTCACATGGTTTCATGCATTGCCGATGGTGACGAAGAGGGATTGGAAAGAGTTAGCGAAGTCATTCATCGCTCAGTATAGCTTCAACACCATGCTTGAGGTCACTTTGAAGGAGCTTGAGAGCACTAAGCAGCAGACTGGGGAATTCTTCTCCGATTTTGTGAAAAGATGGAGGGCCAAGGCCGCGGTTATGAAGCAGAAGCCGCTTGAGCAGGATCAGATCCGAATGGTAGTCGGTAACACATTGCCGTATATTAAGAATGAGTTGCGGTATATGCCTTTTACCGATTTCAATCAGATGTATAGTTGTGCCTTAACTGTTGAGGGGGATGGAGAACCAAAAAAGGCGTACACTAAATGGACGAAGTCTGGGTATAGTGCCGGAGGGCCGAGTGCGAGTGCAGAATCTGCAGCAGTGAAAGTGCTTGATCTTAATGCTATCAAAAAGAGGCGGTTCGCCAAATTTGATCAGACTTACGCAAAGTTTTTCGAACGTTTGCAGAAGAAAGGACAATTGAAAGCCCTTACCCCTTATAACAAAGCTCCACCTACTCCGCAGATACAGGCTAGACGGTATTGTGAGTTCCACAGCAGTTATGGGCATACAATTGAGAATTGTGAGAGGCTGAAACACGAAATCTAGGATTTAATCGAGGAGAAAAAGATAGCTGATCCTTCGTCAGCAAACCCTTCCACTAGGCGTAATCCATTGCCTAATCATAGGGTGAGCATGATCGGAGTTGGTTTGACAGAATGCGTAGTGATGGAATCCTTCGAGGAGAACATAGAGGAGTTGCTGGATTCCGACGAAAGGAACAATGTAGGAAATGGTCTATGTGTGTCCTTCCTTGGCGAGGAACAAGAGGATGAACCGATGGGAGAGGGATTGGATGGTGGAGTGATAAGTTTCCAATTCAACGTTCAAATGTCCACTTTAATGCTAGGTTATTTAATTAATTTGGTGTTATTTTGGGTATTATTGCTTGTTTTGGTTTGATTTGCCTCCACAGGACTCAAATGATTAAAAGGAGCAGAATTGGACTTAATTGAAGCAAATTTGGACTAAAAGGGAATTTGGAGCTGATTCAGAGGAGCTGAAACGAAAATGGAGTTAGTCTTGCCCAAAACTAAGGATTTCGGGAATTGCAGATTCCAGAATTGATCAGGACTCTCCCTTATTCTATCAAGAATGAACCTGGACAGTTGGGAATGACTAAGCATGCACAAAATTAGGAGATATGACAGATTAGAAAAGATTTGTGATTAGGAAAAAGATTGTTTGGTTAGCTAATTTTTAGGAGAGGCTTTTCTCTATAAAAAGCCTAATTTACGTTCTTAAAAGAGGTTCTTTTTAGGCTTTATTTTCTGAGTATCATTTTTGTTCTCTTTTTGAAACAGAAACATGTGTTCTTCCATGGCTATTCGTAGCTAAACTTCTATATTCGGTTAAGGGTTAATCCAAAGGAGGTTTTTCTTCATTATCGTGAGATTGCTGTGCTTTAATTATTCTTATTAATCTACCGTTTATTTGTTCATTGCATTTAGGGATTTATTCTCGATTGATTATTCAATCTTCGAATGATAACTGCAGGTCGTTCTTTGAATTGGATTGTCATACGGCTGAATGGGTAAAGTTAGAGTTTTACCTAAATGAACCAATCATAGTAGCAATCGATAATATAAATTGAGTTAGTTTTGTATTTGAAAGAATAGATTCAGATTTGACAACCTGAGATTGTCTTTCATGTGACATTAATACAAAATTAATTAGGTTTATTTGAGTCGAATGAACAAGTAATTTAGTTTCTGAATCGTCTACGCTGAGTGTCGGTTGGCTAAGGTCGGGTTTTTCTAATTCATCAGGCTGTCAATAGATTAAATCTTGACCGCTAAGGCAGGATTATTTATTAATTAGGAACTGGTTATAAGCGCGTGCTTGACCAGTTTAATATTAAGGAAGAATACTCCAAACCGATCTGGTATATGTATAAGAGTCTATTTTATCTGTCTGTGATCGATACTGAGTGAATTACCTACCTGCGAACCCCCCTTGATCGGATTTCTCTAGAACGTTGTTTACAAATCGTATTTACTCTTGCTAATTTTATTTTATTTGAAATTCTCAATTGGTTAAATCTCACAAATCAAAACCCCCTGTTTATTTACTTTGTTTATTTATCAAGTCATTATTGTTTTGAGTCAGTAATATTCTCTTGGGTTCGACATTTGCTTACCCTTGTTACAAATCCATATTTCGGTCAAGTAAAGTATTAATTATTTTTGGTGGATTCGACACCCGTCAAATTTTGGCGCTGTTGCCGGGGAATATTCTAACTTGATTTAAAGCAATTTATGACCAGGTCTGAAAATGTGGAACAACTTCTTGTTGAATCAGAAATAGAAAAAACAGCAAGGAAACTCCGAAAAGAAGCAAAGCTGTAGAAACTTCAAGGTGTTGAAACTTCAAGTTCTAGTGAAGAAGAAGAAATTTTCAGTGAAGAAAGTGAACAATCTGAAGAGGAGACGATGGCAGCCAGAACTTTAAGACAACTTCATGCACCTCAGACTGATCAACAGCCCTTATGCGTCACATACCCAGTCCTAAATGCGGCTTTTGAACTTAAATCGGGACTGATTCATTATTTGCCTAAGTTTCATGGAGTGGAAAGTGAAAATCCACATAATCATCTCAAAGAATTTCACGCGGTCTGCTCAGGTATGAGTCCATAAGGAATAACCGAGGAACAAGTGAAATTAAGAGCTTTTCCCTTTTCTTTGCAGGATGTGGCTAAAGACTGGTTTCTCAACCTGCCATCTGGATCCATCACAACATGGATGGGTATGGCACAAGCATTCTTAGAAAAGTATTTTCCAGCTTCTCGAGCAGCAATGATTCGAAGGGAGATTAGTGGGATAAGGCAAAAAGATATTGAGACACTCCATGACTATTGGGAGAGGTTCAAAAGGTTATGTGCAAGCTGTCCCCAACATGGTATAACTGAACATTCTCTTATTCAATATTTTTATGAGGGAATGTTAGGAATGGAAAGAAAAATGGTAGATGCTGCAAGTGGGGGAAGCCTCATTGATAAAACACCATCTGCTGCTAAAGAATTGATCCAAAGCATGGCAGCAACTTCCCAACAATTTGGTAAACAACAAGATGCTCCACGAAAAGCGTATGAGGTAGGTACTTCTTCCATTCAAGAAAAATTAAATACTTTGACATCTCTTGTACAAAATTTGGTTGTAGGGAAGGTAGCTCAAGTGAAAACATGCGGGATATGCTCAGTTATCGGACATGCCTCGGATGAATGTCCCACAGTGCACGAAGGTACACTAGAGCAGATCAATGCCGTCTTTGGATATCAAGGGCAGCCCCCACAGAAGTATGATCCATACCTCAGCTACAAGCAGCAAAATAATGTGCTTCAACAGAATGTAACCCAACAATATCAGCAAAGACCTCAACAATATAGACATGTTCAAACAGATCCAAATTCAGGTATGTTGTCAAATTCTAATGATCAGTTTGTAATGTCTAATCTGCTGAAATTTCAGGAAGAACAAGGCAAGGTCAATGCCAATTTTCAAGCCACCTTACAAAATTTAGAGAAGCAAATGAGTCAGATAGCGACCACTCTAAGTGCAATACAATCCCAGGGGAAGTTACCTTTACAAACTGAGGTGAATCCGAGACAGAATGTGAGTGCAATCTCACTTTGCAGCGGAAAAGCATTAGTCTTGCCCAAGACTAAGTCTATTTCCGAATCAGAACAGCCTGTGTCAGAGAAATCTGCAATCAAATAGGGGGTGACAGAAAAAGAGACAGAAGGTTCAGTTGGTGAGTCATCTGGAGAAAAAGCCACAAATCAAGACACACCTTTGGTAATTAGACCACCTTTCCCTAGTCGTTTGGCCAAATCAAAGAAAGAAAAAGAGGAGAAAGACATCTTTGAGACATTCCGCAAGGTGGAGGTAAATATTCCTTTGCTTAAAGCTATTAGACAAATCCCTCGATATGCTAAATTCCTCAAAGAATTGTGTGCTAACAAGATTAAAAAAATTGGGTATGAAAAGATAACAATGGGTGAGAATGTGTCTGCTGTCCTACAAGGAAAAATGCCCCAACAGTGCAAGGACAGAGGTATGTTTGCTATTTCCTGCCAAATCGGAAATACTAGTATTAAAAGAGCAATGTGTGATCTAGGAGCGTCAATTAATGTCATGCCTAAATCAATTTATTCATCTTTAAATGCTGGACCTCTTGAGAAAACGGGAGTAGTGCTTCAACTTGCTAACCGATCTATTATTTACCCTGAAGGGTTGTTGGAAGATGTTTTGGTGCAGGTTGATGGTTTAATTTTTCCAGCTGATTTCTATGTCGTAGACATGGAAGATGAAGATCGCTCTTCGGATTCATCGGGAATCCTGTTAGGTAGACCATTCCTAACAACTGCCCGGACAAAAATCGATGTCCACAAAGGAACAATGACTATGGAGTTTGATGGTAAAATTGTTCAATTTGATGTTTATAAGGCCATAGAAATTCCTAATGAAGTGTCTTCTGTTTGTGGCATAGATATTATTGAACCCATAACACGACATGATTCTGAGTTTTATAGGGAAGATGAATTACAGGTGGTTGTTGAAAAGAGCATCGAAATTGAAAGTGTTAGGAAGCCACAAGTACATGAGCTTGAAGAGTTGAAAAATGAAGCTTGCGAAAGCTCGAGAATCAATAAGCTGAAGACCAAGAAATTTCATGATGACATAATTGTCTAGAAACAATTTCAAATAGGACAGAAGGTATTACTACACCATTATCGATTGAGATTGTTTTCCAGGAAATTAAAGTCCAAATGGATAGGACCTTTCATGGTCATGAAGATTTACCCTCAAGGTGCTGTAGAAATTAAGAGCTTGGAGAATGGGAAAGTGCAAAAAGTAAATGGCCACAGACTCAAGCCATTTTACAAGAATATCCCAATTGGAGTCTCTGGAGAAGTTCAATATCTTGACCCAGGAGACTAGTCTTAGAGTTCAAGAGTGTCTAGCCAAAGACGTTAACTAGCGGCGCTATTGGGAGGCAGCCCAAGTTGGTCTTGCTCAAAGATCCAAGTTATCCTTTATGTTTTGTTTTTGTTTTATTTTATTTTGTTTTTTTTGTTTTTTTTAATAACTGACTTAACTGCCATCATCTTCTTCAATAGGCATGTGTTTCCTTTTGATTTAATTTGCAGGTGTCAAAGAGCTTAAAAATGGTGGAATAAGCTTTAGTTTCTTGTTAAGTGGGCTTAAGGACAGGTTCCTCCAAATAGGGCAGTAAGTGAATTTCTATTTTTCAATTTATTTCTTTCCTCTTGTTTGCTGTCCTTTGCCCCTGATTGTTTGAATTCCGCATTGAGGACAATGCAAGGAGAAAAGTGGGGGAGGGATCTTTGCTATAGAAGTGTTTGATTTCATGGTTAATTGGCTGATTGTGATGGTTAATTTGTTGAAAGGCTGCTGACTGTTTTGATAATTTAATGCTGCTGAAATTTCCTTATTTTACTGCTGCAATTTTTTGGGTTTAATTTCATGGAATATGTGCTAAATTAGTGTGAGGTGTCCACCTCAAGTGAAAAAAAAACCGAAAAATATGCTCGAGTCTAGTGTGGGGTGTCCACCCTTTGTTTTGTCCCTGGAAATAACAATGCTAGCTCTCAGTCTTGGACTCGGTTGAAACTAGGTTGCCAACTTAGTATTGAAACCCCTAAGTCTTGTTTTGAGTAAAGTTGTCGATTTCAAAAAGTCAGGGTTGCACAATTGTCTTGAGCATGCATATGAACCACTTGATTAATTTCCCATTACATGACAGACGTTTTGAATGAAACAACACCAATTTACGCCAATTCTTGGAAAGTTTTTGAGCCTAAATGCAAGAACAAAAACATTACACTTTGTTCTATTCTTTTTGAGAGTTATCCAATTCTAGTTTGGAATTCTAGAACTTGCCATGTTATGCATTTCGAGACCACACTGATGTAATCAAGCATTAAAAATGATAAGGGCAGTAGGTTTCTTTTCTTAGCCATTTCAAATAAAATTCGAACCCTTAGTCTTGCTCAAGACTAACAAAAATAATAGTACCAGCCCTTAGTTAGCCACATTTGAGCCTTTTCCCATTCTTGACATACCTTTGTTCGAGTCCCTTGGCCAGGGACGTTCTAGCCATCAGAGTATTTACATTCTTTCATTTATTTCTATGTTTAGTTGTTGCTTTGAGCAATTTCCATATTCAAATTAACCACAAGTTCATCAAAAGTACGAGGATTCAACTGAATATGTGGTTGTGCTTCAAAGGTGTTTAAATGGACATTAGCTCGCAAAAAAAAGCGTAGCTTCTTTGTTCTAGTATTATCTTCTTCAAGTATGAAAAAAAGGGAGCCTTATAAAAGAAAAAATATATATCAGAGGCAAAGGAAAGAAAAAGAAAAAAAAAACAAAAAAAAAAACAAAAAAATTCTTGTTAGTTTGTTCATTTCAATTTGTTTATAATTAATTAAGATCATCTCATTCATTCATCCTGAAGTTTGAGAACTGTAAGTAGTTTGTACATAATCGTGTTTTGGTTTTCATTTTGGCCATTTTCACTATCATCGGTTTCCCTTTCTCCTCATTTCCTTTCCAAACATTTATCCTAGCCTATGTTACACCCTATTTTAAGCCCATTTGATTTAGTGTCTTGAATTCATACTAAGTGGTGGAGATTTGATATATTGGCAAGCTTATGGTAATTTCATTCTAGGTTGTGACTTGAGTGATTCCTTGAAAACTAATCATAGCCTAAACACTTGAGTGCAATGAGTGGCTTCCGTGAGGGTGTTGTGAATTTTAATTCATACCTTATGTACATGGTCAAAAGCTCAATTGCTGAGATTCTTCAAGTAGTTACATTGTATGTTCAAACATGAATAATGTCTTGCCTTTGAGAGTTGATGGCTGATAATCTTCACATTATGAGGGGGGATTGGGAATGGTTGGTTAACACGAAATCATAAGAGTAAAAGAGCTGTTGACATGATCTGATATGCTTAGGGACAAGCATTGGGTAAGTGTGGGGTATTTGATAAGTGTCCAATTCAACGTTCAAATGTCCACTTTAATGCTAGGTTATTTAATTAATTTGGTGTTATTTTGGGTATTATTGCTTGTTTTGGTTTGATTTGCCTCCACATGACTCAAATGATTAAAAGGAGCAGAATTGGACTTAATTGAAGCAAATTTGGACTAAAAGGGAATTTGGAGCTGATTCAGAGGAGCTGAAACGAAAATGGAGTTAGTCTTGCCCAAGACTAAGGATTTCGGGAATTGCAGATTCCAGAATTGATCAGGACTCTCCCTTATTCTATCAAGAATGAACCTGGACAGTTGGGAATGACTAAGCATGCACGAAATTAGGAGATATGACAGATTAGAAAAGATTTGTGATTAGGAAAAAGATTATTTGGTTAGCTAATTTTTAGGAGAGGCTTTTCTCTATAAAAAGCCTAATTTACGTTCTTAAAAGAGGTTCTTTTTAGGCTTTATTTTCTGAGTATCATTTTTGTTCTCTTTTTGAAACAGAAACATGTGTTCTTCCATGGCTATTCGTAGCTAAACTTCTATATTCGGTTAAGGGTTAATCCAAAGGAGGTTTTTCTTCATTATCGTGAGATTGCTGTGCTTTAATTATTCTTATTAATCTACCGTTTATTTGTTCATTGCATTTAGGGATTTATTCTCGATTGATTATTCAATCTTCGAATGATAACTGCAGGTCGTTCTTTGAATTGGATTGTCATACGGCTGAATTGGTAAAGTTAGAGTTTTACCTAAATGAACCAATCATAGTAGCAATCGATAATATAAATTGAGTTAGTTTTGTATTTGAAAGAATAGATTCAGATTTGACAACCTGAGATTGTCTTTCATGTGACATTAATACAAAATTAATTAGGTTTATTTGAGTCGAATGAACAAGTAATTTAGTTTCTGAATCGTCTACGCTGAGTGTCGGTTGGCTAAGGTCGGGTTTTTCTAATTCATCAGGCTGTCAATAGATTAAATCTTGACCGCTAAGGCAGGATTATTTATTGATTAGGAACTGGTTATAAGCGCGTGCTTGACCAGTTTAATATTAAAGAAGAATACTCCAAACTGATCTGGTATATGTATGAGAGTCTATTTTATCTGTCTGTGATCGATACTGAGTGAATTACCTACCTGCGAACCCCCTTGATCGGATTTCTCTAAAACGTTGTTTACAAATCGTATTTACTCTTGCTAATTTTATTTTATTTGAAATTCTCAATTGGTTAAATCTCACAAATCAAAACCCCCTGTTTATTTACTTTGTTTATTTATCAAGTCATTATTATTTTGAGTCAGTAATATTCTCTTGGGTTTGACCTTTGCTTACCCTTGTTACAAATCCATATTTCGGTCAAGTAAAGTATTAATTATTTTTGGTGGATTCGACACCCGTCATGGAGCACCGTATGATGAAGATAGTGCCAAAGAGACCGGAGAAGGGTCGTCTCGAACTATTGTGCCTAATTTGGGTCTGTTTAGTGGAGGGGGAAATCCCGAGGTGCACTTGCGTGAATATATGCGCGATATGTTTGTTGAATCCTTCGGAGTGGATGAGATTGCTCAGTGGTTCCACCATTCTCTGATAGGCGAACCTTTGGGGTGGTTTCACTCATTACCCGACTCTTGCAAGTATGATTGGGATCAATTGTCAGATCTATTTCTAGAAAAGTATCAAAGGGCTGAGGACAGGGCCGCGGAGCGCTTTGCAATGTAGATTGGACCTATCAAGCGTCCGTTGCCGAAGGTTAGCAAATATAATGGCAACAAGGACCCTATGGAGCACCTTCACTTCTACTTATCGGCCATGGCGCCCTTGGGTTTTAAAGAAGAAGAGATCACTAGCTTGTTTTGTAATTCGTTGATGGGTGAACCATTAATGTGGTACATGTCGTTGCCGATGTATGTTAAGACCGATTGGGCGGCAATGACGAAAAGATTTATCAAGGAGTACACAGTATGGATGCTGGCAGAGCAAACCCCGGATTCCCCGTCTTACCAAACACCTGATGCGGTGTTAGCGATGCCTAGGTATGGTGGATACCAGGATCCTGTTGAGCATGCGAGGTTATTCCGCAATCATATGTATGACGCCGGATTCCCGCAGTGTGAATTACATGAACATTTTTCGGAAACCTTAATGGGAGAAGCCGGTAGAGTCAGAACCGAGGGATCAAGCTGTGATTAGAAGGTTAGCTCGGCAGTTCGTCATCCACAACGACTTGCTTTATAAAAGGCACACCGATGGGTTACAACTGAGGTGCTTGGATGCGGAAGAAGCCCGCGAAGCAATGGAATCAGTACACTCGGGAATTTGCGGGGCCCATATGGGAGGAGCAGTGTTAGCCAAGAAAATCATCAGACAAGGCTTCTATCGGCTCACCATGGAAAGAGATTGTAGCGAGTATGCGAAGAAATGCCACGATTGTCAAATCCACGGCGATTGTAGTCATCTTCCAGCCATGGAATTACATGTGTTAGCACCTATTTGGCCATTCGCGGCTTGGGGCATTGACATCATTGGGGAGGTAAGGCCTAATGCTTCGAACGGGCACAAGTTTATTGCAGTCGCCATCGATTATTTCACCAAGTGGGTAGAGGCAGGGTCGTTTAGCAAATTGGGATCCAAGCAGATGAGAAAGTTCATTGAGAAACACTTGGTCACCAGCTTCAGAGTGCCTCATCACATGATCACGGATAATGGGGTTCAGTTTCAGGGGGAAGTAAGAAGTCTCTTCCGAGAATATGACATTGAACATCACAGGTCTTCTCCGTACCGTCCACAAGCTAATGGGGCAGTAGAAGCAGCTAATAAGAATTTTAAGAGGATTCTCGTAAAAACGGTGGAATCACATCGAAATTGGCATGAGCAGCTCCCGCTCGCATTATAGGCTTATCGCACGACAGTCAGAACCTCGACTGGGGCAACGCCGTTCTCCTTGGTATACGGAACAGAAGCAGTCCTGCCGATTGAGATCGAAAAGCGACCGTTGAGAATCGCAGTGGAAGCAGAAATCTCCGAGACGGGATGGGTGAAGAAGCGATATGAGCAGTTGGCTTTGGTTGACGAGAAAAGGATGGAAGCCCTTTACCATGTACAGTTATATCAAAGAAGGATGGCTCGAGCTTTCAATAAAAAGGTCAAAGAAGGAGATTTGGTGCTGAAACAGATTCGTGTGACGCACACCGACCCTAGGGGCAAGTTTAAACCTAACTGGGAAGGGCCATTCGTCGTGAAGAAGATACTAAGCAAAGGAGCGGTGAAGTTAACTACCATGGACGGCATGGAATTCTCCGAACCTACCAACCTGGATAGGCTTAAGAAATACTTTTCGTAAAAAAAAAAAAAAAGAGAAAAAGAAAGAAAAATTCCCGATAGGTTGAAAACCCGCAAAGGGCGACCTATGCAACAATAAGGGAAATCCCAATGGGTGAAAACCCAAAAGGGCACTCATTTAAAAATTCCGGGATAGTAAAAGGAGAGGAGAAAAATCGCCGGGATCCGAAAACCGAAAGGCGGGTCCTGGTAACAATAGTTATAACTTGAGCAGTTACAAAAACAATGTATAAGAGGCTAAGTATTTCTGTTGTTTGTAAATAAATAAAGGCGTGAACATATTTGACGAGAATGATTGGAATCATCATAATCTACTGAATGTATGGGAATATGAATCATGAGTTATACATTTCCTATCTTATTGTTCACAAAAAAAAAAAAACAAAAAAAAAACCTACCTACTATCCACCCCACTCCCTATACATCAGCTATACATCGGGGTAACTCTAATGAAAACTACAAGGCAATACATAATAAGCCTAATATGGAGGGAAGTCCCAGTAGGCCTTAAACCCCCTCAAATGCGATGCCCGCTCCGCAGATAAGGTCTCCTCGGTAACTCGGAGCCTCTCCTCAGCAACTCGTGCTCTCTCCTCGGCAGCGAGGCGTCCTGTGGTCTCAACATGCACCCTCTCCTCGGCAGCGAGGCGTCCAATTGTCTCATCACGCGCCCTCTCCTCAACGATAAGACGTCCAGCAGTCTCCCTCCGCATCACCTCCGACCAGTGGTCGTTCCGCTCTTGGTACACCTAGCCAACCCTGGCGTCAGCCTCTCGCACCAACTCACTCTGTCTCCGCTCATGGGCATGAAGATCTCTATAAAAAAAAGAAAAACAGATGGAAAAATAAATAAGAAGCAGTATAGGCAAGAACAGAAATCATACATACATGCATGCATTCCACTACACTGAAATAAAATAAAGATACATACCAGGTGATCGGCGCAACGCAAGCTGAGGCGGTCTCGGAGGTAACCGGACAGTCCCACATAATCTGTACAGGTCTCTCTCGTGGTCAGAGAAGCGTCTGAAGGATCAAATAGGACCCTCGAGGTAAAGATAGAAGGAGCCGCCTCGACCCCCGCATAAGCTGCCCCGGACTCATCGTAACAAACCGTGGCAAAATCTCTCCCGTAGTCTGGTACGGGCACGCCTAGGGAAGACCTCTCCGGTTGGGCGGCACTAGAGGACTCGCCGACATAGTAGGGTGGCTCGTCTACGGATGTCTGAGCTCGAGTACCATCAAAGAAGTCCGACAAATGAGCACTCCTCCAGGACCCCTCCTGCAAATAAAAACACAATAAATACCGCTAACCATCTCATGAATAAAAGGTAAAAAGCGGAATCACTTACCGGGACCTCCTCCTGACCAAAGACTGTCGCGACAGCCTCCCTCGAAAATACGTCTGCCACCGGATCCACCTCCATCGCTGCCGTCGGGGCATCCCTCGCGCTCAACAGAGTCGATAGGTAGGGATCACGGCCCCCGACATGAACCCACACCTCTCTACCGACAAACCGACGGGTCAAGTCCGGATGGATGACCGACAGGGGCATGGTCCGCACCGCGAACATAGAAACGGGAATCTCGCCCGGTGTCCAGTGTGCGTCACTAACCCCGATGATGCCTCGGTCCCCCAAATACCATGCCCACACGCAGGGGCCGGTGAGCACGCACTGCTGCTCCTGGATCACAGATACATACATGTAATCGGGACCGAAGTCGAGGTCGTCCCACCTGAACTTAATCTATAAAAAAAAACACAAAGAGAAAGTCAGAACGGTTCAAACAAGAATCTAGCACGACTAGACGACATCTACCTGTCCCAGGGTCCGCGAGTCAATCCAATCTAGGAGCCGCGCCACCGTCCGTCTCCTCTCAGCACCTAGGTCAAAATCTCTCCATCGGGTCATGAGAGGGAGCCTCGGTACTCGTGGCCGAGGCCGAGACTGACTGGGAAGAATCCGCCTCTCATACGCCCAAACCTGCGGTAAAAACAAAGATAATAAGTGTGAAAAGCGCGAAAAAGATAAAATGGGCGAGTCAAGGGCGCGTCACGTACTAGCAGGGCAAAGGTGTAACCACCGAAGTCCTTGCGCTTCCGCGTTCAGATCCAAAAATTTATATAGAAAGGCTAGACCTGCCCCCGCCCAATCATAGGAAGCCGCCGTATCCAAATCACTGAGTGCCTGAATAAGACCCGCGTGTACCTTTCCGCCCTTGGTGCGGAAAATCGTCTCGCTCAGAGTATACACTAAGAAACTACGAACTGCCAAGTCAGTATCGTCTGTCTCGCAAAAATCCCGGCGACTCAAAAGGCTCGCAGTAGAAACAAACTTCGGCGGAGTAGATCTGGCGCCTGGGCAAACTCCCGGCCCAATCAAAGCAGCAAGCCTAGCGAGGTCAACCCGCGGTCGCATCAGGTCAAAATGAAAGGGAACTGGAGTGCTGCTCCCCCGCAGCCCCGTCAACAAAGAGAAATCTCTGGGCGAGATGGTCATCTCCCCAAAGGAAAGATGGAAGGTGTGGGTCGAGTCAACCCACCGCTCGCATAAGGCACGTAGGCCAAAACGATCACACACCCCGTTGGTGCGGGGCAGCGCTGAAATAAAAGGCTCGAAGCCCAACTCGCGCACACGGGCTCTCGCCGCGGCGCCTAGCCTAGCATACCACGAATGAATCTCGACCGTTGTCCCGGAAATCTCGATGAACTAGAAAGAACAAGACAGGAAAATTTAAATACGATTCCTAAAGCGTACGATTGATGAAAACGCGTTAAGACTAGGTATTCTTTCATTATCTAACCTAGAGACATCTGGTCAATTAGGGCCAACTTTCTATAAAAGTCTCTCCTTTAGGGTCGCTCATGTAAGGTTTAGTTAATTCTTTAGTCCACTCTCGTCCGCATTGACAAGGAGCATATGTTAAGTTTACCATTCACGTGCATTAGTTAACTTTTCACTATTCATATTTTTTTACTATTCACGTGCACTATTCACGTTTACTATTCACATGCATTAGTTAAGTTTTCACTATTCACGTTTTTACTATTCACGTGCACTATTCACGTACATTACTTAAGTTTTCACTATTCACGTTTTCACTATTCACATTCACTATTCACGTTTTTTACTATTCATGTTCACTATTCACGTTTTTACTATTCACGTGCATTAGTTAAGTTTTACTATTCACATGCATTAGTTAAGTTTTCACTATTCACGTGCATTAGTTAAGTTGTCACTATTCACGTGCACTATTCACGTTTTTACTATTCACGTTATTTTTACTGTTAGCATGCAGGAATTCGCAAGGTTACTACTCACATGCATATAACGCGCGTTCGTACACAGAAACAAACAAGTGTTACTTGTAAGTGAAGAAATTCATGTTTTCTATCTAAAGTCCTCTAAGGCAATCTAAAAGTTAGCATGCAAATCATGTTCGGATAGGAATACTAAAGCCTAGCATTTGAATCAAACGAAAGTGAGAAATCACTTACCTCGTTGCAGCGTGTCCGGCTCAGATGCGTCTCATGGTCGTGGAAAGGGTCCACCCTATCCAGGTTCACGTAAACCTCATCCATGCCTCTCGTGCCATCGCATTCATCCAAATCCATCCCGAGGATAATCCAAATCAAAGTCCAGAGAGAGAAAGAAGAGAGAGAAGGTGTGGGGTTGAAATGAAACCCCACCACCTTATATAGGAAGAGGGAATGGCATTCCCGTAAATAGTGAAAAAAGTACGATGTGACATAAAGGTAAAAAGTAAATAATTATTTACCAGATGCACAGACCTCTGATTTGCAGTCCGTTTCAGCCTGCATTTCTCCCAAACAGCAACCAATACTGTCAAGATATGAACTCCAGACAACAGCCAATTTTTACAGAACAGTGACACCAGTCAAAATACAGACGACAGTCAACAGAAAAATAATCGTTAGTCTATATCATTCTAGACTAAAACATGTTTCCGTTAAACCTCCGAGACGCTAGCTCCAGTGAGAAAATACAGGCGACAGTGTTGTAGAAGAATCCAGAGACAATCCTCGCTTTTGAGCCATTTTAGCCGCGGTCGTGGACCAGGGTCGCTTTTGAGCCATCTTACTCACGGTCGTAGACCAGAGTTGCTTTTGAGCCATTTTACCCGCGGTCGTGGACCAGGGTCGCTTTTGAGCCATCTTACTCACGGTCGTAGACCAGAATTGCTTTTGAGCCACTTTACCCGCGGTCGTAGACCAGGGTCGCTTTTGAGCCATCTGACTCACGGTCGCAGACCGGAGTTGCTTTTGAGCCACTTTACCCGCGGTCGTAGACCAGGGTCGCTTTTGAGCCATCTGACTCACGGTCGCAGACCGGAGTTGCTTTTGAGCCATCTGACTCACGGTTGCAGACCGGAGTAGCTTTTGAGCCATTTTACCCGCGGTCGCGGACCAGGGTCGCTTTTGAGCCATCTTACTCACGGTCGTAGACCAGAGTTGCTTTTGAGCCACTTTACCCGCGGTCATAGACCAGAGCTGCTTTTGAGCCATTTTCCCCCGTTCGTAGGCCGGAATCGCTTTCGAGCCCTCTTACCCACGATCGTGCACCGAAATTGCTTTTGAGCCATTCTTACCCATAGTCAACATGCGCTAGATTCTGAGAAAAGAACATCCACCGACGGCCGCTTCAGAGGCGAGGATGGAAAGAATCGGAGAACAACACCAGAGCGCGCAGCGCGAAGGCCATGTATTCTCCCTCCTACTCTTTACGTGTCTTTTACTTTTTATATGTTTTACATTGCATGTGTGCGTTAGCAAAAAAACGTTTTCAAAACATACACATCACTGTCAAAATAGCAAAGTAGGGGCAACTATAGACACCGAATCGGAGGACCTGTGACGAAAACCTGAAAACTAGACGGTGGAAGCGATTGATTCCGGAAGTTTCGAAAAAAAATAATAAAATAAATAAGTTACGGTGGGTCGCTGTTGTTGATTGGATGGCTCGCGAATGCTTAGCGGCATGGTGCGAGTACTTAGCGGCGGTCGGTGCGCGTTCGACGACAGTCGGACACCCGCTCGACGACGCAAAGCGCGCGCTCGACGCCCGTCGGACGCACGCATCCAATCAGGAATAGCACGCACTCGACGTCCGAGCAATGCACGAGTTTGGCAGCGCGAGACGCGCGCTCGTTGGCCACGGGGCGTGTGCGCCCGGCAGCGCGGAACACACGTTCGGCGGTCACGACGCGTGGACGCTCGACGGCGCGGAACGTGAGCTCGACGGCCGCAGGGGGCGACCGCACAACGCTGTTGGGCTATCGCCCAACAATTGTTGGGCGGTAGCCCAACGCAAGGTTAGGCGGCCGCCGAACCCCCTTGGGCGACGCTCGATTTTACTCGGGCGTCGCCCATTTGTCCGGGGACCCGTTTGCCTATAAAAGGCACGGATCCCCATGCATTTGAGGGGAGGGAGGAGATTCTTTGGAGCTTTCTCACTCTAAACATTTTTAGAGAGAGAAAGTCAATTTTTTGGAGAAAATATTTTTTTTCCCAAAAAAATCCAAATTTTCCCAAAGTTAAATTTTTACTAAAAAACACAAAAAACCGGAAAATCACGACTCGTGGAATCAATCGGCTTCGACTGTCAGATACCGAATTTAAGGTATTATCCGAGGACTAGACTCTTTTATTTTATTTAATTTATTTCCTTCTTCTATTTATTTTTATGTTATAGTTTTTATTTATTTAGTTATTCATTTATTTTATCACGTTTTATTTAATTTAGCGTATTTATTTAATTTTTGTCTCGTGTTGAATAAAATTTGGTTTTGTTTTAAAATAAAAAACCTCGTTTTGATATCCCAATACGAACCGTGATCCGATAAAAATGTAGTTCGGGTATTAAAGACATTGTAATTATAAGTTGTAATTTAAAGAATTTCCAAATAACGTTTGAAAATAAAAACGTCGTTTTAGGAACGTCCGTTATTGACTATGATCCATTTTTGGTAGTTCGGAAATCCAAAACGATTGAATTAGATTTAATTTAAAGCTTTTGAATAAATCTGGAAATAATTGGAGTGCTGCTGTAATTTGCCATTTCTGTCACTAATTGCTGTTTACCGACGGATTTTCCGTCGGTAAATCTGCTGGAATGTAAAAAATGCTGTTTTAGTCCCTCTTTCTCAACTTTTAAGTTTTTGATCCTTGGTATACATATATATAGTTATGTAATATATACTTTTAAACTATTTTTTAGATATTCGGTACCTATAGTTATTTAGAATGTCTATATATTATTTTTCATTAATTTGATCTATTATAAGTATATGTATATATATTTCCTTTTTCATTCATTTGAGTTATATTGGATTTTATTTTAAATGTTATTTACTTGAGCATTTTGGAGATAATTAGTAAATATTAGTGGATAAATATATATTATTTTTGACTTTGGAGATAATTAGTAAATATTAGTGGATAAATATATATTATTTTTGACATTTAAAATTACATTAGTTATGTATATATATAGTTTTGGGATATTGGGGCTATATTAGTTATTATTAAATAAAACTATTTTGGTGACAAATGTTATTTTCTTATCTAGGAGTTTTATTTACTATTTTCACACGTTTAAAGTATAAATGTATTATATTTAGTATTTTCATATATGTATTATATAGTCTCTTTTCATTAACTTTTATTTCATATTTCGTTTTTGGATTAAAATGTATATATATATGCTTATATTATTTTCTTTATTCTTTTGGGCCATTTAGGGGTCCATGTTTCAAATGGGCTTTATTTGGGAGTGAATTTTGGTTTAAATATGTTTATTATTGTAATTATAACAAGTAGAGAATCCACTAAGGAAAAAGGGGAAAATAAATCACAAAAAGAGTTTTCAATTTAATTATTTAAACTAATGAGTTTTTAGAAGTTCCTAATGTAAATAAATAGTGTTTTCTTGACATTTCAAATCGTTTCTTAAAACACCACATTTTAAAACCTTAGTCCGTTCCAACGATGGATTAAGCGAACCTTGTAATTAAAATCGTTTTCATTGTGAATAATAGAGTTTTTGAATCGTTTTCTTAAATGATTTATACAAAATAAATTGACTTGTATGCTTAACCACGTTTTCTTATTAAAGATTTTTGCCTTAACGTTTTCAAACACTTGAGTCGTTCCAACGGCGATTTGGGTGAACTTCATCAAACGGGGTTTTAAAAACGCACCTAAATCGTTCCAACGGCGATTAAGGTGCGAACCATGTAAATAAACTCGTTTTGGGGAAATGAGTTAGTATAGAATTAACATGCAACACGAAATGTAAATCACGTGGTAAATAAATCAATTCTTCCTTCTTCCCCTCTCTTTTATATGTATATTGAACTGATGTAAATGGGTGATTCTTTACTAAAGTGGCTTTTCAATAATATATGCTCAAAACGGTTTCCAAAATGAGAAAGAAAAGGTTTCAAATGAATTTTAAACTTAAAGAAGTATACGATTAGTCCGTTATCGCCTAACATGCTGAGTAGGAGGCCGGTGGTTCATAACCGGGCGATGTCGGGGTGCCTAGTAGCCTTTCTCCAGAAAGGAGCTAGCCTTCTCGGCTCGTACCTAAGTTTCCCGAACCCACACCGGTCTCCCGCAAGGGATCGGTGTTCATTTTCCCATTCGTGGGTGGCGACTCTTCCATATCTCCGAGCTCCGGTCCTGCCGAGCAGCTTGATTCCACGATTGGTTGCTTTCGGCGCCAATCACTGCTTACGTCGCCATGAGGTGTCCACCCCCCGGTCCGCCCGGGAGATTAGGCCGCGGCACCTCGTCTAACAATTGTCATGGTATACTATTATGGAGAGTAATTAAGACCTGGCCAGGTATTTAATGCACTAATTATGTGGCTTTGTTGTTTGTTAGTCCGGATAATTTTATTTTTCACTCCCTGTTTGATCTCGAACCATATTTTTCGATCTCTGTTTGATCAGTCATTGAACTTGATGCAGCAATATGTATAACATATATTGAAGTTTCCTAGTACATGCTGCAGATATGTTCATCATAATATTTGTGCTTGCTGATTGCTTCAGTTTCATCCTGATATGTGATTTCAGTTTGTGTCAATGTTCTTTCACATTTGGCTATGTTAATAGAGGGTTTGATTATATGAAATGTTTCTTTACAAGAAATGAAAAATGGTGTAAGAGAAGCAACCCTTTTGCTTCTTTATATTTATATGCACAATGATCGGAATAATTTTTTAAACTTAAAATAACATAAGATCCATTTTATCCTAAATTGTGTTTGTCATGTTTTTGTCCATATGAGTTTATTTCTTGTTGGTAGAGATCATGTTCCCCAAATAAATTCTACCTTTGTTCTTGTTCCCCAAATGAATTTGGGTCTGGTTTCTATTAATGGATTTGCTATGAATTTGGGTGAGATTTTGAAATTTTTGCTATTTTTGGATGGTGTATTGTAGTTGGAGACATCAACGAATCAGGGGCTGAATCAAAGAGCTCATATGTTTAAAGGGATAAGGTGCCAAAATAGGCCTATGGTTTTTAGGGAAGTATCAATTTAGGCTCAACGTACAAAATAGCACCAATATAGGCTTAACGTTTAAAAAAGGTACCAATTTAGGTCTCAATGTTATTAGATTCTCTATCGTGTTACTTGATTCAGTTGTCTTGGGTTTGTATGATTGATCTATGTGTCTGTTCGGTTCTTCTTTTTGTAGCTCCTTTTTACTTTTTGAGTCAAAACCGCAGAATAAAAGTGTTTGGTTAGTATTAAGAAACATCTTCTTATAGCTATTTTGGAAGAAATTCAACTAACTTGTACCCACAAATTGGTCAACCAAACATGCCTTATGTAAATGAAATTCTGGTAATAGGTTGACTGATCAAGCTTTATTGTCAAATTGTTCACTACATGAATATGTTGGTTTCCTTTATATATCTTTGGCATCATAAAACAAGAATATGTTCTATGGGAATGTTCTGAAATTCAAGAGTTAATGAAGCAAAGGTAGCTTTCAAGAGTTAATGCATCAAACAACCACTGCAATTCAAGTTGATTTCATTTTTTTGGGAATGTTCTGTTTCTTTAAAGTACAGAATTTTTGAACCTGACCTGTTAGTTTATTTCTTATATGTTGAGTCATGTTTATTTGTGAAATGTAGTTGACTAAACAATTATGTATTTGTCTTCAAAAAAAAACAATTATGTATTTGTGAAATCTTAATTGGGGTTGTGGTATAGGACAAAGCTGGATATTAGAGAATTCCAAAACGTTGAGGTAATTATAACTATCCTTTACCTTCTAGAATTTAGAATCATGCCTCAAGGTTCTCGAATCTCAAGCATTATTCCAATTCCTACTTTTGCTCATTTGCTTAAATTATCTTGCACTACTACTATTTCCTTTAGTTTCCATTTTATCCCTATAGTACCTTTTGCAACTCCTAAATACTGTAATATTTTCCATACACCATACAGTTGATCATAAATTATCTTGCACTACTACTATTTCCTTTTGTTTGCAGATGATCTGATTCAACTCTATTATGATGATAGTTTTGTATTATACAATTAATACCATACATGATACATCATTAGGTTAATATTTGGTCGATCAATGAATCTGAAAGGTACATTTGTAGTCTAAGAAAAAATTAGATCGAGCTAATATTGCCTTGTCAGTTAGTGTAGTTTCAGAATTCTATGCTTTACTCAGCTGAGTTTACCTTGCAATTACTGCATGCTTTTCCCAATTTGTACTAAAATAGGTTTATGGTTTTTGGGGAAGTATCAATTTAGGCTCCACGTACAAAATAACACCGATATAGGCTTCACGTTTAAAAAAGAGTATCAATTTAGGCATTGAGAACGGATTGGACTATTTTCAATAAACTAAGGATTATGTGCTATCAGAATTTCATGCATCTCTAGTGAGCCGTTTCTTTTACCCTCAGTTTATGTCAATATGAATTACCTATAATGGCTCTAATAACGCTATTAAAGTGTGTGGCACAATAGAGGCACTTGGTATTAAGTTCATCACTCAATTAACTTGTGTATTTTATGTTGCAGAGAGCAAAGGGATGGAAGGAAACATGCAAAGAATGGGCATAACAAGTCAGGAGATTCAAGGTTTAGGTGTTTAGGCTTCTTATATAGTTAAATGTTAGTTTTGTAATGAGAAACCTTTGGTTAGGATTGTGATCTTCATATATGTACAAGTTTATTGTTATATATAAAGGTTATTTGCACATTATTTGCAATCTACTTTGGTTATATATACAGGTTCATGGAAGAGGTAAAAACCAAAAAAAAAAACAATGACAAAATTCTTATAAGAAAATGTCATCTTACTTTCTATCTAACGATACAGAACTGATAACAAACTGCCATACTAATTACGCTCCAATGACAGAATTTAATACAAATTATATCATGTGAATTACGTTATGATGACAGTCGAGAAAACAAAAACTGTCATAACATTAACATAACACCTCCATTTTAACTTAATATTTTGACAGATTATTTAAAAAATGGTGTCATGAGAACATATATTCGGTGACAATTGTTATTAGATAAACCGTCATATAATTAGTGGTCAGATGATAGGTCACTATTTGGTCGCTGTCATGTGAGGCTATTACGGATGACAGAACGTGACCGTCGTCTTATGCCTTAACAAACGGCAGCGAGCCCTGTGATAGATTTATATCATACGGGACGATGGTTTTTAACCGTCATCTGAAGAGGGTTTTGGTGTAGTGATTGCTGCTAACTCCAAATCATATGTAGGATAATTCTTCTCACGAGGCCTCAATTTCCTAGAAGCATAAGCTATCACCTTCCTATTTTGCATCAGAACACATCCTAACCCTTGTCCTGAAGCATCTGTATACACAACAAATCCTCCACCCTCAGATGGTAGCACAAGAACTGGATTTGATGTCAGACTCTTCTTCAGCCCATCAAAACTCTCTTGACACTTCTCATTCCACTGAAATACAGCTCCCTTTTTCAGCAGTTTAGTTAAAGGCGCCGCAATTAATGAAAAACCTTCCACAAACCTTCTATAGTAACCAGCCAAACCAAGAAAACTTCTCACCTCTATCACATTCTGTGGTGCTTCCCACTCCATAACTGCCTTTACCTTAGAGGGGTCCGGCCTAACACCTTCACCGGATACCACATGGCCTAAGAATACCACTTGCTCCATCCAGAATTCACACTTACTGAGCTTTTCATACATCTGTTGTTCTTTTAGGATTTGCAGCACTATCCTCAAATGATGCTCATGTTCTTCTGTCGTTCGCGAGTAAACCAATATATCATCAATGAAAACGAAAACAAACTGGTCTAAGTATGGCTGAAAGGTCTTATTCATCATTGCCATAAAAAATGTAGGAGCATTTGTAAGTCCAAAAGGCATTACAAGAAATTCAAAGTGACCGTACCTCGTGCAAAAAGCAGTTTTTGGGATATCAGAATCTGCCACTCTCAACTGCCAATAGCCTGATCTCAGGTCAATCTTAGAGAAGTAGCGAGCTCCCTTCAACTGATCTATAAGGTCATCTATTCGGGGCAAAGGATACTTGTTTTTAATTGTTACCCGATTTAGCTGCCTATAGTCAATGCATAACCTCATGCTTCCATCCTTCTTCTTGACAGACAAGACCGGTGCACCCCAAGGTGAAGTGCTAGGTCTCACAAATCCTTTCTGCAATAGCTCCTCCAATTGCTTCTTCAACTCCTGTAACTCCACCGGTGCCATTCGATATGGTGCAATGGATATAGGGGGAACCCCCGGTATGGTCTCAATGGTGAAGTCAACCTCCCTATTAGGTGGTAATCCAGGAAGATCATCTAAGAATACCTCTAGAAACTCCCTCACTACACGGATAACTTCTAATTTCGTATCCTCGACACTTGTATCAATAATGTGTGCCAAAAAGGCTACACTCCCCTCTCTAATCCACCTAAAAGCCTGAACTGCTGACACTAAACACGAAGGTACTACTGACATTTCTCCTACAAATAGTACCCTGTTACCCTCATCGGTACCCAATGCTACCTCCTTAGAATAACAGTCCACTATTGCCCTATATTGTGAAAGCCAATCCATACCCAAGATCACATCAAACTCGTTAAAATCTAAAACAGTTAAATTAGCTGGAAATTCTCTTTCACTCACTCTTATAGGACAATCTTTTACAACCTTATTCACTACTACACTATCCCCAGTTGGCATTTGTACCCTCAAATCATAACCTAGAGGCTCTACTTTCCCAGACACTTTCAAAGTAAAAATAGATGTTATGTATTAATGGGTTGACCAAGAATCTATCAATACAAAAGCAGGAGTATCAAAGATAGTAATGGTACCAGATATCACATCAGGTGAAATGGTCGCTTCATTTCTAGTCATCTTGAATGCACTCGGGGTACCTTGTGTCTGAGCCTGAGTGCTTGCCACACCATTTTGTCCACCACCAACATCGGATTCACGACCTCTACCTCGACCTCTTCCAGCACCAACTATGTTGTCAACTATGTTGTCAACTATGTTGCCTCGACCTGCTATTCCAGATGAAGTTGCACCACCAGTCCCTATGACATATGGGCACTTGTTTTTATAATAGCCTAACTCGCCACACCCAAAACAAGTGATCTTTTGAAGCTCCCAACACTCTCCTCTATGATGTCGTCCACATATCTCACAAGCCGGAACAGAATATGATCTTGTACCTCCTCTAAAACCACGCCCTAATCCACTACCAGGCTCTCTGTTGCTCCCCACAGATGGTGAGCTATAAGTGCTCTGTCCACCTAAAACTTGGCCAGAATTCGCTGATCTGCTACCCCCAAATCTACCTCCTCCTCGATAGCTACTACCACTCTGTGAAAAACTGCCCCTTCCATTAGAGAAGGACTGCGATCCACTTCTCTTGGTTGGTCGACCTTGCTCTCCCTGACTCTCAGATCTAGCTCTCTTAGATGACAGTGTCTCCCCTTCATTAAAATCCTTCTCAACTTTAGCAGCTGTCTCATGGAGGATACGATAATTTTTGACACAATTGGCTACGCAAGCTTTGATTTTAGGGGTCAGGCCGCGCTCAAATCTTCTACATCGTTCATCTTCAGTCATAAGTGATGCATGCCGGGATAATGCAGCAAAACGGTTCTCATACTCAGCTACTGTCATCTCGTTATGCTTCAGATTCATAAAAATAAGTAAAACCTTCATAAATTAATACTCGATAGACTAATAATCTATTTAAAATAATAATTTCTTATAGTCTCGACTTGGACCAGTTCAGTAAATTTATACTCGATAAATTAATATATCTATAAATTAATAAAATGTCCTAATATTATTAATTTATAGAGGTTTTACTGTTTAGGCTAAAGCCTAATAAAAGATCCACAGAGGAAACATAAAGACTACAAAAAGCAAAAAATATCATAAAAGGTAGTTCAACTAAAATAAAAGGATAACAAATCTCATACTTCTCTTGAATCCAAATCCGAATGAAAGCAGCTGCAAACCAATCGTCATTAATGTAGTTATAAAAAATGTATGAAACTGCTTCAATTTATCGATAAATGTATGAAACTGCTTCAATTTATCGATAAGTTCATTTGGAAAGTTCAATTTGACTGTTAAATAACTGCCAAACCTATCTTTTCAAACTTCTAATAGCCCATGGCTAAAATTAATCTTAATTGGAAATATTATGGTTACATTTGCATCATTGCATACACTATTGGCTAAATCAGCACTTGGGTTGAAAAGTTAGGGTTAAATTTGACTATTATCCTTTAATTATATATGTTTACTTTGTATAAAAAAAATAAAAGGGATAAGATGAAAATGTGCCCTTAACGTTTTTGGTGAAGTGCAGATTTACCCCTAACATATGAAATGATGCAATTTTACATTAACGTTATAAAAGAAAAATCAATATTACCCCTAACATTGTCAAACAAGATCAATAGATTGTTTTATTGTTATTTAACTCATTTTTTAATTATCACATCAGACTTTCCAAACATCAATTATGTTTAAAATATTGATTATGTTACTAATATAGTTACAAACAATCTGTCGAAATAACAATATTTAAATCTGCCAGATACAAATTAATCGCAAAAGTGCATAAAATGCTTACATATTATTAAAATAGATATAAATAACCCATCAAAATATACATAACTGCTTTATTTTATTGACAAACTTTTTCGGAAATACGATGTGATAGTCGAATAACTATCGAATCAGCCAGTTTAAAAGTTTTGTTGTGTAGGGGTAGAATTGAACTTGCATGACAATATTAGGGATAAAATTGTACTATTTTATTTGTTATGGGTAAATTTGCATTTCCCCGAAAACATTAGGGATAAATTTGGATCTTATCAGCCTCCTCTTTTTGACTAGTACGGATGCATTAATACTAAATAATTTGTTAATTTATCTAAATTAATAAACTGGATGTAACTGAAGCATCATGTGGAGATGTCAGCTTTAGAATTAAAAAAATTGTTAGCCTGGATTAATTTTTTTATATATATAAAGAAAAAATTTAACCTTAAAATTAGGGGAAGTATATTTAATCTTAACGTACCAAATGGTGTAAATTTAACTCTAACGTTTTAAGAAAAATAATCAATTTTAGCCTTAAAAATAATCTTTCTTACACCTCGTCGATCCTTTCGCCCTCGTCCTTGGCGGTCTCCATCACGGGCTCCACTAAAGCATTTCCCTTCTCATCGCACCCCAGATGGCTAGCTGGAATATCTAGCTCCAATCCGACATCAATGCTCACATCCAGGATGGACCCCATGCTCCGCACCACTTGATTTGCATCCTCGTGCGAGGTAAAGGAAGGAAATGAGCTGGAAGCTGCCTCATACGCCAGACTCGGAGGCAAGAATCCTTCCTCAAATAAAAGGTTGGAGTCCAAATCTCACATCATATATCTAAAAAAATAATAATAATTTTTAATATATAAAAAGTTATGACGGGTAACTGTACTTTAAGGGTATTCTCATACCTGTTACATTATCCTAACGGATAATGGTTTTTTTTATCTCATACACGTCTCATACATTTTATTCAGGGTACAGATAGTCCCATTAAAATCGGATAGTGCCGGCTTACTCTCCCTAGTAGTGAAGGAAAAGGGCATGGCCAGAATTCAAACTAGACCAGACTTTTTTTAGACATTGAGTTCTGGATATCTTGCAAAGTCGATCTTTTTATTTGCTTCAAATCACTATACAGTAAAACCTTCATAAATTAATACTCGATAAATTAATAACTTCTTTAAAATAATAATTTTTTTTTGTCCCTACTTGGGTCTGTTCATTAAATTAATATTTCTGTAAATTAATAAAATTCCATGGTCCCAACATTATTAATTGGGTTAATACACATATTTGCCCTTATATTTGTTCGTTTTAGCACATATGCCCCTATATCAAATAAACGCACAAATATATCCTTATATTTTTCAAATTACAGCAAAAATACCATAATCTAACAGACTAATGATGTGGCACTAACGGTGCAACACGTCAGCCTCCACATCCCCTGCCACATCAACTAAAAAATATCACATTAGATCTTTAACGACAAAACAATTTGCGGCAAAAACTTTTTCGCGACAAATATTTAGGCGACAAAATTTTACACAACAATCACTCAAAATTTGTTGCCAAATGAGACCATATCTACTAATTAGCGACAAAATTCGTCCTCTATAATAATTCAGAATTTGCCGCTTTAGTTGTAGGGACGATTTTAAGCGCCCTTCTTAATAATTTATTTGTTTTTATTTTATATTTTATAGATAAATTTTATACCTAGTAATAATAATTGACCAATTACTTAAATTTAAATCAACAACTTTCAAATCATTTGGAAAAGAGAATAAAATATCAAAATTTTCAAATTTTGATAAATTTCTAAATTTAAGAAATTTTATAAATGGATCCAAAAAAATATATTACAAGTTTTATTTCTAAAATTACAAAAGTGATAAAATTGATTTCTAAATATATATTTGTCTCCATTTGACAAATATACATTTTGCCATGCATTGTTTGGAATCACTGCTGAGCACATTAAACACTCTATGCACCACTAGGCATGTCGTCATGATCATCGTTATATGCCTCCTACTGAGGTTCCTGCATTGAAAAAGAGATGAAATAAATCAAAACTAAGATGGAAAAGAGATGAAATAAATCAAAACTAAGATGGATAATAGCATTTGTAGGATTTCAAATTTTCTGTGTCTTTCTTCTCTACAACTCATTGTTTCAACTTTTTCAACCTTGTTATCATTAACTAGGAATTCAATGTCTATCTGGTTTGAGGTTACTTGGTAGCAAAAATTTGAATATACTTATATACCTTATCCTTTGCAGCAAGAACTTTCTCTTTTGCTTTCTTTTTCTGTCAACAAATTTTGAATCTTCATCATCAATCCAACTCCGCAAATTGCTACAAATATATCAAAGAGATCAGGGATTTTCTAATTCTAGAATAATCAAGAGAGAAATCAACATGGATTTAGAAAAAAATATACACATCCTTTCTTACTTGGTGTTAAGAGGTTCATCACATAGAAAATTCAACAGCTTCAACCTCTGTGAGGCATTTAACGAAGCATATCTCTCATTACCATCAGAAGAGCCAGAGGAGATCATCTGACATGAAATTGCAGTTCGAGACACATTTTTCAAGAGCTTTCAGCTATGAAGTTGTTCCGTTTTCTGCATGTAGGGTTGGGACCTGCACAAAAAAATCACAGATTACACAATTAACTATTCCATTCACAGGATTGTAAAGCAAGAGAAAATGAGAGAACAAATTCAAATGGGGATAAAAATATACCCAGTTGAAGGCTTTGAATTATCTTAAGTGGAATTATAGACTTATGGACTTGAATTATCTTAAGTGGAATTATGGACTTTTATTATATTGCTTGAATGGACTTTGGCAATAGTATACAAAAAGTACTGTGTGTTATAAGATATGGCACTTGAACTATTGTGGTTTGATTTATATCAAATGCTTAAGCACTATCTAGCACTTTTAGTATATTGCTTGAATGGGCCTAATTAGAGCTTTACCAATGATCCTATGATCCTTTTGAACAAAAATTAATGAACAATTATCAGAAAACATAACCCTTCCTATTTATTTCTGCAAGAATCTCACTCGACTCCTTCATCCTTACTTCATCAACTCTTTTCAACTTACAATATCCGTCAAGCATAGTGTTATACCTAACCACATTAGGCAAACATCCCTTTCCTTGAAAAACCTTAAACCCATATCCAAAATTCCAGCCCCGCATAATCCTCTAATAAAAATATTGTAACTAAACACATTTAAAGAAATACCACTAGCTATCATTTCTTTGTACACTTGCTCAGCTAATCTAATTGGGTTTTCTGCACCTAATTAAGGAATCAATAATGGCATTACAGGATAAAACACCAGGCATAAAACTATCGACTTTAGCTAAATTAACAATATTTAAAGCCTTATTAGTAAAATTCAAATGGAATATGATTTTCCCACTAAATCAAAAACCGCAGAGCTGGAACCACACATATGATATGTATCTTTAAGACACTGAAAGATGAAAGTGCCAGAATCATTGGGTGTATCGACAGCCAAGTCCTGGGCAAGAGTTTGTGCAGTTTTAAAGAGATTATATTTAGTCAAAATGTGAAAGGCAAGCCACTTACAGGGAGGGTTGAAGAATGGACGGGACTTTGCCCAATTGATTAGCTTTAAGATTAGGGTTTTGTCATGTTGAGATTTGAGGAGTAAACAGGAAGCAGCTTCATGGGTAAAATCTGAAGAGAGACTATTCAGCAAAATATAATCAGCAAGGTGACTGGAAAATGGTTGAAGAAGAAGTACTACGGAAAGAAAGAGAGAAGTGTATGCAGCAAATACCTCACCACTGTCAGAAACCAGACGGATTTTCAGAGTTTGGGCAATCTCCAATGCTAGATCCGACGGTCGGGCTAATTTACTGAGATAGTCTGGATCGGAGAAAGCTTCAAGTCTCCTCCACTTTGCCGGTTGTTTCTTAGAGAAGAAAGTATCGTCTTTCATGGTCGCCATCGTTCTCCTCGTCATTTCCCAGCCGTCTTCGTTCTTCATCTAGGAAAGTGAAAGGTCATTTTGATTCGAGGGATAAATTAGGGTTTGGGTAATTAAATGTTTAAATAATTTAATAATCATTTCCACATCATCAATATTTTATTAGTTTTTATCAGTAATGTATGACTAGACTAACGGTGTCATACTAAATAAGCAAACCGTTTAGATTAGGGTAATTTTGCTGCAATTTGAAAAATATAAGGATATATTTGTGCTTTTATTTGATATAGGGGCATATGTGCTAAAACGGACAAATATAAGGGCAAATATGTGTATTAACCCTTATTAATTTATAGAGGTTTTACTGTATTTTGAAATAAATACTCACTACAATAAAAAGAAAAAAACACACACACACAACTCTTATTTACAAATTTTTAAGCCACGAGAATTATCTTTGTAAATCCACTAAATGATAAAAAAAAATTTGTACTTATCTCTTATTTTTATTTATGCTTTATCTATAACAAACAAACAAAAAAGTAAAAAATTATGTCTTATCCATGTGATTTATAGGAGAAAATACAATATATATATATATAGCTTAATATATCAAAAGCCTTGTGAACTTATCTAAAAAATTTAATTGACCTCCTGAACTTACATGATGTTTCATTAGCCTCCCCAACTTATTTAAAATAATCTATTAGCCACCTGAGTTTGTTTAAAGTTATTGCTCCCTGGACTTGTTTACTGTGATTATTTTCCCCTTGAACTTATTTAAATTGATATACATTGCAATTTGTCTAATTTTATAAAAAAATCAAAACTTACAAAATAAAGGGTTAATTCGTGATTTTAAGTCTTTAAAAAATTAACTTTCTATTTTGTACATCTTTATGGCGTTTTTATAGATTTAGGAACTTAATTATAACACTTTATAGGAAGCTAACGAGACACCATGTAAGTTCAGGAAGCTAATCAAGCTTTTTGGACAAATTTAGAATTTCATCAACCTTATAAAATTTGATATCTTACTTATTATCCGTTGTAAATAATTGGTAGCCAGCTAGCTTCATATTATAAATCCGTTATGCAAAATGGGTGATTCTTTATTAAAATGACTTTCAATAACATGCTCAAAACGGTTTTCAAAGCGAGAAAGAAAAGGTTTCAAATGAATTTTAAACTTAAAGAAATATGTGATTAGTCCGTTATCGCCTAACACGCTGAGTAGGAGGCCGGTGGTTCATAACCGGGCGATGTCGGGGTGTCTAGTAGCCTTTCTCCGGAAAGGAGCTAGCCTTCTCGGCTCGTACCTAAGTTTCCCGAACCCTCACCGGTCTCCCGCAAGGGATCGGTGTTCATTTTCCCATTCGTGGGTGGCGACTCTTCCATACTCCGAGCTCCGGTCCTGCCGAGCAGCTTGATTCCACGATTGGTTGCTTTCGGCGCCAATTACCGCTTACGTCGCCATGAGGTGTCCACCTCCCGGTCCGCCCGGGCGAGGCCGTTCGGCACCTTATCTAACAACAGTCCTAAGAACTGTAAATAAAACCCACAAATTACTATTATTAGTGTTAATTTAGTTTTCCAAGATAATCTTATAATAAAGTTTCTTGTTATTTAAAAATTAAATTATTAAATACTTATAAAAACTAGTAAATTAATTATATTTCCAATACAAATAAATGCTTTAGAATTAAGATTTTATTTTATTGAAAATATATGGAGAATTAATTCTTATATACGACTTTTACGGTTGTATGTATCATTTGCTTTAAAATTATGGTAATTGAATACTTTAGTATTTATTTATTTCTTTGCACTTTAGAAATATTAATTGTAATTATTGTGGTTTTATATGTCGCATTCTAAAATTGTAGTTACTTATGATTTTAAATGTTGTTTTTATTCGGTGCGTTTTATATTATATCACTTAGACACACACCTACACCTTGGCCCTTTGATACAGTGTTATTTGATAAATTTAAAAATTAAAACGCCGATAAAATAAGTATTAAATTTTAAGTGTTAAATATTTTGAATGTCAGAAATAGTAAATGACGTAACTGTTTGTTAAATATAGAAAATAAATAATGAATATAAAAATGTTACTCCCTCCATTTTAAAATAATTGTCACTTTTGATCAAATTTTTTCATTTCCTATTATTTGTCAGGTTTAGTTTTCAATGCAACTTTTTCCTATTTTACCCTTATTAACGAGCTTAATATTAATTACACTTTTTGCTATTTTAGATTTTCAGTGTATGTACAGTGGTTCAATTTAATGAGTGACACAAAAAATGAGAATTATTAATGAAGAGAAATAGGGGGTATTCTAGTCCATATTACATAAATTTAATGCAAATCAATCATTTCCTTAATACGTGTGATTTGGTCAAATGTGACAATTATTTTGAAATGAAGGGACTATTTGATAATATCAATTTTAAATTTTAAATTAAATGTTCTGATTTATTTTCGCAAATGATACTTAATTGGATAATTTAAGTTAAAGAATTACAATTTTCAAATAAATTTAAAATAAGCAAGTGTAGAATTTATTAAATAAAGTTGTCAAATAGGGCATACAATGTAATTATTCCATGAAGTGCAAGGCCGAGAATCGCCAACAATGACAGGAGCAATCTCGTGCCGGAAAGCTCTAAGTTGGATTAAAGAAAGAGGGGATGATATGGTATGTGTGGAGAGGGATGTCCAAATTATTATCAACGCGTTATGTCAAGAACCAGAAGACGATTTTTCAAATATCGAGCTAGTGTTAGCTGATTGTCGTACTATCACTGAATCAATTCCGCATTGTGAGTTTCAATTCATCATAAGGTCCGGAAAATCAAGTGACTAACGAGACAGCTAAACTAGAATAATCTTCTACTGAGCTAATGATAACAGACATTATTCCCATAGGCATATGATCGATTCATTTATTAAATTTATTCTTTCATTAAGAAAAATGTAATTACTTAGAACACAATTAATATTTTTACCTTGTGTTATATTTAACACGAAGTTATAGTATTAATGTTAGGTAGTATAAAAAAAATGTTAGGTAGTATAAAATTTGGTTTGATGTAAATATCCACGAAGGTTAGACCTGTTCAAGAGCCCGCTAGTCCGCCCAATCCGTCCAAACCCGTATTGTATAGGTTGGGCTTGGACATGTATATTTTATGTTTGGCCCGGTCCGGTCCAAATCTGTTCAAGCCCGCACATCAATGGGTTGGGCTTGAGATTTGCCTCAGAATCCCAAGCCCGGCCCAGCCCAACCCAACCCACCTTTATATTATATATTATATTATTATTATTATTATTATTTTGTTGAAAATTATATTAGATTATATTTTGTATTTAAAGGTTTTTATCAATAACCTTGGGAGGGGAACAACAGCTGGAAACGGCTGCTAATACCCCGTAGGCTGAGGAGCAAAAGGGGGAATCCGCCCGAGGAGGGGCTCGCGTCTGATTAGCTAGTTGGTGAGGCAATAGCTTACCAAGGCGATGATCAGTAGCTGGTCCGAGAGGATGATCAGCCACACTGGGATTGAGACACGGCCCAGACTCCTACGGGAGGCAGCAGTGGGGAATTTTCCGCAATGGACGAAAGCCTGACGGAGCAATGCCGCGTGGAGACATAATTGATATTTAGAAGGTATAACGTAACCGTTAAAAACCAATCAAATCAATTTTCTAATTTTAAATATTGTACTGGTGTTAGGATTAAATTTACATAATTTCATAAGTTTAAGATAAATTTACGTTTTTCTTAAAACGTCAGAGTTAACTTTCATCCTATTATTATTATTATTATTATTTTTTGAATCACCTATTATTATTATTATTATTATTATTATTATTATTTACAAAACCAATTTGTTTAAGGAAAAATTATAAAACTAGGTCAAATGAGAGGCCTATTTGCATATTTAACTCATTTACTCAACCTACTACATATCTAGACTGTTTTTGTGTGACTTTTCCATAATACCCCTAACATTTCCTCTTCTCCCTTACGCGAACGGTCACGCCCCCCTTCTCATTGGTTACGCGAAACGGTTGGTAACTCTTCCATTAATGATTCCTAGACTTTTGATCTTCCTATCTTCCTTTAAATTGCACGAAATCTGCATAATTTCTCCAAATCACCATGTATTTCTTTTCTTCCTCTTTTCATCTCTTGATTATTCATCTTTCTAATCCTAGAAAATGAAGCCATGGTTCTTCATCTTCCATTTCCTGCTCGTTTTTTTGTTTCTTTCTTCTTGTGACCATCGAAGAAATGATGATTCTACGTTATTTTCATCGTTTTTCCCAGTTTATTATATTGTTTTCGTCGAAAAATGTAAGTATATACTATTTTCTCTGCGTTTTTTCCCATAAATTCATTAGCATATGCCGTTTTCGTGAATTCTTCGGGGAGAAATTTATCGATTTAACTTCGCGAAAGGATGATTACGCGAAGTTTGCGAGGTAATTCGATAAATTTCTCCCACAGACTCCGCGTAATCATCGTTTCGCGAAGTCAGAGCGTCACATTTCTCCTCGCAGACATCGCGAAATCATCGTTTCGCTAAGTAAAATCACCCTCTTCCTTACACATTTATTTTCGCATACTTAGGCGAAGCCAAATCTTTCTTTTTTCTGCCTAACACGATTAATTTTTTCTGAAGGTGGTTGAATACATAACATTCATTTCTGGAAGGCGGCGTACTGGGGTGCCATGAGAGACATCCATATACCAAAAGGTCTGGACTTACACCCATCGGTGGTGAATAAGAGCTTGTACCGTGGGACACATCCATCCATTAGTGGTGAATAAGAGCCTGTACCGTGAGACACATCCATCCATCCATCGGTGGTGAATAAGAGTCCATGTATTATGAAGTAATTTGTTAGGAGTTTATTGTGGCAATCTTGTTGTAAATTTTGATAATGTTATGATTTTAATGTTAGAATTCGTTGTTGTTTGACATTTTTTGCTATATACTAGCGAATTTTGTTTAAAACACAACCATACTTCACATATGCTAATTAAAATCATCAACTAAATCAAACATTAGCTTCGCAGGTTTCGCATATGCTGGAATCTGCGAAGTCAGACGGGAGGAAGACGGCCGCACCGTAAATATTAAAAGTATTATAGAAAAATCACATAAAAACTGTCTAGATATATAGTAGATTGAGTAAATGCAAAGTTTTGTAATTTTCCCTTTATTTAAGTACGAGTTGGAGAAGCCCACTTACAATTTCAAATTACTTTTTTCTTTCAATCCGATTAACCAAAGATATCCAGAACGGTGTGAAAAGAGCAGCTGTGAGAAGCAGAAAAACCATCAGTAAAACGACGATCGTTTGCGGAGACCCCTCGTTTATGGCAAGCAGATCACGGGTACAGGTAGCGATTCATCTTCGACGGATTTAGTCACTCGTCAACTGAACCTCCATCGCCGACGAGTCTTGACTCCTTCATCAGCACCTGCATCACTAGACTAATCCCTAAATATCTTTGCCTATTGTTGCATTATGTGGTTTGTGATTTTAGATTTTGCATAAATATGGAGTTAGGGGTTTGAATTCTGTTGGTTAAGCAGAAATTCCTGAACTTATCTATATGCAGGTTAAGGTGTATAGAAGATATTGATCCTCTTTCACGACTTGAAAACCTTCCTCATTCTCAATATACTCTTGATCCTATTACTGGTTCTGCAATTACATGGAGATTAAGGTATGTACAAGCTTAATCTCTCGTAAATTGCATTTCATTTCCAAAATTAGAAGCTGTTCTTCATTATCAACACAATCCCATTTTGTTCCATCTCATCAACACATAATCCAGTTAATTCTAGACCAAAAATCAGTCGATCAAGCTCTACAAACCTTCAATTGGGCCTCAAATCTTCCCAATTTCACTCATTCCCAATCCACATATCAAGCTATAATTCAAAAACTATGTTCCTTCCGTCGTTTTGATATTGTACACCAGATGCTCGACGAAATGCCTCACTCAATCAACTCTTCCCCAAATGAACATATTTTTCTAACAATCATTAGAGGTCTTGGACGAGCACGAAGGATCCGAGATGTTATTAAAGTTCTTGACCTGATTTCTAACTTCGGTGAGAAACCATCTCTGAAAATATTCAATTCAATTCTCGATGTTCTTGTTAAGGAAGATATTGATCTGGCTAGAAAGTTTTACAGAATGAAAATGATGGGAAGTGGTGTTCATGGTGATGATTATACTTATGGAATTTTAATGAAAGGTCTTTGTTTAACGAATAGAATTGGGGATGGATTTAAGCTATTGCAGGTGATGAAAACCAGAGATATAAACCCTAATGTTGTTGTTTACAACACTTTGCTTCATGCCCTATGTAAGAATGGGAAAATCGGACGAGCAAGGAGCTTGATGGATGAGATAGATGAGCCTAATGATGTTACTTTCAATATTTTGATGTCTGCATATTGTAAAGAAGGCAATTTTGTACAAGCTCTTGTGATGCTTGAGAAGTGTTTCGAATCCGGATTCGTGCCGGATGTTATAACGGTTACGAAATTGATTGAAACTCTTTGCAATGCAGGTCGGTTACCGGAGGCCGTTGAGGCTTTCGATAGAGTAGAAAGCAAGGGGGGTAAGGTTGATGTTGTTGCTCATAACACATTATTAAAGGGCTTTTGTAGCTTAGGAAAAGTGAAAGTTGGGTATGGTTTGTTGAAGGTGATGGAGAGAAAAGGATGTTTTCCTAATGTAGACACTTACAATACATTGATTTTCGGTTTCTGCAATGAGGGGATGCTCGATTTAGCTCTTGATATGTTCAATGACATGAAATCAGACGGGATTACCTCGAATTTCGATACGTTTGATACGTTAATCAAGGGCTTGTTTTCCGGAGGAAGGATTGAAGAAGGGTTTAAGATCCTAGAACTAATGGAGGAATCTAAAGAAGGCTCTACAGGTCGAATTAGTCCTTACAATAGCGTATTATATGGTCTCTATAAGAAAAATATGTGGGATGAAGCACTTGAATTTCTAATAAAGATGAGAAATTTGTTTACTAAAGCCGTTGATCGGAGCTTAAGGGTATTAAACTTATGCGAAATAGGTGACATTGATAGTGCAAAGATAGTTTTCAGTGAAGGTGGAAATCCGAACGTTCTTGCTTACGATAGCTTGATTCGCGCATTATGTGAAGAAGGGCGTCTTCGAGAAGCATTCAAGTTGATGAACGAGATGATTGAGCGCGGTTATGTTCCCATAGCTTCGACATTTAATAGTCTTATTCGGGGATTTTGTGAGCAAGGAAACGATGGGACTGCTTTGAAGCTACTTGATGAGATGGTTAGTAGAGGTTGCTTGGTTGATAGAGGAAGTTATAGTGATGTAATTGATGTTCTTTGTAGGAAAGGGAATCTTCAAAAGGCTTCATGTCTTTTTTTTGAAATGGTAGAAAAAGGTATAGTTCCTAATTATTTGATGTGGAATTCATTGCTTCTTTGTCTTAGTAAAGAAGCAATTTGGTTAGAGAACACAAAAAGATGTCATGTGTAAATGAACTATTGTCATGAACTATTGATTTTTATAGGTCATCGCGGTTCAAAAGTTTTGTGTACTTCAATATTTTTTCAAGGTTAGATGGAGTTTAAATTGGTGTTAAAAAAAATCTTTAAAAAGCCGGGATAAGGTTTAAAAGTACCTCTAATATTTACATTTAGGAGCAAATTTATCCCTAACGTTTAAAATGGTGCAATTTTATCATTAACTTTGGCTAAATTATTTATAACGGTGTATTTTTACGCTTTATCCTTAAAAAAGGATAAGGTACCAAAATAGGTTTATGATTTTTGGGGAAGTATCAGTTTAGGTTTCATGTACAAAATAACACTAATATAGGCTTAACGTTGAAAAAAATGTACCAATTTAGATCTCGATAACGGAACGAGACACGCCATTGATATTACTCTGTTAAGTTCTGTCAATTGTACGTGAAGGGAGAAATCAGAATTTAACGGAGTAATATCAATGACATGTCCAAATTGATACTTCCCCGAAAAATACCTTTAATGTTCAAGTCATTTAAATGTTAGGGTAAAATTGTTCAAGTTAATGATAAAATTGTACCATTTTAAACGTTAGAGTAAAATGGTTACTTCCAAAAACAACCATAGGTCTATTTTGGTACCTTATCCGTGCGTAAAAAAAAAAAAACAATTTCAATACTATAAAATTAGTAATAACTTTAATTAGAGATTGCTTTAACAACTCAGGATCACCTTTTTACTCAAATTCCCTCCCCTACTTTAAGGGCTTGTTTAGATGGAGATTAATTAAAGTGAGGTAAAGTAAGGTAAGGTAAGGTAAGGTAAGGTAAGTGAGGTTTATAAAAATAACTTATTGTGTTTGGATGGAAGGTAAGGTAAGTGATGGTCAGGGGAGTAGGAGAAGGGTGTACAAAAAGTTCTTCCGCACAGAGCCCCAAATTTAAAAGGGCCCAATTTTTATTATTATACAAATCTAATTAAATTATTGTTATTAGTTATTAAATAAAAAATTAAGTGAATGTTAATTTATCGAGAAAATTAACACTCTAAGTGTTTTAAGGGGCCCAATTTTTTTTATTGTTATTATACAATATTTTTTTTGGTAGAAGTTATTATACAATATCTAATTTTATTATTTTATTATATTTATAATGCTAAAAATCAAGTTACAAGTATTTTGGTGTTTCATTTTGTAGAAACATAATTATCTATATATATATAAAATTGAAAGATTGGAATAGTATCAATTTCAAATTTATTCCAAAATTTGACAATCTTACCCTTTTGAAGTCTTTCCCATCTCATCCTTAAGGCAGATTACAATTTTGCCTCTCCAAATCACTTGAAAACCTCAGCTGCCTAGAAGTAAAACGGCGTCGTTCTCCACCTTCTACACTTTCCTCCTCTATGCGAATTTCAAACTGTCCCATGCCATTTCTTTCTTTCCTCCACATTTCTTTTGGGTTTGTTTATTTTGTTTTACTCTTTATTTTCTTTTGGCTATCCCTGCCACAGAATGTTTAATTTTTTTTTTAATTTTTTCAACACACTTCTCAACACACTAAATCTTTAATTTTTCTTTGTCTTTCAAAATGGAAGAAATAAATTGAGTTTTTCAAAGGACAAAAACATCTATAAAAATAATAGATTCAAAAGAGATATTGTATTAAAATAGATTTATGATTTTTAGAAAAATATCAATTTAGGTTTCACGTATAAAATATTATTAATATAGACCTATGGTTTTTGGAAAAATATCAATTTAGGCTCCGTGTACAAAATATTACTAATATATGATTAACGTTTTAAAAAATGGTACCAATTTAGACCTTGCTAATTGATAATATTCCATTAAGTTCTGTCAATTATGCGTGGAAGAATAAATCAGAACTTAATGAAGTAATAGGAACGACGTGTCCAATCTGTTATCAAAGCTTAAATTGATATCTTTTTTAACGTTAAGCCTATATTGGTGTTATTTTGTACATGTAGCCTAAATTAATACTTTCCCAAAAACAATAGACCGTTTTGGCACCTTATCCAAAAAAAAAAAATTCTATTCGAATTAGCGTGTGTTCAGGGACAGGGTCAAGGGAGTTTTGGAGGCTTTGGCACCCACTGATTACCGAAAAACGTTAAAAATTCTATGGAAACTGTAAACAAAGATTTAACTTTTTTTTATGTAAAAACACTAAAGAAATATTAATTTAACACTCATAAATCACGATAAACAATCCTAGATACGTCACTACATGTGTTAAGCATAAAGGTGAAGTAGATCGAGACGACGAACAAAGAAAATATCCCCTCTCAATCTAGAGAAGAAACCTAAATCAATTTAATAAAAATTATCAACTTATTTTTTCCCGAAGCGAAGCAAGGGTATCTTTCTAGTTATCATATGAAAGTGTTAAATTTTTTAATAAATAGGGTCCATTTTTTTCCATTTAGCATAGGGCCCCAAAAATGTTTAAGACGGCCCTGGTGATGGTTAAATAATGTAATTGTGTTTGGTTTGAAGGTAAAGTAAGGTAAGGTTATATACCAAATTACTCTGATTTCTCTTTCTACGTACAATTGACAGAACTTAATAGAATAATATTAATGAAGTGTCTCATTCTGTTACTAAAATTTAAATTAGTACTATTTTTAAACGTTAATTAATTAGTTTTGAAATTAAACATCAACCTTAATTTAGTTTTTTTTTATGAAATTAAGCATCAACCTTAATTTAGTTTTTTTTTTTTAAATTAAGCATCAACCTTAATGAAATCTATGGAATTTAGTTTTTTTTTTTTATTGAGGTACATAAGATTTTTTTTTTTTTTATTATTACAATTAGGAAAAAAGAGGACAGCAAAAACAAAAAAGAAAAAGAAGAAAAATTTCATATACATCAAACATAATTAGCCTTTCCATGGATGAAACATAAAAGAAATATGGGTAACTTTGTAAAAGAAAATACTTAACCATGCTTCACTTTCAAATTGGGATGCAAAGAAAATAAGAAAATATTTACTCTCACATACCTTTATTTACCTTACTTTTCAATTTACCCTCAAAACAAATAAGGTAATCTCAATACACTTACTTTATCTTACTTTCATTGATCTCCATCCAAACAAGCTCTAAGAGCATTTCCAATAGATGGTGCCCAAAAGAGTGTCAGCTGATGTGGCATCAGGTTTGGCAACTTTTAAAAGGTACACACTATTAGAGTAATTGTGGGTGTCAAGGAAAGTTGCCAATTTTTGGCAACCTCTTAGCAACCTTGTTTATTATTTTTTAATATAAAATATGCAGTCCTCTTCTAGAAAAAATAAAATCTGTAACCTTTTATTTTTAATATTTATAATAAAACTAGTCGAAAATCCGTGGGTATGAAACTTTTATATAATTTAGATAAATAAATAAATTGACAAACTTACTTTTAAATACTTTTATATCATGCTATGAAAAAAATTTATATTATGTATATTAGAAATTAATATATATATTTTAATGATAATTCAAATTAAATTAATTTTAAAAATAATTGACTACTTTTTTTATAGAATTTTAACTAAAGATGAATGATTTATTTATTTTTACAAAATTCAATGATTTGTACTTTTTAGGAATTTTAATACATTTTCATATTCCAAATATTCTGTGAAACAATAATAATAAAATAGCAGATTAATTAAAAAATATATTAGAATATAATAAAAAACCAAAAATTGAATTTTTTTTTTTTGACAAGGAAGAGTCATCTTTATTAAATATCAGTAACAAGAGCAGTACAGACATAAGGAGGAGGTTCTGAAATCCAGACCATCCTCTCAAAAGCAGGTGTAGCTGCACGGGCTAAAGAGTGAGCAGCGGAATTCGCTGACTTACGAATAAATGAAATTGACACATTAACTATATCCTTAATAAGGATTTTGCAGTCTTCAATAACTAGATCCAGAGCCGAATTGCCACTAGTTTCTCGCTGAATAGCATACACTAGCAATTGTGAATCCGATTCCACCAACACGTTTTGCCTGCCAGACTCCTTCAACCAACTCAACGCTTCACGATATGAGATCGCCTCCACTAAAAAAGGGTCTAGAGAGCAGTAAATAGCACCGTTACCTGCAGCCTGGAACCCACCACTGCTGCCGCGCAAGATGAATCCGTAACCGGCAGTACCCAAGGCAGAAAATATAGCCCCATCAATATTGAGTTTAATCATACCTGGCGGGGTTTGCACCATTTCTGAGTTACATCAGTAGTCGTCACAACCGCATCACGTCCCTGACTCTGAGCAGCTTTCCAGCTTGAAATGAACTGCATGGCAGCGGAGAAGAGTATGGTAGGCGGCATGACTTGTTTTGACCATACTTTATTGTTCCGATTGAGCCATAAGAACCAACAGCAGACCGCCACCGTACCAGTTTCTGACGGGAACAATAATCCCAGCTTCTCCCAGAACTCCCTAAATGAAGAGCAAGAATCTCCCAGTCCTGCAACGCTAGTCAGACCCCAGAAAAGCCGAGCCTGACGACAGCCAACTAAAGCATGAAAGTCGTCCTCCTCTGATTGTAGGCATGTCGGACACAGGTTATTGATCGGAACCTTTCGAGCAGATAAAGCGCACAACGATGGTAAACAGCCAGCCAAAGTTCTCCAAATTAGATTTTTTACCTTGGGCGGAACCTGAAGTGCCCACACCGAATCCCAGTTTACACCGGCATTTGTCAATGAAGAATTATTACCATATTTTTCAGCCCACAGGTGTTTATAGGAACTTTTCACGCAAAACTTGCCTCTCTTTCCCCAGTACCATTCCCACGCATCAGACACCAGACGGAGACTTAGAGGAATCCTCCGTATAAGTTCTATATCCCGATCCACAAAGATCCCATTGATTAATTCCAAGTTCCACTCTCCCAAAGGCTGTCGGATGTTATTCACAGTTTCCACTTCTAGGCCCGGCAGGCGCTCACTTTCGACAAAAGGATGGTCAGGGTCAGGTAGCCAATGGTCTTCCCAGATGTTAATAGACTCCCCTGTCCCAACAACGCGTCTAGCACCAGAAATAACAAGTGACTGTGCAGCATGTATACTTCTCCATATAAAGCTGGGCTGATTGCAAAGATCAGCCTCAAGGAAGGAAGAAGAGGGAAAGTACTTAGCCTTATATACTCGTGCAAGTAATGAATCTAGGTTAGTTAGAATCCTCCAGCCTTGTTTAGCTAGGAGAGCAAGATTAAATAGGTGTAACTTTCGAAAACCCAATCCTCCTAAGCTCTTTGGGGCACACAGTTTCTCCCATGACTTCCAATGCAGGCCTCTCTCCTCAGAACCAGTTCCCCACTAAAATGAGTTCATCATTCTTTCCAAATCATCACACAGAAGTTGAGGTAAGAGGAATAGACTCATAGAATAGGAGGGGAGGGCTTGGATAATAGATTTTAACAGAATCTCCTTACCGGCTCGAGATAACATTTTTTCCTTCCATGATGTGACCCTTGCTCTAACTCTGTCTACAATGTATTGGAACACTTGTGTTTTACTTCTTCCAACTAAAGCTGGGAGACCAAGATATGTTACAGTGCCCAGCCCCATTGGTACTCCAAAAACTGAACTCAAGGTCAAACGGAGACTCGCGCTACAATTTTTGCTGAATGAGATTGAGGATTTGGAGAAGTTTACCTTCTGCCCAGAAGCTGCTTCATATTCGTGCAAACACTCCTGAACCGCTAAGCACTCTTCCTTTGTCGCTTTGAAGAACAAGTAGCTGTCATCTGCAAAGAAGAGATGAGAGATTGACGGGGCTGATTGAACTATCTGGCAACCATGGATCTGACCCTAAGCTTCTAAACTTTGCAAAGATGCTGATAAACCTTCTGCACAAATTAAAAAAAGATAGGGAGAGATAGGATCACCCTGACGTAGACCACGTTGTGGCAGAATTGGTCCAATCACATGATTATTGTGAGTAACATTGTATCTGACCTTTGTAACACTGCATTACTAGAGATATCCACCTGTCAGCAAAGCCTAACCTCTGCATCATTTGTGCCAAAAACGCCCACTCAACCCGATCATAAGCCTTAGCCATATAAAGTTTAAGAGAAACATACCCTTGTTTACCTCGAGTTCTATGCTCCAGGAAATGGTTTACTTCAAACGCAAGCATAATATTGTCCATAATAAGCCGTCTGGGAATGAAAGCGCTCTGTGTAGGCGAGATAATAATATCCAAAACCTTCTTCAACCTATTAGCAACTGTTTTTGCCAAAATCTTGTAGATAACATTGCATAAAGCTATGGGCCTGAGATCTGATACTTTTTCTGGAGAAGATTTCTTTGGGATTAGAACAATATTTGTATCATGAATACTCTCTGGAAACATCCCTTCATTCAACCATTGAATGCATGATTGAATCACATCAGGGCCTACCAAGTCCCAATATTGTTGGTAGAAGCATGGATTAAAGCCATCAGGACCGGGACTTTTATCAGGATGCATTGAGAAAACCGCCCGCTTTATCTCATCTGCAGTATACGGTTGGAGAAGTTCAGCATTTAGTTCTATTGAGATTTTTGACTAAATATTGTTCAAAATAGATTCAGAGCGACACCCTGAAGAAGTGAAGATTTCTGTAAAATAGTCTGAAATTAGAGAAGGTAACCCTGTCTCCCAGTCGACCCAGTTCCCGTCCTCATCTTTCAGTCGCCGAATTTCATTCCTTTTGTGCCTACTGTTAGCAGCAGAGTGAAAAAATTTTGAGTTCTGATCACCAGCTTTGAGCCAAAAGGTCTTGCTTCTGTGCTTCCAATAGGCTTCTTGTTGGAGGAGAAGCTCATCTAGGCGATTCCTAGCAGCCAATAGTGCTTCGACCGCCAGCCTATCAGTATGAGATTTCAGTCTTCTAATTTCTGATCTGAAGCAATGAATTTCTTTCTTAAACCGACTGCGAATGTTGTTTCCCCAAGCTGCAAGTATTTCGCCACATTTTTTATGTTTAACTAGAAGTCCTCTAGCATTTGAATGTTGCCAGGCCAAAGTTATCTGGTCTTTGCAATCAGTTTCTTTTATCCACGCATTTTCGAACCGAAAGCGGCGAGACACAGTATCTGTAGTGTTAATTAGAGACAAGAAGAGTACCGTATGATCACTGCATTGAGCATCTTTATTCAAGACCAATGTCGAACTGAACTGCGAAAACCAACTGTTATTAGCAAGGGCCCGATCAAGTTTCTCTTCTATAGCATTTATTGAACAACGGCCTCTTTCCCACGTGAATGGATAACCCTTCATACTAACTTCTGACAATCCACAATCTGTAACAGCATCACTAAAGCCCCTTAGCAAGGCAGGGAGGTGTCTGTTACCTCCTCTCTTCTCAGATTGAGAGAGCATATCATTAAAGTCCCCAATAATAACCCAGGGATCAGAATTATTCAAGCTAAGACTCCTCAATAATTGCCAAGAATCAGCCCGACGCGACCGTTCGGGGAAGCCATAAAAACTGGTTAATCGATACTCCGGCAAACCTAATAAAGTGACCCTGAAGTCAATGAAATTAGAAGAATAACCAAGCAACTGAACCGAATTAACAGTTCTCTATAAGAGTGCTAAGCCCCCTCCATTATTAATTGGATCAACAAAAAACAGACCTTCAAAGGAAAGCTTTTGTTTCAAAGCTTCCACCTTAAGTCGACTGCATTTAACCTCCATTAGAAAGATGAACTCGGGATGTAAATTGGCAGATAAATCCACCAGCTGACGAACTGTCCGGGCGTTCCCGATCCCCCGGTAGTTCCAGGACAATATACTCATGCTATCTTACGAGTCGGGCTACCACGACTCGCTTCTGGGATATTTTCAAAACCTGCCTACAATCTCTCTGTATTGTTTTCCTCACAATCCATAAGATTTTCTAAGCTTCCTTGTGTATCTTCAGCTAATGATCCTGAGCGCTTGCGTTTCGGGTCAGAAATTTCAACACCAATATCTTCTAGCGTCTGATGGATATACTCCTTGTGTTCAGAAGTTGCCTTACCCTTATATAGTGTCTTAAAACCCGGAGGAACGACTGTAGCAATTTTTGGAATACTAACCTCCCATTCACCTGGACCGGCCCCTAGGGCAAACCCTGAAGTGACACTGTTTGTTTGAGTGAGGTTCTGGAGAGGTCGGCTAAACAGAAACCTTGATTGCTTAGGGACTTGGGAACGACGAGTAGGGGCTCTAAGCCAGAGCCCATATACTCTCTCTACTTTCATCGGATCAGCCACTTGTAATAGAGCGTCACAGAATTTATCTACGTGCCCTATATGTCCACGGACAAAGCAAAAGGTTGGAAGTCGTTCATATTTAAAGTTTACCCAAAAAATATTTCCTCCCTAAACACTTATTTGCATTTTCCTCTTAAGTGGAGCAAGTACATTAATTGAAACACGAATTCGTAGGTAGGTACGAGAGGCCACAGTGAAGTTATTCGGGTCAGCTTCCACAAAAACACCCACATAGTTACCTATACTGACAGCCACCTTTTCAGACATAAAACCGACAGGGAGATCATAAACCTGCATCCAAAAATCAGTGTGAGACAAGTGAATATCCAAAGGATTTTGATCATCCTCTAGCCTTTTTAGCATCGACAATTGTTGTTCAAAAGCCCAAGGTCCACCCTGAATTACCCTATCCCGTTCCCATGGATGGTAGAACTCAAAACAAAAGAATTACAATATATAGGTTAAACAAAAATTGAATTAAACTACAATTAAAATTAAATATTTATATCTACGATACAAAAGAATTACAATCTATGTTAAAATGGTAGCAACATCAATATATTATTCTATAAACTATTACAATCAATACTTTTCTAATGTTGCATATGAAGAAACTTTATCAATTCAATATGTTACATATAAAAAAAATAAAATTCGTAAGAATTAGTCACAAATTCATCTTGATGATAATTATTTTGGTTGATGGAATTTCATGATCACCAAGTATTCGAATTCAATTTTTCATTCTGCTACAATAACCCAATATATCTAATTGAATCAGTTTAAGATGATGATTTCTCCTATTTTCATCTCGTAATATCTCATCAAGACATTCAATCAATTTGTTCTTCATTCTTTCACTATATAGAATATCAGCCATACTCGCAGATATCACTTATTTGACTTCATTAATATTTTCTAATCTATCTATCTATAACTATACTTAAAGCAGGATACTCACTGCTGATGTGTAAAATTTGTAGAATTTTAAGATTTTTAATTACTTTCTCCGAAAATTACACAAACTGCTTCCCCACTAATTCCTCAATCTTCGCCCCCCTCAACCTCTACATCAACTGTTGTTTGCTTTCAAATGCTATGTTTTGAAAAACTGATTCTCACTTTTATCTTTTCTTACCCTAACCCGCTTCTCATCTCCTCCCTCAAAGTACCGTCTTCCTGACTCCTCCCTCTATGTTTGTAGAAAATCGCATACACCCTTCCTCTGTGTTAGACGGTTTCCTCTTCCACAATTTTTTTTATCGATCTTTCACTGGTGAGTATCCTTTTGATATGTCCTTGCTATCTCTTTTTTCAGTGATTTAGGTTTTCATTTTGTTATTGATTCTTTTGGTTTGTTGTAGGTTTCCCTGTTTCTGTGATCCTCTCCCTCTATTCTTTTGTTGCACTGTTAGTTAGTAACAATTATAATGGCTTACTTAACTGATTTTCTTATTTGAAGGTTATTCAACAATGTGATGAGTTTTCTCCAGCCTTAGTCACCCGCCAACTTCTTATGTCATTCTCGAAGTCACCAACTGTTTCCATTTCCCGGTACTATGTATTCCTCTTGCTCTTTTATTCAATATTCAATAATCTTTCTCTTAATCAGTTTCATCATCATATGCAGATATAAGAGGGGATGAAGAAAAATGACGAGATGCTTGATTTATTCCCTTTTCAAATTCTTTAATTTCTGCACATCCTCTTAGTCTTGGTTGTTACAGTAATGTTTTATCTCTCAGACTCTTCTATTTAATTGTCACTTTCCTTCTTCACTTCTTTGTCAATAACTTTATCCAAATTTTAATTTTTCCCATTACTGTGTTTGTTTTTACATCTAGATATTGCTTTATTTGGAATCATCATATTGATTCTTCTTTTATATGAACCTGTTCCTTGAATCATCATTGTCATTGCTGAATTTTTGTTATAATTCTCAAATTCCATTCCTTTTCATATATGGTTTTTTCATTATTGATTTGTGTTTTCTTTGGTTTTCAAAATTACAGCATCAATTATATTGGCAAACCTTATGACTCACTGACTTATGTTTACTTCTAAGTATATATCAGATTTTCTAGATTTGATACTTCATGTTTGTTTGAACGAGGTATATAAATTTATGGAGAAGTCATATGTCAAGTTGTCAACTGAAATGTTTATTTTTTAAATGAAGGGCTTGAAACTCAATTTGCGTGCTAAATTGTAGCTTTATTTTTATCTTATGAAATTGTTATTGTCATGGATTTATTTGCTTGATTAATATTAGTATAACCCTTTATTAATTTGATAATTAAATGGTTGTAAATTCATTTAGTTCCTATTTTGATCTTCTTATTCATTGGTAGGATTAGGTTTTACTTCTCCATTTGTTTTTTGTTTGTGCAATAAAACATTAGGCTAAGTATGATATATTTCTTTGTTGATTGCTCTCTTGATAGGTTCTTTTGGTTGATAAAAAGGGACTGTTTATCTCTCTAAGAGACGAAATGCACACCTGCAAGTGAAATGAGAAAGGACATTTGAAAGAGTGTTGAGGCCAAGGTGGTTGTCATTTACAAGATCCATGAGATATAATTTCCTATATTATTTCACGTTGACTAACTTACTATTAAAGTACAGAATGAATTAAAGCCCAGATAAATATATATTAAATAATGTAAAGCAACTATCCTACTAAAAGTAATTGTTTAGTAAATTATAAATTGTTTAATTTCACGTTGCAGAACGATTCTAATCAAAAGTGAGCTTGAACTAATAATATATGAATGAAGATATGATTATTGACATATATAATGGACAATGACTCCAGAAAGTTTAACATTTTACGTGCTCTTTTTAATCTTGTATTTGGATTACGGTTTGCTTGGGATGGAGGATCGGTGAATTATTATTGAACTTGACTCTTTGATTGTTATTAGGATGATAAATGAGGAGGGGTCAGTCGTCACATATTCTATTGGTTTATTGAACAATGTCGTAAGATGTACATGCAGAGGGGAATAGGGCTGCTGATTGGATGCCAAACTACACGGGACAATTGTTTTTAGATCTTCACGAGTGTGAGGAATTTTCTGTGGGTATCCAGGTTATTTTAGGTTCTGATATCAATGGCACATGTCTTCCCCGGATATACGGGACAATTGTCTTTAGATCTTCACGAGTGTGAAGAATTTTCTGTGGGCATCCAGGTTATTTTAGGTTCTGATATCAATGGCACATGTCTTCCCCAGATGACACGAACCATTATCTAAGGCGTCTGCCTCCCTATTATAAAAAAAACTCATCAAAATTCGTTATGGGGCTGATAAACATTAAGAATAAGAAATGTGAGATTCAAAATGTTATATTTATTGTTTAAAAAAATGTTATATTTAAAGAAAAAGGAAAGATGCATGATCCATTCTAAATAGGTTCGTGAAGAATCCAATGAATTACAAAGATAACAAAATTGGTTAATTTCTTATGATTTTAGATTTTTTTTATTGAGCTTTTTGATATTTTTAATGGATATATATATTAAGATATTAATTTTGAACACCATAATCTTTTTAAATAGAAAAATTAACTTTTGGTCATTTTTTTTTAACACACATTCAACCTCTATTGGACGATCCATTAATGCATGTGATCAGTGGCTAATACAAAATTATATGGTTGGGGGACGATTTTACACGTGGGTTTGCAAAAAAAAAATCTACTAAATCGAACTTGCTCAATTTTTTTTTGTATATATGTGTTTTATAATTTGAATGAGCAATAACCAATTTTTAAGTATTAATATACAATTTTTCAAAATTAAGCTAGATTTCGTTTTATAGTCCTAACATGTAAAAAAAATTGGAATTAGAGAGAGCTGAACATGTAAAAAAAAATTAAAAAATTTGATTTTGGAGGGCTTACCATGCCAAAAAAAATAATAATTTGGATTTAAAGAGGCCTAACAGACAAAAAAACAAATTAGAAATTTGGATTTAGTAAGGCTTAACAGCAAAAAAAACTAGAAATTTGAATTTAGAGATCCCTAACAGACCAAAAAAGTTAGAAATTTGGATCTATAGAAGCCTAACAGACCAAAAAATAGAAATTTGGATTTAGGAAGTACCTAATAGATCGAAAATATTGAAATTTTGAATTTTGGACAAACCTAACACATAATAGCCAATTTATGGTTATGGCGGCCGGAGAGACCAGGTCCCCCAGGTCCCCTGTCTATGCCCCTACATGTGATTCAATTTTCATTTGGAGCAAACGAATTATCAACATGTCATTGTTTTAACATGTCAATTGACATAGATTTTATCACGGAATAATTAACAGTTTTATATACGCTAAATAAAGTTTGAAATGAGCTTAATATGTTAAAATAATAATTGATCAGAATTTAATTTATCCATTTAAAATATTAGGTGCTTAATATGTTAAAAAATTGTAATTAATTGAGTAGAGTTTCAAATATTTTAATGATCCATAAGTATTCCATCCTCAAACTCTATTGCTATAAACCGATGCTTTCCAAAAATTAGTATTATGAATACAATTTCCAATTTATATACTCAATAATACTTTAATAATTTTATATATAGTTACAGTAGATACAAAATTGAGACTTTAGTCCCACATATAAATTAAATTAAAGTAAGTGATAAATCATAAGTATATTGCATTTGAAGGCCTAAAAACTGTTAGGGTGCGTTTGGTATGATGTAATGCAATGTAATGTAATCAAAGTTGTAATATAATCAAACTTGTAATGTAATGGAATGGAATGGTGATTCCATTACCATGTTTGGTTAAAAAATGATGAAATATAATTAGCATTACATTACTTATGTTTGCATAGTTAAATATAATCGCAAAATTTTATTTACATAATTAAAATCAACAAAAAAAACATGAAATCGTGAAATTAGTATATAATTTTTCGTGTTTTCATAGTTTTTTTTTTACATTTTTCTCGTTTTTCGTTTTCCATTTTCACCGTTTTTTTCTATTTTCTCATTTTTCATTTTTTTTTTTGCTTTTTTTTCGTTTTTTTCGTTTTCTAGTTTTTGAGAATGATGAAAAGTGAGATTTGACAAATGAGAGGCTAGATGGAACTTTAAAGATAGAAATTAGGATTACTTGTTGGATGTAATGAGAATTCAATCCATTTTTTTTTTTATGTAATGGGGATTACAATAGTTGTTAAACAAAATTTAATCTATGGATTTCTCATTCCATTACAACAAAATTTTAAAGTGCAACCAAATTATGGTAATGACCCTTCAATGTAATGGGCATTCCATTACAAAGCCCATTACATCTTACCAAACGGGCCCTTAGTGTTAAAATCACATTTGCATAGTTTTGTATTTTTTTTATTAAATCTTATAAACTATACACTTTAAAAAATATTTTGTTGATCATGTTACTGTACTAATATTTTTGCATTAAAATTTTAAATTTTTTATTCTCTACTTATTTTAATTAAATATACCCCGCAACTGGTACACCTAAAAGAATAAAAACACTTAATTTAAAGATGAAAAACTTAAAGTAATTACTTTTTAAAAAAATTAATATATCTCGTGTATTGCACGGGTGTTCACGCTAGTAATTATATATTCTTGAATTTTGTAAGTAAGAAAAACAAACAAAAGAATTGGAAAAAAACGAAGGGACGAAAAAGATAATTAGGAGAGAACCATCTTCCTCTCGGGTTTTTTTTTTGAAAATAAGAGAGAATGTCGAGGCATAAGCGTATAAAGAGGAGAGTGAAAATATTTTTTGCCCATTAATTAAATATTTTATTTTTTGTTAATGAAGTATTAAGTCCATAAATTAATTTTAGTTAAATAGAATTAAATCGCAATTGTAACCACTCAGTACAAAAAAAAAATGTTTTATAATTAATATGTGAAATTAATTATTAATTATATTAATTAGAATATTATGCTCAACATTTGAGAATTTGAAGAGATTCAAATAATAATATTTTCTTAATTAATATTTTTCAATAATTTGTCCTATGATCATATTTCATTTTCATCTGTTAAAAACTCTTGAAATACTAACAATTTTGTACGAACCATAGTATAATAGTTAAAAATTATATAAGCCAATGTTGCAAAAGTAATTATCTCAATATCCATAATTAATGTACATTTTTAGGATTTTTAGCATCAAAATTTATTTTTATTTACCTTGATTTTGAATTCCTATCTAGCATAATCCACATTCTTCAAGAATAAACATCTTATCAAGCGTATTAGACGCTTATAATAATAATAATAATATAACATAATTTATATTGAAATAAACTCCATTGTAAGTATAATATTCCAATATCTCTTTAATATTTTATTTAATATGTCTCAAACTTCAATGAACAACTATCGTGTGAAACTTTATACCTATTTGTACCAAAATGCATAAAAATAAAAAATACAATACATATCAATTAGCTAAACTCAAACTAAAAAAATGAGTGGATTTCAACATGTTCCGAATTAGAAAAATTAATCTAACTTCAATTAAAACTAAAAATTGAGTTCATAAAAAGTCGAAAATCTAAATTTTAGTTAGAATTAACAATCAAAACGATAACACCTTGGAACATATACTAAAAAAATGCAAATATACAAAATCTTTATTTTAGTCATTTTGAAAAATAAATAAATAAAAAAGAAAACATGGATAAGGTAGCGAGAGGTATGGAATCTGGATAACTATAAAAATGGAATTTCATCTCTGAAAGATGAAATTATAACAACAATTGTTTAATAAAAATAAAACAACAGCACAATTGAGAAAGCCAAAAATTGAGTTCATATAAAGCCGAAAATCTAAATTTTAGTTAAGAGTTAGCAATCGAAACGATAACACCTAGCAACATATACTAAAAAAGAATACAAATTTACAAAATCTTTATTTTAGTCATTTTGAAAAAAAAAGACAAATAAAAAAGAAAACATAGATAAGGTAGCGAGGGGTATGGAACCTGGGTAACGACACAAATGGAATTTCATCTTTGAAAAATGAAACTATAACAACTATTGTTTAATAAAAAGAAAACAACAACACAATTGAGAACAGAAATAACTACAACATATGAAAAAAAAATCGAATAATTACCTTGAGAAACATAAGAATTTCTTGTAATTTTTGACACTTTTGTGTTTTCTGGTTTTAGTTGTTTATGCATCTTCTATTTCTGTCGGATTTCTTCAATTGAAGCTATCAGTTTGGAAAAAAAAAGACAAATAAAAAAGAAAATATGGATAAGATAGCGAGAGGTATAGAACATTGGTAACAACATAATTAAGAACAAAATAACTACAACATATGAAAAAAATTGAATATTTACCTTCAGAAATATAATATTATCTATTGTGACCAATGAATATAATGGTGGAATGTTATCTATCATGCTTTATATTGAAGTTTATTTGTGACTTTTGGATTTACTTTGCTTTGTGTTTTTTCATCTTTCCGTAACTCTTGCTTTCTTTTATTATTTTAATTAATAGGATAGTAATTATTTAATATATTATAAATATAAATTTGTTATTTTTAATTAATTAAATATTTTTAATCTGACATCAAAAAAACATCTAAAACACTTCTTTTCATTTCTCTCTGCTTCCGTAATTATATATAGTAAGTATAGATAATAATTTGTAGGATTATAATGATAACTTTTCAAACAACTATGAGTATTTTTTTAAATAAAGATTACCAAAAGTGCTGTGAAGGAAAGAGACAATAAAATATTTATACTATATATAATTGCGGAAGCAGAGAGAAAATGAGAGAAGCGTTTTAGAGGCTTATTTTATGAGTTGTCAAATAATTAAAAATCAAGATTAAAAATGATTTTAATTAATTAAAATTTTATATTTAATAAAATAAAATAATATAATTAAATTTGATGAAAATTTCGAATGAGTTAATGTAGGTAGATGATCAATGAAAATTAAGTGGATATGCATTAATTAATGATAATAAAACATGAAAGTAGATGATAAATGAAAATTCAAGTGGATGTATTAGTTAATAATAATAAAGAATTTGTAAACGCTTGGTGTAGACATTGTTGGATATATATTTTTTTTTCATTTGGAACACAAATTATTGTATTCTCTTTAAATTGAAATCATTTTTATTATAGCAAATCTAATAAAAATAATAAGTAATAATATTCCATGGTTTAAAAAATTGAACATAATAATAATAAAAAAATATTTAATTAATTAAGTAATAATAATAAATTTAATCATATAATAATTCAGGGTAGATGAAAAGATATTGTATTAATTAATTGTATTTAATAGGTATTATTATTACATTAACTGTTATAATTTATTGTACTATATAATGTAAGGAGTTTGTGATTTTTTTTCTTCACAAATTTACATCCCAACAAACTTAAATCTTCAGGTATGGCTATGATAAATTTTGTTAGAGTTATATGATTTTTTTATGAATTGTTTTTTTCTTCACAAACTTAGATCCCCACAAGCTTATTGATAGATGTGAAAATCATTTTGTTCTAACTGGTGAGATATTTGAAATATAGTTTTATGATTTAATTCAGTTTCAATTTAAATATTAATTTCAATTGATTTTACGATGCTAATTTTGCAGATATTGTTGGAAGAATCAAAGCAATAATCTCGATCAATGAAATTGATGTTAGTGAAAAGAAAAAAAAGTAGATCTCGGGCGGATGAATTATGAGTACGATATGTAATTAAATTTTTTGTAATTTAATTTAATTTTCCTTATTTTTATCAAAATAAGTCTATATATTTATACTTGGTTGCTTAATTATAGAGGAAAAATGATTAGAGCCACAATGTGAGGGAAAGTAGCCATAGATTTTGATGGAATGTCAATTTCCACAAAAGATCAACCATTGGTTATTTATTTTAACATCAATGACCGTAAAGAAGTATTTGGGTAAGCACAATTACTAAATAGATACAAATATATATGTATGTAATAAATAAAATATTTTTTAATTGGAGGTCAATATACAGTATCTTCGACTACATCAACCAAGATATATTTGAATTTCAACATTCTCGAAGTCGAAGAAATTATGAACAAGTAAAATTACACTAATAATCAATTATTTTATTGTATCTAAAGTTACTTTCAAACATGACATATTTTGTTCTTTATTTTATATTAGGAGCATGGAGAAGAGAAAGAGCCAAAAGATTCAAATGAAGGAATCAGGTATCAGAAGATGAAAACAATTCAAATGCGAAAAAAAGAGAAGGAATGACATTTCAAAGTCGGCAATAAGCAAACTTAGCTTTTCAATGAAATTATTTTCGTGAGAAGCTTTAAGTTTGGTCTCAACTTTAGGGGATTTCAATTGAATTACTACTTTATAGTTTTAATAAGACAATTTGAAGTTTGTGTTTTTTTTTTTTTTGATGAAAAGTTTGTGTGTTTTTACAATTTAAGTTATTTGGTTTGGTTTCAGTTATCATTTATCATTTACAATTACAATAATATAATTTATGTTTGGGAATTTGTAATTTAATTTTCAAGCACGATAAAAAATGAAAAATTATAATTTCATTTTCAATTTTAGATATTATCATCAATTTTAACGATACTTACAAAAATATTCCTCAATTTTAATGATACTTACAATTTTAAGAATTGCAAGATTTTTTCGAAAAAACATTATATAAGAATGGAAAAAGAAATTGCAAATATGTTAACATGGGCAATAGATTACAACTTCAACAACTTTCAAACAATTATCAAACAATTATAAAGGTATCTTTATAAATTTCGATTATTTTAAAAATAATATTAATATCATTATATGTAAATGATATAAAATTAAAAAAAATTAAACAATCTTAAATAATTGTACAAAAAATTTATCCACCCGCACAACGCGCGGGCATAATACTAGTTATATTTTAGAATTAGGGGTTAAGCCCTTGTTTGGGAGGAGGTTAATGAGAGTAAATGAGAGTAATGGAAGGTTAAGTATTAAGTTAACTTTGTTTGTGAGTTAATTTTTGAGAGTAAATGGAGGTTAATGAGGTTAAATATTTACTCCCTCTAACCTCCAAACTCTAACCTCCAAATTAGGGGTTAATGGGAATAACGTAAACTTTTTTAAAATTTCTTATCTCTGCAGAGTAAATTTAACCTTCCATCTCTTCCATGTTTAAACTTCTAAACAAGGTTAAATATTTAACCCCATTTATATCCTATAAACTTCCAAACAAGTTAATTTTTAACTTTCCATCCCATCAGTTCTCTTGCCTTTCCATTAGCTCTTTTAGCTCTCACATCCATTAACCTCCAAACACCTAAACAAAGGCTAAGTTTTGACCATCGTCACTGGAGATGCTCTAACAAGCCGACTCACAGTTTCAAATTACTTTTCTCTTTCAATCCGATTAACCAAAGATATCCAGAAAGGTGTGAAAAGAGCAGCTGTGAGAAGCGGAAAAACCATCAGAAAAACGACGATCGTTCGTGGAGACCCCTCGTTTCTGGCAAGCAGATCACAGTTACAGGCAGCGATTCATCTTTGATCGATTTAGTCACTCGTCAACTGAACCTCCATCGCCGAAGAGTCCTGACTCCTTCATCAGCATCTGCATCACTAGAGTAGATCAATTTTGGTTTAAGGTACTAATAGTAATCCCTAAATATCTTTGGTTTAGTTATGGTTGCATCATGTGATTTTTGATTTTAGATTTTGCATAAATATGGAGTTAGGGGTTTGAATTCTGTTGACTAAGCAGAAATTCCTGAAGTATAGTTCAGTACTTATCTGTGATATGTGAGGATGAACTTGAAACACAATTAAATCAGTAATATTATTCATTGACAGAGGTTCAATCGATAATTTCGGTGTATTTAGTTTGTTGGCTTAATACATCATCTGGCTTTGAACTTGTCCTTGATTGGCCCCCAATAGCCCTTCAACTGGCTTAAAATGTACCTCAACTTTGCTTAAATGTAGTCAATTTATCACTAGCTGGCAAAAAAGTAAGTTGCACCCGGAAAACGTACCTTGGAAAACGACTAAGGTCAGTGTATGGGGTCTAATATGAGAGAATTTTTTAATCTATTATGTGTATTATGCATGCAACTTACAACCAAGTTATTAATGGACTACACTTTTAACCAAGTTGGGGAAGCTATGTCGATATTTTAAGCAAGCTGAGGAGCTATCGGAACACTTTGAAAGTGCAAGGGGTCAATGAAGTTTTTTGGAAAGTTTCAGGGGGCAAATAATATATTAAGCCTAGTTTCTTTGTTTGATAGATTACAATCTGAGGTTTCATCAATTTGTGTGGCCAAAAGTTCAAGTTTGATTCAGTAATGGAAATGGTTCAGTGAAAAGGGAATTTTGTATCTTGGTTTAGAATGGGTGATATCAGAATTTAAGTAGGAAGGAAAAAGAAGAGAAAGGGTTTCTAAGATAATCAATACTAAATTTAAGATGTGAGTAGGAAGGAAAAGGAAGAGGAAGGGTTTCTTACACAATCAATACTGAATTTAAGATACGAGTTAAAGAGGAAATTGAAAAGGAATGGGAAAATGAATGTTGGTATTCTAATGTAGATTCTACTATGCTAATTTGACACCTATGCTAAATTGGTTGTTTTAATATTATACTAGGGATAAGATACCAAAATAGTACTAAGGTTTTTGGGAGTATCAATTTAGGCTCTGCGTACAAAATAGTACCACTTTAGGTCTTGATAACGGAACTTGACACGTCGTTCATGCAATTGCGGGTGGTTTTTTCAGAACTTGAAGCAACAATTACAAATAGGTGATAGTTAAACTGGAGTAATATGAGTGACGTCTCATGTTAGATTGATAGATATAAATTCGATATTCAAACTTTCCAAATCTTTTTAGTTTCTACTTTTTAGTATACTTGTTGGTTGATTGCTGTCCAATTATTTTCAGTCTCTATATACTTGTGAATTATTTATGACAAGCACAACCACTTTTTTTTTTTGTTAATATCTCAAATCTCAATTTGAAATTGGGATAAGGTCTGAATTTCCCTTTAATATTTTTGGGGATGTGCATATATACGTAAGAAACAGTAAACTTTTTATCCTTAAAGTTTCTAACTTGGAGCAATTTTGGCGTAGATAATGGTAAACAGTGCAATTTTGGCCCAAATAATAGATTTTATAAAACGGGATTCTTACCTGGGGCCTATAGGTGGAGGCAGGGGCATGGGGTGTCCGAGCATTCTCAACCATCGGGAACCACCCTTTATAAGGGTGGTTCAGTAAATACCCCTTCCATCTTCATCTGCGGGTTGTTGATTGCACTTCAGCAGATGAAACGCTTTGCAGTTTCTTTTACCCCAGCCCAGGCCAAAACAGCATCATCTTTGGCCTGGGTAAGGGCAGAAGAATTTTTAACCCAACTCATATCGGCTGTATTTTTTGCACTTCAACAAGCAGTCAATGGTTGCTCAAAATTGCTCTATGTTGGAAAATTTGAGGACAAAATTTTATCATTTTATAATCTATTGGAAGCAAATTTGGACCTTATCCCTATAAAATTAAATGTATTAATTTAATTGAATGGATTGATATTTAATGTTTAATTCATTATCTTCTCTGAGTTTCTAGGTTGTCTCTCGCTGAAAACCAGGAGCATACGAAATGAAAGAGCCCGTAAACCCAGTTGGACTGACCATATCATCCACCGAACCTATTCGTTCCTTTCTTCTCTCAGCTACCAAAGAAGAAACTCTCTCTGCAACTACGAGATCTTGCTTCTGACCTCATCCCTCAAACTAAACTGCCTTATAACTCTCTCCGTACTATATGGATAGCGTCTCAGCCGTCAACAAGACCTCACTTGACCTCTCTTTTATCTGGATCTGAACTCATTTTTATCAGTCCAAAGCCCAGAGAAAAGGTTAGCCTTAGTAATCGTTATATTGTTTCTTATATACGTATATGCTATCAATGCTTTCTGTTTGGTTTCCTGAAAATGGAGGGCTATGTCGAAAATTGCAATTAAAATATGTACTATCTGTTTTCATTTAAAATTCAGAGGTATTATAATGCTTGTCAATAATGTTTTTGCTATTTTACAATCTAAACTTTTCCTCCATTTTTCACTAACAAAAAATGGAACAGAAAATACTTGTACATAGCATAGTTGTCAAATCGAAATCCACATTTTGTGAATCGTGACTCGTGAATTGAATCGAATCTTAAGATTGGTTCAAATTCATAATATTATAAAAAAAAATATTTATCATGTTGAACTCAAAATATTATCAAATTTTAGACTAGAAATACAATTTTAAAGTCAAAAAAGAAATCATATAACCAATTACTTAAACTTCAAATCTAATGCAAATGCAATCCTAATAAAACTAATTCACAAACCGAACTCTGTTTATAGCTTAGTGGATATTTAGAGTTTGAGCTTCTCACTCTTGATAATGATAGAATGAAACTAGTTTGAGTTGATAATTTGATAAATAACAATCGGACTAGAGGGAAGTGGGTTTAGTAGTTAGTGTTGTTGAAGTTTTGATGAACAATGATGAAAATCCGGTTCGAAATAGAGCTGAATTGAATCGAATCGGATGATTCGAATCGCGAATAGTAAGATTTTGTTGTTCTAATTTAGATTCACACTATAGATTCGGCTCGAAATAGAGCTGAATCGAATCGAATCGAATCGTCAGATTCTAATAACAGTGGTACTTAGTGTAAATTACGTAAATAATTTGTCATATTTATTCTTGTCTAGCTGTCAGCAGTTTTATTCTTAATTCTTGTCTAACAGTAATTTCTTTTCTCTCTTTTGGGATTGGTTTAGAGTGAAGAGTTAAAAGCTAGACTTAGGAAACTTGAGGAATTGGCAGAGAGGAAAGCATATCAAGAGCTTGTAAAGGATATTACACCCAGGAAAGATGACAACGAGCCTTTCTCCTCTTATAAGGATCAGCTTGGTTTTGGTAACTGTTACTATACTCACGTTGATTATTTTAAATATTTTAGTATCATTTGAATTCATACTTATTATTTAGCTAAATTTTAGTTTTGGTTTCATTATGGAAAATGCTTTATGTTGTCGTAAATGTTCTCATTTCACATAATTTTAGAGTGTTCCTAGTTTACATACCATGACTATCTATCCTCCTAGCTCAATCAAATCCTCAGTTTGTATAAAACATACTTAGTTGGATCATTGCATTAGTCCTCTGATTGCTGAGGGCATGGTGTGAGCGTGGGTAAGGAGAGTCCTTATTGTTTTGTATTGTATGATCATATGTAAGACGGGCATAGTTGTCAAATCGAGATTCGACTCGTGAATCGAAATCCTCATTTTGTGAATCGTGACTCATGAACCGAGTTGTCCGATTCACCACCGATTCTTGATGATTTCCAATTCTGCCTATAGAGTCGGCTTGAAATGGAGCTGACTCGACTCGAATCGTGAATTGTACGATTCTAACAACAGTGAGGATAGGTCTTAAAAGTTCAATCCATTACTAACTCACAAAAAGCTAATTTAATACTTGAGAGTATAATTTGGCTTCTGTATAACCTTATGAATTGATATCGAAGAACTCTTGATAATTTCAATCCTATCCAATCCTGATATATAAGTATTTGTTTCATCGCTTCAGTGAGTGTTCAAACTTCGTTTGTCATGTGTTTGAAGTGCAATATAGTGTTTGTGACTTGTAATTAATTTGTTGATGTCTTCTAAATAGACACAAACCTAATTCTCAATCATGTAAAGGCACATGGCACACTAAGGTACAAGGGGTCCTGGAGCCATGGCGTGCGCCAAAGCGACAGAAGGCGCATTAACAAAAATAAAATTTATAAAACTATAAATGATAATATTTAAACTATAAGAAATTCTAAATTCTAAATCAAAATGTTATAAATACTAAGTAAACCATGACAATATTCTGTTTGTACACATGCATAACATAATTGTAACGTTTGTTTAAGTGTTTGTACATCTGCATTAGCATAATGATTGTGTGCATAGGCGAAGATAATTCTGTTTGTATGAACAAAGTACAAAGTGCAGACGTTGTGGAATCAACTAAATATCAATCTCAATTCTGTTTGTGCACGTGCATAATAATTGAATGCAAACACAATTCTAAGTACAAACACAGTGGAATAAATCAAATATCAATTAAGAATCAGAGCACATAGCACTAGAACTAAACAGTAAAAAAAGCGGAAGTTTATTAGATCATTGTGTTGACGTGTATCTTTTTTGTTTCCTTTCTTTGTTTATTTTTTACCCTTAGATGTATCTAATCCAAGGGTGAACATAAACCTACAATAAAACACTTTAAAAAACCCTAAATACATACATATGCCACCGAGGCGCACCATGGCACGCCTCTGATCTCCGTGCCTTGGTGCACAAAGGCGCGCCTAGTGCGTGCCATGGAGGGTGGTGAGGCGCTAGGCCTTGAGCCTTGTGCGCGCCATTAATAACTATGCCTGTGATTTAGATGTTTTGATATCAACAATGTGGGAAGAGAAATTTTTTCCCCATATTGTCATTTATGCATCTACATTTTGCACTTGAATACTTGATTTTGTTTCATAGCTTAAAATTCATTTTTAGACTGACGTGATGCTTTTACACCCCTTAGAACTTTCGCCAGGGGTCTTCATATTAGGAGTTGTTAGGACTCAACAGGGCCGTTCCTGGGCATGGGCAGGAGGAGCGGCTGCCCAGGGCCCAAGGGAGGGAGGGGCCCAAAAACATATTTTTAAAATAACAATACAAAAATTAAATCTTAAAAGATGTAATGGCTATAAACATAATTCTAAATCTAAACAAATAGCAGCAGACCTCTAGAAACAAGGGGGAGATGGGTCCAAAAATAAATTTTTGTAAAATAAAGTACACAAATTAAAATTCCAAAAGATGCACCAAAAATAATTATGATTACATTTTCTTATAATAACTTTTCGCAAGTTGATGGGGATGATTTTTATTTTTTTTCAGAAACGAAAGGGTTGCAATTGAAATTTTTGAGTTTGTCAAACCAGTATATTATTATCGAAATATTTCAATTGCTTTTCAAATACTCCTAACTATGCCCGTGACCATTATTGTATCTGCTGAAATAAATTTTTCAAAGTTTAGATTATTGAAAAACTATTTGAGATTATCAGCCTTACAAGAAATGTTAAATGGTTTAACAATTTTTTATTGAGAGAAATATGTTACAGCTTTTCATCTAGAAATGCTCGTAGATAAACTTTTGTATGAGCAACTCGGTACTGAATGCAAAAGAAAAAAAAATATTTTTTTATATGAAATTGGATGTATTTAGATTCCTTGTTATCTGTAATAAAAATATATCATTTTTAAGTTATTATTCTTTTCTATAATTGATTTTTCAATTTATTTTTTACTTGTATTTATTCATTAGGACCTTTATTTGCTACTTTGCCCCTACGCCTCCAAAATCTCATGATCGGTCCTGGGACTCAATTCCAGAAATCACAATGTTGCTGTGTCTCATTTTTCTTCTAATTTCGAGTGCTTTTATGAATCTGTGCAGGATTACATGTTGCCATTATCATGTTTACTGGGTACCTGGTGGGATATGCAGCATTCAGGGCATTATTTGGCCGCAGTCCTGCAATGGTAAGACACTTTCGATATATATTCTTACCGAAATCTATCCATGTATGACAATATGGAGTTTCAGAGAGTATTTGGATTTGTTGATTATTACACGTTTTTAAATCCAGAGTGCAGCTGGAGGTATACTTGGATTAGTGGGTGGAATGCTCGTAGAAACTTTCCTTTTCATCATTACAACTTCTCGGAGACAGGATGCAAAACCATCGAGTTTCACTTCCAATCTTAAGAAGAATCGGTAAACTTTTGAAAGTAGGCTTGTCAATGGGGTGGATAATAAAGAAGTGTTGGATCCACGTGAAGTAATTTATTGAGAGTGCCATTTGACAATTTACGGTCCACACCACACTTGTATACATCATGGCCCCGAGTATCTGGTAGTCAACGACTTGACCGTCTCCCCGAAAAGCTTGATTAATCATGAAGTTGCTGCTTTTTCTACTTCTATACTCACGCTTACGGTACGGTGGTACGCATTTACCATGGTTCGGTATATCTGTTGATATGCTCCTTTGTCTGAGCCTCAAACAACCTCACATTGTACATATAGGGAGAGAAATTCACGCATGATTTTAGTCCGTTTTTGTGAGATCTAATTAAGTTTTCCATGCATCAGGATTCAAACATGTCTGCACGGTAGCTCATTCTCTTCATTTCTTACAATTACGGACATTCTTTTCTGTCAAATACTCAACTCTAGTACCTGAGCAAGATTATACCTTCTCTTCATTTCTTACAATTACGGGCATTCTTTTCCGTCAAATATTCAACTCTAGTACCTTAACAAGATTATACATTCTAGAATACACACTCGTTGCATCAGGTAACATAATTTGTAGAGGAAAATAACATTCAAGTGATACAAGGGAAGAGTGCATGCATCTTGATTAAAATACCTCAACGCATAAATAATCTCAAACGCTATCTCGATTGCAATACCTATAAACAAGGGGGGGACCCCTACCATTGATGGTTTCGGCTCCTCTTCCTTAGGGGCAGGAAGCTCCCCTCTTGCCTCTCAAGGTGGGCTATTTAAGGTAGCCTACCTTGGTCATCAGCACAGTTGGTGCCCCTTGACGTATCTCATGGTCTAGAGTGGACCGTAAAAAGAGAGAAGAGAAATGGCGCGCCTCTTTACCCTTTTGGCTTTCCAGAGATTTCTTTTTTCGGTGGTCTGCTGCTACTAATGAGGATTCTTTTGAGTTAGTTGGAGTAGTCTTGTTTCCAATAAATTAAAGTTTATGATGGTTAATTAAAACTTTGAGTTTGTATCTAGTTACAAAATTTAACTTCATTAATATACGATAGACAATAAAAATGATTCAATTTTAGGTTTATAGTTTAAATCTAAGTTTAATTTTGAAAAGTTTTATAGTGGTACGTAAAAATTGGTTTTTCATCACTCAGATGATAATATGTGTATATAATTAAAAAAAAAAAAAAAATTGATTTAGCAAAAATAACTTTTACGGACACATGTATTCATCTAAAATTACTTCAATTATTATGCATCTACATTATCCATATTTACCAAATTAAAAGAAGGGATAATAAGGTGTAAAATTGTCTACGTTTATAGACGGGAACAATTTTACCCTTAACGTCTAAAATAATATAATTTTACCATTAACAACTTTATGTAAAAGAAACAATATACAATGATTAAAAGGTAAAATTCAATTTTACCCTTTCCATCTACCCTTAACCCTTAAATTCAATTATCAAGAGGTCTATGTAGTGTACAACCTTTACCTATTTTCACATTTTGGTGTACAACCTTCAATTTTACACATTAAAGTATACAACCTTCTAGTGATCTCCCACTAAAGTGTACACCAGTTTAAAATAACCGGTCAACCATGTTAACCACTTGGTCAAGGTGACACCTCATTAATTTTAAATTCTTACAAATTAAAAATGGTTTCCACGTATTATTAAATTACTTTTATATACTCTCCTTTTTTTCATAGTCAGGAACCGAAGAAAAATCATTGTGGCCTTTCCTCTCATTTCCTTCTCTCTTATGGTCCACATCTTGACTCTTGGAATCATTTCTTCCAAAATCTGCACTACGTGGAGATCAGTAGTGAGACTTGAACACGAAGAACAAGAAGATGAGGGAGCAATCTCAACGGCGGTGGAGGTGAGGGCATGGGAAAGCAGCAATACATGGAGATCAGCAGTGAGGGAAATTAGTACTCGTAATTCAATTGCAGGTTTGAAAGAATTCGCATCCGAAATCGAAACGGGGAAGGCTTCAACAAGCTGCGATGCGTGTGATTCAACTTCAATGGCTGTCGGTTTTTCTTTTTTCCTTTTTTTTTTCTTCCTTTCTTTTTGTTTTGAAATTAAAATGTATTTATAGGTAACTAATAAATTTTAGAACGCATTTGAAAAAAAAAAAGAACGAAGCTGGTATATTTAACAAGGAGAGGAGAGCAGAGCATATAAGAGATAAGCAGGAGAGAGAGAGAGGAGAGAGAGAGGTTTTAGAGAGAGATATCAGTGGAAAAAATGGATTTGAATAAAATAAAATTTAGAGATAGAAAATGTGAAAAAATAGAAAAGATAGAATTAGGGAATTCTTTTTTTATTAAGGGTATAAAAGTAATTTAATAATATGTGGGGACCATATTTAATTTTTAAGTTGTGAAAATTGATGAGGTGTTACGTTGACCAAGTAGTTAACAGGGTTGACCGGTCATTTTTACCTGTTGTACACTTTAGTGGAATGTCACTAGAAGGTTGTACATCAAAGTATGAAAATGGGTAAAAGTTGTACACCACGTATGTAATTTACCCAATGTAAAACTCTTTTTTTTCCCATAAAGTTGACGTTTTTTTTATAAAATAACAAGTTTACCTAAATTAAGTCTCACTTTACAACAATTAAATAGCTAGTCAAATAATAGTAAATCATTCAATTTAAATTTTATGATAGATGTAGGTAAAATTGATTTTGCTTGATAATATTAAGGGATAAGGTATCAAAATAGATCTACGGTTTTTCGAAAAGTATCAATATAGGTTCTACGTACAAAATAACATAAATGTAGACTTAACGTTTAAAAAAATGTACATATTTAGACCTTGATAACGAAATGTGAAACATCATTCATATTATTCCGTTAAGTTGTAATTTCTCTCTTTACGTACAATTGACAGAACTTAACGAAGTAATATGATGTTATCGAGTCTTAAATTGATACTATTTTTAAATGTTAAATTTCGTATGTAAAGGCTAAATTGATATTTTCTCAAAAACCATAGACCTATTTTGATAACTTATCCCTAATAAAAATATAAAATTGTATTTAGTTTATTAGGGTAAATCTGTACTTCCTAAAAAATGATAGGGTTAATTTGCAACTTATCCCTTCTCATTTTAAACGAAAATTGGGCGGTTTTGTTAAACAGAAACAGAGAAATTTTTCTATAGGATTGTCTTTCAAATCCTATCTACGCGATTTCACCGATTCATCAAATCCAAATCTTATTTCACCGATTCAGAAATCCCAAACCTAAACGGTCGTCTGTTCATCGCTGGTCCTAGGACTCAGACTCCACCGGTGGTTCCTCACTACTGCCGCTTCTCTCACCGTCGACTGAGGCAAACAGATTCTGAGTTGTTTTGCAGGTTTGTGATTTGCTCTCCTCTCCATTTTGTTTTGTGAATGAACTTTTCAATTACATTGTTGCATCAGTTAATCAAATTCACTTGAAATGTATAATTTCTTCCCAATCCCTAACTGTTGAAGCTTGCAAGTTCTTTCTTTCAAATTGAGTTTAAATGTTGAAATTGAGTTTTGATTTGGTGGTTTTACGATTTGACCTAACCAATTTTAGAATCAATTTGACTTTGAGTTTCATATAACCAACCAAATTGCTGCAGAAGTCATGATTCTGTGAAATAACATTTGAAAATTATAAGATTTTGGTGTTTCTTATTCGTCAAAAATATATATTCTGAAATGGCATGATTACTCAAGCGAAGTGTAGATGTAGTTGTAATGTTTGAAATGATGTAAATATAACCAATTTTTGTGAAAAATTCGAAAGGACATATCTAAACTTCCAAACAAGTTTGTCGAAGCATTTTCGTAACAGAATTTTTGTAATTTTATTATACATTAAATATCGCAGACATAATTTATATTTGGAAGTCTGAATTGACTATGAAATAATAGGCAAACCAGTTTTTTTTTAATTTTGTTTGAAACGTTAGGTTTAGATTTGCACTATTTCATACATTAAGGTTAAATCTGCATTTCCTTACAAGATTAGATTAGATCCTTACAAGATTAGATTAGATTAAAATTTAAGTTTAACCAGAACTTATTAGTTGCTTAATGATGATAAGTTTAGAGGAAAGTTCTTTAATATTTTATTGGCAGTTTTTCTAATTGATGATTAATTATGAGTAAGAAAGCAAATACAGGGTAATTGTAGTTAATATTTTTTTCTTTTTCTTCATTTGTTAAACATAGAACTTGGGAGCCATGTTATATGATTCTCGACTTAAAATTTAAGTTTCAATATTTCAGCACATCTATAAAGGAGATGATGTTTTATTTATATGCTATGTTGTGCGGAAACTGACACAGAAACGGATACCGGGAAACATTGTTTCTATAAAAATATAGTTAGAAAACGGAAATGGAAACGGACAAAAAACGTGAAATCGCTAGTGACAAAGAGTTTCTGTGCAACATAGTTTATATGTCATCCAAAATTAGACGATTTAGGATATTCAGAATGAAGCTTAAATATCTTTTAATTATGGTGCAAACACTATCATTCATGATTAATATGGAATTCTAAGCTATAGATTTTCATTTAATTTATTAGAACATTTGCGAACATTAAAGCGTCATGTTAATTACCCCATCGGCTAGTTAGAATCTATATTCAATGGTGTCCTAAATTATAACCTGCAACCTGCTGAATGTTTAAAACCTCTGAATAAATGTCTAATGTCCAAGTGAAATTCAAAAATAGATTTCATCCATAGTTTAATTGCAATGTCAAAAATATATATAGAAAGCATGATTTTTCTGAAAATTCCACTCAACTTATTAGATAACTAAAATCAAAGAAATGCTACTGTTTGATGACCATGTCATCACTATCTCAATTAGGGCTATTATCAGCCGAGCCGAGGTTTGGCCTGTTCAAACTTGGTTTGCTATAAAATTAACGAGCTCGAGACCGAGCCGAGCTTTCGGCTCAGCTCATTAGAAAATAAATGAGTTCGAACCGAGCTTCGAGCTTGTTTCGGACCCAAAATCCTCTTTGAACTAGGTTACAACAACAACAACAACAACAAAGCCTTAGTCCCGAAATGATTCGGGGTCGGCTAACATGAACCATCATATAAAACCGTGAAATCAAGTCGTGTCAGCGACACAAATTTGCCCCCTCCACTCCGTCCTATCCACTACCATATTTTCCTCAATTCCCAGTAAACTCATATCACTCTCGATCACCCTCCTCCAAGTTTGCTTAGGTCTTCCCCTACCCCTCACCACTACATTCCTTTGCCACTCTTCGGTTCTCCTAACCGGCGCATCAAGCGCTCTACGTCTCACATGGGCAAACCACCTTAGTCGGTTTTCTCTCATTTTATTCTCAATAGATGTGACCCCTACTTTTGTCCTAATTATTTCGTTACTCACCCGATCCTTTCTCGTATGACCACACATCCATCTCAACATACGCATCTCCGCCACCGACATCTTATGGATGTGACAGTGTTTCACTGCCCAACACTCCGTACCATATAACAATGTTGGTCTAATTGCCGTGTGGTAGAATTTTCCCTTCAATCTATTAGGCATGCCGGGGTCACAAAGGAAACTCGTAGCACTCTTCTACTTCGACCAACCAGCTTAAATCCTATGAGCAACATCTCCATCTACTTCTCCATCCGTTTGGATAATAGATCCTAAATACCGGAAGCAATCTGAGGCCTGAGCAACTCTCCCATCTAGGGTGATTGTCCCTGCCTCTCTACTCCTATGGCCGCTAAACTTACACTCCAAATATTCTGTTTTACTTCGGCTTAACTTAAAGCCTCTAGATTCTAGAGTTTGTCTCCATAGTTCCAACTTCCTCTCCACTCCTTCTTTTGTCTCATCAACCAACACAATATCATCTGCAAACAGCATGCACCATGGTATACCATCTTGAAGTGAACTTGTTAGTTCATCCATAACGATGGCAAAAAGAAATGGGTTTAGTGCGGAACCTTGATGCACTCCAATCGTAATAGGGAACTCTTCAGTCATCCCAACACTAGTACGCACACTCGTGCATGCTCCCTCATACATGTCCTTTATGATGTCAATATATTTCCGCGAAATGCCTTTCCTTATCAAGGCCCACCAAAGTACTTCCCTTGGTACCTTATCATATGCTTTCTCCAACAACAACAAAGCCTTAGTCCCGAAATGATTCGGGGTCGGCTAACATGAACCATCATATAAAACCGTGAAAATCAAGTTGTGTCAGCGACACAGATTCGCTCCCTCCACTCCGTCCTATCCACTACCATATTTTCCTCAATTCCCAGTAAACTCATATCACTCTCGATCACCCTCCTCCAAGTTTGCTTAGGTCTTCCCCTACCCCTCACCACTACATCCCTTTGCCACTCTTCGGTTCTCCTAACCGGCGCATCAAGCGCTCTACGTCTCACATGGCCAAACCACCTTAGTCGGTTTTCTCTCATTTTATTCTCAATAGATGTGACCCCTACTTTTGTCCTAATTCTTTCATTACGCACCCGGTCCTTTCTCGTATGACCACACATCCATCTCAACATACGCATCTCCGCCACCGACATCTTATGGATGTGGCAGTGTTTCACTGCCCAACACTCTGTATCATATGCTTTCTCCAAGTCAATGAAAACCATATGCAAATAGCTTCCTCTTTGAACTAGGTTCATTAAGAAAATTATCTATCCATGAATTGTTTGCAAATAGCTCCTTAAATATGTACATAAACAAACTTACAAGTAAAGTTCATGAATAAATAAACAAGATGCTTACAAATAGTTCGTCTATTTCTCATTTATTATGTTAGTGAACAAACTCATCTAATAGCAAATGAAACAATATTAAGTTTAGATATTTGTGAACTAACACAAAGCTATATAGTTTTCTACAAAACTAAAATTTGTTCATAAATGTTCTAATCGAGCTTGCTCACGAGCTTTGGCTTACTCAAACTCGGCTTGTTTACGAACTGAGCAAGCCAATCGTGCTCACGAACGGCTCGTTTACAAATCGAGCCGAGTCGAACCTAGCTTTTATCGAGTCGACCACCAAGCCGCTCATAAGCGACTCGGCTCATTTACAATCCTAATCCCAATCAATTTCTCAAGTAAAATACATTCTGCATCACTCAAGCTAATGAAATTCAAATCTATACTAATCTTTTACACATCAAAACATCTTTTAAACATCTTTTAAACAATCTTCAAACCATCACAGGCCTCGGTCTTAGGATACTTGTTTTCCTTGCATATTTGGTCTATGGGTTTCCATTATATTGTGAAATATATATATATTATTTTTCATATATGTTTGTAGTTATTGTTGATTTAATTGTTTAGAAAAAAGACTAGCTATCAATTTCTTAGTTGATTTACTTAGGTTGTTGATTAATCATTTCATTTACGTATGCAAATTGATGGGAGATACAGTTAAAAGTGGCCTAACTTATGATTCAGATAAATCGATGGATGTTGACAATATGCATAATGGAGAAGAATGTACCGGAGATTTTCAGTCTACCCAAGAAAATTTTGCTGGAAATGCAAGTACTTGTTGTTCACCAAGTGTAGGAAACCAAAATATTGATGAAATTAGCAAAAAAATATTTGATTCGTTAGATACAGCTGCTAAAGATGCTATTTCTGATGATGCATTGTGTTTGATGCGATACGATGCTTTGACTTTTATTTGTAAGAGAATGTGCCAACTTGCCTGCAAATCCACTACAAGGTTCAACGAAGTTATGAGTGAGGTGACAAAAATGATTAGGCGTTTGGAAGAAGAAAACCATTTGCGTATGCCTAGTGGACAGTTTGAAGGAGTTCATGATCCAAAACGTGTGAGAACTAAAAGTAGACAAGCAAAAAAGTGTGGTACTTGCAGAATACCAGGACATACTAAAACAACATGTCCTTTACGAATCGGGTTTGATCGTTCTGTTGTTGCAAGTAAATATGAAAGCGACAATGATGTTTCAATTGATGGATATGCCTTAAAAAGAGGTATTAATAACTCAATCAACTCAGATCTTATTTAATATTGTTGCTATTTTATATGTTAATTCTTTTAGTATATTTGTCTTATGGAATCTTTCTTTTTAATTTGTAGGATGCAAGGATGATTTCATCTCAAAGTATGATGTCAACTTATGGGAGTATTCGGTTTCAATTTAAGATTAGAATTTTATGGTATTTAGACATATTAAAAGACGATTAGTAACTACGTAGATTTTTTTTTTTTTTTTTTTTTTCAGGAGTTTGAGTCACGATTTGATATTGAGGGTACAAAAAGAGTTTGAAGTCAATTAGCATATATAATCAGTAGATAACTTTTTAGATCAATTTAGATAATCTTGCTAATAATAAAGCTTAACTCCTCTTTTTCAAGGTTTTCAAATTTCAAGGACTAAATGGCATTTTCTATTTAACAGCCATATCTGATTCATATGATAAGAGCACTTTTTTCTTGCTATTACAACTATGTTTTAGGTTCTTTTTATTTATGATAGTCTATGAAGCAGCGACTTTTCCGAGGGGTTAGAGTGCCGGTGTCGGACTCGTCGGGAACATGGTTGGAATCGCACTCGACACAGAAAAAACGTGTCCCCCGTGTCCTTTTTTTTAAAAGAAAAAAAAACCAAAGAGATTATCCCTATCGAGTAAGGAGCCTAGCAGAATTAGACTGTATGACATATTTACCCTCTATATGGAGGGAAATAATTAGACTGTAATTTGTATATATATATATATATATATATATGGAGGAGTTCTCAATGGTGACTCTCCACCCATGGGGACTAATTAGGTAACCTGCTATAGCAGGTTACCAAGTTACCTAGATGCATATGTCTCTCTCCATGATAAATACTATTACGTTTTTTAATAAAGGTTTCTCTCACCACAATAAATTCTTCTTCTTCACCATCCATCGATATGGCTATGGTGTCTGGTTCTTTAATAATTCGAGTATTAATCTTACTCATGGATACTAAATCCATTTCTTTCTTTACGGTCTTTTTATGTTAATTTTTCCGGTTGATTTGAGATCCATATCGTTATAATTAATACATATCCCTCTTGTTAATTTTTTCTGGCTGATTCGAAATCCATATCGTTAAATTTTTCTGGTTCGAAATACATATGGAAGGTATTTCGATTTCATTTGATATTTATCATTGATTTATAAATCGATTTTGGATTCCGATTTCGACCAATATTTATATTTCTGATTTCATTCATGTCCTTATGGGTTTAAGTTGATTTATATAATTCTGTAGTCGATTAATTTCTGATTTGGGATATACAAGTAGAATTGGAAATTTGGGATTGGAGTATGATCAAGAAGATGTCTACATGGAAGTGATAAAACTATGGAAGTGATAAAACTATGGATATATGAAGGTGTGGATGCTTCAATTATGTGAAATGCAACAATTTGTAACCAGGAATATGATCAAGAAGATGTATGCATATTTTGCAGAAATTTGAAACATAAGTAAGAAGAAGATGTCTTCTTATGCAATACATATCAAAAGCGTATAACTATTATCTATACATATTTTGCAGAAATTTGAAACATAAGTAAGAAGAAGATGTCTTCTTATGCAATACATATCAAAAGCGTATAACTATTACTAAAATCTATACTATTTAGACTTGTAATCTCCTTATGTAATATGTCTAACTCAATTGTTCACAATTATTTCTAACTCCAGTATGAGTTAAAAATTGTTTAATTAAATGAAAGATATAACAACCACGAGATATAACATTATAGATCTTATGTTGTAACTAAAAATAACAACCATGACATATAACATTGTTAAATTATGTTGTAACTAATATTAAATGAGCAATAAAAAGGTACAAAAAGTTAATAATAACATTTGATGAACTAATCAATGGCTATCAGAGTTCTCTCCCGAATCGTCTTGCTTAAATTTATGACAATTCCTTGAATCATGACCAGTCCGACCACACGTATTACAATGGTTAGGAGTACTTCTTTTTCTTTTGGTCTGGCCTTTGTTCTAGGGATTTGATGAAGAAGCAACCTTCTTTGATTTAAGCGACGTAGCATTGGTAGGTCGACCCTTTGGTTTGCTAAGATTGGAGTCCAAAACATCATCATGAAACGTTCCTTCAGCATTTTGACGATGTTGGCTGTCGTCCTCTGGGGGGTATTTGGACAATTCCACATTCAAATCAGTTATAACTTTCATAGCCCGTTCAAAAGATTCGTCTGATCTTGAAGCAAGGTATGAAGTTATACCACAATTCTTTGATAGTGTTCCGTACCTCAAATTTCTAGCTGATTCTGGATGAGGGTACTTTCTTTCCGAATGGTTGTTTAAATAATCAAAATGTTTAGCATCTTTCAGCCAACGACGATTCACCAAACATTCAGGGAAATTCAGTATCTCCAAATTCTTCATACAAGCAAAAACATGTCTGCATGGAATTCCTTTCGTCTCAAATGAATAGCAATCGCATTAGACTTTTGCTCGATCATCAGAAATCCTAACCGTGCGCTTTGCCCCTTTACTCCCGAATGTTTTTAACTTACAAACAGTTTGATTCTCCTCACGGGCAATGATGGTAATATATTTGTCTGAGCGTTGCATCTCCCGCTTTATCCTTTTATAAATTTCCCTCGTAAAAATTGAAGAAACATCATCCTCCACACTTGGCATCGAATTTTGGTTGGGCAATGTTTCGGTCATATTGGTTATGTAGTGCTCTTCCATCTCGTTGAAGTGCAACATTGACAGAGATAACTCAAAATGTCTGAAGAACTTCCACAATGATACTCTGTTATCCAAGTCTTTTTTCAACAAAGAGTTCATTGACTCGCATCGGCCCGTAGCTTTTGCACCGCCAAAATAATGACCACGAAGAAAAGTGTCTGCCCATTGCTTTCTTGTTGCATATTGTGCTTCTATCCATGCATTATCTTCCAAATTGTATCCTTCTACCATCTCATTCCATTTAATCTCCCATTCGACCTCTTCGTAGTATCTAGTATGTTACAAAAAAATATAAACGACTTAATCAGTATTGAAATCAGTAATTAAATTAGTATCTAAGGGATCGTAAACTTAAAACCATATATACAATTTATTACCTGAAAATAAACTTTCTAAATTCTGTATTGAAACCTGAGGCTTTAATATGTGCAACTGCATTTTTCAATATGTGCCACGAGCAAATACGACGTGGAATTCCCGACATTATAGATTCTAGTGCCTTACTCATTGATCTGCAACCATCCGTTAGCACTGTATTCGACATCTTGCCATCCATACACCCTAAAAATGTTTCCAATAGCCACACATGTCTTGTCATGATTGTTTGATCTAAGTAGAATAACCAAAGGTTTTCCGTACCTGCAAGGCGTATTATGAATCAGATACAAAGAAGAGATCCAATAATAAAAACTTATTAGATTTTATTGTAAATAAAAAAGGGGTTATGAAAACATACCTGTTAGTCTTGTACGTAGCATCAAAAGACAAACAATTGCCAAACAATTTGTAATCGATTTGGCAACTCCCTTCAGACCAGAATAAATTTCTTAGTCGTCTATCCTCATCTACTTCGAACTTGTAGAAAAACTTATCATCTGATCCTTTTTTTTTTATTCAAGTAAACACATAGCTCTATTTGTGTCCGTATCATCCAAATTTGAATTATCTTTTGCAATTGCCCTGTACAGGTCTTTTTTCAGGAATCCTACATCTTTCCAATGACCAGTTTGTTCTACAAAGTAATTGTAACATTGAAATGTATTAATTCCGGCTTTTTTCATTGAAAATGCATGCTCCTTGGTAGAATCATCGGTTTTTCTGTGAGACCTCAGAAATATTTTTTCGCTCTCTTCTGCTAGTTTGTGTGTATGGCTAGTCTCGAAGCATTTAACTATCCAATTTTTTTCTTTTTTATCCATATTAATTCTGAACTGCGCTTCACACATCAATCTTGTTACAGGACGTACTTCCCGAGTCCTATTTTCTGTATTACAATATTTTGCTTCTCGTTTACCTTCGCAAGAGCAAACCCAACTTCTAACAATTATATCATTGTTTTTGTCTTTCCTTTTTAACTTTTTCCTAACACTAAATCCCACAAGCTTTGCATATAACGTGTAAAAAGATTCAGCTTGGTTAACACTTACAAATCTTTTATTATCGAAGTCCGATAACTGTATGTTCATTGGATCTTTGTCGATTTGCAGAAAAGCAAGGAGGCTGTTCCATTCTGCAATATCTGGTTCGATCCATTTTCCATCAGCCCCAGTTTCTACAATCAACTCATCTTCGATGACCTCGGTTGTCCCTTCCTCATGTCTCCCTCAGCGTCTTCATAATCAACAGGCTGTTTGGAGCTCTCCATATCCTTTAAACAATGGCAGTTCTTTGAATTCTTTGAGATATGAAAACAATGGTAGTGGAAGTGAAATTTGTTGATAATATGTTTACAATAATCCGATATAGGGTTTGTGTTTAATTTAAATTGAAATTTTCGTATCCCCAACGATAATAATGGACAGTTTAGTCAAGATTAATTACTTTTTGTAACCCCCAAAACACCTTTATTTTTAGATTATGTAGAATCCTTGCAATGAATTGAATTGGAAGAGTTGGTTTGGACGTTTCATTTAAAATAGAGAGGTTGGTGTTTCGAACCCCAAAAATCTCATTTTTATTTTTTGAGTAATTTATATTTGTTTAAACTTATAATTTTTAGTGAGAATATGAAATATTAATCACTCCCTATTTATATTTTTTTGAACTTATAATTTTTAAAAAGAATATGAAATATTAGTCCCACCCTTTGGTACTATATGATTGAATATGAAATATTAATCACTCCCTTTGGTACTATATGATTGAACTTCACTTTTTAAAAATGATATGAAACAGTAATCCATCCATTTGGTATTATATGACGTTTTAGAAATATTAATTTGTGTTTTTTTACATGTTGTTTTGTATAAAATTAATGTGGTAAATTATTCATGTTATTAGTATCACTAATATTGTATTAGCATAACGAAAAGAACGGAGCAAGTCGTTACAATGTTTATGTTAAATATTTTTAATTATCAAATAAGTGCAATTATTCTAACATAATTGAATTATTTAAGTATTAGAGAATTAAGAATTGGCAATTTGTGAAGCATTAAGAATAAATATTAACAACAAAAAAAAATACATATATCAAAACGATTCTAATGGTACGTACAACCAATTAATCCGCACGTAGTAATTCGTTCACAATAGTTTTCAAAAAAACACAATAACGATTGTAATTCAAATAAATGATTGTACTTTTTCTAATAGTTCGGTTTTTATCTTATTGTAGTCGGACTTCGCAATCCACCAAGCTATTCGACACCTTTCTTTATTAGAATTGAACTACAAAACAAACGGAAGAAAAATATAATTAATAAAGTGTAATGTATGTACTAAAAAAAACTGAATTCTCAATTGATATTATAAATATTACCTGAAAAGTGCTTGAATCAAACTGACAATACTTGATCATAAATAAAATGACAAACACTCCACAGTCGAAATTATTTGGTTGTCTAGGAACATTTTTTCCACGGACAACTTTAAAGCTAGCGAAGTTGTAATCTGCGGGTTTGCTTTTTAGTTGTTCCTTAAAGCCCATGTCTAAAGCACGTAACTGCATTTATTCATATACATTATTTTATATCAAGATAATAATTATTTTGTGAACTGGAGTAGCATTAAAAAAACAAATAAAACTTACAATGTCAACAATCAAATTCTTTTGAAATATTGGTCTATCGGGAAGAGCCAACGAATCCCAAACATCTACTACTCTCTTGTCTATTAAAATTCGGGCTAGAATGAAGTGACTGCTATGTAAAATAGGGATATAAATCTGAAAGACGTCTTCAACATTAGAATTTGAGCATTAGAATTATATACAAAACTTGAAGTTATTTCTATCTAGATGCTTACTTCATTGCATTCATGAAGTTCCCCCATGTAGCGCTCGAAATATTTCAAACGTTCCCATGTTTTGGACAATGGTATATTGTAATTAGGCAAGTGTGGTTGCTGTGTTTGGAGAAATATAAAAGGTTGGTACTCACAATGACATATAAGTGTATCAAAACAAAAATTATAAAAAAAAGTCTACTGTAATTCTTGTCGGTAGATACCAGTTTCTTTTTCCACCTTTTCCTGCTGTTGACCTTGCATGGTCCGTCAATAATGATGACACCATTGTAACAACCTGTTAATATGTAAAAAGATCAACACCATATATTATATTCAATATTTTAGAGTTACCAAAAAAAAGTATTCAATATTTTAGATATTTATTTACAAATAATACCTCCAATTCTAATTCTTCATTTGGTCCAAGAAAACGAAAATCATACCGACGTAGTGAACAATTATCGGTTTGAGCTATAACTTCGCTGTATTAGATGAAATACAATCGTTTTTTTTAGAAAACAATAACAACTCCAACAATTAATGTAAAGAGAAATTTCAAAAAGAGTTTTAAAATTATACCTGGAACTTGCATTTGAGAAAATGTATTCCAACAAAGGTATTTCTTTAGGAGATGGTTTTTGTTTTAACTTAAATTCTGAAAATGTTACCGCTCTAGGAACTTCTGTCGATATATTGTTGTTCACAGGTTCATTAGTAACTCCATATATTTGAGAACCACATCTTGTACAAAGTAATTCTTTCTTACAGTTACTTGTACCTTGGATTCGCCTATTTGAAGGTGACACCCTCCTTTCAACTGAACTTTACCATTTCTTGTCACTACCCATTTTCGAATTCTAACAAATAGGTTTGTATGGATTATGTGGATGAATAAGTCTGAATCTATATGTTTTGGTATTGTATAGAGTTTGATTCCTTGTTATTTTAAAAATAAGAAGGTTTTAATTGATAAAGTATTGATTGAATAAAAAAAATGCACACCTTCCTATATATGAGTTAAATACAGCCCTTTTTTTAAAAAAAATGTGACTCTTCGTTTTTTATGTTTATAATTTGGGAATAAAAAAAACGAATAGTATTTGAAAATTGGTGTACAGCTTTATAAATATTCACACTTACCGAAAAGAAGGCGTCTTCTAGTGCATTTATGGCACACAAAAAAAAACGGCATTCATAAAATAATGTTCAGTCAAAATAGAAGATATTATTTGGAAAAAAATATTTGATAAACGAGTGACTCGAACTCATGATCTCACATGTTGTGAGATTATGTATTAACAGCTAAACTGGGAATAATTACTGTTCAAGTTTCATTGAATAATAATAAAGATAAGATACAATACTACATATAAAACACAATTGAAACAAAGTAATGTAATTAAGTTTAAGATAATATAATTAGTGTTTGGATTTTTAACATTAATGTAACGTACTAAAAACCACAGGGTTTCTCAGCTCGTTATTTGAACAATTGTTTTAATGCCACGTTGCCTTATCATGACCTAACTTCGTCGGACATAACGTATCGTAACGCGACTAATTAATTAATAAAAAGGTTACTCTCATAATATTTTATATTTTGAGCTCTCAGCTTGGTATTTGAACGATTATGTTATGTAATTATTCAATTAGCCATTTATTTAATAATATTTTTTTATTTTAAGGTCACGTAACCTTATCGTAACCCAAACACATTCGGACGTAACATATCATAAGAATACAATTCACAAAAAATTAGGGTTTTATTAAATTATAAATATTTGGATTTATTTTGCTTATTATATAAATTAATTAGTGTGACTACTTGCTCCCTTATATAAATAATGATCTCAATAATACTCATATGGTTTCTCAGCTCGTTAGTTGAATGATTATGTTCTGTAATTATTCAATCAGCCATTTATTTAATAATATTTTTTTTTAATTTTAAGGTCACATAATCTTATGGTAACCCAACGCATTCGGACGTAACATATCATAAGAATTAGGCCTAATATACAAATAACCCCTTGAACTTGTTCAAATGTTGCAACTGCCCCCTCCAACTTTCAATTGTAACAACTTATCCATCAAACTTGTTCAATTGTAAAACATAACCCCTCAAACTTGTCCAATTGTAAAATATAACCCCAAATTGCTGACATGGACCGCAATTGAAGAAACACGTGAAATACAAAATTGGAAACGCTCGTGAAGTGTGATAATCAGATCTTTGGCGTGATACGAATCCGAGAAAACGTTTTTACGGTTTCTTCAAGTACGGGGTAAAAAAATTTCCAATTTGGGGTTATGTTTTATAATTGGACAAGTTTAAGGGGTAAGTTGTTACAATTGAAAGTTGAAGGGGGAAGTTGCAACATTTGGACAAGTTCAGGGGGTTATTTGTGTATTAGGTCTAAGAATTATAGTAACAATTCACAAACAATTAGGGTTTTTTTTTTGGTAGAAAACAATTAGGGTTTTATTAACTTATAAATATTTGGATTTCTTTACCTTAAATCCGAATCCACAATATAGATAAATAAATACAGCTTGGATTTCACAAATACATTAGAAGGCGTCTATTTAATGCTATGTTTTACTCACTAGTATTGATTTTTCCAATCAGGACATACAAGGCATACGTATTTTCTTAAGGATTAAAATGGAAGAAAACTGAGCAAAATTATTTGCAAAAAACGGGACTCGAAACAGTGACCTAAGGATTCGTAAGGGGATGTTTTACCAACAAATCTATGAACAATTACTGTCACATAAGTCACGCGAATTTTATAGAACAGGAAAACAACTTCATACATACAATAAGAAATATGCTAGGTTTAATCAATTACTATTATTAATTCATATCATATCTTATATTAAAAAAAGTTGAATACATCTTTAACAATATAGAATTTTTAAATTTAATCAAAATCATTAAACTAAAAATTTGCTTAAAAGGGGAATCGAACACGTGACTATAAGATTGAAGGGGAGTCACTTCACCAACAGGGCAAGGAGCTATTACTGTTATTGTATGACACCGAGTTATCTAAGAGCATGCTTAGTGCAAAGTAACAAAACTAGTTAATTTGTACCTACACATCATCAAAAATAACACTCTAAAGTTACATACCATTATAATACATTGTTGTTTCATTGTTTAGTAGACCCCACTTGTCATGGAACACTCTATATTTACTTAATTAACATATATATATTTAATTCAATACTAATTATTAATACAAAAAATATTTATCTAATGTAATAATTAATTCAATACGAATTATTATTTTAATAAAATTAAATAATTAAATAAATTATTATCATGAAATAAATTAAAATTATTGTATGACTAATTATTTATTAAATTATTAAATAGACTTATAGATTTTGTAGAATTATTAATTTAGGCTCCACGTATAAAGTAGTACAAATATAAACTTAACGTTTAAAAAATACCTATCAATCTAAATCTCGATAATAAAATGTGACACGTTATTCATATTAACGTTCTATAATTCATGTAATCAATCATTTATCTAATAATTTATATATATATTTTTAATTTGATGTCATGAAGCCTTATTGTAACCTAACGTCGTATGACTTAACGTACTGCAATGTACAACTTAAGTAATTATCACGATCTCAATACATAAGTCACAAGGGTTTCTCAGCTCGTTATCTGAACGATTACGTTCTATAATTCATGTAATCAATCATTTATCTAATAATTTATATATATATTTTTTTTAATTTGATGTCATGAAGCCTTATTGTAACCTAACGTCGTCTGACTTAACGTACTGTAATGTACAACTTAAGTAATTATCACGATCTCAATACATAAGTCCCCAGGGTTTCTCAGCTCGTTACCTGAACGATTACGTTCTATAATTCATTTAATCAATCATTTATCTAATAATTTATATATTTTTTTAAATTTGATGTCATGAAGCCTTATTGTAACCTAACGTCGTCTGACTTAACGTACTGTAATGTACAACTTAAGTAATTATCACAATCTCAATACATAAGTCCCCAGGGTTTCTCAGCTCATTATCTGAACGATTACGTTCTATAATTCATTTAATCAATCATTTATCTAATAATTTATATTTTTTTTAAATTTGATGTCATGAAGCCTTATTGTAACCTAACGTCGTCTGACTTAACGTACTGTAATGTACAACTTAAGCAATTATCACGATCTCAATACATAAGTCCTCAAGGTTTCTCAGCTCGTTATCTGAACGATTACGTTCTATAATTCATTTATCTAATAATTTATATATTTTTCTTTAATTTGATGTCATGAAGCCTTATTGTAACCAAACGTCGTCTGACTTAACGTACTGTAATGTACAACTTAAGTAAGTATCACGATCTCAATACATAAGTCCTCAAGGTTTCTCAGCTCGTTATCTAAATGATTATGTTCTATAATTCATTTAATCATTCATTTATCTAATAATTTATATATTTTTTTTGAAATTTGATGTCATGAAGCCTTATTGTAACCAAACGTCGTCTGACTTAACGTACTGTAATGTACAACTTAAGCAATTATCACGATCTCAATACATAAGTCCTCAAAGTTTCTCAGCTCGTTATCTGAACGATTACGTTCTATAATTCATTTAATCAATCATTTATCTAATAATTTATATATTTTTCTTTAATTTGATGTCATGAAGCCTTATTGTAACCAAACGTCGTCCGACTTAACGTACTGTAATGTACAACTTAAGTAATTATCACGATCTCAATACATAAGTCCCCAGGGTTTCTCAGCTCGTTACCTGAACGATTACGTTCTATAATTCATTTAATCAATCATTTATCTAATAATTTATATTTTTTTTTAAATTTGATGTCATCAAGCCTTATCGTAATGATTATAAAAAAAATTGTAAATCATTAGGGTTTTATTAAATTATAAATAATTTGATTTCTTTGGCTTAGTATATAAATTAATTAGTGTGACTAATTGCTTCCATACCTAAATTTACATGTATAACTGGAAAAATAAAACACATAAGAAGGCTTCTTCTAATTGACAAATTGGGGATTCAAAACACTGACCCAATGATTTAAGAGGATGTGTTTTACCAACAGATCTATGAACAATTACTGTCATGTAACGCATCCTATAATATTTATAAAAAGATAAAAAAAAACCTCATACATACAAGTAGAAATAAATTACATTGATTCAATTACAATTAATGTTCCATATTTTTTTACTACTAATATTATTATTTCACAGTATCTAATATTATAAAAGTTTGTGTACATCTTTGACAATATGGTTGTCCAAATTATAAAAGTTGCATCATCTTTGATAATATTATTATTTCACATTATCTTATATTTCACGATCGTAACGTACTGATTAAGTTGCATTCAAGCGTGAGAAAAAACTTCATACGTACAATAAGAAATATATTAGGTTGAATCAATAAAAATTATGGTAAAATGTTTTTTTTTATTTCTATTATTATTATGGGTATTATTATTTCATAGCCTATCTTATATTAATAAATTTTGCATAAATCTTTGACGATATGGATTATTATTTCATATCGTAATGTGACTAATTAATTAACAATGACAATAGTGTTCTGAATATACATGATTACATTCTAAGTTTAGTTATTTAAGCGGTTATAGTATACATTCGTAAATCGTTTCTAATAAATCATGATATATATATCAAAAATAACAATTGGAATTTAGTCACTGTGAATAACCTTATCGTATAATAATATTGTTTATCGTTTTAAGGTCGTGAAACCTTATTATAAGCTTACACCACCAGACGTAATGTAACGTACCGTAAAGTATTAATTAAGTGATAATCACGATTTCACTACTGATAACTTGCTGGATCCGATTTGATGATCTCCGCCGTAGTTACCTGCAAAACAGAACCGGAGACAGGATCTCCGGGAAAACTCTCCGACGATCAAGTCAGTTTTTGTAGGAGGGTTGGTAAATTGACAATAGTATTGTGGGAAAAATGTGAATGTACCTTTCCCCCTTTGGCCTTAGGGCTTTTTATAAGTGTTCTTAAGTAACCGCCGAGGGCGGTTACCCCTTCCAGGCCATGTTCCGAGGGCGGTTACTCCTTTTTAGGTCATGCCCCCTCTCGTGGCTTTCGTGGCAACAAACGTGGTATCGTTTGTCCTGAGTGGGAGTTTTAATGCTCCATTTAGGAATTCGGGGCGGTTACTCACTTCACCCGCTTCCTCTATTCGGGTCCCATCCCATCTTAGACCATGGATCTAAGTATGGGCTGGGCCCGTGTAATGAATTCGGCCCGGTTTGGCTTCGCGGATCATCACATGCCTCCCCCTTAGTTTGGCAAGAGCCCTTTAGGGTCTTTTTTATAGGAGACTCTTCGTTTTTGTCTGGATTTTCAAAATTCAAAAATTGTGACTTTCCCTTTCCCGTCGTTTCTTTTCCGGCATCCACCTTTTGCGTCGTTTCTCTTCCGGCATCAACCTTTTTGCGTCCGTTCTTCTCTGTGTCGTCTTCCATATGTAAGTGTTCCTTTCCAGAATTTGTACCTCGCTCGATTCTTTACTTCTGTTCATTTTCCTTCATCAATATGTCGAACCCTGACCTCGACTTCGCACCATTCGATGAAAATTACGTCCGCGAGGTCTCCCATGAGGTCGAGGAGATGGTTGATGAAGCTTCAACCAGCTCTCCTGGGTCTGATTCTCATCCCGCCGACTTCCTCCACCTGGCGAATACAACCGATGAGGGCCTAGGTTTTGACCCTAAAAAGACCTGTCCCAACCCCCCGTTTATTACCGAAGAAGGACAGGTCGAGAAGTCTAGTTTGTCAAGAGACAATTGACGATTTGCGGGAGCAGTATCCTTGGATCCAAGGCCTCGAAACCCTTATTCCTGGGGAGGATAAAGGACCGGGCGACTACCCAAAGGGGTATTTCACCATTTTCGTCGCCCAGATCATCTGCGGCTTCACGTATCCGCTGGCGGATGAGGTTGCCTCCGTCCTTGGCGGTTACGGAATCGCACCCGGTCAGTTGCATCCCAATGGATGGGCCGATTTAACTCTGGACAAATTTCTGGCGGAGTGTCTGGAGGTTCCCTTCTCGCTCAAAATTTTCTCCAAGCTTCATCATTTCAAAAGTTCGGCGGGGTATTTTACTTTCATCCGGCAGAGCGGTTACTATGGTTTTGACGAGAAGCTGAACAAAATCCGCGAGTGGGACCGATCTTATTTCTTCATCAAGTTTCACGAAGGGAATCCGAACTTCCTTCGCCGTTGGGGCCGACCAAATGTAAAGAGTTTGAACTTCGGTTACCCCAGCGAGGAAGAATCCGCTGTGATCAAGTTTTTGAAGGGTACTCCTCCCTTTGTATGGACGTATGATCAGGCTTTCCACATGCTAAGGAGCCGAGTGGCGATTGCCTATCGCGAGGGGGATCACGTTGTCTATATCCCTTATCGCGTTTTTGTACAAGGTACTTTTTATTTCCAAGTTGATGATTTCTTTTAACCCTTTGCAGGGGTGATCCTTTATCTCAAATCGCTGCAGATCGGGAGGCTAAAGCCCTAGCGAGAAGGAAGAGGCGAATGGAGGGAAACACTTCAGTCGCAGGGGCGAATTCTCCTGGAGGGGCGATTACTTCTATCGAGGCGGCTTCTCCTGCAAGGGCCTCCGTTTCACAAGGTCCAGCTTCTGCTTCCGAGGACCTTCCCTTAACTAGGAAGCGGAAGAATACTGCGGATACAGAGTCTTCTCGTCCCAGAAAGAAAAACGCTTCTGTGTCCCTCACTGTTGGCGGTACACCTGTATCCGCCTCGTCCAAAGGAAAAAGCAGTACACCAATCCACGAGGTATATTGATCTATTCCCCTTTTTTATGTTGTTAATTTTTCCTTATGAGTTATCTGCTGTTCTCCTGATCTTTCTCCTTATGCATTCGCAGCCAATTCCCGATATCAGCGGGTGGTGGACTAGGACCTTTGGCATGGCTGTGAGCTTCTCGTGTAGGGACATTGTTTCTTCCATATGTAATGTCCTTGGGCGACTCCCCTCTGCTTCCCGCGTGCGAGAGCAAGTGCCGCTTCCTACTGCTATGGAGGGGATTGAGAAGCGGGCCATAGAGGTATATTGTTACTTGTGATATTCTCTTTCAAGGATCTTGCATTTGTAGTAACCGCACATTTCTATCCGCTCTTATTATCTGCGAATCATCTTTTATGCAGATTATTAACTTCGCGGAGGGTGCTCTCCTAAGGGACGCTGAACGCGCTAAAGAGTTGGAGAACCTTGGTACTGAATTGGCGACTCAGAAGTCGCTTTATGATGATGTCCAAGGGAAGGTAAAGGCTCTTGAAGGCGCTTGTCAGAAGGTTATGAGCGAGAAGGAGGAAGCTCTCAGATCCCTCCAGGCTAAGTCCGACGAGCTGCAAAAGGTCCTTGATGATCTAAATTCATCCAAGGAGGCTCTGGAGATGCAAAAGAAGAAAGCTGAGGAGATTCTAGCCGAAGATGGTGCTCGCATCTATTGGTATGGGGAGCGAATTCATGCTGCTTATGAGCATGGGCATCCAGATCGAGTACTTAGCCGCCCCAAGGTTCCCATCCCCGAAAAGGATCTAACTGAGAAGTGGGACAAGCTGGAAGCCGAGGATGCTGATATGGATGAGGTACTCTTCTTAGATTGGCAGAGTTTTCAGAACCCTCCAATTAGCTGCGAGATCCCTACTCAGAACGCGGAAAAAGAGGCACCACAAGACCTTTCTCAGCCTGAGTAAGAGGTACCGCCCTCTGAAGTGGTTACTGATTCGAGGGTTGAGGATTCGCTTGAAGCAGATCCGCCCACTGGAGGAGATGAGGGAGCCGCTGAAGGCGAGGAGGGCCATAGTGGTGAAGGAGAGGAAGCTGTAGCATAGTTTGATTTATATCTGGACTGTTGTATGTAACAAACTGCCCGTATATATATATTTTCTTTTGCTTGCCGCTTTACCTATACGTGCGATTGTTGCTTTATTCCTTATTGCCCTTTGTTTTCATACGTGACCCTTGCCCTTTTGCCGACTCCATATTTGTATTTCCTCGTAGTTTAGTTTCGTTTCCGCTAGGGTGGCCAGACCCTTTTTGCAATTTTTTGAGTACTCGTTAATTCGCTTAATTTTATGCCTTATCTATTAATTTTTCTTTCGAAAATAATATAATCATAAGGTTTTGCGAGTGATGCGTAATCATGCATCCGCCTTTCTTTAAGAGGCAACACATTTATGTGTTTTTAAGTTCAACCATAAGGTTTTTGCGCGATTTACCCGCCTTTTGTTTGTGGATAACACACTAAAGTGGTTGTCCTAAAAAGGATCCGCACTCAAACGCCGTATGCAACAATTGAATATCTTTATTGATAAAAGAAAAGACTTTTTGTTACATTGGTATATGAAATGTGCGGGATCAAAGCCTCATTAAAACCTTTTATCAGAAAACCCAGTGGGAAAAAACTCATAAAAGGAAAAAGAGTACTCGTCATTTCCCTGAACTACCCGGCCCGTTTATATAGGCGCAGATTTTCTAGATTCCAGGTGCGCGGGAGCTTTTTTCCGTTCATTTCTTCTATTTCAAAAGTTGATGGTCCCAGCTTCTTGGATACTCTGTATGGTCCGATCCAGTTGACGCCTAATTTGCCTTTGCCATCTCTGGATTGTATTTTGTCCGCTTTTTTCAAGACCAAGTCGTTCTCGTTGATTATCACTTTTCGCACCCTTCTGTCATGATATTTCTTGATTCTATTGCGGTACACTGCCATTCGCATGTGAGCTTTTTCTCTTCGTTCTTCAACAGAATCCAATGCATCTCTAATGTTGATAGGATTTTGTGTGTCGCAATAATAAATTATTCGATCTGTAGGCGACTTGATTTCAACAGGTAGGACTGCTTCGGCTCCATAAACCAGCGAGAAAGGTGTTTCGCCAGTTGCTGCTTTTACAGAAGTTCTGTATGCCCATAACATATGGGGTATCTCATCCGCCCAACCTGTTTTTTTATCACCTAGCCGCTTCTTGATACCTTGAATCATGGCCCTGTTGGTAACCTCTGTCATACCATTCGATTGGGGATGGTTTACGGAAGAGAAATGATTCTTGATCCCCATGCTTTCGCAGTATGCTTTGAACTTGACACAGTTGAACTGGGTGCCGTTGTCAGTTATAAGCTTTTGCGGGATTCCAAATCGCATGATGATGTTCTCTCGTAAGAACTCGATCATTCGTTCAGGTGTTTGAGCGGTTACTGCCTCCGCTTCTACCCATTTGCTGAAGTGGTCAACTGCGACTACCAAGTACTTCCTTTTCTTTGTCGTTTCTAGGAATGGACCCACTATATCGATTCCCCATGTTGCGAATGGCCATGCCGTCATTATAGAGATTTGTTCGGCTCCGGGAACGTGCTTTTCATTCGCATGGATTTGACAGCTGTGACATTCCGCTACCATCTTCTGGGAATCCTCCATCACCTTTGGCCAATAGTATCCCATTAACTTGACCTTTCTTGCCAACGCCGCGGATGCTTCATGTGCGCCGCACATTCCTTCATGGAGTTCTCGCAGTACGTAGTCTCCTTCATTGCGGCTAACACATTTCAACCATGGACATGTGTATGATTTTCGATACAAAGTTCCATCTCGAATTGAGTATCTCGCTGATTGTCCAATTAGCTTTCTGGCTAGGCTTTTGTCATCTGGCAAATCTCCCTGCTCCAGATATTGGCGGATAGGTATCCGCCAATCTTCATCATCTTCCAGCTCTTCAATGACCATAATCTGATCGACTTCAAATGCCGGTGCGGATCTTATCTCCAAATTGCATGCTTTTTGATTCCATGGTTCTCTACTCGCCGCTGCTTTTGCCAGTTCATCAGCCTTTGTGTTTTGGCCTCTTGGAACATGCACCATTTCCCAGACGACTCCCTTGTGTGTTAACTCATGCGTCAATCTGCCGACTATCTGATGGTATTTGACCAGATCTTCTTGTTTCACCAGATAGTTTTTTGTGATCTGATTTATCATGAGTTTAGAATCGCTGTAGATCACCACTCTTTCTGGCGTAAGTTCATTAAGCAGCTTCAATCCGCATATCATTGCTTCATACTCTGCGGCATTATTGGTAGTTTTGAAAGTTAACTTTGCCGCATAGTACAGGCGAATAACCTCCGGGCCTTTGATGACGACTCCCAGTCCAGCCCCATCTGTGGATAATGCCCCATCTGTGAACATGCTCCACTCTTCTTTTTGTGCCTTTGGACGTTCATCTTCATCCCACGTGAATTCATTCACGAAATCGGCAAGTACTTGACCCTTTAGTGCTGGTCTTCCTTCGTAGCGAATATCGAATTCCCCCAGGCGAATTGACCATTCCATTAATCGGCCGGATGCGTCAGGTTTCTGCAGTACCTTCCGTATTGGAATTCTGGTTCTCACAATGATAGTATGCGCCTGAAAGTATGGTTTTAGTCTAGCCGCCATGGTTATCACCGCGAGAGCCATTTTGTCCAACTTCGAATACCGAAGTTCTGCATCCTTCAAGACCTTGCTCACATAGTACACTGGATATTGTTGGCCCTCTTCTTCTCGCACCATTACAGTGCATATCGCCATACTGGTGACGGATACGTAAAGAAATAAATCTTCTCCGTCCTCCGGCCTGCTCATTAAGGGCGGATAGCATAACAGTCACTTTATACCCTCAAATGCCTCTTGACAATCCGGCGTCCATTCAAAGGACTTAGATTTTTTGATGGCATTGTAGAAAGGTAGACATCTTCTAGCCGAGCATGATATGAATCGCCCTAATGCCACCAACCGCCCATTTAGTCTTTGTACTTCTCTTACGTTCCTCGGAGTTTTCATCTCCATTACTGCTTTAACCTTCTCAGGATTCGCCTCAACTCCCTTGCCACTAACAATGAAACCCAGGAATTTTCCTGCCCTTGCTCCGAACGTGCATTTTTCTGGGTTCAACTTGAGGCCATATTTGATTAGCACTTCCAGGATTTCTTTGATATCCTGCGTGTGGTCTCGCATCTTCTTGCTTTTGATGATCATGTCATCTACGTAGATTGAGAAGTTCTCGCCTGACTTGTTTGAAAATATCTTGTTCATCATCCTCTGGTATGTTGCTCCTGCGTTTTTCAATCCGAAGGGCATCACCTTGAAGCAATAAGTTGACTGATGAGTTATGAATGATGTTTTGATTTCATCCGCCTTCTCCATGGGTATCTGGTGGTAACTGGATTTCACGTCGGTGAACGACAAAGCTTCAAATCCTGCAGTTCCATCTACCAATATATCAATGTTAGGTAGCGGATACATATCCTTCGGACAAGCTTTATTCAGATCCTTGAAGTCGACACACATTCTGTACGTTCCATTTGGCTTTTTGACTAGCACCACATTGGCTAGCCACTCCGGATAGGTGACTTCTCGAATTGCATCTGATTTTAGCAAATCCGCCACAGCTTTTTCAATCGCCTTCTGCCGCTCTGGAGCGTGTCCTCTCTTTTTCTGTCGCACTGGGGTTGCACCTTTGTCCACATTCAAACGATGGGTTGCTATATCTGGACTTATTCCTTTCAGCACTTCATTTGGAGCGGCGAATGCCGACTCGCATTGGATCAACACCTCGGTAATGGCTTTCTTCGTTTCCTCGGGGAGTCCTGCCGCTATTCGTACATTCTTATCATTTGAGATGGCGAATAGTTCTATTTCTCCTAATGCTTCTGCCGGCAACTTCTCATCAACTTTATCCTCTTCACCTGGCTTTGGTTCAAGTGACAATGTATAGGCTTGTTGAGATACAAGTTGATCACCTTCAACTATGACTCGCCCTTGGTGTGTTGGCAAATGTAATGTCAAGTGCTTCATTGAGATGAGCGATTCCGTTTCCGATAGGAACGGACGCCCCAGAATTATGTTGTAGGCCAACGGGAGATCAACAATTGCGAATTCTAGATCACCTCGCCATTTTAGATTCTTATCGCCCATTTCTGCTTCCAACACCACTTGTCCACTTGTTTGAGACGATTGACCTCCAAAACCAGTTACATCCATGAATGTATGTTCCACTCGCTCGTCATTAATTCCCAACTTGTTGAATGCAGTCCGAGTAATAACATTACAAGAACTGCCAGTATCAATAAGGACCCGCTTGACGTCCCATCCTTCTACAGCCATCGTAATCACCAAAGCATCCGCATGCGGCTCCGTGATTCGCGCAAATGAGTAATTGAGGGCATCCCCCCTATGCGTGTTGCTTTTTCGCTGTTCACGGCGAGCCCTTTTTGTTGGCGGCTCATAGATCCCGCCAGCTATCATGTTTATCACCCCTTTCTTCTGTTTCTTTTCGGGCCTTGCTTCTCCCTCATGCGGGAGCGTTGTTTTCTCATCAATCGTTTCTTTTCTTACGAATTGGCCTAGCTTGCCCCTCTCAATCAGCTTTTCTATTTCCTTCTTCAGTTCATAGCAATCGTTCGTGTCATGGCCATTCAATCTGTGGAACCTGCAATATTTGTTAGGATATCGCCCCAAACTAGTTCGGCCTTTCTCCTCGGGGAACCGCACATCCTTCTTCAGGGGGTTCTTTTCGATCCAAAGTAACCCCTCATGGCGAGTCGTATTCAATGGTGTTTGATATCCTCCCCCTTGAAAGGAGCGATCGCCTCTGCGAACAAAATTACCCTTGGACTAGGTCTGGCGTCGATTGTCCGAAGTGGATCTAGCAGCATCTCTCTCCCTCCGGGTTTGAGCTCTATGTTCTCTGTTGACATCGTCCACTTCCATGAATTCCTTGGCTATCTTCATGAGTTCGGCCACTGTGCGCGGCTTGTTGCGGATGATTTCCTCCCGCATGCTCCAATCCGTGGTTCCATCCGCCATGATGTTGCGGATGCTCACGATATCCGGGTTCTGCAACCGCACCAGAATATCGTTGAATGCGACAACAAATTCCCTTAGGGAATTATAGTTCCTCTGTTTGATCTCCTTCAGCTGCCTATCCGTCACATCTGCCGCTTTACAGCCCATGAACTTGGCACAGAAATCACGACTATATTGATTCCAGTTGTGAATAGATTCAGCAGGTAAAGACCGAAACCAATCAGATGCCGCTCCGCCCAAAGTGGTCGAGAATAATCTGCAAATTATACTTTCACTCGCTCCCGCAACATCCATTAATTCTCTGTAGTTCCTGACATGAGCCTCAGGATCAGAATTAGGATCCCCATAGTATTTAGGTATCGCCGGGGCCTTTATCCTGTGATCCGGTATAAATTCTCGCAACGACGGAGCAAAAGGCGAATCACTCTGCACCTCTGCTCTCGCCCTAGGCATGTACCCCATTCGCTCCATCATGTTCCGTAGTTGATCTTCCAACTCAAGATTGGGTATTCGCAGAACCTCTTCCATCCGCTGCTGGTGAACTCTATGTGGCATCCACCCGCCAATTGATGTTGAGATTTGTTCTCGCCGTGGTTCTAGCCGTCGTCCGGTTATAGGATCAAAGTTCCAGGTGTGTTCCTGCCCAAACGTATTCGCCCCAGACGTCATTAATTCTGAATGCCCGTTAACCAAGGGTTCCGTGTGTTGTAGGGGAAGGATTCCTGGCATTCCCGATGTCGGTTGGGATGTTTGCCAGGTCGGATGGATCGTCATACTAGGATCGTGGTACGAGTAGTTGCTTGGATGGCTGCGTGGGTTCATGCGACTACTCTGACCTATCTGGGTTAGCTCTCGAGATGGCTGCGGAAGCGCAGATATGGCGGCAGTAGTCGATGGTTATGTGGAGACAACAACAGGTTGTTGAGGAGCAGCCGCCACGGCGATATTATAATCGGCCATTGCGGTTAACAAACTAATCATTCGATCCCCAGCCGCTTGGCTCATATTTGAAGCCAAGACTTGTCCTGCCATTTGTACGACATGGCAGCAATGTTATGATGGCGTACTTATACGCTTGGCTCATATTATGATGGCAGCAATGTTAGGGAGTTGGTAGTTTACGTTGGAGATGAACTACCGACACCCTCTTGTCCAATGAAGAAGCTTCTGATTTTAGACTTGAATGGTGTACTTATATGCTCGAGAACCGGTCTCTGTCGCCCACATATCACTCCATTCATGAAATTCTGTTTTGATCATTTTACGGTTGCAATTTGGTCATCAAAGATGAGGTATTTTAGGTTCATTGAATTCTTCACATATGATTCTGTTTTTACATTCTTCTAAAGTTCATTGATTTTTTTTGATAATTTTAGTGTCTTCTTATTTGTTTTCCAGGAAAAATATTGAGAAGATTCTTCCGAAAATTAGAAGATCATTGCCTGATGAAGTTCAAATGTTGTTTGTTTGGGTTAGACAATTGTTTCCAGCTTTTAGGATTCTTTTCCGTTCCATAATCAATTATTTAAATATTCAGTTTTCTTATATTAATGTTTACTACACTGTTTGATTGTCAGGGTCAAGAGAATTGTGTTCTAACAAGAGTCAGATTAGGCTCCAACAACAACAACAACAAAGCCTTAGTCCCGAAATGATTCGGGGTCGGCTAACATGAACCATCATATAAAACCGTGAAAATCAAGTCGTGTCAGCGACACAGATTCGCTCCCTCCACTCCGTCCTATCCACTACCATATTTTCCTCAATTCCCAATAAACTCATATCACTCTCGATCACCCTCCTCCAAGTTTGCTTAGGTCTTCCCCTACCCCTCACCACTACATCCCTTTGCCACTCTTCGGTTCTCCTAACCGGCGCATCAAGCGCTCTACGTCTCACATGGCCAAACCACCTTAGTCGGTTTTCTCTCATTTTATTCTCAATAGATGTGACCCCTACTTTTGTCCTAATTATTTCATTACGCACCCGGTCCTTTCTCGTGTGACCACACATCCATCTCAACATACGCATCTCCGCCACCGACATCTTATGGATGTGGCAGTGTTTCACTGCCCAACACTCCGTACCATATAACAATGCTGGTCTAATTGCCGTCCGGTAGAATTTTCCCTTCAATCTATTAGGCATGCCGGGATCACAAAGGAAACCCGTAGCACTCTTCCACTTCGACCAACCAGCTTTAATCCTATGAGCAACATCTCCATCTACTTCTCCATCCGTTTGGATAATAGATCCTAAATACCGGAAGCAATCCGAGGCCTGAACAACTCTCCCATCTAGGATGATTGTCCCTGCCTCCCTACTCCTACAGCTGCTAAACTTACACTCCAAATATTCTGTCTTACTTCGACTCAACTTAAAGCCTCTAGATTCTAGAGTTTGCCTCCATAGTTCCAACTTCATCTCCACTCCTTCTTTCGTCTCCTCAACCAACACAATATCATCTGCAAACAGCATGCACCATGGTATACCATCTTGAAGTGAACTTGTTAGTTCATCCATAATGATGGCAAAAAGAAATGGGCTTAGTGCGGAACCTTGATGCACTCCAATCGTAATAGGAAACTCTTCAGTCTTCCCAACACTAGTACGTACACTCGTGCATACTCCCTCATACATGTCCTTTATGATGTCAATATATTTCCGCGAAATGCCTTTCCTTATCAAGGCCCACCAAAGTACTTCCCTTGGTACCTTATCATATGCTTTCTCCAAGTCAATGAAAACCATATGCAAGTCTTTCTTCTTATTTCGATAGTGCTCCATTAATTGTCTCATTAGATGGATGGCTTCCATAGTTGATCTTCCCGGCATAAAGCCAAACTGGTTTTCCGAGATCTTCACCGTCCTCCTTAGCCTTTGTTCAATCACTCGCTCCCAAAGTTTCATAGTGTGACTCATTAATTTGATTCCCCGATAGTTGGCACAATCTTGGACATCGCCTTTGTTCTTATACAAAGGGATTAAGGTACTTTTCCTCCATTCTGATGGCATCTTATTGTTTCTCCAAATTTTGTTGAAGAACGTCGTCAACCATTCGATTCCTCTTTCTCCCAAACATCTCCAAATCTCAATAGGGATGCCATCAGGTCCTACTGCTTTCTTCAACTTCATCTTACTTAATGCCATTTTGACTTCACCCTTTTGAATTCTCCGCAGGCATTCATGATTTATCATATCGTGATGGATACTTATATCTCCAACATCTTGTTGGCGATCTCCATTAAATAAGTCATCAAAATAGGACCTCCATCGTTCCTTGATATCCTTATCTCCAACTAGGACTTTCTGGTCCACATCCTTCACACATTTAACTTTTTCGAGATCTCGCATCTTCCTATCTCTCATCCGAGCAATTCTATATATGTCTCTTTCCCCTTCTTTCGTATCCAATCTTGTATACAGATCCCGATTCACCTTTGCTCTAGCATCTCGTATGACCTTCTTTACTTCCCTTTTAGCCTCTTTGTATTTTTCGTAGTTCTCGTCACTCCTACATTTCCCCAATAGTTTATAGGATTCTCTCTTACTCTTTACTGCTTGTCGTACTTCTTCTGTCCACCAAGATGTGTCCTTACCCGGTGGCATGCTACCTTTAGATTCCCCTAGAACTTCCTTCGCTACTTCCCTTATACTATGCTCCATCTTATTCCATATCGAATCTATATCTGAATCCATATTACAAGTCCAAATATCTTTTTTGGTCATCTCATCCACAAATTTTTGTTGATTCTCCCCTTGCAATTTCCACCACTTAATCTTAGTCTCTACTTGAGGTGTTTGTTTTCTTATACATTTCCTACTTCGAAAATCTAGCACCACTACTCTATGTTGGGTTGTCGTACTCTCACCAGGGATCACCTTACAATCAATATAACTCTTTCTCCAAGCACTCCTTACTAAGAAGAAGTCAATTTGGCTCGCATTACCGCCACTCCGATAAGTCACTAAGTGGGATGTTCTCTTCATAAACCATGTGTTCATGATACTCAAGTCATAGGCTGATGCGAATTCCAAAATATCATTTCCTGCTTCATTCTTATCTCCAAAACCATACCCTCCATGAACACTCTCAAACCCATCTCGCCTAGAACCCACGTGTCCATTGAGATCACCCCCTAGTACCATTTTTTCATCCCTAGGAACATGTTGCACCACTTCCTCTAAGTCATCCCAAAAAGCTTGTCTTATAGACACATCTAATCCTATTTGTGGCGCATATGCACTAATGACATTCACAACCTCATCCCCTATCACTAGCTTAACACTCATAATTCTATCGCTCTTCCTAGACACCGCTACTACCTCATCAATATACTCCCTATCAATAAGAATACCTACTCCATTTCAACCCTTATCCTTTCCTGAGTACCAAAGCTTATAACCCCAAGGAGCTATCTCTCTAGCCTTAGCTCCAACCCACTTGGTTTCTTGTAGGCATAATATATTTATTCTCCTCCTCTTCATAACATCTACAATTTCAGCTAATCTTCCTGTCAAAGAACCTATGTTCCATGTCCCAAAGCGTAACCTACTACCCTTACCCCTACCCCTACCATTACCGTGGACTAGCTTATTTACCCGCAACCCTTGCATATTTGACACCACCCCCGGGTCCTGGGGTGGCGCGCCGCTTCGGGGCGACGACCTAGCAACCCTTGCACATTTATCACTACACCTGGGTCTAGGAAGTGCAGCGCGTCGCTGAGTAGGGAACGCCCCAACGGTATTTATATTATGGTTCATGTCATAAGATGTGACTAAGTTTTACGTTGGCCGCCACAAACCTACCGCAACCCTCCTCCTTTGTCCGGGCTTGGGACCGGCTGTAAAGGCCACCAAGTGACCCTCACAGGCGGAGTTTCAGATTAGGCTCCAATGAACAAAAATTTGTAATGTTTAAAAATTTGGAGAAAGTTTGGAATGCCTATCCACAGTTCAATGCTTCAAATACTGTGTTAATAGATGATACACCTTACAAGTCATTATTGAATTATGTAAGTGTATTGTCTTTATTGTAATTACCCTGTATTATGATGCATTATAATTTCATTTTGTTGGATTATGTAGGCAAACAATTTCATCTTCCCCACAACGTTTGATTCAAGCAACAGATGGGACAATTATCTAGGTAAAGCTTTGTGTCAATATATATGTAAATTGATTACCAAAATGTTCATCTAACTATAATAATGCAATTTGCAGACCCAAATGGAGGTTTTGTAAACTATTTGGAAAGACTATCAAGTGCACATGACGTTGCGGAATTCATCGAGATGGAGCGATTCGGTCAAGATCCCATTAGACAGGATGATTGGCGAATGGCTAAATTGCAGCCAGCTATAGATTATGCAATGAGATGTGGAAGATGATTGTATAACCAAGTCTTTTGGTGTACTGTTTGTAAATTTTTTAAGTACAATTTGTGAACTGTTGGTACATTTTGTGTAACGAAGTACTTTGACAAACTGTAAATAGATATTTTGAGAAACTGTATGAAAACAATTGTTTTCGCAATCAATCTGTGTTGAAAATTTATGTTTGTTTAATTATCATTTGGTTGTTTCAATTTCGACAATCTGTGTTAAACCCAAATATATAACAGTTTGTATGTATTAATAACACATAAGAAGACATCTTCTTTAATATAGTGTTTTATTTGAGATTAAATCATATGTAGTAAATAACACATAAGAAGACATCTTCTTTAAGATGATGTTTTAATTGGATAACATATTCTATAAGCTTGAAGGTAATACCAAATTAGAATACATCATGTTTGTGTTTTATATTATTTACTTATCACAAATATTTACTCATATCAAATTGACACAGACAATTGGAATTTTATTTATGCTTCGTATTTGATTGATAATAAGACAACCTCTTATGTATATTCCAACTTTAAGATTTCATCAAAATCTAACACTTCAACCATAAAATAACCATAATGTTTCTTTAATATGATATCGATTATATTTTTAACATTGCATTTTCAATCTATTTATTTATCAATGAGTATTAAAATAGAGTGGAAAACGATTAATCTAATACGAAGATTAATTCTGGTCGAATAAAGTCTGTCTGAGATTAATTCCGATCACTTTGAGACTGCCCGAGGTTAATTCCGATCACTTTCAGACTGCCTGAGATTGATTCCGGTCGAAAATAGTGTGTCTGAGGTTCATTTAGCGTTGTCAATGGCTGCCATGGTTGAGAAACCTTATTCCTTCTTTCCACAATTCAACGATATGCATTAATTTGGAAAGAGAAAGAGAAGATGATATTAGTTGATGAGAGAGAATTCGTTTTTTTAAATGCACAAGGTTTTAAATTACAACCTACATGTCAGCAGGTTAAACCTTTTTTATATTAAATGCCAACTTAAATTATGGACCATTAGATCTTGATCCAATGGATATTAATCGCTCACCACCCATGGTGATAATTTAGTGCTCACCATTGAAAACAACCCCATATATATATATATATATATATATATATATAATTTGTCGTGTCCCATCGTGACGTGTCTCATATTTTTTAAAATTATCGTTTGCCGCACCTGCACCTAAACCCGTGTCTGTACTCGAGTCGGTGCTTTAGTGATGATAGTATATTTAGGCCCTTCATTTTATTATTTTCTCACTTTAGCGACTTAACAGAACTTTATGATTTTGCGTATTTTGCTAAACTTTTATGTGTAAACCTCAAGTTTAAGTGCATAAATTAGTTTTTCAGTACCTTTTGGTTTGTTCCTAAGCGTCAAATATATTTATCCAAACACTGTTTTTCTTTTTGAAAGGTCCAAACATTGTTTTTGGAAGCTATTTCAGTAATTTAATACTTAGTTACGGATTTGTCCTAGCTTATTACTACTGAATTGAAATAATAATCCAGATTGTTACAAATATGTTTTAATACAACTTATTGCAACTTACATTAGTACTTAAAAGTAATGCAAACACATTCTACGTCTTGGGAGGAGCTTGTCCCCCACCCAGCCTAAAAATACATTTTAGTATAGTGGGTGACAGATTTTAACCTCCCGTCAAAATCTCCAGTTTCCCTCAACTCAGCAACAACTTTTTTTAAAATTTTGATCTCTCTGTAACTTTATTATGCGTTCGCCCCTAATCTTGCTGAACCACATTGACCAAATTTGTTACAATAATCTCAGATTTCCTTATTCCTATTGATATCCTCGTCAAATTGAAGTTGGATTGAGGGAAAGTCGCTTAGGCTAGAGATCTCAAGTTCATCTCGTAGTATGCACTTGATGAGCCTCGAAATCGTTCGTAATTATATATGGTAGACCAATATTTTAATAAGATAACATAAATCGATTGTCTAAATAATATAACATTTTTATTATTATATGAGGATAATGTATCAAAATTCTTAAAAGTTTTTTGGAGAAGCTAATTTAGGTTTTATGTACAAAATCGCATAATTTCAATCCCAATTTATCAAATAGTGCAATTAAAAATTTCAATAATAGAAATTGACACATCAAATGATTTTATTGTTAACAACATAATTTCAGTTCCACCGAGATAGTAAGTTATGTAAAACATTTCCATGTGTTGATTGGAAAGAGAAATAGAATCTGTAGTTCTATTGTATTTAACTATTTATAGTGATCCAAGTCTGAAATTTTTTTAGAGATTGTGTTGTTTAGTTGGTGTATAACACCTGGAATCAAAACATATTTTATAAGTATAGTATAACATAAAGATTAATAATCCATATTTTCCAAATATAGTATAACATAAAGATTAATAATCCATATTTTATAAGTATGTGTTCCATTTAATATACTAATCCATGTTTTATTGTTAAAATTAGGTTTGGTTACACAATAATTCCAATCCTCTAATCATATGTCCTCTAGGTTTTGCAAAAATCAAAACTAATTAAACCTCACCTCTCGATCTCTTGTTTTTGCTTTGAAATCGTTTATGGCCACTTCATCCTCTTCAGTTTATGCTTTGTAAACACGAGAGTGCATTCATTGCTAATATGTCTGTCCTTGTGGTTTTAATTCTAGGGTTTTAATTTCCACAATGACAGACATATTATCAATGGGATGCACTCTCGTGTTTACAAAGCAGAAACTGAAGAAGGTGAAGTGGCCATAAAAGATTTCAAAGCAAAAGCAAGAGATCAATACGAGGTGAGATGCAATTAATTTTGATTTTTGCAAAACCTAGATGGCATATGATTAGAGAATTGAAATTATTGTGTAACCAAACCTAATTTTGACAATAAAACATGGATATGGTTTTGCACAGCTGCCGCCTTCAAAATCACATTGATGATACGATCCCACCCTCACATGATAGTGCCTAATTCCATGATTGGAAACAACTGGACCTCAAAATTCTTGCTTAGCTATACTCATCCATATCTAATAACTTATTGCCGCATTTGATGGGTTCAACCACTGCTAAGGAAGTTTGGACGAAACTTCATGCAATAGAATCATTGAAGCCAGAGATACGAAGCCGACAGAGAAAGGGAGAAGATGAATTATAATTGGTGAATTTTCACCGACTAACTCTTCGCATTCTTCAGGTAGACAAGTGGCCTCTCTTTTAGTTCATCCAACTTATGCCGACCACTTATACAAAACAGGCGGTGTTGTAAAAATCACCGATATATCGACCGATTAGTCGCCGACTTGACTGATTTTTACAACACTGCTCTTTACACATTCCACCCCATGAACCCTACCAATCAGATCCAACTGCATAGCCCAATGAGCTGGTGGTGAGAATGTGATTCGTCTCTTGCTATTCATCCGCTCAGAATGTGATTCGCCTCTTGCATTCGTCTCATGCAGATATTTCAAGAAACCATATCATCCATGTATCAATAAGAATAACTAGATGAATAGGGTAAAAGAATCACATAGATAAAGAACTTTTACAGCATGGATTAGAAGTTCTTTTCCATGTACATGTAACAGGGGTCATTTTCAATTTCCTGTTGATTTGCAAAACCTTAAAAGAACAAGGAAATCAATATCTATAAGTATGAAGTATATCTGCTAGTCAGATATTAGTTTAGTCCCTTTTTGGTTTGTAATTGGTTGATACAAATCTAATCTAATACTGCATAGAGAATCATTGCTTACCTACAAATAGAGGTTGCAAAAGTACACACGCCCTGATTACACGACACAAAATCAACACGCAATTTTAATGTTTGGATTTAGCTTAGTAGGTAATGTGTCATTTTTGGTTTGACATGAAACTGACACGTAAATTTTTGGATGGGGTTAGGATTGATATGCTAACCCGAAAACGACACAAAATAACACGAATATTTAAAATTATTGTTATATTCTCATATTTTTATATGTCATTTTATTAATAAAGATAATAAAACTATAATTATTATGATTTCAACCTTCTAAATTTTAGAAACACATTAGATGACCTCTTAACATGATATTAGCGGACTTTTCGATGGTTAGTGTTGACATGCTAATATAAAAATGATGTAAAGTATTTAAAAATATTATCATATCTTATTATATTTTTAAAAGTTATAGTAACCCGAAAACATAGTACGAAATCGACACTGACCTAAACAGGTTAACACGATTGTGACACGAAAGATTTTGGGTTGGGTTGGGTTTGGGTTTACTCTTTTCAACACGAATCCAAAAATAGTACGACACGAACACGACTTGAACACGAAATTGCCAGGTCTACCTACACAACACTCAATTTTCAAGCAAGATTATATATAACTGACAAAAGAGCCTGAACTGAATTTTCTTTTTTAAGTTGTAACATAAAGACACCATATTAGAGCATTTTTCGTGTATGCAATAAAAATCAGGCAAATCCTTTACTCAGAAGTAAAGCAAAGACCTAAAAGGAATTCTGCAAAGGGAGCATAACGCATATGGTCAAAACTATTACTTAACTAAAAGCTGTACTAACACAATTCCTAATGAAGAATCAAGTTCATTAAGGATTCATTGTTCAGGTCACCGCTTGAGAATATATGCTTCAAACAAAAATGTTCAAGTGTATGTAACCATAACTTAGGCCATTAACTTTCCACAAAGCAAATAAGACTAGGAATTTGGAAGTTGTATCCAATTCCTGCAACTCCACATACCTTCAGTGTTCTAGATACTACCACTTTTACTGATCCCATAACATTTTCTCTTCTATTTGAGGGCATCATCAATATTAAAGGCAGGAGCTAGTTTTGCCTCTTTCAACCAATTATTGAACAGATTTAACACATAAAACACACAATTTTTAACCAGTAATACGTAACCTAGAGTGAATAAAGCAGAACAAGACCTTTATTTCCAGCAGAGATATCAACGGAGACAATTAAACCGACTGAATTTAGATAGCCCTAAAATAATTTCGAACCACGGCAAGAAAACAAAGTATTTCAGAAATTTAAGATACAAAACGAGTTTCACACATAAATCTGATTTAAATCGGAAAGAGGGAGTTCGGGAAAGTAGTTCACCTACAGATGTTCAGATCGGAATCATCCTCTTGCACCGACGATGGCGACAGAATCATTGAAGCGGAAGATGCGAGGCTGGCGGTTTGAGTAGATCTACAAAGAGGAAGCAAGGTCGGCGGTGGAGACTACTGTGTTTCTTCCACAACGATGAAGCAAGGTCGGCGGTGGAGACTGGTTGCAGGAGATGAAGCCGGCGGTGGAAACAGGGAGAAGATGAATCATAATTGTTGCAAGGTCGGCGGTGGAGACTATGTTTCTTTTGAGAAAGAAAAAGAGAAAAGGAGAAAATGAATTATAATTGATGAATAGCTTCTCCTCCTTTTATATCAGCCAAGGGACTTTCCTTTCTTTTGAGGTTTTAGGGCTAGTTTGTCTAAGTGTTATTGCTGTTTTAAGAAAAAAAAAACAACAACTTTCCATTAATAAAAGATGGGTAAATTATATCAATGATATCTGAACTTTATCCTAATTCACACTTTGGTATTTAAATTATATTTTGTCTCAAAAATATACCTGAAATAACGATTATCGGACAATTTAGTATATTTTATCGGTCAATGGTCGGTCAATGCGATTTTGATGAGTAAATTACACTGATTGTACATGAACTTTACTCTAATTCACACTTTGGTATCTAGATTTCATTTTGTCCAAAAAATACACCTAAAGTAAAAATGACTCAACATTTTTGTACATTTGGCCGACGTGAGTTTGACCATTTTAAATTAAAAATTGAGACCCATCATACGCTCAATTAACATAAAATTACAATACTGTCATTGGTAATTGAGTGTATGGTGAGTTCCAATGTTTAGTTCACGTTACCCGGTCACTAACCGATCAAATGAACTAAATTTTTCAGTCACCTTTACTTGTGTTATCTTTTTAGGGTAAAATAAAATCTTGGTGCCGAAGTGTGAATTATGGTAAAATTCAAGTACCATTGATATAATTAACTCATGAAACTCGCATTGACCGGTCATTAACCAGTAAAATATACTAAATTGTCCGATCATTATTACTTCAGGTATATTTTTGGGACAAAATGTAATTTAGGTACCGAAGTGTAAACTAGGTAAAGTTCAAATACCATTGGTGTAATTTACCCAATAAAAGATAAATAAAAGCACAAAAAAAAAAAAACCAAAAACCCTTTTAATTTAATTAATTAAAGTTTCATACAACAACAACAACAAAGTCTTAGTCCCGAAATGATTCGAGGTCGGCTAAAATGAACCATCATATAAAACCGTGAAATCAAGTCGTGTCAGCGACACAAATTCGAATTAGTTAAAGTTTCATAAAAAAAAATAATTAATGAAAAACACTTTCTTTTACCAATGTGCTTAAGTTAGTATTAAATAGTTAAGTTGTTGCAGAAATTTGACATTAAAAACCATATGAATATGAAACAAGCAAATAGAGAAAAAAGAAAAAATTGAATTCAAGTATAATGCATTAGTTAGCCACTCAATAGGAACGGTAACGATTATGTGTTCACGTCAACCCGACATCACTTGATGTTAATGGGAGTATTCGAACCTTGTACAAAAAGGTTTGGGATCCAAAAAATTAACTGTGGCGGGTACAGTGTGGGTATGGGATTACCTCTAGGGTACCCGATACCCGTCATGTATTTGAACACATAAATTTTAGTTTTTGAAGGTTGATGAATGTAGACACCAAATGAGAGAAAACATGAATATTATCATTGTATCATAATGGACTTCTTAATGATTGTTTTTAATGTCTTATAGTTTCTTGATAATTTGAGCCATTAAGCATATTGAATATTGAATTTAAATGTTTATTAAATTTGTGAATGGTTTATCAAATTTATATTTGGTTGGATTTATAATTTATTTATTTTATGTGTTGCTTCTTAACGAATGAAGATACTTGTGGGTACCCGTGATTTAAATTGGACGAGTATGGAATTTAAGAAGTATACTTATTAGAGTAATGAAACGCGTATAAGTAATTAAAGAATAACTGGGTAAGTAAATAGGATTAACATTACTTGCGGGTACCTTACCCGTTGTCATCCTTACTTATCAAAGGATATAAAACCAAAGGCCTAATAAATCACCAGCTCCTTTAACTAGTCCAAAATAGTAGATTGGCTCCCTGAACTTTGCAAGTGTCTCACCAACTCCCCAAACTTGCTTATTCTGTAACAACTAAATACAAAAACCATAATACTAACTCTCGATCCTCACCTCAAACCTGCAATACTAACTCTTATAATAGATTGAAAGGTAGGAGAAGTGAAAAAAATATCTCTCGAATTGATGAAGACGTATTTTTAGAATTTAGGTTTAATAAGTTTTTATATTTAGTTGTTACAGAATAAGTAAGTTTAAAGAGTTAGTGAGACACTTGCAAAGTTCAGGGAGCTAATCTACTTTTATAGACAAGTTTAGGGAGCTGGTGATACGAAATAAGCAAGTTTAAGGAGCTGGTGAGACACTTGCAAAATTCAGGGAGCCAATCTACTATTTTGGACAAGTTCAGGGAGCTGGTAATATATTAGGCCAAAACCAAAAGATCAAAGTAAGTCATCCAAGTCCATATGAATAGAGATACGAAATGCACATGGATCAACAACTACCTGTTAAGCTTGAGTTAAATACACAGTTGATCATTAAATTTTTATAGTTGTTTTAAAATGGTCACTCTTCTTCAATTTATCTCAATAAAATTAATAAGTTTTGAATTTTATCTCAATAAAGTCACTCTGGTGACTTCAAGAACAAAAACACACTGGAAAAGTGACGTGATTGTCACATCAACAATAATCAACTTTTCATCGCTGATTGAAGCGACACGTATTAGTTAGGTGAAAGTCACGTGTCGTTTCGATCACCTAAGTATCAGCCGCATGTCGTTTCGATCAACAGTGAAACTTGAATAGTGCTGACGTGGAAGTCACGTCATATCTCCGGTGTCCTTTAACTCTTGAAGTCCCCAGAATAATTTAAGAAAAAAATTCAAAGTTGAATGATTTTAATGAAAAAAATTAAAGTTGAGCGACCATTTTGAGACAATAATAAAATTCAATGATCCTTTAGTTAACTTAAGTCTTCCCCGGACACTCGCTTAACGTGGACTTTTAGTTAACTTAAGTAATAGTTTTGACTATAGATGCTCCCTTTGCAGAATTCCTTTTAGGTCTTTGCTCTACTCCTCCTGAGTAAAGGATTTTCCTGATTTTTATTGCATACAGGAAAAATGCTTTAATATGGCGTCTTTATGTTACAACTTAAAAAAGAAAATTCAGTTCAGGCTCTTTTGTCAGTTATATATAATCTTGCTTTGAAAATTGAGTGTTGTGTAGGTAAGCAATGATTCTCTATGCAGTGTTAGAATTGTATCAGCCAATTACAAACCTAAAAGGGACTAAACCAATATCTGACTTATTAGCAGATATACTTGATGCTTATGGATATTGATTTCCTTGTTCTTTTAAGGTTTTTCAAATCACGGAAATTGAAAATGACCCCTATAATGACCCCTATTAGCTGTACATGGAAAAGAACTTCTAATTCATACTGTAAAAGTTATTTATCTATGAGATTCTTTTACCATATTCATCTAATTGTTCTTGTTGATACATGGATGATATGGTTTCTTGAAATATCCGCATGAAATCTCATTCTATTGATAATTTTTTTGAAATAATAAATTTATAATTAATAATCTTTATTTTGATGGTTAGCAAAATTAAGTTAACTTATAACTATTAGAGTTACTTAAGTTACTTTAGAATAACTTATAAAAAGTTATGTGATGTTAAGTTAAGTTAAATTCTTAATTAGTAATTAAGAGTCATTAAGCTTATTTATTAGTTTTGTAATAGTTACATTTTCATGTACTATAAATAGCTTATCTTGTATAAGCTAAAAGTGAAGAAGCGTGAATTAAAAAGAAACAAAATTAAGAAAAGCTTCATCCTTTTTTTTCATTTTGTATATTCTTCTTTTATCTCCAACAAATTTTGTTTTTGTTCTGCATTTCTTTTTTTTAGTATTGTGGAATTGCGTTGTGGGAGCCTGCAGGTTTCTGAGTTGATGAATAGCAAGATTTGATATTTCCCCTGAGAATTACAGCTATAGAATGTGCATGACTTATTGTGCTGCAAGAGATGATCTTAGTGGTGTGGAGAAACTTCTGGAAGAAACAGAGAACCAACCTGACATCTCATTGGATTGACTTTTACTTGTTCAACAGTGACTAATATATCTACATAATAGTCGGCTTAAAAGAAGGGCACTTGTCTACCTCAAGAAATGCAAAGAGTTAGTTGGTGAAAATTCATCAATTATAATTCATTTTCTCCCTTTCTCTCTTATCTTTCTCAAAAGAAACACATAGTCTCCGCCACCGACGATGTCATCTCCTGCAAAAATCCTCTAATCATATGCTTTCTAGGTTTTGTAAAAAAACCAAAACTAACTGCACCTCACTTCACCTTATATTGATCTCTTGTTTTTGCTTTGAAATCTTTTATAGCCACTCCACACTTTTCAGTCTCTGTTTTATAAACATGAGAGTGCATCCTTTTGTTAATATGTCTGTCACATATTAGCAAAGGGATGCACTCTTGTTTTTACAAAGCAGAAACTGAAGAGGGTGAAGTGGCTATAAAAGATTTCAAAGCAAAAGCAAGAGATCAATACGAGGTGAGGTTGGGTGCAGTTAGTTTTGATTTGTTGCGAAACCTAGAAAGCATATTATTAGAGGATTGAAATTATTGTGTAACCAAATTTGATTTTGACAATAAAACATGGATCAGTATATTAAATGGAACACTTGTATCATTTCAATTTTTTTATACCTATAAAATAAAACATGTATCAATATATTAAATGGAAAACATGTATTATCTCAATCTTTATATTATACTTGGGAACTGTGGCTTGCACGATTCTAGGTATGAGCTAATTATTGCTATGTGCAATTAGAAAAATGTCAGCATAGTTATATTAACAGTTCAAAATGATGGTATTAATTTAAGCTCAATGTTCAATTTTATTACTATTCACACAGTAAGAAAACTCTAGACATGAAAGGTTTACACTAGGTAACACCTCTTCAAGATTATTCACTAAACGAACAAGACAATTTATGAATTTGTTTCAGGCTTGGATCAATATAAATAATTAAATACAATAGAACCACATGCACAATTCCATCCCTCTTTCCAATCAACACATGGAAGTATTTTGCGTAACTCATTACCTTGTTGGGATTGAAATTATGTTGTTAAATGTGTCATTTTTTATTACTAAAACTTTTAATTGCACCATTTGATAAACTTGGGATTGAAATTATGCGATTTTGTACATACATTCTCTCAAACTTAAATTATGATTTTGTACATACATTCTGCAAAAAAAACTTTAAAATTTTTGATACTTTATCCTCGTATAGTAATAAAAATATGTTATATTATTGAGACAAAATCAACTTATGTTATTTTATTAAAATATTGGTCTTAACATATATGATCCTCTGTATAATTTATCAATGATTCTGAGGCTCGTCAAGTGCACACTAAGATGTAAATTTGAGATCTCTAGTCTAAGCCGCTTGTAACTTTTAATTACTCAATCCAACATTAATTTAATGAAGGTATCAATAGGAATAAGGAAATCTAAGATCATAGCAACAAATTTGGTCAATTTGGTTCATCAAGATTACGAGCGAACGCAGAATAAAATTACATGGAGATTAAAATTTTAAAAGGAGTTGCTGCTAGACTAGGGGGAAGTTGGGGATCAAAATCTTTCATCCACCATACTAAAATGTATTTTTAGACTGTGTAGAGGGCAAGGTCCCTCCCAGCCATAGTGTTGGTCCGCCCAGGAGCAAGATGATATGGTAGATAAAACGTATAATGTATTTTACATTATACGAAGTCTAATGTGTTGCTTTTAAGTACCAATGTAGGTTGCAATAAGCTGTAACAAAACAAATTTGTAACCATGTGGATTGTTATTTTCATTCAATAATAATAAGTTATGATAAAACTCATAACCAAGTATTAAATTACTGAAATAGGTTCCAAAAAGAGTGTTAGATGGGCCTAAACAATTTTATATAAATACTTAGGTGGGTTTATATGGATTGGGTTTGGGATTTGATTTTTAAGCCCGAGCTCAATCCAACTAAATTAATAGTCGGCTGGACTGGCTTGGAGTGAGCATTTTTACCTAAAAACCCGATAGGCCTGGTCCGAGCCCGGCCTATGGACATGTCTACGTAACTAAGTATTAAACTACTGAAATAACTTTCAAAAACAGTGTTGGATAAACATATTTGACGCTTGGGAACTAGACATGTTCACGAGCCTGTTTGCCTGCCCAGCCCGTCCAAGCTCGTCTTTTATGGGTTGACGTTGGACATATTTATTTGATATTAAGTCCAGCCCGGCCCGAGCCCACACAAGCCCGCACATAAAATAGGTTGCGTTTGGGATTTATCTCAAAAGCCCGACTTGACCCGGCCAGACCCGGCTTTATATTATACTATAAATAACACAAAATGTTCCAATAATTAAAATCATAATATTTGATATTCTTTTTACTTACATCTCAATACCCATCAATTAGCAATTGCACAGACATTGATACAAAAAAAAAAAAAAAAAACAATTACATAGATAAACCAAAATTATGAAATTACAACACAGAAAAGTGAAACTAAGCTTAAATTTTTTTTGGCAACTCTTTGTAATCATTAATTTAATTATGGATACATCAATTATTATCTCACACTTCAACATTTCAACATTTTGTTAAGGGTAAAGTTCAAATAAAACTCCTGTGGTTTCACTAATTTTCAGATAAAGGACTGTGGTTTACTTTTTGTCAAAACGAGGATTGAGGTTTTCAAATTTAGCAAAATAAGGACTTTTTCGATTGATACTATTAAAATCACCCTTGACGACTTCAAAAATGACATATTTTAAAAACTACTAATATTCTAAGCAACTTTAATTCTTCAAATTTTTTATTTCCAGATTATTTAGATGATATTTGGTAAAGAGAGAGAAAGTTAATGTTTAGAGAGAGAAAGCTCCAAAAAAGATGATTTTCTAAAATCGAAAATGTAGTTCCATAGAAAATATGGCATTGAACAACTTTAATTCTTCAAAATTTTCATTTTCAGGGCGTTAAAGATAGTTTTAATAGCATTATTAAAAGTGTGAAACTTCAATCCTCGTTTTGACAAAAAGTAAATTATAGTTCTTTATCTGAAAATTAGTGAAACCACATAGGTTTTATTTAAACTTTACCCTTTTGTTAATTGATACTCACAAAAAAAAACATAAAAAAAATAAAGAAAATCAAATGAAAGAAAACAGAAAACAGAAAATAAACCAGAATCAGATTAGTGGGAAACTATATACTTTCTTTTGAAATAATTTGACACGTATATTTTATGCTAAGCTAAATTTAAACATTTAATGATATAAATAAAAAGACAAATTAATTTATAAAAATAAATATTAGTAGGACAGGCTCAGCTCGGCCCGAACCTGATATAAATATAGTGCGGGCTGAGCTGGGCTTGAACAATATAAATATATACAAAACCTGATCCGGTCCGGTCCAACTCATGAACAAATCTATTAGGAACAAACCAAAAGGTACTGAAAAACTAAATGATGCACTTAAACTTGAGGTTTACATATAAAAGCTTAGCATAATACGCAAAAACATAAAGTTCTGTTAGATCTCTAAAGTGAGAAAATTGTGCAATGAAGGGCCTAAACATACTATCATCTATCAAGCACCGACTCGAGTGCAGACAAAGATGCAGATATGGGCGCAACAAACGACATTTTTAAAAAAATATGACATACTGGCGCGGTCGGACACGGCAAATTTCTATATAATTATATATATATATATATATATATATATATATAAATAAATAAATGTAAATAAGATTTAAAAGTGAGACAAGTACACAAATTACAGTCTAATTATTATGGTCTAATTATTTTCTGCATATAGAGGGGAAGTATATAATTTTTTTTATATATATAAAAATGCATATATTTCATTAGATAAGCAGATACAAGTACACCATGAAAATAGTAAGGACTAAAACCTTACCCAAATATAAGCTAAAGCTTAATAAAAGATCCACAAAGGGAACATAAAGACTACAAAAAAAACAAAAAATGTCATAACAGGTACAACTAAAATAAAAGGACAACAAATCTCATACTTCTCTTGAATACAAATTCGAATGAAAGCAGTTGCAAACCAATCGTCATTAATGTAGTTACAAAAAATGTATGAAACTGCTTCAATTTATCGATAAATGTATGAAACTGTTTCAATTTATCGATAAGTTCATTTAGAAAGTCCAATTTGACAGTTAAATAACTGTCAAACCTATCTTTTCAAACTTCTGATAGCGCATGTCTAAAATTGATCTTAATTGAAAATATTATGGTTACATTTGCATCATTGCATATGCTATTGGCTAAATCTGCACTTGGGTTGAAAAGTTAGGGTTAAATTTGACTATTATCCTTTAATTATATATGTGTACTTTGTATAAAAAATAAAAGGGATAAGATGCAACTGTGCCCTTAACGTTTTTAGTGAAGTGCATATTTACCTCTAACATATGAAATGATACAATTTTACCCTTAATGTTGTAAAAAAGAAGGATAAATTTTACCCCTAACATTGTCAAAAAATGTCAATTTTATCCTTACCTAACATAAAATTTAAATAGATTGTTTTATGGCTTAATACATCATTTGTCAACTTGTCCAAAAAACTTAATTGGCCCCCTAAACTTTTAAAGTGTTCCGATAGCCTCCTGAACTTACATAAAATGTTCAGTTAATTTTTAACTCTACGTTGTCAAATTTTAACTTAGGGTCCGTTTGTTTTATCTGCTGTTTGCTGCTGCTGTTTGCTGTTTCCTGTTACGGTTTGCTGTTTGCTGTTTGAAAAGGCTGCTGTTCCAAAAAGCAGGGATTCCCTGCTTTTATAAAAAGCTACTTTTCGACTACAAAAGGCAAACAGGAGGTGTCTAACCAAACACCTTAAACTCTCCTTTTCAAAGTGAAAAGGTAAACAAGAGGTCGAAAAAGCAGCTACCAAACACTCCCTTAAAGCAAAACTAGAAGGTTGTTGGACCAAACAGACTCTCAATCCTTATCATTATCATGTTTTTATATGCAAAGCATCTCCTTTTTTTTAGGACACTATTGGACGTATTGGGTTGGACCACAAATTAATCAAATCAAATATATTTAACAAGTTACAAATTTGATTTAAATATATTTCTACACTTGCCATTTATTTAATTTATTCAAATAATTATCAAGTGCCATTTATTTAATTTATTCAAATAATTATCACGTTTTTAAAAGAAAAGCATCTTCGTTTCTACACTTCCCAATGAGAAGAACACGTGCCAATTTCTCTTTTTATTTTTTTTAAATACATATAATTATTTATTCGTTTTTTTTTGAAATTATAATTATTTATTCGTTTTGAGAGCATCTTTGAAACATTTATACACTATAAAAATAATATAAATAAGGGTTAATATCTTATAGTTTCGTTGAAAATTTTTGCATTTTTTTTTACTTTGTCAATTTAGGTTGATAACGACCTCAAAATGAAATTTTTTAAGAATTAAAGTTGTTTAGTATCATATTTACTATATAACTATATTTTTAATTTTTCAAAATCATTATTTTTGGAGTTTTCTCTCTCTAGACACACCTAAATGACATCAAACCTAAAAAGTTGAAGAATTAAAGTTGCTTAAAATATCATTTAACTCTTAAAATTTTTTAGAGGCACTAGGCCTAACTTTTCGTTTATAAATTTAAATTTAATAAATATAAAATTTAATTAACCTTTCATGAGATAAAGAAAATTAGAATAAAAATTAAACTTTTGGAGAATTTGCAGAATGAAATAATTAACACTATATTATTATTATGGTAAAATATAAAACAACCCTTATAAATTCAAAAGTTTATGGTTTATGCAAGGGTATTGCTATATACCGCAACTTTTTTTTCATCCACCGCACCATTTTGACATTTATGCCCTTCTCATTTTATTTTTTTCAAAAACTCAAATTTTTTTTCTCTCTTTCTCTACCAAGCCTAAAAACCCGAATTTGACGAAAATGGACCCGAGTATTCCCGAAGACCATGATTTCGAACACGAAGTAATCTTACGATATAAATTTAAATTAAAAATTCGTTTTTTAAATTTTGATTTTTTTAAGGAATAAGCCTAAACGGATGCGCCGCTCGTTCCACCATCAGGTGGAACGAGCGCGGAACCCAGTTCCACCTTACGGTGGAACGGGTGCGCCACTCGTTCCACTTGATGGTGGAACGAGTGCGCCATGCTTTCCACCTTACGGTGGAAAGCATAGCTGACGCCGTTGCCACCACGGTGGAACGAACAGTTCGTCCGTTCCGCCCTTGGTGGCAACGGCGTCGGAGTTCCGTTTAGGCAAAAAAAAACGGGTTCCGCCTCCGATTTCGTGAGGCGGAACCCGTGATTTTGGACATATTTTAAAAAAAAAACTTATTGGAAGATTCATTAAGCCTTTTCCCCTTCCTTTCTTTGGCGGCATGTCGTTTTAGGTCGGGTTTTATGAAAAGCTTCAAAAGGTAGAGAGAATTTGAGAATTTTTGGTTATTGGTTTGAAATTGTTAGGAGGGCATAAATGTCAAAAGGGTGCGGTGCAAAGTATAACCTTTACGGTATATAGCAGTTCAGTTATGCAATTTGTAAATTTAGATTTTCCCTGAAAAAAAATATTGTCATAATTTACACTTAAAGGGCCATTCGAAGCATTTAAAACTTCTAACTTTATAAATTACCCATACATAAGTTCTACTTTTGCAAATTAATAATTAAATCATAAATATATTTTGAAAAAAAAATAACATACAAATCCTTTAACTGCAAACTGCACAAACCACAAATCTTGTTTGCAGTAACGGATCCAGTATTTACTGGTAGAGGGAGCTTTTGGTTGTCTCTTGTGATTTAAGGATGCTAAATTGATATTTTTTGGATGTTCTTACCTACAAGATATAAGCCATGTACACCGTTCACGTATAATTTTTAGTATTTTCCACGACTAGTGGATGCTCAAACCTCCCTCTGAATTCGTCCCTGCTTGTTTACAAGTTTTTAAATCATAAGACAATATTTGCAAATTAGATAAGCCATGGATTTTTTTATATATTGTTAAAAAAAAAATTGTAAAATAAATTTAAAAAGCCACTCTACTGTATTATTATTGTTAAAAGGAAGTGATTAGGAAAAAAAAAACCCCAGTCTTTACTATTATTATTATTCAATTTCATTTTAGCAAATTATATTATTATTTTTTACATATTATTATTCAATTTCATTTTAGCAATATTATTATTATTCATTTTCATTTTAGCAAATTTAGATTATTATAAAAATATTTTCAACCGAAGTGCAGATTTAGCTCTAACATATAAAATGGTACAAATTTAACTTTAATGTTTCCAAGCAATATCAATTTTAGCCTTTCACTATTAAAATTTTGAAAAGACTGATTTGACTGTTATTTAACAGTCATATATGACATGTCAAATAAGGTCGTCGATAAATTGAAGCATACATTTTGATTGGTTTTTTTTGTAACTATATTAACAACACGGTAAATATTTTAGACAGTTTGACTAAAATATTATGATTAACTTATATGTAGCAAATTTAGTTTTTTTAGCATTTTCACATAATATTTGTAATACATTAAATATTTTAGACATAATTAATATTTGGAAGATCTAAAGTGACAGTTAAATACTAATCAAACCAATTTTTTTCTAATTTTCGATAACGTAGAGCTAAAATTGATATTATTTGGAAACGTTAGAGTTAAATTTAACCATTTTTATATATACGTTAAGGTTAAATATGCATGTCCCTCCAAATTTTAGGATTAAATTTAGGGTTAATTATAAATAACTACCCTGTGGTTTTAGCTGATTTGCAGACCGGTACCTGTGGAATTTTTTTTACAAACACAACCCTGTGGTTTGCAAAATTTTGCATTTGAGCTCACTTTGTCAGAATTTGGTCGATAACGACCTCGAAATGAAAATTTTCAAGAGTTAAATGATATTTTAAGCAACTTTAATTCTTCAACTTTTTAGGTTTGAGGTTATTTACGTGTTGTTTTTTTTATGAGAGAGAAATATAATGTTTACAGAGAGAAAACTTCAAAAATGATGATTTTGAAAAATTAAAAATATGGTTACATAGTAAATATGATACGAAACAACTTTAATTCTTGAATTTTTTTATTTTGAAGTCGTTATCGGCCAAATTTGGCAAAGTAGAAAAACATGTAAAATATTTCAACCACATGGTTGTGTTTGCAAAAAAAAAATACCACAAGTACCGGTCTGCAAATCGACCAAATTATAGAGTAGTTATTTATAATTAACCCTTAAATTTAGTGTTTATCCTTATCCTTAAAGAATTAAGAAATGAATATAAGACAAAGTAGGTAGAATTATTTTTCTCTATAAAAGGAATAGATATCAAACTCTAAAAATCATCTCTTTCCTCACTTCCTAATTCTGTAAGTACATCAAAATCTCTCTCTTCTTTCTTTCATATTTTAAGGTTTATTTTCATTTAATATTTATTGATTAAAAAATTCTATAATATTTGGTTACGTTTAGGGTTAATTTTAAATAAAATTTTATGTGGTTTCACGTTTTTGCAGGTCGGTATTTATGGTATTTTTGTTACAAAACAAACTATGTAGTTAGAATCGTTAGCTAGTTTGGATTGACTTTACCAAAGTTGGCAGATAACGACCTCAAAATGATTTTTTTTTTTTAAATTAAATTGTATTTTAAACAACTTTAATTCTTCAACTGATATCATATAGATCTTGTTTTTTTTATAAGAGAGAAAGTTAATATTTAGAGTGTGAAAACTCCAAAAATGATGATTTTGAAAAATAAAAAATATGGTTTCATAATAGATATGATACTAAACAACTTTAATTCTTCAAAAATTTTATTTTGAAGTTATTATCGGTCAAATTTGTAAAGTCAACTCAAAATGGCTAATGGATGCCAACCACATGATTTATTTTGTAACAAAAAAAAATACAGATATCTGTAAAAAGTTTTATTTGAAATTAACCCTTAAGTTATTAAAATTGTTTTTTTGTTTTTTTTATCTACCATTATATATATATATATATTCAATTGCTTTGAAAGAAATTAATAGTATTATATTTTTTTAGCTAATAGTATTATATATTTTGTTTAATAAAATATTAAAAGGTTGAGTTTTGAACCCATAAGATTCGATCCCTGTTATAGAGATATACTTAATTATTAATTAATAGTATTGCAGGGTTGATTTTAAATAAAACTCAGTAGTTTCATATTATTTACAGGCCAGTATTTATGGTTGGTAAAATTTTATTTTTCTAAATTTGGTTAATAACGATTTCAAAATGAAACTTTTCAAGAATTAAATAATATTTTAAGCAATTTTAATTTTTCAACTTTTTAGGTTTGAAGTGTTGCTTTTTTTATGAGAGAGAAATTTAATGTTTAGTGAGAGAAAATTCTAAAAATGATGATTTTGAAAAATAAAAAATGTGATTTCATAGTAAATATGATGCTAAACAATTTTAATTCTTAAAAACTTTAATTTTAAAATCGTTATCAATCAAATTTAGAAAAATAAAATTTTACCAAAGTACCGATCCGAAAAAGTCAAACCATAAGGTTTTATTTTAAATTAAACCAATATTATATTCAACGTTGAGTTTATTTATGTGGATTTTTTTTAGAAAATAAATAAATAGAAGTTTAATATTATTAGGAATAAGGGTTAATTTAAATTTGTTACTAATTTTCTGTTGTTCAGGAGAAGAAAATTTGAGAACCACTGAGTTGAAAAGATGAAAACTTGGATTGTGTTTACAACATGGTTATGTTTCAGTATTGCAATGACTTCTAGTTTCACGACTATTCGGTACACGACGAACAGTGCCAGTGTCGGTAGTTACCAATTATTCATTACCTCTCTCCGACGAGAATTATCAAGTGGAATTACAAGCCACGATATTCTAGTAACTCGGAGACCCTCCACCATTACAAACCAGAATCGGTATCTTTTGGTTCAGTTGACTGGCGCAAATTCCAGTGAAACAATCACAATGGCATTAAATATGGAGAATGCTTATTTTATTGGCTACCTAGCCGATGCTCGTCGCTCTTTCTTCTTCAGAGATTCTCCACCGAATGTTGAAGCACCAAACAGTGGACTTTTTGACGGAACAACGAAAGTGAGAGTGCAAGGACTTGATACTCATTATACGAATTTAGGAGATAGAACAAGAATTCCATTAGGAATTTCAACTCCGATTAGGACTGCAATCAATCATCTCCGACTATTTAATGGTGTTGTGACCACCAATATTCGTGAAAGTGTTTTAGTTCTTATACAAGTTGTTTCAGAGACCGCAATATTTAGAGTTCTTCAGAGAGGGATTGAGGGTAATGTTAATGATGCATTTAGACCAAGAGGTGTTGTTATTAGCTATCAGAATTCGTGGGATGCGGTATCGGAACAAGTTCAGCTCGCCGGAGCAGATGGAAGATTTAGAACTCCGGTTCAATTGCAAAATGAAAATTTTACACCTAGGATTGTGTCCACGGTTGCACAAGTTAGACCTGATATGGGATTGTTGCACTATAATGGACCCCGAATGTTTGAAAATCACAACAATTCTATCGGAGCTGAAGATCTTCTCCAGGAACCGCTACTGGCAGCACTTTAAAGATTGATGCAACTTTAATTTCTATCAAGTATCCAAATAAAGGACACTCATTTAATTATGGATGTGTATTGTAGAGCCTGTTTGGTTCATCTATTAGCTAATAGTTGTTACTATTACTGTTAGCTGTTTGCGAATACAGTAAGTTGTTTGTTGTTTAATTATTAGTGTTTGTTAAAAATACTGAACTCTGTTAGTATTTAAAATACATGTTTTAAATTAATCAACAAATAAATTATAAAATAAAAAATGTATTACACAAATTAATAAAAATAATCTAAATAAAAAAAAAAAAAAATTTATTGAACGCAATAAAACCTTGTCCTTTCGTTAATTATGTTATAGAAATAGAAATAATGTTAAAGAAGAAACATTTTGTGGAAATAAGAAATATAATTTTTTCAATAACAAATAAGTACAAACATTTGTTTATGAAAAGCTCTAAAAAAGAGAGCTTTTTGTGAAAAGCTTCAAAACACTGCAGTTTTTAGAGAAAATGTTAAACGATGCAATTATATAAATCTAACCAAACGATATATTTTATGCGGTTTGGAGTGAAACGATTAACGCTTATCTGAAAAGCTGAAACAAACACCTTAATAATCACCTATGAATTTATGATTGTTCGTCGCTACTCGGAGGCTAGCTAGCTACCAATTATTTATAAAGGATAATAAATCCATAAAGATCAACCAGTTAAATTATATATAAGAGCATACATTGAATCTAAATCCATAAAGACGAAAACATGAGAACAAGAAAGAAAACAGGAAAAAAGAATTAACAAGAGAGGATAAGAGATACCACCAACGGGAAGGAGAAAAATACCCAAAATCTACTAAAGATTGAATAGAGAAGTTCAATCGATCCTAATTTCCAGAAGATGGGAGCAAACCTAGGCCGAACATGAAGATGGATTTTTGGCTGAAAGCGTGAGAAGATGGGAGAAAACCTAGGTCGAACAGGAATTAGGGATTTTTATCTTTCGGCCAAAGCGTGAAGTTTATGTCTGATTTTAAGGGGGAATGAAATAATTGGAATGGATAGCAATGGGCGGTAAGGTTACTAATGAGTGGTTTTTTTTTGGTATAATTAAGGAATGATTTTTATTTCATTATTAATGAGCGGAATCAGAGTGAATTTGAGCCAAAATATACTTTATAGTCCTTAATAATAGGGTTGTGTAATTTCCACTCATTAAATGTATTAAAAACATATTTTTAATGAGTGGAAATTATACCCACATTAAATTTTGATCATTAAAACTCATTTTTCTTGTAGTGCAAATTTTATCTGGAATTGTAAGGTTGATGAAATCCTAATATTTTGCTACATATAGGCTTAGTGTTTTAGGATTGTGTCCACGGTTGCACAAGTTAGACCTGATATGGGATTGTTGCACTATAATGGACCCCGAATGTTTGAAAATCACAACAATTCTATCGGAGCTGAAGATCTTCTCCAGGAACCACTACTGGCAGCACTTTAAAGATTGATGCAACTTTAATTTCTATGAAGCATCCGAATAAAGGACACTCATTTAATTATGGATTTGTATTGTAGAGCCTGTTTGGTTCATCTGTTAGCTAATAGTTGTTGTTGTTGCTGTTAGCTGTTTACGATTGCAGTAAGTTGTTTGTTGTTTAATTATTAGTGTTTGTTAAAAATATTGAACTGTTGCTGTTATTATTTAAAATATATAATAGGGAAAAGTATAAAAATAAACCTAGTGGTTACACTCATTTTCGAACAACACCAATGTGGTTTAAAAGTTTGCAAAGTGGTACCATGTACTTCATTCCGTTAGCAAACACATACCAAATTGACTAACGGGGTTAAAAGTCAAAAGAAAAAGAGTTAATTTGGTCCTTATATTTATTTATTTTTATAAATTGATCCCCTTATTATATAATTATCATAAACAAACCCCAAAATAAAAAATAAAAATCAAATATACCATCTTCTCAATCTCTCTTTAATTTTTTTTCTTATTTCTCTCTCCCATCTCTCTCCTCTATTAATTTCTTTCTCTAAAATCAATTAAATTTCCATGTTTTCAATTAAATCTCCCCTATTTTTTTTCTTATTTTCGTTTGCACATTATTTTCCATTTTCGTCACTGGTATCCTATCCATCTTTTTTTTTTTTTTTGGTTTGAATTGAAAGCTACTAAAAGCAAACAACAGAAAATCAATGCGGATTTACAGAAATCAATATGCAATCCCCTATGCTCCTACAATCTAATTGTAGTAATTGTTGAATCTCGCTTGGAGGGCATCTGAAGGAAGTTACTCCTTTGCTAGCATCTAGAGCCGATTTGGCAAGCCAATCTGCACATTTGTTCGCTTCCCTGTAAATGTGGTTGAAAATAACAGTGCACTTACTCTTGAAAGAGAGGATGTCCTGGATAAGAACTCTTTGTGGGTGGAGTTGGTGTTGTTGAAAGCGTCCATTGAGAAATTGAATAACCTCTAGACAATCTGATTCCACAATTATAAATTCATATCCTTGTTCAACTGAGATCTTCAGGCCATTGTATATTCCCCATAGCTCAGCTACAAAACTGTCTCCTTTCCCTATGTTGTGTGTAAATCCTATTATCCACCTTCCGTTTGAGTCCCTTAGAAGACCCCCTGCTCCAATTACTTTCGAAACCGAATTGCACGACCCATCCGTGTTCAATTTAACCCAGGGATTGTTTGGTTTTTGCCAACTAACCCATATCTCTTGATTAGGTGCTCTAGACACATCTGCAGTATCCACCCCAGCCTCCACACAGTTAATAACATAATTTCTGATGAAATTAACCTTGTCTCGTGGGATGTCGCTCTCGTTCCCAAAGATCAACTTGTTTCTCCACCTCCAGATACTCCATAGACTCACTGCAAAAATAGAGTTCCAATTGGACTCCCAAAAGAGGGAATTTGAATTTCTCAAATTTGTATGTAACCAATCTGACCAGTTCTGATTAAAGAATGTTGAGTTTCCCATGGACCTGCTGATGGCTATCCAGAAGGAAAAAGTCTTTGGGCAATCTCGAAAAAGATGAAGAGTTGATTCCTCGCACTGCTTATAGCAACTGCAAATCGCTGAATCACTGAGGTGTCTTCTCTGTCTTTCCAGTTGGGTAAGTAATCGATTGTGTACCACTAGCCATAGAAAGCATTTTATTCGATAGGGAATATCGATTTTCCATATAAAGCTCCAAGCCCAAGAATTCCTCTGCGAGTCCCCCCCTGCTACTATTGCGTGTGCAGTTTTGGTAGAGAATTTCCCATTAGAAGTGGGTTCCCAAATTAATTCATCATTCTGGCTGCCTGATATATCTACCTTGATAGCTGCAATATATAGACACATTTCTAGAGGGATGAGGTTTTCAAATTTTTCCCAAACCCAGTTACCTTCTTTGTTGACATAGTCAGCTACTCGCAACATCAACTGATCGATCGGGATGTTCGAGCAATGATCCTTCAGCACCACATCTCCTAGCCACTTGTCATTCCAAAATGAGACGTGTTTTTCATTACCTATGCTCCAGCTTGTTCCCAGCTGAAAGTTTTCAGTTACCGCCCGAAGGCTTCGCCAAACATAAGAGCACCGTTTTGACAATTGCGTGGAGGAGAAGAAATATGAATTTGGGTAGTATTTACCTTTTAAAACTTTGACCCACAGTGAATCTGGTTCTCGAATAATTCTCCAAATTATTTTCATCAACAAGGCTCTATTTTGATCCTTTGTTTGTCTGATTCCTAGTCCTCCATTCTCTTTTGGTTGACAAACTTGATCCCAAGGAACCAGGTGTATCTTTCGTGCATTAGGCTGTCCTCCCCATAGGAAACATCTGTTCAAACTATCCAGTTTTCTGCTTATGGATTTGGGAAGCAAATTTGTATTCATTTGGTGAGAAGGCATGGCGTTCGTAACTGATTGGATTAAAGTGGCTCTTCCTGCTAAAGATAGCGTGGAACTTTTCCACCCATCAAGTCTTCTGCTAACCTTCTCCACATTTTCCTGAAAATCTGCTTTTCCTGCCCTTTTGTGAAGGATGTTTACCCCCAAGTGTTTTCCTAGGCAAGACGTGAGAGGAATCCCACATTGGGAACTCAAGGCTCGTGCCACGCTGCTGGTAATGTTTTTGGAGAAATATATCTTTGACTTGGATAAGCTCACTTTTTGACCTGAAAGGGTGCAAAATGAATCTAAACAGTCTTTAATTACTGTCATTTGGCTCTGATTTGCTTCTGCAAAGAGGATCAAATCATCCGCGAAGAATAAATGAGAAATACGTGGACTTTCCTTGGAAATCTGTATTCCCTTCCATGCCCCATCTCTTACTCTTGCTGTGATCATTTGACTCAATCGGTCCATCTATACATCTAGACAACAACCCCACCAAAATGCATTATGTAACATCTCTTAATTAGTTTTCGATCTAATCAGAAATGACTTCATTAAACTAATCTTATTCCCGATTTAATCAAAATTAAGTTAATTTACCATTTATAAATTATATATTTACATAAAACTCCATTTCCATTACTAACTGAGCTAGAGCTAGAGCTAGAGCTGAGTAATGTAGAATTTGACTATGCACGTGGGTAGGGGCACGTGACAAGACGATGAGCAGTAGTAGTAGAAGAGGGAAAGAGTAAAGTGGTGCATTATTGGACGAACAAGTGTGCGTGTGTGGTTCATTTCATATTCCAGAGGTCACTTTGTCCTTTTCCGTTCATCACAATCTTTTTCTTATATATTTGTCTCCGGCCGCCGCTGGAAGAAGAAAGAAAGACAGTATGAATTGGGGCAGCGTGAGATTGATGAGGTCGTCATCATCGATTTGCTTAGAAAATCAAGTCGGAAGCTGCTTTTCTTCTTCATCTGATAATTTCCGTTTGAGTTCAATTAAGATAAGAAAATGAAGGAAAGTAATGGCGGCGATGCGGAATTTGAATTCTAATTGATTTTAGAGAGAGAAATTAACAGAGGGGAGAGAGAAATAAGAAAAAAAATTAAAGAGAGATTGAGAAGATGATATATTTGATTTTTATTTTTTATTTTGGGGTTTATTTATGATAATTAGATAATAATAGGGTCAATTTATAAAAATAAATAAATATAATCACCAAATTAACTCTTTTTCCATTGACTTTTAACACCGTTAGTCAATTTGGTATGTGTTTGCTAACGGAATGAAGTACATGGTACCACTTTGCAAACTTTTAAACCACATGAGTGTTGTTCGAAAATAAGTATAACCACAAGGTTTGTTTTTGTACTTTTCCCTATATAATATAGACATGTTTTAAATTAATCAACAAATAAATTATAAAATAAAAAATATATTACATAAATTAATAAATTAATAAAAATAATTTAAATAAAAAATAAAATAATAATAAAAGAATTATTGAACGCAATAAAAACTTGTTCTTTCGGTAATTATGTTATAGAAATAGAAATAATGTTAAAGAAGAAACATATTTTATGGAAATAAGAAATGTAATTTTTTTCAATAACAAATAAGTACAAATATCTGTTTATGAAAAGCTCACAAAACACTGCAGTTTCTAGAGAAAATGCTAAACGATGCGGTTATATAAACCTAATCAAACGATATATTTCATGCGGTTTGAAGTGAAACGCTAAACGCTTATCTGAAAAGCAGAAACAAACACCCTAGTAATCACCTATGAATTTATGATTGTCCGTCGCTAATCGGAAGCTAGCTAGCTACCGATTATTTGTAACGGATGATTATTGTCTTTATATAATTGTTTAGTTAGTGAAAGCACAAGTAGTTGTAGGTCTCTAGTGCTTTGTTTGGTCCAAACATGAACCAAATCGGACCTGACCGAAAAAATTCGGTTTGATCCAGAGCAAACCGAATTATAATTTGGTTTGGTTTGGTCCTAAAAAATAGAGGTAATTTGGTTCGGTTCAATTTGGTTTGGTTCGGTTTTTGGACCGAACCGGACCACGCTCACCCATATTGATAACAACCCAAATTATTCTTGAATAAAGAATAAGGGAAAATTAATAGAAATAATGGCAAACCATTATTCCTTCTAAAAGAGATATTTATACATGATTAATGTGGCATTAATGATAATTAATGCAGGGGAGAATATGCAAATAATAAGGAAAATGAAGGAGTCTCTAGCATTATGCCACGCCACGTGGACCATGGTGAGATACGCCATAACGAGATACGCTCGATGAGAGCAAGTAGCGGAGACCCGCCATAGCTCTCAAGGAGAGCGTACATACGCCTTGACGGATCAAAGAATATTATCCCAAGGACCAAAAGGGATATTCACCTTGAGAACGCCGCAAGAAGAACCAGATGGCGGATCTCCACGGTTCAGCACAGTGAGATCCGCTGGCGAACCTATGAGGCGAATCTCCTCTTTCACCTGATTCATCACAGTAACGGCTAACCGCCAACTCGGCCATAAAGATCATTAAATGAATCATTAATAGTCTTAAACCACCAGGTTAAGAGTAACCGCCATTCAATGAGCATTAATGGAGACTTTCTAGTTACCTAGAGGTTACGAATTCCCCAACTATATATAGCCTACATCCCTAGGCTATCAAGGTACTCACATTCACTTATTCTTTGTCAATTCAGTTTGCTCTCTTGATCTTCCTTACTGACTTTGGCATCGGAGTGTCCCCGGCCGATCCCAACGGCGCCTCACAGGGACGTGCTCTGATCAAGGATTTTTCCCCTTGTTATCAATTGGTGCGGTGAACGTGGATCTCTAACAAACAGAAGATCACAAAATCTTGATTGTATAGAGTTTCACAAAGAACAAAACAATGAAGTCAACAGAATAGAAATCACAATCTCCAACTTTGGCTCAATCAGTACAACAAATCTATCCAAAGATACGGTTCTCCATATATTGGTGGGAAAGAGTTTTCTACATTAAATCTGGAATTTTATGATGAAAAAGATAAGTTTCCTCTCATTTCTTATTCCATTTTTGATTAAAGAAAATTGAGATCCCTCACTCTTATAAAGTGCTATGAATATCGTTACATGTTATTATGATAAATCTAATAAATTGTAAAAGATGAAGTCATAGACGCAAATCTTTCATTAAACCTTGCATGCTTACTATGCCCTCATATTTTTATGCATGACAAGTGTAATATGATATTATCATTGAACCAGTACAAACGCATGTATAAGACCCGTGATCTTGGGATTTACAAAAGGAAAAAATCATCCATTCGATGTGATTTTGTCATTTGATATTAAAATATCATAAAATTGCTCATGTAATTGCAAAGGATTTAGATCTAGTCGGTCTTTTGGGTGAACAAGCATATAACTATTAGAAGAAATTGCAAAAAATCATATTTGGTTTTCCTTGTAAAATTCATCATCTATATATGGCTTTTCTCCTATTTAGTACTTTTAATATCAAAAATTCATATTTTTGAATATCGTTTTGTCAAACAGTTATTTCATTCCTTTTTTTACAAGGATGTGTTTATTCATATAAAAACTGTTTATCTGACATTATTAGAATTTCTTTTACCGACGTAAGAGAATTGAACATATTAAATCAATTTGTGATCATCATGTAACTGTCCCTAACTATTAAGGCCATTATGGGTTGATTGCCAAATTGGATAAACAAAACTTTCATGTCTTGAGCTAACTACAAAACTGTGCAAATGTCAGTTTCGAATGAGAAGCATCGTAAAACATCTTCGCCACGAAGACAGGGCTCTTCTCGCAGAGGTAGGTCACCTCCCTCTCCAATACGCTGACGTAGTAAGAGGCCTATTGATACACCCCGGAGTACCGGCCCACCACCATCATCCTCCCGACCAGGAGACATTGGTCATGTCCCCGTAGGAAACCAAGGAGGTCATGACCGATTACATATAGGCGGTTCAGGCGGCGGTGGATCAGCTGCAGAAGCATTGGCCAAAAATACAACATGTAAAAGCTTACAGGAGGATCTGATCCGGAGAAAACCCCGTAATATGGCGAATCTAATTGAACGATGCAAAAGCATTCAGGGAGGTAGATGACATATGCCGCGAATCGTTATCTCCATCACATAAAACCAAAGGCGAATCTCACAATCGAGATCGTGAGAAAGACAAAAATCGGGGTTCTTCCTCCATAAACAGGACTTTAGTACAAGTAATATAAATATTCCAGTGGTCAAATTTGAGGGGGTACCCAATCTAAGATTATTACCACCCTTTGGTTGGCCACCACACTGAAGCTTGCTGGGAGCTGGCAAACTAGATAGCTTTGTCCAGAATAACAAATAACAAGATGACAAGCAGAAGACAGATCCCAAAAATAAATTCAAAAGTGTCATTAATGTCATGGCGGATGGACCAGGGTATCAGCCACCCGTGGAAAAAGCAAAAATATCCGCTCTAGATAAAACATCCCTCCACTGCTCCTTTTGCAGAAACAGGTCCAGTAATCTCTCCACATACAGATGCGTTGACAATTGAAGGATGGAAGATGAAATGAGGCGGATAATGGTAGACACGGGCAGTTCTTGCAATATCATCACCGTAGGTACATTCTCACCAACAAAGGAGGAGTAATGATTAGCGGGAACCAAAAGACGGTTCAAGAGAACTACTCAGCGTCACTATCAATTCGCCCATAATCCAAAGAGGACGAAGGTGAGAAATATTAACTTGTCACTACAGCTTTGGGCGACACAGAAACACTCCTTATTGCTGATGGAAAGCGGGTACGAATCGCCAAAGGATTAAACATCATTGAGTCTGAAAGCCTATTTGCATAGGAGAATGAGATCCGTACAGGAATAAGCCCAGATGTGATCACTCGTAAGTTAAACATCATTAAGGATGTGGTTCTAGTTGCTCAGAAAAGACGGAACCATGGGCCTAAAAATCAGTATTTTTACATATTCTTATATGTGCATTAAACTGTTATAGTATCCTATATTTTATAATTTATTCTTTCTCGCCATACTTCTTATATTCACTTGCCTAGCTTTTAGTGCTGATATACGTCCAGTGGCTGGCGAATCATAAGTTCCACAGGTGGATCAATTACCTCAAAGATAGGACAATTGATCCCATCACGGGCGGATCCCCTTTCCATAAAGGTAAGAAGCACAGACCCTCAGGAGCTTTCAAATAAGCTCAACTCTCTCCTCAAAGATAGGAGAACACTCTCATGGGCGGATCCATCTTTAGATGATCACCATTCGGTCGGACACCATTCTGTTGGACACCATAAACGAGTTAAAACATTCCTTGGACGCAAGGACTTTACACTCTCTCACTCCCTTCCCAAAGAAGGGTTCACAAAGTCCTACGGGCGGATCGCTTCACCTCAAAGATAGGTAGCAAGTTAATCCCCTGGGCAGCTTTACTTCCTCTAGAAGGAATAGAACAGCTTCTAAACCTTCACAAAGGTTCACACATTGGGGTACGGCTGGCCACCTACCCTAAACAATCGGAGAAATCGTAAACCAGATTCTAGAAAATTACATGCTAAGGGATTCATCTCCAAATAATGAAGCCTCGTCTTCATCTCCAAATAATGAAGCCTCGTCTTCATCTCCAAGTAATGAAGCCTCGTCTTCATCTCCAAGTAATGAAGCCTCGTCTTCATCTCCAAGTAATGAAGCCTCATCTTCATCTCCAAGTAATGAAGCCTCGTCTTCATCTCCAAGTAATGAAGCCTCGTCTTCATCTCCAAGTAATAAAGCCTCGTCTTCATCCAATTCATAAAGCCTCGTCTTTATCCAATTAATGAAGTCTTGTTTTCATCAAAATTAATCCGCATCTTCATCATAGAAATAACAAAGTCTCACCTCCACAAAATGCACAAAAGTCCCTAAATGGCTGATCATTCTCACTGATCCCTAAGGGCGGGTCATTCTCCTCAATATGGCAGAACTGAAGAAAAGAAGTCCCTAAGGCGAATCATAATCCTATGCGGTAGGAACAAATGGCCCCATCTAGGGCGGGTCCACTTTCCTCCAAGATAGAAAAATAAAACACGGCGGATCAAGCCCTGATCACCGCCAGGATTAAAACATTTCTCAGACGTGAGATCTTTACATCCTTCAAAACTTCTCTCAAAAAGAGGAGTTTTCTACACCTATGGCAGATTGATCCACCTCAAAGAGAGGATGCAGATCAAATGCTTACGGTAGCTTGATTCCCTCAAAAGGAATACCAAACACACAAACCTTCACCAAGGTTCAAGCCTTCACAAAGGTTTTCATACAAGGGTATGGCTGGCCACCTACTCTAAGTTGCCTTGGACAGATCACTCAAAGATAGGTAGCAAGTTGATCATCAAGACTAAGCCATATGAGATCCACGGGCGGATCTCTAAGGCGAATCTCCTTATAAACGGTCAGAGTTCACAGACAACGTAAAAATCTCCATACATTGGATCCTAGGGAAAGAAATCCATAAAGCTTATCATAAGCCTCTAGGGATATGGTTGGCCACCTACCTCGAGACATAACAAGTTTGAAACCTTGAGAAAATTCAGAAGAAGTTTGAACACTTAAAAGATCAATAGCATGGAATACGATTAGACAGCCCTAAAGAGCTTTTTATACCTTTAGGGGGGCTTCTGATAACAACCCAAATTATTCTTGAATAAAGAATAAGGGAAAATTAATAGAAATAATGGCAAACCATTATTCCTTCTAAAAGAGATATTTATACATGATTAATGTGGCATTAATGATAATTAATGCAGGGGAGAATATGCAAATAATAAGGAAAATGAAGGAGTCTCTAGCATTATGCCACGCCACGTGGACCATGGTGAGATACGCCATAACGAGATACGCCCGATGAGAGCAAGTAGCGGAGACCCGCCATAGCTCTCAAGGAGAGCGTACATACGCCTTGACGGATCAAAGAATATTATCCCAAGGACCAAAAGGGATATTCACCTTGAGAACGCCGCAAGAAGAACCAGATGGCGGATCTCCACGGTTCAGCACAGTGAGATCCGCTGGCGAACCTATGAGGCGAATCTCCTCTTTCACCTGATTCATCACAGTAACGGCTAACCGCCAACTCGGCCATAAAGGTCATTAAACGAATCATTAATAGTCTTAAACCACCAGGTTAAGAGTAACTTGTAACCGCCATTAAATGAGCATTAATGGAGACTTTCTAGTTACCTAGAGGTTACGAATTCCCCAACTATATATAGCCTACATCCCTAGGCTATCAAGGTACACACATTCACTTATTCTTTGTCAATTCAGTTTGCTCTCTTGATCTTCCTTACTGACTTTGGCATCGGAGTGTCCCCGGCCGATCCCAACGGCGCCTCACAGGGACGTGCTCTGATCAAGGATTTTTCCCCGTGTTATCACATATATATATATATATAGTATTTTCTCCTATAAATCACATGGATAAAACATAGTTTTTTTTTTTACAGATAAAAGCATAAATAGAAACAAGGGAAACGTATAAAAACATACTTTATAGTTTGACCGATTTACAAAGATAATTTACATGGTGTAAAAGTTTGTAAATAAGAGTCTATATTTTTTTTTTTTTTGCAGTTTACAAATTCAATAATTCCTTTAAAAATTGTTATCGGGAGTATTTATTTCAAAATGGAGCGATTTGGAGCAAATTAAAAGACCGACTTTGCAAATTATCCAAAACTTAATGTCTAACTTTGCAAATTAACTAAACCAAAAGTATTATTTGGTCGAAAAATTGACTCACATATTCTTTAACTATAAAATTTATAAAGTACGAACTTCTATTTGCAAACTTTTAAACCACATAGACTGTTTTTGTAAATCTACCAATTCTTAAAGTTTATTTTTGTAAAATCTACAATAAGAGAATAAACTATTTGGATAATGGCAAAGGGCCATTACCAAATTGCATAATTCCTGTGTTTATTAATATTAAATCAAATTTGTAACTTGATATAAATATTTGAACAATTTGTGGTCCAAACTAGGGATAATAACGGGTACTATATCCGTGAGTAAGAGTTTGGTTTGGTTTGAATTCTGGCCCTGCCCTTTTCCTTCGCTATTAGGGAGAGTAAGCAGGTACTATCCAATTTTAATGGAACTACCCGTATCCTGAATAAAAAAGCTATGAGATGGGTATGAGATCAAAAGCATTACCTATTAGGGTAATAGGACGGGTATGAGAATACCCCTAGAATACAGTTACTCGTTACCCGCCAGAACTCTTTTATAAATTAAAAAATATTTTTTTTTGAGATGTAAGATGTGAGATTTAGACCTCTACCTTTTGTTTTTCAATCATTTAGTGATATCAGTAAGTAAGTTATTTTATTCTTATTGATTAATATTCAATTTGTTCAATTTTCTTAATGGTTAAATGGATGATTTATTAAATTCATACTTCGTTAAATTTGTAATATTTTTTGTTTGTTTATTGATTATAATGGATAAGGGTAACCCACGGGGCTTAAAAAATATTAATAATTAGATAATACAACTATTAGTTGTGGATTTAAATTTCAAGGGTTTTATGGGGCTGACTGCTCTCTGAACTTGTTCAAAAAGCTTGATTGACCTCTAAACTTACATGTTGTCATATTAGCCCCCTAAGCTTACTTAAAATGTCATGATTATGCCCTTAAATCTATAAAAATCTTGTAAAGATGTACAAAATAGAAAGTTAATTTGTTTTAAAGACTTAGAATCACGAATTATGCTTTTATTTTTGGGTAAAGTACAAAAAAAAACCTTGTGGTTTCCGACTTTTGCAAACAAAGTCCCGTGTTTTAAAAGCGTACAAACGGGGTCTGTGGTACCAGCCGTTAACAAAGAAGAGATTTTTTATGGATGCCGTTAAGTTGGGCTGACCTGGCACTTTGACTGAAAATTGCACAAAAGGCAATTTCGTCCTTTCGCATCCCAATTGTGGTATAAAAGGCTTGAGAAATTTCATCCCCCAAATTCGCTCTTCCTCTTCTTTTTTGGTCCATACAGCCTCTGGTTCAAAATTTCCAGGATTGCAGTTCATTGTGATATGTCTTTAAGTATTTATAATGGTTCTAAGTATTGAGTTGGTAGGCTTTGTTGGATTGCTAATGCTTGGGAAAGTTCTTTCTCAATTTTATATGCACTGAACTAAATTTGTCAAGTAAAATTTTGGCCTTGTGAACGTATTTGCTGTGAAAAGAGGAAAATGCCACCAATGAAAAAAGCTACATTATTATCTCATTTAGACATTTCAACAAACACTAAAAAAATACCTTCTTTGTTAACGGCTGGTACCACAGACCCTCGTTTGTACGCTTTTAAAACACGGGACCTTGTTTGCAAAAGTCGGAAACCACATGGTTCTTTTTTTGTACTTTACCCTTTATTTTTTAAGTTTTGATTTTTTTTACAAATTTAGACAAATTGCTTATATATCATTTTAAACAAGTTCAATGCCAAATGGATCATTATAAGCAAGTTAAGGGGTAAATAAGTCACTTTAAACAAATTCAGGTGACCAACGAGACAATATGTAAATTCAGGAGGTCAATCAAACTTTTTGAACAGAAAGGTTTAATGTATTAAGCCATTTTATGGTTAAACTATCAATATATACATTTAATCTATATACTATAGACAGTACCATCTATTGAATAAGGCCAATTAAGCCGCTGAAATTTACATGTTTTAAGGATTAAATCCATGATTAATTATTTTTCCATATTGAGCTATTGATCGTTGATTTCGTTACGGATAAAAATTGATTTCTAGTAGGTTTTTCCAAGCTGGAAATCGAGCTTGGAAGAACCTACTGGAAATGGATTTTGGTATTAAGGGAGAAGATCGATTTGACGATTCTGATGCTGCAAATCGCGAAATGTGAGAGGAGAAGACTGAGTTTGGAAGAACATACTGAAAATTGATTTCTATAATTTCTTTTTACTTTTTACTTTCTATCTTGTTTAGTCGAGAAACTCGTATTTTTATTTGTCCACAACAATATGTCGAATCGCCCTTACAGGACGTGCCATCCAAACTCCACAAAAAAGTTCAATAAGGGCCGAATCCATAACGAAATCAATGATCAAAAGCTCAATGTTGAAAAATAATTGATCAGGCACTTGATCATTAAAACATGTAAAGTTCGGATAAATTACACCCATGACTACTGAACTTTACTCATTTTAACATTGTGACCACTAAACTTCATTTCTTAACCGGTAAAGTTGAATAGCTTGATTATGTTTTTTTTGCCTTATTTTCTTTAGGATTAGCTTTACTTGTGTCTTGCTTTATCACTTTAAAACAATTTTTGCAAATATGCTTTCCCAAGCATTATATAGATTTAGGGTCAGTTTGTTTCACCTGCTTCTGTTTGCTGCTACTGTTAGCTATTTGTTGTTACTGATAAATAGCAGATATTAGTTGATTTTTCTGTAAAAAGCATCTGTTTCGAATTTTTACCAAATGCTTTTTGTCTCATGTTTAAAGTGTTACTAATTTCACATATGTTCGATGAATTTGAAAGGAGTTTTTTTTATGTGTAACGTGACTATATGGAAACTGTAAAACCCTTAATTCAAATTGTAAAAAAATATAATTTCAAATACTGACGAAATGAATAACGACTTTATAACGTGACTATAGGGGAACTGTAAAATCCTTAATTCGAACCGTAAAAATATAATTTCAAATACAGACGAAATGAAGACTTTCAAATACATACCCGCATGAATGAGGTTAAAAGCATTGTTCTTCATTGAATTTTCATGGTTATCTCAAAATGGTTACTCAACTTTAATTTGTCTCAATAAAATCATTCAACCTTAAATTTTCTCTCAATTAAGTCATTTCAGCGACTTTAAAAGTAAATAGACTCCGAAAAAGTGACGTGGTTGCTATGTCAGTAGTAGTCAACTCTCAGTAGTGATCGAAATGACAAACGACTACCATATAGCTGAACGAAACGACATGTGGCTGCTACTTAGTTGCCATTTGTGGTTTCGGTCAGTTAGGTGACAGCCACATGTCATCCACGTGACAACTATGTGTTGTTTCGTTCAGCGGTGAAACTTGACTACTAATGATGTATATGAGAGTTCTTATATTAAGCATCCGGTCTTCCATGTCACTTGGAGGACTCTCAATTCACATTTGGACACGTGTATTGTGATCCCACTGAATAAATAAAATAGTAGGGCCTCTTATAATATGTGTGGGTCCGTATTACACATGTCAAAATATGTATGGAAGGTCCATCGTTTGACATGGAGAATCATGTGTTTTTAATAATTTCGCAATGATATGGTAGCCACATCACTTTTTCAGTGTCTTTTTATTCTTGAAATCGCTAAAGTGATTTAATTGAGACAAAATTCAAAATTAAATAATTTTATTGAGACAAAGTAACCATCATAAAATAACATCAAAATTCAGTCAACATTTAACTCCACATGAATGACATAATACAAATAAGTAAAGCAAGATTTCACCTCTTTAATTGCAAATGTCAATATCATAAAACGTGAAGAAATAGGTCAAAAAAAAAATGTTTTGCTTTGATTTGCACAAATTGAAATACCTCCTTATTTAGTAGTGGATTGCTATTAATCGTTGTCCTTTTACTTATCACCGTCCCTTTTAACGTTTTTACCCTTTTCATTTTTTGAATCAAAATTTCTCATTCTCTCTAATCTCTCAAAAAATCACAAACCCCTACACGAGAATCATGACGGGAAAGTACGGCAAATTTACTGGAAAATTACGTTTTTTTAAAATTTTCATTGAAAACACGAGTTCTGTCTCTGGATTTGGAGACGGAACTTGTCATCCGCCTATTAGGCGGATGAATCTCCTGCCCAAGCCAAATACGAGTATAAAAAAATTAAATCGTCCATTTCCGGAATTCTCGGGTCCATTTTTTAGCTCGTCTTCGAAATCGTTCATTTCCGGAGTTCTGGGATCCATTTTTTTTAGAATTTCGGTTTTACTCGGGAGAGATAAAGAATTTTCAATTTTTGATTAAAATAAAATGAAAAGGGAAAAATTGTCAAATATGGGACGGTAATAAGTAAAATGGGGACGGTAAATAACAACACCCTATAATGTGCTTAAGTTATTAAATAGTTAAGGTGTTACAGAAATTTGACATTAAAAACCATATGAATATGAAACAAGCAAATAGAGAAAAAAGAAAAAAATTGCATTTAAGTATAGTGCATTAGTTAGTCACTCAATAGGAATGGTAAGGTAACGATTATGAGTTCACGTCAACCCGACATTACTTGATCTTAATGGGAGTACTCGAACCTTGTATAAAAAGATATGGGATCCAAAAAATTACTTGTGGCGGGTACAGTGCGGGTATGGGATTACCTCTAGGGTACCCGATACCCGACATGTATTTGAACACATAAATTTTATGTTTTTGAAGGTTGATGAATGTAGACATCAAATGAGAGAAAACGTGAATATTATCATTGTATCAGAATGGACTTCTTATGATTATTTTTAGGCTTAAAGTAATTTTTGGCACCTGACCTATCCAAAATTTGTACATTTGGCCCCTGACCTATTATTTGGTCATATTTGCCCCATAACCTATCAAATTAGATAAAATCCAACCCATATTGAATGAAAAATTAACTCTATTGGAAAATTAACGGTAGTAACAAATACAAAAATGACACATGACACATAAATAAAATTAATTTTCACTCTATCGGAACACTAGAAAAAGTTTTTAGGATTTTTTTACTGTGTAAAATAGTTATTGTTGCCATCTTTAGTTGAAAATTAATTTTATTTATGTGTCATGTGTCGTTTTTGTATTGGTGACTGCTGTTAATTTTCCAACAAAGTTAATTTTCCATTCAATATGGATTGAATTTTATCTAATTTGATAGGTCAGGGGCCAAATATGACCAAATAATAGGTCATGGGTCAAATGCACAAATTTTGGATAGATCAAGGGCCAAAAAGTGCTTTAAGCCTTATTTTTAATGTGTTATAGTTTCTTGATAATTTGAGCGATTAAGCATATTGAATTTAAATGTTTGTTAAATTTATAAATGGTTTATTAAATTTATGTTTTGTTGGATTTATAATTTATTTATTTTATGCGTTGTTTTTTAACGAATAAAGATATCCGCGGGTACCCGTGATTTAAATGGGACGAGTATGGAATTTAAAAAGTATACCTATTAGGATAATGAAACGCGTATAAGTAATTAAAGAATAACCGAGTAAGTAAATAGGATTAACATTATTTGCGGGTACCCTACCTGTTGTCATCCTTACTTATCAAATGATATAACCCAAAGGCCTAATAGATCACCAGCTCCTTTAACTAGCCCAAAATAGTAGATTAGCTCTCTAAAAACTTTGCAAGTGTCTCACCAGCTCCCTAAACTTGCTTATTTCGTATCACCAGCTCCCTAAACTTGTCCATAAAAGTAGATTAGCTCCCTAAACTTTGCAAGTGTCTCACCAATTCCCCAAACTCGTTTATTCTGTAACAATTAAATATAAAAACCTTAATACTAACTCTCGATCCTCACCTCAAACCTGCAACACTAACTCTTATAATAGGTTGAAAGGTATGAGAAGCGAAAAAATCATCTCTCGAATAGATGAAGACGTGTTTTTAGAATTTAGGTTTAATAAGTTTTTGTATTTAGTTGTTACAGAATAAGCAAGTTTAAGGAGTTGGTGAGACACTTGCAAAGTTTAGGGAACTAATCTACTTTTATGGACAAGTTTAGAGAGCTGGTGATACGAAATAAGTATGTTTAAGGAGTTGGTGAAACACTTGTAAAGTTCAGAGAGCCAATCTACTATTTTGGACAAATTCAGAGAGTTGGTAATATATTAGATCAAAACCAAAAGATCAAAGTAGGTTGTTTATAGTTGTTTTAAAATGGTCACTCTTCTTCAATTTATCTAAATAAAATTAATAAATTTTGAATTTTATCTCAATAAAGTCACTGGTGACTTCAAAAGCAAAAACACACTGTAAAAGTGACGTGACTGTCACATCAATAATAATCAACTTTCATCGCTAATTGAAGCGACATGTGTCAGTTAGGTGAAAGCCACGTGTCATTTTGGTCAGCTAAGTATTAGCCGCCTGTCATTTCGATCAACAGTGAAACTTGATTAGTACTGACGTGGAAGTCACGTCATATTTCTGTTGTCCTTTAGCTCTTGAAGTTGCCAGAATAATTTGAGAGAAGATTCAAAATTGAATGATTTTAATGAAAAAAATTAAAGTTGAGCGACCATTTTAAGACAATAATAAAATTCAATTATCCATGGTACATTTAACCATATTAAGCTCGGGTTTATTTAACCATATTAAGCTCGGGTTTATGTTTTCTCTATTAACTATCCAAATTAAACTTTTATAATCTTTTAGACACATTTACTCCATTTGTAAAGCGAACTAATATATTAATGTAATTTCATTATCTAATTAATAAAAGAATGATATGTCATAATTACAAATTGCTTTTTGTTTAATGTGATAAGGTGTAAAAGTACCTGTAACGTTTATATTTAGGAGTAATTTGACCTTTAACGTTTAAAATGGTGTAATTTTACCTTTACCATTTTTATCATTGATTAGTAACAGATCACAAACACATGAATAAATATGATTTTTTAAAGTTAAAAAGTATACTGTCTTTTGTCTTTTGTATAAGTTGGATAAAAAAAATTCTAATATTTCGCCAAATTTATAAATATAAATCTCCAATTCTATTATTAAATCACACAAAAATATAAAATATATTTTTTACAGAACCAATTGATATCCAATTGATGCATAATAAAGAGCAAAATATATGTGTTTCATAGTAATAAAATTGACTCAATTTGTCAATGTTAGGGGTAAAATTGCTATTTGCTGCCAATGTTAGGGTTAAAATTGCACTATTTTAGACGTTAAAGATAAAATTTCTCATGACTATAAACGTTAGAGACATATTTGCACCTTATCTTTTTTAATTATATAAAATTTTAATACACTTAATTAATTGAGTTTCTTATCCGCCAAGTATTCCATCCATTACTTAACGGTAAAAAAAACAAGTTTTCCGATAAGATACCAAAATATGCTTATGTTTTTGGGAAGTATCAATTTAAGCTGGGTATTGTTATATACCGCACCCAAATTCCTTATCACCGCACCCATTGGACCATTTTGCCCTTAGCATAATTTTTTTGTCAAAATTGGGAAAAAAAAATTTTGAGAGAAAATTCAAAATTTAGCCTAAACGGATGCGGCACCCGTTCCCGCCATGGTGGGAATGGTATGCCGCATCTGTTCCCGCCATGGTGGGAATGATATGCCGCATCCGTTCCAGCCATGGTGGGAACGGATGCGACATACCATTCCCACCATGGCGGGAACGGATGCCGCATCCGTTCCCACCATGGTGGGAATGGTATGCCGCATCCGTTTAGGTTAAATTTTGAAATATGCAAAATCGTAAAATTTTTAGTGATGAAAAATACTAAATCATTCAATTTTTTGTGACGAAAAATTAAAAATTCTCCTATTTTTTGAGACGAAAAATTCAAAATCGTCATGAAAAATATGTATTATTTTCATGAGTTCTTTGATAAAAAGATGTAAATCTTAATGTTTCCGACTCGTAATCATCTATTTTCGGGGTTCGGATTGTCACACATCAATTATTTTCATAATTTCAGTTATTGTTGTTCGGGTTTATGATTTTGGAGAGAGAATTTTCTGTTTTTGATCAAAATTATGAGAAGGGCAAAAAAGTCCAAAAGTGGCGGTGAAAAGGAATTTTATGGCGGTATTTAGCAGCTTACATTTAAGCTCCATGTACAAAATAGTACAAATATAGGTTTAACCTTTAAAAAAGATACCAATTTATACTTCGATAGCGGTCTGTCAATTGTACATGGAGAGAGAAATCAGAACTTAACCGAGTAATATGAATGGTGTGTCACGTTCAGTTATCGAAACTTAAATTAATATTTTTTAAAACGTTAAATCTATATTGGTGTTATTTTATATATGGAGTCTAAATAGATACTTCCAAACAACTATAAACCTATTTTGTTACTTTATCTTTGTTAAATAAACACCTCAAACAAAAAGGAAAGTTAATGGCCTAAGTTATGGTTCCATACACTTGAACATTTTTGTTTGAAGCATATATTCTCAAGGTGGGTGAGCTTTGGCGCGATGGTAAACGTTGTTGCCGTGTGATCGAGAGGTTATGGATTCGAGTCTTAGGAGCGGCCTCTTGCCACAAAAAATTGGCTGGTGAAGGCTTGTCTCCAATACACCCTTGTGGCGGGACCCTTACCCAGACACTCGTTTAGCAGGGACTTTTAGTTAACTTAAGTAATAGTTTTGGCCATAGATGCTTAAGTCTTTGCTCTACTTCTGATTAAAGGATTTGCCTGATTTTTATTGCATACAGGAAAAATGCTCTAATATGGCGTCTTTATGTTCCAAATTAAAAAAGAAAATTTAGTTCAGGCTCTTTTGTCAGTTATATATAATCTTGCTTGAAAATTAAGTGTTGTATGGGTAACCAATGATTCTCTATGCAGTATTAGATTTGTATCAGCCAATTACAAACCAAAAAGGGACTAAACAAAGATCTGACTTATTAGCAGATATATTTCATGCTTATGGATATTGATTTTCTTGTTATTTTAAGGTTTTGCAAATCATTAGTAGATATACTTGATGCTTATGGATATTGATTTTCTTGTTCTTTTAAGGTTTTGCAAATCACCAGGAAATTGAAAATGACCCCTATTACATGTACATGGAATGCAAAAGAACTTCTAATTCATGCTGAAAAAGTTCTTCATCTATGGGATTCTTTTACCATATTCATCTAGTTATTCTTGTTGATACATGGATGATACGTTTCTTGAAATATCCGCATGAAATCTCATTCTATTGATAATTTTTTTGAAATAATAAATTTATAATTAATAGTCTTTATTTTGATAAAGATCAAGGATTAAAATTAATTATATTCCTATGGCGAAAGAAAGAGAGAAAACGGCGAAGTCAAGGGCGACAGGGGCGTTGGGGGGAGATGGCGGCCGATCGGTGTAGGGGATAGGGGATCGGACGGCTGGGAGGGCGAGGGTTGCGGATCCAGGACCGGAGGGGGAGTTGGCGGAGGGAGATGGGGGTTCGGCCTCCTTGTCGTGCGTTAGGCGTGGGAGTGGTGAGAGGTTGAGGGATCGGAGCAGGGAGAGAGGGAGATCGGCTCTTATGGGGGATGAGAGATCGGATCCGGCGGCGTCTGTGGCTGGCGTTGGGGGTGAAGGGGCGGTGCAGGCTAGGGAAAGGATTGTGTGGGCTGCGGATTTGGGTTGTGATGGGGGCGGGATGCTGGCGTTTGCGGCAGAAAGTCCGGTTTCCAGATCTGGAGCTGGGGTTCTTACCGCGCGGGCCCGCAAGGGTGGTGAGGGGCCAGGTCCGGGGTCTGACACGGTAGGCGGTGGAGATTGGAGGGCGGAGAAGGCAAAAGAGTGGTGGGATGTATCGGTGGAGGGTGGATCTGGCGGGGATGGGAAGGATGATGAGTGCGGGGGGCCGATGGGTGCCAAGGGAGGGCTGGTTAGGGGCGCAGGCGCGGGGGATTACGAGGGGCACGAGGATCCTACGGGGGATTTAGCCCGCGTCTTGCAGGGATGTGGCCCAAAGGGCTGTGCGGTTACGGGTAGCCCGGCCGCAATTATGCCAGCAGCGATGGCCGCTGCCCAAACAGGAATTTCGGTAATGGCCCCTTGCTCTAGGGTAGTTTTTTAGGCGGATGCTGTCCCGATGGGCGGACCGTTGGCCCAGGGGGCTGCGGGTCAAATTCCTATATATCCTAATGCTAATCCAGGTTCTTGGAAATCTGTGGATATGATTAAAAATTTCACTTTTGAGAATGGTATGGGAAAATCCTCCTGGAGAGATAAGGTATAAGGGGTGGTCGAGGAGGAGCCCATGTTGGAGGATGACATTATCGAGGATGAGTCTGAGGAAGCATTTTCCGACTCTGATGTGGAGGATGGTGAGCAAGAGGACCCGTTGTGTCCTGTGATCCATCTCTCCTCTGAAGATAAACGAGTCCTCAGATCGAAGTGGAAATTATCCCTAATTGTCACTGTGCTTGGAAAAAGGATTAGCTTTAACTACTTTGCACAGAGGATCCAGGCACAATGGGCGAAGAAAGGGAAGGTTACCATCACGGACCTTGAGAATGACTATTATGTCATTAAATTTACAAGGACAGAAGATTTTAATGCAGTTGTTAATGGTGGACCTTATATTATTTCCAATCATGTATTGGCGCTGAGGCCATGGGTCCCAAATTTTAATCCTTATGACTGCTTTGTAAATAGGATCCTTACTTGGGTCAGATTCCCAAGTCTTCCTATTGAATACTATAACGAAATATTTCTGAATAAGATTGGTGACCTTGTTGGGAAAGTTCACCATGTAGACAAAACTACCGTTGGGGCAGTGAGGGGCAAGTTTGCCAGGGTTTGTATTGACATTGATCTTGCTAAGCCTCTTCTGTCTAAATTCTGCGTTCAGAATAAGGTTTTTCATATTGAATATGAAGGTATTCACAATATCTGCTATGAGTGTGACATGTTTGGCCATACTTATGATGGATGTCCTAAAAGAAGGAAGGTGGTTGAGGAAGTGGTGGAGCCTAACATAGGTAGAGCTGATGAGAGTCAAGGTGAAGGGAGGAATTTTGGCCCATGGATGCTTGCCAAAAGGTCGGTCAGAAGGAAGCCACGGGCAACTGCTGCTAGGAATCACTCTCCAGATATCAGTAAGGAGATGACCTCTCTCCAAATTGCTCCTGAGATTAAGGTCAAGCCCCCTGTCATCAAGAGTGGCGCTGGCATTGATTCTGCTTCCGGTTCAGGGTCAAGGTTTGGAGTCCTGACTATTGAGGAGGGACAAGAGTCAGATCTTTCAAATGAGCATATGGAGTTAAGCATGCCAGGCCTTGAATCGGCCGAGCCAGCTTCCATCCTAGGTGAATCTATTAATCCTCTTTTTTGTCTCCAAATCCGTTGTCAAAGGGAGCCCCCAGGTCTTTGACTCAACAGGAAAAGTGATGAACAATGAGGTGAGTAATTCGAAAACTATTGTTGATGGCCCAATTGGAAAATCTATGGGAGTCAACAAGTTGAATATGAAGAAACCGAAGGCTAACCCTAAAAAAACCATAGTTATTTGGATTCTTGGGATAAAAGGGGGCCTTCTGGCACTTCTTCTAGGCTCTCAGGAGCCCCGAATAAATACCTGATCTAGGGTGTGGGCCTGTGTCAGTAGTCTTCCTTTCTGATGGACTTTTTTGTTTGGAATGTTAGAGGTGCGGCTAGCAAGGCGACCCGCATCCATGTTAATGATCTAATTAAGCAATTTAATCCTTCTTGTTTTGCTCTTCTGGAAACCAAGGTTAGTGGTTCCAAAACAGATGAAGTGGTTAGAAAGTTTAAAAATTGGAGTTGTGTTAGATCGGAGGCTACTGGTCGGGCAGGGGGGATTTGGATTTTTTGGAAGCCAGGTCGTGTTAATATTGACATTATCAGTATGGATAATCAATTCATTCATAGTAAGGTGTGTTACCCTGGTAATAAACCTTTCTTTGTCACCTTTGTTTATGCCGATCCTGTTTTGACTAACCGAAAAATGTTATAGGAGATCCTGTACTCTATGAGTGTAAGCATGGTGGATGCTTGGTTGGTTGCTAGGGACTTTAATGATATTGCCCTTATGAGTGATCAGAAAGGGGGGGTAATCATTATGTGAACCGGTGCCTAAATCACAAGCAGGATATGGATTTATGCGGGCTGTCGGACCTGGGAGCCACTGGTCACAAGTTTACTTGGAAAAGGAATAGCGTTTTTGTTCGGTTGGATAAAGTTTACGCAAATGTTGCTGCGATATATAGATTTCCCGAGGTGAACGTGCTGAATCTCCCTTTCCGGCATTCTGACCATTGTCCTATCCTCTTTAAGCTGGTTAATTGTCATAAGCGTAAATGGAATAGACCTTTTAAGTATCTTGTTGCTTGGGAATCCCATCCTGAGTTTAAAATTTTTGTGAAAAACAATTGGCAACCTCATTCTAATGTTCTCCTTGCCGCTGAAGGGTTCAGAAGGAATGTGGTGGGATGGAATAAAAACATCTTTGGCCATATTATCAGGAGGAAAAATAAACTGTTAAGAAGAATTGATGGCATTCAACGCTGTTTGGAGATTCTTTTCGATCACAGTCTGAATTGTCATCTTAGATCTCTCCAAAACGAGTTGGAAGTTGTGCTTAGACAGGAAGAGCTTCTTTGGTTCCAGAAATCTAGAAAGGCTTGGATTAAGGACGGTGACCGGAATACCAGGTTTTTCCACCTTTCTACTATTATTAGGAGGCAGAGGAATCGGATCGATGATATTAAAGATTCCAATGGTGATTGGGTCTATGAGGACGAAGATATTCGTCGCCTTGCCCTTGATTTCTATAAAGACCTCTTTAAAGAGGAAGAGGTGGATCTGGACAAAGCCCAATCTGGGATCTCCTTTCTTAGGCTAGAGGAGGATGCTATTAAAGAAGCTTTTCATCCTATTGACCAGAAAGAAATTGATCTGGCCTTCACCAGTATTGGAGCTACTAAGGCTCCGGGGATCGATGGTATTCCTGCTAGTTTTTACCATAAACACTGGGATACGGTGAAGGAAGGCATTTACAGTTTTGTTATAGGTGTTTTCGACGGATCCAACGATATTAGGCTGGTGAATAAAACCCTCCTGGTTCTGATCCCTAAAGTTGAAAAACCTTCCTCCTTTTTACAAATGAGGCCGATCAGTCTGTGCAATGTGTTATATAAAGCTATCACTAAGATTGTGGCTAATAGGCTCCGGCGTATCCTTCCTGAGATTATTAGCCAAAATCAAGGTAGTTTTGTTCCTGGCAGGCAAATGATGGACAATGTGGTTATTGCCCAGGAGGTGGTTCACTCCATGCAAATGAGGAAAGATAAGAAAGGGATCGTGGCGCTCAAACTAGATCTGGAGAAAGCTTATGACCGTTTAAATTGGAGTTTTCTTCTGGATAGTTTAAAGAGAGCTGGTATCCCGGAGAACTGGAGGAGATTGATTGAGGATTGCATTTCTTCTCATGTTTTCCAGGTTTTGATCAATGGAGATATGTCTGATGCGTTCTCTCCCTCCAGGGGTATCCGTTAAGGGGATCCTATGAGCCCCTTCCTTTTTGTTATTGCTATGGAGAGGCTGTCTCACCTAATTCAAGAGGCTGTGAGCAAGGGGATTCTCCATCCTGTGTCCATTAACAAGTTTTTCCCTCCTATTTCCCATTTGTTCTTCGCTGACGATGTGATGATCTTTGTGGAAAGGAATGAGGAGCAAGTTGGTGTGGTTATGGATATCCTTAATTGCTTCTACGCTGCTTCTGGCCAGAAGATTAATATCCAAAAGTCTCGGATGCTTTGATCTAAGAACATGGATAAAAGCGTTTGTAAAAGGCTTAGTGATCTTTCTGGCATTCCTCTTACTCACTCTTTGGGTAAGTATATTGGGGTTCCCCTCCACAGCGACAGAGTTTCCAAAGCCTCTTTTAAAGAGACTCTGGATAAAACTAATGGGTTGTGTGCTAGTTGGAAAGCTAATTCTCTTTCCCTGGCAGGCCGTCTAACTTTAATTCAGTCTATCAATTGCGCGGCTCCCAATCATATCATGCAAGCCTGTAAATTGCCTGAGCCGGTTCTCAATGAGCTTGACAAAACTAACCGGCGTTTCCTTTGGGGAGGGTCTGGAGAGGGAAAAAAGATTCACCTGGTCCCTTGGAAGGAGGTCTACCAGCCTAAAAGCATGGGGGGTCTCGGCATTAGACAAGCTAAGGACAACAACAAAGCTTTATTAATGAAGCTCCTCTGGAGAATGTGGCAATGCCCCTCTTCTCTTTGGGTTCGTCTGCTCTGTGGTAAGTATCGGAAAGACAAAATATTTGGGGGCCCTAAGGAGAGAGTTGTCAATTGTTCTTTCCTCTGGAAAAGGCTTAGCGCTGTGTTTGCTGAATTCTGCTCGGGGGTTAGCCTGGAGTTGGGTAATGGCAAGTCCATCAACTTCTGGAATGACACCTGGATTGGAGATAAACCGCTTGTAGATGTTTGTAGCTTCCCCCCCCCCCCCCCCCGCCTAGTAATATCCGCAACTGGAGGATTGCCGATGTGGTGGACTCTGATGGGGACTGGATTTGGTCAAAGTTTGATACCTTCTTTAGCCTGGATACTCTCCTTAGAATCAGGGGAGTTAAGATTAGTAATCAAGAGGAAGACAAAGATAGGCATTGCTGGGCCCTGACTAACAATGGAACTTATTCTCGCAAATCAGCCTTTGAAGCCTTTACCCTCAACAGATCCGACCCTCTCTCGAATACTTGGAAATCCATTTGGGCCCTTAAAATCCCTTACCGTATTAGGAGCTTCCTGTGGCTGGGAGTTAGGGACAGGTTGCTTACTAATTCGGATAGGCACAGACGGCATTTGGCGGATTCCAGAGCTTGCAGTAGATGCAGAGGCCATGATGAAACTTTGTGCCATGCTCTTAGGGACTGCTCTAAAAGTAAAGAGGTGTGGAATAAAGTTCTCCCACACCACATTCTTCCTTCCTTCCTAGCCCACTCTGAGTTTGACTGGTTCTCTAATGGGGTTAGTGGGAAGTTACTGGCTAACATGGAGCATGGTGACATTTTCTTTGCTATTATCTGTCACCAAATCTGGAAGTGGAGGAACGAGGAGATTTTTGGTGATAAAACTGTTTTTATTCAGAACTTACCTGAGTTCTTCTCGAAAAAGCTCTTTATTATTACTGAGAGCTTCAAAGGGGATTCCCTTGCCAGGTCTACCCAGAATAAAGAGGTTCACCTCGTTGGTTGGAGTAGGCCGAAGGATGGGGTGGTGAAGTTGAATACGGATGGCTCATGCCTCAACAATGGAAGGATCGCGGCCGGAGGTGTTATTAGAGATGCGGGGGGCGCCTGGATGTCTGGGTTCACCCAAAACCTGGGGTTGGGCTCGTCCTTTTCGGTGGAGCTTTGGGGTATTCTCTCTGGTGTCAAGCTTGCCAGAAGTCTGGGTGTTAAGAGGCTATTTGTGGAGTCTGATAATAAGGAGGCCATCAATATGATTTCTGATAATCATGTTATTTGTCTTAATAGCCAAAACCTTATCAGAGCTATTAAAAGGCTTGGCTCTTCCTTTCAGTTCTTAGAGTTCAGCCACATCTTCAGAGAACAGAACCGGGTTGCGGATCGCTTGGCGGTGGCTGGTCATGAGGGGATGTTAGGTGTTACTACCCTTTCTGATCCTCCTATCTTTCTTTCTTCTCTTCTTTTAGAGGATATGATTGGGGTTAGCTTTCCTAGGTTGATCCCAGGTTAGTTTGTTCTTTGTTTGTTCTTTCTTTTCCTGTTTCTACCAAAAAAAAATAGTCTTTATTTTGATTGTTAGCAAAATTAAGTTAACTTGTAACTATTAGAGTTACTTAAGTTACTTTAGAATAACTTATAAAAAGTTATGTGATGTTAAGTTAGTTAAATTCTTAATTAGTAATTAAGAGCCATTAAGTTTATTTATTAGGTTTGTAATAGTTACATTTTCATGTACTATAAATAGCTTATCTTGTATAAGCTAAAAGTGAAGAAGCATGAATTAAAAAGAAATAAAATTAAGAAAAGCTTCATCCTTTTTTTTTCATTTTGTATATTCTTCTTTTATCTCCAACAAATTTTGTTTTTGTTTTGCATTTCTTTTTTTAGTATTGTGGAATTGCGTTGTGGGAGCCTGCAGGTTTCTGAGTGGATGAATAGCAAGATTTGATATTTCCTTTGAGAATTACAGCTATAGAATGCATGACTTCTTGTGCTGCAAGAGATGATCTTAGTGGTGTGGAGAAACTTCTGGAAGAAATAGAGAACCAACCTGACATCTCATTGGATTGACTTTTACTTGTTCAACAGTGGCTAATATCTACAGAACCGTCAGCTTAAAAGAGAGGGCACTTGTCTACCTCAAGAAATGCAAAGAATTAGTTGGTGAAAATTCACCAATTATAATTCATTTTCTCCCTTTCTCTCTTATCTTTCTCAAAAGAAACACATAATCTCCGCCACCGCTGGGGTCATCTCCTGCAAAAATCCTCTGATCATATTCTTTCTAGGTTTTGTAAAAAAACCAAAACTAACTACACCTCACTTCACCTTGTAATGATCTCTTGCTTTTGCTTTGAAATCTTTTATAGCCGTTCCACACTCTCCAGTCTCTGCTTTATAAACATGAGAGTGCATCCTTTTGCTAATATGTCTGTCAGTAACAATTTTGACAGACATATTAGCAAAGGGATTCACTCTCGTTTTTACAAAACAGAAACTGAAGAGGGTGAAATGGCTATAAAATATTTCAAAGCAAAAGCAAGAGATCAATACGAGGTGAGGTGGGGTGCAGTTAGTTTTGATTTGTTGCAAAACCTAGAAAGCATATTATTAGAGGATTGAAATTATTGTGTAACCAAATTTGATTTTGACAATAAAACATGAATCAATATATTAAATGGAACACTTATATCATTTCAATTTTTTTATACCTATAGAATAAAACATGTATCAATATATTAAATGGAAAACATGTATTATCTCAATCTTTATATTATATTCGGGAACTGTGGCTTGCACGATTCTAGGTATGAGCTAATTATTGCTATGTGCAATTAGAAAAATGTCAGCATAGTTATATTAACAGTTCAAAATGATGGTATTAATTTAAGCTTAATGTTCAATATTATACACTAAACGAACAACACAATCTGTGAATTTGTTTCAGGCTTGGATCACTATAAATAGTTAAATACAATAGAACCACATGCACAATTTCATCCCTCTTTCCAATCAACACATGGAAGTGTTTTGCGTAACTTATTACCTTGTTGGGACTGAAATTATATTGTTAAATGTCTCAATTTTTATTATTGAAACTTTTAATTGCACCATTTGATAAACTTGGGATTTAAATTATACGATTTTGTACATAAATTCTCTCAAACGTACCTTACCCGTTGTCATCCTTACTTATCAAATGATATAAAACCAAAGGCCTAATAAATCACCGGCTCCTTTAACTTGTCTAAAATAGTAGATTGGCTCTCTGAACTTTGCAAGTGTCTCACCAACTCCCCAAACTTGCTTATTCTGTAACAACTAAATACAAAAACCATAATACTAACTCTCGACCCTCACCTCAAACCTACAATACTAACTCTTATAATAGCTTGAAAGGCAGGAGAAGCGAAAAAATTATCTCTCGAATAGATGAAGACGTATTTTTAGAATTTAGGTTTAATAAGTTTCTTATATTTATTTGTTACAGAATAAGTAAGTTTAAGGAGTTAGCGAGACACTTGCAAAGTTCAGGGAGGTAATCTACTTTTACAGACAAGTTTAGGGAGCTGGTGAGACACTTGCAAAATTCAGGGAGCCAATCTACTATTTTGGACAAGTTCAGGGACCTGGTAATATAGTAGGCCAAAACCAAAAGATCAAAGTAAGTCATCCAAGTCCATACATGATGAATAGAGATACGAAATGCACATGGAACAACAACTACCTGTTAAGCTCGAGTTAAATACACAGTTGGTCATTAAATTTTTATAGTTGTTTTAAAATGGTCACTCTTCTTCAATTTATCTCAATAAAATTAATAAGTTTTGAATTTTATCTCAATAAAGTCACTCTAGTGACTTCAAGAGCAAAAACACACTGGAAAAGTGACGTGACTGCAACATCAACAATAATCAACTTTTCATCACTGATTGAAGCGACACGTGTCAGTTAGGTGAAAGCCACGTGTCGTTTCGATCAGCTAAGTATCATCAGCATGTCATTTCGATCAACAGTGAAACTTGAATAGTGCTGACGTGGAAGTCACGTCATATCTCTAGTGTCCTTTAACTCTTGAAGTGCCCAGAATAATTTAAGGAAAAATTCAAAGTTGAATGATTTTAATGAAAAAAATTAAAGTTGAGCGACCATTTTGAGACAATAATAAAATTCAATGATCCTTTAGTTAACTTAAGTCTTCCCCGGACACTCGCTTAACGAGGACTTTTAGTTAACTTAAGTAATAGTTTTGACCATAGATGCTCCCTTTGCAGAATTCCTTTTAGGTCTTTGCTCTACTCCTCCTGAGTAAAGGATTTGCCTGATTTTTATTGCATACAGGAAAAATGCTCTAATATGGTGTCTTTATGTTACAACTTAAAAAAGAAAATTCAATTCAGGCTCTTTTATTAGTTATATATAATCTTGCTTTGAAAATTGAGTGTTGTGTAGGTAAGCAATGATTTTCTATGCAGTGTTAGAATTGTATCAGCCAATTACAAACCTAAAAGGGACTAAACCAATATCTGACTTATTAGCAGATATACAGATATACTTGATGCTTATGGATATTGATTTCCTTGTTCTTTTAAGGTTTTGCAAATCACCAGGAAATTGAAAATGACCCCTATAATGACCCCTATTAGCTGTACATGGAAAAGAACTTCTAATTCATACTGTAAAAGTTATTTATCTATGGGATTCTTTTACCATATTCATCTAGTTATTCTTGTTGATACATAGATGATATGGTTTCTTGAAATATCCGCATGAAATCTCATTCATTGATATTTTTTTTGAAATAATAAATTTATAATTAATAGTCTTTATTTTGATTGTTAGCAAAATTAAGTTAACTTGTAACTATTAGAGTTACTTAATTTACTTTAGAATAACTTATAAAAAGTTATGTGATGTTAAGTTAAGTTAAATTCTTAATTAGTGATAGAGTCATTAAGTTTATTTGTTAGGTTTGTAATAGTTATATTTTCATGTACTATAAATAGCTTATCTTGTATAAGCAAAAAGTGAAGAAGCATGAATTAAAAAGAAATAAAATTAAGAAAAGCTTCATCCTTTTTTTTTCATTTTGTATGTTCTTCTTTTATCTCCAACAAATTTTGTTTTTGTTCTGCATTTCTTTTTTTTAGTATTGTGGAATTGCGTTGTGGGAGCTTGCAAGTTTTTGAGTGGATGAATAGCAAGATTTCATATTTCCCCTGAGAATTACAGTTATAGAATGTGCATGACTTATTGTGCTGCAAGAGATGATCTTAGTGGTGTGGAGAAACTTCTAGAAGAAATAGAGAACCAACCTGTCATCTCATTGGATTGACTTTTACTTGTTCAACTGTGGCTAATATATCTACAGAATAGTCGGCTTAAAAGAGAGGGCACTTGTCTACCTTAAGAAATGCAAAGAGTTAGTTGGTGAAAATTCATCAATTATAATTCATTTTCTCCCTTTCTCTCTTATCTTTCTCAAAAGAAACACATAGTCTTCGCCACCGCCGGTGTCATCTCTTGCAAAAATCCTCTAATGATATGCTTTCTAGGTTTTGTAAAAAAACCAAAACTAACTGCACCTCACTTCACCTTGTATTGATCTCTTGTTTTTGCTTTGAAATCTTTTATAGCCACTTCACACTTTTCAGTCTCTGCTTTATAAACATGAGAGTGCATTCTTTTGCTAATATGTCTGTCAGTAACAATTTCAGAATGACAGACATATTAGCAAAGGGATGCACTCTCGTTTTTACAAAGCAAAAACTGAAGAGGGTGAAGTGGCTATAAAAGATTTCAAAGAAAAAGCAAGAGATCAATACGAGGTGAGGTTGGGTGCAGTTAGTTTTGATTTGTTGCAAAACCTAGAAAGCATATTATTAGACGATTGAAATTATTGTGTAACCAAATTTGATTTTGACAATAAAACATGGATCAGTATATTAAATGGAACACTTGTATCATTTCAATTTTTTATACCTATAGAATAAAATATGTATCAATATATTAAATGGAAAACATGTATTATCTCAATCTTTATATTATACTTGGGAACTGTGGCTTGCACGATTCTAGGTATGAGCTAATTATTGCTACAGTAAAACCTTTATATAAGAATACACTTGGGATCGGGCTATTTGTATAACAATTGGGAGGTTATTACTAAATAGAGTTTGGTATAATAAAATTTCTCAACACATAAAATTTTAAATTTTTATCATAGACATGTATGGTTTATATATAATGTATAACAATAGGAATTAATGTAATAAATTAAATATTTAGAATTTCAGTTTAGAGTTTAGATTTTCAATATATAGATAATTGGAAGAGTTGTATGGGAAAAATGTAAACATCAATGAGAATATTAAATATTTATAATTTCAAGTTGTAGTTTGTGTTTCCAACTCATAGATAATTTCAATAGTTTTTTTTAATATTTTATAATTTAGTTTGAATTCTTAATATATATATATATACATAGTTTCTAAAGGTGGAACTTGAAAAGTGTATAATAAATAACGTTTGGGAGGTTATTCCTATTTATAACTGGCCCAAGTTGGGACCGATTTTTTTTTATAACAAAATAGAGGTTATTCCTATATAGAGTATTCATATATAGAGGTTTTACTGTATGTGCAATTAGAAAAATGTCAGCATGGTTATATTAACAGTTCAAAATGATGGCATTAATTTAAGCTCAATGTTCAATTTTATTTCTATTCTCATAGTAAGAAAACTCTAGTCATGAAAGGTTTGCACTAGGTAACACCTCTTCAAGATTATACACTAAATGAACAACACAATATGTGAATTTGTTTCAGGCTTGGATCACTATAAATAGTTAAATACCATAGAACCACATGCACAATTCCATCCCTCTTTCCAATCAACACATGGAAGTGTTTTGCGTAACTCATTACCTTGTTGGGACTGAAATTATGTTGTTAAATGTGTCAATTTCTATTACTGAAACTTTTAATTGCACCATTTGATAAACTTCGGGATTGAAATTATACAATTTTGTACATAAATTCTCTGAAAATTAAATTATGCGATTTTGTACATAAATTCTCCAAAAAAACTTTAAGAATTTTGATACTTTATCCTCGTATAGTAATAAAAAATATGTTATATTATTGAGACAAAATCAACTTATGTTATTTTATTAAAATATTGGTCTTAACATATATGATATATGTATAATTTACCAATGATTCCGAGACTCGCCAAGTGCACACTAAGATGTGAATTTGAGATCTCAAGTCTAAGCGACTTGTAACTTTTAATTACTCAATCCAACTTTAATTTAATGAGGGTATCAATAGGAATAAGGAAATCTAAGATCATAGCAACAAATTTGGTCAACTTGGTTCATCAAGATTACGAACGAGCGTAGAATAAAGTTACATGGAGATCAAAATTTTAAAAGGAGTTGCTGCTGGCTAGGGGGAAGTTGGGATCAAAATCTTTCACCCATCGTACTAAAAGACATTTTTAGGCTGGGTAGAGAGAGAGCAAGCCCCTTCCAGCCATTGTGTGGGTCTGCTCTTGAGCATGATGATATGGTAGATAAAACGCATAATGTGTTTATATTATATGAAGTCTAATGTGTTGCTTTTAAGTACTAATGTAGGTTGCAATAAGCTGTACCAAAACAGATTTGTAAGCCTTTGGATTAGGCCTAACCCCTTCTCAGCCACTTAAACTTGTAACTTTTTTTCATTTAGCCACTTTAACTTTAGGTCTTCCTATTTAGCCATTTAAACTCAAAAATTGTAACTCTTTTGGCCTCTTTTTCCAAATCAAAATTTTAAAAAATAGTAATTCGTCAAATGCAATTGTTAATTCATCATAACCAATTAAGTTATTAAACAACTAACCCCATAATTTGAACATCCATAAAACAATCTTCCCGGATTTGAGGGTTTCCGTGATACTTTAAGTGGTGAAATTTTACCGTTATACAGCCTAGAGGAATAGAAATTTAATATCCTATGCGCCTCCTAATGTTTGGAAAGACAACAAGTGACACTTAAGTGCCATGTAGGCTTATAAGGACTAAAGGTGTCTCATTTGTTGAGTTTAAGTGGCTAAATGGGAACACTCTAAGTTTAGGTGGCTAAATGAAAAAAAGTTACAAGTTTAAGGGGCTGGGAAGGGCTTAGGCCTTTAGATTATTATTTCCATTCAACAATAATAAGCTGGGTTAAATCCATTATTAGTCACTGAACTTATATGGTTGTCTTAAAATGGTCACTCAACTTCAATTTATCTCAATAAAATCACTCAACTTTGTTTTGTCTCAACTAGGTCACTCCGTCGATTTTAGTGGTTAAAACGCATCGAAATAATGACATGGGTGACACGTAGACATGAGTTAACTCAAATCTCTGACCGAAACAAAATGTGACAGCCACATGTCGGGTATTTTTCTGAAAAAACTAAAATTTATTTTTTTTTTCATGAAAATAATCGACATGTGATAAGCTAGGTGGCGCATATGTTGATATTATGTATCATTTCAGTTAGAAATATGAGTTGTTTCATATTGACGTATCACTTATGTCATCATTCTGATGTTTTTTAATCACTGAAATCGTCATAGTGACCTAATTGAGACAAAACTCAAAGTTAAGTGATTTTATTGAGACAAATTAAAGTTGAGTGACTATTTTAGAATAACCATGTAAATTCAATGACTAATGGTGCATTTAACCCATAATAAGCTAGGAAAAACTCGTAACTAAGTATTAAACTAATAGCTTTCCAAAAAAACATATTTGAGCTTAGGAACAACCCAAGAAGTACTAAAAAAACTAATTTATGGACTTAAACTTGAGGTTTACACATAAAAGCTTAGCATAATACGCAATTAAAAAAAGTTATGTTAGGTCCCTAAAGTTAGAAAACTATACAATGAAAGGCCTAAACAGACTATCATATGTGAAGCACAGATTCGAGTGTGGACACAGATGCAGGTATGGGCGCAGCAAATGACATTTTTAAAAAATATGAGATATGGTGCATAAATTAGTTTTTAGGTCCCTAAAGTTAGAAAACTATACAATGAAGGGCCTAAACAGACTATCATCTGTGAAGCACAGACTCAAGTGTGGACACAGATGCAGGTATGGGCGCAGCAAATGACATTTTTAAAAAATATGAGACATGGGTGCGGTGGGACACGATAAATAAATAAATAAATAAATATATATATATATATATATATATATATATATATATATATATATAGAGAGAGAGAGAGAAAGAGAGATAAAAATATATAAAAAAACGTAAATAAGATTTAAAAGTGATATAACTACACAAATTACAGTCTAATTATGTAACCCCCGTCTCGGGTCACATTGAAAACGTATAGGAAACCAAACAATTATTATAATTAAGCATAAACACCAACATAACTACATATAGGCTCTCCATTTATTTCCGTCTATCAAAACCTCATAACCAAAAGGTTAAATAACCAACCAAATAATTTAATCTATCAATAATATTCACTTAAATTTAAGCAAATAATCCAAACCAATAATATAATAAATCCTAATGAATGTCTACAAAATTGCTAATGGGAATAAGACACTTATGCTTGTCAGCGTGAACGCATGGTAACCCTGAAAATCTAGCAAATAGGAGAACCTCTGAACCTAGCCTGAAAAATATGGCAAGGGGTGAGCTGCCTACTCAATAAGCATAATTACAAATATTTATACATATACATATATAAATACATATCATTCACACCTATTATATTTAACCAGATAACATAACAAATCAGACTCTTGATTATAAATAATATCCTAAAGTTAATATATTTATTTTTAAGGGCCCTGACTAAACCTAAGTGAAATATGTTCAATGGTCTCATGGTTAACAATATTCAATTGTAGGTATACACTATCACCCTCAGTTTCAGGACATGTATCCTTTTAACCTTATAATAATTATCTAAATAATACGGTACTGCTATTGCCCCCCAGTTTCAGGACACAGTACAAATTCGATTAGAGTAAAGTAACACCCTACCCAGGTGCATGTGATCACAGTATCAACAAACCTCCAGACCATTGTACCTATCCACTTAAGCTAGGTAATTAAGTGAGATTTTAAAATGAGACGTATTGTCATTCTACCATAGGCAATCACCTTGTAAAATAATTACTTCAATATATGATCAAAATAATATGCATCATCTGCGAATTTAAGCACAACCATCTCCAAATTTCAGACATCTATATATCACCTAGTTGCGTAATCTATGATTTTAAATTTGATTCTATCCAATTAAATAATAATTATTCTTCACCATCTCATCAGCCAAGACTAAAATAACTCAATCATCGTAATTAGCAAGTTTTTCCAAACATCACAACCATATACACAATTCCCTTTTCCTCGAACAATAATCCATAGCATATAATAATCATAGCAAATTTATGCATATATAACAATCCATAGCATGGTTTCATCATCACCTCACACAAATATATTTGTTTGAACAATTCACATATATATATATATATATATATATATATATATATATATATATATATAAATATATAAATATATAAATATTAATAATTATGATTACCTCTCGTTCCAAACTAATCAAATTGTTCGAGTTCTTGTTCACCCGTTTCTTCCTCTCCTATAAATATAAAAATGCATTCCTATAATTAATTCGTGTTTAGGAAAAATGATAGATATGTAATGTATGTTCGGAATGTTCCTAAGCCCTCCCCACGATATTAATTAAGGTTCCAACTCAATCTAATTAATCAATAACCATCTACTTAAATCTAAAATTCTAACCCTTTAAAAATTCAATTATCATATAAGACTAATAATTTATAAAAACCATCATATATATTGGAACCTAAACAAAGGGTAAAATTCTGCTTGGAAAAACGCTCACCGGAGTCTCGCCAGAATCTCGTCGGACTTGTTGGAAATGCAAACTAAGGCTACCACGAGATAGCCAACGTTCAGAGGAGTCCAAAAATACACTTTTCTCACTACTAAAATCGCCTAGAAGGTCAGGATCTAGCACTTTTTCGGTGAAAAATACCCGCTCCGATCACCACACTTTTTGGTCAGAAAAATATGAATAGTGGTCTCAAAATCTTCCTTACGCAATAAGGAATTTAATGGTATGATTTCCGCTTCAAAAGTTTATCGGAATAAGGAGTTACGAGGGAAATTAGGAGATAAAAAGAAAATAAAACTCAAACTGCGGATAGAGAAAGGTTTGGTTCTGGAAATATATTCCAGGAACCAACTCAACCTAATAATAATAATAATAATAATATAACTAATAATAATACAAACATTCGAATGGTCCCACAACTTTGGTTTATTTCTTTTCCTCTTGTTTTTGTTTTACACGAAAACTTATTTCATTTCCTCAATTTATTTATTTATTTATTATTATTATTATATTAATTGTAATTAATTATTCGGATGTTACAGGTTTACCCTCCTTAAAAGAAATTTCGACCCCGAAATTTATATACCTGCATGTGCAAATAGATATGGATATTGTTCCATCATGTTTTCTTCTAGCTCCCAAGTTGCTTTTCTAAGCGACTTGTTGTGACTCCACCTTACTCGTACCATAGGCATTTCTCACCTCCTAAGCTTCCGTATTTGTCTCTCCAAAATTTTTACTGGCTTTTCTTTGATTGTCAGATTCTTATTTACAACCTCGATCTTCGGCTCGGGAATCATATGACTCGGGTCCGAATTATACCTCCTCAATACGGATACATGGAAGACATTGTGAATCTGAGATATTTCATCACTTGGAAGGTCTAACCTGTATGCCAATGGTCCAATCCGTTCAATAATTTCATAAGGTCCAATGAACCTTGAGTTTAATTTTCCCCGTCTGCCAAAACGTACTATCCCCCTTCCATGGAGATACTTTCAGAAATACTTTGTCCCCAACTTCATACTCCATTTCTCTCCTGTGTTGATCTATGTAAGTCTTCTGTCGTTCTTGAGCTGCTTTAAGGCATTTCTTCACCATATTTATCTTCTCTACTGTTTCCTGAATTAACTCAGGTCCCTCTAACTGTCTCATACCCTCAACATCCCAACAAACTGGACTTCTACAAGGTCTCCCATAAAGTGCTTCATATGGTGCCATACCAATACTACCATGGAAGCTATTGTTATAAGCAAATTCAATCAACGACAAGTACATGTCCTAATCTCCCTGAAAATTAAGTACACAAGCTCGCATCATATCCTCCAAAGTCTGAATGGTCCTCTCGGACTGGCCATCAGTCTGAGGATGAAAAGTAGTACTGAAATTTAGCTTTGTTCCTATAGCTAACTGCAAACTAACCTAGAATCTAGAGGTAAATCGGGGATCTCTATCTGACACAATAGAGATAGGTATGCCATGCAGCCTCACTATCTCAACTACATACATCTTGGCCAATTTGTCCATTAGATCAGTCTTTCACGTCGGTATAAAATGAGCAGACTTTGTCAATCGGTCCACAATCACCCAGATACTATCATGCTTCCTTCTAGTCCTCGGTAAGCCAATTACAAAGTCCATAGTAATCAGTTCCCACTTCCATTCTGGAATAGCTAAAGGCTTCAACTTTCCAGCAGGAGCTTGGTGTTCAATCTTGACTTGTTGACAAGGCAGACACTTGGAAACAAATTTTGCCACATCTTTCTTTAAGGCAGGCCGCCAATAATAGGATCTTAAATTCGTATACATCTTAGTCATACCAGGATGCATAACATAGGGAGCATTATTTCCTTCCTTCATAATCTCTAGTCTCAAATTATCCACATATGGGACACAAATTCCTCAACTATAATGTTTGGTTTCTTGCTTAGTTTCACTTTCTCATACATTCTTTGTAAGAATGGATCTTGCATCTTTGCCAATCTAATTCTGTCTCTCAAGTCTGGTTTCAGTTGTAAGCTTAGCTATAAGTCCAGTCACCTCATCGACTTTCAGTTGAACATCGATGGATCTCATTTCCTGTAAGGGATTCATTTTTTTTTCAACGTACTAGAATTCTTCCTACTTAAGGCATCTACAACTACATTAGCCTTTCCCGGATGGAAATCTATCGTGCAATCATAATTTTTTAACAGCTCAATCCATCTTCTCTGTCTCAAATTCAACTCCCTCTGAGTGAGGATATATTTCAGACTCTTATGATCGGTCAGAATCTAAAACGTCTCTCCATATAAATAGTGTCTCCATATCTTTAAAGCATGAACTATTGCTGCTAACTCCAAATCATGTGTAGGATAATTCTTCTCATGAGGCCTTAATTGCCTAGAAGCATAAGCTATCACCTTCCCATTTTGCATCAGAACACATCCTAACCCTTGTCATGAAGCATCTGTATACACAACAAATCCTCCACCCTCAGATGGTAGCACAAGAACTGGATTTGATGTCAGACTCTTCTTCAGCTCATCAAAACTCTCTTGACACTTCTCATTCCACTGAAATATAGCTCCCTTTTTCAGCAGTTTAGTTAAAGGCGACGCAATTAATGAAAAACCTTCCACAAACCTTCTATAGTAACCAACCAAACCAAGAAAACTTCTCACCTCTGTCATATTCTTTGGTGCTTCCCACTCCATAACTACCTTTACCTTAGAGGGGTCAGGCCTAACACCTTCACCGGATACCACATGGCCTAAGAATACCACCTGCTCCATCCAGAATTCACACTTACTGAGCTTTGCATACATCTGTTGTTCTTTTAGGATTTGCAACACTATCCTCAAATGATGCTCATGTTCTTCTGGCGTTCGCGAGTAAACCAATATATCATCAATGAAAACGACAAAAAATTGGTCTAAGTATGGCTGAAAGGTCTTATTCATCATTGCCATAAAATCCGCAAGAGCATTTGTAAGTCCAAAAGGCATTACAAGAAATTCAAAGTGACTGTACCTCGTGCGAAAAGAAGTTTTTGGAATATCAGAATCTGCCACTCTCAACTGCTAATAGCCTGATCTCAGGTCAATCTTAGAGAAGTAGCGAGCTCCCTTCAACTGATCTAGAAGGTCATCTATTCGGGGCAAAGGATACTTGTTTTTAATTATTACCCGATTTAGCTGCCTATAGTCAATGCATAACCTCATGCTTCCATCCTTCTTCTTGACAGACAAGACCGGTGCACCCTAAGGTAAAGTGCTAGGTCTCACGAATCCTTTCTGCAATAGCTCCTCCAATTGCTTCTTCAACTCATGTAACTCCACCGGTGCCATTCGATATGGTGCAATGGATATAGGGGGAACCCCCGGTATGGTCTCAATGGTGAAGTCAACCTCTCTATTAGGTGGTAATCCAGGAAGATCATCTAAGAATACCTCTGGAAACTCCCTCACTACAGGGATAGCTTCTAATTTCATATCCTCGACACTTGTATCAATAATGTGTGCCAAAAAGGCTGCACTCCCCTCTCTAATCCACCTAAAATCCTGAACTGCTGACACTAAACACGAAGGCACTATTGACCTTTCTCCTACAAATAGTACCCAATGTTACCTCCTTAGAATAGCAGTCCACTATTGCCCTATATTGTGAAAGCCAATCCATATCCAAGATCACATCAAACTCGTTAAAATCTAAAACAATTAAATTAGTTGGAAATTCTCTCTCACTCACTCTTATAGGATAATCTTTTACAACCTTATTCACTACTACACTATCCCCAGTTGGCATGTCAAACCCGATCCAAAATAGAATCGGATATGACAGTGAGACATTACCACAAACGTGAACGAGTCGGAAGTAACATCTCACAATCAAAAGTTAAGAATTACAAATCATGTTTGAACTTAAAAACATTTTCTACATATACTTTTACATTTGTAAAAGGTCGAAAATCATTTATAATTTCCAATTACGAATCCTTTTCTCGTGTGTTTTACCAAAACGAGTTCGAAACATAGAAAATTACTCCAATTCTGACTTGTTAACTTTTAATTTGCCTAATCTCACAAATTAGCACCATACTTGGACATTCAAACCAAAATCCGGCATACCACAACTTTATATTCGATTCAAAATGGGCGACGTAAGTTCCTACATATTCACAAGCACAAAAAAAACGCCTATATCTACATGTACAAAATGGTATGCAATACCCTAGAAGACGACTTGGACAATCGTGGCCGTATCCAATCCTCGCCCTAGTGTCGAACACTTCCCTCAGTACCTCGTACTTGTTTGCCTAAAAACATTAAAACATTTGAAAATATGAGACAAAAATCTCAGTAAGCAAACTATCAACTATAAAAACTAGTTTTTACGTAAAATAGCTATATGTATACATTTGTGAAAACATTTAACCAAACCAAACCTTAAACTTATTAACTTGTAAACAACATCAAATTAAAATAGAATGTTAATCAATAACCTCAAATCAAGCTTAATCAAAACACCATGATTCTTATATAAACATTTACTAAAAACCGAAGTTCGAATTAAATTCAATATCGTATCCATCACCGAGTATCCCCTCGTAAATCGATCCACAACACGTAAACATAATCGAGACGTCTCTTTAACCATGCCTAATCCCGTATTGGTCTTACCCAACACTTCGCTGCCAATACCCGACTAGGTCTTTAGACTGTGTACACAGGCCATGTTCCTCACTGAACATGGTCTTCAAATATCAAACCACCCGTCCGGACTACTCCTGATGGATACAAACGTTACCCAAAATCCAACCAAACTTCAATTTCATCAAATAGATCCAACTTTACTACAATCATCAATAAATCGAAATCCAACATTTACTGAACCAAAATAGCAATTGAACCCTGAAGAAATCCAAAATATCATTAAAACCCTTTAAGAAATCCAATTGAACACTAATTGAACCAAAATAACATTAAAACCCTTAAAGAATTCCAATTGAACACTAATTGAACCAAATTCCAATTTGAACACTAATTGAACTAAAATAACATTAAAACCCTTAAAGAATTCCAATTGAACACTAATTGTACCAAATTCCAATTTGAACACTAATTGAACCAAAATAACATTAAAACCCTTAAAGAATTCCAATTGAACACTAATTGAACCAAATTCCAATTTGAACACTAATTGAACCAAAATAATATTAAAACTCTTAAAGAAATTCAAATCAACATCAATTGAACCCAAATAGCACTTAAACCCTTAAGAAAACCAATTCAACATCAATTGAACTAAATATCCCTTAAGAAAACCAATTCAATATAAATTGAACTAAATAATAATCAAACTCTTAGGAAGAACCAATTCAACATCAAGGTAAAACCAATTCAACATCAAAATAGTTCAAAATTACCATTGTGAACTCATTTCCTTCAAACTTGAACACAATCTCAAATCAACAACCAATACTCAAATAATTTCTAAGAAAACCCTTAGGAGACAAATTCATGGAGATTTATATCTTAATATACATATATTTATACATGCAAACCAAAAACTAGTTGATAGTTACTTACCTTAGTCTAAATTTGAGATTAACACCACAAAACCCTAAATCTGTCCCAAAATCTGCCTAGCCCGTATTCTCTTCTCACACCTCCAAATAAAAATCCCTCCGGTAATACGTTGCTTCTATGTGTCTATAGTCTCCAGTTAAAATTTGAGGTCATTTGGACGGTTAGATCTCCGGCAACACCCAAAACGGTGGAGCTGCCCTATTTTTGGTGGTGGTGGAAGGTGGAGGAGAATGGAGAGAGAGAGAGTGGTGGAGGAAGAACAATGTAAAAGGATGAATTGATCCAAATGATTTTCAATTCTCAATAAGGCTATATATAGGCTTTGAATTAAGTGGTTAATTAGTCTTTTTGGTCCTCCAAAAATCTAATTTCTTTTAAAACTTACCCTAAACTTATAATTGTTATAAAAATATGCAATTACTCTCAAAACTATACCCGTAACACCCAATTAATCGACCAATCCTATAACGAATTTAATATAACTTAGGGTTTGGGGTATAATAAATAAAATTTAAGGGCACAGACGTGACATGGCATTTGTACCCTCAAATCATAACCTAGAGGCTCTACTTTCCCAGACACTTTCAAAGTAAAAATAGATGTTATGTATGAATGGGTTGGCCAAGAATCTATCAATACAAAAGCAGGAGTATCAAAGATAGTAATGGTACCAGATATCACATCATGTGAAATGGCCGCTTCATTTCTAGTCATCTTGAATGCTCTCGGGGTACCTTGTGTCTGAGTCTGAGTGCCTGCCACACCATTTTGTCCACCACCAACATCAGATCCACGACCTCTACCTCGGCCTCTTCCAGCACCAACTATGTCGTCAACTATATTGCCTCGACCTGCTATTCCAGATGAAGTCACACCACCAGTCCCTATGACATATGGGCACTTGTTTTTATAATGGCCTAACTCGCCACACCCAAAACAAATGATCTTTTGAAGCTCCCAACACTATCCTCTATGATGTCGTCCACATATCTCACACGTCGGAACAGAATATGATCTTGTACCTCCTCTAAAACCACTCCCTAATCCACTACCAGGCTCTCTATTGCTCCCTACATATGGTGAGCTATAAGTTCTCTATCGACCTGGAACTTGGCCAGAATTCGCTGATCTGCTACCCCCAAATCTACCTCCTCCTCTCGATAGCTACTACCACTCTATGAAAAACTGCCCCTTCCACTAGAGAAGGACTGCGATCCACTTCTCTTGGTTGATGGACCCTGCTCTCCCTGACTCTCAGATCTAGCTCTCTTAGCTGCCAGTGTCTCCCATTCATTAAAAGAATTCTCAACTTTAGCAGTTGTCTTATGGAGGATACGATAATTTTTGACACAATTGGCTACACAAGCTTTGATTTTAGGGGTCAGACCGCGCTCAAATCTTCTACATCGTTCATCTTCAGTCATAAGTGGTGCATACCGGGATAATGCAGCAAAACGATTCTCATACTCAGCTACTGTCATCTCGTTCTGCTTCAGATTCATAAAAATAAGTAAAACCTTCATAAATTAATACTCGATAGACTAATAATCTGCTTAAAATAATAATTTCTTATGGTCTCGACTTGGATCAGTTCAGTAAATTTATACTCGATAAATTAATATATCTATAAATTAATAAAATTCCATGGTCCTAACATTATTAATTTATAAAGGTTTTACTGTTTAGGCTAAAGCCTAATAAAAGATCCACAGAGGAAACAGAAAGACTACAAAAAGCAAAAAATGTCATAAAAGGTAGTACAACTAAAATAAAAGGATAACAAATCTCATACTTCTCTTGAATCCAAATCCGTATGAAAGCAGCTGCAAACCAGTCGTTATTAATGTAGATACAAAAAAAATATATGAAACTGCTTCAATTTATGGATAAATGTATGAAATTGCTTCAATTTATCGATAAATTCATTTGGAAAGTTCAATTTGAAAGTTAAATAACTGTCAAACCTATCTTTTCAAACTTCTCATAGCGCATGGTTAAAATTGATCTTAATTGGAAATATTATGGTTACATTTGCATCATTGCATACGTTATTGGCTAAATCTTCACTTGGGTTGAAAAGTTAGGGTTAAATTTGACTATTATCCTTTAATTATATATGTTTACTTTGTATAAAAAAATTAAAGGGATAAGATGCAACTGTGCCCTTAACCTTTTTAGTGAAGTGCATATTTACCTGTAACATATGAAATGATGCAATTTTACCCTTAATCTTGTAAAAAAAGATAAATTTTACCCCTAACATTGTCAAACAAGGTCAATTTTATCCTTACCTAAAATAAAATTTAAATAGATTGTTTTATTGTTATTTAACTCATTTTTTAATTATCACATCAGACATTCTAAACATCAATTATGTTTAAAATATTGATTCTGTTACTAATATAATTACAAACAACCTGTCGAAATAATAATATTTAAGTCTGCCAGATACAAATTAATCGCAAAAGTGCATAAAATGCTTACATATTATTAAAATAGGTATAAATAACCCTCCAAGATACATTTAACTGCTTTATTTTATCGACAAACTTGTTCGGAGATCCAATATGATAGTCGAATAACTGTCAAATCAACCAGTTTAAAATTTTTGTTGTATAGGGATAGAATTGAACTTGCTTGATAACGTTAGAAGTAAAATTAAACCATTTTATATGTTATGGGTAAATTTGCACTTCCCCAAAAACGTTAGAGATAAATTTGGATCTTATAAAATAAAAACATATGTATTATGTTATCAGCCTCCTCTTTTTTGACTAGTACGGATGCAATAATACTAAATAATTTGTTAATTTATCTAAATTAATAAACTGGATGTAAGTGAAGCATCATGTGGAGATGTCAGCTTCAGAATTAAAAAAAAAATGTTAGCCTTGGATTATTTTTTTATATAAGGGAAGTGTAGATTTAGCTTAAGTAACTAAATGGTGTAAATTTAATCCTAACATTTTCAGAAAAGATCAATTTTAACCTTAACATATGAAATAGTATAAATTGATCTTTCTTGGAAACTTTATGGTTAAATTTGCACAATTTTGTATTTCAAGGTTAAACTTACACTTCTCTTAAAACGACAAGAGTTAAATTTGGCTCTATCTCTTTTTTTTTTATGTAAAAAAAAAAAGAGCCCGAGTCCACAATATTCCACCTCTAATTTCAGAGATATACTAAGTGAATTATACTATTTTGGTAGCAAGTTGAAAGGGTCTACACTAGGGATGACAACAGGTAGGGTACGCGTGGGTAGTGTCAATCTCAAACATTTACCCGTTTATTTTTTAATTATTCGTACCCGTCTCATTACCCTAATGAGTATACTTTTTGCATCTCATAGCCATTCCATGTAATTTGCGGGTACCCGTGGGTATCTTTACCCATTAAGAATCAATAAATAAAACAAAAAATATTACCAGTTTAATGAAGTATAAATTTAATAAATCATTCATCTAAAAATTGAACAAATTAAACATTAATTGATAAGAATAAAATAGTTTAGTGGTATCACGAAATAGTTAAAAAATAAAAGGTTGAGTTCCAAATCTCACATCCCATATTTAAAAAAACAATAATATTTTTTTAATATATAAAAGAGTTATGATGGATAACGGGTAACTATACCTTGAGGATATTCTCATACTCGTCTTATTACTGTAACAGATAATGTTTTTTTATCTCATAGTCGTCTCATACATTTTATTCAGGGTAGGGATAATACCAACTTACTCTCCCTAATAGCGAACGAAAAGGGCAGGGCTAGAATTCAAACTAGACTAGACTCTTACCCATGCATATAGTACCCATTCCATCACTAGTTTGGACCACAAATTATTCAAATATTTATACCAAGTTACAAATTTGACCATTTTGGCATTGTTCACATAATGGTTTACATATCTTTTCTTGGTAATGGCCCCTTTGCCATTATCCAAATAGTTTATTCTCTTATTGTAGACTTTACAAAAATAAACTTTAAGTTTTGGTAGATTTACAAAAACATTATTTATGGTTTAAAAGTTTGTAAATAGAAGTTTGTGCGGTATAAATTTGGCAGTTAAAGGATATATGAATCAATTTTTTGACCAAATAATACTTATGAATCATTTTTTTTATTGTTGTTAGCTGTTTATTAATAAGTAGTAGTCCTTTGGTTGATTTTTCTACTAAAAGCTTATATTGTTAGCTGTTTACTGTTTTCAAAACACTTTTTTTATCTCCTATTTTGAATTAAAAGGCAAAAAGTATGTTTTGAAATATGAAAATAAACAAATACACCGAGGGTGTTTGTTTTAGCTTTTTGAAGCAGCACAGTATGATATAGTGGTTGGTTAGGTTTTGCAACAATGGCGTTTACCATTTTTTTTATGGAAACAACAATATTTAGTTATTTTTACTATTTTTATTAATTTTTATTATATTTTTTATTAGAAAAATTCCAAATATCACATTTATAAGTGTTTGTGGTTTTTTATCCTAACGAAAGATTAATTTGCGAATCCACAAAACCATATAGTTATATTTCGAAGTTGCCTTTTTTTATTATTGATTAATTAGAATATGTCAATATTAGATATTTTACATACTAACAGCGAAAACAATTGATCATAATTTTATCAAATACTAAAACTTAATCGGCTTAAAAGAAAAAGCTAACCACTAACCGTAACAACAAAAGTTAATGGATAAAATCATCTCCAACAGCCTCTTAATTTGGCTCTTAAATTAAAATTTGAGTAGGGAGAGTTAAAATCAGCTCTAACAGCCTCTTAGTGGCTCCTCAAATCACTACGAGCATTTTCATTCTCTCTATTAATAGAGAGCCTCACTCCACCTCTTAGTATCTTCTTAATTAATTTTTTATTAATAATTTATTATTAATGAGTATCTTGGAAATGCTCTTAGCATCTCCAAACGACTCTTAGTGAACTTATTAAAAATAATATAAATAATTGACTCTTATTTATTTAAGAGTGACCAAGATATATCATCCCCAATAATACTGTAATTAATTTATTAGTCCCTATATTTTGACAAAACACACTGTTTAGTCCCTGTATTTTCAAAAACACATGGTAAGGTCCCTAACATTTTTCTCAGTGAACTGTTTAGTCCTTCCATCTGTTTGTTAGATTTTTTACCGTTTATGACTTCAAAAATGACGAAATAACCCTTTACTATTTACCTTTAAACTTCAGAAGAGGAAATCCAATGTAGAAGAAGAAGCTATTTGTATGGAGAACAAGAAAAAGAACAGACCCAATGCTTACAAATTTGAACGATTAAGAAGAAAATCAAGGAAAAGAACATTCAAAGTTGATTTCAGATGCATTAGAGTTTAAAGGAAAGGAAAATAAAGGAAAAGAAGAACGCAAATCCAAATTGACTAACAGAATCTTCATGAGAGTCTAACGGCATGGACTAAATAGTTCACCGAGAAAAATGTTAGGGACTAAACAGTTCACAGAGAAAAACATTAGGGATTTTACCGTGTGTTTTTGAAAATATAGGGACTAAACAGTGTGTTTTATTAAAATATAAGGACTAATAAATTAATTACCCTTTATTATTTTATCATTAAAATTACTAATTAGTGTTATATTTACCAATAATGAAAGGAAAGAGACTCTACAATAATAAATTATTAATAAAAAATGAATTAAGAAACACTAAAAGGTGGAGAGAGACTCTTAATCTATCCGTATAATTAACAACTCATGATCTATCCTTATAATTATCATGTTTTTATATGCAAAGCATCTCCGTTTTTTTAGGACACTATTGGACGTATTGGTTTGGACCACATATTATTCAAATCAAATATATTTAACAAGTTACAAATTTGATTTTAATATATTTCTACACTTGCCATTTATTTAATTTATTCAAATAAATAATTATCAAGTGCCATTTATTTAATTTATTCAAATAAATAATTATCACGTTTCTAAATGAAAAGCATCTTCGTTTTTATAGGACACTATTGGACGTATTATATTATTCATAACATTTCTACACTTCCCAATGAGAAGAACACGTGCCAATTTCTCTTTCTTTTTTTAAATACATATAATATAATTATTTATTCGGTTTCATAGCATCTTTGAAACATTTATACACTATTATATGATTTACAGATGGATATTTTTTTACAAATGTTGTACAAACGCAATCATGTAGTTTGAATAATTTTATATTTTTTTTACTTTACCAAATTTTATCTATAACAATCTCAAAATAATTTTTTTAAGAATTAAAGTTGCGTAATGTCATATTTACTATGAAACCATATTTTTAATTTTTCAAAACCATCATTTTTAGAGTTTTTTCTCTCTAGATATTAACTTTCTCTCTCATAAAAAAACAACACCTAAATGACTTTAAACCTGAAAAGTTAAAGAATTAAAGTTGCTTAAAATATCATTTAACTCTTGAAAAGTTTCATTTCGGTGTCGTTATCGGTCAAACCCTGACAAAGTGAACCAAAATACAAAATCTTGCAAACCACATAGTTGCATTTGTAAGATTTTACAAACCACAGAGATGTGTTTGCAAAAACAAATATCACAGATACCAATCTGTAAATCGGTAAAACTACAGAACATCTATATGTAATTAATCCTATAAATAATTGACATTATAGAATTGATCTATTCACGAATCTAGATACCCGTTCAATCCATCTAGGCTCGTATCCATTAAACCGGACTTAGACAAAAAAAAAAACTCATAGATCACCAGAGAGCATGGACGGCTGTAGTATTTAGAGGCACTTGGCCTAATTTTTCTTTTATAAATTTAAATTTAATAAATATAAAATTTATTTAACATCTAATGAGATAAAGAAAATTAGAATAAAATTAGACTTTCGGGCAATTTGCAGAATGAAACAATTAACAACTATTTTATTATTAAGGTAAAATATAAAACAAACTTTATAAATTTAAAAGTTTGTGGTTTGTGCAATTTGTAAATTTAGGCTTTTTGTAAAAAATATTGTCATAATTTAAAGGGGGATTCGAAGCATTTAAAAGTTCTAACTTTATAAATTACCCTATACATAAGTTCTGCTTTTGCAAATTAATAATTAAACCATAAATATATTAATAACATGGTAAATATTTTACACAATTTGACCAAAAATATTATATTAACTTATATGTAGACCTCGCCATGGGCCGATGAGCCCGTCCGCCCGGCCCGAGCCCAGGCCCATTTAGCCAGGCCTGGACACATAAACTTAGTATCAGGTCCGGCCCGGCCCAAGCCCGATTAAGTCCGTCTATTAAATGGGCGGGCCTGGGCTATGTAAATACCCGGCGGGCTTGGCCCCGGCCCGGCCCGTTATATATATGTGTATTTATAATTTTAATTATATAAATTAAATGAATCCATAAAAACCCTACATATATAAATTTTAAAATTTATAGATAATTATATAAGTAATGAGTATTTACAATTTACAATTAGTTTGCATAAAAACCCTACAATTAGTTTGTTATATTTTTCTAAGACTTATTAACTATTATGTTTATTATTTTCTATTAAAAAAGTTAGTATTTTATTTTAATTGATTTTTTTTAATTTAGATATGGGCTTGGACAGGCGGGCTTAGGATTCCGTTTTTAGGTCCGAGCCAAGCCCGACTATATTAGTGTGGGCTTGGGCTGGGCTTGGGCTTATCAGATTTGATCACAAGCCCGACATGCCCGGCCCGAGCCCGGCCCAGCCCGGCCCATGCCGAGGTCTACTTATATGTAGTAGAGTTCGTTTTTAGCATTTTAACAAAATATTTGTAAAACACTAAATATCTTAAACATAATTGATATTTGGAAGGTCTAAGGTGACAGTTAAATACTAGTCAAGCCAATTTTTTCTAATTTTCAATAACATAGAGCTAAAATTGATATTGTTTGGGAACGTTAGGATTAAATTTAACCACTTTATATATACGTTAACGCTAAATTTGTTTCCCTTAAAAAGTTAGGATTAAATTTAGGGTTAATTACAAATAACTATCATGTTGTAATTTAACAGACCGGTACCTGTAGTATTTTTTTTGTGAACGCAACCCTGTGGTTTGCAAAATTTTGCATTTGAGTTCACTTTGTCAGAATTTGATCGATAACGACATCGAAATGAAAATTTTCAAGAGTTAAATGATATTTTAAGCAACTTTAATTCTTCAACATTTTAGGTTTGAGGCCATTTAGGTGTTTTTGATGAGAGAGAAAGATAATGGTTAGAGAGAAAACTCCAAAAATTATAATTTTGAAAAATTAAAAATATGGTTACATAAAAAATATGACACTAAACAACTTTAATTCTTGAATTTTTTTTATTTTAAAGTCGTTATTGGTCAAATTTGATAAAATAGAAAAACATGTAAAATATTTCAACCACAAGATTGTGTTTGCAAAAAAAAAAAATTCCACAGATACTGGTCTGCAGATCGACCAAATCATAGAGTAGTTATTTATAATTAACCCTTAAATTTAGTGTTTATCCTTATCCTTAAACAATTAAGAAATGAATATGAGACCAAGTTGGTAGCCTTATTTTCCTCTATAAAAGGAATAGATATCAAACTCTAAAAAATCATCTCTTTCCTCACTTGCTAACTCTGTAAGTACATCAAAATCTCTCTCTTCTTTCTTTCATATTTTATGCTTTATTTTCATTTAATATTATTGATTAAAAAATTCTATAATATTTGGTTACTTTTAGGGTTAATTTTAAGTAAAACACTGTGATTTCACGTTTTTGTAGATTGATACTTGTGGTTAGAATCGTTAGCCATTTTGGATTGATTTTGCCAAAGTTGGCCGATAACGACCTCAAAATGAATTTTTTAAAGAATTAAATGATATTTTAAATAATTTTAATTCTTCAACTTTTTAGGTTTGATGTCATATAGATATTATTTTTTAGGAGAGAGAAAGTTCATGTTTAGAGAGTGAAAACTCCAAAAATGATGATTTTAAAAAATAAAAAATATGATTTCATAGTGAATAGAATATTAAACAACTTTAATTCTTGAAAATTTTCATTTTAAGGTTATTATCGGTCAAATTTTATAAAATCAATTCAAAATGGTTAATGATGCCAACCATATGGTTTTTTTTGTAAGAAAAAAAAAACTACAGTTATTAATCTGTAAAAACGTGAAGTTTTATTCGAAATTAACCTTAAGTTTAAGTTTATTTTACCATAATAATCGTATTTGTTAAAGAATTATATATATTCAATTGCTTTGAAAAAAATTAATACTAGTATTATATTTTTTGTTTAATAAATACTAAAGGGTTGAGTTTTGAACCCATAAGATTCGATCTGTATTATAGAATTAATTCCAAATAAAATCCTGTAATTTCACATTTTGTACGGATCATTATTTATGGTTGGTAAAAATTTCATTTTTTGAAATTTGACCGATAACGATCTAAAAATCAAACTTTTTAAGAATTAAATGATATTTTAAGCAACTTTAATTCTTCAACTTTCTAAATTTGATGTCATTATTTTAATGTTTTTAAGAGAGAAAGTTAATGTTCAGAGAGATAAAACTCCAAAAATGATGATTTTTTGAAAAATAAAAAACATGATTTCATAGTAAATATGATATTAAATAACTTTAATTTTGAAAAATTTTCATTTTAAGATTATTATCGGTTAAATTTTGCAAAATCAACTCAAAATGGCTAATGATGCCAATCACATGGTTCATTTTGTAAAAAAACACATACAGATCTATAAAAACGTGAAATTACAGAAGTTTTATTTAAAATTAACCATTAAGTTTATTATACCATAATCGTATTTGTTAAAGAATTATATATATATATATATATAATTGCTTTGAAAAATTAATAGTATTATATTTTTTGTTTAATAAATATTAAATGGTTTAGTTTTGAACCCATAAGATTCGATCTCTTTTATAGAATTAATTTTAAAATTAATTTCAAATAAAACCCTGTAATTTCTTATCTTTTGCAAATCAGTATTTATAATTGGTAAAATTTTCATTTTTTAAAATTTGATCAGTAACAACCTCAAAATGAAAATTTTCAAGAATTAAATGATATTTTAAACAACTTTAATTCTTCAACCTTTTAGATTTGATGACATTATTTAGATGTTTTTTAGGAGAGAAAGTTAATATTTAAAGACTAAGAGAGAAAGTTTAGTATACCGTAATAATTGTATCTATTAAAGAATTACGTATATATTTATATTCAATTGCTTTGAAAGAAATTAATAGTATTACATTTTTTTGTTTAATAAAATATTAAAGGGTTGAGTTTTTAACCCATAAGATTCGATCTTGATATACCAATTGAGTTATACGTAATTATTAATTATTAATATTATAGGGATAATTTCAAATAAAATTATGTGATTTCATAATTTTTACAAATCGGTATTTATGGTTGACAAAATTATCATTTTTCTAAGAATTAAATGATATTTTAAGAAGCTTTAATTCTTCAACTTTTTAGGTTTGATGTCATTTAAGTACTGTTTTTTTTATGAGAAAAAATTAATGTTTAGAAAGAGAAAATTCCAAAAATGATGATTTTGAAAATAAGAAATGTCATTTCATAGTAAATATGATGCTAAACAATTTTAATTCTTGAAAACTTTAATTTTGAGGTCGTTATTAGATAAATTTGGAAAAATGAAAATTTTACTAACCACACACACCAATCTGAAAAAAAACTATTTTAAATTAAACCAGTATTATATTGAACGTTGAGTTTATTTATGCGGATTTTTTTTAGAAAATAAATAAATAGAAGTTTAATGTTATTAGGGTTAAATTTTTTGTTACTAATTTTCTGTTGTTATAAATTTTCAACAGGTGAAGAAAATTTGAGAACAAAGAAGTTGAAAAGATGAAAACTTGGATTGTGTTTACAACATGGTTATGTTTCAGTATTGCAATGGCTTCTAGTTTCACGACTATTCGATACACGACGAACGGTGCCAGTGTCGGTAGTTACCAATTATTCATTACATCTCTCCGACGAGAATTATCAAGTGGAATTACAAGCCACGATATTCTAGTAACTCGGAGACCCTCCACCATTACAAACCAGAATCGGTATCTTTTGGTTCAGTTGACTGGCGCAAATTCCGGTGAAACAATCACAATGGCATTAAATATGGAGAATGCTTATTTTATTGGCTACCTAGCCGATACTCGTCGCTCTTTCTTCTTCATAGATTCTCCACCGAATGTTGAAGCACCAAACAGTGGACTTTTTGACGGAACAACGAAAGTGAGAGTGCAAGGACTTGATACTCATTATATGAATTTAGGAGATAGAACGAGAATTCCATTAGGAATTTCAACTCCGATTAGGACTGCAATCAATCATCTCCGACTATTTAATGGTGTTGTGACCACCAATATTCGTGAAAGTGTTTTAGTTCTTATACAAGTTGTTTCAGAGACCGCGAGATTTAGAGTTCTTCAGAGAGGGATTGAGGGTAATGTTAATGATGCGTTTAATGTTAATGATGCGTTTAGACTAGGAGGTGTTGTTATTAGCTATCAGAATTCGTGGGATGCGGTATCGGAACAAGTTCAGCTCGCCAGAGCAGATGGAAGATTTAGAACTCCGGTTCAATTGCAAAATGAAAATTTTACACCTAGGATTGTGTCCACAGTTGCACAAGTTAGACCTGATATGGGATTGTTGCACTATAATGGACCCCGAATGTTTGAAAATCACAACAATTCTATCGGAGCTGAAGATCTTCTCCAGGAACCGCTACTGGCAGCACTTTAAAGATTGATGCAACTTACTGTTAGCTGTTTGCGAATACAGTAAGTTGTTTGTTGTTTAATTATTAGTGTTTGTTAAAAATACTGAACTCTGTTAGTATTTAAAATACATGTTTTAAATTAATCAACAAATAAATTATAAAATAAAAAATGTATTACACAAATTAATAAAAATAATCTAAAATAAAAAATAAAAAAAAATTATTGAACGCAATAAAACCTTGTCCTTTCGTTAATTATGTTATAGAAATAGAAATAATGTTAAAGAAGAAACATTTTGTGAAAATAAGAAATATAATTTTTTCAATAACAAATAAGTACAAACATTTGTTTATGAAAAGCTCTAAAAAAGAGAGCTTTTTGTGAAAAGCTTCAAAACACTACAGTTTTTAGAGAAAATGTTAAACCATGAAATTATATAAATCTAACCAAACGATATATTTTATGTGGTTTGGAGTGAAACGATTAACGCTTATCTGAAAAGCTGAAACAAACACCCTAATAATCACCTATGAATTTATGATTGTTCGTCGCTACTCGGAAGCTAGCTAGCTACCAATTTTTTATAAAGGATAATAAATAAGATATCAAATTTTATCTGGAATTGTAAGGTTGATGAAATCCTAATATTTTGCTATATATAGGCTTAATACATCCGTTGTCTCCTAAACTTGTTTAAAAAACTTGATTGACCTTCTGAACTTACATGGTGTCTCATTAGCCCCCTAAATCTGCTTAAAATGTCATGATTAAGTTCCTAAATCTATAAAAACGCGATAAATATGTACAAACTAGAAAGTTAATTTGTTTTACATACTTAAAATCGCGAATTAGATCTTTATTTTTTAAGTTTTGATTTTTTTTTAATAAATTTAGACAAATTGCAATATATATCACTTTAAACAAATTCAAGGGGCAAATGGATTACAGTAAGCAAGTTCAAAGGGCAATATGTTACTTTAAACAAACTTAGGTGGCTAGTAGGTTATTTTAAGCAAATTGAGGAAACTAATTAAATATCATATAAATTTAGGGGCCAATTAACCTTTTTGACAAGTTCAACAGACTTTTGATATATTAAACCATATATATTGTATTTTCTCCTATAAATCACATGGATAAACATAGTTTCTTTATTTATTTTTTTTGTTACAGATAAAGCATAAATAAAAAAAATATAAAAATAAATTTTATGGTTTGACCGATTTGTAAAGATAATTTACATGGTTTAAAAGTTTACAAATAAGAGTCTGTATTTTTTTCCAGCTTACAAACTCAATCATTTCTTTAGAAATTATTATCGTGAGTATTTATTTCAAAATGGAGCAATTTGGAACAAATTAAAAGATCGACTTTACAAATTATCCAAAACTCAAGGTCTAACTTTGCATATTAACTAAACCACAAGTATTATTTAGTTGAAAAAATGACTCACATATCTTTTAACTATAAAAGTTATAAAATACGAACTTCTATTTACAAATTTTCAAACCACATTGACTGTTTTGTAAATCTACCAATTCTTAAAGTTTATTTTTGTAAAATCTACAATAAGAGAATAAACTATTTGGATAATGGCAAATGGGCCATTATTACCAAATTGCATAATTCCTGTATTTATTAATATTAAATCAAATTTGCTATAAATATTTGAATAATTTGTGGTCCAAACTAGGAATGATAACGAATACTATATCCGTGAGTAAGAGTCTGGTTTGGTTTGAATTCTGGCCCAGCCCTTTTCCTTCGCTATTAGGGAGAGTAAACCGGCACTATCCAATTTTAATTGGACTACCCGTATCCTGAATAAAAAGGTATGAGATGCGTATGAGATCAAAAGCATTACTCGTTACCCGCCAGAACTCTTTTATATATTAAAAAATATTTTTTTTAGATGTAAGATGTGAGATTTTACAAACCACAGAGATGTGAGATTTTACAAACCACAGAGATGTGTTTGCAAAAACAAATATCACAGATACCAATCTGTAAATCGGTAAAACTATAGAACATCTATATGTAATTAGTCCTATAAATAATTGACATTATAGAATTGATCTATTCACGAATCTAGATACCCGTTCAATCCATCCAGGCTCGTATCCATTAAACCGGACTTAGACAAAAAAAAAACTCATAGATCGCCAGAGAGCATGGACGACTGTAGTATTTAGAGGCACTTGGCCTAATTTTTCTTTTATAAATTTAAATTTAATAAATATAAAATTTATTTAACATCTAATGAGATAAAGAAAATTAGAATAAAATTAGACTTTCGGGCAATTTGCAGAATGAAACAATTAACAACTATTTTATTATTAAGGTAAAATATGAAACAAACTTTATAAATTTAAAAGTTTGTGGTTTGTGCAATTTGTAAATTTAGGCTTTTTGTAAAAAATATTGTCATAATTTAAAGGGGGATTCGAAGCATTTAAAAGTTCTAACTTTATAAATTACCCTATACATAAGTTCTGCTTTTGCAAATTAATAATTAAACCATAAATATATTAATAACATGGTAAATATTTTACACAATTTGACCAAAAATATTATATTAACTTATATGTAGACCTCGCCATGGGCCGATGAGCCCGTCCGCCCGGCCCGAGCCCAGGCCCATTTAGCCGGGCCTGGACACATAAAATTAGTATCAGGTCCGGCCCGGCCCAAGCCCGATTAAGTCCGTCTATTAAATGGGCGGGCCTGGGCTATGTAAATACCCGGCGGGCCCGTTATATATATATGTATTTATAATTTTAATTATATAAATTAAATCAATCCATAAAAACCCTACATATATAAATTTTAAAATTTATAGATAATTATATAAGTAATCAGTATTTACAATTTACAATTAATTTGCATAAAAACCCTACAATTAGTTTGTTATATTTTTCTAAGACTTATTAACTATTATGTTTATTATTTTCTATTAAAAAAAGTTAATATTTTATTTTAATTGATTTTTTTTAATTTAGATATGGGCTTTGGGCAGGCGGGCTTAGGATTCCGTTTTTAGGCCCGAGCCAGAGCCCGACTATATTAGTGTGGGCTTGGGTTGGGCTTGGGCTTATCAGATTTGATCACAAGCCCGACAGGCCCGGCCCAGCCCGGCCCATGCCGAGGTCTACTTATATGTAGTAGAGTTCGTTTTTAGCATTTTAACAGAATATTTGTAAAACACTAAATATCTTAAACATAATTGATATTTGGAAGGTCTAAAGTGACAGTTAAATACTAGTCAAGCCAATTTTTTCTAATTTCAATAACATAGAGCTAAAATTGATATTGTTTGGGAACGTTAGGATTAAATTTAACCACTTTATATATACGTTAACGCTAAATCTGTATTTCCCTTAAAAAGTTAGGATTAAATTTAGGGTTAATTACAAATAACTATCATGTTGTAATTTTGCAGACCGGTACCTGTGGTATTTTTTCTGTGAACGCAACCCTGTGGTTTGCAAAATTTTGCATTTGAGTTCACTTTGTCAGAATTTGATCGATAACGACATCGAAATAAAAATTTTCAAGAGTTAAATGATATTTTCAGCAACTTTAATTCTTCAACTTTTTAGGTTTGAGGCCATTTAGGTGTTTTTGATGAGAGAGAAAGATAATGGTTAGAGAGAAAACTCCAAAAATTATGATTTTGAAAAATTAAAAATATGGTTACATAAAAAATATGACACTAAACAACTTTAATTCTTGAATTTTTTTTATTTTAAAGTCGTTATTGGTCAAATTTGATAAAATAGAAAAACATGTAAAATATTTCAACCACAGGATTGTCTTTGCAAAAAAAAAAAATTCCACAGATACTGGTCTGCAGATCGACCAAATCATAGAGTAGTTATTTATAATTAACCCTTAAATTTAGTGTTTATCCTTATCCTTAAACAATTAAGAAATGAATATGAGACCAAGTTGGTAGCCTTATTTTCCTCTATAAAAGGAATAGATATCAAACTCTAAAAAATCATCTCTTTCCTCACTTGCTAACTCTGTAAGTACATCAAAATCTCTCTCTTCTTTCTTTCATATTTTATGCTTTATTTTCATTTAATATTATTGATTAAAAAATTCTATAATATTTGGTTACTTTTAGGGTTAATTTTAAGTAAAACACTGTGATTTCACGTTTTTGTAGATTGATACTTGTGGTTAGAATCGTTAGCCATTTTGGATTGATTTTGCTAAAGTTGGCCGATAACGACCTCAAAATGAATTTTTTAAAGAATTAAATGATATTTTAAACAATTTTAATTCTTCAACTTTTTAGGTTTGATGTCATATAGATATTATTTTTTAGGAGAGAGAAAGTTCATGTTTAGAGAGTGAAAACTCCAAAAATGATGATTTTAAAAAATAAAAAATATGATTTCATAGTGAATAGAATATTAAACAACTTTAATTCTTGAAAATTTTCATTTTAAGGTTATTATCGGTCAAATTTTATAAAATCAATTCAAAATGGTTAATGATGCCAACCATATGGTTTTTTTTGTAAGAAAAAAAAACTACAGTTATTAATCTGTAAAAACGTGAAGTTTTATTCGAAATTAACCTTAAGTTTAAGTTTATTTTACCATAATAATCGTATTTGTTAAAGAATTATATATATTCAATTGCTTTGAAAAGAATTAATACTAGTATTATATTTTTTGTTTAATAAATACTAAAGGGTTGAGTTTTGAACCCATAAGATTCGATCTGTATTATAGAATTAATTCCAAATAAAATCCTGTAATTTCACATTTTGTACGGATCATTATTTATGGTTGGTAAAAATTTCATTTTTTGAAATTTGACCGATAACGATCTAAAAATCAAACTTTTTAAGAATTAAATGATATTTTAAGCAACTTTAATTCTTCAACTTTCTAAATTTGATGTCATTATTTTAATGTTTTTAAGAGAGAAAGTTAATGTTCAGAGAGATAAAACTCCAAAAATGATGATTTTTTGAAAAATAAAAAACATGATTTCATAGTAAATATGATACTAAATAACTTTAATTTTGAAAAATTTTCATTTTAAGATTATTATCGGTTAAATTTTGCAAAATCAACTCAAAATGGCTAATGATGCCAATCACATGGTTCATTTTGTAAAAAAACACATACAGATCTATAAAAACGTGAAATTACAGAAGTTTTATTTAAAATTAACCATTAAGTTTATTATACCATAATCGTATTTGTTAAAGAATTATATATATATATATATATATATATATAATTGCTTTGAAAAATTAATAGTATTATATTTTTTGTTTAATAAATATTAAATGGTTTAGTTTTGAACCCATAAGATTCGATCTCTTTTATAGAATTAATTTTAAAATTAATTTCAAATAAAACCCTGTAATTTCTTATCTTTTGCAAATCAGTATTTATAATTGGTAAAATTTTCATTTTTTTAAATTTGATCGGTAACAACCTCAAAATGAAAATTTTCAAGAATTAAATGATATTTTAAACAACTTTAATTCTTCAACCTTTTAGATTTGATGTCATTATTTAGATGTTTTTTAGGAGAGAAAGTTAATATTTAAAGACTAAGAGAGAAAGTTTAGTATACCGTAATAATTGTATCTATTAAAGAATTACGTATATATTTATATTCAATTGCTTTGAAAGAAATTAATAGTATTACATTTTTTTGTTTAATAAAATATTAAAGGGTTGAGTTTTTAACCCATAAGATTCGATCTTGATATACCAATTGAGTTATACGTAATTATTAATTATTAATATTATAGGGATAATTTCAAATAAAATTATGTGATTTCATATTTTTTACAAATCGGTATTTATGGTTGACAAAATTATCATTTTTCTAAATTTGGTTGATAAGGATTTCAAAATGAAATTTTTCTAAGAATTAAATGATATTTTAAGAAGCTTTAATTCTTCAACTTTTTAGGTTTGATGTCATTTAAGTACTGTTTTTTTTATGAGAAAAAGTTAATGTTTAGAAAGAGAAAATTCCAAAAATGATGATTTTGAAAATAAGAAATGTCCTTTCATAGTAAATATGATGCTAAACAATTTTAATTCTTGAAAACTTTAATTTTGAGGTCGTTATTAGATAAATTTGGAAAAATGAAAATTTTACTAACCACACATACCAATCTGAAAAAAAAACTATTTTAAATTAAACCAGTATTATATTGAACGTTGAGTTTATTTATGCAGATTTTTTTTAGAAAATAAATAAATAGAAGTTTAATGTTATTAGGGTTAAATTTTTTGTTACTAATTTTCTGTTGTTATAAATTTTCAACAGGTGAAGAAAATTTGAGAACAAAGAAGTTGAAAAGATGAAAACTTGGATTGTGTTTACAACATGGTTATGTTTCAGTATTGCAATGGCTTCTAGTTTCACGACTATTCGATACACGACGAACGGTGCCAGTGTCGGTAGTTACCAATTATTCATTACATCTCTCCGACGAGAATTATCAAGTGGAATTACAAGCCACGATATTCTAGTAACTCGGAGACCCTCCACCATTACAAACCAGAATCGGTATCTTTTGGTTCAGTTGACTGGCGCAAATTCCGGTGAAACAATCACAATGGCATTAAATATGGAGAATGCTTATTTTATTGGCTACCTAGCCGATACTCGTGGCTCTTTCTTCTTCAGAGATTCTCCACCGAATGTTGAAGCACCAAACAGTGGACTTTTTGACGGAACAACGAAAGTGAGAGTGCAAGGACTTGATACTCATTATACGAATTTAGGAGATAGAACGAGAATTCCATTAGGAATTTCAACTCCGATTAGGACTGCAATCAATCATCTCCGACTATTTAATGGTGTTGTGACCACCAATATTCGTGAAAGTGTTTTAGTTCTTATACAAGTTGTTTCAGAGACCGCGAGATTTAGAGTTCTTCAGAGAGGAATTGAGGGTAATGTTAATGATGCGTTTAGACCAGGAGGTGTTGTTATTAGCTATCAGAATTCGTGGGATGAGGTATCGGAACAAGTTCAGCTCGCCGGAGCAGATGGAAGATTTAGAACTCCGGTTCAATTGCAAAATGAAAATTTTACACCTAGGATTGTGTCCACGGTTGCACAAGTTAGACCTGATATGGGATTGTTGCACTATAATGGACCCCGAATGTTTGAAAATCACAACAATTCTATCGGAGCTGAAGATCTTCTCCAGGAACCGCTACTGGCAGCACTTTAAAGATTGATGCAACTTACTGTTAGCTGTTTGCGAATACAGTAAGTTGTTTGTTGTTTAATTATTAGTGTTTGTTAAAAATACTGAACTCTGTTAGTATTTAAAATACATGTTTTAAATTAATCAACAAATAAATTATAAAATAAAAAATGTATTACACAAATTAATAAAAATAATCTAAAAAAAATAAAAAAAAAATTATTGAACGCAATAAAACCTTGTCCTTTCGTTAATTATGTTATAGAAATAGAAATAATGTTAAAGAAGAAACATTTTGTGAAAATAAGAAATATAATTTTTTCAATAACAAATAAGTACAAACATTTGTTTATGAAAAGCTTTAAAAAAGAGAGCTTTTTGTCAAAAGCTTCAAAACACTGCAGTTTTTAGAGAAAATGTTAAACGATGCAATTATATAAATCTAACCAAACGATATATTTTATGCGGTTTGGAGTGAAACGATTAACGCTTATCTGAAAAGCTGAAACAAACACCCTAATAATCACCTATGAATTTATGATTGTTCGTCGCTACTCGGAAGCTAGCTAGCTACCAATTATTTATAAAGGATAATAAATAAGATATCAAATTTTATCTGGAATTGTAAGGTTGATGAAATCCTAATATTTTGCTATATATAGGCTTAATACATTCGTTGTCTCCTAAACTTGTTTAAAAAACTTGATTGACCTTCTGAACTTACATGGTGTCTCATTAGCCACCTAAATCTGCTTAAAATGTCATGATTAAGTTCCTAAATCTATAAAAACGCGATAAATATGTACAAACTAGAAAGTTAATTTGTTTTACATACTTAAAATCGCGAATTAGATCTTTATTTTTTAAGTTTTGATTTTTTTTAATAAATTTAGACAAATTGCAATATATATCACTTTAAACAAATTCAAGTGGCAAATGGATTACAGTAAGCAAGTTCAAAGGGCAATATGTTACTTTAAACAAACTTAGGTGGCTAGTAGGTTATTTTAAGCAAATTGAGGAAACTAATTAAATATCATATAAATTTAGGGGCCAATTAACCTTTTTGACAAGTTCAACAGACTTTTGATATATTAAACCATATATATTGTATTTTCTCCTATAAATCACATGGATAAAACATAGTTTCTTTATTTATTTTTTTTGTTACAGATAAAGCATAAATAAAAAAAATATAAAAATAAATTTTATGGTTTGACCGATTTGTAAAGATAATTTACATGGTTTAAAAGTTTACAAATAAGAGTCTGTATTTTTTTCCAGCTTACAAACTCAATCATTTCTTTAGAAATTATTATCGTGAGTATTTATTTCAAAATGGAGCAATTTGGAGCAAATTAAAAGATCGACTTTACAAATTATCCAAAACTCAAGGTCTAACTTTGCATATTAACTAAACAACAAGTATTATTTAGTTGAAAAAATGACTCACATATCTTTTAACTATAAAAGTTATAAAATACGAACTTCTATTTACAAATTTTCAAACCACATTGACTGTTTTGTAAATCTACCAATTCTTAAAGTTTATTTTTGTAAAATCTACAATAAGAGAATAAACTATTTGGATAATGGCAAAGGGGCCATTATTACCAAATTGCATAATTCCTGTATTTATTAATATTAAATCAAATTTGCTATAAATATTTGAATAATTTGTGATCCAAACTAGGAATGATAACGAATACTATATCCGTGAGTAAGAGTCTGGTTTGGTTTGAATTCTGGCCTAGCCCTTTTCCTTCGCTATTAGGGAGAGTAAACCGGCACTATCCAATTTTAATTGGACTACCCGTATCCTGAATAAAAAGGTATGAGATGTGTATGAGATCAAAAGCATTACCTGTTAGGGTAATAGGACGGGTATGGAAATACCCCCAGGGTACAGTTACTCGTTACCCGCCAGAACTCTTTTATATATTAAAAAATATTTTTTTTAGACGTAAGATGTGAGATTTGGACCCATACCTTTTGTTTTTCAACCATTTAGTGATACCAGTAAGTTAGTTTATTCGTATTGATTAATATTCAATTTGTTCAATTTGTTTAATTGTTAGATGGATGATTTATTAAATTTATAATATTTTTTATTTGTGTATTGTTTCTAACGGATAAGGTACCTACGGGGCTTAAAAATGTCAATAATTAGATAATACAACTATTAGTTGTGGATTTAAATATCAAGGGTTTTATGGGGCTGACTTGTAAATGATCGAGACCTCGCCTCTTTCAGCAGAGAAGAAAGCTTTCTGACAGTTTTCTGAACTTGTTAAAAAAACTTGATTGACCTCTGAACTTACAGGTTGTCATATTAGTCCCATAAGCTTACTTAAAATGTCATGATTATGTTCCTAAATCTATAAAAATCTTGTAAAATGTACAAAATAGAAGGTTAATTTATTTTAAAGACTTTGAATCACAAAAATGTACAAAATGTTATATTTTTTAAGTTTTGATTTTTTTTTTTTTACAAATTTAGACAAATTGCAGTATATATCACTTTAAATAAGTTCAATGGTAAATGGATTATTATAAGCAAGTTAAGGAGGCAAATAAGTCACTTTAAACAAATTCAGGTGGCTAATTAAGCCATTTTATGGTGTAAATTCAGGAGGCCGATCAAACTTTTTGAACAGAGAGCTTTTAATGTATTAAGCCATTTTATGGTGTAACTATCAATATATACATTTAATCTATATACTATAGACAGTACCATCTATTGAATAGGGCCAATTAAGCCGCTGTAATTTACATGTTTTATGGATTAAATCCATGATTAATTATTTTTCCATATTGAGCTATTAATCGTTGATTTCGTTATGGATAGAAATTGATTTCTAGTAGGTTCTTCCAAGTTGGAAATCGAACTTGGAAGAACCTCCTGGAAATGGATTTTGGTATTAAGGGAGAAGATCGATTTGACGATTCTGATGCTGCAAATCGCGAAATGGGAGAGGAGAAGACTGAGCTTGGAAGAACCTACTGAAAATTGATTTCTATAATTTCTTTTACTTTTTACTTTCTATCTTGTTTAGTCGAGAAACTCGTATTTTTATTTGTCGACATCAATATGGCGAATCGCCCTTACAGGACGTGCCATCCAAACTCGACAATAAAGTTCAATAAGGGCCGAATCCATAACAAAATCAATGATCAAAAGCTCAATATTGAAAAATAATTGGTCAGAAACTTGATCATTAAAACATGTAAAGTTCGGATAAATTACACCCATTGCTACTAAACTTTATCCATTTTAATATTGTGACCACTAAACTTTATTTTTTAACAGTAAAGTTGAATAGCTTGATTATGTTTTTTTTTGGCCTTATTTTCTTTGGGATTAGCTTTACTTGTGTCTTGCTTTATCACTTTAAAACAATTTTTGCAAATACGCTTTCCCAAGCATTATATAGATTTAGGGTCTGTTTGTTTCACATGCTCATGTTTGCTGTTTGCTGCTACTATTAGCTATTTGCTTTTACTGATAAATAGCAGATATTAATTGATTTTTCTGTAAAAAGCATCTGTTTCGAATTTTTACCAAACATTTTTTTTGTCTCATGTTTGACTTAAAAGACAAAAAAAAAAAAAAACAGGTCCGAAAATTAAAAACAAACGGACACTCCCTAAATTTCAATCTTTTATTTTTTGTTACAAAATTCATTTAATAGAGTGTTACTAATTCCATTTACGTTCGATGAATTTGAAAGGAGTTTTTATAAACTCTTAAATTTGTAACCCTTAAATTTAGTGTTTATCCTTATCCTTAAACAATTAAGAAATGAATATGAGACAAAGTAGGTAGCATTATTTTTCTCTATAAAAGGAATAGATATCGAACTCTAAAAATCATCTCTTTCCTCACTTCCTAATTATGTAAGTACATCAAAATCTCTCTCTTCTTTCTTTCATATTTTAAGGTTTATTTTCATTTAATATTTATTGATTAAAAAATTCTATAATATTTGGTTACGTTTAGTGTCACACCCGACCCTAGACGACCTCAATCGGCATCGGACGTGAAATAGAAAGATTGTAATCAACACTTAGGAGTCTCCAATTTATCCCAATATCATAATATCATATATATTACAATTGAAATACCAAAGTTCTTACCATAATTCTAACAATAAGCAGCCAACGTCCAAACCTCGCCTAATCGGTTGGTAACCTTCTCTATATCCTGTACTTTATCACCTAAAAACATTAAAACATTTAAAAACGTGAGACAAAAATCTCAGTAAGAAACTATCAGCTATAAAAACCAACTTTACTTAACATAGCTACATATATACGTTTATAAAGGGCTTAATCAAAACCTTATAAACTATACTCAAAACTTAAGTGTATAATATAATCATCAAACCTTATAAAATATACTCAAAACTTAAGTAGTAAACCAAAAACATAATAAATATATAATATTGTATCCATTCTTGAGTTCAAAACCTTATAAAATATTGGAATCAAATAAGTGTTTTATCAAACCAACTCGTATTTAATCAAACGTAAAACCTGATATCAAAATCAATAATAACCAAAAACATAATCCAAATGAACTTAAAACATTGTATCCATCCTCGAGTTTTTCCCCTTAAGTATCAATCCATAATCACATATATAATCGAGACGTCTCTTAACATTGCCTATCCCATATGGTCTTACCCAACACTTCACTGCCATACCCAATAGGTCTTCAGACTGTGTACACAGGCCATGTCCCTCACTGAACATGGTCTTCAAATATGGAACCACTGATCCGGATAACTCTCGATGGATATAAAATCATAAAATCATAACGTGCTCAAATTTCCTTTCACAATCAAATTCCAAACTATTACATAATCATAAGTCATTTGGCTTCAATTAGCCCTTTTGTATCATAACAATCATATTTGGACTTCAATCCAAAATAATAACAATAATAACCACAATAGATTTCTCAATCCAAAAACAATTCGTAAGAAACCATCAAATTCAAGTAAAATCTGAAATTCACATAGAAGCATAATCAATAGCTTCATTTGAACCATAATTTCACAATAAAAAGCAAAATCGGGAAAAACCCCGATTTACAAAATTCCTGCATAACCTTAAAATATCACTTTCTGAAAATTCTTTGATTATATATATATCCATATACATAAAACTCAAAATATAGTTGATAGTTACTTACCTTGGCTCTTAATTGAAAACCACAAACCCATTCAATTCGCCTCTAAACTCTGTCTAAGCCATTTCCCTCCAAACACTGCCGAAACTCAAAAACTCTTCGGCTAGGACTTAGATCTATGTATAAGGATACTATGGTTCCCATTTCACATGATTCGGACGGTCGAATCTTCGTAAATCAAAGAAATGGTTCAAGAACGATGATTGAGATGAAGAGGCAGGGTAAGAAAAGAAAAAGGGAAAAATGAAATCAAAGTGATGATGATCATCACGAATTCTCTGAAAATATATATCCAAATCTGGATAAAATCCAGTTTGATCCTCCATCTTTATATAATCTTTTAAAAATTATCATAAACTTTTAATTACATCTAAAATCCCCAAATTAACTCCAAACTTTTCCTATAACACCAAATTAACCGCACATACCCAATAATTATCCGATATACTAATATCAAAATATACATTTTAGAAATTTAGTCACGGACGTGACATTTAGGGTTAATTTTAAATAAAATTTTATGTGGTTTCACGTTTTTGCAGGTCGGTATTTATGGTATTTTTGTTACAAAACAAACTATGTAGTTAGAATCGTTAGCTAGTTTGGATTGACTTTACCAAAGTTGGCAGATAACGACCTCAAAATGATTTTTTTTTAAAAAATTAAATTATATTTTAAACAACTTTAATTCTTCAACTTTTTAGGTTTGATATCATATAGATCTTGTTTTTTTTACGAGAGAGAAAGTTAATATTTAGAGTGTGAAAATTCCAAAAATGATGATTTTGAAAAATAAAAAATATGGTTTCGTAATAAATATGATACTAAACAACTTTAATTCTTCAAAAATTTCATTTTGAAGTTATTATCGGTCAAATTTGCAAAGTCAACTCAAAATGGCTAATGGATGCCAACCACATGGTTTATTTTGTAACAAAAAAAATTATAGATACTGATCTGTAAAAATGTGAAATCACGGAGGCTTTTTTTGAAATTAATTAAACTTGTCTTTTTTTTTTTGCCAACCATTATATATATATATATATATATATATATATATATATATATATATATATATATATATATATTCAATTGCTTTGAAAGAAATTAATAGTATTATATTTTTTGTTTAATAAAATATTAAAGGGTTGAGTTTTGAACCCATAAGATTCGATCTCTGTTATAGAGATATACTTACTTAATTATTAATTAATAGTATTACTTGATTTCAAATAAAACTCTGTAGTTTCATATTATTTACAGGTTAGTATTTATGGTTGGTAAAATTTTTATTTTTCTAAATTTGGCTCATAATGATTTCAAAATGATAATTTTTAAGAATTAAATAATATTTTAAGCAATTTTAATTCTTCAACATTTTAGGTTTGGAATCATTTAAGTGTTGCTTTTTTACGAGAGAAAGTTAATGTTTAGTAAGAGAAAATTCTAAAAATGATGATTTTGAAAAATAAAAAATGTGATTTCATAGTAAATATGATACTAAACAATTTTAATTCTTAAAAACTTTAATTTTAAAATCGTTATCAATCAAATTCAGAAAAATAAAATTTTTCAAAGTACCGATCCGAAAAAGTCAAACCATAAGGTTTTATTTTGAATTAAACCAATATTATATTCAACGTTGAGTTTATTTATGTGGATTTTTTTTAGAAAATAAATAAATAGAAGTTTAATATTATTAGGAATAAGGGTTAATTTAAATTTGTTACTAATTTTCTGTTGTTATAAATTTTCACAGGAGAAGAAAATTTGAGAACCACTGAGTTGAAAAGATGAAAATTTGGATTGTGTTTACAACATGGTTATGTTTCAGTATTGCAATGGCTTCTAGTTTCATGACTATTCCGTACACAACGAACAGTGCCAGTGTCGGTAGTTACCAATTATTCATTACCTCTCTCCGACGAGAATTATCAAGTGGAATTACAAGCCACGATATTCTAGTAACTCGGAGACCCTCCACCATTACAAACCAGAATCGGTATCTTTTGGTTCAGTTGACTGGCGCAAATTCCGGTGAAACAATCACAATGGCATTAAATATGGAGAATGCTTATTTTATTGGCTACCTAGCCGATGCTCGTCGCTCTTTCTTCTTCAGAGATTCTCCACCGAATGTTGAAGCACCAAACAGTGGACTTTTTGACGGAACAACGAAAGTGAGAGTGCAAGGACTTGATACTCATTATACGAATTTAGGAGATAGAACGAGAATTCCATTAGGAATTTCAACTCCGATTAGGACTGCAATCAATCATCTCCGACTATTTAATGGTGTTGTGACCACCAATATTCGTGAAAGTGTTTTAGTTCTTATACAAGTTGTTTCAGAGACCACGAGATTTAGAGTTCTTCAGAGAGGGATTGAGGGTAATGTTAATGATGCGTTTAGACCAGGAGGTGTTGTTATTAGGTATCAGAATTCGTGGGATGCGGTATCGGAACAAGTTCAGCTCGCGGAGCAGATGGAAGATTTAGAACTCCGGTTCAATTGCAAAATGAAAATTTTACACCTAGGATTGTGTCCACGGTTGCACAAGTTAGACCTGATATGGGATTGTTGCACTATAATGGACCCCGAATGTTTGAAAATCACAACAATTCTATCGGAGCCGAAGATCTTCTCCAGGAACCACTACTGGCAGCACTTTAAAGATTGATGCAACTTTAATTTCTATGAAGCATCCGAATAAAGGACACTCATTTAATTATGGATTTGTATTGTAGAGCCTGTTTGGTTCATCTGTTAGCTAATAGTTGTTGTTGTTGCTGTTAGCTGTTTACGATTGCAGTAAGTTATTTGTTGTTTAATTATTAGTGTTTGTTAAAAATATTGAACTGTTGCTGTTATTATTTAAAATATATAATAGGGAAAAGTATAAAAATAAACCTAGTGGTTACACTCATTTTCGAACAACACCAATGTGGTTTAAAAGTTTGTAAAGTGGTACCATGTACTTCATTCCGTTAGCAAACACATACCAAATTGACTAACGGTGTTAAAAGTCAAAAGAGAAAGAGTTAATTTGGTCCTTATATTTATTTATTTTTATAAATTGATCCCCTTATTATCTAATTATCATAAACAAACCCCAAAATAAAAAATAAAAATCAAATATACCATCTTCTCAATCTCTCTTTAATTTTTTTTCTTATTTCTCTCTCCCATCTCTCTCCTCTATTAATTTCTTTCTCTAAAATCAATTAAATTTCCATGTTTTCAATTAAATCTCCCCTATTTTTTTTCTTATTTTCGTTTGCACATTATTTTCCATTTTCGTCACTGGTATCCTATCCATCTTTTTTTTTTATTTTTTTTTGGTTTGAATTGAAAGCTACTAAAAGCAAACAACAGAAAATCAATGCGGATTTACAGAAATCAATCTGCAATTCCCTATGCTCCTACAATCTAATTGTAGTAATTATTGAATCTCGCTTGGAGGGCATCTGAAGGAAGTTACTCCTTTGCTAGCATCTAGAGCCGATTTGGCAAGCCAATCTGCACATTTGTTCGCTTCCCTGTAAATGTGGTTGAAAATAACAGTGCACTTACTCTTGAAAGAGAGGATGTCCTGGATAAGAACTCTTTGTGGGTGGAGTTGGTGTTGTTGAAAGCGGCCATTGAGAAATTGAATAACCTCTAGACAATCTGATTCCACAATTATAAATTCATATCCTTGTTCAACTGAGATCTTCAGGCCATTGTATATTCCCCATAGCTCAGCTACAAAACTGTCTCCTTTCCCTATGTTGTGTGTAAATCCTATTATCCACCTTCAGTTTGAGTCCCTTAGAAGACCCCCTGCTCCAATTACTTTCGAAACCTAATTGCACGACCCATCCGTGTTCAATTTAACCCAGGGATTGTTTGGTTTTTGCCAACTAACCCATATCTCTTGATTAGGTGCTCTAGACACATCTGCAGTATCCACCCCAGCCTCCACACAGTTAATAACATAATTTCTGATGAAATTAACCTTGTCTCGTGGGATGTCGCTCTCGTTCCCAAAGATCAACTTGTTTCTCCACCTCCAGATACTCCATAGACTCACTGCAAAAATAGAGTTCCAATTGGACTCCTAGAAGAGGGAATTTGAATTTCTCAAATTTGTATGTAACCAATCTGACCAGTTCTGATTAAAGAATGTTGAGTTTCCCATGGACCTGCTGATGGCTATCCAGAAGGAAGAAGTCTTTGGGCAATCTCGAAAAAGATGAAGAGTTGATTCCTCGCACTGCTTATAGCAACTGCAAATCGCTGAATCACTGAGGTGTCTTCTCTGTCTTTCCAGTTGGGTAAGTAATCGATTGTGTACCACTAGCCATAGAAAGCATTTTATTCGATAGGGAATATCGATTTTCCATATAAAGCTCCAAGCCCAAGAATTCCTCTGCCAGTCCGCCCCTGCTACTATTGCGTGTGCAATTTTGGTAGAGAATTTCCCATTAGAAGTGGGTTCCCAAATTAATTCATCATTTTGGCTGCCTGATATATCTACCTTGATAGCTGTAATATATAGACACATTTCTAGAGGGATGAGGTTTTCAAATTTTTCCCAAACTCAGTTACCTTCTTTGTTGACATAGTCAGCTACTCGCAACATCAACTGATCGATCGGGATGTTCGAGCAATGATCCTTCAGCACCACATCTCCTAGCCACTTGTCATTCCAAAATGAGACGTGTTTTTCATTACCTATGCTCCAGCTTGTTCCCAGCTGAAAGTTTTCAGTTACCGCCCGAAGGCTTCGCCAAACATAAGAGCACCGTTTTGACAATTGCGTGGAGGAGAAGAAATCTGAATTTGGGTAGTATTTACCTTTTAAAACTTTGACCCACAGTGAATCTGGTTCTCGAATAATTCTCCAAATTATTTTCATCAACAAGGCTCTATTTTGATCCTTTGTTTGTCTGATTCCTAGTCCTCCATTCTCTTTTGGTTGACAAACTTGATCCCAAGGAACCAGGTGTATCTTTCGTGCATTAGGCTGTCCTCCCCATAGGAAACATCTGTTCAAACTATCCAGTTTTATGCTTATGGATTTGGGAAGCAAATTTGTATTCATTTGGTGAGAAGGCATGGCGTTCGTAACTGATTGGATTAAAGTGGCTCTTCCTGCTAAAGATAGCGTGGAACTTTTCCACCCAGCGAGTCTTCTGCTAACCTTCTCCACATTTTCATGAAAATCTGCTTTTCCTGCCCTTTTGTGAAGGATGTTTACCCCCAAGTGTTTTCCTAGGCAAGACGTGAGAGGAATCCCACATTGGGAACTCAAGGCTCGTGCCACGCTGCTGGTAATGTTTTTGGAGAAACATATCTTTGACTTGGATAAGCTCACTTTTTGACCTGAAAGGGTGCAAAATGAATCTAAACAGTCTTTAATTACTGTCATTTGGCTCTGATTTGCTTCTGCAAAGAGGATCAAATCATCCGCGAAGAATAAATGAGAAATACGTGGACTTTCCTTGGAAATCTGTATTCCCTTCCATGCCCCATCTCTTACTCTTGCTGTGATCATTTGACTCAATCGGTCCATCTATACATCTAGACAACAACCCCACCAAAATGCATTATGTAACATCTCTTAATTAGTTTTCGATCTAATCAGAAATGACTTCATTAAACTAATCTTATTCCCGATTTAATCAAAATTAAGTTAATTTACCATTTATAAATTATATATTTACATAAAACTCCATTTCCATTACTAACTGAGCTAGAGCTAGAGCTGAGTAATGTAGAATTTGACTATGCACGTGGGTAGGGGCACGTGACAAGACGATGAGCAGTAGTAGTAGAAGAGGGAAAGAGTAAAGTGGTGCATTATTGGACGAACAAGTGTGCGTGTGTGGTTCATTTCATATTCCAGAGTTCACTTTGTCCTTTTCCGTTCATCACAATCTTTTTCTTATATATTTGTCTCCGGCCGCCGCTGGAAGAAGAAAGAAAGACAGTATGAATTGGGGCAGCGTGAGATTGGTGAGGTCGTCATCATCGATTTGCTTAGAAAATCAAGTCGGAAGCTGCTTTTCTTCTTCATCTGATAATTTCCGTTTGAGTTCAATTAAGATAAGAAAAGGAAGGAAAGTAATGGCGGCAATGCGGAATTTGAATTCTAATTGATTTTAGAGAGAGAAATTAACAGAGGGGAGAGAAATAAGAAAAAAAATTAAAGAGAGATTGAGAAGATGATATATTTGATTTTTATTTTTTATTTTGGGGTTTATTTATGATAATTAGATAATAATAGGGTCAATTTATAAAAATAAATAAATATAATCACCAAATTAACTCTTTTTCCATTGACTTTTAACACCGTTAGTCAATTTGGTATGTGTTTGCTAACGGAATGAAGTACATGGTACCACTTTGCAAACTTTTAAACCACATGAGTGTTGTTCGAAAATAAGTGTAACCACAAGGTTTGTTTTTGTACTTTTCCCTATATAATATAGACATGTTTTAAATTAATCAACAAATGAATTATAAAATAAAAAATATATTACACAAATTAATAAATTAATAAAAAAAATAAAATAATAATAAAAGAATTATTGAACGCAATAAAAACTTGTTCTTTCGGTAATTATGTTATAGAAATAGAAATAATGTTAAAGAAGAAACATATTTTATGGAAATAAGAAATGTAATTTTTTTCAATAACAAATAAGTACAAATATCTGTTTATGAAAAGCTCACAAAACACTGCAGTTTCTAGAGAAAATGCTAAACGATGCGGTTATATAAACCTAATCAAACGATATATTTCATGTGGTTTGAAGTGAAACGCTAAACGCTTATCTGAAAAGCAGAAACAAACACCCTAGTAATCACCTATGAATTTATGATTGTCCGTCGCTAATCGGAAGTTAGCTAGCTACCGATTATTTGTAACGGATGATTATTGTCTTTATATAATTGTTTAGTTAGTGAAAGCACAAGTAGTTGTAGGTCTCTAGTGCTTTGTTTGATCCAAACATGAACCAAATCGGACCTGACCGAAAAAATTCGGTTTGATCCAGAGCAAACCGAATTATAATTTGGTTTGGTTTGGTCCTAAAAAATAGAGGTAATTTGGTTCGGTTCAATTTGGTTTGGTTCGGTTTTTGGACCGAACCGGACCACGCTCACCCATATATATATATATATATATATATATATAGATAGAGTATTTTCTCCTATAAATCACATGGATAAAACATAGTTTTTTTTTTTTTTACAGATAAAAGCATAAATAGAAACAAGGGAAACGTATAAAAACATACTTTATAGTTTGACCGATTTGCAAAAATAATTTACATGGTGTAAAAGTTTGTAAATAAGAGTCTATATTTTGTTTTTTTTTTTTGCAGTTTACAAATTCAATAATTCCTTTAAAAATTATTATCGGGAGTATTTATTTCAAAATGGAGCGATTTGGAGCAAATTAAAAGACCGACTTTGCAAATTATCCAAAACTTAATGTCTAACTTTGCAAATTAACTAAACCAAAAGTATTATTTGGTCGAAAAATTGACTCACATATTCTTTAACTACAAAATTTATAAAGTACGAACTTTTATTTGCAAACTTTTAAACCACATAGACTGTTTTTGTAAATCTACCAATTCTTAAAGTTTATTTTTGTAAAATCTACAATAAGAGAATAAACTATTTGGATAATGGCAAAGGGCCATTACCAAATTGCATAATTCCTGTGTTTATTAATATTAAATCAAATTTGTAACTTGCTATAAATATTTGAATAATTTGTGGTCCAAACTAGGGATAATAACGGGTACTATATCCGTGAGTAAGAGTTTGGTTTGGTTTGAATTCTGGCCCTGCCCTTTTCCTAGGGAGAGTAAGCAGGTACTATCCAATTTTAATGGAACTACCCGTATCCTGAATAAAAAAGCTATGAGATGGGTATGAGATCAAAAGCATTACCTATTAGGGTAATAGGACGGGTATGAGAATACCCCAGAATACAGTTACTCGTTACCCGCCAGAACTCTTTTATAAATTAAAAAATATTTTTTTTTGAGATGTAAGATGTGAGATTTAGACCTCTACCTTTTGTTTTTCAATCATTTAGTGATATCAGTAAGTTATTTTATTCTTATTGATTAATATTCAATTTGTTTAATGGTTAAATGGATGATTTATTAAATTCATACTTCGTTAAATTTGTAATATTTTTTGTTTGTTTATTGATTATAATGGATAAGGGTACCCACGGGGCTTAAAAAATATTAATAATTAGATAATACAACTATTAGTTGTGGATTTAAATTTCAAGGGTTTTATGGGGCTGACTGCTCTCTGAACTTGTTCAAAAAGCTTGATTGACCTCTAAACTTACATGTTGTCATATTAGCCCCCCTAAGCTTACTTAAAATGTCATGATTATGCCCCTAAATCTATAAAAATCTTGTAAAGATGTACAAAATAGAAAGTTAATTTGTTTTAAAGACTTAGAATCACGAATTATGCTTTTATTTTTGGGTAAAATACAAAAAAAACCTTGTGGTTTCCGACTTTTGCAAACAAAGTCCCGTGTTTTAAAAGCGTACAAACGGGGTCTGTGGTACCAGCCGTTAACAAAGAAGAGATTTTTTATGGATGCCGTTAAGTTGGGCTGACCTGGCACTTTGACTGAAAATTGCACCAAAGGCAATTTCGTCCTTTCGCATCCCAATTGTGGTATAAAAGGCTTGAGAAATTTCATCCCCCAAATTCGCTCTTCCTCTTCTTTTTTGGTCCATACAGCCTCTGGTTCAAAATTTCCAGGATTGCAGTTCATTGTGATATGTCTTTAAGTATTTATAATGGTTCTAAGTATTGAGTTGGTAGGCTTTGTTGGATTGCTAATGCTTGGGAAAGTTCTTTCTCAATTTTATATGCACTGAACTAAATTTGTCAAGTAAAATTTTGGCCTTGTGAACGTATTTGCTGTGAAAAGAGGAAAATGCCACCAATGAAAAAAGCTACATAATTATCTCATTTAGACATTTCAACAAACACTAAAAAAATACCTTCTTTGTTAACGGCTGGTACCACAGACCCTCGTATGTACGCTTTTAAAACACGGGACCTTGTTTGCAAAAGTCGGAAACCACATGGTTTTTTTTTGTACTTTACCCTTTATTTTTTAAGTTTTGATTTTTTTTACAAATTTAGACAAATTGCTTATATATCATTTTAAACAAGTTCAATGCCAAATGGATCATTATAAGCAAGTTAAGGGGCAAATAAGTCACTTTAAACAAATTCAGGTGACCAACGAGACAACATGTAAATTCAGGAGGTCAATCAAACTTTTTGAACAGAGAGGTTTAATGTATTAAGCCATTTTATGGTTAAACTATCAATATATACATTTAATCTATATACTATAGACAGTACCATCTATTGAATAAGGCCAATTAAGCCGCTGAAATTTACATGTTTTAAGGATTAAATCCATGATTAATTATTTTTCCATATTGAGCTATTGATCGTTGATTTCGTTACGGATAGAAATTGATTTCTAGTAGGTTCTTCCAAGCTGGAAATCGAGCTTGGAAGAACCTCCTGGAAATGGATTTTGGTATTAAGGGAGAAGATCGATTTGACGATTCTGATGCTGCAAATCGCGAAATGTGAGAGGAGAAGACTGAGTTTGGAAGAACCTACTGAAAATTGATTTCTATAATTTCTTTTTACTTTTTACTTTCTATCTTGTTTAGTCGAGAAACTCGTATTTTTATTTGTCCACAACAATATGTCGAATCGCCCTTACAGGACGTGCCATCCAAACTCCATAAAAAAGTTCAATAAGGGCCGAATCCATAACGAAATCAATGATCAAAAGCTCAATGTTGAAAAATAATTGATCAGGCACTTGATCATTAAAACATGTAAAGTTCGGATAAATTACACCCATGACTACTGAACTTTACTCATTTTAACATTGTGACCACTAAACTTCATTTCTTAACCCGTAAAGTTGAATAGCTTGATTATGTTTTTTTTGCCTTATTTTCTTTAGGATTAGCTTTACTTGTGTCTTGCTTTATCACTTTAAAACAATTTTTGTAAATATGCTTTCCCAAGCATTATATAGATTTAGGGTCAGTTTGTTTCACCTGCTTCTGTTTGCTGCTACTGTTAGCTATTTGCTGTTACTGATAAATAGCAGATATTAGTTGATTTTTCTGTAAAAAGCATCTGTTTAAAGTGTTACTAATTTCACATATGTTGATGAATTTGAAAGGAGTTTTTTTATGTGTAACGTGACTATATGGAAACTGTAAAACCCTTAATTCAAATTGTAAAAAAATATAATTTCAAATACTGACGAAATGAATAACGACTTTATAACGTGACTATAGGGGAACTGTAAAATCCTTAATTCGAACCGTAAAAATATAATTTCAAATACAGACGAAATGAAGACTTTCAAATACATACCCGCATGAATGAGGTTAAAAGCATTGTTCTTCATTGAATTTTCATGGTTATCTCAAAATGGTTACTCAACTTTAATTTGTCTCAATAAAATCATTCAACCTTAAATTTTCTCTCAATTAAGTCATTTCAGCGACTTTAAAAGTAAATAGACTCCGAAAAAGTGACGTGGTTGCTATGTCAGTAGTAGTCAACTCTCAGTAGTGATCGAAATGACAAACGACTACCATATAGCTGAACGAAACGACATGTGGCTGCTACTTAGTTGCCATTTGTCGTTTCGGTCAGTTAGGTGACAGCCACATGTCATCCACGTGACAACTATGTGTTGTTTCGTTCAGCGGTGAAACTTGACTACTAATGATGTATATGAGAGTTCTTATATTAAGCATCCGGTCTTCCATATCACTTGGAGGACCCTCAATTCACATTTGGACACGTGTATTGTGATCCCACTGAATAAATAAAATAGTAGGGCCTCTTATAATATGTGTGGGTCCGTATTACACATGTCAAAATATGTATGGAAGGTACATCGTTTGACATGGAGAATCATGTGTTTTTAATAATTTCGCAATGATATGGTAGCCACATCACTTTTTCAGTGTCTTTTTATTCTTGAAATCGCTAAAGTGATTTAATTGAGACAAAATTCAAAATTAAATAATTTTATTGAGACAAAGTAACCATCATAAAATAACATCAAAATTCAGTCAACATTTAACTCCACATGAATGGCATAATACAAATAAGTAAAGCAAGATTTCACCTCTTTAATTGCAAATGTCAATATCATAAAACGTGAAGAAATAGGTCAAAAAAACAATGTTTTGCTTTGATTTGCACAAATTGAAATACCTCCTTATTTAGTAGTGGATTGCTATTAATCGTTGTCCTTTTACTTATCACCGTCCCTTTTAACGTTTTTCCCCTTTTCATTTTTTGAATCAAAATTTCTCATTCTCTCTAATCTCTCCAAAAATCACAAACCCCTACACGAGAATCATGACGGGAAATTACGGCAAATTTACTGGAAAATTACGTTTTTTTAAAATTTTCATTGAAAACACGAGTTCTGTCTCTGGATTTGGAGACGGAACTTGTCATCCGCCTATTAGGCGGATGAATCTCCCGCCCAAGCCAAATACGAGTATAAAAAAATTAAATCGTCCATTTCCGGAATTCTCGGGTCCATTTTTTAGCTCGTCTTCGAAATCGTTCATTTCCGGAGTTCTCGGGTCCATTTTTTTTAGAATTTCGGTTTTACTCGGGAGAGATAAAGAATTTTCAATTTTTGATCAAAATAAAATAAAAAGGGAAAAATTGTCAAATATGGGACGGTAATAAGTAAAATGGGGACGGTAAATAACAACACCCTATAATGTGCTTAAGTTATTAAATAGTTAAGGTGTTACAGAAATTTGACATTAAAAACCATATGAATATGAAACAAGCAAATAGAGAAAAAAGAAAAAAATTGCATTTAAGTATAGTGCATTAGTTAGTCACTCAATAGGAATGGTAAGGTAACGATTATGAGTTCACGTCAACCCGACATTACTTGATCTTAATGGGAGTACTCGAACCTTGTATAAAAAGATATGGGATCCAAAAAATTACTTGTGGCGGGTACAGTGCGGGTATGGGATTACCTCTAGGGTACCCGATACCCGACATGTATTTGAACACATAAATTTTATGTTTTTGAAGGTTGATGAATGTAGACATCAAATGAGAGAAAACGTGAATATTATCATTGTATCAGAATGGACTTCTTATGATTATTTTTAATGTGTTATAGTTTCTTGATAATTTGAGCGATTAAGCATATTGAATTTAAATGTTTGTTAAATTTATAAATGGTTTATTAAATTTATGTTTTGTTGGATTTATAATTTATTTATTTTATGCGTTGTTTTTTAACGAATAAAGATATCCGCGGGTACCCGTGATTTAAATGGGACGAGTATGGAATTTAAAAAGTATACCTATTAGGATAATGAAACGCGTATAAGTAATTAAAGAATAACCGAGTAAGTAAATAGGATTAACATTACTTGCGGGTACCCTACCTGTTGTCATCCTTACTTATCAAATGATATAACCCAAAGGCCTAATAGATCACCAGCTCCTTTAACTAGCCCAAAATAGTAGATTAGCTCTCTAAAAACTTTGCAAGTGTCTCACCAGCTCCCTAAACTTGCTTATTTCGTATCACCAACTCCCTAAACTTGTCCATAAAAGTAGATTAGCTCCCTAAACTTTGCAAGTGTCTCACCAATTCTCCAAACTTGTTTATTCTGTAACAATTAAATATAAAAACCTTAATACTAACTCTCGATCCTCACCTCAAACCTGCAACACTAACTCTTATAATAGGTTGAAAGGTATGAGAAGCGAAAAAATCATCTCTCGAATAGATGAAGACGTGTTTTTAGAATTTAGGTTTAATAAGTTTTTGTATTTAGTTGTTACAGAATAAGCAAGTTTAAGGAGTTGGTGAGACACTTGCAAAGTTTAGGGAACTAATCTACTTTTATGGACAAGTTTAGGGAGCTGGTGATACGAAATAAGTATGTTTAAGGAGTTGGTGAAATACTTGTAAAGCTCAGAGAGCCAATCTACTATTTTGGACAAATTCAGAGAGTTGGTAATATATTAGATCAAAACCAAAAGATCAAAGTAGGTCATCCAAGTCCATACATGATGAATAGAGATAAGAAATGCACATGGCTCAACAACTACCTGTTAAGCTCGAGTTAAATACACAATTGGTCACTAAATTTTTATAGTTGTTTTAAAATGATCACTCTTCTTCAATTTATCTAAATAAAATTAATAAATTTTGAATTTTATCTCAATAAAGTCACTGGTGACTTCAAAAGCAAAAACACACTGTAAAAGTGACGTGACTGTCACATCAATAATAATCAACTTTCATCGCTGATTGAAGCGACATGTGTCAGTTAGGTGAAAGCCACGTGTCATTTTGGTCAGCTAAGTATTAGCTGCCTGTCATTTCGATCAACAGTGAAACTTGATTAGTACTGACGTGGAAGTCACGTCATATTTCTGTTGTCCTTTAGCTCTTGAAGTTGCCAGAATAATTTGAGAGAAGATTCAAAATTGAATGATTTTAATGAAAAAAATTAAAGTTGAGCGACCATTTTGAGACAATAATAAAATTCAATTATCCATGGTACATTTAACCATATTAAGCTCGGGTTTATTTAACCATATTAAGCTCGGGTTTATGTTTTCTCTATTAACTACCCAAATTAAACTTTTATAATCTTTTAGACACATTTACTCCATTTGTAAAGCGAACTAATATATTAATGTAATTTCATTATCTAATTAATAAAAGAATGATATGTTATAATTACAAATTGCTTTTTGTTCAATGTGATAAGGTGTAAAAGTACCTGTAACGTTTATATTTAGGAGTAATTTGACCTTTAACGTTTAAAATGGTGTAATTTTACCTTTACCATTTTTATCATTGATTAGTAACAGATCACAAACACATGAATAAATATGATTTTTTAAAGTTAAAAAGTATACTGTCTTTTGTCTTTTGTACGAGTTGGATAAAAAAAATTCTAATATTTCGCCAAATTTATAAATATAAATCTCCAATTCTATTATTAAATCACACAAAAATATAAAATATATTTTTTACAGAACCAATTGATATCCAATTGATGCATAATAAAGAGCAAAATATATGTGTTTCATAGTAATAAAATTGACTCAATTTGTCAATGTTAGGGGTAAAATTGCTATTTGCTGCCAATGTTAGGGTTAAAATTGCACTATTTTAGACGTTAAAGATAAAATTTCTCATGACTATAAACGTTAGAGACATATTTGCACCTTATCTTTTTTAATTATATAAAATTTTAATACACTTAATTAATTGAGTTTCTTATCCGCCAAGTATTCCATCCATTACTTAACGGTAAAAAAAACAAGTTTCCCGATAAGATACCAAAATATGCTTATGTTTTTGGGAAGTATCAATTTAAGCTGGGTATTGTTATATACCGCACCCAAATTCCTTATCACCGCACCCATTGGACCATTTTGCCCTTAGCATAATTTTTTTGTCAAAATTGGGAAAAAAAATTTTGAGAGAAAATTCAAAATTTAGCCTAAACGGATGCGGCACCCGTTCCCGCCATGGTGGGAATGGTATGCCGCATCTGTTCCCGCCATGGTGGGAATGATATGCCGCATCCGTTCCAGCCATGGTGGGAACGGATGCGGCATACCATTCCCACCATGGCAGGAACGGATGCCGCATCCGTTCCCACCATGGTGGGAATGGTATGTCGCATCCGTTTAGGCTAAATTTTGAAATATGCAAAATCGTAAAATTTTTAGTGATGAAAAATACTAAATCATTCAATTTTTTGTGACGAAAAATTAAAAATTCTCCTATTTTTTGAGACGAAAAATTCAAAATCGTCATGAAAAATATGTATTATTTTCATGAGTTCTTTGATAAAAAGATGTAAATCTTAATGTTTCCGACTCGTAATCATCTATTTTCGGGGTTCGGATTGTCACACATCAATTATTTTCATAATTTCAGTTATTGTTGTTCGGGTTTATAATTTTGGAGAGAGAATTTTCAGTTTTTGATCAAAATTATGAGAAGGGCAAAAAAGTCCAAAAGTGGCGGTGAAAAGGAATTTCATGGCGGTATTTAGCAGCTCACATTTAAGCTCCATGTACAAAATAGTACACATAGAGGTTTAACCTTTAAAAAAGATACCAATTTATACTTCGATAGCGGTCTGTCAATTGTACATGGAGAGAGAAATCAGAACTTAGCCGAGTAATATGAATGGTGTGTCACGTTCAGTTATCGAAACTTAAATTAATATTTTTTAAAACGTTAAATCTATATTGGTGTTATTTTATATATGGAGTCTAAATAGATACTTCCAAACAACTATAAACCTATTTTGTTACTTTATCTTTGTTAAACAAACACCTCAAACAAAAAGGAAAGTTAATGGCCTAAGTTATGGTTCCATACACTTGAACATTTTTGTTTGAAGCATATATTCTCAAGATAGGTGAGCTTTGGCGCGATGGTAAACGTTGTTGCCGTGTGATCGAGAGGTTATGGATTCGAGTCTTAGGAGCGGCCTCTTACCACAAAAAATTGGCTGGTGAAGGCTTGTCTCCAATACACCCTTGTGGCGGGACCCTTCCCCAGACACTCGTTTAGCAGGGACTTTTAGTTAACTTAAGTAATAGTTTTGGCCATAGATGCTTAAGTCTTTGCTCTACTTCTGATTAAAGGATTTGCCTGATTTTTATTACATACAGGAAAAATGCTCTAATATGGCGTCTTTATGTTCCAAATTAAAAAAGAAAATTTAGTTCAGGCTTATTAGATTTGTATCAGCCAATTACAAACCAAAAAGGGACTAAACAAAGATCTGACTTATTAGCATATATATTTCATGCTTATGGATATTGATTTTCTTGTTCTTTTAAGGTTTTGCAAATCACCAGAAAATTGAAAATGACCCCTATTACATGTACATGGAATGCAAAAGAACTTCTAATTCATGCTGAAAAAGTTCTTCATCTATGGGATTCTTTTACCATATTCATCTAGTTATTCTTGTTGATACATGGATGATACGTTTCTTGAAATATCCGCATGAAATCTCATTCTATTGATAATTTTTTTGAAATAATAAATTTATAATTAATAGTCTTTATTTTGATAAAGATCAAGGATTAAAATTAATTATATTCCTATGGCGAAAGAAAGAGAGAAAACGGCGAAGTCAAGGGCGACAGGGGCGTTGGGGGGAGATGGCGGCCGATCGGTGTAGGGGATAGGGGATCGGACGGCTGGGAGGGCGAGGGTTGCGGATCCAGGACCGGAGGGGGAGTTGACGGAGGGAGATGGGGGTTCGGCCTCCTTGTCGTGCGTTAGGCGTGGGAGTGGTGAGAGGTTGAGGGATCGGAGCAGGGAGAGAGGGAGATCAGCTCCTATGGGGGATGAGAGATCGGATCCGGCGGCGTCTGTGGATGGCGTTGGGGGTGAAGGGGCGGTGCAGGCCAGGGAAAGGATTGTGTGGGCTGCGGATTTGGGTTGTGATGGGGGCGGGATGCTGGCGTTTGCGGCAGGAAGTCCGGTTTCCAGATCTGGAGCTGGGGTTCTTACCGCGCGGGCCCGCAAGGGTGGTGAGGGGCCAGGTCCGGGGTCTGACACGGTAGGCGGTGGAGATTGGAGGGCGGAGAAGGCAAAAGAGTGGTGGGATGTATCGGTGGAGGGTGGATCTGGCGGGGATGGGAAGGATGAGGAGTGCGGGGGGCCGATGGGTGCCAAGGGAGGGCTGGTTAGGGGCGCAGGCGCGGGGGCTTGCGAGGGGCACGCGGATCCTGCGGGGGATTTAGCCCGCGTCTTGCAGGGATGTGGCCCAAAGGGCTGTGCGGTTACGGGTAGCCCGGTCGCAATTGTGCCAGCAGCGATGGCCGCTGCCCAAACAGGAATTTCGGTAATGGCCCCTTGCTCTAGGGTAGTTTTTGAGGCGGATGCTGTCCCGATGGGCGGACCGTTGGCCCAAGGGGCTGCGGGTCAAATTCCTATATATCCTAATGCTAATCCAGGTTCTTGGAAATCTGTGGATACGATTAAAAATTTCACTTTTGAGAATGGTATGGGAAAATCCTCCTGGAGAGATAAGGTATAAGGGGTGGTCGAGGAGGAGCCCATGTTGGAGGATGACATTATCGAGGATGAGTCTGAGGAAGCATTTTCCGACTTTGATGTGGAGGATGGTGAGCAAGAGGACCCGTTGTGTCCTGTGATCCGTCTCTCCTCTGAAGATAAACGAGTCCTCAGATCGAAGTGGAAATTATCCCTAATTGTCACTGTGCTTGGAAAAAGGATTAGCTTTAACTACTTTGCACAGAGGATCCAGGCACAATGGGCGAAGAAAGGGAAGGTTACCATCACGGACCTTGAGAATGACTATTATGTCATTAAATTTACAAGGACAAAAGATTTTAACGCAGTTGTTAATGGTGGACCTTATATTATTTCCAATCATGTATTGGTGCTGAGGCCATGGGTCCCAAATTTTAATCCTTATGACTGCTTTGTAAATAGGATCCTTACTTGGGTCAGATTCCCAAGTCTTCCTATTGAATACTATAACGAAAGATTTCTGAATAAGATTGGTGGCCTTGTTGGGAAAGTTCACCATGTAGACAAAACTACCGTTGGGGCAGTGAGGGGCAAGTTTGCCAGGGTTTGTATTGACATTGATCTTGCTAAGCCTCTTCTATCTAAATTCTGCGTTCAGAATAAGGTTTTTCATATTGAATATGAAGGTATTCACAATATCTGCTATGAGTGTGACATGTTTGGCCATACTTATGATGGATGTCCTAAAAGAAGGAAGGTGGTTGAGGAAGTGGTGGAGTCTAACATAGGTAGAGCTGATGAGAGTCAAGGTGAAGGGAGGAATTTTGGCCCATGGATGCTTGCCAAAAGGTCGGTCAGAAGGAAGCCACGGGCAACTGCTGCTAGGAATCACTCTCCAGATATCAGTAAGGAGATGACCTCTCTCCAAATTGCTCCTGAGATTAAGGTCAAGCCCCCTGTCATTAAGAGTGGCGCTGGCATTGATTCTGCTTCCGGTTCAGGGTCAAGGTTTGGAGTCCTGACTATTGAGGAGGGACAAGAGTCAGATCTTTCAAATGAGCATATGGAGTTAAGCATGCCAGGCCTTGAATCGGCCGAGCCAGCTTCCATCCTAGGTGAATCTATTAATCCTCTTTTTTGTCTCCAAATCTGTTGTCAAAGGGAGCCGCCAGGTCTTTGGCTCAACAGGAAAAGTGATGAACAATGAGGTGAGTAATTCGAAAACTATTGTTGATGGCCCAATTGGAAAATCTATGGGAGTGAACAAGTTGAATATGAAGAAACCGAAGGCTAACCCTAAAAAAAACCATAGTTATTTGGATTCTTGGGGTAAAAGGGGGCCTTCTGGCACTTCATCTAGGCTCTCAGGAGCCCCGAATAAATACCTGATCTAGGGTGTGGGCCTGTGTCAGTAGTCTTCCTTTCTGATGGACTTTTTTGTTTGGAATGTTAGAGGTGCGGCTAGCAAGGCGACCCGCATCCATGTTAATGATCTAATTAAGCAATTTAATCCTTCTTGTTTTGCTCTTCTGGAAACCAAGGTTAGTGGTTCCAAAACAGATGAAGTGGTTAGAAAGTTTAAGAATTGGAGTTGTGTTAGATCGGAGGCTACTGGTCGGGCAGGGGGGATTTGGATTTTTTGGAAGCCAGGTCGTGTTAATATTGACATTATCAGTATGGATAATCAATTCATTCATAGTAAGGTGTGTTACCCTGGTAATAAACCTTTCTTTGTCACCTTTGTTTATGCCGATCCTGTTTTGACTAACCGAAAAATGTTATGGGAGATCATGTACTCTATGAGTGTAAGCATGGTGGATGCTTGGTTGGTTGCTGGGGACTTTAATGATATTGCCCTTATGAGTGATCAGAAAGGGGGGGGGTAATCATTATGTGAACCGGTGCCTAAATCACAAGCAGGATATGGATTTATGCGGGCTGTCGGACCTGGGAGCCACTAGTCACAAGTTTACTTGGAAAAGGAATAGCGTTTTTGTTCGGTTGGATAAAGTTTACACAAATGTTGCTGCGATATATAGATTTCCCGAGGTGAACGTGCTGAATCTCCTTTTCCGGCATTCTGACCATTGTCCTATCCTCTTTAAGCTGGTTAATTGTCATAAGCGTAAAGGGAATAGACCTTTTAGGTATCTTGTTGCTTGGGAATCCCATCTTGAGTTTAAAATTTTTGTGAAAAACAATTGGCAACCTCATTCTAATGTTCTCCTTGCCGCTAAAGGGTTCAGAAGGAATGTGGTGGGATGGAATAAAAACATCTTTGGCCATATTATCAGGAGGAAAAATAAACTGTTAAGAAGAATTGATGGCATTCAACGCTGTTTGGAGATTCGTTTCGATCACAGTCTGAATTGTCATCTTAGATCTCTCCAGAACGAGTTGGAAGTTGTGCTTAGACAGGAAGAGCTTCTTTGGTTCCAGAAATCTAGAAAGGCTTGGATTAAGGACGGTGACCGGAATACCAGGTTTTTCCACCTTTCTACTATTATTAGGAGGCAGAGGAATCGGATCGATGATATTAAAGATTCCAATGGTGATTGGGTCTATGAGGACGAAGATATTCGTCGCCTTGCCCTTGATTTCTATAAAGACCTCTTTAAAGAGGAAGAGGTGGATCTGGACAAAGCCCAATCTGGGATCTCCTTTCCTAGGCTGGAGGAGGATGCTATTAAAGAAGCTTTTCATCCTATTGACCAGAAAGAAATTGATCTGGCCTTCACCAGTATTGGAGCTACTAAGGCTCCGGGGATCGATGGTATTCCTGCTAGTTTTTACCATAAACACTGGGATACGGTGAAGGAAGGCATTTACAGTTTTGTTATAGGTGTTTTCGAACGATCCAACGATATTAGGCTGGTGAATAAAACCCTCCTGGTTCTGATCCCTAAAGTTGAAAAACCTTCCTCCTTTTTACAAATGAGGCCGATCAGTCTGTGCAATGTGTTATATAAAGCTATCACTAAGATTGTGGCTAATAGGCTCCGGCGTATCCTTCCTGAGATTATTAGCCAAAATCAAGGTAGTTTTGTTCCTGGCAGGCAAATGATGGACAATGTGGTTATTGCCCAGGAGGTGGTTCACTCCATGCAAATGAGGAAAGATAAGAAAGGGATCGTGGCGCTCAAACTAGATCTGGAGAAAGCTTATGACCGCTTAAATTGGAGTTTTCTTCTGGATAGTTTAAAGAGAGCTGGTATCCCGGAGAACTGGAGGAGATTGATTGAGGATTGCATTTCTTCTCATGTTTTCCAGGTTTTGATCAATAGAGATATGTCTGATGCGTTCTCTCCCTCCAGGGGTATCCGTTAAGGGGATCCTATGAGCCCCTTCCTTTTTGTTATTGCTATAGAGAGGCTGTCTCACCTAATTCAAGAGGCTGTGAGCAAGGGGATTCTCCATCCTGTGTCCATTAACAAGTTTTTCCCTCCTATTTCCCATTTGTTCTTCGCTGACGATGTGATGATCTTTGTGGAAAGGAATGAGGAGCAAGTTGGTGTGGTTATGGATATCCTTAATTGCTTCTACGCTGCTTCTGGCCAGAAGATTAATATCCAAAAGTCTCGTATGCTTTGCTCTAAGAACATGGATAAAAGCGTTTGTAAAAGGCTTAGTGATCTTTCCGGCATTCCTCTTACTCACTCTTTGGGTAAGTATATTGGGGTTCCCCTCCACAGCGACAGAGTTTCCAAAGCCTCTTTTAAAGAGACTCTGGATAAAACTAATGGGTTGTGTGCTAGTTGGAAAGCTAATTCTCTTTCCCTGGCAGGCCGTCTAACTTTAATTCAGTCTATCAATTGCGCGGCTCCCAATCATATCATGCAAGCCTGTAAATTGCCTGAGCCGGTTCTCAATGAGCTTGACAAAACTAACCGGCGTTTCCTTTGGGGAGGGTCTGGAGAGGGAAAAAAGATTCACCTGGTCCCTTGGAAGGAGGTCTACCAGCCTAAAATCATGGGGGATCTCGGCATTAGACAAGCTAAGGACAACAACAAAGTTTTATTAATGAAGCTCCTCTGGAGAATGTGGCAATGCCCCTCTTCTCTTTGGGTTCGTCTGCTCTGTGGTAAGTATCGGAAAGACAAAATATTTGGGGGCCCTAAGGAGAGAGTTGTCAATTGTTCTTTCCTCTGGAAAAGGCTTAGCGCTGTGTTTGCTGAATTCTGCTCGGGGGTTGGCCTGGAGTTGGGTAATGGCAAGTCCATCAGCTTCTGGAATGACACCTGGATTGGAGATAAACCGCTTGTAGATGTTTGTAGCTCCCCCCCCCCCCCCCCCCCGCCTAGTAATATCCACAACTGGAGGATTGCCGATGTGGTGGACTCTGATGGGGACTAGATTTGGTCAAAGTTTGATACCTTCTTTAGCCTGAATACTCTCCTTAGAATCAGGGGAGTTAAGATTAGTAATCAAGAGGAAGACAAAGATAGGCATTGCTGGGCCCTGACTAACAATGGAACTTATTCTCGCAAATTAGCCTTTGAAGCCTTTACCCTCAACAGATCCGACCCTCTCTCGAATACTTGGAAATCCATTTGGGTCCTTAAAATCCCTTACTTACCCGTTGTCATCCTTACTTATCAAATGATATAAAACCAAAGGCCTAATAAATCACCGGCTCCTTTAACTTGTCCAAAATAGTAGATTGGCTCTCTGAACTTTGCAAGTGTCTCACCAACTCCCCAAACTTGCTTATTCTGTAACAACTAAATACAAAAACCATAATACTAACTCTCGACCCTCACCTCAAACCTACAATACTAACTCTTATAATAGCTTGAAAGGCAGGAGAAGCGAAAAAATTATCTCTCGAATAGATGAAGACGTATTTATAGAATTTAGGTTTAATAAGTTTCTTATATTTATTTGTTACAGAATAAGTAAGTTTAAGGAGTTAGCGAGACACTTGCAAAGTTCAGGGAGGTAATCTACTTTTACAGACAAGTTTAGGGAGCTGGTGAGACACTTGCAAAATTCAGGGAGCCAATCTACTATTTTGGACAAGTTCAGGGACCTGGTAATATAGTAGGCCAAAACCAAAAGATCAAAGTAAGTCATCCAAGTCCATACATGATGAATAGAGATACGAAATGCACATGGAACAACAACTACCTGTTAAGCTCGAGTTAAATACACAGTTGGTCATTAAATTTTTATAGTTGTTTTAAAATGGTCACTCTTCTTCAATTTATCTCAATAAAATTAATAAGTTTTGAATTTTATTTCAATAAAGTCACTCTAGTGACTTCAAGAGCAAAAACACACTGGAAAAGTGACGTGACTGCAACATCAACAATAATCAACTTTTCATCGCTGATTGAAGCGACACGTGTCAGTTAGGTGAAAGCCACGTGTCGTTTCGATCAGCTAAGTATCATCAGCATGTCATTTCGATCAACAGTGAAACTTGAATAGTGCTGACGTGGAAGTCACGTCATATCTCTAGTGTCCTTTAACTCTTGAAGTGCCCAGAATAATTTATGGAAAAATTCAAAGTTGAATGATTTTAATGAAAAAAATTAAAGTTGAGCGACCATTTTGAGACAATAATAAAATTCAATGATCCTTTAGTTAACTTAAGTCTTCCCCGGACACTCGCTTAACGAGGACTTTTAGTTAACTTAAGTAATAGTTTTGACCATAGATGCTCCCTTTGCAGAATTCCTTTTAGGTCTTTGCTCTACTCCTCCTGAGTAAAGGATTTGCCTGATTTTTATTGCATACAGGAAAAATGCTCTAATATGGTGTCTTTATGTTACAACTTAAAAAAGAAAATTCAATTCAGGCTCTTTTATCAGTTATATATAATCTTGCTTTGAAAATTGAGTGTTGTGTAGGTAAGCAATGATTTTCTATGCAGTGTTAGAATTGTATCAGCCAATTACAAACCTAAAAGGGACTAAACCAATATCTGACTTATTAGCAGATATACAGATATACTTGATGCTTATGGATATTGATTTCCTTGTTCTTTTAAGGTTTTGCAAATCACCAGGAAATTGAAAATGACCCCTATAATGACCCCTATTAGCTGTACATGGAAAAGAACTTCTAATTCATACTGTAAAAGTTATTTATCTATGGGATTCTTTTACCATATTCATCTAGTTATTCTTGTTGATACATAGATGATATGGTTTCTTGAAATATCCGCATGAAATCTCATTCTATTGATATTTTTTTTGAAATAATAAATTTATAATTAATAGTCTTTATTTTGATTGTTAGCAAAATTAAGTTAACTTGTAACTATTAGAGTTACTTAAGTTACTTTAGAATAACTTATAAAAAGTTATGTGATGTTAAGTTAAGTTAAATTCTTAATTAGTGATTAAGAGTCATTAAGTTTATTTGTTAGGTTTGTAATAGTTATATTTTCATGTACTATAAATAGCTTATCTTGTATAAGCAAAAAGTGAAGAAGCATGAATTAAAAAGAAATCAAATTAAGAAAAGCTTCATCCTTTTTTTTTCATTTTGTATGTTCTTCTTTTATCTCCAACAAATTTTGTTTTTGTTCTGCATTTCTTTTTTTTAGTATTGTGGAATTACGTTGTGGGAGCTTGCAGGTTTTTGAGTGGATGAATAGCAAGATTTCATATTTCCCCTGAGAATTACAGTTATAGAATGTGCATGACTTATTGTGCTGCAAGAGATGATCTTAGTGGTGTGGAGAAACTTCTGGAAGAAATAGAGAACCAACCTGTCATCTCATTGGATTGACTTTTACTTGTTCAACAGTGGCTAATATATCTACACAATAGTCGGCTTAAAAGAGAGGGCACTTGTCTACCTTAAGAAATGCAAAGAGTTAGTTGGTGAAAATTCATCAATTATAATTCATTTTCTCCCTTTCTCTCTTATCTTTCTCAAAAGAAACCCATAGTCTTCGCCACCGCCGGTGTCATCTCTTGCAAAAATCCTCTAATGATATGCTTTCTAGGTTTTGTAAAAAAACCAAAACTAACTGCACCTCACTTCACCTTGTATTGATCTCTTGTTTTTGCTTTGAAATCTTTTATAGCCACTTCACACTTTTCAGTCTCTGCTTTATAAACATGAGAGTGCATCCTTTTGCTAATATGTCTGTCAGTAACAATTTCACAATGACAGACATATTAGCAAAGGGATGCACTCTCGTTTTTACAAAGCAAAAACTGAAGAGGGTGAAGTGGCTATAAAAGATTTCAAAGCAAAAGCAAGAGATCAATACGAGGTGAGGTTGGGTGCAGTTAGTTTTGATTTGTTGCAAAACCTAGAAAGCATATTATTAGACGATTGAAATTATTGTGTAACCAAATTTGATTTTGACAATAAAACATGGATCAGTATATTAAATGGAACACTTGTATCATTTCAATTTTTTATACCTATAGAATAAAATATGTATCAATATATTAATTGGAAAACATGTATTATCTCAATCTTTATATTATACTTGGGAACTGTGGCTTGCACGATTCTAGGTATGAGCTAATTATTGCTACAGTAAAACCTTTATATAAGAATACACTTGGGATCGGGCTATTTGTATAACAATTGGGAGGTTATTACTAAATAGAGTTTGGTATAATAAAATTTCTCAACACATAAAATTTTAAATTTTTATCATAGACATGTATGGTTTATATATAATGTATAACAATAGGAATTAATGTAATAAATTAAATATTTAGAATTTCAGTTTAGAGTTTAGATTTTCAATATATAGATAATTGGAAGAGTTGTATGGGAAAAATGTAAACATCAATGAGAATATTAAATATTTATAATTTCAAGTTGTAGTTTGTGTTTCCAACTCATAGATAATTTCAATAGTTTTTTTTAATATTTTATAATTTAGTTTGAATTCTTAATATATATATATATATATATATATACATAGTTTCTAAAGGTGGGACTTGAAAAGTGTATAATACATAACGTTTGGGAGGTTATTCCTATTTATAACTGGCCCAAGTTGGGACCGAGTTTTTTTTATAACAAAATAGAGGTTATTCCTATATAGAGTATTCATATATAGAGGTTTTACTGTATGTACAATTAGAAAAATGTCAGCATGGTTATATTAACAGTTCAAAATGATGGCATTAATTTAAGCTCAATGTTCAATTTTATTTCTATTCTCATAGTAAGAAAACTCTAGTCATGAAAGGTTTGCACTAGGTAACACCTCTTCAAGATTATACACTAAATGAACAACACAATATGTGAATTTGTTTCAGGCTTGGATCACTATAAATAGTTAAATACCATAGAACCACATGCACAATTCCATCCCTCTTTCCAATCAACACATGGAAGTGTTTTGCGTAACTCATTACCTTGTTGGGACTGAAATTATGTTGTTAAATGTGTCAATTTCTATTACTGAAACTTTTAATTGCACCATTTGATAAACTTCGGGATTGAAATTATACAATTTTGTACATAAATTCTCTGAAAATTAAATTATGCGATTTTGTACATTAATTCTCCAAAAAAACTTTAAGAATTTTGATACTTTATCCTCGTATAGTAATAAAAAATATGTTATATTATTGAGACAAAATCAACTTATGTTATTTTATTAAAATATTGGTCTTAACATATATGATATATGTATAATTTACCAATGATTCCGAGACTCGCCAAGTGCACACTAAGATGTGAATTTGAGATCTCAAGTCTAAGCGACTTGTAACTTTTAATTACTCAATCCAACTTTAATTTAATGAGGGTATCAATAGGAATAAGGAAATCTAAGATCATAGCAACAAATTTGGTCAACTTGGTTCATCAAGATTACGAACGAGCGTAGAATAAAGTTACATGGAGATCAAAATTTTAAAAGGAGTTGCTGCTGGCTAGGGGGAAGTTGGGATCAAAATCTTTCACCCATGGTACTAAAAGACATTTTTAGGCTGGGTAGAGAGAGAGCAAGCCCCTCCCAGCCATTGTGTGGGTCTGCTCTTGAGCATGATGATATGGTAGATAAAACGCATAATGTGTTTATATTATATGAAGTCTAATGTGTTGCTTTTAAGTACTAATGTAGGTTGCAATAAGCTGTACCAAAACAGATTTGTAACCGTTTGGATTAGGCCTAACCCCTTCTCAGCCCCTTAAACTTGTAACTTTTTTTCATTTAGCCACTTTAACTTTAGGTCTTCCCATTTAGCCATTTAAACTCAAAAATTGTAACTCTTTTGGCCTCTTTTTCCAAATCAAAATTTTAAAAAATAGTAATTCGTCAAATGCAATTGTTAATTCATCATAACCAATTAAGTTATTAAACAACTAACCCCATAATTTGAACATCCATAAAACAATCTTCCCGGATTTGAGGGTTTCCATGATACTTTAAGTGGTGAAATTTTACCGTTATACAGCCTAGAGGAATAGAAATTTAATATCCTATGCGCCTCCTAATGTTTGGAAAGACAACAAGTGACACTTAAGTGCCATGTAGGCTTATAAGGACTAAAGGTGTCTCATTTGTTGAGTTTAAGTGGCTAAATGGGAACACTCTAAGTTTAGGTGGCTAAATGAAAAAAAGTTACAAGTTTAAGGGGCTGGGAAGGGCTTAGGCCTTTAGATTATTATTTCAATTCAACAATAATAAGCTGGGTTAAATCCATTATTAGTCACTGAACTTATATGGTTGTCTTAAAATGGTCACTCAACTTCAATTTATCTCAATAAAATCACGCAACTTTGTTTTGTCTAAACTAGGTCACTCCGTCGATTTTAGTGGTTAAAACGCATCGAAATAATGACATGGGTGACACGTAGACATGAGTTAACTCAAATCTCTGACCGAAACAAAATGTGACAGCCACATGTCGGGTATTTTTCTGAAAAAACTAAAATTTATTTTTTTTTTCATGAAAATAATCGACATGTGATAAGCTAGGTGGCGCATATGTTGATATTATGTATCATTTCAGTTAGAAATATGAGTTGTTTCATATTGACGTATCACTTATGTCATCATTCTGATGTTTTTTAATCACTGAAATCGTCATAGTGACCTAATTGAGACAAAACTCAAAGTTAAGTGATTTTATTGAGACAAATTGAAGTTGAGTGACTATTTTAGAATAACCATGTAAATTCAATGACTAATGGTGCATTTAACCCATAATAAGCTAGGAAAAACTCGTAACTAAGTATTAAACTAATAGCTTTCCAAAAAAACATATTTGAGCTTAGGAACAACCCGAGAAGTACTAAAAAACTAATTTATGCACTTAAACTTGAGGTTTACACATAAAAGCTTAGCATAATACGCAATTAAAAAAAAGTTATGTTAGGTCCCTAAAGTTAGAAAACTATACAATGAAGGGCCTAAACAGACTATCATCTGTGAAGCACAGATTCGAGTGTGGACACAGATGCAGGTATGGGCGCAGCAAATGACATTTTTAAAAAATATGAGACATGGTGCATAAATTAGTTTTTAGGTCCCTAAAGTTAGAAAGCTATACAATGAAGGGCCTAAACAGACTATCATCTGTGAAGCACATACTCAAGTGTGGACACAGATGCAGGTATGGGCGCAGCAAATGACATTTTTAAAAAATATGAGACATGGGTGCGGTGGGACACGATAAATAAATAAATAAATATATATATATATATATATATAGAGAGAGAGAGAGAAAGAGAGATAAAAATATATAAAAATATATAAAAAAACGTAAATAAGATTTAAAAGTGATATAACTACACAAATTACAGTCTAATTATGTAACCCCCGTCTCGGGTCACATTGAAAACGTATAGGAAACCAAACAATTATTATAATTAAGCATAAACACCAACATAACTACATATAGGCTCTCCATTTATTTCCGTCTATCAAAACCTCATAACCAAAAGGTTAAATAACCAACCAAATAATTTAATCTATCAATAATATTCACTTAAATTTAAGCAAATAATCCAAACCAATAATATAATAAATCCTAATGAATGTCTACAAAATTGCTAATGGGAATGAGACACTTATGCTTGTCAGCGTGAACGCATGGTAACCCTGAAAATCTAGCAAATAGGAGAACCTCTGAACCTAGCCTGAAAAATATGGCAAGGGGTGAGCTGCCTACTCAATAAGCATAATTACAAATATTTATACATATACATATATAAATACATATCATTCACACCTATTATATTTAACTAGATAACATAACAAATCAGACTCTTGATTATAAATAATATCCTAAAGTTAATATATTTATTTTTAAGGGCCCTGACTAAACCTAAGTGAAATATGTTCAATGGTCTCATGGTTAACAATATTCAATTGTAGGTGTACACTATCGCCCTCAGTTTCAGGACATGTATCCTTTTAACCTTATAATAATTATCCAAATAATACGGTACTACTATTGCCCCCAGTTTCAGGACACAGTACAAATTCGATTAGAGTAAAGTAACACCCTACCCAGGTGCATGTGATCACAGTATCAACAAACCTCCAGACCATTATACCTATCCACTTAAGCTAGGTAATTAAGTGAGATTTTAAAATGAGACGTATTGTTATTCTACCATAGGCAATCACCTTGTAAAATAATTACTTCAATATATGATCAAAATAATATGCATCATCTGCGAATTTAAGCACAACCATCTCCAAATTTCAGACATCTATATATCACCTCGTTGCGTAATCTATGATTTTAAATTTGATTCTATCCAATTAAATAATAATTATTCTTCACCATCTGATCAGCCAAGACTAAAACAACTCAATCATCGTAATTAGCAAGTTTTTCCAAACATCACAACCATATACACAATTCCCTTTTCTGGAACAATAATCCATAGCAAATTTATGCATATATAACAATCCATAGCATAGTTTCATCATCATCTCACACAAATATATTTGTTTGAACAATTCACATATATATATATATATATATATATATATAAATATATAAATATTAATAATTATGATTACCTCTCGTTCCAAACTAATCAAATTGTTCGAGTTCTTGTTCACCCGTTTCTTCCTCTCCTATAAATATAAAAATGCATTCCTATAATTAATTCGTGTTTAGGAAAAATGATAGATATGTAATGTATGTTCGGAATGTTCCTAAGCCCTCCCCACGATATTAATTAAGGTTCCAACTCAATCTAATTAATCAATAACCATTTACTTAAATCTAAAATTCTAACCCTTTAAAAATTCAATTATCATATAAGACTAATAATTTATAAAAACCATCATATATATTGGAACCTAAACAAAGGGTAAAATTCTGCTTGGAAAAACGCTAACCGGAGTCTCGCCGGAATCTCGTCGGACTTGTTGGAAATGCAAACTAAGGCTACCACGAGATAGCCAACGTTCAGAGGAGTCCAAAAATACACTTTTCTCACTACTAAAATCGCCTAGAAGGTCAGGATCTAGCACTTTTTCGGTGAAAAATACCCGCTCCGATCACCACACTTTTTGGTCAGAAAAATATGAATAGTGGTCTCAAAATCTTCCTTACAGAATAAGGAATTTAATGGTATGATTTCCGCTTCAAAAGTTTATCGGAATAAGGAGTTACGAGGGAAATTATGAGATAAAAAGAAAATAAAACTCAAACTGCGGATAGAGAAAGGTTTGGTTCTGGAAATATATTCCAGGAACCAACTCAACCTAATAATAATAATAATAATAATAATAATATAACTAATAATAATACAAACATTCGAATGGTCCAACAACTTTGGTTTATTTCTTTTCCTCTTGTTTTTGTTTTACACGAAAACTTATTTCATTTCCTCAATTTATTTATTTATTTATTATTATTATTATATTAATTGTAATTAATTATTCGGATGTTACAGGTTTACCCTCCTTAAAAGAAATTTCGACCCCGAAATTTATATACCTGCATGTGCAAATAGATATGGATATTGTTCCATCATGTTTTCTTCTAGCTCCCAAGTTGCTTTTCTAAGCGACTTGTTGTGACTCCACCTTACTCGTACCATAGGCATTTCTCACCTCCTAAGCTTCCGTATTTGTCTCTCCAAAATTTTTACTGGCTTTTCTTTGATTGTCAGATTCTTATTTACAACCTCGATCTTCGGCTCGGGAATCATATGACTCGGGTCCGAATTATACCTCCTCAATACGGATACATGGAAGACATTGTGAATCTGAGATATTTCATCACTTGGAAGGTCTAACCTGTATGCCAATGGTCCAATCCGTTCAATAATTTCATAAGGTCCAATGAACCTTGAGTTTAATTTTCCCCGTCTGCCAAAACGTACTATCCCCCTTCCATGGAGATACTTTCAGAAATACTTTGTCCCCAACTTCATACTCCATTTCTCTCCTGTGTTGATCTATGTAAGTCTTCTGTCGTTCTTGAGCTGCTTTAAGGCATTTCTTCACCATATTTATCTTCTCTACTGTTTCCTGAATTAACTCAGGTCCCTCTAACTGTCTCATACCCTCAACATCCCAACAAACTGGACTTCTACAAGGTCTCCCATAAAGTGCTTCATATGGTGCCATACCAATACTACCATGGAAGCTATTGTTATAAGCAAATTCAATCAACGACAAGTACATGTCCTAATCTCCCTGAAAATTAAGTACACAAGCTCGCATCATATCCTCCAAAGTCTGAATGGTCCTCTCGGACTGCTCATCAGTCTGAGGATGAAAAGTAGTACTGAAATTTAGCTTTGTTCCCATAGCTAACTGCAAACTAACCTAGAATCTAAAGGTAAATCGGGGATCTCTATCTGACACAATAGAGATAGGTATGCCATGCAGCCTCACTATCTCAACTACATACATCTTGGCCAATTTGTCCATTAGATCAGTCTTTCACGTCGGTATAAAATGAGCAGACTTTGTCAATCGGTCCACAATCACCCAGATACTATCATGCTTCCTTCTAGTCCTCGTTAAGCCAATTACAAAGTCCATAGTAATCAGTTCCCACTTCCATTCTGGAATAGCTAAAGGCTTCAACTTTCCAGCAGGAGCTTGGTGTTCAATCTTGACTTGTTGACAAGGCAGACACTTGGAAACAAATTTTGCCACATCTTTCTTTAAGGCAGGCCGCCAATAATAGGATCTTAAATTCGTATACATCTTAGTCATACCAGGATGCATAACATAGGGAGCATTATTTCCTTCCTTCATAATCTCTAGTCTCAAATTATCCACATATGGGACACAAATTCCTCAACTATAATGTTTGGTTTCTTGCTTAGTTTCACTTTCTCATACATTCTTTGTAAGAATGGATCTTGCATCTTTGCCAATCTAATTCTCTCTCTCAAGTCTGGTTTCAGTTGTAAGCTTAGCTATAAGTCCAGTCACCTCATCGACTTTCAGTTGAACATCGATGGATCTCATTTCCTGTAAGGGATTCATTTTTTTCAACGTACTAGAATTCTTCCTACTTAAGGCATCTGCAACTACATTAGCCTTTCCCGGATGGAAATCTATCGTGCAATCATAATTTTTTAACAGCTCAATCCATCTTCTCTGTCTCAAATTCAACTCCCTCTGAGTGAGGATATATTTCAAACTCTTATGATCGGTCAGAATCTGAAACGTCTCTCCATATAAATAGTGTCTCCATATCTTTAAAGCATGAACTATTGCTGCTAACTCCAAATCATGTGTAGGATAATTCTTCTCATGAGGCCTTAATTGCCTAGAAGCATAAGCTATCACCTTCCCATTTTGCATCAGAACACATCCTAACCCTTGTCATGAAGCATCTGTATACACAACAAATCCTCCACCCTCAGATGGTAGCACAAGAACTGGATTTGATGTCAGACTCTTCTTCAGCTCATCAAAACTCTCTTGACACTTCTCATTCCACTGAAATATAGCTCCCTTTTTCAGCAGTTTAGTTAAAGGCGACGCAATTAATGAAAAACCTTCCACAAACCTTCTATAGTAACCAACCAAACCAAGAAAACTTCTCACCTCTGTCATATTCTTTGGTGCTTCCCACTCCATAACTGCCTTTACCTTAGAGGGGTCAGGCCTAACACCTTCACCGGATACCACATGGCCTAAGAATACCACCTGCTCCATCCAGAATTCACACTTACTGAGCTTTGCATACATCTGTTGTTCTTTTAGGATTTGCAACACTATCCTCAAATGATGCTCATGTTCTTCTGTCGTTCGCGAGTAAACCAATATATCATCAATGAAAACGATAAAAAAATTGGTCTAAGTATGGCTGAAAGGTCTTATTCATCATTGCCATAAAAGCCGCAGGAGCATTTGTAAGTCCAAAAGGCATTACAAGAAATTCAAAGTGACTGTACCTCGTGCAAAAAGAAGTTTTTGGAATATCAGAATCTGCCACTCTCAACTGCTAATAGCCTGATCTCAGGTCAATCTTAGAGAAGTAGCGAGCTCCCTTCAACTGATCCAGAAGGTCATCTATTCGGGGCAAAGGATACTTGTTTTTAATTATTACCCGATTTAGCTGCCTATAGTCAATGCATAACCTCATGCTTCCATCCTTCTTCTTGACAGACAAGACCGGTGCATCCCAAGGTAAAGTGCTAGGTCTCACGAATCCTTTCTGCAATAGCTCCTCCAATTGCTTCTTCAACTCATGTAACTCCACCGGTGCCATTCGATATGGTGCAATGGATATAGGGGGAACCCCCGGTATGGTCTCAATGGTGAAGTCAACCTCCCTATTAGGTGGTAATCCAGGAAGATCATCTAAGAATACCTCTGGAAACTCCCTCACTACAGGGATAGCTTCTAATTTCATATCCTCGACACTTGTATCAATAATGTGTGCCAAAAAGGCTGCACTCCCCTCTCTAATCCACCTAAAATCCTGAACTGCTGACACTAAACACGAAGGCACTATTGACCTTTCTCCTACAAATAGTACCCAATGTTACCTCCTTAGAATAGCAGACCACTATTGCCCTATATTGTGAAAGCCAATCCATATCCAAGATCACATCAAACTCGTTAAAATCTAAAACAGTTAAATTAGTTGGAAATTCTCTCTCACTCACTCTTATAGGACAATCTTTTACAACCTTATTCACTACTACACTATCCCCAGTTGGCATGTCAAACCCGATCCAAAATAGAATCGGATATGACAGTGAGACATTACCACAGACGTGAACGAGTCGGAAGTAACATCTCACAATCAAAAGTTAAGAATTACAAATCATGTTTGAACTTAAAAACATTTTCTACATATACTTTTACATTTGTAAAAGGTCGAAAATCATTTATAATTTCCAATTACGAATCCTTTTCTCGTGTGTTTTACCAAAACGAGTTCGAAACATGGAAAATTACTCCAATTCTGACTTGTTAACTTTTAATTTGCCTAATCTCACAAATTAGCACCATACTTGGACATTCAAACCAAAATCCGGCATACCACAACTTTATATTCGATTCAAAATGGGCGACGTAAGTTCCTACATATTCACAAGCACAAAAAAAATGCCTATATCTACATGTACAAAATGGTATGCAATACCCTAGAAGACGACTTGGACAATCGTGGCCGTATCCAATCCTCGTCCTAGTGTCGAACACTTCCCTCAGTACCTCGTACTTCTTTGCCTAAAAACATTAAAACATTTGAAAATATGAGACAAAAATCTCAGTAAGCAAACTATCAACTATAAAAACTAGTTTTTACGTAAAATAGCTATATGTATACATTTGTGAAAACATTTAACCAAACCAAACCTTAAACTTATTAACTTGTAAACAACATCAAATTAAAATAGAATGTTAATCAACAACCTCAAATCAAGCTTAATCAAAACACCATGATTCTTATATAAACATTTACTAAAAACCGAAGTTCAAATCAAATTCAATATCGTATCCATCACCGAGTATCCCCTCGTAAATCGATCCACAACACGTAAACATAATCGAGACGTCTCTTTAACCATGCCTAATCCCGTATTGGTCTTACCCAACACTTCGCTGCCAATACCCGACTAGGTCTTTAGACTGTGTACAAAGGCCATGTTCCTCACTGAACATGGTCTTCAAATATCAAACCACCCGTCCGGACTACTCCTGATGGATACAAACTTTACCCAAAATCCAACCAAACTTCAATTTCATCAAATAGATCCAACTTTACTACAATCATCAATAAATCGAAATCCAACATTTACTGAACCAAAATAGCAATTGAACCCTGAAGAAATCCAAAATATCATTAAAACCCTTTAAGAAATCCAATTGAACACTAATTGAACCAAAATAACATTAAAACCCTTAAAGAATTCCAATTGAACACTAATTGAACCAAATTCCAATTTGAACACTAATTGAACTAAAATAACATTAAAACCCTTAAAGAATTCCAATTGAACACTAATTGTACCAAATTCCAATTTGAACACTAATTGAACCAAAATAACATTAAAATCCTTAAAGAATTCCAATTGAACACTAATTGAACCAAATTCCAATTTGAACACTAATTGAACCAAAATAATATCAAAACTCTTAAAGAAATTCAAATCAACATCAATTGAACCCAAATAGCACTTAAACCCTTAAAAAAACCAATTCAACATCAATTGAACTAAATATCCCTTAAGAAAACCAATTCAATATAAATTGAACTAAATAATAATCAAACTCTTAGGAAGAACCAATTCAACATCAAGGTAAAACCAATTCAACATCAAAATAGTTCAAAATTACCATTGTGAACTCATTTCCTTCAAACTTGAACACAATCTCAAATCAACAACCAATACTCAAATAATTTCTAAGAAAACCCTTAGGAGACAAATTCATGGAGATTTATAGCTTAATATACATATATTTATACATGCAAACCAAAAACTAGTTGATAGTTACTTACCTTAGCCTAAATTTGAGATTAACACCACAAAACCCTAAATCTGTCCCAAAATCTGCCTAGCCCGTATTCTCTTCTCACACCTCCAAATAAAAATCCCTCCAGTAATACGTTGCTTCTATGTGTCTATAGTCTCCAGTTAAAATTTGAGGTCATTTGGATGGTTAGATCTCCGGCAACACCCAAAACGGTGGAGCTGCCCTGTTTTTGGTGGTGGTGGAAGGTGGATGAGAATGGAGAGAGAGAGAGTGGAGGAGGAAGAAAAATGTAAAAGGATGAATTGATCCAAATGATTTTCAATTCTCAATAAGGCTATATATAGGCTTTGAATTAAGTGGTTAATTAGTCTTTTTGGTCCTCCAAAAATCTATTTTTTTTAAAACTTACCCTAAACTTATAATTGTTATAAAAATGTGCAATTACCCTCAAAACTATACCCGTAACACCCAATTAATCGACCAATCCTATAACGAATTTAATATAACTTAGGGTTTGGGGTATAATAAATAAAATTTAAGGGCACAGACGTGACATGGCATTTGTACCCTCAAATCATAACCTAGAGGCTCTACTTTCCCAAACACTTTCAAAGTAAAAATAAATGTTATGTATGAATGGGTTGACCAAGAATCTATCAATACAAAAGCAGGAGTATCAAAGATAGTAATGGTACCAGATATCACATCATGTGAAATGGCCGCTTCATTTCTAGTCATCTTGAATGCTCTCGGGGTACCTTGTGTCTGAGTCTGAGTGCCTGCCACACCATTTTGTCCACCACCAGCATCAGATCCACGACCTCTACCTCGGCCTCTTCCAGCACCAACTATGTTGTCAACTATGTTGCCTCGACCTGCTATTCTAGATGAAGTCACACCACCAGTCCCTATGAGATATGAGCACTTGTTTTTATAATGGCCTAACTCGCCACACCCAAAACAAATGATCTTTTGAAGCTCCCAACACTATCCTCTATGATGTCGTCCACATATCTCACACGTCGGAACAAAATATGATCTTGTACCTCCTCTAAAACCACTCCCTAATCCACTACCAGGCTCTCTATTGCTCCCTACATATGGTGAGCTATAAGTGCTCTATCGACCTGGAACTTGGCCAGAATTCGCTGATCTGCTACCCCCAAATCTACCTCCTCCTCTCGATAGCTACTACCACTCTATGAAAAACTGCCCCTTCCACTAGAGAAGGACTGCGATCCACTTCTCTTGGTTGATGGACCCTGCTCTCCCTGACTCTCAGATCTAGCTCTCTTAGCTGCCAGTGTCTCCCCTTCATTAAAAGCATTCTCAACTTTAGCAGTTGTCTTATGGAGGATACGATAATTTTTGACACAATTGGCTACACAAGCTTTGATTTTAGGGGTCAGACCGCGCTCAAATCTTCTACATCGTTCATCTTCAGTCATAAGTGGTGCATACCGGGATAATGCAGCAAAACGATTCTCATACTCAGCTACTGTCATCTCGTTCTGCTTCAGATTCATAAAAATAAGTAAAACCTTCATAAATTAATACTCGATAGACTAATAATCTGCTTAAAATAATAATTTCTTATGGTCTCGACTTGGATCAGTTCAGTAAATTTATACTCGATAAATTAATATATCTATAAATTAATAAAATTCCATGGTCCTAACATTATTAATTTATAAAGGTTTTACTGTTTAGGCTAAAGCCTAATAAAAGATCCACAAAGGAAACAGAAAGACTACAAAAAGCAAAAAATGTCATAAAAGGTAGTACAACTAAAATAAAAGGATAACAAATCTCATACTTCTCTTGAATCCAAATCCGTATGAAAGCAGCTGCAAACCAGTCGTTATTAATGTAGATACAAAAAAAATATATGAAACTGCTTCAATTTATCGATAAATGTATGAAATTGCTTCAATTTATCGATAAATTCATTTGGAAAGTTCAATTTGAAAGTTAAATAACTGTCAAACCTATCTTTTCAAACTTCTCATAGCGCATGGTTAAAATTGATCTTAATTGGAAATATTATGGTTACATTTGCATCATTGCATACGTTATTGGCTAAATCTTCACTTGGGTTGAAAAGTTAGGGTTAAATTTGACTATTATCCTTTAATTATATATGTTTACTTTGTATAAAAAAATTAAAGGGATAAGATGCAACTGTGCCCTTAACCTTTTTAGTGAAGTGCATATTTACCTGTAACATATGAAATGATGCAATTTTACCCTTAATCTTGTAAAAAAAGATAAATTTTACCCTTAACATTGTCAAACAAGGTCAATTTTATCCTTACCTAAAATAAAATTTAAATAGATTGTTTTATTGTTATTTAACTCATTTTTTAATTATCACATCAGACATTCTAAACATCAATTATGTTTAAAATATTGATTCTGTTACTAATATAATTACAAACAACCTGTCGAAATAATAATATTTAAGTCTGCCAGATACAAATTAATCGCAAAAGTGCATAAAATGCTTACATATTATTAAAATAGGTATAAATAACCCTCCAAGATACATTTAACTGCTTTATTTTATCGACAAACTTGTTCGGAGATCCAATATGATAGTCGAATAACTGTCAAATCAACCAGTTTAAAATTTTTGTTGTATAGGGATAGAATTGAACTTGCTTGATAACGTTAGAAGTAAAATTAAACCATTTTATATGTTATGGGTAAATTTGCACTTCCCCAAAAACGTTAGAGATAAATTTGGATCTTATAAAATAAAAACATATGTATTATGTTATCAGCCTCCTCTTTTTTGACTAGTACGGATGTAATAATACTAAATAATTTGTTAATTTATCTAAATTAATAAACTGGATGTAAGTGAAGCATCATGTGGAGATGTCAGCTTCAGAATTAAAAAAAAAATGTTAGCCTTGGATTATTTTTTTATATAAGGGAAGTGTAGATTTAGCTTAAGTAACTAAATGGTGTAAATTTAATCCTAACATTTTCAGAAAAGATCAATTTTAACCTTAACATATGAAATAGTATAAATTGATCTTTCTTGGAAACTTTATGGTTAAATTTGCACAATTTTATATTTCAAGGTTAAACTTACACTTCTCTTAAAACGGCAAGAGTTAAATTTGGCTCTATCTCTTTTTTTTTTATGTAAAAAAGAAAAGAGCCCGAGTCCACAATATTCCACCTCTAATTTCAGAGATATACTAAGTGAATTATACTATTTTGGTAGCAAGTTGAAAGGGTCTACACTACGGATGACAACAGGTAGGGTACGCGTGGGTAGTGTCAATCTCAAACATTTACCCGTTTATTTTTTAATTATTCGTACCCGTCTCATTACCCTAATGAGTATACTTTTTGCATCTCATAGCCATTCCATGTAATTTGCGGGTACCCGTGGGTATTTACCCATTAAGAATCAATAAATAAAACAAAAAATATTACCAGTTTAATGAAGTATAAATTTAATAAATCATTCATCTAAAAATTGAACAAATTAAACATTAATCAATAAGAATAAAATAGTTTAGTGGTATCACGAAATAGTTAAAAAACAAAAGGTTGAGTTCCAAATCTCACATCCCATATTTAAAAAAACAATAATATTTTTTTAATATATAAAAGAGTTATGATGGATAACGGGTAACTATACCCTGAGGATATTCTCATACTCGTCTTATTACTGTAACAGATAATGTTTTTTTTTTATCTCATAGTCGTCTCATACATTTTATTCAGGGTAGGGATAATACCAACGTACTCTCCCTAATAGCGAACGAAAAGGGCAGGGCTAGAATTCAAACTAAACTAGACTCTTACCCATGCATATAGTACCCATTCCATCACTAGTTTGGACCACAAATTATTCAAATATTTATACCAAAGTTACAAATTTGACCATTTTGGCATTGTTCACATAATGGTTTACATATCTTTTCTTGGCAATGGCCCCTTTGCCATTATCCAAATAGTTTATTCTCTTATTGTAGACTTTACAAAATAAACTTTAAGTTTTGGTAGATTTACAAAAACATTATTTATGGTTTAAAAGTTTGTAAATAGAAGTTTGTGCGGTATAAATTTGGCAGTTAAAGGATATATGAATCAATTTTTTGACCAAATAATACTTATGAATCATTTTTTTTATTGTTGTTAGCTGTTTATTAATAAGTAGTAGTCCTTTGGTTGATTTTTCTACTAAAAGCTTATATTGTTAGCTGTTTACTGTTTTCAAAACACTTTTTTTTATCTCCTATTTTGAATTAAAAGGCAAAAAGTATCTTTTGAAAAATGAAAATAAACAAATACACCGAGGGTGTTTGTTTTAGCTTTTTGAAGCAGCACAATATGATATAGTGGTTGGTTAGGTTTTGCAACAATGGCGTTTACCATTTTTTTTTATGGAAACAACAATATTTAGTTATTTTTACTATTTTTATTAATTTTTATTATATTTTTTATTAGAAAAATTCCAAATATCACATTTATAAGTGTTTGTGGTTTTTTATCCTAAGGAAAGATTAATTTGCAAATCCACAAAACCATATAGTTATATTTCGAAGTTGCCTTTTTTTATTATTGATTAATTAGAATATGTCAATATTAGACATTTTACATACTAACAGCGAAAACAATTGATCATAATTTTATCAAATACTAAAACTTAATCGGCTTAAAAGAAAAAGCTAACCACTAACCGTAACAACAAAAGTTAATGGATAAAAGCATCTCCAACAGCCTCTTAATTTGGCTCTTAAATTAAAATTTGAGTAGGGAGAGTTAAAATCAGCTCTAACAGCCTCTTAGTGGCTCCTCAAATCACTACGAGCATTTTCATTCTCTCTATTAATAGAGAGCCTCACTCCACCTCTTAGTATCTTCTTAATTAATTTTTTATTAATAATTTATTATTAATGAGTATCTTGGAAATGCTCTTAGCATCTCCAAACGACTCTTAGTGAACTTATTAAAAATAATATAAATAATTGACTCTTATTTATTTAAGAGTGACCAAGATATATCATCCCCAATAATACTGTAATTAATTTATTAGTCCCTATATTTTGACAAAACACACTGTTTAGTCCCTGTATTTTCAAAAACACATGGTAAGGTCCCTAACATTTTTCTCAGTGAACTGTTTAGTCCTTCCATCTGTTTGTTAGATTTTTTACCGTTTATGACTTCAAAAATGACGAAATAACCCTTTACTATTTACCTTCAAACTTCAGAAGAGGAAATCCAATGTAGAAGAAGAAGCTATTTGTATGGAGAACAAGAAAAAGAACAGACCCAATGCTTACAAATTTGAACGATTAAGAAGAAAATCAAGGAAAAGAACATTCAAAGTTGATTTCAGATGCATTAGAGTTTAAAGGAAAGGAAAATAAAGGAAAAGAAGAACGCAAATCCAAATTGACTAACAGAATCTTCATGAGAGTCTAACGGCATGGACTAAATAGTTCACCGAGAAAAATGTTAGGGACTAAACAGTTCACAGAGAAAAACATTAGGGATTTTACCGTGTGTTTTTGAAAATATAGGGACTAAACAGTGTGTTTTATTAAAATATAAGGACTAATAAATTAATTACCCTTTATTATTTTATCATTAAAATTACTAATTAGTGTTATATTTACCAATAGTGAAAGGAAAGATACTCTACAATAATAAATTATTAATAAAAAATGAATTAAGAAACACTAAAAGGTGGAGAGAGACTCTTAATCTATCCGTATAATTAACAACTCATGATCTATCCTTATAATTATCATGTTTTTATATGCAAAGCATCTCCGTTTTTTTAGGACACTATTGGACGTATTGGTTTGGACCACATATTATTCAAATCAAATATATTTAACAAGTTACAAATTTGATTTTAATATATTTCTACACTTGCCACTTATTTAATTTATTCAAATAAATAATTATCAAGTGCCATTTATTTAATTTATTCAAATAAATAATTATCACGTTTCTAAATGAAAAGCATCTTCGTTTTTATAGGACACTATTGGACGTATTATATTATTCATAACATTTCTACACTTCCCAATGAGAAGAACACGTGCCAATTTCTCTTTCTTTTTTTAAATACATATAATATAATTATTTATTGGGTTTCATAGCATCTTTGAAACATTTATACACTATTATATGATTTACAGATGGATATTTTTTTACAAATGTTGTACAAACGCAATCATGTAGTTTGAATAATTTTGTATTTTTTTTACTTTACCAAATTTTATCTATAACAATCTCAAAATAATTTTTTTAAGAATTAAAGTTGCGTAGTGTCATATTTACTATGAAACCATATTTTTAATTTTTCAAAACCATCATTTTTAGAGTTTTTTCTCTCTAGATATTAACTTTCTCTCTCATAAAAAAACAACACCTAAATGACTTTAAACCTGAAAAGTTAAAGAATTAAAGTTGCTTAAAATATCATTTAACTCTTAAAAAGTTTCATTTCGGTGTCGTTATCGGTCAAACCCTGACAAAGTGAACCAAAATACAAAATCTTGCAAACCACATAGTTGCATTTGTAAGATTTTACAAACCACAGAGAAGTGTTTGCAAAAACAAATATCACAGATACCAATCTGTAAATCGGTAAAACTACAGAACATCTATATGTAATTAATCCTATAAATAATTGACATTATAGAATTCATCTATTCATGAATCTAGATACCCGTTCAATCCATCCAGGCTCGTATCCATTAAACCGGACTTAGACAAAAAAAAAAAAACTCATAGATCACCAGAGAGCATGGACGGCTGTAGTATTTAGAGGCACTTGGCCTAATTTTTCTTTTATAAATTTAAATTTAATAAATATAAAATTTATTTAACATCTAATGAGATAAAGAAAATTAGAATAAAATTAGACTTTCGGGCAATTTGCAGAATGAAACAATTAACAACTATTTTATTATTAAGGTAAAATATAAAACAAACTTTATAAATTTAAAAGTTTGTGGTTTGTGCAATTTGTAAATTTAGGCTTTTTGTAAAAAATATTGTCATAATTTAAAGGGGGATTCGAAGCATTTAAAAGTTCTAACTTTATAAATTACCCTATACATAAGTTCTGCTTTTGCAAATTAATAATTAAACCATAAATATATTAATAACATGGTAAATTTACACAATTTGACCAAAAATATTATATTAACTTATATGTAGACCTCGCCATAGGCCGATGAGCCCGTCCGCCCGGTCCGAGCCCAGGCCCATTTAGCCGGGCCTGGACACATAAAATTAGTATCAGGTCCGGCCCGGCCCAAGCCCGATTAAGTCCGTCTATTAAATGGGCGGGCCTGGGCTATGTAAATACCCGGCGGGCTTGGCCCCGGCCCGGCCCGTTATATATATATGTATTTATAATTTTAATTATATAAATTAAATGAATCCATAAAAACCCTACATATATAAATTTTAAAATTTATAGATAATTATATAAGTAATCATTATTTACAATTTACAATTAGTTTGCATAAAAACCCTACAATTAGTTTGTTATATTTTTCTAAGACTTATTAACTATTATGTTTATTATTTTCTATTAAAAAAAAGTTAGTATTTTATTTTAATTGATTTTTTTTAATTTAGATATGGGCTTGGGCAGGCGGGCTTGGGATTCCGTTTTTAGGCCCGAGCCCGAGTCCGGCTATATTAGTGTGGGCTTGGGCTGGGCTTGGGCTTATCAGATTTGATCACAAGCCCGACAGGCCCGGTCCGAGCCCGGCCCAGCCCGGCCCATGCCGAGGTCTACTTATATGTAGTAGAGTTCGTTTTTAGCATTTTAACAGAATATTTGTAAAACACTAAATATCTTAAACATAATTGATATTTGGAAGGTCTAAAGTGACAGTTAAATACTAGTCAAGCCAATTTTTTCTAATTTTCAATAACATAGAGCTAAAATTGATATTGTTTGGGAACGTTAGGATTAAATTTAACCACTTTATATATACGTTAACGCTAAATCTGTATTTTCCTTAAAAAGTTAGGATTAAATTTAGGGTTAATTACAAATAACTATCATGTTGTAATTTTGCAGACCGGTACCTGTGGTATTTTTTTTGTGAACGCAACCATGTGGTTTGCAAAATTTTGCATTTGAGTTCACTTTGTCAGAATTTGATCGATAACGACATCGAAATAAAAAATTTCAAGAGTTAAATGATATTTTAAGCAACTTTAATTCTTCAACTTTTTAGGTTTGAGGTCATTTAGGTGTTTTTGATGAGAGAGAAAGATAATGGTTAGAGAGAAAACTCCAAAAATTATGATTTTGAAAAATTAAAAATATGGTTACATAAAAAATATGACACTAAACAACTTTAATTTTTGAATTTTTTTTATTTTAAAGTCGTTATTGGTGAAATTTGGTAAAATAGAAAAACATGTAAAATATTTCAACCACAGGATTGTGTTTGCAAAAAAAAAAATTCCACAGATACTGGTCTGCAGATCGACCAAATCATAGAGTAGTTATTTATAATTAACCCTTAAATTTAGTGTTTATCCTTATCCTTAAACAATTAAGAAATGAATATGAGACCAAGTTGGTAGCCTTATTTTCCTCTATAAAAAGAATAGATATCAAACTCTAAAAAATCATCTCTTTCCTCACTTGCTAACTCTGTAAGTACATCAAAATCTCTCTCTTCTTTCTTTCATATTTTATGCTTTATTTTCATTTAATATTATTGATTAAAAAATTCTATAATATTTGGTTACTTTTAGGGTTAATTTTAAGTAAAACACTGTGATTTCACGTTTTTGTAGATTGATACTTGTGGTTAGAATCGTTAGCTATTTTGGATTGATTTTGCCAAAGTTGGCCGATAACGACCTCAAAATGAATTTTTTAAAGAATTAAATGATATTTTAAACAATTTTAATTCTTCAACTTTTTAGGTTTGATGTCATATAGATATTATTTTTTAGGAGAGAAAAAGTTCATGTTTAGAGAGTGAAAACTCCAAAAATGATGATTTTAAAAAATAAAAAATATGATTTCATAGTGAATAGAATATTAAACAACTTTAATTCTTGAAAATTTTCATTTTAAGGTTATTATCGGTCAAATTTTATAAAATCAACTCAAAATGGTTAATGATGCCAACCATATGGTTTTTTGTGTAAGAAAAAAAACTACAGTTATTAATCTGTAAAAACGTGAAGTTTTATTCGAAATTAACCTTAAGTTTAAGTTTATTTTACCATAATAATCGTATTTGTTAAAGAATTATATATATTCAATTGCTTTGAAAAAAATTAATACTAGTATTATATTTTTTGTTTAATAAATACTAAAGGGTTGAGTTTTGAACCCATAAGATTCGATTTGTATTATAGAATTAATTCCAAATAAAATCCTATAATTTCACATTTTGTATGGATCATTATTTATGGTTGGTAAAAATTTCATTTTTTGAAATTTGACCGATAACGATCTAAAAATCAAACTTTTTAAGAATTAAATGATATTTTAAGCAACTTTAATTCTTCAACTTTCTAAATTTGATGTCATTATTTTAATGTTTTTTAAGAGAGAAAGTTAATGTTCAGAGAGATAAAACTCAAAAAATGATGATTTTTTGAAAAATAAAAAAACACGATTTCATAGTAAATATGCTATTAAATAACTCTAATTTTGAAAAAATTTCATTTTAAGATTATTATCGGTTAAATTTTGCAAAATCAACTCAAAATGGCTAATGATGCCAATCACATGGTTCATTTTGTAAAAAAACACAAATACAGATCTATAAAAACATGAAATTACAGAAGTTTTATTTAAAATTAACCATTAAGTTTATTATACCATACTAATCGTATTTGTTAAAGAATTATATATATATATATATATATTCAATTGCTTTGAAAAATTAATAGTATTATATTTTTTATTTAATAAATATTAAATGGTTGAGTTTTGAACCCATAAGATTCGATCTCTTTTATAGAATTAATTTCAAAATTAATTTCAAATAAAACCCTGTAATTTCTTATCTTTTGCAAATCAGTATTTATAATTGGTAAAATTTTCATTTTTTAAAATTTGATCGGTAACAACCTCAAAATGAAAATTTTCAAGAATTAAATGATATTTTAAACAACTTTAATTCTTCAACCTTTTAGATTTGATGTCATTATTTAGATGTTTTTTAGGAGAGAAAGTTAATATTTAAAGACTAAGAGAAAAAGTTTAGTATACCGTAATAATTGTATCTATTAAAGAATTACGTATATATTTATATTCAATTGCTTTGAAAGAAATTAATAGTATTACATTTTTTTATTTAATAAAATATTAAAGGGTTGAGTTTTGAACCCATAAGATTCGATCTTGATATACCAATTGAGTTATACGTAATTATTAATTATTAATATTATAGGGATAATTTCAAATAAAATTATGTGATTTCATATTTTTTACAAATCGGTATTTATGGTTGACAAAATTATCATTTTTCTAAATTTGGTTGATAAGGATTTCAAAATGAAATTTTTCTAAGAATTAAATGATATTTTAAGAAGCTTTAATTCTTCAACTTTTTAGGTTTGATGTCATTTAAGTACTGTTTTTTTTTATGAGAAAAAGTTAATGTTTAGAAAGAGAAAATTCCAAAAATGATGATTTTGAAAATAAGAAATGTCATTTCATAGTAAATATGATGCTAAACAATTTTAATTCTTGAAAACTTTAATTTTGAGGTCGTTATTAGATAAATTTGGAAAAATGAAAATTTTACTAACCACACATACCAATCTGAAAAAAAAAACTATTTTAAATTAAACCAGTATTATATTGAACGTTGAGTTTATTTATGCGGATTTTTTTTAGAAAATAAATAAATAGAAGTTAAATGTTATTAGGGTTAAATTTTTTGTTACTAATTTTCTGTTGTTATAAATTTTCAACAGGTGAAGAAAATTTGAGAACAAAGAAGTTGAAAAGATGAAAACTTGGATTGTGTTTACAACATGGTTATGTTTCAGTATTGCAATGGCTTCTAGTTTCACGACTATTCGGTACACGACGAACAGTGCCAGTGTCGGTAGTTACCAATTATTCATTACCTCTCTCCGACGAGAATTATCAAGTGGAATCACAATGGCATTAAATATGGAGAATGCTTATTTTATTGGCTACCTAGCCCATGCTCGTCGCTCTTTCTTCTTCAGAGATTCTCCACCGAATGTTGAAGAACCAAACAGTGGACTTTTTGACGGAACAACGAAAGTGAGAGTGCAAGGACTTGATACTCATTATACGAATTTAGGAGATAGAACGACAATTCCATTAGGAATTTCAACTCCGATTAGGACTGCAATCAATCATCTCCGACTATTTAATGGTGTTGTGACCACCAATATTCGTGAAAGTGTTTTAGTTCTTATACAAGTTGTTTCAGAGACCGCGAGATTTAGAGTTCTTCAGAGAGGGATTGAGGGTAATGTTAATGATGCATTTAGACCAAGAGGTGTTGTTATTAGCTATCAGAATTCGTGGGATGCGGTATCGGAACAAGTTCAGCTCGCCGGAGCAGATGGAAGATTTAGAACTTCGGTTCAATTGAAAAATGAAAATTTTACACCTAGGATTGTGTCAACGGTTGCACAAGTTAGACCTGATATGGGATTGTTGCACTATAATGGACCCCGAATGTTTGAAAATCACAACAATTCTATCGGAGCTGAAGATCTTCTCCAGGAACCGCTACTGGCAGCACTTTAAAGATTGATGCAACTTTAATTTCTATCAAGTATCCAAATAAAGGACACTCATTTAATTATGGATGTGTATTGTAGAGCCTGTTTGGTTCATCTGTTAGCTAATAGTTGTTGCTGTTACTGTTAGCTGTTTGCGAATACAGTAAGTTGTTTGTTGTTTAATTATTAGTGTTTGTTAAAAATACTGAACTCTGTTAGTATTTAAAATACATGTTTTAAATTAATCAACAAATAAATTATAAAATAAAAAATGTATTACATAAATTAATAAAAATAATCTAAATAAAAAAAATAAAAAAAAATTATTGAACGCAATAAAACCTTGTCCTTTCGTTAATTATGTTATAGAAATAGAAATAATGTTAAAGAAGAAACATTTTGTGGAAATAAGAAATATAGTTTTTTCAATAACAAATAAGTACAAACATTTGTTTATGAAAAGCTCTAAAAAAGAGCTTTTTGTGAAAAGCTTCAAAACACTGCAGGTTTTAGAGAAAATGTTAAACGATGCAATTATATAAATCTAACCAAACGATATATTTTATGCGGTTTGGAGTGAAACGATTAACGCTTATCTGAAAAGCTGAAACAAACACCCTAATAATCACCTATGAATTTATGATTGTTCGTCGCTACTCGGAAGCTAGCTAGCTACCAATTATTTATAAAGGATAATAAATAAGATATCAAATTTTATCTAGAATTGTAAGGTTGATGAAATCCTAATATTTTGCTACATATAGGCTTAATACATCCGCTGTCTCCTAAACTTGTTTAAAAAGCTTGATTGACATTCTGAACTTACATGGTGTCTCATTAACCCCCCTAAATCTGCTTAAAATGTCATGATTAAGTTCCTAAATCTATAAAAACGCGATAAATATGTACAAACTAGAAAGTTAATTTGTTTTACATACTTAAAATCGCGAATTAGATCTTTATTTTTTAAGTTTTGATTTTTTTTAATAAATTTAGACAAATTGCAATATATATCACTTTAAACAAATTCAAGGGGCAAATGGATTACAGTAAGCAAGTTCAAAGGGCAATATGTTACTTTAAACAAACTTAGGTGGCTAGTAGGTTATTTTAAGCAAATTGAGGAAAGTAATGAAATATCATATAAATTTAGGGGCCAATTAACCTTTTTGACAAGTTCATACTTTTGATATATTAAACCATATATATTGTATTTTCTCCTATAAATCACATGGATAAAACATAGTTTCTTTATTTATTTTATTTGTTACAGATAAAGCATAAATAAAAAAAATATAAAAATAAATTTTATGGTTTGACCGATTTGTAAAGATAATTTACATGGTTTAAAAGTTTATAAATAAGAATGTGTATTTTTTTTTTGCAGTTTACAAACTCAATCATGTTTTTAGAAATTATCATCGTGAGTATTTATTTCAAAATGTAGCGATTTGGAGCAAATTAAAAGACCGACTTTGCAAATTATCCAAAACTCAAGGTCTAACTTTATATATTGACTAAACCACAAGTATTATTTGGTCGAAAAATTGACTCACATATCTTTTAACTGCAAAATTTACAAAATACGAACTTTTATTTACAAACTTTTAAACCATATGGACTGTTTTTGTAAATCTACCAATTCTTAAAGTTTATTTTTGTAAAATCTACAATAAGAAAATAAACTATTTGGATAATGGCAAAGGGGCCATTACCAAATTGCATAATTCCAGTATTTATTAATATTAAATCAAATTTGTAACTTGCTATAAATATTTGAATAATTTGTGGTTCAAACTAGAGATGATAACGAGTACTATATCCGTGAGTAAGGGTCTAGTCTGGTTTGAATTCTGGCCCTGCTATTTTCCTTCGCTATTAGGGAGAGTAAGTCGGCACTATCCAATTTTAATGGAACTACCCGTATCCTGAATAAAAAAGCTATGAGATGGGTATACGATCAAAAGCATTACCTATTAGGGTAATAGGACGGGTATGAGAATACCCCCAGGGTACAGTTACTCGTTACCCGCCAGAACTCTTTTATATATTAAAAAATATTTTTTTTAGATGTAAGATGTGAGATTTGGACCCATACCTTTTGTTTTTCAACCATTTAGTGATACCAGTAAGTTATTTTATTCGTATTGATTAATATTCAATTTGTTCAATTTGTTTAATTGTTAGATGGATGATTTATTAAATTTATAATATTTTTTATTTGTGTATTGTTTCTAACGGATAAGGGTACCTACGGGGCTTAAAAATGTTAATAATTAGATAATACAACTATTAGTTGTGGATTTAAATATCAAGGGTTTTATGGGGCTGACTTGTAAATGATCGAGACATTGCCTCTTTCAGCAGAGAAGAAAGCTTTCTGACAGTTTTCTGAACTTGTTAAAAAAACTTGATTGACCTCTGAACTTACAGGTTGTCATATTAGTCCCATAAGCTTACTTAAAATGTCACGATTATGTCCCTAAATCTATAAAAATCTTGTAAAATGTACAAAATAGAAGGTTAATTTATTTTAAAGACTTCGAATCACAAAAATGTACAAAATGTCATATTTTTTAAGTTTTGATTTTCTTTTTTTACAAATTTAGACAAATTGCAGTATATATCACTTTAAATAAGTTAAATGGCAAATGGATCATTATAAGCAAGTTAAGGAGGCAAATAAGTCACTTTAAACAAATTCAGGTGGCTAATTAAGCCATTTTATGGTGTAAATTCAGGAGGCCGGTCAAAATTTTTGAACAGAGAGCTTTTAATATATTAAGCCATTTTATGGTGTAACTATCAATATATACATTTAATCTATATACTATAGACAGTACCATCTATTGAATAGGGCCAATTAAGCCGCTGTAATATACATGTTTTATGGATTAAATCCATGATTAATTATTTTTTCATATTGAGCTATTAATCGTTGATTTCGTTATGGATAGAAATTGATTTCTAGTAGGTTCTTCCAAGTTGGAAATCGAACTTGGAAGAACCTCCTGGAAATGGATTTTGGTATTAAGGGAGAAGATCGATTTGACGATTCTGATGCTGCAAATCGCGAAATGGGAGAGGAGAAGACTGAGCTTGGAAGAACTCTTATTTTTATTTGTCGACATCAATATGTCGAATCGCCCTTACAGGACGTGCCATCCAAACTCGACAATAAAGTTCAATAAGGGCCGAATCCATAACAAAATCAATGATCAAAAGCTCAATATTGAAAAATAATTGGTCAGAAACTTGATCATTAAAACATGTAAAGTTCGGATAAATTACACCCATTGCTACTAAACTTTATCCATTTTAATATTGTGACCACTAAACTTCATTTTTTAACAGTAAAGTTGAATAGCTTGATTATGTTTTTTTTTGGGCTTATTTTCTTTGGAATTAGTTTTACTTGTGTCTTGCTTTATCACTTTACAACAATTTGTGCAAATACGCTTTCCCAAGCATTATATAGATTTAGGATCTGTTTGTTTCACATGCTCATGTTTGCTGTTTGCTGCTACTGTTAGCTATTTGCTTTTACTGATAAATAGCAGATATTAATTGATTTTTCTGTAAAAAGCATCTGTTTCGAATTTTTACCAAATATTTTTTTTGTCTCACGATTGAATTAAAAGACAAAAAAAAAAAAAACAGGTCCGAAAATTAAAAACAAATGGACACTCCCTAAATTTCAATCTTTTATTTTTTATTACAAAATTCATTTAATAGAGTGTTACTAATTCCACTTACGTTCGAATGAATTTGAAAGGAGTTTTTATAAACTCTTAAATTTGTAACCCTTAAATTTAGTGTTTATCCTTATCCTTAAACAATTAAGAAATGAATATGAGACAAAATAGGTACCATTATTTTCCTCTATAAAAGGAATAGATATCGAACTCTAAAAATCATCTCTTTCCTCACTTCCTAATTCTGTAAGTACATCAAAATCTCTCTCTTCTTTCTTTCATATTTTAAGGTTTATTTTCATTTAATATTTATTGATTAAAAAATTCTATAATATTTGGTTACGTTTAGGGTTAATTTTAAATAAAATTTTATGTGGTTTCACGTTTTTGCAGGTCGGTATTTATGGTATTTTTGTTACAAAACAAACTATGTAGTTAGAATCGTTAGCTAGTTTGGATTGACTTTACAAAAGTTGGCAGATAACGACCTCAAAATGATTTTTTTTTAAAAAAATTAAATTATATTTTAAACAACTTTAATTCTTCAACTTTTTAGGTTTGATATCATATAGATCTTGTTTTTTTACGAGAGAAAGTTAATATTTAGAGTGTGAAAATTCCAAAAATGATGATTTTGAAAAATAAAAAATATAGTTTCGTAATAAATATGATACTAAACAACTTTAATTCTTCAAAAATTTCATTTTGAAGTATTATCGGTCAAATTTGCAAAGTCAACTCAAAATGGCTAATGGATGCCAACCACATGGTTTATTTTGTAACAACAAAAATTATACATACTGATCTGTAAAAACGTGAAATCACGGAGGCTTTTTTTGAAATTAATTAAACTTGTCTTTTTGTTTTTTTTTGCCTACCATTATATATATATATTCAATTGCTTTGAAAGAAATTAATAGTATTATATTTTTTTGAGCTAATAGTATTATATTTTTTGTTTAATAAAATATTAAAGGGTTGAGTTTTGAACCCATAAGATTCGATCTCTGTTATAGAGATATACTTACTTAATTATTAATTAATAGTATTACTTGATTTCAAATAAAACTCTGTACTTTCATATTATTTACAGGTTAGTATTTATGGTTGGTAAAATTTTTATTTTTCTAAATTTGGCTGATAATGATTTCAAAATGAGAATTTTTAAAAATTAAATAATATTTTAAGCAATTTTAATTCTTCAACATTTTAGGTTTGGAATCATTTAAGTGTTGCTTTTTTACGAGAGAAAGTTAATGTTTAGTGAGAGAAAATTCTAAAAATGATGATTTTGAAAAAAAAAATGTGATTTCATAGTAAATCTGATACTAAACAATTTTAATTCTTAAAAACTTTAATTTTAAAGTCGTTATCAATTAGAAAAATAAAATTTTACCAAAGTACCGATCCGAAAAAGTCAAATCATAAGGTTTTATTTTAAATTAAACCAATATTATATTCAACGTTGAGTTTATTTATGTGGATTTTTTTTAGAAAATAAATAAATAGAAGTTTAATATTAGGAATAAGGGTTAATTTAAATTTGTTACTAATTTTCTGTTGTTATAAATTTTCACAGGAGAAGAAAATTTGAGAACCACTGAGTTGAAAAGATGAAAACTTGGATTGTGTTTAGAACATGGTTATGTTTCAGTATTGCAATGGCTTCTAGTTTCACGACTATTCGGTACACGACGAACGCTTCCAGTGTCGGTAGTTACCAATTATTCATTACCTCTCTCCGACCAGAATTATCAAGTGGAATTACAAGCCACCATATTCTAGTAACTCGGAGACCCTCCACCATTACAAACCAGAATCGGTATCTTTTGGTTCAGTTGACTGGCGCAAATTCCAGTGAAACAATCACAATGGCATTAAATATGGAGAATGCTTATTTTATTGGCTACCGAGCCAATGTTACTCACTCTTACTTCTTCAGAGATTCTCCGGCGAATATTGAAGCTCCAAATAGTGGACTTTTTGACGGAACAACGAAAGTGAGAGTGTAAGGACTTGATACTCATTATACGAATTTAGGAGATAGAACGAGAATTCCATTAGGAATTTTAACTCCGATTAGGACTGCAATCAATCATCTCCGACTATTTAATGGTGTTGTGACCATCAATATTCGTGAAAGTGTTTTAGTTCTTATACAAGTTGTTTCAGAGACTGCGAGATTCAGAGTTCTCCAGAGAGGGATTGAAGCTAATGTTAATGATGCGTTTAGACCAAGAGTTGTGGTTATTAGCTATCAGAATTCGTGGGATGCGGTATCGGAACAAGTTCAGCTCGCCGGACCAGATGGAAGATTTAGAACTCCGGTTCAATTGCAAAATGAAGATTTTACACCTAGGATTGTGTCCACGGTTGCACAAGTTAGACCTGATATGGGATTGTTGCACTATAATGGACCCCAAATGTTTGAAAATCACAACAATTCTATGGGAGCCGAAGATCTTCTCCAGGAACCGCTACTGGCAGCACTTTAAAGATTGATGCAACTTTAATTTCTATCAAGTATCCGAATAAAGGACACTCATTTAATCATGGATGTGTATTGTAGAGCCTGTTTGGTTCATCTGTTAGCTAATAGTTGTTGCTGTTACTGTTAGTTGTTTGCGAATACAGTAAGTTGTTTGTTGTTTAATTATTAGTGTTTGTTAAACATATTGAACTCTGTTAGTATTTAAAATACATGTTTTAAATTAATCAACAAATAAATTATAAAATAAAAAATGTATTACACAAATTAATAAAAATAATCTAAATTAAAAAAATAAAAAAAATATTGAACGCAATAAAATCTTGTCCTTTCGGTAATTATGTTATAGAAATAGAAATAATATTAAAGATTTTGTGGAAATAAGAAATATAATTTTTTCAATAACAAATAAGTACAAACATTTGTTTATGAAAAGCTCTAAAAAAGAGCTTTTCGTGAAAAGCTCCAAAACACTGCAGTTTTTAGAGAAAATGTTAAACGATGCAATTATATAAATCTAACCAAACGATATATTTTATGCGGTTTGGAGTGAAACGATTAACGCTTATCTGAAAAGCTGAAACAAACACCCTAATAATCACCTATGAATTTATGATTGTTCGTCGCTACTCGGAAGCTAGCTAGCTACCAATTATTTATAAAGGATAATAAATAAGATATCAAATTTTATCTGGAATTGTAAGGTTGATGAAATCCTAATATTTTGCTATATATAGGCTTAATACATCCTTTGTCTCCTAAACTTGTTTAAAAAACTTGATTGACCTTCTGAACTTACATGGTGTCTCATTAGCCCCCTAAATCTGCTTAAAATGTCATGATTAAGTTTCTAAATCTATAAAAACGCGATAAATATGTACAAACTAGAAAGTTAATTTGTTTTACATACTTAAAATCGCGAATTAGATCTTTATGTTTTAAGTTTTGATTTTTTTTAATAAATTTAGACAAATTGCAATATATATCACTTTAAACAAATTCAAGGGGCAAATGGATTACAGTAAGCAAGTTCAAAGGGCAATATGTTACTTTAAACAAACTTAGGTGGCTAGTAGGTTATTTTAAGCAAATTGAGGAAACTAATGAAATATCATATAAATTTAGGAGCCAATTAACCTTTTTGACAAGTTCAACGGACTTTTGATATATTAAACCATATATATTGTATTTTCTCCTATAAATCACATGGATAAAACATAGTTTCTTTATTTTATTTTTTTGTTACAGATAAAGCATAAATAAAAAAAATATAAAAATAAATTTTATTGGTTTGACCGATTTGTAAAGATAATTTACATGGTTTGTTTAGGCTCTGTTTGTTTCACATGCTCATGTTTGCTGTTTGTTGCTACTGTTAGCTATTTGCTTTTACTGATAAATAGCAGATATTAATTGATTTTTCTGTAAAAAGCATCTGTTTCGAATTTTTACCAAACATTTTTTTTGTCTCATGTTTGACTTAAAAGACAAAAAAAAAAAACAGGTCCGAAAATTAAAAACAAACAGACACTCCCTAAATTTCAATCTTTTATTTTTTGTTACAAAATTCATTTAATAGAGTGTTACTAATTCCACTTACGTTCGATGAATTTGAAAGGAGTTTTTATAAACTCTTAAATTTGTAACCCATAAATTTAGTGTTTATCCTTATCCTTAAACAATTAAGAAATGAATATGAGACAAAGTAGGTACCATTATTTTCCTCTATAAAAGGAATAGATATCGAACTCTAAAAATCATCTCTTTCCTCACTTCCTAATTCTGTAAGTACATCAAAATCTCTCTCTTCTTTCTTTCATATTTTAAGGTTTATTTTCATTTAATATTTATTGATTAAAAAATTCTATAATATTTGGTTACGTTTAGGGTTAATTTTAAATAAAATTTTATGTGGTTTCACGTTTTTGCAGGTCGGTATTTATGGTAGTTTTGTTACAAAACAAACTATGTAGTTAGAATCGTTAGCTAGTTTGGATTGACTTTACCAAAGTTGGCAGATAAGGACCTCAAAATGATTTTTTTTTTTAAAATTAAATTATACTTTAAACAACTTTAATTCTTCAACTTTTTAGGTTTGATATCATATAGATCTTATTTTTTTTACGAGAGAGAAAGTTAATATTTAGAGTGTGAAAATTCCAAAAATGATGATTTTGAAAAATAAAAAATATGGTTTCGTAATAAATATGATACTAAACAACTTTAATTCTTTAAAAATTTCATTTTGAAGTATTATCGATCAAATTTGCAAAGTCAACTCAAAATGGCTAATGGATGCCAACCACATGGTTTATTTTGTAACAAAAAAAATTATAGATACTGATCTGTAAAAACGTGAAATCACGGAGGCTTTTTTTTGAAATTAATTAAACTTGTCTTTTTGTTTTTTTTGCCTACCATTATATATATATATATATATATATATATATATATATATATATATATATATATATATATATATATATATATATTCAATTGCTTTGAAAGAAATTAATAGTATTATATTTTTTTTTTGAGCTAATAGTATTATATTTTTTGTTTAATAAAATATTAAAGGGTTGAGTTTTGAACTCATAAGATTCGATCTCTGTTATAGAGATATACTTACTTAATTATTAATTAATAGTATTACTTGATTTCAAATAAAACTCTGTAGTTTCATATTATTTACAGGTTAGTATTTATGGTTGGTAAAATTTTTATTTTTCTAAATTTGGCTCATAATGATTTCAAAATGAGAATTTTTAAGAATTAAATAATATTTTAAGCAATTTTAATTCTTCAACATTTTAGGTTTGGAATCATTTAAGTGTTGCTTTTTTACGAGAGAAAGTTAATGTTTAGTGAGAGAAAATTCTAAAAATGATGATTTTGAAAAATAAAAAATGTGATTTCATAGTAAATATGATACTAAACAATTTTAATTCTTAAAAACTTTAATTTTAAAATCGTTATCAATCAAATTCAGAAAAATAAAATTTTACCAAAGTACCGATCCGAAAAAGTCAAACCATAAGGTTTTATTTTGAATTAAACCAATATTATATTCAACGTTGAGTTTATTTATGTGGATTTTTTTTAGAAAATAAATAAATAGAAGTTTAATATTATTAGGAATAAGGGTTAATTTAAATTTGTTACTAATTTTCTGTTGTTATAAATTTTCACAGGAGAAGAAAATTTGAGAACCACTGAGTTGAAATGATGAAAACTTGGATTGTGTTTACAACATGGTTATGTTTCATTATTGCAATGGCTTCTAGTTTCACGACTATCCGGTACACGACGAACGGTGCCAGTGTCGGTAGTTACCAATTATTCATCACCTCTCTCCGACGAGAATTATCAAGTGGAATTACAAGCCACGATATTCTAGTAACTAGGAGACCCTCCACCATTACAAACCAGAATCGGTATCTTTTGGTTCAGTTGACTGGCGCAAATTCCAGTGAAACAATCACAATGGCATTAAATATGGAGAATGCTTATTTTATTGGCTACGAGCCAATGTTACTCACTCTTACTTCTTCAGAGATTCTCCTGCGAATATTGAAGCTCCAAATAGTGGACTTTTTGACGGAACAACGAAAGTGAGAGTGCAAGGACTTGATACTCATTATACGAATTTAGGAGATAGAACGAGAATTCTATTAGGAATTTCAACTCCGATTAGGACTGCAATCAATCATCTCCGACTATTTAATGGTGTTGTGACCACCAATATTCTTGAAAGTGTTTTAGTTCTTATACAAGTTGTTTCAGAGACTGCGAGATTCAGAGTTCTCCAGAGAGGGATTGAAGTTAATGTTAATAATGCGTTTAGACCAAGAGATGTGGTTATTAGCTATCAGAATTCGTGGGATGCGGTATCAGAACAAGTTCAGCTCGCCGGAGCAGATGGAAGATTTAGAACTCCGGTTCAATTGCAAAATGAAGATTTTACACCTAGGATTGTGTCCACGGTTGCACAAGTTAGACCTGATATGGGATTGTTGCACTATAATGGACCCCAAATGTTTGAAAATCACAATAATTCTATCGGAGCCGAAGATCTTCTCCAGGAACCGCTACTGGCAGCACTTTAAAGATTGATGCAACTTTAATTTCTATCAAGTATCCGAATAAAGGACACTCATTTAATCATGGATGTGTATTGTAGAGCCTGTTTGGTTCATCTGTTAGCTAATAGTTGTTGCTGTTACTGTTAGTTGTTTGCGAATACAGTAAGTTGTTTGTTGTTTAATTATTAGTGTTTGTTAAAAATATTGAACTCTGTTAGTATTTAAAATACATGTTTTAAATTAATCAACAAATAAATTATAAAATAAAAAATGTATTACACAAATTAATAAAAATAATCTAAATTAAAAAAATAAAAAAAATATTGAACGCAATAAAATCTTGCCCTTTCGGTAATTATGTTATAGAAATAGAAATAATATTAAAGATTTTGTGGAAATAAGAAATATAATTTTTTCAATAACAAATAAGTACAAACATTTGTTTATGAAAAGCTCTAAAAAATAGCTTTTCGTGAAAAGCTCCAAAACACTGCAGTTTTTAGAGAAAATGTTAAACGATGCAATTATATAAATCTAACCAAACGATATATTTTATGCGGTTTGGAGTGAAACGATTAACGCTTATCTGAAAAGCTGAAACAAACACCCTAATAATCACCTATGAATTTATGATTGTTCGTCGCTACTCGGAAGCTAGCTAGCTACCAATTATTTATAAAGGATAATAAATAAGATATCAAATTTTATTTGGAATTGTAAGGTTGATGAAATCCTAATATTTTGCTATATATAGGCTTAATACATCCGTTGTCTCCTAAACTTGTTTAAAAAATTTGATTGACCTTCTGAACTTACATGGTGTCTTATTAGCCCCCTAAATCTGCTTAAAATGTCATGATTAAGTTCCTAAATATATAAAAACGCGATAAATATGTACAAACTAGAAAGTTAATTTGTTTTACATACTTAAAATCGCGAATTAGATCTTTATTTTTTAAGTTTTGATTTTTTTAAATAAATTTAGACAAATTGCAATATATATCACTTTAAACAAATTCAAGGGGCAAATGCATTACAGTAAGCAAGTTCAAAGGGCAATATGTTACTTTAAACAAACTTAGGAGGCTAGTAGGTTATTTTAAGCAAATTGAGGAAACTAATGAAATATCATATAAATTCAGGAGCCAATTAACCTTTTTGACAAGTTCAACGGACTTTTGATATATTAAACCATATATATTGTATTTTCTCCTATAAATCACATGGATAAAACATAGTTTCGTTATTTATTTTTTTGCTACAGATAAAACATAAATAAAAAAATATAAAAATAAATTTTATTGGTTTGACCGATTTGTAAAGATAATTTACATGGTTTAAAAGTTTACAAATTAGAGTCTGTATTTTTTTTGCAGCTTACAAACTCAATCATTTCTCTAGAAATTATTATCGCGAGTATTTATTTCAAAATGGAGCAATTTGGAGCAAATTAAAAGATCGAGTTTGCAAATTATCCAAAACTAAAGGTCTAACTTTGCATATTAACTAAACCACAATTATTATTTAGTTGAAAAAATGACTCACATATCTTTTAACTATAAAAGTTATAAAATACAAACTTCTATTTACAAACTTTCAAACCACATTGACTGTTTTGTAAATCTACCAATTCTTAAAGTTTATTTTTGTAAAATCTACAATAAGAGAATAAACTATTTGGATAATGGCAAAGGGGCCATTATTACCAAATTGCATAATTCCTGTATTTATTAATATTGAATCAAATTTGCTATAAATATTTGAATAATTTGTGGTCCAAACTAGGAATGATAACGAATACTATATCAGTGAGTAAGAGTCTGGTTTGGTTTGAATTCTGGCCCTGCCCTTTTCCTTCGCTATTAGGGAGAGTAAACCGGCACTATCCAATTTTAATTGGACTACCCATATCCTGAATAAAAAGATATGAGATGTGTATGAGATCAAAAGCATTACTCGTTAGGGTAATAGGACGGGTATGGAAATACTCCCAGGGTACAGTTACTCGTTACCCGCCAGAACTCTTTTATATATTAAAAAATATTTTTTTTAGATGTAAGATGTGAGATTTGGACCCATACCTTTTGTTTTTCAACCATTTAGTGATACAAGTAAGTTAGTTAATTCGTATTGATTAATATTCAATTTGTTCAATTTGTTTAATTGTTAGATGGATGATTTATTAAATTTATAATATTTTTTATTTGTGTATTGTTTCTAACGGATAAGGTACCTACAGGGCTTAAAAATGTTAATAATTAGATAATACAACTATTAGTTGTGGATTTAAATATCAAGGGTTTTATGGGGCTGACTTGTAAATGATCGAGACCTCGCCTCTTTCAGCAGAGAAGAAAGCTTTCTGATAGTTTTCTGAACTTGTTAAAAAAACTTGATTGACCTCTGAACTTACAGGTTGTCATATTAGTCCCATAAGCTTACTTAAAATGTCATGATTATGTTCCTAAATCTATAAAAATCTTGTAAAATGTACAAAATAGAAGGTTAATTTATTTTAAAGACTTCGAATCACAAAAATGTACAAAATGTCATATTTTTTAAGTTTTGATTTTTTTTTTTACAAATTTAGACAAATTGCAGTATATATCACTTTAAATAAGTTCAATGGCAAATGGATTATTATAAGCAAGTTAAGGAGGCAAATAAGTCACTTTAAACAAATTCAGGTGGCTAATTAAGCCATTTTATGGTGTAAATTCAGGAGGCCGATCAAACTTTTTGAACAGAGAGCTTTTAATGTATTAAGCCATTTTATGGTGTAACTATCAATATATACATTTAATCTATATACTATAGACAGTACCATCTATTGAATACGGCCAATTAAGCCACTGTAATTTACATGTTTTATGGATTAAATCCATGATTAATTATTTTTCCATATTGAGCTATTAATCGTTGATTTCGTTATGGATAGAAATTGATTTCTAGTAGGTTCTTCCAAGTTGGAAATCGAACTTGGAAGAACCTCCTGGAAATGGATTTTGGTATTAAGGGAGAAGATCGATTTGACGATTCTGATGCTGCAAATCGCGAAATGGGAGAGGAGAAGACTGAGCTTGGAAGAACCTACTGAAAATTGATTTCTATAATTTCTTTTACTTTTTACTTTCTATCTTGTTTAGTCGAGAAACTCATATTTTTATTTGTCGACATTAATATGTCGAATCGCCCTTACAGGACGTGCCATCCAAACTCGACAATAAAGTTCAATAAGGGCCGAATCCATAACAAAATCAATGATCAAAAGCTCAATATTGAAAAATAATTGGTCAGAAACTTGATCATTAAAACATGTAAAGTTCGGATAAATTACACCCATTGCTACTAAACTTTATCCATTTTAATATTGTGACCACTAAACTTTATTTTTTAACAGTAAAGTTGAATAGCTTGATTATGTTTTTTTTTTGGCCTTATTTTCTTTGGGATTAGCTTTACTTGTGTCTTGCTTTATCACTTTAAAACAATTTTTGCAAATACGCCAAGCATTATATAGATTTAGGGTCTGTTTGTTTCACATGCTCATGTTTGCTGTTTGCTGCTACTGTTAGCTATTTGCTTTTACTGATAAATAGCAGATATTAATTGATTTTTCTGTAAAAAGCATCTGTTTCGAATTTTTACCAAATATTTTTTTTGTCTCACGATTGAATTAAAAGACAAAAAAAAAAAAACAGGTCCGAAAATTATAAACAAATGGACACTCCCTAAATTTCAATCTTTTATTTTTTATTACAAAATTCATTTAATAGAGTGTTACTAATTCCACTTACGTTCGAATGAATTTGAAAGGAGTTTTTATAAACTCTTAAATTTGTAACCCTTAAATTTAGTGTTTATCCTTATCCTTAAACAATTAAGAAATGAATATGAGACAAAGTAGGTAGCATTATTTTCCTCTATAAAAGGAATAGATATCGAACTCTAAAAATCATCTCTTTCCTCACTTCCTAATTCTGTAAGTACATCAAAATCTCTCTCTTCTTTCTTTCATATTTTAAGGTTTATTTTCATTTAATATTTATTGATTAAAAAATTCTATAATATTTGGTTACGTTTAGGGTTAATTTTAAATAAAATTTTATGTGGTTTCACGTTTTTGCAGGTCGGTATTTATGGTATTTTAGTTACAAAACAAACTATGTACTTAGAATCGTTAGCTAGTTTGGATTGACTTTACCAAAGTTGGCAGATAACGACCTCAAAATGAATTTTTTTAAAAAAATTAAATTATATTTTAAACAACTTTAATTCTTCAACTTTTTAGGTTTGATATCATATAGATCTTGTTTTTTTACGAGAGAGAAAGTTAATATTTAGAGTGTGAAAATTCCAAAAATGATGATTTTGAAAAATAAAAAATATGGTTTGGTAATAAATATGACACTAAACAACTTTAATTCTTCAAAAATTTCATTTTGAAGTTATTATCGGTCAAATTTGCAAAGTCAACTCAAAATGGCTAATGGATGCCAACCACATGGTTTATTTTGTAACAAAAAAAATTATAGATACTGATCTGTAAAAACGTGAAATCACGGAGGCTTTTTTTTGAAATTAATTAAACTTGTCTTTTTGTTTTTTTGCCTACCATTATATATATATATATATATATATATTCAATTGCTTTGAAAGAAATTAATAGTATTATAATTTTTTTGAGCTAATAGTATTATATTTTTTGTTTAATAAAATATTAAAGGGTTGAGTTTTGAACCCATAAGATTCGATCTCTGTTATAGAGATATACTTACTTAATTATTAATTAATAGTATTACTTGATTTCAAATAAAACTCTGTAGTTTCATATTATTTACAGGTTAGTATTTATGGTTGGTAAAATTTTTATTTTTCTAAATTTGGCTCATAATGATTTCAAAATGAGAATTTTTAAAAATTAAATAATATTTTAAGCAATTTTAATTCTTCAACATTTTAGGTTTGGAATCATTTAAGTGTTGCTTTTTTACGAGAGAAAGTTAATGTTTAGTGAGAGAAAATTCTAAAAATGATGATTTTGAAAAATAAAAAATGTGATTTCATAGTAAATATGATACTAAACAATTTTAATTCTTAAAAACTTTAATTTTAAAATCGTTATCAATCAAATTCAGAAAAATAAAATTTTACCAAAGTACCGATCCGAAAAAGTCAAACCATAAGGTTTTATTTTGAATTAAACCAATATTATATTCAACGTTGAGTTTATTTATGTGGATTTTTTTTAGAAAATAAATAAATAGAAGTTTAATATTATTAGGAATAAGGGTTAATTTAAATTTGTTACTAATTTTCTGTTGTTATAAATTTTCACAGGAGAAGAAAATTTGAGAACCACTGAGTTGAAATGATGAAAACTTGGATTGTGTTTACAACATGGTTATGTTTCATTATTGCAATGGCTTCTAGTTTCACGACTATCCGGTACACGACGAACGGTGCCAGTGTCGGTAGTTACCAATTATTCATTACCTCTCTCCGACGAGAATTATCAAGTGGAATTACAAGCCACCATATTCTAGTAACTCGGAGACCCTCCACCATTACAAACCAGAATCGGTATCTTTTGGTTCAGTTGATTGGCGCAAATTCCAGTGAAACAATCACAATGGCATTAAATATGGAGAATGCTTATTTTATTGGCTACCGAGCCAATGTTACTCACTCTTACTTCTTCAGAGATTCTCTGGCGAATATTGAAGCTCCAAATAGTGGACTTTTTGACGGAACAACGAAAGTGAGAGTGCAAGGACTTGATACTCATTATACGAATTTAGGAGATAGAACGAGAATTCTATTAGGAATTTCAACTCCGATTAGGACTGCAATCAATCATCTCCGACTATTTAATGGTGTTGTGACCAACAATATTCGTGAAAGTGTTTTAGTTCTTATACAAGTTGTTTCAGAGACTGCGAGATTCAGAGTTCTCCAGAGAGGGATTGAAGCTAATGTTAATAATGCGTTTAGACCAAGAGTTGTGGTTATTAGCTATCAAAATTCGTGGGATGCGATATCGGAACAAGTTCAACTCGCCGGAGCAGATGGAATATTTAGAACTCCGGTTCAATTGCAAAATGAAGATTTTACACCTAGGATTGTGTCCACGGTTGCACAAGTTAGACCTGATATGGGATTGTTGCACTATAATGGACCCCAAATGTTTGAAAATCACAACAATTCTATCGGCGCCGAAGATCTTCTCCAGGAACCGCTACTGGCAGCACTTTAAAGATTGATGCAACTTTAATTTCTATCAAGTATCCGAATAAAGGACACTCATTTAATCATGGATGTGTATTGTAGAGCCTGTTTGGTTCATCTGTTAGCTAATAGTTGTTGCTGTTACTGTTAGTTGTTTGCGAATACAGTAAGTTGTTTGTTGTTTAATTATTAGTGTTTGTTAAAAATATTGAACTCTGTTAGTATTTAAAATACATGTTTTAAATTAATCAACAAATAAATTATAAAATAAAAAATGTATTACACAAATTAATAAAAATAATCTAAATTAAAAAAATAAAAAAAATATTGAACGCAATAAAATCTTGTCCTTTCGGTAATTATGTTATAGAAATAGAAATAATATTAAAGCTTTTGTGGAAATAAGAAATATAATTTTTTCAATAACAAATAAGTACAAACATTTGTTTATGAAAAGCTCTAAAAAAGAGCTTTTCGTGAAAAGCTCCAAAACACTGCAGTTTTTAGAGAAAATGTTAAACGATGCAATTATATAAATCTAACCAAACAATATATTTTATGCGGTTTGGAGTGAAACGATTAACGCTTATCTGAAAAGCTGAAACAAACACCCTAATAATCACCTATGAATTTATGATTGTTCGTCGCTACTCGGAAGCTAGCTAGCTACCAATTATTTATAAAGGATAATAAATGAGATATCAAATTTTATCTAGAATTGTAAGGTTGATGAAATCCTAATATTTTGCTATATATAGGCTTAATAAATCCGTTGTCTCCTAAACTTGTTTAAAAAACTTGATTGACCTTCTGAACTTACATGGTGTCTCATTAGCCCCCTAAATCTGCTTAAAATGTCATGATTAAGTTCCTAAATCTATAAAAACGCGATAAATATGTACAAACTAGAAAGTTAATTTGTTTTACATACTTAATCGCGAATTAGATCTTTATTTTTTAAGTTTTGATTTTTTTTAATAAATTTAGACAAATTGCAATATATATCACTTTAAACAAATTCAAGGGGCAAATGGATTACAGTAAGCAAGTTCAAAGGGCAATATGTTACTTTAAACAAACTTAGGTGGCTAGTAGGTTATTTTAAGCAAATTGAGGAAACTAATGAAATATCATATAAATTCAGGAGCCAATTAACCTTTTTGACAAGTTCAATGGACTTTTGATATATTAAACCATATATATTGTATTTTCTCCTATAAATCACATGGATAAAACATAGTTTCGTTATTTTTTTTTTGTTACAGATAAAGCATAAATAAAAAAATATAAAAATAAATTTTATTGGTTTGACCGATTTGTAAAGATAATTTACATGGTTTAAAAGTTTACAAATAAGAGTCTGTATTTTTTTGCAGCTTACAAACTCAATCATTTCTCTAGAAATTATTATCGTGAGTATTTATTTCAAAATGGAGCAATTTGGAGCAAATTAAAAGATCAACTTTGAAAATTATCCAAAACTAAAGGTCTAACTTTGCATATTAACTAAACCACAATTATTATTTAGTTGAAAAAATGACTCACATATCTTTTAACTATAAAAGTTATAAAATACAAACTTCTATTTACAAACTTTCAAACCACATTGACTGTTTTGTAAATTTACCAATTCTTAAAGTTTATTTTTGTAAAATGTACAATAAGAGAATAAACTATTTGGATAATGGCAAAGGGGCCATTATTACCAAATTGCATAATTCCTGTATTTATTAATATTGAATCAAATTTGCTATAAATATTTGAATAATTTGTGGTCCAAACTAGGAATGATAACGAATACTATATCAGTGAGTAAGAGTCTGGTTTGGTTTGAATTCTGGCCCTGCCCTTTTCCTTCGCTATTAGGGAGAGTAAACCGGCACTATCCAATTTTAATTGGACTACCCGTATCCTGAATAAAAAGATATGAGATGTGTATGAGATCAAAAGCATTACCCGTTAGAGTAATAGGACGGGTATGGAAATACTCCCAGGGTACAGTTACTCGTTACCCGCCAACTCTTTTATATATTAAAAAATATTTTTTTTAGATGTAAGATGTGAGATTTGGACCCATACCTTTTGTTTTTCAACCATTTAGTGATACCAGTAAGTTAGTTTATTCGTATTGATTAATATTCAATTTGTTCAATTTGTTTAATTGTTAGATGGATGATTTATTAAATTTATAATATTTTTTATTTGTGTATTGTTTCTAACGGATAAGGTACCTACGGGGCTTAAAAATGTTAATAATTAGATAATACAACTATTAGTTGTGGATTTAAATATCAAGGGTTTTATGGGGCTGACTTGTAAATGATCGAGACCTCGCCTCTTTCAGCAGAGAAGAAAGCTTTCTGACAGTTTTCTGAACTTGTTAAAAAAACTTGATTGACCTCTGAACTTACAGGTTGTCATATTAGTCCCATAAGCTTACTTAAAATGTCATGATTATGTCCCTAAATCTATAAAAATCTTGTAAAATGTACAAAATAGAAGGTTAATTTATTTTAAAGACTTCGAATCACAAAAATGTACAAAATGTCATATTTTTTAAGTTTTGATTTTTTTTTTACAAATTTAGACAAATTGCAGTATATATCACTTTAAATAAGTTCAATGGCAAATGGATTATTATAAGTAAGGTAAGGAGGCAAATAAGTCACTTTAAACAAATTCAGGTGGCTAATTAAGCCATTTTATGGTGTAAATTCAGGAGGCGGATCAAACTTTTTGAACAGAGAGCTTTTAATGTATTAAGCCATTTTATGGTGTAACTATCAATATATACATTTAATCTATATACTATAGACAGTACCATCTATTGAATGGGGCCAATTAAGCCGCTGTAATATACATGTTTTATGGATTAAATCCATGATTAATTATTTTTCCATATTGAGCTATTAATAGTTGATTTCGTTATGGATAGAAATTGATTTCTAGTAGGTTCTTTCAAGTTGGAAATCGAACTTGGAAGAACCTCCTGGAAATGGATTTTGGTATTAAGGGAGAAGATCGATTTGACGATTCTGATGCTGCAAATCGCGAAATGGGAGAGGAGAAGACTGAGCTTGGAAGAACCTACTGAAAATTGATTTCTATAATTTCTTTTACTTTTTACTTTCTATCTTGTTTAGTCGAGAAACTCGTATTTTTATTTGTCGACATCAATATGTCGAATCGCCCTTACAGGACGTGCCATCCAAACTCGACAATAAAGTTCAATAAGGGCCGAATCCATAACAAAATCAATGATCAAAAGCTCAATATTAGAAAAATAATTGGTCAGAAACTTGATCATTAAAACATGTAAAGTTCGGATAAATTACACCCATTGCTACTAAACTTTATCCATTTTAATATTGTGACCACTAAACTTTATTTTTTAACAGTAAAGTTGAATAGCTTGATTATGTATTTTTTTTGGCCTTATTTTCTTTGGGATTAGCTTTACTTGTGTCTTGCTTTATCACTTTAAAACAATTTTTGCAAATACGCTTTCCCAAGCATTATATAGATTTAGGTTCTGTTTGTTTCACATGCTCATGTTTGCTGCTACTGTTAGCTATTTGCTTTTACTGATAAATAGCAGATATTAATTGATTTTTCTGTAAAAAGCATCTGTTTCGAATTTTTACTAAACATTTTTTTGTCTCATGTTTGACTTAAAAGACAAAAAAAAAAACAGGTCCGAAAATTAAAAACAAACGGACACTCCCTAAATTTCAATCTTTTATTTTTTGTTACAAAATTCATTTAATAGAGTGTTACTAATTCCACTTACGTTCGATGAATTTGAAAGGAGTTTTTATAAACTCTTAAATTTGTAACCCTTAAATTTAGTGTTTATCCTTATCCTTAAACAATTAAGAAATGAATATGAGACAAAGTAGGTAGCATTATTTTCCTCTATAAAAGCAATAGATATCGAACTCTAAAAATCATCTCTTTCCTCACTTCCTAATTCTGTAAGTACATCAAAATCTCTCTCTTCTTTCTTTCATATTTTAAGGTTTATTTTCATTTAATATTTATTGATTAAAAAATTCTATAATATTTGGTTACGTTTAGGGTTAATTTTAAATAAAATTTTATGTGGTTTCACGTTTTTGCAGGTCGGTATTTATGGTATTTTTGTTACAAAACAAACTATGTAGTTAGAATCGTTAGCTAGTTTGGATTGACTTTACCAAAGTTGGCAGATAACGACCTCAAAATGATTTTTTTTTTAAAATTAAATTATATTTTAAACAACTTTAATTCTTCAACTTTTTAGGTTTGATATCAGATTGATGACCCGCGAGGCTAAATCGGGTCATATTCATTTCGCAGGCTCAGCCCATACTTAGACCTATGGTCTAAGATCGGATGAGACCCGAATAAAGGAAGCGGGCGCAGCGAGTAACCGCCCCGAATGGGACCCGAATAAGCGGAAACGGGTGAAGCGAGTAACCGCCCCGAATCCTAAACGGAGCATCAAGACTCCCACTCAGAACCACGTTCGTTGCCATGAAAGCCACGAAAGGGACATGGCCTAAAAATGGGGAACCGCCCTCAGAACGTGGCCCACTAAGGAGTAACCGCCGTCGGCGGTTACCTAAAAAACACCTATAAAAGGCCTTAAGAACGAGGGAAAAAGGTACGCTCACAATTTTCCCCGCAATACTATTGTCAAATTACCAACCTTCTTACAAAAACTGACTTGATCGTCAGAGAGTTTTCCCGGAGATCCTGTCTCCGGTTCTGTTTTGCAGGTAACTCTGGCAGAGAATATCAAATCGGATCCGGCAAGTTATCATTGGTGCGGTGAACGTGGATCTTTTTTACCAACATTTGGTTAAAGGTACGCGAAGAACATGTCAGAACCATCACGAACGACCGGCGTTACCATTAGATCAACCAGTATGAACTCCAGGGGACCACGGATTGCGAATTCGCAACCTGCAAGTACACAGCCTGTGGTGCCTAGCTCATCGGGTCCTTCGGGACAATTGAGTCCCTTATTGGAAGTCCAAGTGCAAACTGAGATGGAAATGTCCAATAGTGATTTCGTGCAGATGGCAGGACAAGTCTTGGCTTCGAACATGAGCCAGGCGGCTGGAGATCGAATGATTAATTTACTAACTGCCCTCGCCGAACATAATACCGTCGTGGCGGCTGCTCCTCAAGAACCTGTGGTTATCTCAACACAATCACCGACTATCCCTGTCATATCGGCCCTCCCACAGCCATCTCAGGCGCCAAATCAAGTGGGCCAGAGTAGTCGCACAAACCCACACAGCCACCCGAGCAACTACTCGCACCCAGATCTCATTACGACGATACATCCGACCTGGCAGTCATCCCAACCGTTGCCAGGAGTGCAAGGCACTCTTCCGCTACAGCAAGTGGAACCTTTTCCTCACAGACATTCGGAGTTGATGACTCCTGGGCGAGAGCACACATGGAACTTTGATCCTATAACGGGACAGCGGTTAGTCCCGCAACAGGCACACGTCTCAACACCGATGGGCGGGTGGATGCTACCCAGAATTCACCAGTAGCGGATGGAAGAAGTCCTGCGAATACCCGATATTGACTTAGAAGATCAATTACGAAGCATGATGGAGCGAATGGGGTACTCACCTAGGCCGAGAGCAGAGGTCCAGAGCGATTCACCTTTTGCCCCTTCGTTGCGGGAATTCATTCCAGATCACAGAATCAAAGCGCCCGCGATACCTAAATACTATGGGGATCCAAATTTTGATCCTGAGGCTCATGTCAGGAACTACAGAGAACTAATGGATGTTGCAGGAGCGAGTGAAAGCATCATTTGTAGGTTATTCTCGACAACTTTGGGCGGAGCCGCATCTGATTGGTTTCGATCTTTACCCGCAGAATCTATTCACAATTGGCATCAATATAGTCGAGATTTTTGTGCAAAATTTATGGGCTGTAAGGCAGCGGATGTGACGGATAGGCAGCTGAAGGAGATCAAACAGAGGAACTATAATTCCCTAAGGGAATTTGTTGTCGCATTCAACGATATTCTGGTGCGATTGCAAAACCCGGATATCGTGAGCATCCGCAACATCATGGCAGATGGAACCACAGATTGGAGTATGCGGGAGGAAATCATCCGCAACAAACCGCGCACAGTGGCCGAACTCATGAAAATAGCAAAGGAATTCATGAAAGTGGATGATGTCAACAGGGAACATAGGGCTCAAACCCGACGAGAAAGAGATGCCGCTAGATCCACTTCGGACAATCGGCGCCAGACCCAGTCCAAAAGTAATTTTGTTCGAAGAGGCGATCGCCCCTTTCAAAGTGGCGGATATCAGACACCATTAAACACGACTCGCCAGGAGGTGTTACTTTGGATCGAAAAGAGCCCCCTGAAGAAGGATGTGCGGTTCCCCGAGGTAAAAGGTCGAACCAGTTTGGGGCGACATCCTAACAAATATTGCAGGTTCCACAGATTGAACGGCCACGACACGAATGATTGCTATGAATTGAAGAAGGAGATTGAAAGGCTGATCGAAAGGGGCAAGCTGAATCAATTTGTACGAAAGGAGACTAGTGACGAGAAAGCAACGTTACCACATGAAGAAGAGGTAAGGCCCGAAAAGAAGCAGAAAAAAGGAGTGATAAACGTGATATCCGGCGGAATCTATGAGCCTCCAACAAAAAGAGCTCGCCGTGAACAGCGAAAAAGCAACACTCATAGGGGGGATGCCCTCAATTACTCATTCGCGCGAATCACGGAGCCGCATGCGGATGCTTTGGTGATTACAATGGCTGTAGAAGGATGGGACGTCAAGCGGGTCCTTATTGATACTGGCAGTTCTTGTAATGTTATTACTCGGACTGCATTCAACAAGTTGGGAATTAATGACGAGCGAGTGGAACATACATTCATGGATGTAACAGGTTTTGGGGGTCAATCCTCTCAAACAAGTGGACAGGTGGTGTTGGAGGCAGAAATGGGCGATAAAAAGCTAAAATGGCGAGGTGATTTAGAATTCGCAATTGTTGATCTCCCATTGGCCTACAACATAATTCTGGGACGCCCATTCCTGTCAGAAACGGAGTCGCTCATCTCAATGAAGCATTTAACATTACATTTACCAACACACCAAGGGCGAGTCATAGTTGAAGGTGATCAACTTGTATCTCAACAGACCTATACATTGTCACTTGAACCAAAGCCAGACGAGGAAGATAGGGTAGAGGAGAAGTTGCCAGTGGAAGCATTGAAGAAACGGAACTATTCGCCATCTCAAGCGACAAAAATGTGCGAATAGCGACGGGCCTCCCCGAAGAAATGAAGAAAGCCATTGCCGAGGTGCTGGTCCAATGTGAGTCGGCATTTGCCGCCCCAAATGAAATAATGAAAGGAATAAGTCCAGACGTAGCAACCCATCGTTTGAATGTAGACAAAGGTGCAACCCCAGTGCGACAGAAAAAGAGAGGACATGCTTTTGAGCGGCAAAAGGCGATTGAAAAAGCAGTGGCGGATTTGCTAAAGTCAGATGCAATTCGAGAAGTCACCTATCCGGAGTGGTTAGCCAATGTGGTGCTAGTCAAAAAGCCAAATGGAACGTACAGAATGTGCGTCGACTTCAAAGATCTGAACAAGGCACGTCCGAAGGATATGTATCCGCTTCCTAACATTGATATATTGGTAGATGGAACTGCAGGATATGAAGCTTTATCATTCACCGACGTGAAATCCAGTTACCATCAGATACCCATGGAGAAGGCGGATGAAATCAAAACATCGTTCATAACTCACCAGGCGACTTATTGCTTCAAGGTGATGCCCTTTGGATTGAAAAACGCGGGAGCAACATACCAGAGGATGATGAACAAGATATTTTCAGACAAATCCGGTGAGAACTTCTCGATCTACGTTGATGACATGATCATCAAAAGCAAGAAAATGCAAGACCACCCGCAGGATATCAAAGAAATCCTGGAAGTGCTAATCAAATATGGCCTCAAATTGAACCCAGAGAAATGCACATTCGGAGCAAGAGCGGGAAAGTTCCTGGGTTTCATTGTTAGCGGCAAGGGAGTTGAGGCGAATCCCGAGAAGGTTAAAGCAGTAATGGAGATGAAAACGCCGAGGAGCATAAGAGAAGTACAGAGACTAAATGGGCGGTTGGTGGCATTAGGGCGATTCATATCATGCTCAGCTAGGAGATGTCTACCTTTCTACAATGCCATCAAAAAATCCAAGTCCTTTGAATGGACGCCGGATTGTCAAGAAGCATTCGAGGGGATAAAGCGATTACTGTGTTATCCGCCCTTAATGAGTAGGCCGGAGGATGGAGAAGATTTATTTCTCTAGGTATCCGTCACCAATATGGCGATATGCACTGTGATGGTGCGAGAAGAAGAAGGGCAACAATATCCAGTGTACTACGTGAGCAAAGTCCTGAAGGATGCAGAACTCCGGTATTCGAAGTTGGACAAAATGGCCCTCGTAGTGATAACCACGGCGGCTAGATTGAAACCATACTTTCAGGCGCATACTATCATTGTGAGAACTGGCATCCCAATGCGAAAGGTATTACAGAAACCTGACGCATCCGGCCGGTTGATGGAATGGTCAATTCGCCTGGGAGAATTCGATATTCGCTATGAAGGGAGACCAGCGCTAAAGAGCCAAGTACTCGCCGATTTCGTGAACGAATTCACCTGGGATGACGATGAATGTCCGAAGGCACAAAAAGAAGAGTGGAGCATGTACACAGATGGGGCATTATCTACAGATGGAGCTGGGCTGGGAGTCGTCATCAAGGGCCCGGAGGTTATTCGCCTGTGCTATGCAGCAAAATTAACTTTCAAAACTACCAATAATACCGCAGAGTATAAAGCAATGATATGCGGATTGAAGTTGCTCAATGAACTCACCCCAGAAAGAGTGGTAATCTACAATAAACCAGATCACAAAAAATTATCTGGTGAAACAGGAGGAGCTAGTAAAATACCATCAGGTAGTCGGCAGATTGACACAAGAGTTAACGCACAAGGGAGTCGTTTGGGAGATGGTGCATGTTCCGCGAGGCCAAAATGCAAAGGCTGACGAATTGGCAAAAGCAGCGGCAAGTAGAGAACCATGGAGTCAAAAGGCATGCAATTTGGAAATAAAATCGGCACCAGCATTCGAGGTCGATCAGATTATGGTCATCGAAGAACTGGAAGACGATGAAGATTGGCGGATGCCCATTCGCCAATATCTGGAGCAGGGAGATTTACCGGTTGATAAGAGCTTAGCCAGAAAGCTAATTGGGCAGTCAGCTCGATACTCAATTCGGGATGGAACTTTGTATCGGAAATCGTACACATGTCCATGGTTGAAATGCATTAGTCGCAACGAAGGAGACTACGTGCTGCGAGAATTACATGAAGGAATTTGTGGCGCGCACGAAGCTTCGGCGGCGTTGGCAAGAAAGGTCAAACTGATGGGATACTACTGGCCCAAGGTGGTGGAAGATTCCCAGAAGATGGTTGTGGAATGTCACAATTGTCAAATACATGCGAATGAAAAGCATGTTCCCGGAGCCGAACAAATCGCTATAATGACGGCGTGGCCATTCGCAACATGGGGAATCAATATAGTGGGTCCATTCCCAGAAACGACAAAGAAAAGGAAGTACTTGATAGTCGCAGTTGACCACTTCAGCAAATGGGTAGAAGCGGAGGCAGTAACCGCACAAACACCTGAGCGAATGATCGAGTTCTTACGAGAGAGCATTATCATGCGATTTGGAATCCCGCAAAAGCTTATAACCGACAATGGCACCCAGTTCAACTGTGCCAAGTTCAAAGCATACTGCGAAAGCATGGGGATCAAAAATCATTTTTCTTCCGTAAACCATCCCCAATCGAATGGTATGACGGAGGTTACCAACAGGGCCATGATTCAAGGCATCAAGAAGCGGCTAGGAGACAAAAAAACAGGTTGGACGGATGAGATACCCCATATGTTGTGGGCATACAGAACCTCTGTAAAGGCAGCAATAGGCGAAACACCTTTCTCGCTAGTTTATGGAGCTGAAGCAGTCCTACCTGTTGAAATCAAGTCGCCCACAGATCGGATAATTTATTATTGCGACACACAAAATCCTATCAACATTAAAGATGCTTTGGATTCTGTGGAGGAATGAAGAGAAAAAGCTTACATGCGAATGGCAGTATACCGCAATAGAATCAAGAAATATCATGACAGAAGAATGCGAAAACTAATAATCAACGAGAACGACTTGGTCTTGAAAAAAGCGGATAAAATACAATCCAGAGATGGCAAAGGCAAGCTGGGCGTCAACTGGATCGGACCATACAAAGTATCCAAGAAGCTGGGACCAGCCACTTTTGAAATAGAAGAAATGAGCGGAAAGAAGCTCCCGCGCACCTGGAATCTAGAGAATCTACGCCTATATAAAAAGGCCGCGTAGTTCGAGAAAATGACGAGTACTCTTTTTCCTTTTATGAGTTTTTCCCATTGGGTTTTCTGATAAAAGGTTTTAATGAGGCTTTGATCCCACACAGTTGGTGTACCTATGTAATAAACCTTTTCTCTTTATCAATAAAGGTATTCAATTATTACATTTATTCAATATGTTACGCCCGAATGCGGATTGTTCTTAAAAACACATAAATGTGTTGCCTATTAAAGAAAGGCGGATGCATGATTACGCATCACTCGCAAAACCCTTAGGGTTAAACTCAAAAAACACATAAATGTGTTGCCTATTAAAGAAAGGCGGATGCATGATTACGCATCACTCGCAAAACCCTTAGGGTTAAACTCAAAAAACACAAAAATGTGTTGCCTATTAAAGAAAGGCGGATGCATGATTACGCATCACTCGCAAAACCTTATGATTAACCTTATGATTATATTATTTTCGAAAGAAAAATAATAGAGTAAGACATAAAATTAAGCGAATAAACGAGTACTCAAAAATTGCAAAAAGGGTTTGGCCACCCTAGCGAAAGCAAAAATTACTATGAAGAATTACAAGTATGAAGTCGGCAAAAGGCAAGGATCATACATGAAAATAAAGTGACAATAATCGCACGTATAGGCAAAGCGGCAAGTGAAAGAAAATTAATATATACGGGCAGTTTGTTACATACAAAAAGTCCAAATATAAATTAAACTATGCTACAGCTTCCTTTCCTTCACCCCTATTGCTTTCCTCGCCTCCAGCGACTCCCTCATCTCCTCCAGTGGGCGGATCTACTTCAAGCGAATCCTCAACCCTCGAATCAATAACTGCTTCAGAGGGCGGTACCTCTTGCTCAGGCTGAGAGATGTCCTGCGGTGCCCCTTCTTCCGCATTCTGGGTAGGGATCTCGCCGATAATTGGAGATTCCTAAAAACTCTTCCAATCTAAGAGGAGTACCTCATCCATATCAGCATCCTCGGCTTCCAGCTTGTCCCACTTCTCAGTTAAATCCTTTTCAGGGATGGGAACCTTGGGGCGGTTAAGTACGAGACCCTGATGTCCATGCTCATAAGCGGCATGAATCCGCTCCCCATACCAGTAGATGCGGGCACCGTCTTCAGCCAGAATTTCCTCAGCCCTTTTCTTTTGTGTCTCCTTGGAATCAGCTAGATCATCGAGGGCCTTTCGCAGCTCATCGCACTTAGCTTGAAGAGATTTAAGAGCCTCCTCCTTCTCGCTCACAGCCTTCTGAAGGGCGCCTTCTAGGACCTTCACCTTCCCTTGGACATCATCATAAAGCGACTTCTGAGTCGCCAATTCAGTACCAAGACCTTCCAACTCCTTGTCTCGCTCGGCATCCCTTCGGAGAATGCCCTCAACGAAATTGATAATCTGCATATAAGACGGCTCACGAATAAAAAAGGGCGAATAGAAATAGGCGGTTGCAATGGACACAAGATCCTTGAAAGAGAATGACAAGCAACAATATACCTCTACAGAACGCTTTTCGATCCCCTCCACAGCGGTAGGGAGCGGTACTTGTTCGCGCACACGGGAAGTAGAGGGTAGCCGCCCGAGGACATTGCATATGGAAGAGACAATGTCCTTGCAAGAAAAACTCACGGCCATGCCAAAGGTCCTAGTCCACCATCCGCTGATGTCGGGAATTGGCTGCAAAGGTGTAAAGAAAAATATCAAGAGAACAGCAGATAGCTCATGAGGAAAAAAGTAGCAATATAGAAAGAGGGAATAGATCAGGATACCTCATGAATTGGGGTACTGCTCTTTCCTTTGGATGAGGCGGATACGGGTGTACCGCCAACAGTAAGGGACACGGAGGTGTTCTTCTTCTTGGGACGAGAAGACTCTGTATCCGCACTTATCTTCCGCTTCCTCGTCAAAGGAAGATCCTCGAAGGCAGAAGCGGGACCTTGTGAAACAGAGGCCCTTACAGGAGAAGCCGCCTCCATGGAAGGAATCGTTCCTCCAGAAGAATCCGCCCCTACAACGGAGGCGGTTCCCGCCATCCGCTTCTTCCTTCTCGCTAAGGCTTTAGCCTCCCGATCTGCAGCGATTTGAGATAAAGGATCACCCCTGCAAAGGGTTAAAAGAAATCATCAACTTGGAAATAAAAAGTACCTTGTACAAAAACGCGATAAGGGATATAGACCACGCGATCCCCCTCGCGGTAGGCAATCGCTACTCGGCTCCTTAGCATATGGAAGGCCTGATCATATGTCCATACAAAAGGAGGGGTACTTTTCAGGAATTTGATGACGGCGGATTCTTCCTCGCTGGGATAACCGAAGTTCAAACTCTTCACATTGGGCCGGCCCCAATGGCGAAGGAAGTTCGAATTTCCCTCATTAAACTTGATAAAAAAGTAAGAGCGATCCCACTCGCGGATCTTGTTCAGTTTCTCGTCAAAACCATAGTATCCGCTCTGGCGGATGAAAGTGAAATACCCCGCCGAACTCTTGAAATGATGAAGCTTGGAGAAAATTTTAAGCGAGAAAGGAACCTCCAAACAATCCGCCAGAAATTTATCCAGGGTCAAGTCGGCCCATCCATTTGGATGTAACTGCCCGGGTGCGATTCCGTAACCGCCGAGGATGGAAGCAATCTCATCCGCCAGCGGATAAGTGAAGCCGCAGATAATCTGGGCGATGAAAATGGTGAAATACCCCTTTGGGTAATCGCCCGGTCCTCTATCCTCCCCGGGAATGATGGTCTCGAGACCTTGGAGCCAAGGATATTGCACCCGCAAATCCTCAATGGTCTCGCGACAAACTAGGCTTCCCGACTTGTCCCTCTTTGGTAACAAACGGGGGGTTGGGACAGGTGGCGGAATCAACTTCTTAGGGTCAAAACCTAGACCCTCGTCGGTTGTATTCGCCAGGTGGAGGAAGTCAGCGGGGTGGGAATCAGACCCATGAGAACTGGTTGAAACTTCATCAACCATCTCATCAACTTCATGAGAAACCTCGCGGACGTAGCTCTCATCGAACGGTGCGAAGTCAAGGTCGGGGTTCGACATGTTGAGGAAAAGAAATAAACAGAAGTAAAAAGCCGAACGAGGTACAAATTATGAAGAGGAAAACTTACATGGGAAAGACAACACAGAGAAATGACGGAAATAAGAGGTCAACGCCGGAAAAGATGACGCCGGAAAAGAAATAACGAAAGAGGAAAAATTCACAAGTTTTTGAATTTTGAATAGACAAGCAAAAACGAAGCGTCCCCTATGAACAGACCCTAAAGGGCTCTTGTATCAAACTAAAGGGGAGGCATGTGATGACCCGCGAGGCTAAACCGGGTCATATTCATTTCGCAGGCCCAGCCCATACTTAGACCTATGGTCTAAGATCGGATGAGACCCGAATAAAGGAAGCGGGCGCAGCGAGTAACCGCCCCGAATGGGACCCGAATAAGCGGAAACGGGTGAAGCGAGTAACCGCCCCGAATTCCTAAACGGAGCATCAAGACTCCCACTCAGAACCACGTTCGTTGCCATGAAAGCCACGAAAGGGACATGGCCTAAAAAGGGGGAACCGCCCTCAGAACGTGGCCCACTAAGGAGTAACCGCCCTCGGCGGTTACCTAAAAAACACCTATAAAAGGCCTTAAGAACGAGGGAAAAAGGTACACTCAAAATTTTCCCCGCAATACTATTGTCAAATTACCAACCTTCTTACAAAAACTGACTTGATCGTCGGAGAGTTTTCCCGGACATCCTGTCTCCGGTTCTGTTTTGCAGGTAACTCTGGCAGAGAATATCAAATCGGATCCGGCAAGTTATCACATATAGATCTTGTTTTTTTTTACGAGAGAGAAAGTTAATATTTAGAGTGTGAAAATTCCAAAAATGATGATTTTGAAAAATAAAAAATATGGTTTCGTAATAAATATGATACTAAACAACTTTAATTCTTCAAAAATTTCATTTTGAAGTATTATCGGTCAAATTTGCAAAGTCAACTCAAACTGGCTAATGGATGCCAACCACATGGTTTATTTTGTAACAAAAAAAATTATAGATACTGATCTGTAAAAACGTGAAATCACGGAGGTTTTTTTTGAAATTAATTAAACTTACCTTTTTGTTTTTTTTTGCCTACCATTATATATATATATATATATATATATATATATATATATATATATTCAATTGCTTTGAAAGAAATTAATAGTATTATATTTTTTTTTTAGCTAATAGTATTATATTTTTTGTTTAATAAAATATTAAAGGGTTGAGTTTTGAACCCATAAGATTCGATCTCTGTTATAGAGATATACTTACTTAATTATTAATTAATAGTATTACTTGATTTCAAATAAAACTCTGTAGTTTCATATTATTTACAGGTTAGTATTTATGGTTGGTAAAATTTTTATTTTTCTAAATTTGGCTCATAATGATTTCAAAATGAGAATTTTTAAGAATTAAATAATATTTTAAGAAATTTTAATTCTTCAACATTTTAGGTTTGGAATCATTTAAGTGTTGCTTTTTTACGAGAGAAAGTTAATGTTTAGTGAGAGAAAATTCTAAAAATGATGATTTTGAAAAATAAAAAATGTGATTTCATAGTAAATCTGATACTAAACAATTTTAATTCTTAAAAACTTTAATTTTAAAGTCGTTATCAATTAGAAAAATAAAATTTTACTAAAGTACCGATCCAAAAAAGTCAAATCATAAGGTTTTATTTTAAATTAAACCAATATTATATTCAACGTTGAGTTTATTTATGTGGATTTTTTTAGAAAATAAATAAATAGAAGTTTAATATTAGGAATAAGGGTTAATTTAAATTTGTTACTAATTTTCTGTTGTTATAAATTTTCACAGGAGAAGAAAATTTGAGAACAACTGAGTTGAAAAGATGAAAACTTGGATTGTGTTTACAACATGGTTATGTTTTAGTATTGCAATGGCTTCTTGTTTCACGACTATTCGGTACACGACGAACGCTTCCAGTGTCGGTAGTTACCAATTATTCATTACCTCTCTCCGACGAGAATTATCAAGTGGAATTACAAGCCACGATATTCTAGTAACTCGGAGACCCTCCACCATTACAAACCAGAATCGGTATCTTTTGGTTCAGTTGACTGGCGCAAATTCCAGTGAAACAATCACAATGGCATTAAATATGGAGAATGCTTATTTTATTGGCTACCGAGCCAATGTTACTCACTCTTACTTCTTCAGAGATTCTCCAGCGAATATTGAAGCTCCAAATAGTGGATTTTTTGACGGAACAACGAAAGTGAGAGTGCAAGGACTTGATACTCATTATACGAATTTAGGAGATAGAACGAGAATTCTATTAGGAATTTCAACTCCGATTAGGACTGCAATCAATCATCTCCGACTATTTAATGGTGTTGTGACCACCAATATTCGTGAAAGTGTTTTAGTTCTTATACAAGTTGTTTCAGAGACTGCGAGATTCAGAGTTCTCCAGAGAGGGATTGAAGCTAATGTTAATAATGCGTTTAGACCAAGAGTTGTGGTTATTAGCTATCAGAATTCGTGGGATGCGGTATCGGAACAAGTTCAGCTCGCCGGACCAGATGGAAGATTTAGAACTCCGGTTCAATTGCAAAATGAAGATTTTACACCTAGGATTGTGTCCACGGTTGCACAAGTTAGACCTGATATGGGATTGTTGCACTATAATGGACCCCAAATGTTTGAAAATCACAACAATTCTATCGGAGCCGAAGATCTTCTCCAGGAACCTCTACTGGCAGCACTTTAAAGATTGATGCAACTTTAATTTCTATCAAGTATCCGAATAAAGGACACTCATTTAATCATGGATGTGTATTGTAGAGCCTGTTTGGTTCATCTGTTAGCTAATAGTTGTTGCTGTTACTGTTAGTTGTTTGCGAATACAGTAAGTTGTTTGTTGTTTAATTATCAGTGTTTGTTAAAAATATTGAACTCTGTTAGTATTTAAAATACATGTTTTAAATTAATCAACAAATAAATTATAAAATAAAAAATGTATTACATACCTGCATGTGCAAATAGATATGGATATTGTTCCATCATGTTTTCTTCTAGCTCCCAAGTTGCTTTTCTAAGCGACTTGTTGTGACTCCACCTTACTCGTACCATAGGCATTTCTCACCTCCTAAGCTTCCGTATTTGTCTCTCTAAAATTTTTACTGGCTTTTCTTTGATTGTCAGATTCTTATTTACAACCTCGATCTTCGGCTCGGGAATCATATGACTCGGGTCCGAATTATACCTCCTCAATACGGATACATGGAAGACATTGTGAATCTGAGATATTTCATCACTTGGAAGGTCTAACCTGTATGCCAATGGTCCAATCCGTTCAATAATTTCATAAGGTCCAATGAACCTTGAGTTTAATTTTCCCCGTCTGCCAAAACGTACTATCCCCCTTCCATGGAGATACTTTCAGAAATACTTTGTCCCCAACTTCATACTCCATTTCTCTCCTGTGTTGATCTATGTAAGTCTTCTGTCGTTCTTGAGCTACTTTAAGGCATTTCTTCACCATATTTATCTTCTCTACTGTTTCCTGAATTAACTCAGGTCCCTCTAACTGTCTCATACCCTCAACATCCCAACAAACTGGACTTCTACAAGGTCTCCCATAAAGTGCTTCATATGGTGCCATACCAATACTACCATGGAAGCTATTGTTATAAGCAAATTCAATCAACGACAAGTACATGTCCTAATCTCCCTGAAAATTAAGTACACAAGCTCGCATCATATCCTCCAAAGTCTGAATGGTCCTCTCGGACTGCTCATCAGTCTGAGGATGAAAAGTAGTACTAAAATTTAGCTTTGTTCCCATAGCTAACTGCAAACTAACCTAGAATCTAAAGGTAAATCGGGGATCTCTATCTGACACAATAGAGATAGGTATGCCATGCAGCCTCACTATCTCAACTACATACATCTTGGCCAATTTGTCCATTAGATCAGTCTTTCACGTCGGTATAAAATGAGCAGACTTTGTCAATCGGTCCACAATCACCCAGATACTATCATGCTTCCTTCTAGTCCTCGTTAAGCCAATTACAAAGTCCATAGTAATCAGTTCCCACTTCCATTCTGGAATAGCTAAAGGCTTCAACTTTCCAGCAGGAGCTTGGTGTTCAATCTTGACTTGTTGACAAGGCAGACACTTGGAAACAAATTTTGCCACATCTTTCTTTAAGGCAGGCCGCCAATAATAGGATCTTAAATTCGTATACATCTTAGTCATACCAGGATGCATAACATAGGGAGCATTATTTCCTTCCTTCATAATCTCTAGTCTCAAATTATCCACATATGGGACACAAATTCCTCAACTATAATGTTTGGTTTCTTGCTTAGTTTCACTTTCTCATACATTCTTTGTAAGAATGGATCTTGCATCTTTGCCAATCTAATTCTCTCTCTCAAGTCTGGTTTCAGTTGTAAGCTTAGCTATAAGTCCAGTCACCTCATCGACTTTCAGTTGAACATCGATGGATCTCATTTCCTGTAAGGGATTCATTTTTTTCAACGTACTAGAATTCTTCCTACTTAAGGCATCTGCAACTACATTAGCCTTTCCCGGATGGAAATCTATCGTGCAATCATAATTTTTTAACAGCTCAATCCATCTTCTCTGTCTCAAATTCAACTCCCTCTGAGTGAGGATATATTTCAGACTCTTATGATCGGTCAGAATCTGAAACGTCTCTCCATATAAATAGTGTCTCCATATCTTTAAAGCATGAACTATTGCTGCTAACTCCAAATCATGTGTAGGATAATTCTTCTCATGAGGCCTTAATTGCCTAGAAGCATAAGCTATCACCTTCCCATTTTGCATCAGAACACATCCTAACCCTTGTCATGAAGCATCTGTATACACAACAAATCCTCCACCCTCAGATGGTAGCACAAGAACTGGATTTGATGTCAGACTCTTCTTCAGCTCATCAAAACTCTCTTGACACTTCTCATTCCACTGAAATATAGCTCCCTTTTTCAGCAGTTTAGTTAAAGGCGACGCAATTAATGAAAAACCTTCCACAAACCTTCTATAGTAACCAACCAAACCAAGAAAACTTCTCACCTCTGTCATATTCTTTGGTGCTTCCCACTCCATAACTGCCTTTACCTTAGAGGGGTCAGGCCTAACACCTTCACCGGATACCACATGGCCTAAGAATACCACCTGCTCCATCCAGAATTCACACTTACTGAGCTTTGCATACATCTGTTGTTCTTTTAGGATTTGCAACACTATCCTCAAATGATGCTCATGTTCTTCTGTCGTTCGCGAGTAAACCAATATATCATCAATGAAAACGATAAAAAATTGGTCTAAGTATGGCTGAAAGGTCTTATTCATCATTGCCATAAAAGCCGCAGGAGCATTTGTAAGTCCAAAAGGCATTACAAGAAATTCAAAGTGACTGTACCTCGTGCAAAAAGAAGTTTTTGGAATATCAGAATCTGCCACTCTCAACTGCTAATAGCCTGATCTCAGGTCAATCTTAGAGAAGTAGCGAGCTCCCTTCAACTGATCCAGAAGGTCATCTATTCGGGGCAAAGGATACTTGTTTTTAATTATTACCCGATTTAGCTGCCTATAGTCAATGCATAACCTCATGCTTCCATCCTTCTTCTTGACAGACAAGACCGGTGCACCCCAAGGTAAAGTGCTAGGTCTCACGAATCCTTTCTGCAATAGCTCCTCCAATTGCTTCTTCAACTCATGTAACTCCACCGGTGCCATTCGATATGGTGCAATGGATATAGGGGGAACCCCCGGTATGGTCTCAATGGTGAAGTCAACCTCCCTATTAGGTGGTAATCCAGGAAGATCATCTAAGAATACCTCTGGAAACTCCCTCACTACAGGGATAGCTTCTAATTTCATATCCTCGACACTTGTATCAATAATGTGTGCCAAAAAGGCTGCACTCCCCTCTCTAATCCACCTAAAATCCTGAACTGCTGACACTAAACACGAAGGCACTATTGACCTTTCTCCTACAAATAGTACCCAATGTTACCTCCTTAGAATAGCAGTCCACTATTGCCCTATATTGTGAAAGCCAATCCATATCCAAGATCACATCAAACTCGTTAAAATCTAAAACAGTTAAATTAGTTGGAAATTCTCTCTCACTCACTCTTATAGGACAATCTTTTACAACCTTATTCACTACTACACTATCCCCAGTTGGCATGTCAAACCCGATCCAAAATAGAATCGGATATGACAGTGAGACATTACCACAGACGTGAACGAGTCGGAAGTAACATCTCACAATCAAAAGTTAAGAATTACAAATCATGTTTGAACTTAAAAACATTTTCTACATATACTTTTACATTTGTAAAAGGTCGAAAATCATTTATAATTTCCAATTACGAATCCTTTTCTCGTGTGTTTTACCAAAACGAGTTCGAAACATGGAAAATTACTCCAATTCTGACTTGTTAACTTTTAATTTGCCTAATCTCACAAATTAGCACCATACTTGGACATTCAAACCAAAATCCGGCATACCACAACTTTATATTCGATTCAAAATGGGCGACGTAAGTTCCTACATATTCACAAGCACAAAAAAAACGCCTATATCTACATGTACAAAATGGTATGCAATACCCTAGAAGACGACTTGGACAATCGTGGCCGTATCCAATCCTCGTCCTAGTGTCGAACACTTCCCTCAGTACCTCGTACTTCTTTGCCTAAAAACATTAAAACATTTGAAAATATGAGACAAAAATCTCAGTAAGCAAACTATCAACTATAAAAACTAGTTTTTACGTAAAATAGCTATATGTATACATTTGTGAAAACATTTAACCAAACCAAACCTTAAACTTATTAACTTGTAAACAACATCAAATTAAAATAGAATGTTAATCAACAACCTCAAATCAAGCTTAATCAAAACACCATGATTCTTATATAAACATTTACTAAAAACCGAAGTTCGAATCAAATTCAATATCGTATCCATCACCGAGTATCCCCTCGTAAATCGATCCACAACACGTAAACATAATCGAGACGTCTCTTTAACCATGCCTAATCCCGTATTGGTCTTACCCAACACTTCGCTGCCAATACCCGACTAGGTCTTTAGACTGTGTACATAGGCCATGTTCCTCACTGAACATGGTCTTCAAATATCAAACCACCCGTCCGGACTACTCCTGATGGATACAAACTTTACCCAAAATCCAACCAAACTTCAATTTCATCAAATAGATCCAACTTTACTACAATCATCAATAAATCGAAATCCAACATTTACTGAACCAAAATAGCAATTGAACCCTGAAGAAATCCAAAATATCATTAAAACCCTTTAAGAAATCCAATTGAACACTAATTGAACCAAAATAACATTAAAACCCTTAAAGAATTCCAATTGAACACTAATTGAACCAAATTCCAATTTGAACACTAATTGAACTAAAATAACATTAAAACCCTTAAAGAATTCCAATTGAACACTAATTGTACCAAATTCCAATTTGAACACTAATTGAACCAAAATAACATTAAAATCCTTAAAGAATTCCAATTGAACACTAATTGAACCAAATTCCAATTTGAACACTAATTGAACCAAAATAATATTAAAACTCTTAAAGAAATTCAAATCAACATCAATTGAACCCAAATAGCACTTAAACCCTTAAAAAAACCAATTCAACATCAATTGAACTAAATATCCCTTAAGAAAACCAATTCAATATAAATTGAACTAAATAATAATCAAACTCTTAGGAAGAACCAATTCAACATCAAGGTAAAACCAATTCAACATCAAAATAGTTCAAAATTACCATTGTGAACTCATTTCCTTCAAACTTGAACACAATCTCAAATCAACAACCAATACTCAAATAATTTCTAAGAAAACCCTTAGGAGACAAATTCATGGAGATTTATAGCTTAATATACATATATTTATACATGCAAACCAAAAACTAGTTGATAGTTACTTACCTTAGCCTAAATTTGAGATTAACACCACAAAACCCTAAATCTGTCCCAAAATCTGCCTAGCCCGTATTCTCTTCTCACACCTCCAAATAAAAATCCCTCCGGTAATACGTTGCTTCTATGTGTCTATAGTCTCCAGTTAAAATTTGAGGTCATTTGGATGGTTAGATCTCCGGCAACACCCAAAACGGTGGAGCTGCCCTGTTTTTGGTGGTGGTGGAAGGTGGAGGAGAATGGAGAGAGAGAGAGTGGAGGAGGAAGAACAATGTAAAAGGATGAATTGATCCAAATGATTTTCAATTCTCAATAAGGCTATATATAGGCTTTGAATTAAGTGGTTAATTAGTCTTTTTGGTCCTCCAAAAATCTATTTTTTTTAAAACTTACCCTAAACTTATAATTGTTATAAAAATGTGCAATTACCCTCAAAACTATACTCGTAACACCCAATTAATCGACCAATCCTATAACGAATTTAATATAACTTAGGGTTTGGGGTATAATAAATAAAATTTAAGGGCACAGACGTGACATGGCATTTGTACCCTCAAATCATAACCTAGAGGCTCTACTTTCCCAGACACTTTCAAAGTAAAAATAAATGTTATGTATGAATGGGTTGACCAAGAATCTATCAATACAAAAGCAGGAGTATCAAAGATAGTAATGGTACCAGATATCACATCATGTGAAATGGCCGCTTCATTTCTAGTCATCTTGAATGCTCTCGGGGTACCTTGTGTCTGAGTCTGAGTGCCTGCCACACCATTTTGTCCACCACCAGCATCAGATCCACGACCTCTACCTCGGCCTCTTCCAGCACCAACTATGTTGTCAACTATGTTGCCTCGACCTGCTATTCTAGATGAAGTCACACCACTAGTCCCTATGAGATATGAGCACTTGTTTTTATAATGGCCTAACTCGCCACACCCAAAACAAATGATCTTTTGAAGCTCCCAACACTATCCTCTATGATGTCGTCCACATATCTCACACGTCGGAACAAAATATGATCTTGTACCTCCTCTAAAACCACTCCCTAATCCACTACCAGGCTCTCTATTGCTCCCTACATATGGTGAGCTATAAGTGCTCTATCGACCTGGAACTTGGCCAGAATTCGCTGATCTGCTACCCCCAAATCTACCTCCTCCTCTCGATAGCTACTACCACTCTATGAAAAACTGCCCCTTCCACTAGAGAAGGACTGCGATCCACTTCTCTTGGTTGATGGACCCTGCTCTCCCTGACTCTCAGATCTAGCTCTCTTAGCTGCCAGTGTCTCCCCTTCATTAAAAGCATTCTCAACTTTAGCAGTTGTCTTATGGAGGATACGATAATTTTTGACACAATTGGCTACACAAGCTTTGATTTTAGGGGTCAGACCGCGCTCAAATCTTCTACATCGTTCATCTTCAGTCATAAGTGGTGCATACCGGGATAATGCAGCAAAACGATTCTCATACTCAGCTACTGTCATCTCGTTCTGCTTCAGATTCATAAAAATAAGTAAAACCTTCATAAATTAATACTCGATAGACTAATAATCTGCTTAAAATAATAATTTCTTATGGTCTCGACTTGGATCAGTTCAGTAAATTTATACTCGATAAATTAATATATCTATAAATTAATAAAATTCCATGGTCCTAACATTATTAATTTATAAAGGTTTTACTGTTTAGGCTAAAGCCTAATAAAAGATCCACAAAGGAAACAGAAAGACTACAAAAAGCAAAAAATGTCATAAAAGGTAGTACAACTAAAATAAAAGGATAACAAATCTCATACTTCTCTTGAATCCAAATCCGTATGAAAGCAGCTGCAAACCAGTCGTTATTAATGTAGATACAAAAAAAATATATGAAACTGCTTCAATTTATCGATAAATGTATGAAATTGCTTCAATTTATCGATAAATTCATTTGGAAAGTTCAATTTGAAAGTTAAATAACTGTCAAACCTATCTTTTCAAACTTCTCATAGCGCATGGTTAAAATTGATCTTAATTGGAAATATTATGGTTACATTTGCATCATTGCATACGTTATTGGCTAAATCTTCACTTGGGTTGAAAAGTTAGGGTTAAATTTGACTATTATCCTTTAATTATATATGTTTACTTTGTATAAAAAAATTAAAGGGATAAGATGCAACTGTGCCCTTAACCTTTTTAGTGAAGTGCATATTTACCTGTAACATATGAAATGATGCAATTTTACCCTTAATCTTGTAAAAAAAGATAAATTTTACCCTTAACATTGTCAAACAAGGTCAATTTTATCCTTACCTAAAATAAAATTTAAATAGATTGTTTTATTGTTATTTAACTCATTTTTTAATTATCACATCAGACATTCTAAACATCAATTATGTTTAAAATATTGATTCTGTTACTAATATAATTACAAACAACCTGTCGAAATAATAATATTTAAGTCTGCCAGATACAAATTAATCGCAAAAGTGCATAAAATGCTTACATATTATTAAAATAGGTATAAATAACCCTCCAAGATACATTTAACTGCTTTATTTTATCGACAAACTTGTTCGGAGATCCAATATGATAGTCGAATAACTGTCAAATCAACCAGTTTAAAATTTTTGTTGTATAGGGATAGAATTGAACTTGCTTGATAACGTTAGAAGTAAAATTAAACCATTTTATATGTTATGGGTAAATTTGCACTTCCCCAAAAACGTTAGAGATAAATTTGGATCTTATAAAATAAAAACATATGTATTATGTTATCAGCCTCCTCTTTTTTGACTAGTACGGATGCAATAATACTAAATAATTTGTTAATTTATCTAAATTAATAAACTGGATGTAAGTGAAGCATCATGTGGAGATGTCAGCTTCAGAATTAAAAAAAAAATGTTAGCCTTGGATTATTTTTTTATATAAGGGAAGTGTAGATTTAGCTTAAGTAACTAAATGGTGTAAATTTAATCCTAACATTTTCAGAAAAGATCAATTTTAACCTTAACATATGAAATAGTATAAATTGATCTTTCTTGGAAACTTTATGGTTAAATTTGCACAATTTTATATTTCAAGGTTAAACTTACACTTCTCTTAAAACGGCAAGAGTTAAATTTGGCTCTATCTCTTTTTTTTTTATGTAAAAAAAAAAAGAGCCCGAGTCCACAATATTCCACCTCTAATTTCAGAGATATACTAAGTGAATTATACTATTTTGGTAGCAAGTTGAAAGGGTCTACACTAGGGATGACAACAGGTAGGGTACGCGTGGGTAGTGTCAATCTCAAACATTTACCCGTTTATTTTTTAATTATTCGTACCCGTCTCATTACCCTAATGAGTATACTTTTTGCATCTCATAGCCATTCCATGTAATTTGCGGGTACCCGTGGGTATTTACCCATTAAGAATCAATAAATAAAACAAAAAATATTACCAGTTTAATGAAGTATAAATTTAATAAATCATTCATCTAAAAATTGAACAAATTAAACATTAATCAATAAGAATAAAATAGTTTAGTGGTATCACGAAATAGTTAAAAAACAAAAGGTTGAGTTCCAAATCTCACATCCCATATTTAAAAAAACAATAATATTTTTTTAATATATAAAAGAGTTATGATGGATAACGGGTAACTATACCCTGAGGATATTCTCATACTCGTCTTATTACTGTAACAGATAATGTTTTTTTTTTATCTCATAGTCGTCTCATACATTTTATTCAGGGTAGGGATAATACCAACGTACTCTCCCTAATAGCGAACGAAAAGGGCAGGGCTAGAATTCAAACTAAACTAGACTCCTACCCATGCATATAGTACCCATTCCATCACTAGTTTGGACCACAAATTATTCAAATATTTATACCAAAGTTACAAATTTGACCATTTTGGCATTGTTCACATAATGGTTTACATATCTTTTCTTGGCAATGGCCCCTTTGCCATTATCCAAATAGTTTATTCTCTTATTGTAGACTTTACAAAAATAAACTTTAAGTTTTGGTAGATTTACAAAAACATTATTTATGGTTTAAAAGTTTGTAAATAGAAGTTTGTGCGGTATAAATTTGGCAGTTAAAGGATATATGAATCAATTTTTTGACCAAATAATACTTATGAATCATTTTTTTTTATTGTTGTTAGCTGTTTATTAATAAGTAGTAGTCCTTTGGTTGATTTTTCTACTAAAAGCTTATATTGTTAGCTGTTTACTGTTTTCAAAACACTTTTTTTTATCTCCTATTTTGAATTAAAAGGCAAAAAGTATCTTTTGAAAAATGAAAATAAACAAATACACCGAGGGTGTTTGTTTTAGCTTTTTGAAGCAGCACAATATGATATAGTGGTTGGTTAGGTTTTGCAACAATGGCGTTTACCATTTTTTTTTATGGAAACAACAATATTTAGTTATTTTTACTATTTTTATTAATTTTTATTATATTTTTTATTAGAAAAATTCCAAATATCACATTTATAAGTGTTTGTGGTTTTTTATCCTAAGGAAAGATTAATTTGCAAATCCACAAAACCATATAGTTATATTTCGAAGTTGCCTTTTTTTTATTATTGATTAATTAGAATATGTCAATATTAGACATTTTACATACTAACAGCGAAAACAATTGATCATAATTTTATCAAATACTAAAACTTAATCGGCTTAAAAGAAAAAGCTAACCACTAACCGTAACAACAAAAGTTAATGGATAAAAGCATCTCCAACAGCCTCTTAATTTGGCTCTTAAATTAAAATTTGAGTAGGGAGAGTTAAAATCAGCTCTAACAGCCTCTTAGTGGCTCCTCAAATCACTACGAGCATTTTCATTCTCTCTATTAATAGAGAGCCTCACTCCACCTCTTAGTATCTTCTTAATTAATTTTTTATTAATAATTTATTATTAATGAGTATCTTGGAAATGCTCTTAGCATCTCCAAACGACTCTTAGTGAACTTATTAAAAATAATATAAATAATTGACTCTTATTTATTTAAGAGTGACCAAGATATATCATCCCCAATAATACTGTAATTAATTTATTAGTCCCTATATTTTGACAAAACACACTGTTTAGTCCCTGTATTTTCAAAAACACATGGTAAGGTCCCTAACATTTTTCTCAGTGAACTGTTTAGTCCTTCCATCTGTTTGTTAGATTTTTTACCGTTTATGACTTCAAAAATGACGAAATAACCCTTTACTATTTACCTTCAAACTTCAGAAGAGGAAATCCAATGTAGAAGAAGAAGCTATTTGTATGGAGAACAAGAAAAAGAACAGACCCAATGCTTACAAATTTGAACGATTAAGAAGAAAATCAAGGAAAAGAACATTCAAAGTTGATTTCAGATGCATTAGAGTTTAAAGGAAAGGAAAATAAAGGAAAAGAAGAACGCAAATCCAAATTGACTAACAGAATCTTCATGAGAGTCTAACGGCATGGACTAAAAAGTTCACCGAGAAAAATGTTAGGGACTAAACAGTTCACAGAGAAAAACATTAGGGATTTTACCGTGTGTTTTTGAAAATATAGGGACTAAACAGTGTGTTTTATTAAAATATAAGGACTAATAAATTAATTACCCTTTATTATTTTATCATTAAAATTACTAATTAGTGTTATATTTACCAATAGTGAAAGGAAAGAGACTCTACAATAATAAATTATTAATAAAAAATGAATTAAGAAACACTAAAAGGTGGAGAGAGACTCTTAATCTATCCGTATAATTAACAACTCATGATCTATCCTTATAATTATCATGTTTTTATATGCAAAGCATCTCCGTTTTTTTAGGACACTATTGGACGTATTGGTTTGGACCACATATTATTCAAATCAAATATATTTAACAAGTTACAAATTTGATTTTAATATATTTCTACACTTGCCATTTATTTAATTTATTCAAATAAATAATTATCAAGTGCCATTTATTTAATTTATTCAAATAAATAATTATCACGTTTCTAAATGAAAAGCATCTTCGTTTTTATAGGACACTATTGGACGTATTATATTATTCATAACATTTCTACACTTCCCAATGAGAAGAACACGTGCCAATTTCTCTTTCTTTTTTTAAATACATATAATATAATTATTTATTGGGTTTCATAGCATCTTTGAAACATTTATACACTGTTATATGATTTACAGATGGATATTTTTTTACAAATGTTGTACAAACGCAATCATGTAGTTTGAATAATTTTGTATTTTTTTTACTTTACCAAATTTTATCTATAACAATCTCAAAATAATTTTTTTAAGAATTAAAGTTGCGTAGTGTCATATTTACTATGAAACCATATTTTTAATTTTTCAAAACCATCATTTTTAGAGTTTTTTCTCTCTAGATATTAACTTTCTCTCTCATAAAAAAACAACACCTAAATGACTTTAAACCTGAAAAGTTAAAGAATTAAAGTTGCTTAAAATATCATTTAACTCTTAAAAAGTTTCATTTCGGTGTCGTTATCGGTCAAACCCTGACAAAGTGAACCAAAATACAAAATCTTGCAAGCCACATAGTTGCATTTGTAAGATTTTACAAACCACAGAGAAGTGTTTGCAAAAACAAATATCACAGATACCAATCTGTAAATCGGTAAAACTACAGAACATCTATATGTAATTAATCCTATAAATAATTGACATTATAGAATTGATCTATTCATGAATCTAGATACCCGTTCAATCCATCCAGGCTCGTATCCATTAAACCGGACTTAGACAAAAAAAAAAACTCATAGATCACCAGAGAGCATGGACGGCTGTAGTATTTAGAGGCACTTGGCCTAATTTTTCTTTTATAAATTTAAATTTAATAAATATAAAATTTATTTAACATCTAATGAGATAAAGAAAATTAGAATAAAATTAGACTTTCGGGCAATTTGCAGAATGAAACAATTAACAACTATTTTATTATTAAGGTAAAATATAAAACAAACTTTATAAATTTAAAAGTTTGTGGTTTGTGCAATTTGTAAATTTAGGCTTTTTGTAAAAAATATTGTCATAATTTAAAGGGGGATTCGAAGCATTTAAAAGTTCTAACTTTATAAATTACCCTATACATAAGTTCTGCTTTTGCAAATTAATAATTAAACCATAAATATATTAATAACATGGTAAATATTTTACACAATTTGACCAAAAATATTATATTAACTTATATGTAGACCTCGCCATAGGCCGATGAGCCCGTCCGCCCGGTCCGAGCCCAGGCCCATTTAGCCGGGCCTGGACACATAAAATTAGTATCAGGTCCGGCCCGGCCCAAGCCCGATTAAGTCCGTCTATTAAATGGGCGGGCCTGGGCTATGTAAATACCCGGCGGGCTTGGCCCCGGCCCGGCCCGTTATATATATATGTATTTATAATTTTAATTATATAAATTAAATGAATCCATAAAAACCCTACATATATAAATTTTAAAATTTATAGATAATTATATAAGTAATCATTATTTACAATTTACAATTAGTTTGCATAAAAACCCTACAATTAGTTTGTTATATTTTTCTAAGACTTATTAACTATTATGTTTATTATTTTCTATTAAAAAAAAGTTAGTATTTTATTTTAATTGATTTTTTTTAATTTAGATATGGGCTTGGGCAGGCGGGCTTGGGATTCCGTTTTTAGGCCCGAGCCCGAGTCCGGCTATATTAGTGTGGGCTTGGGCTGGGCTTGGGCTTATCAGATTTGATCACAAGCCCGACAGGCCCGGTCCGAGCCCGGCCCAGCCCGGCCCATGCCGAGGTCTACTTATATGTAGTAGAGTTCGTTTTTAGCATTTTAACAGAATATTTGTAAAACACTAAATATCTTAAACATAATTGATATTTGGAAGGTCTAAAGTGACAGTTAAATACTAGTCAAGCCAATTTTTTCTAATTTTCAATAACATAGAGCTAAAATTGATATTGTTTGGGAACGTTAGGATTAAATTTAACCACTTTATATATACGTTAACGCTAAATCTGTATTTTCCTTAAAAAGTTAGGATTAAATTTAGGGTTAATTACAAATAACTATCATGTTGTAATTTTGCAGACCGGTACCTGTGGTATTTTTTTTGTGAACGCAACCATGTGGTTTGCAAAATTTTGCATTTGAGTTCACTTTGTCAGAATTTGATCGATAACGACATCGAAATAAAAAATTTCAAGAGTTAAATGATATTTTAAGCAACTTTAATTCTTCAACTTTTTAGGTTTGAGGTCATTTAGGTGTTTTTGATGAGAGAGAAAGATAATGGTTAGAGAGAAAACTCCAAAAATTATGATTTTGAAAAATTAAAAATATGGTTACATAAAAAATATGACACTAAACAACTTTAATTTTTGAATTTTTTTTATTTTAAAGTCGTTATTGGTGAAATTTGGTAAAATAGAAAAACATGTAAAATATTTCAACCACAGGATTGTGTTTGCAAAAAAAAAAATTCCACAGATACTGGTCTGCAGATCGACCAAATCATAGAGTAGTTATTTATAATTAACCCTTAAATTTAGTGTTTATCCTTATCCTTAAACAATTAAGAAATGAATATGAGACCAAGTTGGTAGCCTTATTTTCCTCTATAAAAAGAATAGATATCAAACTCTAAAAAATCATCTCTTTCCTCACTTGCTAACTCTGTAAGTACATCAAAATCTCTCTCTTCTTTCTTTCATATTTTATGCTTTATTTTCATTTAATATTATTGATTAAAAAATTCTATAATATTTGGTTACTTTTAGGGTTAATTTTAAGTAAAACACTGTGATTTCACGTTTTTGTAGATTGATACTTGTGGTTAGAATCGTTAGCTATTTTGGATTGATTTTGCCAAAGTTGGCCGATAACGACCTCAAAATGAATTTTTTAAAGAATTAAATGATATTTTAAACAATTTTAATTCTTCAACTTTTTAGGTTTGATGTCATATAGATATTATTTTTTAGGAGAGAAAAAGTTCATGTTTAGAGAGTGAAAACTCCAAAAATGATGATTTTAAAAAATAAAAAATATGATTTCATAGTGAATAGAATATTAAACAACTTTAATTCTTGAAAATTTTCATTTTAAGGTTATTATCGGTCAAATTTTATAAAATCAACTCAAAATGGTTAATGATGCCAACCATATGGTTTTTTTTGTAAGAAAAAAAACTACAGTTATTAATCTGTAAAAACGTGAAGTTTTATTCGAAATTAACCTTAAGTTTAAGTTTATTTTACCATAATAATCGTATTTGTTAAAGAATTATATATATTCAATTGCTTTGAAAAAAATTAATACTAGTATTATATTTTTTGTTTAATAAATACTAAAGGGTTGAGTTTTGAACCCATAAGATTCGATTTGTATTATAGAATTAATTCCAAATAAAATCCTATAATTTCACATTTTGTATGGATCATTATTTATGGTTGGTAAAAATTTCATTTTTTGAAATTTGACCGATAACGATCTAAAAATCAAACTTTTTAAGAATTAAATGATATTTTAAGCAACTTTAATTCTTCAACTTTCTAAATTTGATGTCATTATTTTAATGTTTTTTAAGAGAGAAAGTTAATGTTCAGAGAGATAAAACTCAAAAAATGATGATTTTTTGAAAAATAAAAAAACACGATTTCATAGTAAATATGCTATTAAATAACTCTAATTTTGAAAAAATTTCATTTTAAGATTATTATCGGTTAAATTTTGCAAAATCAACTCAAAATGGCTAATGATGCCAATCACATGGTTCATTTTGTAAAAAAACACAAATACAGATCTATAAAAACATGAAATTACAGAAGTTTTATTTAAAATTAACCATTAAGTTTATTATACCATACTAATCGTATTTGTTAAAGAATTATATATATATATATATATATATTCAATTGCTTTGAAAAATTAATAGTATTATATTTTTTATTTAATAAATATTAAATGGTTGAGTTTTGAACCCATAAGATTCGATCTCTTTTATAGAATTAATTTCAAAATTAATTTCAAATAAAACCCTGTAATTTCTTATCTTTTGCAAATCAGTATTTATAATTGGTAAAATTTTCATTTTTTAAAATTTGATCGGTAACAACCTCAAAATGAAAATTTTCAAGAATTAAATGATATTTTAAACAACTTTAATTCTTCAACCTTTTAGATTTGATGTCATTATTTAGATGTTTTTTAGGAGAGAAAGTTAATATTTAAAGACTAAGAGAAAAAGTTTAGTATATCGTAATAATTGTATCTATTAAAGAATTACGTATATATTTATATTCAATTGCTTTGAAAGAAATTAATAGTATTACATTTTTTTGTTTAATAAAATATTAAAGGGTTGAGTTTTGAACCCATAAGATTCGATCTTGATATACCAATTGAGTTATACGTAATTATTAATTATTAATATTATAGGGATAATTTCAAATAAAATTATGTGATTTCATATTTTTTACAAATCGGTATTTATGGTTGACAAAATTATCATTTTTCTAAATTTGGTTGATAAGGATTTCAAAATGAAATTTTTCTAAGAATTAAATGATATTTTAAGAAGCTTTAATTCTTCAACTTTTTAGGTTTGATGTCATTTAAGTACTGTTTTTTTTTATGAGAAAAAGTTAATGTTTAGAAAGAGAAAATTCCAAAAATGATGATTTTGAAAATAAGAAATGTCAATTCATAGTAAATATGATGCTAAACAATTTTAATTCTTGAAAACTTTAATTTTGAGGTCGTTATTAGATAAATTTGGAAAAATGAAAATTTTACTAACCACACATACCAATCTGAAAAAAAAAACTATTTTAAATTAAACCAGTATTATATTGAACGTTGAGTTTATTTATGCGGATTTTTTTTAGAAAATAAATAAATAGAAGTTTAATGTTATTAGGGTTAAATTTTTTGTTACTAATTTTCTGTTGTTATAAATTTTCAACAGGTGAAGAAAATTTGAGAACAAAGAAGTTGAAAAGATGAAAACTTGGATTGTGTTTACAACATGGTTATGTTTCAGTATTGCAATGGCTTCTAGTTTCACGACTATTCGGTACACGACGAACAGTGCCAGTGTCGGTAGTTACCAATTATTCATTACCTCTCTCCGACGAGAATTATCAAGTGGAATCACAATGGCATTAAATATGGAGAATGCTTATTTTATTGGCTACCTAGCCCATGCTCGTCGCTCTTTCTTCTTCAGAGATTCTCCACCGAATGTTGAAGAACCAAACAGTGGACTTTTTGACGGAACAACGAAAGTGAGAGTGCAAGGACTTGATACTCATTATACGAATTTAGGAGATAGAACGACAATTCCATTAGGAATTTCAACTCCGATTAGGACTGCAATCAATCATCTCCGACTATTTAATGGTGTTGTGACCACCAATATTCGTGAAAGTGTTTTAGTTCTTATACAAGTTGTTTCAGAGACCGCGAGATTTAGAGTTCTTCAGAGAGGGATTGAGGGTAATGTTAATGATGCATTTAGACCAAGAGGTGTTGTTATTAGCTATCAGAATTCGTGGGATGCGGTATCGGAACAAGTTCAGCTCGCCGGAGCAGATGGAAGATTTAGAACTTCGGTTCAATTGAAAAATGAAAATTTTACACCTAGGATTGTGTCAACGGTTGCACAAGTTAGACCTGATATGGGATTGTTGCACTATAATGGACCCCGAATGTTTGAAAATCACAACAATTCTATCGGAGCTGAAGATCTTCTCCAGGAACCGCTACTGGCAGCACTTTAAAGATTGATGCAACTTTAATTTCTATCAAGTATCCAAATAAAGGACACTCATTTAATTATGGATGTGTATTGTAGAGCCTGTTTGGTTCATCTGTTAGCTAATAGTTGTTGCTGTTACTGTTAGCTGTTTGCGAATACAGTAAGTTGTTTGTTGTTTAATTATTAGTGTTTGTTAAAAATACTGAACTCTGTTAGTATTTAAAATACATGTTTTAAATTAATCAACAAATAAATTATAAAATAAAAAATGTATTACATAAATTAATAAAAATAATCTAAATAAAAAAAATAAAAAAAAATTATTGAACGCAATAAAACCTTGTCCTTTCGTTAATTATGTTATAGAAATAGAAATAATGTTAAAGAAGAAACATTTTGTGGAAATAAGAAATATAGTTTTTTCAATAACAAATAAGTACAAACATTTGTTTATGAAAAGCTCTAAAAAAGAGCTTTTTGTGAAAAGCTTCAAAACACTGCAGGTTTTAGAGAAAATGTTAAACGATGCAATTATATAAATCTAACCAAACGATATATTTTATGCGGTTTGGAGTGAAACGATTAACGCTTATCTGAAAAGCTGAAACAAACACCCTAATAATCACCTATGAATTTATGATTGTTCGTCGCTACTCGGAAGCTAGCTAGCTACCAATTATTTATAAAGGATAATAAATAAGATATCAAATTTTATCTAGAATTGTAAGGTTGATGAAATCCTAATATTTTGCTACATATAGGCTTAATACATCCGCTGTCTCCTAAACTTGTTTAAAAAGCTTGATTGACATTCTGAACTTACATGGTGTCTCATTAACCCCCCTAAATCTGCTTAAAATGTCATGATTAAGTTCCTAAATCTATAAAAACGCGATAAATATGTACAAACTAGAAAGTTAATTTGTTTTACATACTTAAAATCGCGAATTAGATCTTTATTTTTTAAGTTTTGATTTTTTTTAATAAATTTAGACAAATTGCAATATATATCACTTTAAACAAATTCAAGGGGCAAATGGATTACAGTAAGCAAGTTCAAAGGGCAATATGTTACTTTAAACAAACTTAGGTGGCTAGTAGGTTATTTTAAGCAAATTGAGGAAAGTAATGAAATATCATATAAATTTAGGGGCCAATTAACCTTTTTGACAAGTTCATACTTTTGATATATTAAACCATATATATTGTATTTTCTCCTATAAATCACATGGATAAAACATAGTTTCTTTATTTATTTTATTTGTTACAGATAAAGCATAAATAAAAAAAATATAAAAATAAATTTTATGGTTTGACCGATTTGTAAAGATAATTTACATGGTTTAAAAGTTTATAAATAAGAATGTGTATTTTTTTTTGCAGTTTACAAACTCAATCATGTTTTTAGAAATTATCATCGTGAGTATTTATTTCAAAATGTAGCGATTTGGAGCAAATTAAAAGACCGACTTTGCAAATTATCCAAAACTCAAGGTCTAACTTTATATATTGACTAAACCACAAGTATTATTTGGTCGAAAAATTGACTCACATATCTTTTAACTGCAAAATTTACAAAATACGAACTTTTATTTACAAACTTTTAAACCATATGGACTGTTTTTGTAAATCTACCAATTCTTAAAGTTTATTTTTGTAAAATCTACAATAAGAAAATAAACTATTTGGATAATGGCAAAGGGGCCATTACCAAATTGCATAATTCCAGTATTTATTAATATTAAATCAAATTTGTAACTTGCTATAAATATTTGAATAATTTGTGGTTCAAACTAGAGATGATAACGAGTACTATATCCGTGAGTAAGGGTCTAGTCTGGTTTGAATTCTGGCCCTGCTATTTTCCTTCGCTATTAGGGAGAGTAAGTCGGCACTATCCAATTTTAATGGAACTACCCGTATCCTGAATAAAAAAGCTATGAGATGGGTATACGATCAAAAGCATTACCTATTAGGGTAATAGGACGGGTATGAGAATACCCCCAGGGTACAGTTACTCGTTACCCGCCAGAACTCTTTTATATATTAAAAAATATTTTTTTTAGATGTAAGATGTGAGATTTGGACCCATACCTTTTGTTTTTCAACCATTTAGTGATACCAGTAAGTTATTTTATTCGTATTGATTAATATTCAATTTGTTCAATTTGTTTAATTGTTAGATGGATGATTTATTAAATTTATAATATTTTTTATTTGTGTATTGTTTCTAACGAATAAGGGTACCTACGGGGCTTAAAAATGTTAATAATTAGATAATACAACTATTAGTTGTGGATTTAAATATCAAGGGTTTTATGGGGCTGACTTGTAAATGATCGAGACATTGCCTCTTTCAGCAGAGAAGAAAGCTTTCTGACAGTTTTCTGAACTTGTTAAAAAAACTTGATTGACCTCTGAACTTACAGGTTGTCATATTAGTCCCATAAGCTTACTTAAAATGTCACGATTATGTCCCTAAATCTATAAAAATCTTGTAAAATGTACAAAATAGAAGGTTAATTTATTTTAAAGACTTCGAATCACAAAAATGTACAAAATGTCATATTTTTTAAGTTTTGATTTTCTTTTTTTACAAATTTAGACAAATTGCAGTATATATCACTTTAAATAAGTTAAATGGCAAATGGATCATTATAAGCAAGTTAAGGAGGCAAATAAGTCACTTTAAACAAATTCAGGTGGCTAATTAAGCCATTTTATGGTGTAAATTCAGGAGGCCGGTCAAAATTTTTGAACAGAGAGCTTTTAATATATTAAGCCATTTTATGGTGTAACTATCAATATATACATTTAATCTATATACTATAGACAGTACCATCTATTGAATAGGGCCAATTAAGCCGCTGTAATATACATGTTTTATGGATTAAATCCATGATTAATTATTTTTTCATATTGAGCTATTAATCGTTGATTTCGTTATGGATAGAAATTGATTTCTAGTAGGTTCTTCCAAGTTGGAAATCGAACTTGGAAGAACCTCCTGGAAATGGATTTTGGTATTAAGGGAGAAGATCGATTTGACGATTCTGATGCTGCAAATCGCGAAATGGGAGAGGAGAAGACTGAGCTTGGAAGAACTCTTATTTTTATTTGTCGACATCAATATTTCGAATCGCCCTTACAGGACGTGCCATCCAAACTCGACAATAAAGTTCAATAAGGGCCGAATCCATAACAAAATCAATGATCAAAAGCTCAATATTGAAAAATAATTGGTCAGAAACTTGATCATTAAAACATGTAAAGTTCGGATAAATTACACCCATTGCTACTAAACTTTATCCATTTTAATATTGTGACCACTAAACTTCATTTTTTAATAGTAAAGTTGAATAGCTTGATTATGTTTTTTTTTGGGCTTATTTTCTTTGGAATTAGTTTTACTTGTGTCTTGCTTTATCACTTTACAACAATTTGCTGCTACTGTTAGCTATTTGCTTTTACTGATAAATAGCAGATATTAATTGATTTTTCTGTAAAAAGCATCTGTTTCGAATTTTTACCAAATATTTTTTTTGTCTCACGATTGAATTAAAAGACAAAAAAAAAAAAAACAGGTCCGAAAATTAAAAACAAATGGACACTCCCTAAATTTCAATCTTTTATTTTTTATTACAAAATTCATTTAATAGAGTGTTACTAATTCCACTTACGTTCGATGAATTTGAAAGGAGTTTTTATAAACTCTTAAATTTGTAACCCTTAAATTTAGTGTTTATCCTTATCCTTAAACAATTAAGAAATGAATATGAGACAAAATAGGTACCATTATTTTCCTCTATAAAAGGAATAGATATCGAACTCTAAAAATCATCTCTTTCCTCACTTCCTAATTCTGTAAGTACATCAAAATCTCTCTCTTCTTTCTTTCATATTTTAAGGTTTATTTTCATTTAATATTTATTGATTAAAAAATTCTATAATATTTGGTTACGTTTAGGGTTAATTTTAAATAAAATTTTATGTGGTTTCACGTTTTTGCAGGTCGGTATTTATGGTATTTTTGTTACAAAACAAACTATGTAGTTAGAATCGTTAGCTAGTTTGGATTGACTTTACCAAAGTTGGCAGATAACGACCTCAAAATGATTTTTTTTTAAAAAATTAAATTATATTTTAAACAACTTTAATTCTTCAACTTTTTAGGTTTGATATCATATAGATCTTGTTTTTTTACGAGAGAGAAAGTTAATATTTAGAGTGTGAAAATTCCAAAAATGATGATTTTGAAAAATAAAAAATATGGTTTCGTAATAAATATGATACTAAACAACTTTAATTCTTCAAAAATTTCATTTTGAAGTATTATCGGTCAAATTTGCAAAGTCAACTCAAAATGGCTAATGGATGCCAACCACATGGTTTATTTTGTAACAAAAAAAATTATAGATACTGATCTGTAAAAACGTGAAATCACGGAGGCTTTTTTTTGAAATTAATTAAACTTGTCTTTTTGTTTTTTTTGCCTACCATTATATATATATATATATATATATTCAATTGCTATGAAAGAAATTAATAGTATTATATTTTTTTTTGAGCTAATAGTATTATATTTTTTGTTTAATAAAATATTAAAGGGTTGAGTTTTGAACTCATAAGATTCGATCTCTGTTATAGAGATATACTTACTTAATTATTAATTAATAGTATTACTTGATTTCAAATAAAACTCTGTAGTTTCATATTATTTACAGGTTAGTATTTATGGTTGGTAAAATTTTTATTTTTCTAAATTTGGCTCATAATGATTTCAAAATGAGAATTTTTAAGAATTAAATAATATTTTAAGCAATTTTAATTCTTCAACATTTTAGGTTTGGAATCATTTAAGTGTTGCTTTTTTACGAGAGAAAGTTAATGTTTAGTGAGAGAAAATTCTAAAAATGATGATTTTGAAAAATAAAAAATGTGATTTCATAGTAAATATGATACTAAACAATTTTAATTCTTAAAAACTTTAATTTTAAAATCGTTATCAATCAAATTCAGAAAAATAAAATTTTACCAAAGTACCGATCGGAAAAAGTCAAAACATAAGGTTTTATTTTGAATTAAACCAATATTATATTCAACGTTGAGTTTATTTATGTGGATTTTTTTTAGAAAATAAATAAATAGAAGTTTAATATTATTAGGAATAAGGGTTAATTTAAATTTGTTACTAATTTTCTGTTGTTATAAATTTTCACAGGAGAAGAAAATTTGAGAACCACTGAGTTGAAATGATGAAAACTTGGATTGTGTTTACAACATGGTTATGTTTCATTATTGCAATGGCTTCTAGTTTCACGACTATCCGGTACACGACGAACGGTGCCAGTGTCGGTAGTTACCAATTATTCATCACCTCTCTCCGACGAGAATTATCAAGTGGAATTACAAGCCACGATATTCTAGTAACTAGGAGACCCTCCACCATTACAAACCAGAATCGGTATCTTTTGGTTCAGTTGACTGGCGCAAATTCCAGTGAAACAATCACAATGGCATTAAATATGGAGAATGCTTATTTTATTGGCTACGAGCCAATGTTACTCACTCTTACTTCTTCAGAGATTCTCCTGCGAATATTGAAGCTCCAAATAGTGGACTTTTTGACGGAACAACGAAAGTGAGAGTGCAAGGACTTGATACTCATTATACGAATTTAGGAGATAGAACGAGAATTCTATTAGGAATTTCAACTCCGATTAGGACTGCAATCAATCATCTCCGACTATTTAATGGTGTTGTGACCACCAATATTCTTGAAAGTGTTTTAGTTCTTATACAAGTTGTTTCAGAGACTGCGAGATTCAGAGTTCTCCAGAGAGGGATTGAAGTTAATGTTAATAATGCGTTTAGACCAAGAGTTGTGGTTATTAGCTATCAGAATTCGTGGGATGCGGTATCAGAACAAGTTCAGCTCGCCGGAGCAGATGGAAGATTTAGAACTCCGGTTCAATTGCAAAATGAAGATTTTACACCTAGGATTGTGTCCACGGTTGCACAAGTTAGACCTGATATGGGATTGTTGCACTATAATGGACCCCAAATGTTTGAAAATCACAATAATTCTATCGGAGCCGAAGATCTTCTCCAGGAACCGCTACTGGCAGCACTTTAAAGATTGATGCAACTTTAATTTCTATCAAGTATCCGAATAAAGGACACTCATTTAATCATGGATGTGTATTGTAGAGCCTGTTTGGTTCATCTGTTAGCTAATAGTTGTTGCTGTTACTGTTAGTTGTTTGCGAATACAGTAAGTTGTTTGTTGTTTAATTATTAGTGTTTGTTAAAAATATTGAACTCTGTTAGTATTTAAAATACATGTTTTAAATTAATCAACAAATAAATTATAAAATAAAAAATGTATTACACAAATTAATAAAAATAATCTAAATTAAAAAAATAAAAAAAATATTGAACGCAATAAAATCTTGCCCTTTCGGTAATTATGTTATAGAAATAGAAATAATATTAAAGATTTTGTGGAAATAAGAAATATAATTTTTTCAATAACAAATAAGTACAAACATTTGTTTATGAAAAGCTCTAAAAAATAGCTTTTCGTGAAAAGCTCCAAAACACTGCAGTTTTTAGAGAAAATGTTAAACGATGCAATTATATAAATCTAACCAAACGATATATTTTATGCGGTTTGGAGTGAAACGATTAACGCTTATCTGAAAAGCTGAAACAAACACCCTAATAATCACCTATGAATTTATGATTGTTCGTCGCTACTCGGAAGCTAGCTAGCTACCAATTATTTATAAAGGATAATAAATAAGATATCAAATTTTATTTGGAATTGTAAGGTTGATGAAATCCTAATATTTTGCTATATATAGGCTTAATACATCCGTTGTCTCCTAAACTTGTTTAAAAAATTTGATTGACCTTCTGAACTTACATGGTGTCTTATTAGCCCCCTAAATCTGCTTAAAATGTCATGATTAAGTTCCTAAATCTATAAAAACGCGATAAATATGTACAAACTAGAAAGTTAATTTGTTTTACATACTTAAAATCGCGAATTAGATCTTTATTTTTTAAGTTGTGATTTTTTTAAATAAATTTAGACAAATTGCAATATATATCACTTTAAACAAATTCAAGGGGCAAATGCATTACAGTAAGCAAGTTCAAAGGGCAATATGTTACTTTAAACAAACTTAGGAGGCTAGTAGGTTATTTTAAGCAAATTGAGGAAACTAATGAAATATCATATAAATTCAGGAGCCAATTAACCTTTTTGACAAGTTCAACGGACTTTTGATATATTAAACCATATATATTGTATTTTCTCCTATAAATCACATGGATAAAACATAGTTTCGTTATTTTTTTTTTGCTACAGATAAAACATAAATAAAAAAATATAAAAATAAATTTTATTGGTTTGACCGATTTGTAAAGATAATTTACATGGTTTAAAAGTTTACAAATAAGAGTCTGTATTTTTTTTGCAGCTTACAAACTCAATCATTTCTCTAGAAATTATTATCGCGAGTATTTATTTCAAAATGGAGCAATTTGGAGCAAATTAAAAGATCGACTTTGCAAATTATCCAAAATTAAAGGTCTAACTTTGCATATTAACTAAACCACAATTATTATTTAGTTGAAAAAATGACTCACATATCTTTTAACTATAAAAGTTATAAAATACAAACTTCTATTTACAAACTTTCAAACAACATTGACTGTTTTGTAAATCTACCAATTCTTAAAGTTTATTTTTGTAAAATCTACAATAAGAGAATAAACTATTTGGATAATGGCAAAGGGGCCATTATTACCAAATTGCATAATTCCTGTATTTATTAATATTGAATCAAATTTGCTATAAATATTTGAATAATTTGTGGTCCAAACTAGGAATGATAACGAATACTATATCCGTGAGTAAGAGTCTGGTTTGGTTTGAATTCTGGCCCTGCCCTTTTCCTTCGCTATTAGGGAGAGTAAACCGGCACTATCCAATTTTAATTGGACTACCCATATCCTGAATAAAAAGATATGAGATGTGTATGAGATCAAAAGCATTACCCGTTAGGGTAATAGGACGGGTATGGAAATACTCCCAGGATACAGTTACTCGTTACCCGCCAGAACTCTTTTATATATTAAAAAATATTTTTTTTAGATGTAAGATGTGAGATTTGGACCCATACCTTTTGTTTTTCAACCATTTAGTGATACAAGTAAGTTAGTTAATTCGTATTGATTAATATTCAATTTGTTCAATTTGTTTAATTGTTAGATGGATGATTTATTAAATTTATAATATTTTTTATTTGTGTATTGTTTCTAACGTATAAGGTACCTACAGGGCTTAAAAATGTTAATAATTAGATAATACAACTATTAGTTGTGGATTTAAATATCAAGGGTTTTATGGGGCTGACTTGTAAATGATCGAGACCTCGCCTCTTTCAGCAGAGAAGAAAGCTTTCTGACAGTTTTCTGAACTTGTTAAAAAAACTTGATTGACCTCTGAACTTACAGGTTGTCATATTAGTCCCATAAGCTTACTTAAAATGTCATGATTATGTTCCTAAATCTATAAAAATCTTGTAAAATGTACAAAATAGAAGGTTAATTTATTTTAAAGACTTCGAATCACAAAAATGTACAAAATGTCATATTTTTTAAGTTTTGATTTTTTTTTTTTACAAATTTAGACAAATTGCAGTATATATCACTTTAAATAAGTTCAATGGCAAATGGATTATTATAAGCAAGTTAAGGAGGCAAACAAATTCAGGTGGCTAATTAAGCCATTTTATGGTGTAAATTCAGGAGGCCGATCAAACTTTTTGAACAGAGAGCTTTTAATGTATTAAGCCATTTTATGGTGTAACTATCAATATATACATTTAATCTATATACTATAGACAGTACCATCTATTGAATAGGGCCAATTAAGCCACTGTAATTTACATGTTTTATGGATTAAATCCATGATTAATTATTTTTCCATATTGAGCTATTAATCGTTGATTTCGTTATGGATAGAAATTGATTTCTAGTAGGTTCTTCCAAGTTGGAAATCGAACTTGGAAGAACCTCCTGGAAATGGATTTTGGTATTAAGGGAGAAGATCGATTTGACGATTCTGATGCTGCAAATCGCGAAATGGGAGAGGAGAAGACTGAGCTTGGAAGAACCTACTGAAAATTGATTTCTATAATTTCTTTTACTTTTTACTTTCTATCTTGTTTAGTCGAGAAACTCGTATTTTTATTTGTCGACATTAATATGTCGAATCGCCCTTACAGGACGTGCCATCCAAACTCGACAATAAAGTTCAATAAGGGCCGAATCCATAACAAAATCAATGATCAAAAGCTCAATATTGAAAAATAATTGGTCAGAAACTTGATCATTAAAACATGTAAAGTTCGGATAAATTACACCCATTGCTACTAAACTTTATCCATTTTAATATTGTGACCACTAAACTTTATTTTTTAACAGTAAAGTTGAATAGCTTGATTATGTTTTTTTTTTGGCCTTATTTTCTTTGGGATTAGCTTTACTTGTGTCTTGCTTTATCACTTTAAAACAATTTTTGCAAATACGCCAAGCATTATATAGATTTAGGGTCTGTTTGTTTCACATGCTCATGTTTGCTGTTTGCTGCTACTGTTAGCTATTTGCTTTTACTGATAAATAGCAGATATTAATTGATTTTTCTGTAAAAAAACATCTGTTTCGAATTTTTACCAAACATTTTTTTGTCTCATGTTTGAGTTAAAAGACAAAAAAAAAAAACAGGTCCGAAAATTAAAAACAAACGGACACTCCCTAAATTTCAATCTTTTATTTTTTGTTACAAAATTCATTTAATAGAGTGTTACTAATTCCACTTATGTTCGATGAATTTGAAAGGAGTTTTTATAAACTCTTAAATTTGAAACCCTTAAATTTAGTGTTTATCCTTATCCTTAAACAATTAAGAAATGAATATGAGACAAAGTAGGTAGCATTATTTTCCTCTATAAAAGGAATAGATATCGAACTCTAAAAATCATCTCTTTCCTCACTTCCTAATTCTGTAAGTACATCAAAATCTCTCTCTTCTTTCTTTCATATTTTAAGGTTTATTTTCATTTAATATTTATTGATTAAAAAATTCTATAATATTTGGTTACGTTTAGGGTTAATTTTAAATAAAATTTTATGTGGTTTCACGTTTTTGCAGGTCGGTATTTATGGTATTTTTGTTACAAAACAAACTATGTACTTAGAATCGTTAGCTAGTTTGGATTGACTTTACCAAAGTTGGCAGATAACGACCTCAAAATGAATTTTTTTAAAAAAATTAAATTATATTTTAAACAACTTTAATTCTTCAACTTTTTAGGTTTGATATCATATAGATCTTGTTTTTTTACGAGAGAGAAAGTTAATATTTAGAGTGTGAAAATTCCAAAAATGATGATTTTGAAAAATAAAAAATATGGTTTGGTAATAAATATGACACTAAACAACTTTAATTCTTCAAAAATTTCATTTTGAAGTTATTATCGGTCAAATTTGCAAAGTCAACTCAAAATGGCTAATGGATGCCAACCACATGGTTTATTTTGTAACAAAAAAAATTATAGATACTGATCTGTAAACACGTGAAATCACGGAGGCTTTTTTTTGAAATTAATTAAACTTGTCTTTTTGTTTTTTTGCCTACCATTATATATATATATATATATTCAATTGCTTTGAAAGAAATTAATAGTATTATAATTTTTTTGAGCTAATAGTATTATATTTTTTGTTTAATAAAATATTAAAGGGTTGAGTTTTGAACCCATAAGATTCGATCTCTGTTATAGAGATATACTTACTTAATTATTAATTAATAGTATTACTTGATTTCAAATAAAACTCTGTAGTTTCATATTATTTACAGGTTAGTATTTATGGTTGGTAAAATTTTTATTTTTCTAAATTTGGCTCATAATGATTTCAAAATGAGAATTTTTAAAAATTAAATAATATTTTAAGCAATTTTAATTCTTCAACATTTTAGGTTTGGAATCATTTAAGTGTTGCTTTTTTACGAGAGAAAGTTAATATTTAGTGAGAGAAAATTCTAAAAATGATGATTTTGAAAAATAAAAAATGTGATTTCATAGTAAATATGATACTAAACAATTTTAATTCTTAAAAACTTTAATTTTAAAATCGTTATCAATCAAATTCAGAAAAATAAAATTTTACCAAAGTACCGATCCGAAAAAGTCAAACCATAAGGTTTTATTTTGAATTAAACCAATATTATATTCAACGTTGAGTTTATTTATGTGGATTTTTTTTAGAAAATAAATAAATAGAAGTTTAATATTATTAGGAATAAGGGTTAATTTAAATTTGTTACTAATTTTCTGTTGTTATAAATTTTCACAGGAGAAGAAAATTTGAGAACCACTGAGTTGAAATGATGAAAACTTGGATTGTGTTTACAACATGGTTATGTTTCATTATTGCAATGGCTTCTAGTTTCACGACTATCCGGTACACGACGAACGGTGCCAGTGTCGGTAGTTACCAATTATTCATTACCTCTCTCCGACGAGAATTATCAAGTGGAATTACAAGCCACCATATTCTAGTAACTCGGAGACCCTCCACCATTACAAACCAGAATCGGTATCTTTTGGTTCAGTTGATTGGCACAAATTCCAGTGAAACAATCACAATGGCATTAAATATGGAGAATGCTTATTTTATTGGCTACCGAGCCAATGTTACTCACTCTTACTTCTTCAGAGATTCTCCGGCGAATATTGAAGCTCCAAATAGTGGACTTTTTGACGGAACAACGAAAGTGAGAGTGCAAGGACTTGATACTCATTATACGAATTTAGGAGATAGAACGAGAATTCTATTAGGAATTTCAACTCCGATTAGGACTGCAATCAATCATCTCCGACTATTTAATGGTGTTGTGACCAACAATATTCGTGAAAGTGTTTTAGTTCTTATACAAGTTGTTTCAGAGACTGCGAGATTCAGAGTTCTCCAGAGAGGGATTGAAGCTAATGTTAATAATACGTTTAGACCAAGAGTTGTGGTTATTAGCTATCAAAATTCGTGGGATGCGGTATCGGAACAAGTTCAACTCGCCGGAGCAGATGGAAGATTTAGAACTCCGGTTCAATTGCAAAATGAAGATTTTACACCTAGGATTGTGTCCACGGTTGCACAAGTTAGACCTGATATGGGATTGTTGCACTATAATGGACCCCAAATGTTTGAAAATCACAACAATTCTATCGGCGCCGAAGATCTTCTCCAGGAACCGCTACTGGCAGCACTTTAAAGATTGATGCAACTTTAATTTCTATCAAGTATCCGAATAAAGGACACTCATTTAATCATGGATGTGTATTGTAGAGCCTGTTTGATTCATCTGTTAGCTAATAGTTGTTGCTGTTACTGTTAGTTGTTTGCGAATACAGTAAGTTGTTTGTTGTTTAATTATTAGTGTTTGTTAAAAATATTGAACTCTTTTAGTATTTAAAATACATGTTTTAAATTAATCAACAAATAAATTATAAAATAAAAAATGTATTACACAAATTAATAAAAATAATCTAAATTAAAAAAATAAAAAAAATATTGAACGCAATAAAATCTTGTCCTTTCGGTAATTATGTTATAGAAATAGAAATAATATTAAAGCTTTTGTGGAAATAAGAAATATAATTTTTTCAATAACAAATAAGTACAAACATTTGTTTATGAAAAGCTCTAAAAAAGAGCTTTTCGTGAAAAGCTCTAAAAAAGAGCTTTTCGTGAAAAGCTCCAAAACACTGCAGTTTTTAGAGAAAATGTTAAACGATGCAATTATATAAATCTAACCAAACAATATATTTTATGCGGTTTGGAGTGAAACGATTAACGCTTATCTGAAAAGCTGAAACAAACACCCTAATAATCACCTATGAATTTATGATTGTTCGTCACTACTCGGAAGCTAGCTAGCTACCAATTATTTATAAAGGATAATAAATAAGATATCAAATTTTATCTAGAATTGTAAGGTTGATGAAATCCTAATATTTTGCTATATATAGGCTTAATAAATCCGTTGTCTCCTAAACTTGTTTAAAAAACTTGATTGACCTTCTGAACTTACATGGTGTCTCATTAGCCCCCTAAATCTGCTTAAAATGTCATGATTAAGTTCCTAAATCTATAAAAACGCGATAAATATGTACAAACTAGAAAGTTAATTTGTTTTACATACTTAAAATCGCGAATTAGATCTTTATTTTTTAAGTTTTGATTTTTTTTTAATAAATTTAGACAAATTGCAATATATATCACTTTAAACAAATTCAAGGGGCAAATGGATTACAGTAAGCAAGTTCAAAGGGCAATATGTTACTTTAAACAAACTTAGGTGGCTAGTAGGTTATTTTAAGCAAATTGAGGAAACTAATGAAATATCATATAAATTCAGGAGCCAATTAACCTTTTTGACAAGTTCAACGGACTTTTGATATATTAAACCATATATATTGTATTTTCTCCTATAAATCACATGGATAAAACATAGTTTCGTTATTTTTTTTTGTTACAGATAAAGCATAAATAAAAAAATATAAAAATAAATTTTATTGGTTTGACCGATTTGTAAAGATAATTTACATGGTTTAAAAGTAAACAAATAAGAGTCTGTATTTTTTTGCAGCTTACAAACTCAATCATTTCTCTAGAAATTATTATCGTGAGTATTTATTTCAAAATGGAGCAATTTGGAGCAAATTAAAAGATCAACTTTGAAAATTATCCAAAACTAAAGGTCTAACTTTGCATATTAACTAAACCACAATTATTATTTAGTTGAAAAAATGACTCACATATCTTTTAACTATAAAAGTTATAAAATACAAACTTCTATTTACAAACTTTCAAACCACATTGACTGTTTTGTAAATCTACCAATTCTTAAAGTTTATTTTTGTAAAATGTACAATAAGAGAATAAACTATTTGGATAATGGCAAAGGGGCCATTATTACCAAATTGCATAATTCCTGTATTTATTAATATTGAATCAAATTTGCTATAAATATTTGAATAATTTGTGGTCCAAACTAGGAATGATAACGAATACTATATCAGTGAGTAAGAGTCTGGTTTGGTTTGAATTCTGGCCCTGCCCTTTTCCTTCGCTATTAGGGAGAGTAAACCGGCACTATCCAATTTTAATTGGACTACCCGTATCCTGAATAAAAAGATATGAGATGTGTATGAGATCAAAAGCATTACCCGTTAGAGTAATAGGACGGGTATGGAAATACTCCCAGGGTACAGTTACTCGTTACCCGCCAACTCTTTTATATATTAAAAAATATTTTTTTTAGATGTAAGATGTGAGATTTGGACCCATACCTTTTGTTTTTCAACCATTTAGTGATACCAGTAAGTTAGTTTATTCGTATTGATTAATATTCAATTTGTTCAATTTGTTTAATTGTTAGATGGATGATTTATTAAATTTATAATATTTTTTATTTGTGTATTGTTTCTAACGGATAAGGTACCTACGGGGCTTAAAAATGTTAATAATTAGATAATACAACTATTAGTTGTGGATTTAAATATCAAGGGTTTTATGGGGCTGACTTGTAAATGATCGAGACCTCGCCTCTTTCAGCAGAGAAGAAAGCTTTCTGACAGTTTTCTGAACTTGTTAAAAAAACTTGATTGACCTCTGAACTTACAGGTTGTCATATTAGTCCCATAAGCTTACTTAAAATGTCATGATTATGTCCCTAAATCTATAAAAATCTTGTAAAATGTACAAAATAGAAGGTTAATTTATTTTAAAGACTTCGAATCACAAAAATGTACAAAATGTCATATTTTTTAAGTTTTGATTTTTTTTTACAAATTTAGACAAATTGCAGTATATATCACTTTAAATAAGTTCAATGGCAAATGGATTATTATAAGTAAGGTAAGGAGGCAAATAAGTCACTTTAAACAAATTCAGGTGGCTAATTAAGCCATTTTATGGTGTAAATTCAGGAGGCGGATCAAACTTTTTGAACAGAGAGCTTTTAATGTATTAAGCCATTTTATGGTGTAACTATCAATATATACATTTAATCTATATACTATAGACAGTACCATCTATTGAATGGGGCCAATTAAGCCGCTGTAATATACATGTTTTATGGATTAAATCCATGATTAATTATTTTTCCATATTGAGCTATTAATAGTTGATTTCGTTATGGATAGAAATTGATTTCTAGTAGGTTCTTTCAAGTTGGAAATCGAACTTGGAAGAACCTCCTGGAAATGGATTTTGGTATTAAGGGAGAAGATCGATTTGACGATTCTGATGCTGCAAATCGCGAAATGGGAGAGGAGAAGACTGAGCTTGGAAGAACCTACTGAAAATTGATTTCTATAATTTCTTTTACTTTTTACTTTCTATCTTGTTTAGTCGAGAAACTCGTATTTTTATTTGTCGACATCAATATGTCGAATCGCCCTTACAGGACGTGCCATCCAAACTCGACAATAAAGTTCAATAAGGGCCGAATCCATAACAAAATCAATGATCAAAAGCTCAATATTAGAAAAATAATTGGTCAGAAACTTGATCATTAAAACATGTAAAGTTCGGATAAATTACACCCATTGCTACTAAACTTTATCCATTTTAATATTGTGACCACTAAACTTTATTTTTTAACAGTAAAGTTGAATAGCTTGATTATGTATTTTTTTTGGCCTTATTTTCTTTGGGATTAGCTTTACTTGTGTCTTGCTTTATCACTTTAAAACAATTTTTGCAAATACGCTTTCCCAAGCATTATATAGATTTAGGTTCTGTTTGTTTCACATGCTCATGTTTGCTGCTACTGTTAGCTATTTGCTTTTACTGATAAATAGCAGATATTAATTGATTTTTCTGTAAAAAGCATCTGTTTCGAATTTTTACTAAACATTTTTTTGTCTCATGTTTGACTTAAAAGACAAAAAAAAAACAGGTCCGAAAATTAAAAACAAACGGACACTCCCTAAATTTCAATCTTTTATTTTTTGTTACAAAATTCATTTAATAGAGTGTTACTAATTCCACTTACGTTCGATGAATTTGAAAGGAGTTTTTATAAACTCTTAAATTTGTAACCCTTAAATTTAGTGTTTATCCTTATCCTTAAACAATTAAGAAATGAATATGAGACAAAGTAGGTAGCATTATTTTCCTCTATAAAAGCAATAGATATCGAACTCTAAAAATCATCTCTTTCCTCACTTCCTAATTCTGTAAGTACATCAAAATCTCTCTCTTCTTTCTTTCATATTTTAAGGTTTATTTTCATTTAATATTTATTGATTAAAAAATTCTATAATATTTGGTTACGTTTAGGGTTAATTTTAAATAAAATTTTATGTGGTTTCACGTTTTTGCAGGTCGGTATTTATGGTATTTTTGTTACAAAATAAACTATGTAGTTAGAATCGTTAGCTAGTTTGGATTGACTTTACCAAAGTTGGCAGATAACGACCTCAAAATGATTTTTTTTTTAAAATTAAATTATATTTTAAACAACTTTAATTCTTCAACTTTTTAGGTTTGATATCATATTGATGACCCGCGAGGCTAAATCGGGTCATATTCATTTCGCAGGCTCAGCCCATACTTAGACCTATGGTCTAAGATCGGATGAGACCCGAATAAAGGAAGCGGGCGCAGCGAGTAACCGCCCCGAATGGGACCCGAATAAGCGGAAACGGGTGAAGCGAGTAACCGCCCCGAATCCTAAACGGAGCATCAAGACTCCCACTCAGAACCACGTTCGTTGCCATGAAAGCCACGAAAGGGACATGGCCTAAAAATGGGGAACCGCCCTCAGAACGTGGCCCACTAAGGAGTAACCGCCCTCGGCGGTTACCTAAAAAACACCTATAAAAGGCCTTAAGAACGAGGGAAAAAGGTACGCTCACAATTTTCCCCGCAATACTATTGTCAAATTACCAACCTTCTTACAAAAACTGACTTGATCGTCGGAGAGTTTTCCCGGAGATCCTGTCTCCGGTTCTGTTTTGCAGGTAACTCTGGCAGAGAATATCAAATCGGATCCGACAAGTTATCATTGGTGCGGTGAACGTGGATCTTTTTTACCAACATTTGGTTAAAGGTACGCGAAGAACATGTCAGAACCATCACGAACGACCGGCGTTACCATTAGATCAACCAGTATGAACTCCAGGGGACCACGGATTGCGAATTCGCAACCTGCAAGTACACAGCCTGTGGTGCCTAGCTCATCGGGTCCTTCGGGACAATTGAGTCCCTTATTGGAAGTCCAAGTGCAAACTGAGATGGAAATGTCCAATAGTGATTTCGTGCAGATGGCAGGACAAGTCTTGGCTTCGAACATGAGCCAGGCGGCTGGAGATCGAATGATTAATTTACTAACTGCCCTCGCCGAACATAATACCGTCGTGGCGGCTGCTCCTCAAGAACCTGTGGTTATCTCAACACAATCACCGACTATCCCTGTCATATCGGCCCTCCCACAGCCATCTCAGGCGCCAAATCAAGTGGGCCAGAGTAGTCGCACAAACCCACACAGCCACCCGAGCAACTACTCGCACCCAGATCTCATTACGACGATACATCCGACCTGGCAGTCATCCCAACCGTTGCCAGGAGTGCAAGGCACTCTTCCGCTACAGCAAGTGGAACCTTTTCCTCACAGACATTCGGAGTTGATGACTCCTGGGCGAGAGCACACATGGAACTTTGATCCTATAACGGGACAGCGGTTAGTCCCGCAACAGGCACACGTCTCAACACCGATGGGCGGGTGGATGCTACCCAGAATTCACCAGTAGCGGATGGAAGAAGTCCGGCGAATACCCGATATTGACTTAGAAGATCAATTACGAAGCATGATGGAGCGAATGGGGTACTCGCCTAGGCCGAGAGCAGAGGTCCAGAGCGATTCACCTTTTGCCCCTTCGTTGCGGGAATTCATTCCAGATCACAGAATCAAAGCGCCCGCGATACCTAAATACTATGGGGATCCAAATTTTGATCCTGAGGCTCATGTCAGGAACTACAGAGAACTAATGGATGTTGCAGGAGCGAGTGAAAGCATCATTTGCAGGTTATTCTCGACAACTTTGGGCGGAGCCGCATCTGATTGGTTTCGATCTTTACCCGCAGAATCTATTCACAATTGGCATCAATATAGTCGAGATTTTTGTGCAAAATTTATGGGCTGTAAGGCAGCGGATGTGACGGATAGGCAGCTGAAGGAGATCAAACAGAGGAACTATAATTCCCTAAGGAAATTTGTTGTCGCATTCAACGATATTCTGGTGCGATTGCAAAACCCGGATATCGTGAGCACCCGCAACATCATGGCAGATGGAACCACAGATTGGAGTATGCGGGAGGAAATCATCCGCAACAAACCGCGCACAGTGGCCGAACTCATGAAAATAGCAAAGGAATTCATGAAAGTGGATGATGTCAACAGGGAACATAGGGCTCAAACCCGACGAGAAAGAGATGCCGCTAGATCCACTTCGGACAATCGGCGCCAGACCCAGTCCAAAAGTAATTTTGTTCGAAGAGGCGATCGCCCCTTTCAAAGTGGCGGATATCAGACACCATTAAACACGACTCGCCAGGAGGTGTTACTTTGGATCGAAAAGAGCCCCCTGAAGAAGGATGTGCGGTTCCCCGAGGTAAAAGGTCGAACCAGTTTGGGGCGACATCCTAACAAATATTGCAGGTTCCACAGATTGAACGGCCACGACACGAACGATTGCTATGAATTGAAGAAGGAGATTGAAAGGCTGATCGAAAGGGGCAAGCTGAATCAATTTGTACGAAAGGAGACTAGTGACGAGAAAGCAACGTTACCACATGAAGAAGAGGTAAGGCCCGAAAAGAAGCAGAAAAAAGGAGTGATAAACGTGATAGCCGGCGGAATCTATGAGCCTCCAACAAAAAGAGCTCGCCGTGAACAGCGAAAAAGCAACACTCATAGGGGGGATGCCCTCAATTACTCATTCGCGCGAATCACGGAGCCGCATGCGGATGCTTTGGTGATTACAATGGCTGTAGAAGGATGGGACGTCAAGCGGGTCCTTATTGATACTGGCAGTTCTTGTAATGTTATTACTCGGACTGCATTCAACAAGTTGGGAATTAATGACGAGCGAGTGGAACATACATTCATGGATGTAACAGGTTTTGGGGGTCAATCCTCTCAAACAAGTGGACAGGTGGTGTTGGAGGCAGAAATGGGCGATAAAAAGCTAAAATGGCGAGGTGATTTAGAATTCGCAATTGTTGATCTCCCATTGGCCTACAACATAATTCTGGGACGCCCATTCCTGTCAGAAACAGAGTCGCTCATCTCAATGAAGCATTTAACATTACATTTACCAACACACCAAGGGCGAGTCATAGTTGAAGGTGATCAACTTGTATCTCAACAGGCCTATACATTGTCACTTGAACCAAAGCCAGACGAGGAAGATAGGGTAGAGGAGAAGTTGCCAGTGGAAGCATTGAAGAAACGGAACTATTCGCCATCTCAAGCGACAAAAATGTGCGAATAGCGACGGGCCTCCCCGAAGAAATGAAGAAAGCCATTGCCGAGGTGCTGGTCCAATGTGAGTCGGCATTTGCCGCCCCAAATGAAATAATGAAAGGAATAAGTCCAGACGTAGCAACCCATCGTTTGAATGTAGACAAAGGTGCAACCCCAGTGCGACAGAAAAAGAGAGGACATGCTTTTGAGCGGCAAAAGGCGATTGAAAAAGCAGTGGCGGATTTGCTAAAGTCAGATGCAATTCGAGAAGTCACCTATCCGGAGTGGTTAGCCAATGTGGTGCTAGTCAAAAAGCCAAATGGAACGTACAGAATGTGCGTCGACTTCAAAGATCTGAACAAGGCATGTTCGAAGGATATGTATCCGCTTCCTAACATTGATATATTGGTAGATGGAACTGCAGGATATGAAGCTTTATCATTCACCGACGTGAAATCCAGTTACCATCAGATACCCATGGAGAAGGCGGATGAAATCAAAACATCGTTCATAACTCACCAGGCGACTTATTGCTTCAAGGTGATGCCCTTTGGATTGAAAAACGCGGGAGCAACATACCAGAGGATGATGAACAAGATATTTTCAGACAAATCCGGTGAGAACTTCTCGATCTACGTTGATGACATGATCATCAAAAGCAAGAAAATGCAAGACCACCCGCAGGATATCAAAGAAATCCTGGAAGTGCTAATCAAATATGGCCTCAAATTGAACCCAGAGAAATGCACATTCGGAGCAAGAGCGGGAAAGTTCCTGGGTTTCATTGTTAGCGGCAAGGGAGTTGAGGCGAATCCCGAGAAGGTTAAAGCAGTAATGGAGATGAAAACGCCGAGGAGCATAAGAGAAGTACAGAGACTAAATGGGCGGTTGGTGGCATTAGGGCGATTCATATCATGCTCAGCTAGGAGATGTCTACCTTTCTACAATGCCATCAAAAAATCCAAGTCCTTTGAATGGACGCCGGATTGTCAAGAAGCATTCGAGGGGATAAAGCGATTACTGTGTTATCCGCCCTTAATAAGTAGGCCGGAGGATGGAGAAGATTTATTTCTCTAGGTATCCGTCACCAATATGGCGATATGCACTGTGATGGTGCGAGAAGAAGAAGGGCAACAATATCCAGTGTACTACGTGAGCAAAGTCCTGAAGGATGCAGAACTCCGGTATTCGAAGTTGGACAAAATGGCCCTCGCAGTGATAACCACGGCGGCTAGATTGAAACCATACTTTCAGGCGCATACTATCATTGTGAGAACTGGCATCCCAATGCGAAAGGTATTACAGAAACCTGACGCATCCGGCCGGTTGATGGAATGGTCAATTCGCCTGGGAGAATTCGATATTCGCTATGAAGGGAGACCAGCGCTAAAGAGCCAAGTACTCGCCGATTTCGTGAACGAATTCACCTGGGATGACGATGAATGTCCGAAGGCACAAAAAGAAGAGTGGAGCATGTACACAGATGGGGCATTATCTACAGATGGAGCTGGGCTGGGAGTCGTCATCAAGGGCCCGGAGGTTATTCGCCTGTGCTATGCAGCAAAATTAACTTTCAAAACTACCAATAATGCCGCAGAGTATAAAGCAATGATATGCGGATTGAAGTTGCTCAATGAACTCACCCCAGAAAGAGTGGTAATCTACAATAAACCAGATCACAAAAAATTATCTGGTGAAACAGGAGGAGCTAGTAAAATACCATCAGGTAGTCGGCAGATTGACACAAGAGTTAACGCACAAGGGAGTCGTTTGGGAGATGGTGCATGTTCCGCGAGGCCAAAATGCAAAGGCTGACGAATTGGCAAAAGCAGCGGAAATAGAGAACCATGGAGTCAAAAGGCATGCAATTTGGAAATAAAATCGGCACCAGCATTCGAGGTCGATCAGATTATGGTCATCGAAGAACTGGAAGACGATGAAGATTGGCGGATGCCCATTCGCCAATATCTGGAGCAGGGAGATTTACCGGTTGATAAGAGCTTAGCCAGAAAGCTAATTGGGCAGTCAGCTCGATACTCAATTCGGGATGGAACTTTGTATCGGAAATCGTACACATGTCCATGGTTGAAATGCATTAGTCGCAACGAAGGAGACTACGTGCTGCGAGAATTACATGAAGGAATTTGTGGCGCGCACGAAGCTTCGGCGGCGTTGGCAAGAAAGGTCAAACTGATGGGATACTACTGGCCCAAGGTGGTGGAAGATTCCCAGAAGATGGTTGTGGAATGTCACAATTGTCAAATACATGCGAATGAAAAGCATGTTCCCGGAGCCGAACAAATCGCTATAATGACGGCGTGGCCATTCGCAACATGGGGAATCAATATAGTGGGTCCATTCCCAGAAACGACAAAGAAAAGGAAGTACTTGATAGTCGCAGTTGACCACTTCAGCAAATGGGTAGAAGCGGAGGCAGTAACCGCACAAACACCTGAGCGAATGATCGAGTTCTTACGAGAGAGCATTATCATGCGATTTGGAATCCCGCAAAAGCTTATAACCGACAATGGCACCCAGTTCAACTGTGCCAAGTTCAAAGCATACTGCGAAAGCATGGGGATCAAAAATCATTTTTCTTCCGTAAACCATCCCCAATCGAATGGTATGACGGAGGTTACCAACAGGGCCATGATTCAAGGCATCAAGAAGCGGCTAGGAGACAAAAAAATAGGTTGGACGGATGAGATACCCCATATGTTGTGGGCATACAGAACCTCTGTAAAGGCAGCAATAGGCGAAACACCTTTCTCGCTAGTTTATGGAGCCGAAGCAGTCCTACCTGTTGAAATCAAGTCGCCCACAGATCGGATAATTTATTATTGCGACACACAAAATCCTATCAACATTAAAGATGCTTTGGATTCTGTGGAGGAACGAAGAGAAAAAGCTTACATGCGAATGGCAGTATACCGCAATAGAATCAAGAAATATCATGACAGAAGAATGCGAAAAGTAATAATCAACGAGAACGACTTGGTCTTGAAAAAAGCGGATAAAATACAATCCAGAGATGGCAAAGGCAAGCTGGGCATCAACTGGATCGGACCATACAAAGTATCCAAGAAGCTGGGACCAGCCACTTTTGAAATAGAAGAAATGAGCGGAAAGAAGCTCCCGCGCACCTGGAATCTAGAGAATCTACGCCTATATAAAAAGGCCGCGTAGTTCGAGAAAATGACGAGTACTCTTTTTCCTTTTATGAGTTTTTCCCATTGGGTTTTCTGATAAAAGGTTTTAATGAGGCTTTGATCCCACACAGTTGGTGTACCTATGTAATAAACCTTTTCTCTTTATCAATAAAGGTATTCAATTATTACATTTATTCAATATGTTACGCCCGAATGCGGATTGTTCTTAAAAACACATAAATGTGTTGCCTATTAAAGAAAGGCGGATGCATGATTACGCATCACTCGCAAAACCCTTAGGGTTAAACTCAAAAAACACATAAATGTGTTGCCTATTAAAGAAAGGCGGATGCATGATTACGCATCACTCGCAAAACCCTTAGGGTTAAACTCAAAAAACACAAAAATGTGTTGCCTATTAAAGAAAGGCGGATGCATGATTACGCATCACTCGCAAAACCTTATGATTAACCTTATGATTATATTATTTTCGAAAGAAAAATAATAGAGTAAGACATAAAATTAAGCGAATAAACGAGTACTCAAAAATTGCAAAAAGGGTTTGGCCACCCTAGCGAAAGCAAAAATTACTATGAAGAATTACAAGTATGAAGTCGGCAAAAGGCAAGGATCATACATGAAAATAAAGTGACAATAATCGCACGTATAGGCAAAGCGGCAAGTGAAAGAAAATTAATATATACGGGCAGTTTGTTACATACAAAAAGTCCAAATATAAATTAAACTATGCTACAGCTTCCTTTCCTTCACCCCTATTGCTTTCCTCGCCTCCAGCGACTCCCTCATCTCCTCCAGTGGGCGGATCTACTTCAAGCGAATCCTCAACCCTCGAATCAATAACTGCTTCAGAGGGCGGTACCTCTTGCTCAGGCTGAGAGATGTCCTGCGGTGCCCCTTCTTCCGCATTCTGGGTAGGGATCTCGCCAATAATTGGAGATTCCTGAAAACTCTTCCAATCTAAGAGGAGTACCTCATCCATATCAGCATCCTCGGCTTCCAGCTTGTCCCACTTCTCAGTTAAATCCTTTTCAGGGATGGGAACCTTGGGGCGGTTAAGTACGAGACCCTGATGTCCATGCTCATAAGCGGCATGAATCCGCTCCCCATACCAGTAGATGCGGGCACCGTCTTCAGCCAGAATTTCCTCAGCCCTTTTCTTTTGTGTCTCCTTGGAATCAGCTAGATCATCGAGGGCCTTTCGCAGCTCATCGCACTTAGCTTGAAGAGATTTAAGAGCCTCCTCCTTCTCGCTCACAGCCTTCTGAAGGGCGCCTTCTAGGACCTTCACCTTCCCTTGGACATCATCATAAAGCGACTTCTGAGTCGCCAATTCAGTACCAAGACCTTCCAACTCCTTGTCTCGCTCGGCATCCCTTCGGAGAATGCCCTCAACGAAATTGATAATCTGCATATAAGACGGCTCAGGAATAAAAAAGGGCGAATAGAAATAGGCGGTTGCAATGGACACAAGATCCTTGAAAGAGAATGACAAGCAACAATATACCTCTACAGAACGCTTTTCGATCCCCTCCACAGCGGTAGGGAGCGGTACTTGTTCGCGCACACGGGAAGCAGAGGGTAGCCGCCCGAGGACATTGCATATGGAAGAGACAATGTCCTTGCAAGAAAAACTCACGGCCATGCCAAAGGTCCTAGTCCACCATCCGCTGATGTCGGGAATTGGCTGCAAAGGTGTAAAGAAAAATATCAAGAGAACAGCAGATAGCTCATGAGGAAAAAAGTAGCAATATAGAAAGAGGGAATAGATCAGGATACCTCATGAATTGGGGTACTGCTCTTTCCTTTGGATGAGGCGGATACGGGTGTACCGCCAACAGTAAGGGACACGGAGGTGTTCTTCTTCTTGGGACGAGAAGACTCTGTATCCGCACTTATCTTCCGCTTCCTCGTCAAAGGAAGATCCTCGAAGGCAGAAGCGGGACCTTGTGAAACAGAGGCCCTTACAGGAGAAGCCGCCTCCATGGAAGGAATCGTTCCTCCAGAAGAATCCGCCCCTATAACGGAGGCGGTTCCCGCCATCCGCTTCTTCCTTCTCGCTAAGGCTTTAGCCTCCCGATCTGCAGCGATTTGAGATAAAGGATCACCCCTGCAAAGGGTTAAAAGAAATCATCAACTTGGAAATAAAAAGTACCTTGTACAAAAACGCGATAAGGGATATAGACCACGCGATCCCCCTCGCGGTAGGCAATCGCTACTCGGCTCCTTAGCATATGGAAGGCCTGATCATATGTCCATACAAAAGGAGGGGTACTTTTCAGGAATTTGATGACGGCGGATTCTTCCTCGCTGGGATAACCGAAGTTCAAACTCTTCACATTGGGCCGGCCCCAATGGCGAAGGAAGTTCGAATTTCCCTCATTAAACTTGATAAAAAAGTAAGAGCGATCCCACTCGCGGATCTTGTTCAGTTTCTCGTCAAAACCATAGTATCCGCTTTGGCGGATGAAAGTGAAATACCCCGCCGAACTCTTGAAATGATGAAGCTTGGAGAAAATTTTAAGCGAGAAAGGAACCTCCAAACAATCCGCTAGAAATTTATCCAGGGTCAAGTCGGCCCATCCATTTGGATGTAACTGCCCGGGTGCGATTCCGTAACCGCCGAGGATGGAAGCAATCTCATCCGCCAGCGGATAAGTGAAGCCGCAGATAATCTGGGCGATGAAAATGGTGAAATACCCCTTTGGGTAATCGCCCGGTCCTCTATCCTCCCCGGGAATGATGGTCTCGAGACCTTGGAGCCAAGGATATTGCACCCGCAAATCCTCAATGGTCTCGCGACAAACTAGGCTTCCCGACTTGTCCCTCTTTGGTAACAAACGGGGGGTTGGGACAGGTGGCGGAATCAACTTCTTAGGGTCAAAACCTAGACCCTCGTCGGTTGTATTCGCCAGGTGGAGGAAGTCAGCGGGGTGGGAATCAGACCCATGAGAACTGGTTGAAACTTCATCAACCATCTCATCAACTTCATGAGAAACCTCGCGGACGTAGCTCTCATCGAACGGTGCGAAGTCAAGGTCGGGGTTCGACATGTTGAGGAAAAGAAATAAACAGAAGTAAAAAGCCGAACGAGGTACAAATTATGAAGAGGAAAACTTACATGGGAAAGACAACACAGAGAAATGACGGAAATAAGAGGTCAACGCCGGAAAAGATGACGCCGGAAAAGAAATAACGAAAGAGGAAAAATTCACAAGTTTTTGAATTTTGAATAGACAAGCAAAAATGAAGCGTCCCCTATGAACAGACCCTAAAGGGCTCTTGTATCAAACTAAAGGGGAGACATGTGATGACCCGCGAGGCTAAACCGGGTCATATTCATTTCGCAGGCCCAGCCCATACTTAGACCTATGGTCTAAGATCGGATGAGACCCGAATAAAGGAAGCGGGCGCAGCGAGTAACCGCCCCGAATGGGACCCGAATAAGCGGAAACGGGTGAAGCGAGTAACCGCCCCGAATTCCTAAACGGAGCATCAAGACTCCCACTCAGAACCACGTTCGTTGCCATGAAAGCCACGAAAGGGACATGGCCTAAAAAGGGGGAACCGCCCTCAGAACGTGGCCCACTAAGGAGTAACCGCCCTCGGCGGTTACCTAAAAAACACATATAAAAGGCCTTAAGAACGAGGGAAAAAGGTACACTCAAAATTTTCCCCGCAATACTATTGTCAAATTACCAACCTTCTTACAAAAACTGACTTGATCGTCGGAGAGTTTTCCCGGACATCCTGTCTCCGGTTCTGTTTTGCAGGTAACTCTGGCAGAGAATATCAAATCGGATCCGGCAAGTTATCACATATAGATCTTGTTTTTTTTTACGAGAGAGAAAGTTAATATTTAGAGTGTGAAAATTCCAAAAATGATGATTTTGAAAAATAAAAAATATGGTTTCGTAATAAATATGATACTAAACAACTTTAATTCTTCAAAAATTTCATTTTGAAGTATTATCGGTCAAATTTGCAAAGTCAACTCAAACTGGCTAATGGATGCCAACCACATGGTTTATTTTGTAACAAAAAAAATTATAGATACTGATCTGTAAAAACGTGAAATCACGGAGGTTTTTTTTGAAATTAATTAAACTTGCCTTTTTGTTTTTTTTTGCCTACCATTATATATATATATATATATATATATATATATATATATATATATATATATATATATATATATTCAATTGCTTTGAAAGAAATTAATAGTATTATTTTTTTTTTTGAGCTAATAGTATTATATTTTTTGTTTAATAAAATATTAAAGGGTTGAGTTTTGAACCCATAAGATTCGATCTCTGTTATAGAGATATACTTACTTAATTATTAATTAATAGTATTACTTGATTTCAAATAAAACTCTGTAGTTTCATATTATTTACAGGTTAGTATTTATGGTTGGTAAAATTTTTATTTTTCTAAATTTGGCTCATAATGATTTCAAAATGAGAATTTTTAAGAATTAAATAATATTTTAAGAAATTTTAATTCTTCAACATTTTAGGTTTGGAATCATTTAAGTGTTGCTTTTTTACGAGAGAAAGTTAATGTTTAGTGAGAGAAAATTCTAAAAATGATGATTTTGAAAAATAAAAAATGTGATTTCATAGTAAATCTGATACTAAACAATTTTAATTCTTAAAAACTTTAATTTTAAAGTCGTTATCAATTAGAAAAATAAAATTTTACTAAAGTACCGATCCAAAAAAGTCAAATCATAAGGTTTTATTTTAAATTAAACCAATATTATATTCAACGTTGAGTTTATTTATGTGGATTTTTTTAGAAAATAAATAAATAGAAGTTTAATATTAGGAATAAGGGTTAATTTAAATTTGTTACTAATTTTCTGTTGTTATAAATTTTCACACGAGAAGAAAATTTGAGAACAACTGAGTTGAAAAGATGAAAACTTGGATTGTGTTTACAACATGGTTATGTTTTAGTATTGCAATGGCTTCTTGTTTCACGACTATTCGGTACACGACGAACGCTTCCAGTGTCGGTAGTTACCAATTATTCATTACCTCTCTCCGACGAGAATTATCAAGTGGAATTACAAGCCACGATATTCTAGTAACTCGGAGACCCTCCACCATTACAAACCAGAATCGGTATCTTTTGGTTCAGTTGACTGGCGCAAATTCCAGTGAAACAATCACAATGGCATTAAATATGGAGAATGCTTATTTTATTGGCTACCGAGCCAATGTTACTCACTCTTACTTCTTCAGAGATTCTCCAGCGAATATTGAAGCTCCAAATAGTGGATTTTTTGGCGGAACAACGAAAGTGAGAGTGCAAGGACTTGATACTCATTATACGAATTTAGGAGATAGAACGAGAATTCTATTAGGAATTTCAACTCCGATTAGGACTGCAATCAATCATCTCCGACTATTTAATGGTGTTGTGACCACCAATATTCGTGAAAGTGTTTTAGTTCTTATACAAGTAGTTTCAGAGACTGCGAGATTCAGAGTTCTCCAGAGAGGGATTGAAGCTAATGTTAATAATGCGTTTAGACCAAGAGTTGTGGTTATTAGCTATCAGAATTCGTGGGATGCGGTATCGGAACAAGTTCAGCTCGCCGGACCAGATGGAAGATTTAGAACTCCGGTTCAATTGCAAAATGAAGATTTTACACCTAGGATTGTGTCCACGGTTGCACAAGTTAGACCTGATATGGGATTGTTGCACTATAATGGACCCCAAATGTTTGAAAATCACAACAATTCTATCGGAGCCGAAGATCTTCTCCAGGAACCTCTACTGGCAGCACTTTAAAGATTGATGCAACTTTAATTTCTATCAAGTATCCGAATAAAGGACACTCATTTAATCATGGATGTGTATTGTAGAGCCTGTTTGGTTCATCTGTTAGCTAATAGTTGTTGCTGTTACTGTTAGTTGTTTGCGAATACAGTAAGTTGTTTGTTGTTTAATTATCAGTGTTTGTTAAAAATATTGAACTCTGTTAGTATTTAAAATACATGTTTTAAATTAATCAACAAATAAATTATAAAATAAAAAATGTATTACACAAATTAATAAAAATAATCTAAATTAAAAAAATAAAAAAAATATTGAACGCAATAAAATCTTGTTCTTTCGGTAATTATGTTATAGAAATAGAAATAATGTTAAAGAAGAAACATTTTGTGGAAATAAGAAATATAATTTTTTCAATAACAAATAAGTACAAACATCTGTTTATGAAAAACTCTAAAAAAGAGAGCTTTTTGTGAAAAGCTTCAAAACACTGCAGTTTTTAGAGAAAATGTTAAACGATGCAATTATATAAATCTAACCAAACGATATATTTTATGCGGTTTGGAGTGAAACGATTAACGCTTATCTGAAAAGCTGAAACAAACACCCTAGTTATCACCTATGAATTTATGATTGTTCGTCGCTACTCGGAGGCTAGCTAGCAACCAATTATTTATAAAGGATAATAAATAAGATATCAAATTTTATCTGGAATTGTAAGGTTGATGAAATCCTAATATTTTGCTACATATAGGCTTAATACATCCGCTGTCTCCTAAACTTGTTTAAAAAGCTTGATTGACCTTCTGAACTTACATGGTGTCTCATTAACCCCCTAAATCTGCTTAAAATGTCATGATTAAGTTCCTAAATCTATAAAAACGCGATAAATATGTACAAACTAGAAAGTTAATTTGTTTTACATACTTAAAATCGCGAATTAGATCTTTATTTTTTAAGTTTTTATTTTTTTTAATAAATTTAGACAAATTGCAATATATATCACTTTAAACAAATTCAAGGGGAAAATGGATTACAGTAAGCAAGTTCAAAGGGCAATATGTTACTTTAAACAAACTTAGGTGGCTAGTAGGTTATTTTAAGCAAATTGAGGAAAGTAATGAAATATCATATAAATTTAGGGGCCAATTAACCTTTTCGACAAGTTCATACTTTTGATATATTAAACCATATATATTGTATTTTCTCCTATAAAATCACATGGATAAAACATAGTTTCTTTATTTATTTTGTTTGTTACAGATAAAGCATAAATAAAAAAAATATAAAAATAAATTTTATGGTTTGACCGATTTGTAAAGATAATTTACATGGTTTAAAAGTTTATAAATAAGAATCTGTATTTTTTTTGCAGCTTACAAACTCAATCATGTTTTTAGAAATTATCATCGTGAGTATTTATTTCAAAATGGAGCGATTTGGAGCAAATTAAAAGACCGACTTTGCAAATTATCCAAAACTCAAGGTCTAACTTTATATATTGACTAAACCACATGTATTATTTGGTCGAAAAATTGACTCACATATCTTTTAACTGCAAAATTTACAAAATACGAACTTTTATTTACAAACTTTTAAACCATATGGACTGTTTTTGTAAATCTACCAATTCTTAAAGTTTATTTTTGTAAAATCTACAATAAGAAAATAAACCATTTGGATAATGGCAAAGGGGCCATTACCAAATTGCATAATTCCAGTATTTATTAATATTAAATCAAATTTGTAACTTGCTATAAATATTTGAATAATTTGTGGTTCAAACTAGAGATGATAACGAGTACTATATCCGTGAGTAAGAGTCTAGTCTGGTTTGAATTCTGGCCCTCCTATTTTCCTTCGCTATTAGGGAGAGTAAGTCGGCACTATCCAATTTTAATGGAACTACCCGTATCCTAAATAAAAAAGCTATGAGATGGGTATGCGATCAAAAGCATTACCTATTACGGTAATAGGACGGGTATGAGAATACCCCCAGGGTACAGTTACTCGTTACCCGCCAGAACTCTTTTATATATTAAAAAATATTTTTTTTAGATGTAAGATGTGAGATTTGGACCCATACCTTTTGTTTTTCAACCATTTAGTGATACCAGTAAGTTATTTTATTCGTATTGATTAATATTCAATTTGTTCAATTTGTTTAATTGTTAGATGGATGATTTATTAAATTTATAATATTTTTTATTTGTGTATTGTTTCTAACGGATAAGGGTACCTACGGGGCTTAAAAATGTTAATAATTAGATAATACAACTATTAGTTGTGGATTTAAATATCAAGGGTTTTATGGGGCTGACTTGTAAATGATCGAGACATCGCCTCTTTCAGCAGAGAAGAAAGCTTTCTGACAGTTTTCTGAACTTGTTAAAAAAACTTGATTGACCTCTGAACTTACAGGTTGTCATATTAGTCCCATAAGCTTACTTAAAATGTCACGATTATGTCCCTGAATCTATAAAAATCTTGTAAAATGTACAAAATAGAAGGTTAATTTATTTTAAAGACTTCGAATCACAAAAATGTACAAAATGTCATATTTTTTAAGTTTTGATTTTGTTTTTTTACAAATTTAGACAAATTGCAGTATATATCACTTTAAATAAGTTAAATGGCAAATGGATCATTATAAGCAAGTTAAGGAGGCAAATAAGTCACTTTAAACAAATTCAGGTGGCTAATTAAGCCATTTTATGGTGTAAATTCAGGAGGCCGGTCAAACTTTTTGAACAGAGAGCTTTTAATGTATTAAGCCATTTTATGGTGTAACTATCAATATATACATTTAATCTATATACTATAGACATTACCATCTATTGAATAGGGCCAATTAAGCCGAGGTAATTTACATGTTTTATGGATTAAATCCATGATTAATTATTTTTCCATATTGAGCTATTAATCGTTGATTTCATTATGGATAGAAATTGATTTCTAGTAGGTTCTTCCAAGTTGGAAATCGAGCTTGGAAGAACCTCCTGGAAATGGATTTTGGTATTAAGGGAGAAGATCGATTTGACGATTCTGATGCTGCAAATCGCGAAATGGGAGAGGAGAAGACTGAGCTTGGAAGAACCTACTGAAAATTGATTTCTATAATTTCTTTTACTTTTTACTTTCTATCTTGTTTAGTCGAGAAACTCGTATTTTTATTTGTCGACATCAATATGTCGAATCGCCCTTACAGGAAGTGCCATCCAAACTCGACAATAAAGTTCAATAAGGGCCGAATCCATAACAAAATCAATGATCAAAAGCTCAATATTGAAAAATAATTGGTCAGAAACTTGATCATTAAAACATGTAAAGTTCGGATAAATTACACCCATTGCTACTAAACTTTATCCATTTTAATATTGTGACCACTAAACTTCATTTTTTAACAGTAAAGTTGAATAGCTTGATTATGTTTTTTTTTGGCCTTATTTTCTTTGGGATTAGCTTTACTTGTGTCTTGCTTTATCACTTTAAAACAATTTTTGCAAATACGCTTTCCCAAGCATTATATAGATTTAGGGTCTGTTTGTTTCACATGCTCATGTTTGCTGTTTGCTGCTACTGTTAGCTATTTGCTTTTACTGATAAATAGCAGATATTAATTGATTTTTCTGTAAAAAGCATCTGTTTCGAATTTTTACCAAACATTTTTTTGTCTCATGTTTGACTTAAAAGACAAAAAAAAAAAAAAAAAACAGGTCCGAAAATTAAAAACAAACGGACACTCCCTAAATTTCAATCTTTTATTTTTTGTTACAAAATTCATTTAATAGAGTGTTACTAATTCCACTTACGTTCGATGAATTTGAAAGGAGTTTTTATAAACTCTTAAATTTGTAACCCTTAAATTTAGTGTTTATCCTTATCCTTAAACAATTAAGAAATGAATATGAGACAAAGTAGGTAGCATTATTTTCCTCTATAAAAGGAATAGATATCGAACTCTAAAAATCATCTCTTTCCTCACTTCCTAATTCTGTAAGTACATCAAAATCTCTCTCTTCTTTTTTTCATATTTTAAGGTTTATTTTCATTTAATATTTATTGATTAAAAAATTCTATAATATTTGGTTACGTTTAGGGTTAATTTTAAATAAAATTTTATGTGGTTTCACGTTTTTGGTATTTATGGTATTTTTGTTACAAAACAAACTATGTAGTTAGAATCGTTAGCTAGTTTGGATTGACTTTACCAAAGTTGGCAGATAATGACCTCAAAATGATTTTTTTTTAAAAAATTAAATTATATTTTAAACAACTTTAATTCTTCAACTTTTTAGGTTTGATATCATATAGATCTTGTTTTTTTACGAGAGAGAAAGTTAATATTTAGAGTGTGAAAATTCCAAAAATGATGATTTTGAAAAATAAAAAATATGGTTTCGTAATAAATATGATACTAAACAACTTTAATTCTTCAAAAATTTCATTTTGAAGTATTATCGGTCAAATTTGCAAAGTCAACTCAAAATGGCTAATGGATGCCAACCACATGGTTTATTTTGTAACAAAAAAAATTATAGATACCGATCTGTAAAAACGTGAAATCACGGAGGTTTCTTTTGAAATTAATTAAACTTGTCTTTTTGTTTTTTTTGCCTACCATTATATATATATATATATATATATATATTCAATTGCTTTGAAAAAAATTAATAGTATTATATTTTTTTTTGAGCTAATAGTATTATATTTTTTGTTTAATAAAATATTAAAGGGTTGAGTTTTAAACCCATAAGATTCGATCTCTGTTATAGAGATATACTTACTTAATTATTAATTAATAGTATTACTTGATTTCAAATAAAACTCTGTAGTTTCATATTATTTACAGGTTAGTATTTATGGTTGGTAAAAATTTTATTTTTCTAAATTTGGCTGATAATGATTTCAAAATGAGAATTTTTAAGAATTAAATAATATTTTAAGCAATTTTAATTCTTCAACGTTTTAGGTTTGAAATCATTTAAGTGTTGCTTTTTTACGAGAGAAAGTTAATGTTTAGTGAGAGAAAATTCTAAAAATAATGATTTTGAAAAATAAAAAATGTGATTTCATAGTAAATCTGATACTAAACAATTTTAATTCTTAAAAACTTTAATTTTAAAGTCGTTATCAATTAGAAAAATAAAATTTTACCAAAGTACCGATCCAAAAAAGTCAAATCATAAGGTTTTATTTTAAATTAAACCAATATTATATTCAATGTTGAGTTTATTTATGTGGATTTTTTTAGAAAATAAATAAATAGAAGTTTAATATTAGGAATAAGGGTTAATTTAAATTTGTTACTAATTTTCTGTTGTTATAAATTTTCACAGGAGAAGAAAATTTGAGAACCACTGATTTGAAAAGATGAAAACTTGGATTGTGTTTACAACATGGTTATGTTTCAGTATTGCAATGGCTTCTAGTTTCACGACTATTCAGTACACGACGAACGCTTCCAGTGTCGGTAGTTACCAATTATTCATTACCTCTCTCCGACGAGAATTATCAAGTGGAATTACAAGCCACGATATTCTAGTAACTCGGAGATCCTCCACCATTACAAACCAGAATCGGTATCTTTTGGTTCAGTTGACTGGCGCAAATTCCAGTGAAACAATCACAATGGCATTAAATATGGAGAATGCTTATTTTATTGGCTACCGAGCCAATGTTACTCACTCTTACTTCTTCAGAGATTCTCCGGCGAATATTGAAGCTCCAAATAGTGGACTTTTTGACGGAACAACGAAAGTGAGAGTGCAAGGACTTGATACTCATTATACGAATTTAGGAGATAGAACGAGAATTCTATTAGGAATTTCAACTCCGATTAGGACTGCAATCAATCATCTCCGACTATTTAATGGTGTTGTGACCACCAATATTCGTGAAAGTGTTTTAGTTCTTATACAAGTTGTTTCAGAGACTGCGAGATTCAGAGTTCTCCAGAGAGGGATTGAAGCTAATGTTAATAATGCGTTTGGACCAAGAGTTGTGGTTATTAGCTATCAGAATTCGTGGGATGCGGTATCCGAACAAGTTCAGCTCGCCGGACCAGATGGAAGATTTAGAACTCCGGTTCAATTGCAAAATGAAGATTTTACACCTAGGATTGTGTCCACGGTTGCACAAGTTAGACCTGATATGGGATTGTTGCACTATAATGGACCCCAAATGTTTGAAAATCACAACAATTCTATCGGAGCCGAAGATCTTCTCCAAGAACCGCTACTGGCAGCACTTTAAAGATTGATGCAACTTTAATTTCTATCAAGTATCCGAATAAAGGACACTTATTTAATCATGGATGTGTATTGTAGAGCCTGTTTGGTTCATCTGTTAGCTAATAGTTGTTGCTGTTACTGTTAGTTGTTTGCGAATACAGTAAGTTGTTTGTTGTTTAATTATTAGTGTTTGTTAAAAATATTGAACTCTGTTAGTATTTAAAATACATGTTTTAAATTAATCAACAAATAAATTATAAAATAAAAAATGTATTACACAAATTAATAAAAATAATCTAAATAAAAAAAATAAAAAAAATATTGAACGCAATAAAATCTTGTTCTTTCGGTAATTATGTTATAGAAATATAAATAATATTAAAGATTTTGTGGAAATAAGAAATATAATTTTTTCAATAACAAATAAGTACAAACATTTGTTTATGAAAAGCTCTAAAAAAGAGCTTTTCGTGAAAAGCTCCAAAACACTGCAGTTTTTAAAGAAAATGTTAAACGATGCAATTATATAAATCTAACCAAACGATATATTTTATGCGGTTTGGAGTGAAACGATTAACGCCTATCTGAAAAGCTGAAACAAACACCCTAATAATCACCTATGAATTTATGATTGTTCGTCGCTACTCGGAAGCTAGCTAGCTACCAATTATTTATAAAGGATAATAAATAAGATATCAAATTTTATCTGGAATTGTAAGGTTGATGAAATCCTAATATTTTGCTACATATAGGCTTAATACATCCGCTGTCTCCTAAACTTGTTTAAAAAGCTTGATTGACCTTCTGAACTTACATGGTGTCTCATTAACCGCCTAAATCTGCTTAAAATGTCATGATTAAGTTCCTAAATCTATAAAAACGTGATAAATATGTACAAACTAGAAAGTTAATTTGTTTTACATACTTAAAATCGCGAATTAGATCTTTATTTTTTAAGTTTTGATTTTTTTTAATAAATTTAGACAAATTGCAATATATATCACTTTAAACAAATTCAAGGGGCAAATGGATTACAGTAAGCAAGTTCAAAGGGCAATATGTTACTTTAAACAAACTTAGGTGGCTAGTAGGTTATTTTAAGCAAATTGAGGAAAGTAATGAAATATCATATAAATTTAGGGGCCAATTAACCTTTTTGACAAGTTCATACTTTTGATATATTAAACCATATATATTGTATTTTCTCCTATAAATCACATGGATAAAACATAGTTTCTTTATTTATTTTGTTTGTTACAGATAAAGCATAAATAAAAAAAATATAAAAATAAATTTTATGGTTTGACCGATTTGTAAAGATAATTTACATGGTTTAAAAGTTTATAAATAAGAATCTGTATTTTTTTTGCAGCTTACAAACTCAATCATGTTTTTAGAAATTATCATCGTGAGTATTTATTTCAAAATGGAGCGATTTGGAGCAAATTAAAAGACCGACTTTGCAAATTATCCAAAACTCAAGGTCTAACTTTATATATTGACTAAACCACAAGTATTATTTGGTCGAAAAATTGACTCACATATCTTTTAACTGCAAAATTTACAAAATACGAACTTTTATTTACAAACTTTTAAACCATATGGACTGTTTTTGTAAATCTACCAATTCTTAAAGTTTATTTTTGTAAAATCTACAATAAGAAAATAAACTATTTGGATAATGGCAAAGGGGCCATTACCAAATTGCATAATTCCAGTATTTATTAATATTAAATCAAATTTGTAACTTGCAATAAATATTTGAATAATTTGTGGTTCAAACTAGAGATGATAACGAGTACTATATCCGTGAGTAAGAGTCTAGTCTGGTTTGAATTCTGGCCCTGCTATTTTCCTTCGCTATTAGGGAGAGTAAGTCGGCACTATCCAATTTTAATGGAACTACCCGTATCCTGAATAAAAAAGCTATGAGATGGGTATGCGATCAAAAGCATTACCTATTAGGGTAATAGGACGGGTATGAGAATACCCCCAGGGTACAGTTACTCGTTACCCGCCAGAACTTTTTTATATATTAAAAAATATTTTTTTTAGATGTAAGATGTGAGATTTGGACCCATACCTTTTGTTTTTCAACCATTTAGTGATACCAGCAAGTTATTTTATTCGTATTGATTAATATTCAATTTGTTCAATTTGTTTAATTGTTAGATGGATGATTTATTAAATTTATAATATTTTTTATTTGTGTATTGTTTCTAACGGATAAGGGTACCTACGGGGCTTAAAAATGTTAATAATTAGATAATACAACTATTAGTTGTGGATTTAAATATCAAGGGTTTTATGGGGATGACTTGTAAATGATCGAGACATCGCCTCTTTCAGCAGAGAAGAAAGCTTTCTGACAGTTTTCTGAACTTGTTAAAAAAACTTGATTGACCTCTGAACTTACAGGTTGTCATATTAGTCCCATAAGCTTACTTAAAATGTCACGATTATGTCCCTAAATCTATAAAAATCTTGTAAAATGTACAAAATAGAAGGTTAATTTATTTTAAAGACTTCGAATCACAAAAATGTACAAAATGTCATATTTTTTAAGTTTTGATTTTTTTTTTTTACAAATTTAGACAAATTGCAGTATATATCACTTTAAATAAGTTAAATGGCAAATGGATCATTATAAGCAAGTTAAGGAGGCAAATAAGTCACTTTAAACAAATTCAGGTGGCTAATTAAGCCATTTTATGTTGTAAATTCAGGAGGCCGGTCAAACTTTTTGAACAGAGAGCTTTTAATGTATTAAGCCATTTTATGGTGTAACTATCAATATATACATTTAATCTATATACTATAGACATTACCATCTATTGAATAGGGCCAATTAAGCCGCTGTAATTTACATGCTTTATGGATTAAATCCATGATTAATTATTTTTCCATATTGAGCTATTAATCGTTGATTTCGTTATGGATAGAAATTGATTTCTAGTAGGTTCTTCCAAGTTGGAAATCGAGCTTGGAAGAACCTCCTGGAAATGGATTTTGGTATTAAGGGAGAAGATCGATTTGACGATTCTGATGCTGCAAATCGCGAAATGGGAGAGGAGAAGACTGAGCTTGGAAGAACCTACTGAAAATTGATTTCTATAATTTCTTTTACTTTTTACTTTCTATCTTGTTTAGTCGAGAAACTCGTATTTTTATTTGTCGACATCAATATGTCGAATCGCCCTTACAGGACGTGCCATCCAAACTCGACAATAAAGTTCAATAAGGGCCGAATCCATAACAAAATCAATGATCAAAAGCTCAATATTGAAAAATAATTGGTCAGAAACTTGATCATTAAAACATGTAAAGTTCGGATAAATTACACCCATTGCTACTAAACTTTATCCATTTTAATATTGTGACCACTAAACTTCATTTTTTAACAGTAAAGTTGAATAGCTTGATTATGTTTTTTTTTTGGCCTTATTTTCTTTGGGATTAGCTTTACTTGTGTCTTGCTTTATCACTTTAAAATAATTTTTGCAAATACGCTTTCCCAAGCATTATATAGATTTAGGGTCTGTTTGTTTCACATGCTCATGTTTGCTGTTTGCTGCTACTGTTAGCTATTTGCTTTTACTGATAAATAGCAGATATTAATTGATTTTTCTGTAAAAAGCATCTGTTTCGAATTTTTACCAAACATTTTTTTTGTCTCATGTTTGACTTAAAAGACAAAAAAAAAACAGGTCCGGAAATTAGAAACAAACGGACACTCCCTAAATTTCAATCTTTTATTTTTTGTTACAAAATTCATTTAATAGAGTGTTACTAATTCCACTTACGTTCGATGAATTTGAAAGTAGTTTTTATAAACTCTTAAATTTGTAACCCTTAAATTTAGTGTTTATCTTTATCCTTAAACAATTAAGAAATGAATATGAGACAAAGTAGGTAGCATTATTTTCCTCTATAAAAGGAATAGATATCGAACTCTAAAAATCATCTCTTTCCTCACTTCCTAATTCTGTAAGTACATCAAAATCTCTCTCTTCTTTCTTTCATATTTTAATGTTTATTTTCATTTAATATTTATTGATTAAAAAATTCTATAATATTTGGTTACGTTTAGGGTTAATTTTAAATAAAATTTTATGTGGTTTCACGTTTTTGCAGGTCAGTATTTATGGTATTTTTGTTATAAAACAAACTATGTAGTTAGAATCGTTAGCTAGTTTGGATTGACTTTACCAAAGTTGGTAGATAACGACCTCAAAATGATTTTTTTTAAAAAAATTAAATTATATTTTAAACAACTTTAATTCTTCAACTTTTTAGGTTTAATTCTTCAACTTTAATTCTTCAACTTTAAATTATATTAAATCATTGTTGTGATTTTCAAACATTCGGGGTCCATTATAGTGCAACAATCCCATATCAGGTCTAACTTGTGCAACCGTGGACACAATCCTAGGTGTAAAATTTTCATTTTGCAATTGAACCGGAGTTCTAAATCTTCCATCTGCTCCGGCGAGCTGAACTTGTTCCGATACCGCATCCCACGAATTCTGATAGCTAATAACAACACCTCCTGGTCTAAACGCATCATTAACATTACCCTCAATCCCTCTCTGAAGAACTCTAAATCTCGCGGTCTCTGAAACAACTTGTATAAGAACTAAAACACTTTCACGAATATTGGTGGTCAGAACACCATTAAATAGTCGGAGATGATTGATTGCAGTCCTAATCGGAGTTGAAATTCCTAATGGAATTCTCGTTCTATCTCCTAAATTCGTATAATGAGTATCAAGTCCTTGCACTCTCACTTTCGTTGTTCCGTCAAAAAGTCCACTGTTTGGTGCTTCAACATTCGGTGGAGAATCTCTGAAGAAGAAAGAGCGACGAGCATCGGCTAGGTAGCCAATAAAATAAGCATTCTCCATATTTAATGCCATTGTGATTGTTTCACCGGAATTTTCGCCAGTCAACTGAACCAAAAGATACCAATAAGGTTTGTAATGGTGGAGGGTCTCCGAGTTACTAGAATATCGTGGCTTGTAATTCCACTTGATAATTCTCGTCGGAGAGAGGTAATGAATAATTGGTAACTACCGACACTGGCACTGTTCGTTGTGTACCGAATAGTCGTGAAACTAGAAGCCATTGCAATACTGAAACATAACCATGTTGTAAACACAATCCAAATTTTCATCTTTTCAACTCAGTGGTTCTCAAATTTTCTTCTCCTGTGAAAATTTATAACAACAGAAAATTAGTAACAAATTTAAATTAACCCTTATTCCTAATAATATTAAACTTCTATTTATTTATTTTCTAAAAAAAATCCACATAAATAAACTCAACGTTGAATATAATATTGGTTTAATTCAAAATAAAACCTTATGGTTTGACTTTTTCGGATCGGTACTTTGAAAAATTTTATTTTTCTGAATTTGATTGATAACGATTTTAAAATTAAAGTTTTTAAGAATTAAAATTGTTTAGTATATTATTTAATTCTTAAAAATTCTCATTTTGAAATCATTATAAGCCAAATTTAGAAAAATAAAAATTTTACCAACCATAAATACTAACCTATAAATAATATGAAACTACAGAGTTTTATTTGAAATCAAGTAATACTATTAATTAATAATTAAGTAAGTATATCTCTATAACAGATCGAATCTTATAGGTTCAAAACTCAACCCTTTAATATTTTATTAAACAAAAAATATAATACTATTAGCTCAAAAAAAATATAATACTATTAATTTCTTTCAAAGCAATTGAATATATATATATATATATATATATATATATATATATATATATATATAATGGTAGGCAAAAAAAACAAAAAGACAAGTTTAATTAATTTCAAAAAAAGCCTCCGTGATTTCACGTTTTTACAGATCAGTATCTATAATTTTTTTTGTTACAAAATAAACCATGTGGTTGGCATCCATTAGCCATTTTGAGTTGACTTTGCAAATTTGACCGATAATAACTTCAAAATGAAATTTTTGAAGAATTAAAGTTGTTTAGTATCATATTTATTACGAAACCATATTTTTTATTTTTCAAAATCATCATTTTTGGAATTTTCACACTCTAAATATTAACTTTCTCTCTCGTAAAAAAAACAAGATCTATATGATATCAAACCTAAAAAGTTGAAGAATTAAAGTTGTTTAAAATATAATTTAATTTTTAAAAAAAAATCATTTTGAGGTCGTTATCTGCCAACTTTGGTAAAGTCAATCCAAACTAGCTAACGATTCTAACTACATAGTTTGTTTTGTAACAAAAATACCATAAATACCGACCTGCAAAAACGTGAAACCACATAAAATTTTATTTAAAATTAACCCTAAACGTAACCAAATATTATAGAATTTTTTAATCAATAAATATTAAATGAAAATAAACCTTAAAATATGAAAGAAAGAAGAGAGAGATTTTGATGTACTTACAGAATTAGGAAGTGAGGAAAGAGATGATTTTTAGAGTTCGATATCTATTGCTTTTATAGAGGAAAATAATGCTACCTACTTTGTCTCATATTCATTTCTTAATTGTTTAAGGATAAGGATAAACACTAAATTTAAGGGTTACAAATTTAAGAGTTTATAAAAACTCCTTTCAAATTCATCGAACGTAAGTGGAATTAGTAACACTCTATTAAATGAATTTTGTAACAAAAAATAAAAGATTGAAATTTAGGGAGTGTCCGTTTGTTTTTAATTTTCGGACCTGTTTTTTTTTTTTTTTGTCTTTTAAGTCAAACATGAGACAAAAAAATGTTTAGTAAAAATTCGAAACAGATGCTTTTTACAGAAAAATCAATTAATATCTGCTATTTATCAGTAAAAGCAAATAGCTAACAGTAGCAGCAAACATGAGCATGTGAAACAAACAGAACCTAAATCTATATAATGCTTGGGAAAGCGTATTTGCAAAAATTGTTTTAAAGTGATAAAGCAAGACACAAGTAAAGCTAATCCCAAAGAAAATAAGGCCAAAAAAAAAAACATAATCAAGCTATTCAACTTTACTGTTAAAAAATAAAGTTTAGTGGTCACAATATTAAAATGGATAAAGTTTAGTAGCAATGGGTGTAATTTATCCGAACTTTACATGTTTTAATGATCAAGTTTCTGACCAATTATTTTTCAATATTGAGCTTTTGATCATTGATTTTGTTATGGATTCGGCCCTTATTGAACTTTATTGTCGAGTTTGGATGGCACGTCCTGTAAGGGCGATTCGACATATTGATGTCGACAAATAAAAATACGAGTTTCTCGACTAAACAAGATAGAAAGTAAAAAGTAAAAGAAATTATAGAAATCAATTTTCAGTAGGTTCTTCCAAGCTCAGTCTTCTCCTCTCCCATTTCGCGATTTGCAGCATCAGAATCGTCAAATCGATCTTCTCCCTTAATACCAAAATCCATTTCCAGGTGGTTCTTCCAAGTTCGATTTCCAACTTGGAAGAACCTACTAGAAATCAATTTCTATCCATAACGAAATCAACGATTAATAGCTCAATATGGAAAAATAATTAATCATGGATTTAATCCATAAAACATGTAAATTACAGCGGCTTAATTGGCCCTATTCAATAGATGGTACTGTCTATAGTATATAGATTAAATGTATATATTGATAGTTACACCATAAAATGGCTTAATACATTAAAAGCTCTCTGTTCAAAAAGTTTGATCGGCCTCCTGAATTTACACCATAAAATGGCTTAATTAGCCACCTGAATTTGTTTAAAGTGACTTATTTGCCTCCTTAGCTTGCTTATACTAATCCATTTGCCATTGAACTTATTTAAAGTGATATATACTGCAATTTGTCTAAATTTGTAAAAAAAAAAATCAAAACTTAAAAAATATGACATTTTGTACATTTTTGTGATTCGAAGTCTTTAAAATAAATTAACCTTCTATTTTGTACATTTTACAAGATTTTTATAGATTTAGGAACATAATAATGACATTTTAAGTAAGCTTATGGGACTAATATGACAACCTGTAAGTTCAGAGGTCAATCAAGTTTTTTTAACAAGTTCAGAAAACCCTTGATATTTAAATCCACAACTAATAGTTGTATTATCTAATTATTAACATTTTTAAGCCCCGTAGGTACCTTATCCGTTAGAAACAATACACAAATAAAAAATATTATAAATTTAATAAATCATCCATCTAACAATTAAACAAATTGAACAAATTGAATATTAATCAATACGAATAAACTAACTTACTGGTATCACTAAATGGTTGAAAAACAAAAGGTATGGGTCCAAATCTCACATCTTACATCTAAAAAAAATATTTTTTAATATATAAAAGAGTTCTGGCGGGTAACGAGTAACTGTACCCTGGGGGTATTTCCATACCCGTCCTATTACCCTAACGGGTAATGCTTTTGATCTCATACACATCTCATACCTTTTTATTCAGGATACGGGTAGTCCAATTAAAATTGGATAGTGCCGGTTTACTCTCCCTAATAGCGAAGGAAAAGGGATGGGCCAGAATTCAAACCAAACCAGACTCTTACTCACGGATATAGTATTCGTTATCATTCCTAGTTTGGACCACAAATTATTCAAATATTTATAGCAAATTTGATTTAATATTAATAAATACAGGAATTATGCAATTTGGTAATAATGGCCCCTTTGCCATTATCCAAATAGTTTATTCTCTTATTGTAGATTTTACAAAAATAAACTTTAAGAATTGGTAGATTTACAAAACAGTCAATGTGGTTTGAAAATTTGTAAATAGAAGTTCGTATTTTATAACTTTTATAGTTAAAAGATATGTGAGTCATTTTTTCAACTAAATAATACTTGTGGTTTAGTTAATATGCAAAGTTAGACCTTGAGTTTTGGATAATTTGTAAAGTCGATCTTTTAATTTGCTCCAAATTGCTCCATTTTGAAATAAATACTCACGATAATAATTTCTAAAGAAATGATTGAGTTTGTAAGCTGGAAAAAAATACAGACTCTTATTTGTAAACTTTTAAACCATGTAAATTATCTTTACAAATCGGTCAAACCATAAAATTTATTTTTATATTTTTTTATTTATGCTTTATCTGTAACAAAAAAAATAAATAAAGAAACTATGTTTTATCCATGTGATTTATAGGAGAAAATACAATATATATGGTTTAATATATCAAAAGTCTGTTGAACTTGTCAAAAAGGTTAATTGGCCCCTAAATTTATATGATATTTAATTAGTTTCCTCAATTTGCTTAAAATAACCTACTAGCCATCTAAGTTTGTTTAAAGTAACATATTGCCCTTTGAACTTGCTTACTGTAATCCATTTGCCCCTTGAATTTGTTTAAAGTGATATATATTGCAATTTGTCTAAATTTATTAAAAAAAAATCAAAACTTAAAAAATAAAGATCTAATTCGCGATTTTAAGTATGTAAAACAAATTAACTTTCTAGTTTGTACATATTTATCGCGTTTTTATAGATTTAGGAACTTAATCATGACATTTTAAGCAGATTTAGGGGGCTAATGAGACACCATGTAAGTTCAGAAAGTCAATCAAGTTTTTTAAACAAGTTTAGGAGACAACGGATGTATTAAGCCTATATATAGCAAAATATTAGGATTTCATCAACCTTACAATTCCAGATAAAATTTGATATCTTATTTATTATCCTTTATAAATAATTGGTAGCTAGCTAGCTTCCGAGTAGCGACGAACAATCATAAATTCATAGGTGATTATTAGGGTGTTTGTTTCAGCTTTTCAGATAAGCGTTAATCGTTTCACTCCAAACCGCATAAAATATATCGTTTGGTTAGATTTATATAATTGCATCGTTTAACATTTTCTCTAAAAACTGCAGTGTTTTGAAGCTTTTCACAAAAAGCTCTCTTTTTTAGAGCTTTTCAAAATGTTTCTTCTTTAACATTATTTCTATTTCTATAACATAATTAACGAAAGGATAAGGTTTTATTGCGTTCAATAATTTTTTTTTTATTTTTTTTTTTAGATTATTTTTATTAATTTGTGTAATACATTTTTTATTTTATAATTTATTTGTTGATTAATTTAAAACATGTATTTTAAATACTAACAGAGTTCAGTATTTTTAACAAACACTAATAATTAAACAACAAACAACTTACTGTATTCGCAAACAGCTAACAGTAAGTTGCATCAATCTTTAAAGTGCTGCCAGTAGCGGTTCCTGGAGAAGATCTTCAGCTCCGATAGAATTTTTGTGATTTTCAAACATTCGGGGTCCATTATAGTGCAACAATCCCATATCAGGTCTAACTTGTGCAACCGTGGACACAATCCTAGGTGTAAAATTTTCATTTTGCAATTGAACCGGAGTTCTAAATCTTCCATCTGCTCCGGCGAGCTGAACTTGTTCCGATACCGCATCCCACGAATTCTGATAGCTAATAACAACACCTCCTGGTCTAAACGCATCATTAACATTACCCTCAATCCCTCTCTGAAGAACTCTAAATCTCGCGGTGTCTGAAACAACTTGTATAAGAACTAAAACACTTTCACGAATATTGGTGGTCAGAACACCATTAAATAGTCGGAGATGATTGATTGCAGTCCTAATCGGAGTTGAAATTCCTAATGGAATTCTCGTTCTATCTCCTAAATTCGTATAATGAGTATCAAGTCCTTGCACTCTCACTTTCGTTGTTCCGTCAAAAAGTCCACTGTTTGGTGCTTCAACATTCGGTGGAGAATCTCTGAAGAAGAAAGAGCGACGAGTATCGGCTAGGTAGCCAATAAAATAAGCATTCTCCATATTTAATGCCATTGTGATTGTTTCACCGGAATTTGCGCCAGTCAACTGAACCAAAAGATACCGATTCTGGTTTGTAATGGTGGAGGGTCTCCGAGTTACTAGAATATCGTGGCTTGTAATTCCACTTGATAATTCTCGTCGGAGAGATGTAATGAATAATTGGTAACTACCGACACTGGCACCGTTCGTCGTGTATCGAATAGTCGTGAAACTAGAAGCCATTGCAATACTGAAACATAACCATGTTGTAAACACAATCTAAGTTTTCATCTTTTCAACTTCTTTGTTCTCAAATTTTCTTCACCTGTTGAAAATTTATAACAACAGAAAATTAGTAACAAAAAATTTAACCCTAGTAACATTAAACTTCTATTTATTTATTTTCTAAAAAAAATCCGCATAAATAAACTCAACGTTCAATATAATACTGGTTTAATTTAAAATAGTTTTTTTTTTCAGATTGGTATGTGTGGTTAGTAAAATTTTCATTTTTCCAAATTTATCTAATAACGACCTCAAAATTAAAGTTTTCAAGAATTAAAATTGTTTAGCATCATATTTACTATGAAATGACATTTCTTATTTTCAAAATCATCATTTTTGGAATTTTCTCTTTCTAAACATTAACTTTTTCTCATAAAAAAAACAGTACTTAAATGACATCAAACCTAAAAAGTTGAAGAATTAAAGCTTCTTAAAATATCATTTAATTCTTAGAAAAATTTCATTTTGAAATCCTTATCAACCAAATTTAGAAAAATGATAATTTTGTCAACCATAAATACCGATTTGTAAAAAATATGAAAGCACATAATTTTATTTGAAATTATCCCTATAATATTAATAATTAATAATTACGTATAACTCAATTGGTATATCAAGATCGAATCTTATGGGTTAAAAACTCAACCCTTTAATATTTTATTAAACAAAAAAATGTAATACTATTAATTTCTTTCAAAGCAATTGAATATAAATATATACGTAATTCTTTAATAGATACAATTATTACGGTATACTAAACTTTCTCTCTTAGTCTTTAAATATTAACTTTCTCTCCTAAAAAACATCTAAATAATGACATCAAATGTAAAAGGTTGAAGAATTAAAGTTGTTTAAAATATCATTTAATTCTTGAAAATTTTCATTTTGAGGTTGTTACCGATCAAATTTTAAAAAATGAAAATTTTACCAATTATAAATACTGATTTGCAAAAGATAAGAAATTACAGGGTTTTATTTGAAATTAATTTTGAAATTAATTCTATAAAAGAGATCGAATCTTATGGGTTCAAAACTCAACCATTTAATATTTATTAAACAAAAAATATAATACTATTAATTTTTCAAAGCAATTATATATATATATATATATATATATATATATATATATAATTCTTTAACAAATACGATTATGGTATAATAAACTTAATGGTTAATTTTAAATAAAACTTCTGTAATTTCACGTTTTTATAGATCTGTATGTGTTTTTTTACAAAATGAACCATGTGATTGACATCATTAGCCATTTTGAGTTGATTTTGCAAAATTTAACCGATAATAATCTTAAAATGAAAATTTTTCAAAATTAAAGTTATTTAGTATCATATTTACTATGAAATCATGTTTTTTATTTTTCAAAAAATCATCATTTTTGGAGTTTTATCTCTCTGAACATTAACTTTCTCTCTTAAAAACATTAAAATAATGACATCAAATTTAGAAAGTTGAAGAATTAAAGTTGCTTAAAATATCATTTAATTCTTAAAAAGTTTGATTTTTAGATCGTTATCGGTCAAATTTCAAAAAATGAAATTTTTACCAACCATAAATAATGATCCGTACAAAATGTGAAATTAAAGGATTTTATTTGGAATTAATTCTATAATACAGATCGAATCTTATGGGTTCAAAAAATATAATACTAGTATTAATTTTTTTCAAAGCAATTGAATATATATAATTCTTTAACAAATACGATTATTATGGTAAAATAAACTTAAACTTAAGGTTAATTTCGAATAAAACTTCACGTTTTTACAGATTAATAACTGTAGTTTTTTTTTCTTACAAAAAAAACCATATGGTTGACATCATTAACCATTTTGAGTTGATTTTATAAAATTTGACCGATAATAACCTTAAAATGAAAATTTTCAAGAATTAAAGTTGTTTAATATTCTATTCACTATGAAATCATATTTTTTATTTTTTAAAATCATCATTTTTGGAGTTTTCACTCTCTAAACATGAACTTTCTCTCTCCTAAAAAATAATATCTATATGACATCAAACCTAAAAAGTTGAAAAATTAAAATTGTTTAAAATATCATTTAATTCTTTAAAAAATTCATTTTGAGGTCGTTATCGGCCAACTTTGGCAAAATCAATCCAAAATGGCTAACGATTCTAACCACAAGTATCAACCTACAAAAACGTGAAATCACAGTGTTTTACTTAAAATTAACCCTAAAAGTAACCAAATATTATAGAATTTTTTAATCAATAATATTAAATGAAAATAAAGCATAAAATATGAAAGAAAGAAGAGAGAGATTTTGATGTACTTACAGAGTTAACAAGTGAGGAAAGAGATGATTTTTTAAAGTTTGATATCTATTCCTTTTATAGAGGAAAATAAGGCTACCAACTTGGTTTCATATTCATTTCTTAATTGTTGAAGGATAAGGATAAACACTAAATTTAAGGGTTAATTATAAATAACTACTCTATGATTTGGTCGATCTGCAGACCAGTATCTATGGAATTTTTTTTTTTGCAAACACAAATTTGACCAAATAACGACTTTAAAATAAAAAAAATTCAAGAATTAAAGTTGTTTAGTGTCATATTTTTTATGTAACCATATTTTTAATTTTTCAAAATCATAATTTTTGGAGTTTTACATCTAACCATTATCTTTCTCTCTCATCAAAAACACCTAAATGGCCTCAAACCTAAAAAGTTGAAGAATTAAAGTTGTTTAAAATATCATTTAACTCTTGAAAATTTTCATTTCGATGTCGTTATCGATCAAATTCTGACAAAGTGAACTCAAATGCAAAATTTTGCAAACCACAGGGTTGCGTTCACAAAAAAAATACCACATGTACCGGTCTGCAAAATTACAACATGATAGTTATTTGTAATTAACCCTAAATTTAATCCTAACTTTTTAAGGGAAATACAAATTTAGCGTTAACGTATATATAAAGTGGTTAAATTTAATCCTAACGTTCCCAAACAATATCAATTTTAGCTCTATGTTATTGAAAATTAGAAAAAATTGGCTTGACTAGTATTTAACTGTCACTTTAGACCTTCCAAATATCAATTATGTTTAAGATATTTAGTGTTTTACAAATATTCTGTTAAAATGCTAAAAACGAACTCTACTACATATAAGTAGACCTCGGCATGGGCCGGGCTGGGCCGGGCTCGGGCCGGGCCTGTCGGGCTTGTGATCAAATCTGATAAGCCCAAGCCCAGTCCAAGCCCACACTAATATAGTCGGGCTCTAGCTCGGGCCTAAAAACGGAATCCTAAGCCCGCCTGCCCAAGCCCATATCTAAATTAAAAAAAATCAATTAAAATAAAATACTAACTTTTTTTAATAGAAAATAATAAACATAATAGTTAATAAGTCTTAGAAAAATATAACAAACTAATTGTAGGGTTTTTATGCAAACTAATTGTAAATTATAAATACTGATTACTTATATAATTATCTATAAATTTTAAAATTTATATATGTAAGGTTTCTTTGGATTCATTTAATTTATATAATTAAAATTATAAATACATATATATATAACGGGCCGGGCCGGGGCCAAGCCCACCGGGTATTTACATAGCCCAGGCCCGCCCATTTAATAGACGGACTTAATCGGGCTTGGGCCGGGCCGGACCTGATACTAATTTTATGTGTTCAGGCCCGGCTAAATGGGCCTGGGCTCGGGCCGGGCGGACGGGCTCATCGGCCCATGGCGAGGTCTACATATAAGTTAATATAATATTTTTGGTCAAATTGTGTAAAATATTTACCATGTTATTAATATATTTATGGTTTAATTATTAATTTGCAAAAGCAGAACTTATGTATAGGGTAATTTATAAAGTTAGAACTTTTAAATGCTTCGAATCCCCCTTTAAATTATGACAATATTTTTTACAAAAAGCCTAAATTTACAAATTGCACAAACCACAAACTTTTAAATTTATAAAGTTTGTTTTATATTTTACCTTAATAATAAAATAGTTGTTAATTGTTTCATTCTGCAAATTGCCCGAAAGTCTAATTTTATTCTAATTTTCTTTATCTCATTAGATGTTAAATAAATTTTATATTTATTAAATTTAAATTTATAAAAGAAAAATTAGGCCAAGTGCCTCTAAATACTACAGTCGTCCATGCTCTCTGGTGATCTATGAGTTTTTTTTTTTGTCTAAGTCCGGTTTAATGGATACGAGCCTGGATGGATTGAACGGGTATCTAGATTCGTGAATAGATCAATTCTATAATGTCAATTATTTATAGGATTAATTACATATAGATGTTCTGTAGTTTTACCGATTTACAGATTGGTATCTGTGATATTTGTTTTTGCAAACACATCTCTGTGGTTTGTAAAATCTTACAAATGCAACTATGTGGTTTGCAAGATTTTGTATTTTGGTTCACTTTGTCAGGGTTTGACCGATAACGACACCGAAATGAAACTTTTTAAGAGTTAAATGATATTTTAAGCAACTTTAATTCTTCAACTTTTCAGGTTTAAAGTCATTTAGGTGTTGTTTTTTTATGAGAGAGAAAGTTAATATCTAGAGAGAAAAAACTCTAAAAATGATGGTTTTGAAAAATTAAAAATATGGTTTCATAGTAAATATGACATTACGCAACTTTAATTCTTAAAAAAATTATTTTGAGATTGTTATAGATCAAATTTGGTAAAGTAAAAAAAATACAAAATTATTCAAACTACATGATTGCGTTTGTACAATATTTGTAAAAAAATATCCATCTGTAAATCATATAATAGTGTATAAATGTTTCAAAGATGCTATGAAACCGAATAAATAATTATATTATATGTATTTAAAAAAAGAAAGAGAAATTGGCACGTGTTCTTCTCATTGGGAAGTGTAGAAATGTTATGAATAATATAATACGTCCAATAGTGTCCTATAAAAACGAAGATGCTTTTCATTTAGAAAACGTGATAATTATTTATTTGAATAAATTAAATAAATGGCACTTGATAATTATTTATTTGAATAAATTAAATAAATGGCAAGTGTAGAAATATATTAAAATCAAATTTGTAACTTGTTAAATATATTTGATTTGAATAATATGTGGTCCAAACCAATACGTCCAATAGTGTCCTAAAAAAACGGAGATGCTTTGCATATAAAAACATGATAATTATAAGGATAGATCATGAGTTGTTAATTATACGGATAGATTAAGAGTCTCTCTCCACCTTTTAGTGTTTCTTAATTCATTTTTTATTAATAATTTATTATTGTAGAGTCTCTTTCCTTTCATTATTGGTAAATATAACACTAATTAGTAATTTTAATGATAAAATAATAAAGGGTAATTAATTTATTAGTCCTTATATTTTAATAAAACACACTGTTTAGTCCCTATATTTTCAAAAACACACGGTAAAATCCCTAATGTTTTTCTCAGTGAACTGTTTAGTCCCTAACATTTTTCTCGGTGAACTATTTAGTCCATGCCGTTAGACTCTCATGAAGATTCTGTTAGTCAATTTGCATTTGCGTTCTTCTTTTCCTTTATTTTCCTTTCCTTTAAACTCTAATGCATCTGAAATCAACTTTGAATGTTCTTTTCCTTGATTTTCTTCTTAATCGTTCAAATTTGTAAGCATTGGGTCTGTTCTTTTTCTTGTTCTCCATACAAATAGCTTCTTCTTCTACATTGGATTTCCTCTTCTGAAGTTTGAAGGTAAATAGTAAAGGGTTATTTCGTCATTTTTGAAGTCATAAACGGTAAAAAATCTAACAAACAGATGAAAGGACTAAACAGTTCACTGAGAAAAATGTTAGGGACCTTACCATGTGTTTTTGAAAATACAGGGACTAAACAGTGTGTTTTGTCAAAATATAGGGACTAATAAATTAATTACAGTATTATTGGGGATGATATATCTTGGTCACTCTTAAATAAATAAGAGTCAATTATTTATATTATTTTTAATAAGTTCACTAAGAGTCGTTTGGAGATGCTAAGAGCATTTCCAAGATACTCATTAATAATAAATTATTAATAAAAAATTAATTAAGAAGATACTAAGAGGTGGAGTGAGGCTCTCTATTAACTAAACCACAATTATTATTTAGTTGAAAAAATGACTCACATATCTTTTAACTATAAAAGTTATAAAATACAAACTTCTATTTACAAACTTTCAAACCACATTGACTGTTTTGTAAATCTACCAATTCTTAAAGTTTATTTTTGTAAAATGTACAATAAGAGAATAAACTATTTGGATAATGGCAAAGGGGCCATTATTACCAAATTGCATAATTCCTGTATTTATTAATATTGAATCAAATTTGCTATAAATATTTGAATAATTTGTGGTCCAAACTAGGAATGATAACGAATACTATATCAGTGAGTAAGAGTCTGGTTTGGTTTGAATTCTGGCCCTGCCCTTTTCCTTCGCTATTAGGGAGAGTAAACCGGCACTATCCAATTTTAATTGGACTACCCGTATCCTGAATAAAAAGATATGAGATGTGTATGAGATCAAAAGCATTACCCGTTAGAGTAATAGGACGGGTATGGAAATACTCCGAGGGTACAGTTACTCGTTACCCGCCAACTCTTTTATATATTAAAAAATATTTTTTTTAGATGTAAGATGTGAGATTTGGACCCATACCTTTTGTTTTTCAACCATTTAGTGATACCAGTAAGTTAGTTTATTCGTATTGATTAATATTCAATTTGTTCAATTTGTTTAATTGTTAGATGGATGATTTATTAAATTTATAATATTTTTTATTTGTGTATTGTTTCTAACGGATAAGGTACCTACGGGGCTTAAAAATGTTAATAATTAGATAATACAACTATTAGTTGTGGATTTAAATATCAAGGGTTTTATGGGGCTGACTTGTAAATGATCGAGACCTCGCCTCTTTCAGCAGAGAAGAAAGCTTTCTGACAGTTTTCTGAACTTGTTAAAAAAACTTGATTGACCTCTGAACTTACAGGTTGTCATATTAGTCCCATAAGCTTACTTAAAATGTCATGATTATGTCCCTAAATCTATAAAAATCTTGTAAAATGTACAAAATAGAAGGTTAATTTATTTTAAAGACTTCGAATCACAAAAATGTACAAAATGTCATATTTTTTAAGTTTTGATTTTTTTTACAAATTTAGACAAATTGCAGTATATATCACTTTAAATAAGTTCAATGGCAAATGGATTATTATAAGTAAGGTAAGGAGGCAAATAAGTCACTTTAAACAAATTCAGGTGGCTAATTAAGCCATTTTATAGTGTAAATTCAGGAGGCGGATCAAACTTTTTGAACAGAGAGCTTTTAATGTATTAAGCCATTTTATGGTGTAACTATCAATATATACATTTAATCTATATACTATAGACAGTACCATCTATTGAATGGGGCCAATTAAGCCGCTGTAATATACATGTTTTATGGATTAAATCCATGATTAATTATTTTTCCATATTGAGCGATTAATAGTTGATTTCGTTATGGATAGAAATTGATTTCTAGTAGGTTCTTTCAAGTTGGAAATCGAACTTGGAAGAACCTCCTGGAAATGGATTTTGGTATTAAGGGAGAAGATCGATTTGACGATTCTGATGCTGCAAATCGCGAAATGGGAGAGGAGAAGACTGAGCTTGGAAGAACCTACTGAAAATTGATTTCTATAATTTCTTTTACTTTTTACTTTCTATCTTGTTTAGTCGAGAAACTCGTATTTTTATTTGTCGACATCAATATGTCGAATCGCCCTTACAAGACGTGCCATCCAAACTCGACAATAAAGTTCAATAAGGGCCGAATCCATAATAAAATCAATGATCAAAAGCTCAATATTGAAAAATAATTGGTCAGAAACTTGATCATTAAAACATGTAAAGTTCGGATAAATTACACCCATTGCTACTAAACTTTATCCATTTTAATATTGTGACCACTAAACTTTATTTTTTAACAGTAAAGTTGAATAGCTTGATTATGTTTTTTTTTTTGGCCTTATTTTCTTTGGGATTAGCTTTACTTGTGTCTTGCTTTATCACTTTAAAACAATTTTTGCAAATACGCTTTCCCAAGCATTATATAGATTTAGGTTCTGTTTGTTTCACATGCTCATGTTTGCTGCTACTGTTAGCTATTTGCTTTTACTGATAAATAGCAGATATTAATTGATTTTTCTGTAAAAAGCATCTGTTTCGAATTTTTACTAAACATTTTTTTGTCTCATGTTTGACTTAAAAGACAAAAAAAAAAAAAAACAGGTCCGAAAATTAAAAACAAACGGACACTCCCTAAATTTCAATCTTTTATTTTTTGTTACAAAATTCATTTAATAGAGTGTTACTAATTCCACTTACGTTCGATGAATTTGAAAGGAGTTTTTATAAACTCTTAAATTTGTAACCCTTAAATTTAGTGTTTATCCTTATCCTTAAACAATTAAGAAATGAATATGAGACAAAGTAGGTAGCATTATTTTCCTCTATAAAAGCAATAGATATCGAACTCTAAAAATCATCTCTTTCCTCACTTCCTAATTCTGTAAGTACATCAAAATCTCTCTCTTCTTTCTTTCATATTTTAAGGTTTATTTTCATTTAATATTTATTGATTAAAAAATTCTATAATATTTGGTTACGTTTAGGGTTAATTTTAAATAAAATTTTATGTGGTTTCACGTTTTTGCAGGTCGGTATTTATGGTATTTTTGTTACAAAACAAACTATGTAGTTAGAATCGTTAGCTAGTTTGGATTGACTTTACCAAAGTTGGCAGATAACGACCTCAAAATGATTTTTTTTAAAAAATTAAATTATATTTTAAACAACTTTAATTCTTCAACTTTTTAGGTTTGATATCATATTGATGACCTGCGAGGCTAAATCGGATCATATTCATTTCGCAGGCTCAGCCCATACTTAGACCTATGGTCTAAGATCGGATGAGACCCGAATAAAGGAAGCGGGCGCAGCGAGTAACCGCCCCGAATGGGACCCGAATAAGCGGAAACGGGTGAAGCGAGTAACCGCCCCGAATTCCTAAACGGAGCATCAAGACTCCCACTCAAAACCACGTTCGTTGCCATGAAAGCCACGAAAGGGACATGGCCTAAAAATAGGGAACCGCCCTCAGAACGTGGCCCACTAAGGAGTAACCGCCCTCGGCGGTTACCTAAAAAACACCTATAAAAGGCCTTAAGAACGAGGGAAAAAGGTACGCTCACAATTTTCCCCGCAATACTATTGTCAAATTACCAACCTTCTTACAAAAACTGACTTGATCGTCGGAGAGTTTTCCCGGAGATCCTGTCTCCGGTTCTGTTTTACAGGTAACTCTGGCAGAGAATATCAAATCGGATCCGGCAAGTTATCATTGGTGCGGTGAACGTGGATCTTTTTTACCAACATTTGGTTAAAGGTACGCGAAGAACATGTCAGAACCATCACGAACGACCGGCGTTACCATTAGATCAACCAGTATGAACTCCAGGGGACCACGGATTGCGAATTCGCAACCTGCAAGTACACAGCCTGTGGTGCCTAGCTCATCGGGTCCTTCGGGACAATTGAGTCCCTTATTGGAAGTCCAAGTGCAAACTGAGATGGAAATGTCCAATAGTGATTTCGTGCAGATGGCAGGACAAGTCTTGGCTTCGAACATGAGCCAGACGGCTGGAGATCGAATGATTAATTTACTAACTGCCCTCGCCGAACATAATACCGTCGTGGCGGCTGCTCCTCAAGAACCTGTGGTTATCTCAACACAATCACCGACTATCCCTGTCATATCGGCCCTCCCGCAGCCATCTCAGGCGCCAAATCAAGTGGGCCAGAGTAGTCGCACAAACCCACACAGCCACCCGAGCAACTACTCGCACCCAGATCTCATTACGATGATACATCCGACCTGGCAGTCATCCCAACCGTTGCCAGGAGTGCAAGGCACTCTTCCGCTACAGCAAGTGGAACCTTTTCCTCACAGACATTCGAAGTTGATGACTCCTGGGCGAGAGCACACATGGAACTTTGATCCTATAACGGGACAGCGGTTAGTCCCGCAACAGGCACACGTCTCAACACCGATGGGCGGGTGGATGCCACCCAGAATTCACCAGTAGCGGATGGAAGAAGTCCGGCGAATACCCGATATTGACTTAGAAGATCAATTACGAAGCATGATGGAGCGAATGGGGTACTCGCCTAGGCCGAGAGCAGAGGTCCAGAGCGATTCACCTTTTGCCCCTTCGTTGCGGGAATTCATTCCAGATCACAGAATCAAAGCGCCCGCGATACCTAAATACTATGGGGATCCAAATTCTGATCCTGAGGCTCATGTCAGGAACTACAGAGAACTAATGGATGTTGCAGGAGCGAGTGAAAGCATCATTTGCAGGTTATTCTCGACAACTTTGGGCGGAGCCGCATCTGATTGGTTTCGATCTTTACCCGCAGAATCTATTCACAATTGGCATCAATATAGTCGGGATTTTTGTGCAAAATTTATGGGCTGTAAGGCAGCGGATGTGACGGATAGGCAGCTGAAGGAGATCAAACAGAGGAACTATAATTCCCTAAGGGAATTTGTTGTCGCATTCAACGATATTCTGGTGCGATTGCAAAACCCGGATATCGTGAGCATCCGCAACATCATGGCAGATGGAAGCACAGATTGGAGTATGCGGGAGGAAATCATCCGCAACAAACCGCGCACAGTGGCCGAACTCATGAAAATAGCAAAGGAATTCATGGAAGTGGATGATGTCAACAGGGAACATAGGGCTCAAACCCGACGAGAAAGAGATGCCGCTAGATCCACTTCGGACAATCGGCGCCAGACCCAGTCCAAAAGTAATTTTGTTCGAAGAGGCGATCGCCCCTTTCAAAGTGGCGGATATCACACACCATTAAACACGACTCGCCAGGAGGTGTTACTTTGGATCGAAAAGAGCCCCTTGAAGAAGGATGTGCGGTTCCCCGAGGTAAAAGGTCGAACCAGTTTGGGGCGACATCCTAACAAATATTGCAGGTTCCACAGATTCAACGGCCACGACACGAACGATTGCTATGAATTGAAACAAGAGGAGCTAGTAAAATACCATCAGGTAGTCGGCAGATTGACACAAGAGTTAACGCACAAGGGAGTCGTTTGGGAGATGGTGCATGTTCCGCGAGGCCAAAATGCAAAGGCTGACGAATTGGCAAAAGCAGCGGCAAGTAGAGAACCATGGAGTCAAAAGGCATGCAATTTGGAAATAAAATCGGCACCAGCATTCGAGGTCGATCAGATTATGGTCATCGAAGAACTGGAAGACGATGAAGATTGGCGGATGCCCATTCGCCAATATCTGGAGCAGGGAGATTTACCGGTTGATAAGAGCTTAGCCAGAAAGCTAATTGGGCAGTCAGCTCGATACTCAATTCGGGATGGAACTTTGTATCGGAAATCGTACACATGTCCATGGTTGAAATGCATTAGTCGCAACGAAGGAGACTACGTGCTGCGAGAATTACATGAAGGAATTTGTGGCGCGCACGAAGCTTCGGCGGCGTTGGCAAGAAAGGTCAAACTGATGGGATACTACTGGCCCAAGGTGGTGGAAGATTCCCAGAAGATGGTTGTGGAATGTCACAATTGTCAAATACATGCGAATGAAAAGCATGTTCCCGGAGCCGAACAAATCGCTATAATGACGGCGTGGCCATTCGCAACATGGGGAATCGATATAGTGGGTCCATTCCCAGAAACGACAAAGAAAAGGAAGTACTTGATAGTCGCAGTTGACCACTTCAGCAAATGGGTAGAAGCGGAGGCAGTAACCGCACAAACACCTGAGCGAATGATCGAGTTCTTACGAGAGAGCATTATCATGCGATTTGGAATCCCGCAAAAGCTTATAACCGACAATGGCACCCAGTTCAACTGTGCCAAGTTCAAAGCATACTGCGAAAGCATGGGGATCAAAAATCATTTTTCTTCCGTAAACCATCCCCAATCGAATGGTATGACGGAGGTTACCAACAGGGCCATGATTCAAGGCATCAAGAAGCGGCTAGGAGACAAAAAAACAGGTTGGGCGGATGAGATACCCCATATGTTGTGGGCATACAGAACCTCTGTAAAGGCAGCAATAGGCGAAACACCTTTCTCGCTAGTTTATGGAGCCGAAGCAGTCCTACCTGTTGAAATCAAGTCGCCCACAGATCGGATAATTTATTATTGCGACACACAAAATCCTATCAACATTAGAGATGCTTTGGATTCTGTGGAGGAACGAAGAGAAAAAGCTTACATGCGAATGGCAGTATACCGCAATAGAATCAAGAAATATCATGACAGAAGAATGCGAAAAGTAATAATCAACGAGAACGACTTGGTCTTGAAAAAAGCGGATAAAATACAATCTAGAGATGGCAAAGGCAAGCTGGGCGTCAACTGGATCGGACCATACAAAGTATCCAAGAAGCTGGGACCAGCCACTTTTGAAATAGAAGAAATGAGCGGAAAGAAGCTCCCGCGCACCTGGAATCTAGAGAATCTACGCCTATATAAAAAGGCCGCGTAGTTCGAGGAAATGACGAGTACTCTTTTTCCTTTTATGAGTTTTTCCCATTGGGTTTTCTGATAAAAGGTTTTAATGAGGCTTTGATCCCACACAGTTGGTGTACCTATGTAATAAACCTTTTCTCTTTATCAATAAAGGTATTCAATTATTACATTTATTCAATATGTTACGCCCGAATGCGGATTGTTCTTAAAAACACATAAATGTGTTGCCTATTAAAGAAAGGCGGATGCATGATTACGCATCACTCGCAAAACCCTTAGGGTTAAACTCAAAAAACACATAAATGTGTTGCCTATTAAAGAAAGGCGGATGCATGATTACGCATCACTCGCAAAACCCTTAGGGTTAAACTCAAAAAACACAAAAATGTGTTGCCTATTAAAGAAAGGCGGATGCATGATTACGCATCACTCGCAAAACCTTATGATTAACCTTATGATTATATTATTTTCGAAAGAAAAATAATAGAGTAAGACATAAAATTAAGCGAATAAATGAGTACTCAAAAATTGCAAAAAGGGTTTGGCCACCCTAGCGAAAGCAAAAATTACTATGAAGAATTACAAGTATGAAGTCGGCAAAAGGCAAGGATCATACATGAAAATAAAGTGACAATAATCGCACGTATAGGCAAAGCGGCAAGTGAAAGAAAATTAGTATATACAGGCAGTTTGTTACATACAAAAAGTCCAAATATAAATTAAACTATGCTACAGCTTCCTTTCCTTCACCCCTATTGCTTTCCTCGCCTCCAGCGACTCCCTCATCTCCTCCAGTGGGCGGATCTACTTCAAGCGAATCCTCAACCCTCGAATCAATAACTGCTTCAGAGGGCGGTACCTCTTGCTCAGGCTGAGAGATGTCCTGCGGTGCCCCTTCTTCCGCATTCTGGGTAGGGATCTCGCCGATAATTGGAGATTCCTGAAAACTCTTCCAATCTAAGAGGAGTACCTCATCCATATCAGCATCCTCGGCTTCCAGCTTGTCCCACTTCTCAGTTAAATCCTTTTCAGGGATGGGAACCTTGGGGCGGTTAAGTACGAGACCCTGATGTCTATGCTCATAAGCGGCATGAATCCGCTCCCCATACCAGTAGATGCGGGCACCGTTTTCAACCAGAATTTCCTCAGCCCTCTTCTTTTGTGTCTCCTTGGAATCAGCTAGATCATCGAGGGCCTTTCGCAGCTCATCGCACTTAGCCTGAAGAGATTTAAGAGCCTCCTCCTTCTCGCTCACAGCCTTTTGAAGGGCGCCTTCTAGGACCTTCACCTTCCCTTGGACATCATCATAAAGCGACTTCTGAGTCGCCAATTCAGTACCAAGACCTTCCAACTCCTTGGCTCGCTCGGCATCCCTTCGGAGAATGCCCTCAGCGAAATTGATAATCTGCATATAAGACGGCTCACGAATAAAAAAGGGCAAATAGAAATAGGCGGTTGCAATGGACGCAAGATCCTTGAAAGAGAATGACAAGCAACAATATACATCTACAGAACGCTTTTTGATCCCCTCCACAGCGGTAGGGAGCGGTACTTGTTCGCGCACACGGGAAGCAGAGGGTAGCCGCCCGAGGACATTGCATATGGAAGAGACAATGTCCTTGCAAGAAAAACTCACGGCCATACCAAAGGTCCTAGTCCACCATCCGCTGATGTCGGGAATTGGCTGCAAAGGTGTAAAGAAAAATATCAAGCGAACAGCAGATAGCTCATGAGGAAAAAAGTAGCAATATAGAAAGAGGGAATAGATCAGGATACCTCATGAATTGGGGTACTGCTCTTTCCTTTGGATGAGGCGGATACGGGTGTACCGCCAACAGTAAGGGACAGGGAGGTGTTCTTCTTCTTGGGACGAGAAGACTCTGTATCCGCACTTATCTTCCGCTTCCTCGTCAAAGGAACATCCTCGGAGGCAGAAACAGGACCTTGTGAAACGGAGGCCCTTACAGGAGAAGCCGCCTCCATGGAAGGAATCGTTCCTCCAGAAGAATCCGCCCCTACAACGGAGGCGGTTCCCGCCATCCGCTTCTTCCTTCTCGCTAAGGCTTTAGCCTCCCGATCTGCAGCGATTTGAGATAAAGGATCACCCTTGCAAAGGGTTAAAAGAAATCATCAACTTGGAAATAAAAAGTACCTTGTACAAAAACGCGATAAGGGATATAGACCACGCGATCCCCCTCGCGGTAGGCAATCGCTACTCGGCTCCTTAGCATATGGAAGGCCTGATCATATGTCCATACAAAAGGAGGGGTACTTTTCAGGAATTTGATGACGGCGGATTCTTCCTCGCTGGGATAACCGAAGTTCAAACTCTTCACATTGGGCCGGCCCCAATGGCGAAGGAAGTTCGGATTTCCCTCATTAAACTTGATAAAAAAGTAAGAGCGATCCCACTCGCGGATCTTGTTCAGTTTCTCGTCAAAACCATAGTATCCGCTCTGGCGGATGAAAGTGAAATACCCCGCCGAACTCTTGAAATGATGAAGCTTGGAGAAAATTTTAAGCGAGAAAGGAACCTCCAAACAATCCGCCAGAAATTTATCCAGGGTCAAGTCGGCCCATCCATTTGGATGTAACTGCCCGGGTGCGATTCCGTAACCGCCGAGGATGGAAGCAATCTCATCCGCCAGCGGATAAGTGAAGCCGCAGATAATCTGGGCGACGAAAATGGTGAAATACCCCTTTGGGTAATCGCCCGGTCCTCTATCCTCCCCGGGAATGATGGTCTCGAGACCTTGGAGCCAAGGATATTGCACCCGCAAATCCTCAATGGTCTCGCGACAAACTAGGCTTCCCGACTTGTCCCTCTTTGGTAACAAACGGGGGGTTGGGACAGGTGGCGGAATCAACTTCTTAGGGTCAAAACCTAGACCCTCGTCGGTTGTATTCGCCAGGTGGAGGAAGTCAGCGGGGTGGGAATCAGACCCATGAGAACTGGTTGAAACTTCATCAACCATCTCATCAACTTCATGAGAAACCTCGCGGACGTAGCTCTCATCGAACGGTGCGAAGTCAAGGTCGGGGTTCGACATGTTGAGGAAAAGATATAAACAGAAGTAAAAAGCCGAACGAGGTACAAATTATGAAGAGGAAAACTTACATGGGAAAGACAACACAGAGAAATGACGGAAATAAGAGGTCAACGCCGGAAAAGATGATGCCGGAAAAGAAATAACGAAAGAGGAAAAATTCACAAGTTTTTGAATTTTGAATAGACAAGCAAAAACGAAGCGTCCCCTATGAACAGACCCTAAAGGGCTCTTGTATCAAACTAAAGGGGAGGCATGTGATGACCCGCGAGGCTAAACCGGGTCATATTCATTTCGCAGGCCCAGCCCATACTTAGACCTATGGTCTAAGATCGGATGAGACCCGAATAAAGGAAGCGGGCGCAGCGAGTAACCGCCCCGAATGGGACCCGAATAAGCGGAAACGGGTGAAGCGAGTAACCGCCCCGAATTCCTAAACGGAGCATCAAGACTCCCACTCAGAACCACGTTCGTTGCCATGAAAGCCACGAAAGGGACATGGCCTAAAAAGGGGGAACCGCCCTCAGAACGTGGCCCACTAAGGAGTAACCGCCCTCGGCGGTTACCTAAAAAATACCTATAAAAGGCCTTAAGAACGAGGGAAAAAGGTACGCTCACAATTTTCCCCGCAATACTATTGTCAAATTACCAACCTTCTTACAAAAACTGACTTGATCGTCGGAGAGTTTTCCCGGACATCCTGTCTCCGGTTCTGTTTTGCAGGTAACTCTGGCAGAGAATATCAAATCGGATCCGGCAAGTTATCACATATAGATCTTGTTTTTTTTTTTACGAGAGAGAAAGTTAATATTTAGAGTGTGAAAATTCCAAAAATGATGATTTTGAAAAATAAAAAATATGGTTTCGTAATAAATATGATACTAAACAACATTAATTCTTCAAAAATTTCATTTTGAAGTATTATCGGTCAAATTTGCAAAGTCAACTCAAACTGGCTAATGGATGCCAACCACATGGTTTATTTTGTAACAAAAAAAATTATAGATACTGATCTGTAAAAACGTGAAATCACGGAGGTTTTTTTTGAAATTAATTAAACTTGCCTTTTTGTTTTTTTTGCCTACCATTATATATATATATATATATATATATATATATATATATATATATATATATATATTCAATTGCTTTGAAAGAAATTAATAGTATTATATTTTTTTTGAGCTAATAGTATTATATTTTTTGTTTAATAAAATATTAAAGGGTTGAGTTTTGAACCCATAAGATTCGATCTCTGTTATAGAGATATACTTACTTAATTATTAATTAATAGTATTACTTGATTTCAAATAAAACTCTGTAGTTTCATATTATTTACAGGTTAGTATTTATGGTTGGTAAAATTTTTATTTTTCTAAATTTGGCTCATAATGATTTCAAAATGAGAATTTTTAAGAATTAAATAATATTTTAAGCAATTTTAATTCTTCAACATTTTAGGTTTGGAATCATTTAAGTGTTGCTTTTTTACGAGAGAAAGTTAATGTTTAGTGAGAGAAAATTCTAAAAATGATGATTTTGAAAAATAAAAAATGTGATTTCATAGTAAATCTGATACTAAACAATTTTAATTCTTAAAAACTTTAATTTTAAAGTCGTTATCAATTAGAAAAATAAAATTTTACCAAAGTACCGATCCAAAAAAGTCAAATCATAAGGTTTTATTTTAAATTAAACCAATATTATATTCAACGTTGAGTTTATTTATGTGGATTTTTTTAGAAAATAAATAAATAGAAGTTTAATATTAGGAATAAGGGTTAATTTAAATTTGTTACTAATTTTGTGTTGTTATAAATTTTCACAGGAGAAGAAAATTTGAGAACAACTGAGTTGAAAAGATGAAAACTTGGATTGTGTTTACAACTTGGTTATGTTTTAGTATTGCAATGGCTTCTAGTTTCACGACTATTCGGTACACGACGAACGCTTCCAGTGTCGGTAGTTACCAATTATTCATTACCTCTCTCCGACGAGAATTATCAAGTGGAATTACAAGCCACGATATTCTAGTAACTCGGAGACCCTCCACCATTACAAACCAGAATCGGTATCTTTTGGTTCAGTTGACTGGCGCAAATTCCAGTGAAACAATCACAATGGCATTAAATATGGAGAATGCTTATTTTATTGGCTACCGAGCCAATGTTACTCACTCTTACTTCTTCAGAGATTCTCCGGCGAATATTGAAGCTCCAAATAGTGGACTTTTTGACGGAACAACGAAAGTGAGAGTGCAAGGACTTGATACTCATTATACGAATTTAGGAGATAGAACGAGAATTCTATTAGGAATTTCAACTCCGATTAGGACTGCAATCAATCATCTCCGACTATTTAATGGTGTTGTGACCACCAATATTCGTGAAAGTGTTTTAGTTCTTATACAAGTTGTTTCAGAGACTGCGAGATTCAGAGTTCTCCAGAGAGGGATTGAAGCTAATGTTAATAATGCGTTTAGACCAATAGTTGTGGTTATTAGCTATCAGAATTCGTGGGATGCGGTATCGGAACAAGTTCAGCTCGCCGGACCAGATGGAAGATTTAGAACTCCGGTTCAATTGCAAAATGAAGATTTTACACCTAGGATTGTGTCCACGGTTGCACAAGTTAGACCTGATATGGGATTGTTGCACTATAATGGACCCCAAATGTTTGAAAATCACAACAATTCTATCGGAGCCGAAGATCTTCTCCAGGAACCTCTACTGGCAGCACTTTAAAGATTGATGCAACTTTAATTTCTATCAAGTATCCGAATAAAGGACACTCATTTAATCATGGATGTGTATTGTAGAGCCTGTTTGGTTCATCTGTTAGCTAATAGTTGTTGCTGTTACTGTTAGTTGTTTGCGAATACAGTAAGTTGTTTGTTGTTTAATTATTAGTGTTTGTTAAAAATATTGAACTCTGTTAGTATTTAAAATACATGTTTTAAATTAATCAACAAATAAATTATAAAATAAAAAATGTATTACACAAATTAATAAAAATAATCTAAATTAAAAAAATAAAAAAAATATTGAACGCAATAAAATCTTGTTCTTTCGGTAATTATGTTATAGAAATAGAAATAATGTTAAAGAAGAAACATTTTGTGGAAATAAGAAATATAATTTTTTCAATAACAAATAAGTACAAACATCTGTTTATGAAAAACTCTAAAAAAGAGAGCTTTTTGTGAAAAGCTTCAAAACACTGCAGTTTTTAGAGAAAATGTTAAACGATGCAATTATATAAATCTAACCAAACGATATATTTTATGCGGTTTGGAGTGAAACGATTAACGCTTATCTGAAAAGCTGAAACAAACACCCTAGTAATCACCTATGAATTTATGATTGTTCGTCGCTACTCGGAGGCTAGCTAGCAACCAATTATTTATAAAGGATAATAAATAAGATATCAAATTTTATCTGGAATTGTAAGGTTGATGAAATCCTAATATTTTGCTACATATAGGCTTAATACATCCGCTGTCTCCTAAACTTGTTTAAAAAGCTTGATTGACCTTCTGAACTTACATGGTGTCTCATTAACCCCCTAAATCTGCTTAAAATGTCATGATTAAGTTCCTAAATCTATAAAAACGCGATAAATATGTACAAACTAGAAAGTTAATTTGTTTTACATACTTAAAATCGCGAATTAGATCTTTATTTTTTAAGTTTTGATTTTTTTTAATAAATTTAGACAAATTGCAATATATATCACTTTAAACAAATTCAAGGGGCAAATGGATTACAGTAAGCAAGTTCAAAGGGCAATATGTTACTTTAAACAAACTTAGGTGGCTAGTAGGTTATTTTAAGCAAATTGAGGAAAGTAATGAAATATCATATAAATTTAGGGGCCAATTAACCTTTTTGACAAGTTCATACTTTTGATATATTAAACCATATATATTGTATTTTCTCCTATAAATCACATGGATAAAACATAGTTTCTTTATTTATTTTGTTTGTTACAGATAAAGCATAAATAAAAAAAATATAAAAATAAATTTTATGGTTTGACAGATTTGTAAAGATAATTTACATGGTTTAAAAGTTTATAAATAAGAATCTGTATTTTTTTTGCAGCATACAAACTCAATCATGTTTTTAGAAATTATCATTGTGAGTATTTATTTCAAAATGGAGCGATTTGGAGCAAATTAAAAGACCGACTTTGCAAATTATCCAAAACTCAAGGTCTAACTTTATATATTGACTAAACCACAAGTATTATTTGGTCGAAAAATTGACTCACATATCTTTTAACTGCAAAATTTACAAAATACGAACTTTTATTTACAAACTTTTAAACCATATGGACTGTTTTTGTAAATCTACCAATTTTTAAAGTTTATTTTTGTAAAATCTACAATAAGAAAATAAACTATTTGGATAATGGCAAAGGGGCCATTACCAAATTGCATAATTCCAGTATTTATTAATATTAAATCAAATTTGTAACTTGCTATAAATATTTGAATAATTTGTGGTTCAAACTAGAGATGATAACGAGTACTATATCCGTGAGTAAGAGTCTAGTCTGGTTTGAATTCTGGCCCTGCTATTTTCCTTCGCTATTAGGGAGAGTAAGTCGGCACTATCCAATTTTAATGGAACTACCCGTATCCTGAATAAAAAAGCTATGAGATGGGTATGCGATCAAAAGCATTACCTATTAGGGTAATAGGACGGGTATGAGAATACCCCCAGGGTACAGTTACTCGTTACCCGCCAGAACTCTTTTATATATTAAAAAATATTTTTTTTAGATGTAAGATGTGAGATTTGGACCCATACCTTTTGTTTTTCAACCATTTAGTGATACCAGCAAGTTATTTTATTCGTATTGATTAATATTCAATTTGTTCAATTTGTTTAATTGTTAGATGGATGATTTATTAAATTTATAATATTTTTTATTTGTGTGTTGTTTCTAACGGATAAGGGTACCTACGGGGCTTAAAAATGTTAATAATTAGATAATACAACTATTAGTTGTGGATTTAAATATCAAGGGTTTTATTGGGCTGACTTGTAAATGATCGAGACATCGCCTCTTTCAGCAGAGAAGAAAGCTTTCTGACAGTTTTCTGAACTTGTTAAAAAAACTTGATTGACCTCTGAACTTACAGGTTGTCATATTAGTCCCATAAGCTTACTTAAAATGTCACGATTATGTCCCTAAATCTATAAAAATCTTGTAAAATGTACAAAATAGAAGGTTAATTTATTTTAAAGACTTCGAATCACAAAAATGTACAAAATGTCATATTTTTTAAGTTTTGATTTTTTTTTTTACAAATTTAGACAAATTGCAGTATATATCAGTTTAAATAAGTTAAATGGCAAATGGATCATTATAAGCAAGTTAAGGAGGCAAATAAGTCACTTTAAACAAATTCAGGTGGCTAATTAAGCCATTTTATGTTGTAAATTCAGGAGGCCGGTCAAACTTTTTGAACAGAGAGCTTTTAATGTATTAAGCCATTTTATGGTGTAACTATCAATATATACATTTAATCTATATACTATAGACATTACCATCTATTGAATAGGGCCAATTAAGCCGCTGTAATTTACATGCTTTATGGATTAAATCCATGATTAATTATTTTTCCATATTGAGCTATTAATCGTTGATTTCGTTATGGATAGAAATTGATTTCTAGTAGGTTCTTCCAAGTTGGAAATCGAGCTTGGAAGAACCTCCTGGAAATGGATTTTGGTATTAAGGGAGAAGATCGATTTGACGATTCTGATGCTGCAAATCGCGAAATGGGAGAGGAGAAGACTGAGCTTGGAAGAACCTACTGAAAATTGATTTCTATAATTTCTTTTACTTTTTACTTTCTATCTTGTTTAGTCGAGAAACTCGTATTTTTATTTGTCGACATCAATATGTCGAATCGCCCTTACAGGACGTGCCATCCAAACTCGACAATAAAGTTCAATAAGGGCCAAATCCATAACAAAATCAATGATCAAAAGCTCAATATTGAAAAATAATTGGTCAGAAACTTGATCATTAAAACATGTAAAGTTCGGATAAATTACACCCATTGCTACTAAACTTTATCCATTTTAATATTGTGACCACTAAACTTCATTTTTTAACAGTAAAGTTGAATAGCTTGATTATGTTTTTTTTTTGGCCTTATTTTCTTTGGGATTAGCTTTACTTGTGTCTTGCTTTATCACTTTAAAATAATTTTTGCAAATATGCTTTCCCAAGCATTATATAGATTTAGGGTCTGTTTGTTTCACATGCTCATGTTTGCTGTTTGCTGCTACTGTTAGCTATTTGCTTTTACTGATAAATAGCAGATATTAATTGATTTTTCTGTAAAAAGCATCTGTTTCGAATTTTTACCAAACATTTTTTTTTGTCTCATGTTTGACTTAAAAGACAAAAAAAAAAACAGGTCCGAAAATTAGAAACAAACGGACACTCCCTAAATTTCAATCTTTTATTTTTTGTTACAAAATTCATTTAATAGAGTGTTACTAATTCCACTTACATTCGATGAATTTGAAAGGAGTTTTTATAAACTCTTAAATTTGTAACCCTTAAATTTAGTGTTTATCCTTATCCTTAAACAATTAAGAAATGAATATGAGACAAAGTAGGTAGCATTATTTTCCTCTATAAAAGGAATAGATATCGAACTCTAAAAATCATCTCTTTCCTCACTTCCTAATTCTGTAAGTACATCAAAATCTCTCTCTTCTTACTTTCATATTTTAATGTTTATTTTCATTTAATATTTATTGATTAAAAAATTCTATAATATTTGGTTACGTTTAGGGTTAATTTTAAATAAAATTTTATGTGGTTTCACGTTTTTGCAGGTCAGTATTTATGGTATTTTTGTTATAAAACAAACTATGTAGTTAGAATCGTTAGCTAGTTTGGATTGACTTTACCAAAGTTGGCAGATAACGACCTCAAAATGATTTTTTTTTTTAAATTAAATTATATTTTAAACAACTTTAATTCTTCAACTTTTTAGGTTTGATATCATATAGATCTTGTTTTTTTTACGAGAGAGAAAGTTAATATTTAGAGTGTGAAAATTCCAAAAATGATGATTTTGAAAAATAAAAAATATGGCTTCGTAATAAATATGATACTAAACAACTTTAATTCTTCAAAAATTTTATTTTGAAGTATTATCGGTCAAATTTGCAAAGTCAACTCAAAATGGCTAATGGATGCCAACCACATGGTTTATTTTGTAACAAAAAAAATTATAGATACTGATCTGTAAAAACGTGAAATCACTGAGGTTTTTTTTGAAATTAATTAAACTTATCTTTTTATTTTTTTTGCCTACCATTATATATATATATATATATATATATATATTCAATTGCTTTGAAAGAAATTAATAGTATTATATTTTTTTTGAGCTAATAGTATTATATTTTTTGTTTAATAAAATATTAAAGGGTTGAGTTTTGAACCCATAAGATTCGATCTCTGTTATAGAGATATACTTACTTAATTATTAATTAATAGTATTACTTGATTTCAAATAAAACTCTGTAGTTTCATATTATTTACAGGTTAGTATTTATGGTTGGTAAAAAATTTATTTTTCTAAATTTGGTTGATAATGATTTCAAAATGAGAATTTTTAAGAATTAAATAATATTTTAAGCAATTTTAATTCTTCAACATTTTAGGTTTGGAATCATTTAAGTGTTGCTTTTTTACGAGAGAAAGTTAATGTTTAGTGAGAGAAAATTCTAAAAATGATGATTTTGAAAAATAAAAAATGTGATTTCATAGTAAATCTGATACTAAACAATTTTAATTCTTAAAAACTTTAATTTTAAAATCGTTATCAATCAAATTCAGAAAAATAAAATTTTACCAAAGTACCGATCCGAAAAAGTCAAACCATAAGGTTTTATTTTGAATTAAACCAATATTATATTCAACGTTCAGTTTATTTATGTGGATTTTTTTTAGAAAATAAATAAATAGAAGTTTAATATTATTAGGAATAAGGGTTAATTTAAATTTGTTACTAATTTTCTATTGTTATAAATTTTCACAGGAGAAGAAAATTTGAGAACCACTGAGTTGAAATGATGAAAACTTGGATTGTGTTTACAACATGGTTATGTTTCATTATTGCAATGGCTTCTAGTTTCACGACTATCCGGTACACGACGAACGGTGCCAGTGTCGGTAGTTACCAATTATTCATTACCTCTCTCTGACGAGAATTATCAAGTGGAATTACAAGCCACGATATTCTAGTAACTCGGAGACCCTCCACCATTACAAACCAGAATCCGTATCTTTTGGTTCAGTTGACTGGCGCAAATTCCAGTGAAACAATCACAATGGCATTAAATATGGAGAATGCTTATTTTATTGGCTACCGAGCAAATGTTACTCACTCTTACTTCTTCAGAGATTCTCCGGCGAATATTGAAGCTCCAAATAGTGGACTTTTTGACGGAACAACGAAAGTGAGAGTGCAAGGACTTGATACTCATTATACGAATTTAGGAGATAGAACGAGAATTCTATTAGGAATTTCAACTCCGATTAGGACTACAATCAATCATCTCCGACTATTTAATGGTGTTGTGACCACCAATATTCGTGAAAGTGTTTTAGTTCTTATACAAGTTGTTTCAGAGACTGCGAGATTCAGAGTTCTCCAAAGAGGGATTGAAGCTAATGTTAATAATGCGTTTAGACCAAGAGTTGTGGGGATTAGCTATCAGAATTCGTGGGATGCGGTATCGGAACAAGTTCAGCTCGCCGGACCAGATGGAAGATTTAGAACTCCGGTTCAATTGCAAAATGAAGATTTTACACCTAGGATTGTGTCCACCGTTGCACAAGTTAGACCTGATATGGGATTGTTGCACTATAATGGACCCCAAATGTTTGAAAATCACAACAATTCTATCGGAGCCGAAGATCTTCTCCAGGAACCGCTACTGGCAGCACTTTAAAGATTGATGCAACTTTAATTTCTATCAAGTATCCGAATAAAGGACACTCATTTAATCATGGATGTGTATTGTAGAGCCTGTTTGGTTCATCTGTTAGCTAATAGTTGTTGCTGTTACTGTTAGTTGTTTCCGAATACAGTAAGTTGTTTGTTGTTTAATTATTAGTGTTTGTTAAAAATATTGAACTCTGTTAGTATTTAAAATACATGTTTTAAATTAATCAACAAATAAATTATAAAATAAAAAATGTATTACACAAATTAATAAAAATAATCTAAATTAAAAAAATAAAAAAAATATTGAACGCAATAAAATCTTGTCCTTTCGGTAATTATGTTATAGAAATAGAAATAATATTAAAGATTTTGTGGAAATAAGAAATATAATTTTTTCAATAACAAATAAGTACAAACATTTGTTTATGAAAAGCTCTAAAAAATAGCTTTTCGTGAAAAGCTCCAAAACACTGCAGTTTTGGAGTGAAACGATTAACGCTTATCTAAAAAGCTGAAACAAACACCCTAATAATCACCTATGAATTTATGATTGTTCGTCGCTACTCGGAAGCTAGCTAGCTACCAATTATTTATAAAGGATAATAAATAAGATATCAAATTTTATCTGGAATTGTAAGGTTGATGAAATCCTAATATTTTGCTATATATAGGCTTAATACATCCGTTGTCTCCTAAACTTGTTTAAAAAACTTGATTGACCTTCTGAACTTACATGATGTCTCATTAGCCCCCCAAATCTGCTTAAAATGTCATGATTAAGTTCCTAAATCTATAAAAACGCGATAAATATGTACAAACTAGAAAGTTAATTTGTTTTACATACTTAAAATCGCGAATTAGATCTTTATTTTTTAAGTTTTGATTTTTTTTAATAAATTTAGACAAATTGCAATATATATCACTTTAAACAAATTCAAGGGGCACATGAATTACAGTAAGCAAGTTCAAAGGGCAATATGTTACTTTAAACAAACTTAGGTGGCTAGTAGGTTATTTTAAGCAAATTGAGGAAACTAATGAAATATCATATAAATTCAGGAGCCAATTAACCTTTTTGACAAGTTCAACGGACGTTTGATATATTAAACCATATATATTGTATTTTCTCCTATAAATCACATGGATAAAACATAGTTTCTTTATTTATTTATTTTGTTACGGATAAAGCATAAATAAAAAAAATATAAAAATAAATTTTATGGTTTGACCGATTTGTAAAGATAATTTACATGGTTTAAAAGTTTACAAATAAGAGTCTGTATTTTTTTTTGCAGCTTACAAACTCAATCATTTCTTTAGAAATTATTATCGTGAGTATTTATTTCAAAATGGAGCAATTTGGAGCAAATTAAAAGATCGACTTTGCAAATTATCCAAAACTCAAGGTCTAACTTTGCAAATAATGCTTTAAGCCTAAAAGTTATAAAATACGAACTTCTATTTACAAACTTTCAAACCACATTGACTGTTTTGTAAATCTACCAATTCTTAAAGTTTATTTTTGTAAAATCTACAATAAGAGAATAAACTATTTGGATAATGGCAAAGGGGCCATTATTACCAAATTGCATAATTCCTGTATTTATTAATATTAAATCAAATTTGCTATAAATATTTGAATAATTTATGGTCCAAACTAGGAATGATAACGAATACTATATCCGTGAGTAAGAGTCTGGTTTGGTTTGAATTCTGGCCCAGCCCTTTTCCTTCGCTATTAGGGAGAGTAAACCGGCACTATCCAATTTTAATTGGACTATCCGTATCCTGAATAAAAAGGTATGAGATGTGTATGGGATCAAAAGAATTACCGGTCAGGGTAATAGGACGGGTATGGAAATACCCCCAGAGTACAGTTACTCGTTACCCGTCAGAACTCTTTTATATATTAAAAAATATTTTTTTTAGATGTAAGATGTGAGATTTGGACCCATACCTTTTGTTTTTCAACCATTTAGTGATACCAGTAAGTTAGTTTATTCGTATTGATTAATATTAATTTGTTTAATTTGTTTAATTGTTAGATGGATGATTTATTAAATTTATAATATTTTTTATTTGTGTATTGTTTCTAACGGATAAGGGTACCTACGGGGCTTAAAAATGTTAATAATTAGATAATACAACTATTAGTTGTGGATTTAAATATCAAGGGTTTTATGGGGCTGACTTGTAAATGATCGAGACCTTGCCTCTTTCAGCAGAGAAGAAAGCTTTCTGACAGTTTTCTGAACTTGTTAAAAAAACTTGATTGACCTCTGAACTTACAGGTTGTCATATTAGTCCCATAAGCTTACTTAAAATGTCATGATTATGTCCCTAAATCTATAAAAATCTTGTAAAATGTACAAAATAGAAGGTTAATTTATTTTAAAGACTTCAAATCACAAAAATGTACAAAATGTCATATTTTTTAAGTTTTGATTTTTTTTTTTTACAAATTTAGACAAATTGCAGTATATATCACTTTAAATAAGTTCAATGGCAAATGGATCATTATAAGCAAGTTAAGGAGGCAAATAAGTCACTTTAAACAAATTCAGGTGGCTAATTAAGCCATTTTATGGTGTAAATTCAGGAGGCCGGTCAAACTTTTTGAACAGAGAGCTTTTAATGTATTAAGCCATTTTATGGTGTAACTATCAATATATACATTTAATCTATATACTATAGACATTACCATCTATTGAATAGGGCCAATTAAGCCGTTGTAATTTACATGTTTTATGGATTAAATCCATGATTAATTATTTTTCCATATTGAGCTATTAATCGTTGATTTCGTTATGGATAGAAATTGATTTCTAGTAGGTTCTTTCAAGTTGGAAATCGAGCTTGGAAGAACCTCCTGGAAATGGATTTTGGTATTAAGGGAGAAGATCGATTTGACGATTCTGATGCTGCAAATCGTGAAATGGGAGAGGAGAAGACTGATCTTGGAAGAACCTACTGAAAATTGATTTCTATAATTTCTTTTACTTTTTACTTTCTATCTTGTTTAGTCGAGAAACTCGTATTTTTATTTGTCGACATCAATATGTCGAATCGCCCTTACAGGACGTGCCATCCAAACTCGACAATAAAGTTCAATAAGGGCCGAATCCATAACAAAATCAATGATCAAAAGCTCAATATTGAAAAATAATTGGTCAGAAACTTGATCATTAAAACATGTAAAGTTTGGATAAATTACACCCATTGCTACTAAACTTTATCCATTTTAATATTGTGACCACTAAACTTCATTTTTTAACATTAAAGTTGAATAGCTTGATTATGTTTTTTTTAGGTCTTATTTTCTTTGGGATTAGCTTTACTTGTGTCTTGCTTTATCACTTTAAAACAATTTTTGCAAATACGCTTTCCCAAGCATTATATAGATTTAGGGTCTGTTTGTTTCACATGCTCATGTTTGCTGTTTGCTGCTACTGTTAGCTATTTGCTTTTACTGATAAATAGCAGATATTAATTGATTTTTCTGTAAAAAGCATCTGTTTCGAATTTTTACCAAACATTTTTATGTCTCATGTTTGACTTAAAAGAAAAAAAAAAAAACAGGTCCGAAAATATTAGTACAATTAAATCATTTAACATTAAACAAATTGAACAAATTGAATATTAATCAATAAGAATAAAATAACTTACTTACTGATATCACTAAATGATTGAAAAACAAAAGGTAGAGGTCTAAATCTCACATCTTACATCTCAAAAAAAATATTTTTTAATTTATAAAAGAGTTCTGGCGGGTAACGAGTAACTGTATTCTGGGGGTATTCTCATACCCGTCCTATTACCCTAATAGGTAATGCTTTTGATCTCATACCCATCTCATAACTTTTTTATTCAGGATACGGGTAGTTCCATTAAAATTGGATAGTACCTGCTTACTCTCCCTAATAGCGAAGGAAAAGGGTAGGGCCAGAATTCAAACCAAACCAAACTCTTACTCACGGATATAGTACCGTTATTATCCCTAGTTTGGACCACAAATTATTCAAATATTTATAGCAAGTTACAAATTTGATTTAATATTAATAAACACAGGAATTATGCAATTTGGTAATGGCCTTTTGCCATTATCCAAATAGTTTATTCTCTTATTGTAGATTTTACAAAAATAAACTTTAAGAATTAGTAGATTTACAAAAACAGTCTATGTGGTTTAAAAGTTTGCAAATAGAAGTTCGTACTTTATAAATTTTGTAGTTAAAGAATATGTGAGTCAATTTTTCGACCAAATAATACTTTTGGTTTAGTTAATTTGCAAAGTTAGACATTAAGTTTTGGATAATTTGCAAAGTCGGTCTTTTAATTTGCTCCAAATCGCTCCATTTTGAAATAAATACTCCCGATAACAATTTTTAAAGGAATTATTGAATTTGTAAACTGCAAAAAAAAAAAAATATAGACTCTTATTTACAAACTTTTACACCATGTAAATTATCTTTGCAAATCGGTCAAACTATAAAGTATGTTTTTATACGTTTCCCTTGTTTCTATTTATGCTTTTATCTGTAAAAAAAAAAAAAAAAAAAAACTATGTTTTATCCATGTGATTTATAGGAGAAAATACTCTATATATATATATATATATATATATAGGTGAGCGTGGTCCGGTTCGGTCCAAAAACCGAACCAAACCAAATTGAACCGAACCAAATTACCTCTATTTTTTAGGACCAAACCAAACCAAATTATAATTCGGTTTGCTCTGGATCAAACCGAATTTTTTCGGTCAGGTCCGATTTGGTTCATGTTTGGACCAAACAAAGCACTAGAGACCTACAACTACTTGTGCTTTCACTAACTAAACAATTATATAAAGACAATAATCATCCGTTACAAATAATCGGTAGCTAGCTAGCTTCCGATTAGCGACGGACAATCATAAATTCATAGGTGATTACTAGGGTGTTTGTTTCTGCTTTTCAGATAAGCGTTTAGCGTTTCACTTCAAACCGCATGAAATATATCGTTTGATTAGGTTTATATAACCGCATCGTTTAGCATTTTCTCTAGAAACTGCAGTGTTTTGTGAGCTTTTCATAAACAGATATTTGTGCTTATTTATTATTGAAAAAAATTACATTTCTTATTTCCATAAAATATGTTTCTTCTTTAACATTATTTCTATTTCTATAACATAATTACCGAAAGAACAAGTTTTTATTGCGTTCAATAATTCTTTTATTATTATTTTATTTTTTTTATTAATTTATTAATTTGTGTAATATATTTTTTATTTTATAATTTATTTGTTGATTAATTTAAAACATGTCTATATTATATAGGGAAAAGTACAAAAACAAACCTTGTGGTTACACTTATTTTCGAACAACACTCATGTGGTTTAAAAGTTTGCAAAGTGGTACCATGTACTTCATTCCGTTAGCAAACACATACCAAATTGACTAACGGTGTTAAAAGTCAATGGAAAAAGAGTTAATTTGGTGATTATATTTATTTATTTTTATAAATTGACCCTATTATTATCTAATTATCATAAATAAACCCCAAAATAAAAAATAAAAATCAAATATATCATCTTCTCAATCTCTCTTTAATTTTTTTTCTTATTTCTCTCTCCCCTCTGTTAATTTCTCTCTCTAAAATCAATTAGAATTCAAATTCCGCGTCGCCGCCATTACTTTCCTTCATTTTCTTATCTTAATTGAACTCAAACGGAAATTATCAGATGAAGAAGAAAAGCAGCTTCCGACTTGATTTTCTAAGCAAATCGATGATGACGACCTCATCAATCTCACGCTGCCCCAATTCATACTGTCTTTCTTTCTTCTTCCAGCGGCGGCCGGAGACAAATATATAAGAAAAAGATTGTGATGAACGGAAAAGGACAAAGTGACCTCTGGAATATGAAATGAACCACACACGCACACTTGTTCGTCCAATAATGCACCACTTTACTCTTTCCCTCTTCTACTACTACTGCTCATCGTCTTGTCACGTGCCCCTACCCACGTGCATAGTCAAATTCTACATTACTCAGCTCTAGCTCTAGCTCAGTTAGTAATGGAAATGGAGTTTTATGTAAATATATAATTTATAAATGGTAAATTAACTTAATTTTGATTAAATCGGGAATAAGATTAGTTTAATGAAGTCATTTCTGATTAGATCGAAAACTAATTAAGAGATGTTACATAATGCATTTTGGTGGGGTTGTTGTCTAGATGTATAGATGGACCGATTGAGTCAAATGATCACAACAAGAGTAAGAGATGGGGCATGGAAGGGAATACAGATTTCTAAGGAAAGTCCACGTATTTCTCATTTATTCTTCGCGGATGATTTGATCCTCTTTGCAGAAGCAAATCAGAGCCAAATGACAGTAATTAAAGACTGTTTAGATTCATTTTGCACCCTTTCAGGTCAAAAAGTGAGCTTATCCAAGTCAAAGATATGTTTCTCCAAAAACATTACCAGCAGCGTGGCACGAGCCTTGAGTTCCCAATGTGGGATTCCTCTCACGTCTTGCCTAGGAAAACATCCTTCACAAAAGGGCAGGAAAAGCAGATTTTCAGGAAAATGTGGAGAAGGTTAGCAGAAGACTTGCTGGGTGGAAAAGTTCCACGCTATCTTTAGCAGGAAGAGCCACTTTAATCCAATCAGTTACGAACGCCATGCCTTCTCACCAAATGAATACAAATTTGCTTCCCAAATCCATAAGCAGAAAACTGGATAGTTTGAACAGATGTTTCCTATGGGGAGGACAGCCTAATGCACGAAAGATACACCTGGTTCTTTGGGATCAAGTTTGTCAACCAAAAGAGAATGGAGGACTAGGAATCAGACAAACAAAGGATCAAAATAGAGCCTTGTTGATGAAAATAATTTGGAGAATTATTCGAGAACCAGATTCACTGTGGGTCAAAGTTTTAAAAGGTAAATACTACCCAAATTCAGATTTCTTCTCCTCCACGCAATTGTCAAAACGGTGCTCTTATGTTTGGCGAAGCCTTCGGGCGGTAACTGAAAACTTTCAGCTGGGAACAAGCTGGAGCATAGGTAATGAAAAACACGTCTCATTTTGGAATGACAAGTGGCTAGGAGATGTGGTGCTGAAGGATCATTGCTCGAACATCCCGATCGATCAGTTGATGTTGCGAGTAGCTGACTATGTCAACAAAGAAGGTAACTGGGTTTGGGAAAAATTTGAAAACCTCATCCCTCTAGAAATGTGTCTATATATTGCAGCTATCAAGGTAGATATATCAGGCAGCCAGAATGATGAATTAATTTGGGAACCCACTTCTAATGGGAAATTCTCTACCAAAACTGCACACGCAATAGTAGCAGGGGCGGACTGGCAGAGGAATTCTTGGGCTTGGAGCTTTATATGGAAAATCGATATTCCCTATCGAATAAAATGCTTTCTATGGCTAGTGGTACACAATCGATTACTTACCCAACTGGAAAGACAGAGAAGATACCTCAGTGATTCAGCGATTTGCAGTTGCTATAAGCAGTGCGAGGAATCAACTCTTCATCTTTTTCGAGATTGCCTAAAGACTTCTTCCTTCTGGATAGCCATCAGCAGGTCCATGGGAAACTCAACATTCTTTAATCAGAACTGGTCAGATTGGTTACATACAAATTTGAGAAATTCAAATTCCCTCTTTTGGGAGTCCAATTGGAACTCTATTTTTGCAGTGAGTCTATGGAGTATCTGGAGGTGGAGAAACAAGTTGATCTTTGGGAACGAGAGCGACATCCCACGAGACAAGGTTAATTTCATCAGAAATTATGTTATTAACTGTGTGGAGGCTGGGGTGGATACTGCAGATGTGTCTAGAGCACCTAATCAAGAGATATGGGTTAGTTGGCAAAAACCAAACAATCCCTGGGTTAAATTGAACACGGATGGGTCGTGCAATTCGGTTTCGAAAGTAATTGGAGCAGGGGGTCTTCTAAGGGACTCAAACGGAAGGTGGATAATAGGATTTACACACAACATAGGGAAAGGAGACAGTTTTGTAGCTGAGCTATGGGGAATATACAATGGCCTGAAGATCTCAGTTGAACAAGGATATGAATTTATAATTGTGGAATCAGATTGTCTAGAGGTTATTCAATTTCTCAATGGCCGCTTTCAACAACACCAACTCCACCCACAAAGAGTTCTTATTCAGGACATCCTCTCTTTCAAGAGTAAGTGCACTGTTATTTTCAACCACATTTACAGGGAAGCGAACAAATGTGCAGATTGGCTTGCCAAATCGGCTCTAGATGCTAGCAAAGGAGTAACTTCCTTCAGATGCCCTCCAAGCGAGATTCAACAATTACTACAATTAGATTGTAGGAGCATAGGGGAAAATCCGCATTGATTTTCTGTTGTTTGCTTTTAGTAGCTTTCAATTCAAACCAAAAAAAAAAAGTTGGATAGGATACCAGTGACGAAAATGGAAAATAATGTGCAAACGAAAATAAGAAAAAAAATAGGGGAGATTTAATTGAAAACATGGAAATTTAATTGATTTTAGAGAAAGAAATTAATAGAGGAGAGAGATGGGAGAGAGAAATAAGAAAAAAAATTAAAGAGAGATTGAGAAGATGGTATATTTGATTTTTATTTTTTATTTTGGGGTTTGTTTATGATAATTAGATAATAAGGGGATCAATTTATAAAAATAAATAAATATAAGGACCAAATTAACTCTTTTTCTTTTGACTTTTAACACCGTTAGTCAATTTGGTATGTGTTTGCTAACGGAATGAAGTACATGGTACCACTTTGCAAACTTTTAAACCACATTGGTGTTGTTCGAAAATGAGTGTAACCACTAGGTTTATTTTTATACTTTTCCCTATTATATATTTTAAATAATAACAGCAACAGTTCAATATTTTTAACAAACACTAATAATTAAACAACAAACAACTTACTGCAATCGTAAACAGCTAACAGCAACAACAACAACTATTAGCTAACAGATGAACCAAACAGGCTCTACAATACAAATCCATAATTAAATGAGTGTCCTTTATTCGGATGCTTCATAGAAATTAAAGTTGCATCAATCTTTAAAGTGCTGCCAGTAGTGGTTCCTGGAGAAGATCTTCGGCTCCGATAGAATTGTTGTGATTTTCAAACATTCGGGGTCCATTATAGTGCAACAATCCCATATCAGGTCTAACTTGTGCAACCGTGGACACAATCCTAGGTGTAAAATTTTCATTTTGCAATTGAACCGGAGTTCTAAATCTTCCATCTGCTCCGGCGAGCTGAACTTGTTCCGATACCGCATCCCACGAATTCTGATAGCTAATAACAACACCTCCTGGTCTAAACGCATCATTAACATTACCCTCAATCCCTCTCTGAAGAACTCTAAATCTCGCGGTCTCTGAAACAACTTGTATAAGAACTAAAACACTTTCACGAATATTGGTGGTCACAACACCATTAAATAGTCGGAGATGATTGATTGCAGTCCTAATCGGAGTTGAAATTCCTAATGGAATTCTCGTTCTATCTCCTAAATTCGTATAATGAGTATCAAGTCCTTGCACTCTCACTTTCGTTGTTCCGTCAAAAAGTCCACTGTTTGGTGCTTCAACATTCGGTGGAGAATCTCTGAAGAAGAAAGAGCGACGAGCATCGGCTAGGTAGCCAATAAAATAAGCATTCTCCATATTTAATGCCATTGTGATTGTTTCACCGGAATTTTCGCCAGTCAACTGAACCAAAAGATACCGATTCTGGTTTGTAATGGTGGAGGGTCTCCGAGTTACTAGAATATGGTGGCTTGTAATTCCACTTGATAATTCTCGTCGGAGAGAGGTAATGAATAATTGGTAACTACCGACACTGGCACTGTTCGTTGTGTACCGAATAGTCGTGAAACTAGAAGCCATTGCAATACTGAAACATAACCATGTTGTAAACACAATCCAAATTTTCATCTTTTCAACTCAGTGGTTCTCAAATTTTCTTCTCCTGTGAAAATTTATAACAACAGAAAATTAGTAACAAATTTAAATTAACCCTTATTCCTAATAATATTAAACTTCTATTTATTTATTTTCTAAAAAAAATCCACATAAATAAACTCAACGTTGAATATAATATTGGTTTAATTCAAAATAAAACCTTATGGTTTGACTTTTTCGGATCGGTACTTTGAAAAATTTTATTTTTCTGAATTTGATTGATAACGATTTTAAAATTAAAGTTTTTAAGAATTAAAATTGTTTAGTATCATATTTACTATGAAATCACATTTTTTATTTTTCAAAATCATTATTTTTAGAATTTTCTCTCACTAAACATTAACTTTCTCTCGTAAAAAAACAACACTTAAATGATTCCAAACCTAAAATGTTGAAGAATTAAAATTGCTTAAAATATTATTTAATTCTTAAAAATTCTCATTTTGAAATCATTATAAGCCAAATTTAGAAAAATAAAAATTTTACCAACCATAAATACTAACCTATAAATAATACGAAACTACAGAGTTTTATTTGAAATCAAGTAATACTATTAATTAATAATTAAGTAAGTATATCTCTATAACAGATCGAATCTTATGGGTTCAAAACTCAACCCTTTAATATTTTATTAAACAAAAAATATAATACTATTAGCTCAAAAAAAATATAATACTATTAATTTCTTTCAAAGCAATTGAATATATATATATATATATATATATATATATATATATATATATATATAATGGTAGGCAAAAAAAAACAAAAAGACAAGTTTAATTAATTTCAAAAAAAGCCTCCGTGATTTCACGTTTTTACAGATCAGTATCTATAATTTTTTTTGTTACAAAATAAACCATGTGGTTGGCATCCATTAGCCATTTTGAGTTGACTTTGCAAATTTGACCGATAATAACTTCAAAATGAAATTTTTGAAGAATTAAAGTTGTTTAGTATCATATTTATTACAAAACCATATTTTTTATTTTTCAAAATCATCATTTTTGGAATTTTCACACTCTAAATATTAACTTTCTCTCTCGTAAAAAAAACAAGATCTATATGATATCAAACCTAAAAAGTTGAAGAATTAAATTTGTTTAAAATATAATTTAATTTTTTTAAAAAAAAAATCATTTTGAGGTCGTTATCTGCCAACTTTGGTAAAGTCAATCCAAACTAGCTAACGATTCTAACTACATAGTTTGTTTTGTAACAAAAATACCATAAATACCGACCTACAAAAACGTGAAACCACATAAAATTTTATTTAAAATTAACCCTAAACGTAACCAAATATTATAGAATTTTTTAATCAATAAATATTAAATGAAAATAAACCTTAAAATATGAAAGAAAGAAGAGAGAGATTTTGATGTACTTACAGAATTAGGAAGTGCGGAAAGAGATGATTTTAAGAGTTCGATATCTATTCCTTTTATAGAAGAAAATAATGCTACCTACTTTGTCTCTTATTCATTTCTTAATTGTTTAAGGATAAGGATAAACACTAAATTTAAGGGTTACAAATTTAAGAGTTTATAAAAACTCCTTTCAAAGTCATCGAACGTAAGTGGAATTAGTAACACTCTATTAAATGAATTTTGTAACAAAAAATAAAAGATTGAAATTTAGGGATTCGGACCTGTTTTTTTTTGTCTTTTAAGTCAAACATGAGACAAAAAAAATGTTTGGTAAAAATTCGAAACAGATGCTTTTTACAGAAAAATCAATTAATATCTGCTATTTATCAGTAAAAGCAAATAGCTAACAGTAGCAGCAAACAGCAAACATGAGCATGTGAAACAAACAGACCCTAAATCTATATAATGCTTGGGAAAGCGTATTTGCAAAAATTGTTTTAAAGTGATAAAGGAAGACACAAGTAAAGCTAATCCCAAAGAAAATAAGGCCAAAAAAAAACATAATCAAGCTATTCAACTTTACTGTTAAAAAATAAAGTTTAGTGGTCACAATATTAAAATGGATAAAGTTTAGTAGCAATGGGTGTAATTTATCCGAACTTTACATGTTTTAATGATCAAGTTTCTGACCAATTATTTTTCAATATTGAGCTTTTGATCATTGATTTTGTTATGGATTTGGCCCTTATTGAACTTTATTGTCGAGTTTGGATGGCACGTCCTGTAAGGGCGATTCGACATATTGATGTCGACAAATAAAAATACGAGTTTCTCGACTAAACAAGATAGAAAGTAAAAAGTAAAAGAAATTATAGAAATAAATTTTCAGTAGGTTCTTCCAAGCTCAGTCTTCTCCTCTCCCATTTCGCGATTTGCAGCATCAGAATCGTCAAATCGATCTTCTCCCTTAATACCAAAATCCATTTCCAGGAGGTTCTTCCAAGTTCGATTTCCAACTTGGAAGAACCTACTAGAAATCAATTTCTATCCATAACGAAATCAACGATTAATAGCTCAATATGGAATTAATCATGGATTTAATCCATAAAACATGTAAATTACAGCGGCTTAATTGGCCCTATTCAATAGATGGTACTGTCTATAGTATATAGATTAAATGTATATATTGATAGTTACACCATAAAATGGCTTAATACATTAAAAGCTCTCTGTTCAAAAAGTTTGATCGGCCTCCTGAATTTACACCATAAAATGGCTTAATTAGCCACCTGAATTTGTTTAAAGTGACTTATTTGCCTCCTTAGCATGCTTATACTAATCCATTTGCCATTGAACTTATTTAAAGTGATATATACTGCAATTTGTCTAAATTTGTAAAAAAAAAAATCAAAACTTAAAAAATATGACATTTTGTACATTTTTGTGATTCGAAGTCTTTAAAATAAATTAACCTTCTATTTTGTACATTTTACAAGATTTTTATAGATTTAGGAACATAATCATGACATTTTAAGTAAGCTTATGGGACTAATATGAAAACCTGTAAGTTCAGAGGTCAATCAAGTTTTTTTAACAAGTTCACAAAACCCTTGATATTTAAATCCACAACTAATAGTTGTATTATCTAATTATTAACATTTTTAAGCCCCGTAGGTACCTTATCCGTTAGAAACAATACACAAATAAAAAATATTATAAATTTAATAAATCATCCATCTAACAATTAAACAAATTGAACAAATTGAATATTAATCAATACGAATAAACTAACTTACTGGTATCACTAAATGGTTGAAAAACAAAAGGTATGGGTCCAAATCTCACATCTTACATCTAAAAAAAATATTTTTTAATATATAAAAGAGTTCTGGCGGGTAACGAGTAACTGTACCCTGGGGGTATTTCCATACCCGTCCTATTACCCTAACGGGTAATGCTTTTGATCTCATACACATCTCATACCTTTTTATTCAGGATACGGGTAGTCCAATTAAAATTGGATAGTGCCGGTTTACTCTCCCTAATAGCGAAGGAAAAGGGATGGGCCAGAATTCAAACCAAACCAGACTCTTACTCACGGATATAATATTCGTTATCATTCCTAGTTTGGACCACAAATTATTCAAATATTTATAGCAAATTTGATTTAATATTAATAAATACAGGAATTATGCAATTTGGTAATAATGGCCCCTTTGCCATTATCCAAATAGTTTATTCTCTTATTGTAGATTTTACAAAAATAAACTTTAAGAATTGGTAGATTTACAAAACAGTCAATGTGGTTTGAAAATTTGTAAATAGAAGTTCGTATTTTATAACTTTTATAGTTAAAAGATATGTGAGTCATTTTTTCAACTAAATAATACTTGTGGTTTAGTTAATATGCAAAGTTAGACCTTGAGTTTTGGATAATTTGTAAAGTCGATCTTTTAATTTGCTCCAAATTGCTCCATTTTGAAATAAATACTCACGATAATAATTTCTAAAGAAATGATTGAGTTTGTAAGCTGGAAAAAAATACAGACTCTTATTTGTAAACTTTTAAACCATGTAAATTATCTTTACAAATCGGTCAAACCATAAAATTTATTTTTATATTTTTTTTATTTATGCTTTATCTGTAACAAAAAAAATAAATAAAGAAACTATGTTTTATCCATGTGATTTATAGGAGAAAATACAATATATATGGTTTAATATATCAAAAGTCTATTGAACTTGTCAAAAAGGTTAATTGGCCCCTAAATTTATATGATATTTAATTAGTTTCCTCAATTTGCTTAAAATAACCTACTAGCCATCTAAGTTTGTTTAAAGTAACATATTGCCCTTTGAACTTGCTTACTGTAATCCATTTGCCCCTTGAATTTGTTTAAAGTGATATATATTGCAATTTGTCTAAATTTATTAAAAAAAAATCAAAACTTAAAAAATAAAGATCTAATTCGCGATTTTAAGTATGTAAAACAAATTAACTTTCTAGTTTGTACATATTTATCGCGTTTTTATAGATTTAGGAACTTAATCATGACATTTTAAGCAGATTTAGGGGGCTAATGAGACACCATGTAAGTTCAGAAGGTCAATCAAGTTTTTTAAACAAGTTTAGGAGACAACGGATGTATTAAGCCTATATATAGCAAAATATTAGGATTTCATCAACCTTACAATTCCAGATAAAATTTGATATCTTATTTATTATCCTTTATAAATAATTGGTAGCTAGCTAGCTTCCGAGTAGCGACGAACAATCATAAATTCATAGGTGATTATTAGGGTGTTTGTTTCAGCTTTTCAGATAAGCGTTAATCGTTTCACTCCAAACCGCATAAAATATATCGTTTGGTTAGATTTATATAATTGCATCGTTTAACATTTTCTCTAAAAACTGCAGTGTTTTGAAGCTTTTCACAAAAAGCTCTCTTTTTTAGAGCTTTTCATAAACAAATGTTTGTACTTATTTGTTATTGAAAAAATTATATTTCTTATTTTCACAAAATGTTTCTTCTTTAACA